>NC_059436.1:29206203-30623703 GCF_021028975.2 Sphaerodactylus townsendi | reverse complement strand
TATAAGTTACAGAAGAGATCCAGGATCGGGACTGTCTCTGTTGTGTCTTTCCCTGTGATTGTCTAAATCCCTTACATGCAAAAGCAAGCATTTGCAGGTTCTTTCGGGGTGGCTGGGCTGTTCAGAAAGTCCAAATGCCGTGGCTTTCTGGCTTTTGCTTAATTAAACGTTAACTCACATGCCCGTGTTTGCTTTATGTTTTCCAGGGTAAGCAGGAGAGCCATGGAACCTGTATTGCTCAATCCTCAGCAAACAAGATGCGGACTGGGCTCATCTTTGGCTTAGCGTAAGAGAACCATTCCTGGAAGTTTCCATGGTGAACGCCAGAATGGAGCACTCTGGACCACCCCACAGTTCAGACCTTACAGACTTCCTGGCAAATTATGAAAGAGCAGAACTGAGCTGTGAAACTGGAGGTAGCTTGGGGGAGGCCCAGGACTTGCCTCCGTATTCTGAAACTCTCCCAAACGAAATAGCGCCTCCCTCTCCCTTCTTACGTCTTGAGAAATTAGATTTCTTGCAGGAGAACTTGGAGGAAGCCTGTAGCAGTCCTGAAACACCTGATGAAAAATCCTTTCCAGCCTTAGCTTCAGATCACACTGCAGGGCCTCTGCCAGGTTCACAGAGTGTGGATCTCTTCTCTGAGAAACTGGAGCTGCCCCAGAGAGAAGCTTTTACTTTGGACAACTTGAAAAATCAGGACACAAGCATCAGCAATGATGCCACCCAGGCTCTGTTCTGGGCCAGCATTCTTCAAGCCCAGATGTGTGTCATGGACCTTCAAGGGGAGATTGACAGGCAGAACGAGCCAGAGACAATCCCCGGTCTTAGCCTAGAGCAGACGCCAGCAACACCTGCATCTCAGGACTTGATGGAATCTTATGATTTTCTGCCCATGGACAGTACTAGTGAGGAATCGGAGGAGTTATCAGAGAGACTGGAGGATCTGGAAGGTTCCTCTGAGGAGGAGGAGGACGAGGAAGTGGAATACTTGTTTTACAACAATCCACTCTTTCAAGAGAGTCCTCACCCAACGAGAACCACCAGCTTTGAAGAACAACCCTTCGGGGGCCATCCAGAGGGAAGAGCTTGGGTGGGAGACGAGGAGGGAATATTGGACCGTGGGCTGGAATCTGAAAAACAGGATGATGTCCTATTTTACCAAACAAGTATTGCAACAAGTCCTGAGGCTCTGGACTCGCCCTCTCTACCTGAGCTGACCTCATGCCCTATCCCAGCCTATGTGCCTCACTACCGCTCCTTCTCACCCTTAGTGATTACAGAAGGGGATGTTGAAAGTGATTGCTCTGCAGCAGAGAGCACAGAGGTAAGATCATTCCCTGTGAGGGATGCATGGTGGAGTCCAGTAGAAGCCCATTTTCCATGTTGCTTTTCCACAGTGTCCTTTGCAGTGCAGCCTCCTTAATGCTGGTGTGTGTCAACCTTAGGAAAGTCTTAATGTCAACCACCCATGAGTCTGATATCTACCTAGCTGGGTTGTACTGTTGGGTGAACCCACGTAAGAATGGGCTACGGGGGTCAGGTCACATCAACGTTAGGCGTATAAAAACATCCTGAAACTCTACTTTGTTGGCTGCCTTTCTTTTTTCCAACTGCTCCTTGGCCTCCATCATCATGTGCGGGAGCAAGCCTTCTGCATATGCTGGCAAACCGGGTGGAGGCAGAGTGGGCCAGTGGGACCAGAGTTGCTTTCCAGTGCACAGGCTGTTTCCATGTTCTCCTTCTGTGTCTTCTAGGACCAAGAATGCCTTGGAGACCAGCAGGGTGATGCCCAACCTGAAAGTATTTTGGTTCCAGGTGAGTCCTATCAGCTAATGAATGCCGGTGGTGATGTGGGATGTCAACTGAACGATTCAGGCAACCCGCCTTCAAAGTTTATGGCTGTATTCTGGGCTTCTCGTTAGAAGTAAAAAAACAAAACAGCAATTTGCCATCTAATTTCAGGGTGGGAAATCTGAGAATCTGTTCCGGAAGTGAGAAATGCATATGACTTTATAGCCAGCAGTACAGCTGAATTTAAACTGGTGTGGCAGAAACTGCTTTATTTACTGATTACTACTCCAAGTATCTGGGCGCAATAGAGGACCATTTGGCTTAGCTTTTGCATTTCTAAGCTCCCATGTGACAGGGTTGGCCAGGTGGCGTTCATGCTGTTGCAGCCACCAAATAGGGTACCTGGGCCATCTGACTGGATCATCTGTGCTGCTGTGGAGTGTGAGGCTATACTATACAGGAGCATGCAGAACTGGTGAGGTGTTTGTGGAGTAAAAGACTGCTGTACAACTGACTTATCTATCCTCCAGGTGCAATACATGCCTCGGATTTGTCAGGTGAAGGCTTACTGTTTTCTGCCTCCAATACCTCCCTTCTATCAGTTTTGCTGCAAGAACCCAATGAGAACCACGAGCCGGCGTCTCCTGCAGAGATCAGTGGGACTCCTCCCCCCACCCAGATCATCTCAGTCGCTGATGTTGAGCCAAATCTCTGGCAAGAAAAGTTCAAGCCACAAGCGCCATCCTGCAGCCACTTGTCGTCTTCCTGCGCATGGGTGGAGGAACCCCAAAGAACTTCCTGTCTGCAGGAGGAAGTCACTACCAGAGATTTTCACTTGGTCGCATTTGAAGGAGTAGACAGGAAGCTAGAAAACTCAGCAGAGGGGTTTGAGATGGTGGACGTGCCCACTGTATGTAGTGATGAGATCTTGGAAGAGGAGAAGGAAGAGGAGGAGACAACTATGGCTACCCCACGGTAATGTTTCTTTGTCTCAGTCTGTTGGCCTCCTCAGCTGCTTTTGGTTCACAGGCCACAATATCCTGTGGTTAGAGGTGGGGCTTGGGTCAAGGAAAACAGATGCAATAGAGCAGCCATTTCGTGGAAGGCATCCTTTAGACAACGGCTCCTTTCTTACTGTTTTGTGTCACTTTCTGTTTTCCTCTGATAGTTTGCTTCTGTCTTCTTCTTTTTGCCAGTACTCTTCTGTCGGTGCCTGTCCTTGTGGTTTCTAAGGTTCAGAATCCATTTGCATTAGCTAACTCTTCTCTTTGCTGTGAGCCGGTGTCCTCTGTTTACAGAGGGAAGGCTGTGCACAGTGTGTGTGTTTGTGGACATGTATACGTATAGCTAGCCAGCTTTGCCTTCCAGCAGCTGTTGAGATTATTAGCAAGGGCTACAATACTGTCATGTTTTAAGTCTGGGCCTCTGGCCTGCTTGTAAGCATCATACGGCTAACGTCTTTTGGGAGTTTCTCCCTTAAGCCTACCTTGTGTGCACTAAATCTGAAAGCTTTAAGTCTGTTCACTGTATTCTGCCTCCATGGAGTTCATTTGCAGTCTTGATTTTTTGAGAAATTTGCAAGCTATAGAAACAAAATCCATTTTTAAAAAATTAATTTTTTAAAAAATGATAATTTGGATGTGACTTGTGCCTGTTGCTGCCTCCTGGGCATGCACAGAATAACCAAAAACCATGTATCAGTCTTCCCTCTAGCCATCTGCCCAGAACTTTAAGCAGGGGTCATGGCACCTTACCCTGTACATTGCCAGAATCTGTCATGCAGCTGACCAGCACCCTGTCATGCAAATCGCAGCAAGCTACGCAAGAGTCAGCTGAATGGTGGGGTTCCTGACTCAAGATTGGCTTTCCTGGGCACTGTGAAGTGGGAGAGCTGCGACACATAACAGTACCCAAGTGGGGAGAGCTCTGTAAATTGCCAGGGATGTTAGTAGCAGCACAAAGTCAGAGGACACAACCCTTATGGCCTGTTGAGTAAATGTATATTTCAAACGCTGAACCCCTGAGGAAACAACAACGAATGAGCCATGCTGGTCTGGCAAGAGCCTTCTTGGGAATGCAGCATGGTCAGAAAAGATAAAACTAGCAACCACTTGGAGTTCGCCTTCTCTGGGGGGCAGGGCAGTAGCCACTGGCATAAAGGGGCCAGGAATGGGCTTTCCACAGGTGCTCCTTCAGCAGATTGCTGTGATGTTCTCCTGTGTTGCCAGGTCATCTCTGACCTCCTTGAAGGGGAAGAATTTGTGGTCTGCATTTGGATTGCTGAGCAGCTTTCGATTAAGGCTTAGTATCAGTTCTGCTCAGTGAACCATATGACAGCTGTCAACATCATGGGAAAGTTCTCCTAGGAATGATGATGGCCGCAGAGAAGATGATCTTGTGTTCTTGTAACTGCAACCTACCAAGGGGGTCATGGACTGTCCCTGTCCCAGCATTACTGCTGACATCTGCCTGTCTCTTTCTCTGCAGGTGCTCTGAAGAGCCCACTGGGGAACCCAGCAAAACAGGAGAGACGCTACCTGCCAAGGAGCCAGCAGAATCCAATGGGTTTCTCCTCACGAATGGCACTTCTGGAGACCAAGCTGCAGCGCAGCGCCTGGCAGGACGGCTCTATCACTTGGACGGGTTCAAGAGGACACAGGTGGCTTCCTTTCTCCGGAAGAAGTAAGGTCTTAAAACATCAGTGGTCTTTGGAGGTCGGCTTATTCAAATGCCTTGCACTGGAGCACCTGAGGGAATTTACAGTGCACATACTCTTTTCATTCTCTTCTGAGGGGCAGGGACTTGCAAAAAATCCAGCCCATTGCATGCTGTCTAGATCCCTGCCTTTTGTAGTTGGCTGCCATCTGTAAATGTAAGACCTGGGGTCCCCAACCTTTCTGAGCCTGCAGGCACATTTGAAAATCTGACATGGCTTTCCGTGTACAGAAACAAAATGGCTGCCACAAAATGGCTGCCGCAGGAGGTGGAGCCAGGAACAAAATGTTTGCCTTAACTGAACTTCAGTACACAGTGTATATCCTTGTGCTGTGGTGGCAGCTGCTGCCAATGCAACATTTTAACTGCACAACCAATCAATTCTCTAATAGTCAGAAGCCTTGCTGGGCACAAGCCTTACCTGGCCCCATCCACTTCCTAAAAATGCTTAGCAGGTGCCAAAAAAGGAGTCAGCAGGTACCATGACACCATGACCACAGCATTGGGAATCCCTGTATAAGACTCTGGCTAATCACATTATTGCTCAGTACATCTTTGATGGTAAGGCATGTACCATCTGTCTTGGAGGAGGAAGAAGGTAGATCTTTGTTGGAAAAAGGACCAGTTGTGGGGCCTGGTCTGACTTGGGTGGCTAAGACTAGCCTGATCTTGTCAAATCTTGGAAGCTAGGCAAGGACAGACATGGATGGGAGACCACCAAGGAAGACCAGAGTCATTACTCAGAGGCATGCAATGGCAGACCACCTTTGTTGTTGTTGTAACAATTTATAAATCGTTTCCCTTCAGGGTGAGGAGCTGATGTTCAGGACTTATACTCAGCCCTACCAGCATGGCCAATTGGCCATGCTGACAGAGGCTGATGGGAATTGTAGTTCCTGAACATCTGGAGAGCCGCAGGTTCCCTACCCCTGCCCTAGGGGCTCAGGGCGGTGAACAACAATTTTTAAAACATACATTAAAACGCAGTATAAAATTTCAACATGCTCAGTAAAAACAGAACCATAAAAATGCAGATGGTGTCATACTTCTTCCCCTCCCAACCCTCACGCCTCACCTTAAAATTCCTGTGGGGTCACCATAAGTTGACTGCGACTTGGTGGTACTTTCTTCTACCACCACAACCCAGATAATTTTAGATCAGTCTCTGGTTTTTCCATTTTGGTTGACCCACCTACATTTGGACTTTGTTTTGTCCATTTTTGTTCAGTGCTTATTTCTGATGGAACTTTGTGCTCCTTGAAGGGTTCAGTTTGAAGCTTGGAGTGATCCTGGTTTCAGCATTGTTGCAAGAACTTTAAATAACAGCTGTGTGCAAGTTCGGCTTTTGGCACTTTGACAGATTTGCCTATGACAAGAACCAAAATATATTGCTATTTTAATTCATGTCTTGGGGGTTTATAGGCTAGACTGCTGTAATGTTCTCTGCGTGGGACTGTCTTTGATGGCTGTCTGGAAACTGCAGCACATTGGTGCCCCAACAACGGTGCTGAGAAGAAGAAGAGTTTGGATTTATATCCCCCCTTTCTCTCCTGCAGGAGACTCAATGGGGCTTACAATCTCCTTGCCCTTCCCCCCTCACAACTAACACCCTGTGAGGTGGGTGGGGCTGAGAGAGCTCCGAAAAGCTGTGACTAGCCCAAGGTCACCCAGCTGGCATGTGTGGGAGTACACAGGCTAATCTGAATTCCCCAGATAAGCCTCTGCAACTCAAGTGGCAGAGCTGGGAATCAAACCCGGTTCCTCCAGATCAGAGTGCACCTGCTCTTAGCCACTACGCCACTGAGCACCTGTGAGGTTCAAAGCTCAGTTCAAAATCTTGGTTTTCACCCTCATGGACTGGGTCCACTGGTTCTGTGGGAGCACATGGTTCCCTATAACCCAGTGGTTCTCAACCTGTGGGTCACGAGGCCTATGGGGGTCGAATGACCCTTTCACAGGGGTCGCCTAAGACTCTCTGCATCAGTGTTCTCCATCTGTAAAATGAATAAATGTTAGGGTTGGGGGTCACCACAACATGAGGAACTGTATTAAAGGATCGCAGCATTAGGAAGGTTGAGAACCACTGCTATAACCCCTCTAGGGTTACCACCTCAAGGCAAGGCCTGGTGTTTTCCCAGAATGATAAATAATCTCTAGACTGTAAAGTTTAGATCCCCTGGAGGAAGAGACAGCTTTGGATGGTGGTCTTTGTGGCATCATGTCTTTGCTGATCTCCCTCCCCTCCGCAGACTCTGCTCTCCCCAGGCACCTCCCCCGAAATCTCTGGGAATTTCTATAGCTGGAGATGGCTTCACTCCTTAAATTCTGCAGGGATCAGCACCATCTAAGGCACCTTCCTCTTCTGTGGTCTCTCCAGCATTATGGACTCTACTCTCTGGGAGTCCCCTTCCCCTCCCTTGCCCCTTTCCAGAGGCATTCAGTACTGCCATTTTAGAGCTGCTGCTGCTGCTGATTCTCTCAGCTGTTACCGCTGTCATCTTTTGAAACCTGCAGGTGGGACTTTATGGGGTTTTATGGCTTAATGTTTGGTTTTAATCTGTAAACTGCCTCAGGAGGCTTTTGATGGGAAGGATACATAAAATGATAGCAAATAAGCAAACAAATAAATTAGATTACAGTCTGCAACTGAAGAGTGACCTTTTGTCCCTTGGAGACAGAAGGTGACCTTTTCCTGTGTCATTTAGTGTCCCTCTAGCTAGAGTGAGGGGGGTACAGTTTGAGGGGGCCTATTTTTTGTTCTTGTTTTAGGGAGCGGTAGGCCTAAAGGAGGTGGATTAGAAAAGTCCCACCTAGTTGGGAATGCCCCTACTGATCCTGGGAGGCTGGGACTGCCGAGCTGGTGAAGTCTGTAACTGGAACGTATTTCTCCTGAACCTCCCCAAACCTTTCCTGAAGCCCTTTCCATGTGTTTGTCCGCAGCAATGAATTCAGTCAGATGGTGTCTGAGGCATACCTCTCATTCTTTCAGTTCAGTGGACTGACTCTGGACCAAGCTCTGAGGTAACACTTCTTTCCATGGGATTGTGTTTATTCAGCTGAGGGGCAGTCATGGCTCCTATTCTGTAACACCTTGAAGACGATCCGGAATTCCACCCGGAGCCAGTGCAGGCGGCGCATTATGAGGGAGATGTGGTGCCTACTAGAGCCACCCGTGAGAAGATGAGCCTCCGCATGCTGGACCAGTTTCAGTTTCCGGAGCAGCCTCAGGGCTACAAATATAATCTTGGAGGGGTGGTATCCTTAACTCCTCCCCACCCATGATATATCCAGTGCAATTTGCTGAAGGCTGGCGTGTTCCCCCAGGGTTTTGGTTTGTCTTCCTAGTCATGTAAAACAATCAGAGATAGAATCAGATTGAGGGGTGGTTCTTTCAAGAGAATTAATTGCTCATGTAAACTTGGCCCATAGGGAAAAGAGCTGGCCTTCCCCTTTCTCACATTTGTCTGTCCTACAACTCATTCTTAGGTTTCTGTCATCTTTTCCTGTTGACAGGTTGTTCCTGAAGGCTTTTGTGCTCACAGGGGAGACCCAGGAACGTGAGAGGATCCTTGGGCATTTCTCCCAGCGCTATCACTCGTGCAACCCGGAAGCCTTCCTCACATCTGGTAAGGACCTGCAGACCCAGAAACCTGTCAAGTACCTGCAGACCCAGAAACCTGTCAAGTGACATTCATGGTACATTAGATCTTTCATGCCCAAGGGGGAGTGCATGCGTTGCACCATTCTATGCTCTGGGTGAGACCATTCTAGTACTGCGTTGGGAGGATTGGATCGGATTGCAGGTCATGTCTTGTTGCTCAGTTTTATGCTCAGTCAACCGCTAAAGCCTGTCGTACAGCAGGGAGTCGGGAGCTTTGGGACAAACCCCTGGGTTGCCTTGAAATTCACACCCACCTTTAGGTACGTAAGCCCTTGCGCCAGTGCAAGCACATTTTTGTAGTTCCTTCTGACTTCTGCATTGCAGTGTTCTCTTGCGAGTGCCATGCAGCATGGGGTGCTGCCCTGGCATCTCTTACTGCTTGCCATTTGTCAAAAGTCATAAGAACATAAGAAAGAGCCTGCTGGATCAGACCAGAGTCCATCTAGTCCAGCACTCTACTACTTGCAGTGGCCCTCCAGATGCCTTTGGGAGCTAACATGCAGGATGTGAAAGCAATGGCCTTCTGCTGCTGCTGCTGCTGCTGCTGCTCCCGAGCACCTGGTCTGCTAAGGCATTTGCAATCTCAGATCAGGGAGGATCAAGATTGGTAGCAATAGGTCGACTTCTCCTCCATAAATCTGTCCAAGCCCCCTTTTAAAGCTATCCAGGTTAGTGGCCATCACCACCTCCTGTGGCAGCATATTCCAAACACCAAATAAATGTTTCCTTTTATTAGTCCTAATTCTTCCCCCCAGCATTTTCAAAGGCACATGCAGAATTTTTGTGCAGTAGCATCTCCTGATTAAAACACATTCCAAAGATGCTTTAGTCTTTCAGCCAGCCTTTTTCTCACTGGAGCTGCAATCAAGCCCACATCTTACTCATTTCCCATTCTCCAGTGAACTTGACTTTAGCATGAGGAAGGGAACAAAACCTCACCCAATAAGAGTGTGATGGGGAAATTATCAGTGTGCAGTGCCAGACTGGAGGCTGTTGCAGCAGAGAAATGCCATCAACCTGTTTCAAGGCTTTTGGAGCCCAAAACTTTTGGAATTTCTTTTTATTTATTTACATTATTTATAGTCAAACTGGCCCTGTCCATTGCAGATTGTAGGGTGGGGCAAAACACACACAGCCCTAGAGAGCAGGATGCCTTCTCCAAAGGGGTCTCATTAGTATTGTCATCCTGTCTCAATGTTTGGGTTCACAGACTAATGTTAGCACCCAATACTGATTGCAGTAAACAATGACAATGGTCAGGGCAGAAGGCTGGTTTGTTAGAAGTGCTGGAGCACGGTTAGCCTTTAGCCTCCTGCCCTCTCTTTTGTCCACGCTTGCCCGATTGTCATCAAGGATGGGATGAATACAGAAGCTCCTTTTGCTACTGGAGGAGGAACATGAACCTCTGTCTCTTTCCCACAGATGCTGTGCACACCCTCACTTGTGCCATCATGCTCCTCAATACGGACTTGCATGGGCAGGTAAGGCCGGGGCAGAGGGGGGCAGGGTGCATGCTTAGCTCTGGATACTTTATCTGGAATTCAGCCATGACCACCTGCTGTGTGGGAGAGGCTTTAGCACTCTTGAGGTTGAGGCTAGCTTCTTGGGAGGTTCAGGTTTTAGGTGAAGACCGTATTGCGAAGGAGATGCCATGTTGTGTGGGACAAGGGAGAGCAACAAACATTGGAGCACTATTAGCTAATGGTTTTCAGGTCTTCCATGTCATGTCTGCATGTGGGGAAGGGGAAGAGGGTGTCTTGGGGTGGCATGACATAGATGCCGACATCTCTTCAGACTGATGTGTCCCTTTCTGTTTTTCCCACCTGGATGCCACCTGCCGTTTCCCAATTGTGATAACAGAATATTGGCCGGAGCATGACTTGTCAAGCTTTTCTGGCCAATCTTGAGGGCATGAACGATGGCAGCAGCTTCCGCAAAGAACAGTTGAAGGTACAAGCACTGCAGGTGGTACATACCTCGGCGGCGGGGGGTGCCCTGGAAGACGAGCCCAGACCCAGAGCCCCAAGTCAAGGTCCAAAGCCTGTGTAAACTTCAGAGCTCTCATTATCCAAAGCTTTGCTGGAGCCATGAGGGCAGGACACCTTCTTTCCCTGCGGAGCAAATGCTAAGGTTGATGAGAGGGAGGGAATGCGAGAGATGGGGACAGAAACCTGCACTGGCGTTTCAGGGGCTGCCATGCCCACTGCTGGCAGCTCATGAAGGAAGTCTGGACTGGGTATGTAGACCTGGCTGTGGAGGGAAGTCTAACAACCCAACTTTTTCTCTCCAGGCATTGTATCATTCCATCCGCAATGAAAAACTGGAGTGGGCTGTGTAAGTAATGTTGTGCATGACCTAACAGGGAGGAAGGGGGAAGATCTGGGTCAAAGGAGGTGACAGGGAGAAAGACCAAGACCCTCAGTCTGACCCTTTTATGGTAAACAAAGAAGAGGGGGCTTGATCTTGCATGGAAACCCTCTGATCCCCAAAACTGTGTCTTCTGAAGTTCAAAACTTTGGACATCTTTTTAGGGAGTGGTGGCAAAGGGATGGATGAATGAGAGGGAGTCTTCTTGGAGTTTCCTGGTTCCTCAGATACAGTTTCTTATGTGGCCTTTATTTAGGCCCTCTAGTGGTCATTGAGCACAGGTGTAGATTTTCATGTAACATTGAGATGGAAAATTTGCAAGGCAAATTGAGGGCTGAAAGCTGTGAAGGTGCTTGGAAAGATTCTGGGCAGGAAGGGAATAAATGCTCTTGAAGAGTTGGTAGGACTGTATGCAAAAGTCACTGGCTCTATCACTAGCTCCCTACTAGTTTGCCTGTATCCTTTCCTAGCTTCTGAACAGTTTCTGCTTGGACTTTAATCTCTTTCTTACTTCTGTCATTTTGGGAACAATCCTAAATTTTGTTCAGAAAACTACTGAGATCTATTTTCTGGGGCTTATTCTGAAGAAAGTATTCTTAAGATTGTAATGTTAGCCTCAAATGTTGACATTCTTCCCAGCTGTCCATTTATTTGCCCCAGCCTGGCTTTGTTTCCAAATTTTCAGGTATTTTCCCAGTCTCCTCCAGTTCATTAATACTTGGATGATTTCTTCTAATCTTGTGCTTAATTTCCCATCTTTTTTTCTCAGTGTTTCTAATATTCTACAATATTTTGACATAAGACTTCCTCTTTTACCCACCTACAGATTTTCTCGCTATTTATTATTGTGTTACTTATGTGTGGTCTTCTTTTAAACTTCTAAGATTAATTTCTGCTGGTAAATTAGCTAACACTTCAGTCAGTTTAGTGAGGGGGAAGGCATGCTAAATAGCATGAGGGGTAAAATTAGGCCGACCGACTGGGGGCAGAGGGAATATGTCCGGGCAAATCTGTGCTCTCTGGCAAATCTGACTACTTTGATGGTGAGGCAAATTAAAAGTCGTTCTAGAAGTGGAGTTGGTTGGCTTCAATGCACTTAGAAGGATGTAACCCTGCCTATAGATGGCACAGTGAGGCTAGAGCAGCAGTGGTGTCGTGGTTAAGAGCAGGTGCATTCTAATCTGGAGGAACCGGGTTTGATTCCCTACTCTGCCACCTGAGCTGTGGAGGTTTATCTGGGAAATTCAGATTAACCTGTGCACTCCCACACACGCCAGCTGGGTGACCTTGGGCTAGTCACAGCTTTTTGGAGCTCTCTCAGCCCCACCTACCTCACAGGGTGTTTGTTGTAAGGGGGGAAGGGCAAGGAGTTTGTAAGCCCCTTTGAGTCTCCTTACAGGAGAGAAAGGGGGATATAAATCCAAACTACTCCTCCTCCTCCTCTTCTTTTTTTTTCAAATCATGCAGTATGGAGACATACACACACGTGTCAATTTCTAAAACCTGTTTCTCCTGATCATGGATGTCAGCTCAGACATTCTTCCAAGAGTTGGGGCCGCCAATGGGATTACAACTGGGAATCAAAGCTGGGACATGGGTCATTGATCATACCCTGTAAACACTCAAGGGTCTGAGAAAATCTAGCCACCTAGATGCACTGTGCCATTTCATTCCTCAGTCACTAGAGGAGGATGCTGCTAATGTCAGCATGGTTTGGGGATTAGAGTGTTGAACTAGGGCAGGGTTAGGGAACCTGTGGCTCTCCAGATGTTCAGGAACTGCAATTCCCATCAGCCTCTGTCAGCATGGCCAATTGGCCATGCTGGTAGGGGCTGATGGGAATTGTAGTTCCTGAAAATCTGGAGAGCTGCAGGTTCCCTACCCCTGAACTAGGGTCTGAGAGAAACAAGTTCAAATCCCATTTGGCTGCAGAAACTTAATCTTGGGCCGATCTTTCTCAGCCTAACATACCTCCCAGGGTTATTGTTCAAAGGATAAAGTGGAAGAGGGGTGAAGATTATTATAAGCCATTTTGAGTCTCCTATGAGGAGAAAAACTGACTATGCATACTTCAACAAATAAAATCCTCCCAAATCCTCCACTAGGTCTAGGAGGACTGCCAGTAGAAATGTACACCTGCCAGGGGTGGTTGTCAAGAAACCCCCCTAAAGGCTTTAGAGGCGCAGGAAGATACACTTCACTTTAATTTGCTAATAGGATTCTTCAGCTAGAATTATTTATCGATTGACAGCGGCACTTGCCAAAAAATGTCAGAAAAGTGGTTCCAATCCTGAAGTTTATTGCAAGACTTGCACTTGTTCCTATTTCTTAAAAAAAAATCTTTATGTCTTCCACATAGAGATGAAGAAGAGATCTCCGGCACCCCGATGCCCACGCCCACTGGATCCTTCCGGAAGAAAAGCAATCCTTTCCTGACTCTGTGTCATGATCCTGGGGCTAAAGTGTACCATCAGGGCTTCCTTACTCGCAAGGTGCATGCTGAAGCTGATGGCAAAAAAAGTGAGTGCCGGGACCACCCTGTGAGCTAGCAATACCATCCTCTCTAGGCTTGGTCAATACCCTAGGAATTCGGTAAAATTCGGATTCAGACTTATTCGGGCATAAAATTATCTGTATGCCCGAATAAGACAACTAACATATTCGGATAAACCCGAATATTCGAGTATATCCAAAGAATTCGGGTCTGACTGATTTTTGGGTTTTTTTGGTATTTCATGTTTGGGCCTGCAGGGGGCACATTTGTAAAGCTAGCAGCACCAAAATTTCAGGGTATTATCCAGAGACCATCCTGATGATACCACCCAAGTTTGGTGAAGTTTGGTTTAGGAGGGGCACAGTTATGTACCCCCAAAGGCAGTGCCCCATCCCCCATTGTTTCCAATGGGAGCTAACAGGAGATGGGGCTATCCCTTTGAGGGTCCATAACTTTGGCCCCCCTGAACCAAACATCACCAAGCTTGGTTGGTATCATCGGGACAGTCTCTGGATGATACTCTGAAATATTGGTGCCAGTAGCTTTAAAAATGCACCCCCTACAGGTCAAAATGCAAAACACCAAAAATACCAAAAAAAGCCCGAATACCTTGCATTCGGATTCGTTCATATTCGGACAGGTCATATTCGGCTGATTTTCGTCGAATTCACCCAGATGCGGGCCGAATCTGGTATTTGCTGCACTTGAATCTCCAAACCTAATCCTCTCCCCAGGCCTTACGTGCCAGAAATGTAAGCAAAACTCCATAGAATTGGATGGGATTCTCCAATGTGTAATTTGTCTTGGGGAAAAATGGTGCTGAGAGGTATGGGTTGGTACTGCAGTGCTGGGAAGTGGAAGGGGATTAAATCTTCCTCCACATACTGTTAAAAATATCCTTCCCAAATGCTTGAAGTCTCAGTAACAAAAGTCAGCTGTGGACAAACACCCATATCTTTTCCCCACCGCATCACTCCCTGGTTGGCTGCTTTTTGAGATTAAATGAGTTTGCAGGTAGAGTTTGATCCCAGGAAAGAGATGCAGAAACCTGATTCAGCACCCCTCTCTTCTCCTTTGCAGCCCCATGGGGAAAGAGAGGCTGGAAGACTTTCCACACTGTTCTGAAGGGGATGGTGCTCTACTTCTTCAAGGTAGGAGATGACCCATGGTGGGCGCTGGATGCAAAGGACTGTGATTCTTCTCATATCATGCCTGTTCATGGGCCAGAACCATGATGCACATGTGTCCCAGTATGTCACAAAGACCTGGTGAGAAGCCACATGGAATTCACAGATGAGGCCCACCAGGAACAAGTGTGGCGCATCTCAGGGCAATGGCAGGGGCGCACCTCCACACCAACCCTGGCAGTGTGACTGTGTAGTTGTCACATTGGCCAACTCTGCCACAGTGCAGAAGTTCACAAGGCTTGCTGAGTTTGCTTTTTCACTGTACTGATCCTGGGCAAGAGCTATTAGGCAGTGGTTAGCTTTTGTCCACAGGAACGACTGGGCATATCACTTCTTTCAGAGATGCTGTGGCCTGGAGCTGGTCTCCCCGACTAACTGAGTAGGACCCCTGCACTAGCTTCTAGTCCTTATCTACCATTCTGTTGGCATAACCTTAATGGAGGTTTGCAGAGCATCTCCTGGGCTTAATGTCTATAAAGCCTGGAAATGTCCTTATATTGAAATGGTACCCCTAGCCTAGGCCCATTCACTGTGACTGGCAGGGTCTTAGGCCTCTCTTAAACTTGCTAACAGGAAATCTGGGGCATTGTACCTGGAATGTTCTGTGTACAAGAAGCATCCCTCTGCACAAAATTTAATGCTGAACCTGACACCCGAGCCATGGATCCACTTCCTTCACTTTGCTTGTTCTCTCCACAGGATGACAACCGGCTTGATTCTCTGAGCTCAGAGGACCCCATCGGGGTTCATCACGCCCTGGCAGAGAGAGCCAGCAAATACACCAAGCGGCCCAACGTCTTCCGGCTCCAGACGGCTGACTGGCATGTCTTCCTCTTCCAAGCACCGTGGGTATCCCCAGGCCTTGGGGCAGCTTAGGCTCAGCAAATGAACTTCCTTCCTTCCCCTCCCACCATCTTGTGGGGCAGAAAGCAGGAATGAGTATGCCTGCACATCAAAAGGGGGCCACTCTTTCCCAGTTTCTTTCTGTATACTTCCTCCTCTTAATCCTACAGAGGACTTTCTATCCACCCTATGGGGCAATTTCACAGGGAAAAACCAAGGGGGGTCTTGAGCTGTGTTCTTCCAGACTGAAGCCTTGCTTTATTGGCTTTTGGGGCATTGGTGTATAGATGGGAAGTTTTGGAAGTGAGTTCAGGATGCTCACTTTTCCCCTTCAGGACTCCAGGGGAAATGAATTCTTGGATTTCCCGCATCAACCTTGTGGCTGCCATGTTCTCCTCCCCACCATTCCCAGCAGCAGTGGGCTCCCAACGGAAATTTATTCGCCCAGTCCTCCCGACAGCAACTTGCAAGAATTCCCTGGTAAGTAGAAGGGCACTCTGTGTGTGTGTGTGTGTGTGTTTCTTGTTGCTGGTCCAGCTGCCTAAGAGGATGGGATGCAGCTTAGCTTCACTCCAGCACCTCCAGTGAAGTCTTCCTCCTTTCCTGGGTGGTACCCCTGCTCATCAAGGGGTTAAGGGAGGAGCAGATCACTTGGGTGAGAGAGCGAGCGAGCATCACAATGCACTTCTGTTGCTGCAGGAGGATCAACACATGGCGCACGAGGACTGGATGGACAAGATCTCGGATGAGCTCCTGGACCATCAACGGAACCTCCCCGACAAGCGTGGCCGTAGCCGGGACCTGGAAGAGTATCATCTCAAGAAGGAGTATTTGCTGTACGAGGTAGGTGAGGGCTACGGTGGGGGAGCGCTTCGTAGTACCCATGCCAGAACCTTTCAAAGCTGTTGTTCAATATGGCGCATGGTTGCCTCCTCTTGTCTCTCCCCACCCTATCTCACAACAGTCTGAAAGGACCCTTCAGTAGGGTCTGTCAAACCTGCTAGATTATTTCAGTGTAAAAATTCCACCGGGCTGAAAGGGTAACAATGCTTGTTCAGAACAGTTCTTTGCAAAAGTGTACATGTTTCTGCCCCAAAGTAATTTCCAAATGATCCTCTGAAGATGCCAGCCACAGATGCAGGCGAAACATCAGGAGAAAATGCTACTAGAACACGGCCAAACAGCCCGAAAACCACACAACATCCTAGTTTCCAAATCGCTTATTGGTGATCCTAATTAACTGATCAGCCTTCCCAAACTGAATGGCTTGTTGTTGCTAGAAGCCACTAGCCAAACATCCTATAAAAACGAATCACATTACCTTGTGTAGCTCCAAAGGCCCCCAGGATGAACATGACCCCTGAACATTTGCCCCCAGCCCTTCACCGCCTTGGGCACCCTGGTAATGGGCTATTATGCATCCTTTGGCATGCTATGAACTTTCTGTCTAACATCTACACAACAGTTCTCGACTTTTTCTGCTCAGAGAATTGTGACTATTTTCAGAATTCTTATCTGGAATTCCGAGTAGGCAGTTTTAGCACCCCAGAATATAAATTCTTGGATAGTCATTGCATCCTTACTCTAGGAGGATGGGGGTGTGTGTGGTTGGGGAGACAGAAGCAGCGGTTGACTGCCAGAGATTGTGCATCTCAATGCTGGGAAAGGCCCTCTCTTTCCCAGTCCCTCTAGGTGCTTGATTTGCTCCTCCAACTACTTTTTTCATCTTGCACAGAAACGACGGTACGAGACTTACATAAAGCTGCTGGAGGTGAAGCTCAGCAGCGGCACAGAGGATCTTGACCAGTGGGAGGCACAGCTGCAAAAAGCCAGTGGGGATGATGATGATGATGATGAGAATCCTGGCCTGAAAAAGTCACACTCCAGCCCCTCCCTGAACGCGGATGGACCAACCACCAACATCAAGGTGAAGAGGAACATCTCAGAACGCAGAACGGTGCGGAAGATCATCCCCAGGCGCAACAAGCATTTGCTGTGATCATCCCCAAAGAACTTTGCCCTGCCTGAGCGCATGCTTCTCACACACAGGCTGCTGGACAGTAGTCTGACTTGGGGCAGGAACATTGAATGGTACAAAGGACTGCTTTTTCAAACCAAGGCAAACCAGCACTTGCAGTATTTGGCCACCAGAGTGTGCCACATCACAGACAACAGATTGATAGACTCAAAATACTGGCGGTGGGGTGGCAGGCTCCCCCCCTGCCCATACAGTGCAAAAGCCCCCTGCGGGTTGTCTCTGATCAAGTTTAAAGAATTAGCCCTTCCTGACCCAGAGGGTTGTGGGCATGCTGTTCTCAGGGAAAGTGCCCCACTTGTGGGGAGAGGGAGAGCCCCTCTCTGCAGTGTTTATCCCCCAACCCAAATGTCATATCAGTTCTTTGTTTTTGCTGTAGGGGCAGATGGGACCTTGGTGCAATAAATGAAAACAGGCAAACTTCTGGACTAGATGTTGGGGCTAACAGAACATTGCTGGACCTGGGAGGGGCTACCGATGACCTGGCTTCCTCTGCCCTCTTGAGCTGTAGCCTCTTGGGTTGCTACACTTGGCTTTTGCTGAGGCAGCCAGCTCAGGTAGCACATGCTGGGGGGAGGGGGTTTCTAGCTTCCCTTGCAATTGATCTCGGGCAGAAGGAGAACCAGCGGGGCCAGCGTGGTGTAGTGGTTCAGAGCAGGTGCACTCTAATCTGGAGAACCCAGTTTGATTCCCTGCTCTGCCACTTGAGCTGTGGAGGCTTATCTGGTGAACCGGATTAGCTTGTGCACTCCAACACATGGCAGCTGGGTGACTTTGGGCTAGTCACAGTTCTTTGGAGCTCTCTCAGCCCCACCCACCTCACAGGGTGTTTGTTGTGTGGGGTGGAGGGAAAGGTGATTGGAAGCCCCTTTGAGTCTCCTTACAGGAGAGAAAGGGGGGATATAAATCCACACTCTTCTTCCTTTGAGAGTAGTGTGCGAACAGAGACAGAAGGTGTAAATCAGAGACTGGAGGTTCTGCATTAAGGCACAGTGCCACATTCATCTCCCTTTCTCCTTGGCCCCACAGCTTCTTTCCTACTCTACCTCAGTTGCGAATCGTTGCCAGAAGCAGCCAGGCCCATCTGATAGCCTGGAAGGCAGAGGGAGATGGTTATCCCTGGTCCGGTCTGAGCATCACCATGCCTTTGGGACCTGTGCCAGGGCTGGGCATGTTGTGCAAGCAATCCCTGCAGCAGAACTTCCCCAAGGACCTCTTTGGGAGGGCTTTGACTCTGGAGTAGGGAGCCAGCAGGCTGCTGGTTACAGCAAGGGACAGCCAGGCCTCAGTACTCCTGACCTCTGGTCCTCACCCTGCTTGAAGGCTGTGAGGCTGGGCATCTGGGCGGCCAAATCCCTGAGCTACCACTAGAGAGCAGTTGATCTTTCTCACATCCACAGCCAGCCTCCCTTTTTGATCTGGGTCTAGTGATAAAACTGGAGAGAGGACCTGATCCCTGCAAAACCCAAAATGAAGCGAGAGGGGGCAGTGGTGGGATTCAGCAGTTTTGCACCACTTAGGCAGAACCGGTTGTTAAAATGGTGCTTGTAAACAACCAGGTGTTAAATTATTTGAATCCCACCACCGGAACCGGTTGTTAAATTATTTGAATCCCATCACTGGGCAGGGGGTAGATCTTTCTACTTCCCAGCTGTCGGTATATCCCCCCCCCCCCCCCCATCTCCTAAGAGTTCAACTTTACATGTTTGATCAAATAGGCTGATTATGACGAGCAGTTCACTCTTGTTGACAGTAAACCAGGGTCTGATTTTATCCCGATGCTGGTATTTCCCAGTGAGACCTTTTATAGGCTCAGCCATTGCTGTAAACTGAGCTCCAATTTTTGCACAGGTTGAAACGAGGCACTGAGCCCATGCAGAGTTGCACAGGGAAACGCTCCTCGTGTTTAAACCAGGCCTAAGTACAGCCCAAGCGGTACTTTCGGAGCAGCATATGGTGGTACTACTTATTTAAGCTTTTCTCCTGTATGGAGTTCAAGGCAGCTTACTACATACATAAACCAAAATTATAATTCAGGGCTGTCACTAAACTTCACCAAATACAGTCTACACTATCTTTGATTGCCTCCTAAAGAGTGAAGTGAGGGGGCCAAACACACCTCTCTGAGGAGGTTATTCCATAATTGCAGGGCTGCCACTGAAAAGCCCCTGTCTTGTACCCATCAGACAAACTTATTTGATTGATGGGATAGTCTGGAGAGCCCCTCCCTGTGGTTGTAATTCCTGGGCAGGTGCACTAGTGAAGAATAGCCCCACAGATGTGTCTCACTGGTGTTGCACATGATGGAAGTGCCGCCATGGCCTCAGCATTCAATAGGGTTGACTCTGCTGGAAGGGGCTATGCAACTGTTGCTGCCTTAGACTTGTGGGGGGGGGGGCGGGGGTGTCAGCCAAATAATTTGGAGCAGGTCTCATCGGCAGGAGCCACTGCCCACGTGCAGCAGGCACATCAGTGCAGAAGAGGTTCACATCAGGAAGGAACTGGTAGGGCTTTCTTGGGGGCCAGTGGGTGCGTGTGTGTGCTGGGGGTCAGCACAGGGTTGACTGAAGAAGGGCGGCAGGTGTGAGACGGCCTCCCGCAAGGGTGCATTCTCAATCAACTTGTCGGCTGGCAGTACCTTGAACTTGGACTGCAGCAGCAGCACCATGGCGTCCCCACTCTGTACGTACTTGGGGGCAGGTGGTGTGGCAGGCAGGAATGGCACCCCCTTCAGGTGGTGGCCAGGGCACACACCTTGCTGCTCCACCTTAGACACAGCCCTGGGAACAAAGAAACCGTAGGTGAAGGGGACTGACTGGAAACCAGGCTTGTGCTTCTGCCATCCCACCTATGTCGGAACACCTTTAGACTAAAAAGCATGCCATACATGAGTCACAGCAACATACAGGGGTGTTCATCCACGCTATTTGCCCTATTCTGTGTTTCAGTCACCTAGTGGTATTAGGTTGGCCAGCCAGGACACACCCAGAACTGTGGCATCTGACAGGGCTAGAGAGAGAACGGCAATAGAGAGAGAACGACAATATACCACCTTTCCGGGATAGGGCGGTATATAAAACCAAATAATCAATCAATCAATCAATTATAAAGCAAAAAGGAGTCGGAAAAATACACTGATAGACCACTGAAAAAGAGGTTCTCTGAGCCTGCCTAGAGGACTTTTGCTTTCCCTCTTGCCCGCAATGAGGTCGAGGCATCCTCAAAGCCTTCTAATGTTTCCCTTAGGCAGACGGCCATCCTGGAAAAAGACTTGGCGCGCAACAGCCAACAGCAGCTCCTGGCCCGCATTTATCCGCATTCACACGTGCCTGGCAAGGCTCTGGACACGCAAGGGTGCGTGTTTCAACATCAATCCTCCCTCGTTGCGGTGTTTTGTGTGTGTATGTGGGAGTGGGGGTGGGGGATAACTAGGAGAAAGGAGGATGGCGGGGACTTCAGAAACTCAGCGGCTTCTTTACCCGCTCGGAGCGGCTACAAGGAACCCAGAGCGAAATGCAAGCGGGGAAGAAGCCGGAATGAGAGGCGCCCGTCCGGCCGCGGCCTCTGCTGGAGCTCGAGGGCTCCCGGGGTAGTAAAAAGCGAGCCTCGGGGCATTGGCGGAACTTGGGACCCATCCGGGAGAGGGCCGGTCGGCAAAAGCGTTGCAGGGACCCTGCACGGGGCGCGGAGTTTAGCTTGGCTGTCGCCGAGCCCTGCTTGCAAAGGGGGCGCCTGGCACCCCTCCCCCCCCCGTCCCCGCTGCACTTATTTGGCTGCAGCTTGGAAACTCCAGATGCAGCAGTTAAAAAGAGGACAGAGGCAATGATCCTTCAAATTGCCACATCTGTATAATCTGCCTTTTATTTTCTGCTTCATGAAGTTTTATTTCCTGTTATTTATTCACCTCGCCTCCGCCGCCCTCCTCGCATCGTTGGGATCCCAAGTGCCAAAAGACGCTCGGCCGGGAGGGGGGAGGCGGAGGGGGAGCGGCGAGGGGGCGCCCCCGGGCACCTCCGACGGCCACGCGGGGAGGCGCTGCTGCCGCCCCGTGGCCGGAGGCGGGGAAGAGGGTGGGGAGGACGGCGGGCGCGAAGAGGGCCGGTGCCGTGCCCCGTCTAGGCTTCTCTCCCTGACCCACTCCGGGAGAGGTCGGTCTGGGTTAGCCACCCACGCCCCAGCTAAAGGATCCCCACTGCAGAGGAAAGCGGGAGGCAAGGGTGCAAATGGAAATAAAGAGCTCCCTAAATCCGTCCAGGGGAGCAGCAGCAGAGAGGGACCCTTGAAGGTGCCTTCTCCCCCAAAGGACCCAGAAGCTCCAGGGCCCCAGTGGGAACGCCGCTCCCTTATCTCACCTGGGATGCAAACCCCCAGCCGTTGCGCCGGTGCTGCTGCTAACTAAGCAATCATAGGTGCTCTGAGCAGGTGGCAGTACAGGAGAAAGAGGGTCGGAAAAGGGGAATTTGGTCATGACATTGCCTGATATTCCTACTGTTGGTATATCATATCAACACAGCGTAAGCTAAAAATCTTTCATATCTCACATAACCACCTGGGCCTTGTAACTGGATGTCAGCACAATTACTGGGTCCTTCTATCTGAGCCACGGCCTCTGGAGATGTTTTCGCTCCCATAATAAAGTCTCTATTATGTATTTTTAAAAACATTTTTATGCTGCTTCTCCACCTGGTTAGGCGTCCCCAAGGTGGACTCATCACACCTTCTCTGCTTCATCTTAAAATTTACAGATTTGGGCTTTCCATATTGCTCAATATTCCATATTGCTTCCATTTATTTAGTTATTTTTAAAATCCAATCTAAGTGATTTTTGATTGACTTAGGCTTGGCCCTAATAGTGGTACTGAGGGCCAGCATGGTGTAGTGGTTAAGGTCTCAGACTAGGATCTGGGAAACCCCAGTTTGAATCCCCTACTCTGCAATGGAAACTTGCTGGGTGACCTTTGGCCAGTCACACAGTCTGGGCCTTGACCCCGGCAAGTATTTGGAAAGGGGACCTCCAAGAAATACCAGGGATGCGATTTGAAGGCACACAATGGCAAACCTGAACATCTCTTGCCTTGAAAAGCCTATGGGATTGCCATTAAGTTATCTGTGACTTGATAACACACACACAAAAAGAGATATTATTCTGCTTCTACTTTGGAAATCAAAAGCCTTTCTTGTAATATGGATCAATATATAACTATCAGCGCTTTCTGCCTTCTTATTAGCTAGCCTCAGTTTCCCATCTAATGAACTCCAGGAAAATCTTGGTGTATTAATTTGTAAATTACATAACAGAATGGGTTTGGGGGCTTGAGTGGAGTGGTTTGATGGGGGTGTTTCCAAGTGCCATTTACTAAAGAGATTTGACCTGAGACTGCAGTTTGGGATCAAGAATTTTGAACATAAAATGTTAGTGGAGCAGGAAAATGTCTGAGTAAGAGGAAAAGGCAGAAACCGGCAGTTTCTGAAGTGTAACTAATTTTCTGCTTTTTCTTTCTAACTTAGAATATAAAATTTAAATCAGCCTATTTCCTTATTTATGAGCTGGAATATGCCAGACATTTTCCAACATTTGATAGAAAGACAAAGCACGTAGTACAGCCACATCTGCTTAGTTAGATAGGAGGATTCCTGCAGTCCCAGGAAGGGGAAGATTTTTTTTCTGGTAACTTTTAGTGGCAGAGGATGTTGTGTCCGGAGTAGTTTGCTCCGACTGACCCACGACCCTTAACCACTTTAAAAGGGCTTACTTTGTCTCTAAGCCCAACAGCAGAAGTAGCTAGGACGCTAGAAAAATTGTAGCTCAGGAGGTTAGATTTGGTCCACAAAAACTGTTTGTTCATCCCTCAATTTGGGTTACAATTTGTCAGATTCTCAGATTGCAGCAGTGGCTAGTGGGCTGACGTATCTAATATCCAAATCTAGGTGGATGATTTTGACTCTGAAGCTATTTCCTTATGGCTTCGTCGCTGCTGCCAAAGGTGAGTCATGTGTGTTGATGAATTTCCATATGTGAGAGCGGGGGTGGGGGTTGGACATTTTCTTGACTTTTCGCTAACACTGGCTTCCAACAAATGCTCCATAGTGACTCCACATTGGTTCTTGTAGCTGTGGTAGACATGGCTGCTGTGGTGACTTGTTGGGCTCAAGTACCACACAAATAGTATCCCTTTATGACACTATAATAGCTTCATCAAAATTTGAAATTTAAGTAGATGCAGTACTGTAACAGTCACTGATTTGTTTTAAAATTTTCAAAAAGCTTTGGTGGCAATGCAGGGAAAAAGTGGTAGGAAAATGGCATCCATGAGGGACTGTCTGGAAAAAAAATACAATACAAAATGGAAGCCATGTAATCAGAGGTGGACTGTTTCCCCCCCCCCCCCCCCCCAATGATTTGTATGTCCACAAGTAATTATGTAGTCCTTCTTCCAGGTCTGTTGTTTCCATTTTTTTCTCTCTCTGTGGTCTGGGTTTCTAATCCAATCTGCAATCCAAACCAGACCAGCTGCTTGTAATATAATTTAATATTAGGTACTAAGCCCTCCTCTCTTTTTCTCATCTTGTAAAACTTTAAATCTGATTTGTATTGTTGAAGGCTTTCACAACTGGAATTGACTGGCTGTTCTGGGTTTTCTAGGTGGTATGGCTGTGGTCTGGTGGTTTTTGCTCCTGAAGTTTCACCCACATCTAAGGCTGGCATCTTCAGAAGAATGTTCACAGCCATCAAACAAAGAAGATGCTGCCTCGTTCCTGGACAAATGGTATATACAGCTCATTGGGCTGCGCCACTGATTTTGCTGGCGTGAAAGGGTTCAAGTTGTTACCAGCAAAAGGGGAGTTGCTGGCCTGAAAGGGTTCAAGAAGTCTATGAAAGCTGGCTCTGCCCTGCGAATGCCCCCTTCAGTACCATATGGCTTCCCAGCATTGGCATAAGTCCCCCTGTGCTGAAATAAATTCCCCTTGTGCTGACATAAGTAGCATTTACATCTGCACTGGGGTCACATTGCCTCTTGAGGGGTCGTCCCCCACACGGATTGCACTATTACTGCTCTTCCTATTAATTTTGTAGACTGAAAGGGATCAGAATTTTTCAATGTGTTCCCTTATATATTGCATTGATAGTTGTGGGTTTAAAATTGTCGGTACCATTTCATTAGTGTAGCTTTCCATTTTAAACTGTTCTTCGTCCACTTTCAATCCTTTAATTCTGGAATCTTGTCTGATCTAAGTAGCCAATACTTCTAGTTCAAGAATAAATAAAAATGGAGATAATGGATATCCCTGATGTGTTCCTTTTTCAGTTTGTAATCCAGCAGTTAAGACACTATATATTAAGGACTTTGCTTGTTGTTTTGCATAAATACGTTGTATCCAGTTCATAAATCTTGAACCACAATTTAAATTCCCAGGTGTCTTCAGTAAAAAAGTGTATTAGCAGAGTAGAACAGAAGAGAGAGATTCTCAGTTGCTTTTTATATATGAGTTTACTAACTATAAAGGGAGAGTTACATGGAGATAAAATTAAAAAATCATTTGTTTCCTGTTACGCATCTTCATTACTATATGATTGGTTACTTATTGGTACCGATCTGCTGTCTCATGCTCGTGGTGGTCGTGGTGGTGGTGTGCTCAAACAAAGAAACAGGCTCATTCCGCACATGCAGAATAATGCACTTTCAATCTGCTTTCAGTGCTCTTTAAAGCTGTGTGGAATAGCAAAATCCACTTGCAAACAGTTGTGAAAGTGGTTTGAAAATGCATTATTTTGCATGTGTGGAAGGGGCGACAGAGTTAACTTTATAACTTCAGATGTACTAACATGTAAGCAATTGCAATCTCACTGACCAATAGCTAATCAATAGATCAGGTCATAAACAGTGACTTCAGAAACTTGTTTATGTACAAACAGTTAACCCTTTTATAACTGAATTATGACAGACACTTGCAAAATCCCAACAAAAAGACCAGTCTATGTTATCAAATGCTTTTTTCTTTCTCTAAAACAATAAACACCCCCCTCCCCAATTCTGTTAACTACAAAATGGATGTTATCCTCTCTATATATTTTTGGTACCAAGCCTGTCAGATCCTCATGGATTAATTTTGTTATACATTTCCTTAACCTTTTTGCCATTATTGAAGTAGAGAGGGGGTGTGTGTGTCAAAAGTCATGAATGAAACAAAGAGAAAGTATTGTCATCATTGTGGCAAGAAGTTCATAAAGCTTTGATTCACAAAGAAGGTAGCAATGCATCATTGCCACAATTTTATAGAGCCATCTCACTGTTAAATGTTGTTTTGTAGCTATAACTATTGAATTCCCTTTCATGTAAGCTTTACTGTTTCCCAAATTGTTGCAATAGGGATATCAGCTACATTGTTGATCCCTTTCTACATTTCTTTACTATTTCCTTTGGTAGTAAAATATTGTCACCTTCCCCTTCTGCCTCTGTTTTGTTGCCAAGTTGCTTCTGCTGGATTGTGGTCTGCAAAAATCTTTGGTTGTATATTCACACTCTCCAGCATATGTCCATCCTTCAATATGATTAATGTCGAGCAGAGAAAAAGGTATAATCACTGGTATTCGGATTTTTAGTCTGCCAAGCATCTGCTAACTATAACATTTTCATATGAGTAAACACATTTTTGGGAAGTCTGCCTCCTTTGATTCTTGTAGAGCTATCTTTTTTGGATCCATTTCCCCATTAATGTCACTGAAGAATATTATCTCTTCTTCTTGAAAGACTAATATTGATTGGGAAAAAAAATCTTTTTTTTCCTCTTGCATTATTAGGGGTATAAATTGTAGCTTATGTATAAATATTGCCTTTTGGGAGCCTAATCTTTAGAATTATATATTTTCCCACTAGGTCTTTTAATTTTTCTACAACATTTATATGTAAGTTATTTATATAAACCATGACTCTTTTAAAAAAATAAATTCAAATACTGTTTGCCCAGTTTTGTATTGGAAGATTTTTGTATTGGAAGATCTGCATTCCTTTCCCTTCTTTCCTTTCCCTGCATTCCTTAAATGGGGATTCTCTCATTTTCTCTTGTTTTCTTGTGTGTGAATCTGTCCAGAATATCCTTAAATGCAAAAGTTTAATTTATTCATAATATCTGATCAATATCAGGAAAGTCTCCTTGAATCTTCAAATAGTCTTGTAGCAGCTTACAAAAATATCTTCTAAGCTTAACTCCCCAAAATCTTCTAAAATCCCTCTAAATCATAGATTGTTACTTCTACTCTTCGTTTTCAAAATTCCAATCGTTTGTTTTACTTTTTCAGTCCACTGATCTTGCCTTTCTAGGCATTGTTGGTTGTTCAGGCTGTGTGGCCATGGTCTTGTAGTTTTTGCTCCTAATGTTTCACCCATATCAATGGCTTGCATCTTCAGAGGAGGTCATGGTGAGGTGTGTTTCTGCCCATGGCACAGTGTTGAGTGATTGTGTGGTGGAGTGTACATTTTCATATTTTTGCAATTGCAGGGGGTGGGGGTGCGAATATTTGGTACCTGGGAGTGTTTGAACATCCAGAAGCTCCCATCTCTTTCATACTGAAAATTGTACATATCGGCACATATAGGAGGAAGCAGCAACTGGATATGCATTGCTTTATCTGGAATTTACCAACAAGTCTGAATTCTACATTGTGGAAGGATGTTGTTGTCCCACACGGGAACAACATATAAGTGCTTTGACTTTGTGACTCGCAGTTCACAGCAGATTCCACAGATCACGGATGAGGCAGTTTTTGTAGCAGCAAGAATAATGTGTATGTGTGTGGGGGGAATGGATACATCACCAATGGTTTATTAGGGAATTAAGCACACTCTGCATTTTGAACAGTGGTGCTTCATCAAGGGCAGAATCTAACTTGTTCTTGCTAAAGTGTTTTTTAACTGTTCTTGGATCTCAATTAGCTCCCTCTTTGGAGTACACTTAGCCTTAAATGCCCAAAATTGAGCTTCTAGGACCATGCAGCGATGTACCTCAGAGGGTCTCTCGGCAAATGTTTGGAAACTGAAGGCAGATGGAATTAAAGCTTCCTAACATAACATCTAGAAGCCTCAGCAGCACAGGCAGAGATGCCATAGTAGCTGCTCAGCCTTTTTGCCTGCCATCCTATAAAAATCATAATAGATTATTTATCGATGGGTTAAAGATGATGCTGAAAATCCGTGACAAGGAGATCTTCCAGTTAACCTAAGCAGACATTTCTGAGTTCAGAGCTTGTCTGTTATCCCCTTCCCTACTGCATCAGTTATGGGCAAGCCACTGTCTCAGATTCAGCTCAAAATCTGCAAAATATAAACTCACCGGAAGCTGGTCCATTAGAGCAATCAACACAGGCTGCTCCTAGCCCCCCCCCCCACCTGCCTCCTCTGATCTCCAGGTGACAGTGGAGAAAATGGCTGCTTTGGAAGGTGGGCTCTGTATCACAGGTGGCCAAACTGAATCCTATTGAATATAGGACTTATGCTCAAACCTGAATAGGATTTTTTATTACTGGTAAATTAAAAATACTCTTCATTTGGTTAGAAGAGCTTCTAGAAAATGGTACCTTCTGAAAGGAAAGGGGAAAACTCTTCAGAAGCCAAACCAGCAATCCTTGATCTGGTTGTATGTCATTAATTATTCATAGGTAAGGAAATGCCTTTGACTTCTGTATGTAGCCATTGGCCACCTTCCTGTGTCTTTCTTTAAAAAAACATGGGAAACAAGCTAAGATTCCGGAAGGTCGATCGAACTGAGACCTTCTGTGCTCATCTCTCTTCTTTCAGTCTACTACGTGAAAAAAAAGTGGTTCAAAACGATGACATGTTTTTCCTCAGATTAAATAGTTATGTTGATTTTATAGTTACATTACAGGCAAAAGAATTATGTTATTCTGCATGAAAGATATTTATACTGAATCAAAGAGCAAGATCTATATCCAGTGGCACCTTAAACACTGACAAGATTTTCAGGGTGTGAGCTTTCAAGAGTCAAATCTTCCTTTGTCAGGTAAACTGAATCAAAGCACTGAATAGTGCAATCCTATGAAGAGTTATTCCAGACTATGCTCATTGGTTTCAGGGGGGCACAAACTACAGTAACATCGATTGGGATTGCACTATAAATCAAGTTACTCAACCACTTTTTAATGTTTGCACTTGGACCATAGTGCTAGAAATACTGATGACCTGGGACAAAACACATATTTGAATTATTTTGCTTCCTTGCTGAAGTATCACAGGTATACAGATGGCATGCTTTGGTGTGATTGAAGACAAGAATTGGGAGTTGACATAATGTAGTGAGCCCAATACAGAGGGCTTGGGCAGCTGGGGACTTGAGGCAGTGTGACAAGGCATCATGGAGCCGGAAGACCCCCAGTTGTCCCAAAAGCCCCCTTAGGCCAAAACACCCTTTTAGGCTGGTTAAGTCCAAGAGCCAACTATGGTCTGTTGTGCCCCCAGGAGTGCCCCAGCCCACTTACAGCTGCACTGATGGCTGGGTTAGGCTGGCACAGCCCTCCAATCTCTTTTCCCCCTCTGCTGGCGCATTTGGCACTTGTGCCTGTGCTGATTCCCAGTCCCTTTGCCCCCTCCTGCCCAAGTTTCAACTGTGGGCCAGAATAAGTCTTAAGCACGCTGTTTGGCTTTAGGCAAGGCGCCTAATCTGCAGAGTAGTGAGGCTAATGTCAGCTAATCTGAGACAATTTCTATGAAATGCACTGAGAGACTGTATGCAGAGCTCTTATGAGGAAAGGCTCTTTATGAGACCTACCATAACAGCATGACAGTCAAGGTGGTTCTGTAGCACAATAACACAGACAATTTTCTTTCTTGGGTTCAGGGTTCATTTTCAAAAACAGGTCATTTTAATATAATGGTTGTTCCTAAGAGTGAGTCTTTTTTTAAATTGATAGGTTGATAGCACCAACGCAACTGCCTCAAAAGCAGGTATATACACAGAAACTGCTTCCGTGGAAATAATATTGTCAGCTCAGAGAGTCACTCTGGTAGCAAGATATTTCTCTCCCCGCTATGATTCCCCAAAGACCCCTTTCCTTGGAAGTATCACATTGGTCAGCGCAATGCAATGGATTTTGCATATACGGTTTTCCTGCTCTTCTGAGCCCCCTCCCCCCACCGTGTACTGAGTCAATCACTTTCTCTTACTGATTTGCATTTGTTTCATGGACAGATGAACATTCACCTTGAAAGAGAGCAAGGGGCTCCAAAGCTTAAGATATCTAGAGTGGCGCTGTGGAAGGATGCGGAGATCAGGGAAACGCTACGCAAATCAGGCATGATGAATACAGGGGGAGGACTGCACAAACCAGAGGGCAAATGGGAAGTCCATGTAAAACTAGGTGTCCTGATGTTGCTGGGGCAGCCTTAGATATCACCGCACAGCTGGAAGACACACCCTATTCCTATTCTTCCTGCCAGGGAATTACGAAGTTAATAATGGTGCAGAGTGGATGGGGGTCGGGGATATCACAGAGTGTGCAAATGCTTTGAAGATCATGAAGGATTCACTTCCAGTTGCAGACTGACAAGCATGCAATCTCAAACCTCTTAATGCATACAAATGTATGGTGTGCTCCAGTGGCAACTGCTACGTTCCAGGATTTTGCAGAAGCCAGAACCCTCCAGGCTGATTTGCCAGCTGAACAGAGCTTTGCTTAAGGTGCCACGTTCACCCTTCCTGCCCACGAGCAACTGCAGGCTGGCAAAAGTGGTGGCGGCAAGATAGCCTTGCTAATTTTGAAGTTCAAATCTGGACGTCAGCTTCTTAAAAACGAGTTTGTTATTCATCGCTTTGCTTGAAGTGTTCTTTTAATGGCTGAATCATTAGCAGTTACATTGCCAAGATCATTTCCACAAGTGTTGGGAACTAAAAACATAACTTTTTGGTAGCAAAAGCCCAGAACTCCAGATGTTTCATGCAACTTTGCCAGCACACCTTCTGCATTGCTGCGGTCCCAGAAGCTCTCCGGCCCCACCTCCCTTTGACAATTATTCGTCACACTGAAAGATCAGAATCTGAATTAGCAGTTGGATAACCCAAGATCTTGCACTAATATTCTCCACAGCTTTTCTTTAAAAAGAAAGAAAAGAATCTGCAAAGGAAATCAGTCATGACCTGATCCATTCCCACCTTGAATCTTAAATTATAATAGAACTGGAAAGATCTCACTGCAAACACAGGGCAGGGTAACTTGAAAAAGCAGATCATGACTTTCCCCCACGGTTGTGTATACACTTACCATCCAAATGGTGTACTGTGCACCTATCTAGAAGAGAAGAAGAGTTTTGGATTTATACCCCACCTTTCTCTCCTGTAAGGAGATTCAAGGTGGTTTACAAGCTCCTTTCCCTTCCTCTCCCCACAACAAACACCTTGGAGGTAGGTGGGGCTGAGAGAGTTCCGAAGAACTGTGTCTAGACCAAGGTCACCCAGCAGGAATGTAGGAGTGCGGAAACACATCTGGTTCACCAGATAAGCCTCTGAACTCGGGTGGAGGAGTGGGGAATCAAACCCATTTCTCCAGATTAGAATCCACCTGCTCTTAACCACGCTGGCTCTAGCCCAGATGATACCCCTTCCAGTTAGCAGGTGATTTCTATGGTCCCAGCCCTGTCACCTGAGTATTTTGCATACAAACCATGTGCTGCATGCTAAGCTATACCAGTTTCTGCTTCCTTATTTTTCTTGCCAACAGGTGAAACTCCCCCCCCACCCCCACAAAAGCAGCAACGGCGGTGCTTGTGGAAGGTATAATACAATGGGGAACAGTAACATATATATATGTATATACATGGAAACTCAGCATCTCAACCCCCAGCTGATTCATGGGGCACAGGAGGAACTCACGTGGTGACTTCAATGAGCCCACTCCCCCAAGAATTTCTAGCACCTGTCTTCATGACTTGCAGTGACAACGAGCTTTAAAATGCGATCAGTTCTGGAGAGGAACTCTACTCAGTACTCAGATCCTTTACTAGGCAGCCAGGAAAAGGATGGGAGAAAACAGGCCAGCAAGGAGAAGCGATCGAGAGCAGTGAGGAAAGTACAGTCAAGAGTGACGGCACGGACTCAGTCTGTGAGACCCACAGATAAAGAGAGATGCCTTCAGTGGGGCTTGGGGCAGGAGGTCACACTCATGGGGAGGATTTTCGACAGCAAGTTAAAAAGCTTCCCTTCTCTTCATCTTCCTGCTGCTCCTTTCTTTTGTTCTGAACATGTACTCTTATCCTGACTACCCCCCCGCCCTTGTTTCCTGACCCCTCTCAAGTTATCTCCCACTGTTTGGTTTTAGATGATCGTATTATGGTCAGTGCAAAGTCTCAGATTCTTTCCACACGTTCTGATTTTGCCTGCAACTGTGTCAGCTGTAGACCACTGCAGTGCCTGATTCACTAACAAAGAAGGGTTTTGGCCCATTACCCCTGCAGCCGGCAGCAGCTAGTCAAACTGATTGCTGCAGCCACAAGAGAAGCTCACCTGTCATCTTCTATATGCAGAGCTGCAATTTGTGCCTGCCTTTCCTGATGCTCAGACTCAATGGAAGGGTGGAAGATCCTTCAGAAATGAAAGCGGGTGAGAGCAGGGATGGCCCTTGTAGCAGCTGAAGGTACAGGGGACAGACCTGCACATGGACACAGCTTCAAAACAGATCCTGCTGGGTCGGTGCAGGTTTATGCAAAAGCAACAGCACAGATATGGTTTTTGTGTGGCAACCAGCTGACTACCTTCCAATTGCTGCAGCACGTACACACAGCCTCTCTCTTCAACTTGCCCACCATTCTTAGAGTGGCTTATTGGAGATCCTGAAGATCTTCCTCCCATAAAAGTCATCGAAACTGCTGAAAATTCTGCACTGTTTCTTTAAGACACCGTCGTCTTCCCTTGCCTTTCTGCAAACAGAAAGCTGAGGCAAGTAGCTCTCCAAGGACCAGGCCATTTTACTGGCTGGTGTTTGTCATGTCCAACTGTTTTCATCCCTGATTATGCTGCGTATTGGATTCCAAGGGTGCTCCAGTCCATTGGCCCTTCTGCCACCTGCTGTTGTTTCCTTACCAGCCCGTTCACAATCCCTGATGTTTCCCTCTCCTGCCTTGCCACGCTACCACCTGTCCTGCTGCTCTAAATCTCCCAGAGTCCCCCACTAACCCCACCGGTGCCCCTCCTCCTTCCCCTGCCCCAGTGGTCACAGTATGACTTGCACATCCATGCAAATAGCCCTGTGTAGCTGCTTGCTTGGCTTCATTCTTTGGCCCATGCTGGGCACTTCTTGTTCAGCTGGAGGGCTGCATGCAGTGTGCCAGGCCCCGGGGCATTGGGCCGCAGTAAGTCTCTTTCTGTCCCTTCATTGCTGGGCAATAAATAGTTTCTTTTGATTCACTAGGGCTGCCCCGGCTCCTTCAGCGATGGTATCATCTACAAGTGGTCGTATGAGGCGGAGGGGGGCACTGGACCCCGCGATGGTGAACTGTAATAATACGGGGAACCTAAAGACAAGGAAACACACATTACCAAAGAGATGCCTGCCAAGATGAAGCATTCACAGCGGCTCAAAGCCAGAGGGTGTGTGTGTGAGGAAACGAGTTTGGGATGGAACTATTTAAGTCGCCATCTATTTTGTTTTTTATACATTATTCGCTATTTAATTGTATTTGGAATTTTAGAATATGGGAAGGTGTTTTATAACTTTTAATGTTCTGTTTTATTCAGTGTTTTAGTGTGTTTTTAACTTGTGACCCACCCTGAGCCCCCACCCCCCACCCCGGGGAAAGGGCAGGATAAAAATATGATAAAATAAATAATTAAACCTTGCCCTGCCACCTGCTTGCCTGCCACTTTCTGCATGGCTCAACAGTCCTTACATTTTACCACTCTTAAAATGCTCCTGGGTATGATAACCCTGCCCCAGTCTCCTTCTTTCAGGAAAGAGGGGGAAAGGGGCAGCCATGTCCTGCTGGTTTCCAGTCAGTGTCTCTCTGTTCACAGAGCTTGTGACTCGCCCTCTTGCAACAGCTACACTAACCATCACCTTGCCTGTAGGACATCAGTCAAGTTGCATTCTTCCAGTTGGTCACAAGTTGTTGATTCTTTCTATTCTCCAAGGCTGGAGAAGTGGTGCAATCTAGTGGCTAAGCTGTTGGGACTTAGATCATGGACACTTTTGTTTTGGTTTCCATTCAGCCACAAAGCTTACTAGGTGACCTTCAGCCAGCCACTTTCCCTCAGTTAAACTACCTCACAAGGTAGTTCTGAAGATGAAAAAGGGGAGATTTTTCATGCCATGCTGAGCTCTTTAGAAGACGGGTAAAATATATTGAGAAGGGGCCGGCGTGTCCTCTCAGCTTTGGGCCAGAATGGGAAGACAAGATGTTTCAGCTTGCACAGAATGACAGGCAGAGGTCACATGCTGTTGCCTTCTGGGAAACAGACGTCAGACTCCTCAGTGATCCTGGTAATTGCATGGGAGGAAATGAGGCTGAACTCTGGAATCTGGAATTGTACATCATCAGAATCCCAGGTCATGCAAATAAGGAAGATTTATTTCCTTTGTATCGTTCAGACAAGTCGGAAATTAAAAAAAACACCTGTTTAATATTCAGACTTCTTCATCATGTACTAGAGATCTATTTTTTAAAACAAAGAAGCTGTCTGTAGGAAGCTGCTTTTCTCCACGTTCTTCTCTTCCCCAGTTTAGGCTCCCGTGAGGGGATTTCAGTCCATATTGAGCGCACCCTCCCATATATTCCTGCCTGGATACTGAGGGCAAAGGGGGAGGCCTGCTTGTCTTGTCTGCCTCCTTTGGAGGTGAGGAGGGGATTGTCCGCAGGGCCTTCTTAACAGTGTGGCCACAGCACCATGGAATGCCCTCCCACTAGAGACCCACCAGGTGCCTACTCTTTTGGAGTTTCAGCAGCTGGCGATGACCAGCTGATGCCCCCTACTGGGATGGGAGAGTTGGCTCGAAGTCAGTGACGGAGGGGGACTGCGCCTGGACATGAGCTGCCTGCACGCCCCCTCCCACCCCTGACATGTGACAGCAATGGCGGCACCCGGTACAAGTCGCTGCGGATGTCGTCATTGCCACTAACCGTCTGCTTGAGGTGTCTTGTATACTCTGCCCAATTTTGGGGGAGTTAGGAGTTTCAGATTTTGGATTTTATCAGGGTTTTTTTTATTGTAACCCACCCTGAGACTATTGTAAAGGACAGGAAATAAATGGAAATAACAACAACAACAACAATATTACAGCCCACCAACCCAGAGTGTTGCTTGTCTGAAAGGAACTACAGAAGTGCCCTGTGGCACAGAGTGGTAAGCCACAGTACTGCAGTCAAAAGCTCAGCTCACAGACTGAGTTCGATCCTGACAGAAGTTAGTTTCAGTTAACCGGCTCAAGGCTGACTCAGTCTTCCATCCTTCTGAGGTTGGTAAATTAGTTCCCAGTGTAGGTGACTGGGGAAAGCAAAGACAAACGACTTCGTAAACACAGTTTGCCTAGTAAACGTCATGATGTGACGTTGCCCCATGGGACAGAAATGATCTTGTTGCTTGCACAAGGGACTACCTTTAGCTACCTACAGAAGGGCAGAGGAACATGGGGAAAATCGGCATGTCTCCCATGGGCAGATGATTGGCTACAAGCCATGAGCTTCTTCCCTTCCAGCCATGGGGCAGAAACACATTAGCAAGTGCTGTCAGTTATATTTCCCCCCTTGCCCTGCTCTTGTGGAGGTCTCACCACCTGGAAGTCTAAGGTCTGACCACCAATCCGTCAGGGCCAGACTGTTACTATGAGACAGCCTGGGACTGAAGTCTTTGTGCATTTATTCTCCAGCTCTGAGTCTAATTTAGACTGGTCTAGTCTAATCCAAGGAACTGATGAAATTGGAGCCAGTAGGCAGAAGTTGTTACTCTTTAGCCAAGGAAGAGCACCATATAGAGCTCCCAGTATTTCTTCCAGGCCTTCCTGATGGAAAGGCTTTATATTGGTGAGGAAGACAGTGTTCCCCACCCCTATTCCCCAGTGCCTGTGAGACTTGAGCAAAAATAAGCTCAGGTAGCTGAAGTGATTGTCCTTGTATTGGTGTATAACAGTGGAGGCGAACCTATGGCATGGGTGCCAGAGGTGGCACTCAAAGCCCTCTCTGTGGGCACGCGCAAACAGAGTTGCCCCCACCTCCCACACACACACATCTAAACTGGCCTGGGCCGCTGGGCTCGATTATTAGCATTAAACCTAAGACCTAGTTTTGGGGAAGCAGTGTAGGTAACCCTGTTAAGTGCTGTTAAACCCCACTGATTTTCATGCGAAGAGCTAAAGCATGATCCTTTACCTGGGAGTAAGCTCGGTTGCTGGCAATGGGGCTTGCTTCTAAACCCTCCTAGGGTCGTGATTCACCCATTGGAAGAGCTGCACAGTTGCTTCAAAGCAAAGCCACCGACTACCAGCAAGCTTACTCCTGAGTAATGCACGCCTCGGAGCCAACTGTTTTTTCTAAACTAAAACCTCAGTATTCAGGTTAAATTGCCATGTTGGCACTTTGCAATAAATAAGTGGGTTTTGGGTTGCAGTTTGGGCACTCAGTCTCGAAAAGATTTGCCATCACTGGTCTATAAAGTGCCCTAGAGTAGCTGGCACAGGTCTCTTTCTTCCCTGGGCTTTCAGGCAAATCTAGAAATCAAGATTCTCCTATGCCTGCCCATTGCACTCCAAGGATACTTACCCAGTAGGCCTGAATTAGGGAAGCGCCAGGTGTCTCCATAGCTCGAATAAGGGGTGTGGCTGTACGCAGTCCCAGAATAATCACTTCCTGCTGCTGACAGAAAAAAGAGGGAATGAGCGTCAGCTGCAGAAGGTTCTTCAATGGTCATGACTAGTAAAAAGATGGTTTCAAAGGCTGTTCAATTGTTTGACAAGTTTTGCGAGACGTGTGAAAGCAGCTTTTCCAAACTAGGCCAGAAGCAAGCAGATCGCTTTACCTGCTTGCTTGCGCTATGGTGGCTACATAGGGGCATTTTTGTAGTCATCACAAATCTTTTCAGTATGTCACACAAATCAAGCTCTCAAACACTCTAATGTTAACATTTCCAGAAATTTTTTTGAAACACGGTGTCCAATTCGCAACCGTAAATCTCGCCCAGTAAATTGGTAGGTACTTCAAAGCTGAGTTCCTTTCAAAAGGGTTTTACCCAGGAAACAATGAGCACATGTTTTACCAGCCAAAGCTGTACAATTGAAGGGTGCTTTCCAATACAGAGTGCATGCCAGATGAGTGCAGGTGCAGGGTGTGGTGACCTTACGGAAGTCAAAATGTCTGTCTGACCCCAAAGCTGCCAATAGGAGGCCTCCATGATGGTGGTCCATGACAGTGAAGAGGCACCAGCCCAGATCAGAATGTTTTGAGAAAAGGACGCTCTGGAACTGTGCTACCTGAGGAAGGGGCTTCCTGTCCTGTTCTGGGAGCACCCAGTCTTTGGAGAAAAGGTTTCCCTTGCCTTAGATCAGGGGTGTCAAGCATGCAGGATGGGGGCCAGATCTGGCACCTTGAGAGGGCTTATCAGGCCTAGGAGACAGATGAGGCAACCCCCCACTTCCAATCTGGCCTGGTGAGTCAATCTGCATGTTCATCAGCTGAAGTAGCCACATCCTTCCCCCAGTGGTGCTCTGGGCTGGCAAACCTGCTGCAGACTTGCCGACAGAGGCAGCCAACCTCCCAATGCCAACCACCAATCCCAGTGCCAATCTGGGCTGTCAATCTCACTGCAGGTTCACCAGACCAGGCAGCTACCCCCTCCCCTTGCTCCAAATCTGCCCTGGCAAGCCATCCTATCCAAGTGCCAATCTGGGCTGGCAAGACCACTATGGGCTCACCAGCTGAGGCAGCCATGCCCTTGCCCAGTGCCAACAGTGTCTTGCCCAGCCCCGGTGCTGATCTGGCCTTACAAGCCTACTGGGGGTTCGCCAGCTGAGGCAGCCACATCCACCCTGGGCTGGACCCAACTAATCACATTCATGTCATATCCGGCCCTTGTAACAAATGAGTTCGACACCCCTGCCTTAAATGATCAAAGTAGGCAAGGTAGGTAGATGCTTAATTGCCAGTGCAGGTGAAAGGTGTTTACAACAGCAATGGAGGCTACCTAAGAATCATCTTCATGCAGATACAGCTCAGCACTCTCGCTGCTAAATCTAAAGGCCAGCCTGTTGCCCCAGAGTAATAGTCACAGGCAGAGACAGAATGCAGACCCGGTTCTGGAACCCACTACATCCTGGATAAAGTCCAGTTTTCTCATGTTAGAAATTTGAGAAGAGCTGCACGTTTCCTTGGCAGAGAATGTGACTTTAAGCTCTAGCGCTTCCTCATTTGAGAAACTAAGCACCGCACTGAGATTTAAACAGTCACTAGCTGCAGTGCAGCTGTCCTGGCTTGCAAGAAACATTCAGTCATATGGGGGGGGGGGCGGGCGGGGGAAGGAAAAAGAGAGAGAGAAACCTCCCAAAGAATCAAAAGAAACACAAAATTATAGCTACATTTGTATATAACTGCTGGTAAACCCTCCTAACCTCAGAATGACTTGCATGTCAAAAGGCAGGGGACCAGCCTGTAGACATTAGTATAAGGGAGGGAGAAAGGAAGGGGAAATAGGAATGAAGGCTATGGAGAAACCAAGGCAAGTGGGGAGATTTCCTAGGGTAGCTAGAGGGGCAGCTTAGAGTGGCCTGTGGGCAGCCTACCTCTGCTTCATTATTTCTTCTCTGCATGGTGGGCTGGGCTAATTCAATTGGTAGAGCTCACACCTTTCCAGCAGGGAGCCAAACGTTTTGCAGGTCCCATCAGAGAACCAATAGTTCTGCACAGGAAGGAGTAGAGAAGCCTCCCAAGGGACCAAGAATGGCTCTCGGGAATCCTTCCAAATGCCAGCCTAGCAGGAGAACCATCGCATGTTCCAGGCAAGCAAAAGATTTGTGCAAGAGTGGCTGGATGGTGAGATGGGTCCAGCCATCCCCCTTGCTCTCCTATGAGAACAAAATAAGGCAGAACCACCCCAAGTCTGACAGGGCTCCCAGGATCTGTTGCCTTGACCAGTGCAGATGTTGCCCCCTCATTACTGCTTGGGTGGGCTGGTCAGAAAACTAGCCCTGGGCAGATACAGCCCTCTGCTCATGTACAGAGTTGAGATGCTCTTGATTATATGAAAGAGCCCTTAATCTCTCTTGTAGACATACTGACTGTATGGCCCCAGGCCAGTTGCCTATTGAGGCATTTGAGTAGAAAACACCAGTCCCATTTCAGTAGACTTCTGATTACCTGAATTTTCGACAGCCTCTTTCCCTGAAAGCCATTCTTGTAAAGTAAATGGTTTTGCGTAAAAGCTCCTGGCAAAATGGTAAGAAGCGGAAGCCTTTTCCTAAAAATGTTCCACGTACATTATCCTTGTACATTTTCAAGATACAAATGGGGTGGAGGAAGAAGTAGCTTATTGATGGAGGCATGGCTCAAGGTATCGATTTAGCATACCCACAATTGAGGAAAAGGTACAGGGTAAATGGTAGTCCCTGATCCATGGAGTGGTGTCACATCACCACATTTACTAGGCAGACTGTGTTTATGGGATAACTTGCCACTGCCTTCCCCAGTCGCCTATACTTTATCCCCAGCAAGCTGGGAACTCATTTTACCAACCTCAGAAGAATGGAGCCAACCTTGAGTTGGCCACCTGAAACTGACTTGCGTCGGGATCGAACTCAGGTTGTGAGCAGAGCTTTGACTGCAGTACTGCAGCTTATCAACTCTGTGCCATGGGGTACTGGGTACTGGGACTTTTTCCAGAAAGTTTTTTATTCCTTTATCAAAGCTGGTGAGTGTTTGCTTGAAGTTAAATGAAGTTGCTATGACCGCTGGCTATTAACTCTGTTGGTTTCTGTTTTATAATTTTTTTCAGACTCTTACAAAATGTCTTAAATGTTTTGTTTTATGCCATGTGCATCCAGCAAACCACAAGAAAATTAAACATACTAGATCAGCCTGTGTGGTGTTGGGACAGCCAGTACGATGCAGTGCTTAGAGTATTGTACTAAGTTCCTGAGGAGACCCGGGTTCAAAACTGCAAGAGTAAAATTCAGGTAATAGCTTTTATTAGGACCAAGCAAAGTGACACAAAACATGGTGCAAGCTTTTGACCCCATCAGAACTCTTCATCAGGTGAATGTTACAAAACTTTAAAAAGCTTGCGGATGCGGGGGAGAACACTTTGTTTCAGGCCATGATCTTAAAAGACAACCTCTATGAAATCTGCCTTGAGCTGTGAAGGTACCGTATATACTCGCATATAAGTCGACTTTTTCAGCACATTTTTTGTGCTGAAAAAGCCCCCCTCGACTTATACGCGAGTGAGGTGTATTTTATACACGAGTATATACGGTAAGTTGGTGAGCTCTGGCTAGCCCCCCTACCCCCAAGTCTAATCTACCTCACTGGGTTGTTGTAAGCATACAACATAGCAAGGAAGAATGGAAGAAAGTGCTATGGACTCCATTAAGAAGGACCGAAAAGGAATAGTAGGGTAAAAGTAATAAAGAAATAGGTAGTTAGAAGGAAGGAATTTGCACAGGTATGAGAGCCACTTATACAAACATTTGTCTCTCGGAGGGGGCGGGGGAGAGGCAGAAGCTTCCATGGGGGAGGAGGATTGGACTTCAAGGGGCATTTGATTGAGTGTCCTCATTACAAGCAGTGCAAAAACAACCCCCAATCTCTCTTTCTTCTCCTGACCAATCTCATTTCACGCTTGAGGGGAGGGAGCACACAGGGGGAGAAGATTCTGTATTCTCAACGCTGCATTAAGCACATCTCCAAGGTAACACAGCAACACGCCAGCTCAGCACGTCCCTGCCCAAGGGAACTGCGCTTGTGTGCCAGCTTCTAGCCCACCTGGCAAGGTGCCATTGCCAGCAAAAAAAAATCAAACCTTTCTGGGGGAGCTGAGTTAACCCTTCCTCCCCAGAGAACTGCCGTGGCGCCATAACGAAAAGCAACAGACATGGTCTGAGACAGACTGCCAGCTTCAATGGTACCACCAGAGGCTGTAAGATGGGGTGGGGGTGGACAGTGGTCTCAAAGCCACTCCAGGAAGAGGAGGGGCAGCAGTGCTCTGACCCAGACTTGTATGGAAGCTCTACCATCTGTCCTGTCCAAAATTCTGCTGGTTTCCAGTCAGTGTCTGCAGACAAAGTTGCAGTTTTATAGTGGAGAGTGAAAGACAGCCCGTGTTGCGCTCAGAGGTAGCCTTTTATTATATAATATTTCATATTCTTTTTAAGGAGTAGAATGGCCAGAGGTGAAGGAGTGATGCTAAATTGTATGGCCAAAGGAAGAGAAGGGAGGCTAGGAGGTCAATAGCTTCTGCAAGAGATTTGTTCCTGCTGTCTCTGCCGGCCCAGGACTGGGCTGGAGCCACAGCTTTACTGCAGGACCTAAATCTTTGATAGAAGCACCTTCCGAAAACACAGGATGTTATTTTGGGTGGGATAAGTGTCTACAGATGCTTCTGGCTGATAGTCGGGATGACCAAGGAGAGCAAAATGGGGTGAGAATTTCACAATTGGCTGTGGAAGAGAGATTCTGATCAGTGTGGACACATATAAGGCAACAAGATGAGCTGTTAATAATTCCAGGTCAGTTAATTTAGAAGCAGCAAGCCTCATCTTGCTCTTAGGGATGGATGCTCCCTTGAACTTTCATTGACAAAACTGCTACAGCCACAAGTCATGCTTGATTGTCAACGTTATTTTGGTTCTAGTGCGTTGCTGTAACAGAGAAGGGTAAAGACCACAGTAAAGACAATCTTCTCTTCTATCAGCAAGTGGCGGCTTTTTGTTCTCAATTTTATGCTATCTTGAATACTGTTTAAAAAACCAGTTTTGGCTGCTTCTAGATGGGCCAGATACTCTGTGTTGGTGTTATTATCTGAGTGACTGCAGAGGTCTGTTCATTGGCAACGCAGCTTTCCACACGGGAGATTTCTGTGCAGTTTTCCACTGTCAACGCCTCATAACTCAAAAGGCAATCGAACAAACAAGGTATAGTATGCAACGTGGAAACAACACAATTAGAAACAATACTATACCAAGGCTACACAAAGTGCTGAACATGGAGACAAATAAAGACAAATAGATTGAAATGTACAAATGAAGGCCTTTAGCCCAATGGAGGATTTCACATCCTAGCATTTGAATGCTGAATATTATATATGGCATTGCCTTTTAGGACAGATCATGAGAGAGTGACTCCCAAGACTTAGACCCCTTCCACACAGCACAGGCAGAATGGGTTGAAGTTGGGATAAAGTAACCCGCTCTCCTGTTTACCCGTTCACATGCCTCCATGCAGACAGCAAACGGGAGCCCAGGGAGACAATGCGGGTTGCAGTCGCGCCTTTGCACAGAGCTGCATCTTTTTTGCTTTATCCACCTCCCTTAAGCTGCGTAGCTACGCGGGCAGGTAGGCATGGACCCCACAGTCATGCTGACATCACGCAATGCCTTGAAACATGCCTGTGTCCCTGTGAGGTAGGACCTTTAAAATGGAGGGAAGTGCGGCTGCTTAAAGTGCATTAAAACAAAAGAATTGTGGATAGCGCAGTTCCTGAATAACCCATTTCAGGGAAGATAACCTGGGGCAGCCTCGCTTTAGGAGCGGGAGCTGTGCGAAATTCCTTCTGGAACAGGTTTTTTCCCGTCCCCAGCCCAGGTTTATTGGCTCATGCAGAAGGGGCCTTGGGTGCAAGATCAACTAGACTGCTGATACAGTGGGAAAAGCCAACCAGGCAACGGGCAATACTGGGAAGCTTGTCCTATTTTTGGACTTTTGAATGATTCCTGATTGCACACTTTTGATGTGTTGAATGTATAGTGACATTTTGGCTTTATTTGTAGTCTAGTTTGCATTCTTAGAGCACTCTTAGTGTTAAACCTGCACGTTCAGCAATTTGTGTCACCCCTCATACCTGCCATTCTTCTTCATCATGTCACTGGCAGGCTTTTGAGAGCACTTTAAAAATCGGTAATTGCTACAGCACTTCAACACCACAACACTGTAGCAATTAGCAATTTATTAAAGGCCTCTAAAAACCCTCTAGTGACACAGCGTGGAGAAAAGGCAGCCATCAGGTGCTGACAGTAGAAAGCGGCACTGATGTGGGCAAGACTTCCCAAAAAATCCACATTCCTATCCAGGCAGCAAGAATTGGGAAAACATTATTTACAAAAAGAGTATATTAATGGATTAATTGCCTCACTGTAAAAACGACTAATTCCTTCCTGAACTAGAATACATATTGCAGTATCATCTCAGAAGGGATAAATTAGGGATGTTTACTGAAGACATTTATTGTTATTTTCTGATCTGCAAACCTTACACTCTTAAATTGAGATTAGAAGGAGGGGTATCCAAAGGTTTGAGTCCAATTCACATATTGTGGAGTACACAAGTTGAGTCTGGGGTCCCTATGGTTTGCTCGGTGGTCCAAAAAGTCCCCCAGGCCATTTCAGCTTAGAAAAGTAGAACAGGGAACGCTGAAGACCCTTCTCTATATACACAGTGGCCCTTTCCCCACTTACCTTAAGCCCCGCGCTACTCGAGGAGAGTAGCTGGGGTCCCGCGGCACTCCCCACTGAGAGGGGCGGCGACAGTGCAGCCGCCCCGACGCTGCTGCTGTCGTGCCCCTCAGCGCGAGGCATTCCTGGCGCTCTTTCAAAGGGCGCCTTTTAATGACCCCGCGCGTCGTGGGGACGCCCGGGCGCGCGCCAGGGATGCCGCGCGCTGGGAATTGTGCGCAGCAACCCTCGGAAAAGGGTAAGTGGGGAAAGGGCCTATGTTTCTGATCCAAATCAGGCACCATGTATAGAGGAATTGTGAAGAATCTTGCAAGTCAACCTGATTGTTACATGGGGTAAGAACTCCAGACTTAATATTTATACTCAATCATTCTGGAGCTGGATTTACACATGGTTCATTGGGATGACAGCATCTTTGCTCTCATGACTGGGGCAGTCCTTGCCATGGCTTTGTAGCAGCCATTCCCTCTACCTTTCAAACGTACCCCTTAAAACAGATGTCTCCAACCTATGGCCCTTCAGATGCTCATGGACTATGATTCCCAACACCCTCTGCCAGCATGGCCAATTGGCAGAGCTGATGGGAATCGCAGTCCATGAATATCTGGAGGGCCATAGATTGGAGACCTGTCTTGAAATGCCAAAGGTTTTTACCAAAGAGAGCCCTTTCTGATCTCCCAGCCTCCCACTTCTTCTTCTGGAGTGCCTTACCTGCCACCATGCCGGCAATTGCAGAAGAGCTGTAGCTGCCCTGTCCATTGGTTGGGATGTGGGGAGGGTAGCCAGGCAGGGTGGAACCAACCACTTCACGCCCTGCAAGGGGAAGAAACACAACTGAGAGAAGCCAAAAGTCACCAGCAGTGGCACAGACAGATGCCCCACCGAAACCATTCCTACCTGCCTTGAGCAAGGGAAAGAGAATAAGTAGCTGTCTGAATACAGGAGAACCAGTTAGGGTAGTCAAGGAGATAACATAAGGACCTCAGATAACAGGGATCTCTAAAACCTGCCTATTCTTGAAGAACCTACCAGGTTCTTGTGTGAATATCTGCCATTCTGTGGTCTATCTGATGAAAAAACCTGCCACCCAGCAGTTTCAAAACTTCATGTTAAGGCTAGGTTAAAAAAAAAGTCCTCCCTCTGTTTTTTTGTCTGAAACTTCTTCACTGCAGCCAGAAAGGAAGGAGCTCAAGCTTGTTCTGTTTTAATTTCTGAAGGGTGACTGTGAAGAGAGGATTTCTGCAGAAGTGAAGCCTGTTTGCACGTTTGACCCTTGCTGCTCCTGGCTGGCAAGAGTTGCTAGATGGGGTGGGGTGGCAATAGCAGCTCAAACAGGGGTACTGCCTGAGGCAACTGCCTCCTGCCACCATCCCTAAATACGCCTGCCCCAATCTGCCACCCACCCACACCACTGCCTCTCACATCCCTCCTGATAGGCAGAAGCCAGAGGAGCTGGAACTCCTTCCTTTCTGGCTGCAAGGCATCTTTAAAGGCAAAAGTTGTTTGCACCTGTAATGGAGGGACAGAATATGTTTTTGTTTTCCAGGCTCGGGGGTACTACTGATGCATATCTGCTTGCCCACTGGCATTCAGCAAAAAGAGGATGACACAATCAGGCCCGCAAAACCATGGGGCATCTAGTTTCCTCCCAGTTTCTTGTTACATGTTGAAAATGTTGCAACATCCAGCCTGAGGAAGAGTTCTGGTGAACTCAAAGGTTTGCACACAATTTTGTGTCATTGCAGTCAGTCCTAAGAAAAGGCGGTACATATATTCTGGTTTGTTTTCATCTTTGAAGACAGCTCAGTGGGGCTTCCTGAACTCCTGATGTAGTCTTTAAAGATGCCTGGGGAACCGGGAGGGGAGGGGAGCCAGCTGTTTTTACCCCTTTGTGGTTTGCAGGCCAGGGCAGCAACAGTAGTGGAGGCAGAGTCTGCCATCCCCTAAAACCAGGCCCTTGAGGCCATCTTCTCACCATGTCTCACAGGCGAGACAGCTGTGGGGGCTGGTTGCAGAGGGAGGAAGGCTTCCTCACCTGAAAGAGGTTGAGATGAGTAAGGTCACTTGGGAAGAAACCTTCCCTCAACTATTTCAACTGCAACAACTTTTGGGTGGTTTCCTGCATTCAATTTTTGCCTTCAATGTTCAAGTACGGGAGGGCAACGTGGCTCCTGAAATTCCCGGATTCCGCATCACCCTGAGTTCCAACCTTCTTTGAAACGAGAGAGCAAAGCATGGTAGTTCTCAGATGACAGCCTGCACTGAGAGATAAGTGGGTGGAAAGGAAAGCGCCCCTTCTTGGTTCTTCTTGTGTTCTGATCAGCATTTGCATTCTTTGACCATGGCTTTCTTCTGAGTTTTCTGGCTGGGTCTGGGTGGCTCCTCCCTTTCTTGCATGACCAGACACAGAAGGTGACGATATTCCACCCTGTTCCTTTTGGAGCGTGGAGTGTTGCCAGTCCGTCTCGATTCAGTCTGGGTGCTGTGGTTCCGGAACGCCCTGCTGAAGGATCTCCAGCTTGCTCCCTCATCCTTAGTGCTTTGGTGTGTTAAACAGCTATTTTGGAGGCAATCTGGAGGATTGACTGTGCTTTTTATTGTTGCCATGTCTGTTCTGTTCTTGGCTTTGGGGGTGTGTGTGTGTGCTTTTTATCTTGTAATTTTCAGCCTGGTGTTGAAACCTTTTAGGCTTCCTCCAGATATTAATATTTACACCGCAGGCTGGAAAGTTATGGCCTCCGTGACAGATATGGAACAATGCCAATGAATCATCACTCCCACGTGCGTGGAAGGAGACAGACACTTTGACCGTTTAATACAGAGGGGGTGTCGAGAAAGATTTTAACCTGATTTTTAAGACTGGGATGCCATTCATGCCCTCCCCAGTATCACTGTACAAAATGACAGACCTTCAGACTTTTCATTGTATCGTCTCTATATAATTGCTGAGAATCACAGACTGCTTTTACATAGCCTGGTAGATCTCTGGAATAATTGTCTCTGTACAGAACTTAAACATTTATAGCAACCGTGTTTCACACCCCAGCTAACTATGATAGGTGCCCGGGCATCCATCCCATGTTGCATTTTGGCAAACTATCCCACAATGTATTAGCTGTATAGTCATACCTGAGACAAAGGCCTGTGCTGTGAACTGGCCATAGACAGAGGTCGTGTGGGAAAAGGCAGTACAAGGCAGGACAGAGCCTCCGGTGCCAATTTGCTGATAGTCCAAAAATGCAGAGCTAGATAAGGAAGAAGGGGTGGAGCGAGTACTGCAGACTTCAGGGGGTTCCTGCTTTACAAGGAAGGGCAAAGAGGGATCTGACGGGACTAAGATGGGGTGGAAGAAGAGGAATGGTGGGGGAGGGAGACATGAAATGAAAATGAGAAGAAATCTATGACCCTGGTGCAGCACAGGGATGGAGTGGGGCTGAAAGGGTGAGGCTTTGCAGAGAAGGTTTCAGGATCCACAAGCCCTCGTGTGGCCTACTGGGGTCAGAGTTCCCAGGAGTCTGCCTAGAGCTGGTCCAGGGTATCCCACATTCCACTTCTGGGCCCAAAGTTCTGTGCATTAGCAATTTGCAACTTCCTTCTAGGCTGCTTCATGGCATGCAACACACGTGGGAGAAGGTTTGGGGTCGTAGAAAAGGGAGACCCTTACCTGTCACAGCAGAGTATGTCTGGTGAGCAGCCAGGTTGCGGCTGAGTGGTGTGTTGGAAGGTGTCAGCATGGCTTTGCCATCATCCATGGAGCTGTTCAGCAGGGGCAATGCATAAATACCCTGGGAGGGGAGGAATAAGAGCTCAGCACTCCCTTCAGATCAAAGTCTTCTGCCCATCCACCTGTCTCATGGACCTATGGCCATTCACAAGCTGCCAGCTCCTCAGCCCCTTCCCTGTTTATTCTCCTGGATCCCGCTGGTATCAACAAGGACTGAGTTCCTCGATGAATCAAAGATACCCAAGCCCCCGACTCAGCCTCATTTCCTACCTCTTCAACCTCTAGTTTGCCCCCTGCTGCCCCCTTCCCCATCAAATACCCTTTTAAAAACAGTCAGAAGCCCAGTGAACTACTACGCACCTGCTCTCCCTTGGCGTGGTTGGGGGAAGCGTAGGCCTCCGGGCAGTGCTGCCTTTCAAAGGGGCACTCCAGGAGGTGCTGCCCGTAGGTTTCACTGCGCAGGTGTTTGTGGGAGGTGCTGCTGTTGCCTTGGGAGTCTGTGCTGAGCTGACAGCTTTCTTGGTCGCCTGCCAAAAGGTTATTGATTTATGTGTTTATATCCCACTTTTCTTCCAAAAGGACTTAAAGGGTCTTACAGCTAGAAAAATACCTAAATAGGCCAAAGCACAACGAATAGAACAAACCAAATGACAAATGAAAAGCACATTTCGGGCTGGTCCTGGGATCAGTGCCTGGCTTGAAGAAGACAGGCTGCGAGCCATGGGCTATTACCCAAAATACCAACAGCCAGAGGTGGGATCCAACCAGTTCTCACCACTTCTCTAGAAGTGGTTACTAATTTTTTCTGAGTGCCGAGAAGGAGTTACTAAAGCAACCTCCCTGCCCAATTAGGGACTGGAGGTGCGTGTGTGCGGCGGCGCCACTGAACCTGTTATTAAAATTTTTGGATCCCACCACTGCCAATAGCCCTTTGGTTCTTGCCCTTTGACTTACATCCAAGGGCTTGGGCATCTGGTCACACCTATGCTTTACAAAATGCCTGAGAAAGGAAGAGGGAAAGCAGATATGTTACTTGGTTGGCAAAGTCTTTTACCCCTTCCCTCTTTCTTGCCTAGATCTGACCAGTTTACACCTGGCTAAGAACTTCACTGAACACAACACAGGATTTAAACCTGTATGAAAGGTCACTTTCCTTTATCTGTTGCTGTTTCACACAACAGTCCCCTAGTGATGTAGCAGCTTTGCAAAGGCACATTCTTTGCAACAGTCCCAGTTGTGTTTAATTCTGTCCTCTCCTGCCAGGTCATGCCCTCATGATATAAAGGCGTAGGATGGTGGTTGTTTCGTTACCAAGGTGCCATCATGAACTCATTTAGTATCCTGTTGCTCAGTGATGTTCTCTTCTGTAAATGTGCCTGTTTATGTTCTCCTGCTAGCTCTGCTTGACCCCTTCAAATGCTTTTTCAAAAACCCAGGGATTGTTCACTCAGGTAGAAGAGATGTTGTGCATTCCCATGAATTCCCCTGATGCACCAGCCCTTTTCAGACTGTTAATCTGTATGACCTGAGAGTCTGGCAACTGTATGCATTAGGAAAGTGCCACTCATGGCGCTCCCAATATGTGCGGCTGCAGTGTTGTTCAAGCAGGGACAATGCACATGTCTTGCATCCTGCCGTATACAAACCAGAACCCTGGGAAAGCCAGCAGACAGTTTGAGAGTACTGAAGAGGTCCTTGCATGGGTAAAAAACATATGTTGTTTAGATAACCCGGTGACAGTCCATACTGGGAGGATCTGCACATGGTTGCCAGCTTCCCCTTATGCATGGATGTATCATTTGTAAAGGTGACTGTGGTGGGACGGAGAAGGAGGCTCCTTCTGCACATGCAGAATAATACACTTTCAATCCACTTTCACAATTGTTTTGAAAGCAGATTTTGCTATTCAGCATGGTAAAATCCGTCTGCAAAGTGCATTGAAAGTGCATTATTCTGCATGTGTGGAAGGGGCCGGAGACCCACAGTCTCCAGGACTAAGGGGCATATTCTGACTCCATCAGAACAGTGCAAGCCCAAAGCCACTTGCATTCGTAAGTTAGACATAGGTATTTGCAGACTCCTTCACCCCTGAAGAAGCCAAGAGGATACTATGTAGTAGGGCGGTTCCCTTCTCATTTCCAGGGTTAAGAAAGAAGGACCAAATCAAGAATCATTTAAAATTACCAAGCTATAGTACAGCTTCTGCCTAACAGGTGAAAAGCTCCTTTTTGTGACTTGAATGATGTAGACTAATATGCAGAATTTCTTTTACTTTGATTAGTTTATTTTGATTTAACTAGTCCTAAGCATGGTCCCTCAAGCACCATTCCCAGTTGATGGGAAACTTATTCCTGCAGCCCAAACCCACACACAATCAAGCATACATTTGCTGCCATAAGGGCTAGAAACTCGATCTGACCTTTCAGACAACTGAGTTGGTTCTCAGAGAGTCATATTCTGCCTCCTGGCTGTGCTGGCATGTCTGGAATGATGGTGCAGCAACTGCTCTAGTTCAAGCCTGCCAAACTCTTAGACTTGTCTGTTTTGACTTTAACTGTCTGAGTGCAACCATGCAAAGCTAGAATAGCACAGCAAACCAAATCAGTAAGTAACATACCCAACCAAAGTACAAAGGGGCAGAGCTTGAGAGCATTATGGGCTCTGTACACAACCGGTGGAAAACACACACACACACACATACATGCATACATGCTTCTCTATGCACCTCCACCAGTCTTTAAATACCCCATCTAGGACCCAAACGGCTAAGTCATTGACTTTAGTGGACTTGGTATAACTGTGTTTAGGACTGCACTGGTAGTTTCTAAGGCCCCTCCCACACATGCAGAATAACACACTTTCACAATTGTTTGCAAGTGGATTTTGCTATTCTGCACAGCGGCAAAGTTCATTGAAAGTGGACTGAAAGTGCATTGTTCTGCATATGTGGAAGGGGCCTGAGCATGGTTTTGCAAGTATAAATGTTTCTCAAAGTTGCCATTTTGTCTTTATGAAGAATAATTAATTAAACTCCAGGATTTATCATATACTGCTCCATTGTATGCCACAACTGCTGTTAGCTGTTTTTATACATTATAGATACCCCTGCACCCAACCTGGAATCTGCCTAGGAATGTAGAGGTATTCAAACATTCATTCCACAAACTTTCTAATAGATCTTTCAGAACATCAGAAAAAGTGGCTTAAAAGTACAACCCACTTGGATATTTCATTTAACTATTTTCTCTACAACGAACTTTAATTTTCTTCATTGCTGTAAGGATAGTTGAGTTTTCCATTGATCCTGTGAATCTAGTTATCCATCCCACACTCAACTTCAGATCAATCAATCAAATATCCTATGAATACAGCTTCAACTTCCCTATGTCAATGAACTAACAAATAGTGCAACCCTACACAGAGTTACTCCAGTTTAAGCTCACCAAATGCTTTGGGCTTAGCCTTCAGTAAGTATACAGGATTGCATTTTAAAGTGTGTATCAATTATCACTCCGTTCAAAAGCAAACACCATTTCTAACATTTAAAAATTCTTACAGAACGGCAAAAGATAAATGTTGACATGACAACATCACCAATAATTATTGAACTACATAAAAAAAGACATCATAAAGAGTTATTGCACATGGCCAGGGTAGTAATCAAAGTGGCAAGGGGTGAAGGAAAAGGGGGATGGGAGACACTATTTTAAAGGTACGGTAAACCAAATTTGGCCATAAGGGAAAACTGAGCAGCAGTGCGAAAAGGGCTATTTCACAATCCTTCAGATAAATATCATATTAACAGCCAAACCCCTTCTCGGCTTGTTACACAATATCCAAAGAGGACATCACAAACGATTTACGCAATCCTCAAGGTAAGCCCCAAACTGCAAGGAAAAACCATTCCTCTTCAAGGAAGTGCCAGTTTAACAGCAACAGAACATTTATCAAAACCACAAAGAACTATTTCATAATTCTAAAGATAAACACTATTACAGCAGTGAAAGGGGGGGTGCTATTTCACTTTCTCACAAGTAGTACAATTCCCAAGGCTGATAACAACCTGACAGCTTAAAATAATACAGAAAAACCTCTGAAAATATCACTGTGTGTCTATCTCATTTTTTTTTTTGGGGGGGGGGCATGGCTTTTAGAGAAAAGGCCAGATCAAAGTAATTTGCAGCCTTAGAACTTTTAAAATGCAAAGGGCATCCTCTTGCTGCCACAGGAGGTGGTGATGGCCACTAACTATGGCTCATTCTGCACATGCAGAATAATGCACTTTCAAACTGCTTTCAGTGCTCTTTGAAGCTGTGCGGAATAGCAAAATCCACTTGCAAACAGTTGTGAAAGTGGTTTGAAAACGCATTATTTTACGTGTGTGGAAGGGGCGCTGGATAGCTTTAAAAGAAACTTGGACAGATTTATGGAGGAGAAGTCGATCTATGGCTACCAATCTTGATCCTTCCTGATCTGAGATTGCAAATGCCTTAGCAGACCAGGTGCTCGGGAGCAGCCATTGCTTTCACATCCTGCATGTGAGCTCCCAAAGGCACCCGGTGGGCTACTGCAAGTAGCAGAGTGCTGGACTAGATGGACTCTGGTCTGATCCAGCAAGGCTCTTTCTTATGTTCTTATGTAGTAATGAAGGGAGGGGGAACTGCACCTCTGCCTTGTTGCACCTCTGCCTTGGTGAGACTGGGCTAGCCTGGGCCATCCAGGTGAACTGCCCGCATGCCCCCTCCCCGACACATGACTGCAATGAGGGCGTCTGGGGTAAGCTGCCCCAGATGTCCCCTTGCAGCTACACCTTATTTTAAGCAGAATGTCATGTTCTGATCAGGGTCTCATTCCTTTGGCTGGACCCCTCTAGAAAAGCTGTCCTAGCAGCACACCACCAGGTAGGATCTTCTAAAACAGCTTCTTGATGCCTCTTTCACTTGATGCTGGAGTGTGGGGCCAGTAGCTCCCTGTGCAGGTAGGAAAAATGCAATAGCTACTCGGGGGACGGAAGGTCTGGAACTTAACTCCCATCTGCTGTTGTCATTTTGTCATTTTTAAAAATTAACTAAATGTTGGGGTGTTCCTTGAGGGTGGTTTGCTGCAATCAGTTTTGTAGCTTTAAAATTGAATATTAAGAAGTCAGTGGGGAATACTGTCCAGGCAGTTTAGGCCAAATGCACCATTTTGAACTAACAAAAGTGGAGAAGAGTTTGTATTGTCTTATTAAAGCCCCCCCCCCCCAAATATATTATAAAATAGAAATGATTTGCCCTACAAGTATTAAACTTTGTTTGGAATAACTCCTGGATGAAATTTCAGACAAACTGAATAAAAAAATGCCAGTGTCACCCCCGCTTAAATATCGAATGCTTTTTCTTTCATATATTCTTTCATAAGAGCACAAAATAAAATAAAACAGAAAAGGAAGAATTATTAAATTCTGGTTCCCATTTGAACCCCATCTTATGTAAAATGAGAGCACAGCACACAGTGGTAGAAAGTGACTTTAAGTCACAGCTGTCTTATGGCGATCCCACGGGGTTTTTAAGAAAAGAGACATTCAAAGATGGATTGTCATTGCTTTGTCTACATAGAGACACTAGTATTGCTTGGTGATCTTCCAAATAATAACCAGAGCTGACCTGGCTTAGCCTGGGCCATCCAGGTCAGGTCAGAGAATGTGGTAATGCATGTGGTATGTGGTAAATAGAGCATGTGGTAAATAGAAACTAGAACTTGGCACTGCTTGTAACTCTTCTTTTTTTACTTCTATAAGAGAGCTAATGTGGTGTAGTGGTTAAGAGAAAGTGGATTTTAATCTGGAGAACCAGGTTTGATTCCCCACTCCTCCACCTGAGTGGCAGAGGCTTATCTGGTGAACCAGATGTGTTTCTGCACTCCTACGTTCCTGCTGGGTGACCTTGGGCTAGTCACAGTCACAGTTCTTCGGACCTCTCTCAGCCCCACCTACCTCCAAGGTGTCTGTTGTGGGGAGAGGAAGGGAAAGGAGCTTGTAAGTCACCTTGAGTCTCCTTACAGGAGAGAAAAGTGGGATATAAATCCAAACTCTTCTTCTTCTATAATACATTAAGGTCACTTTAAAAAATATCCTCCAATATTTAAACATTTAAGCATTTTTCATCTGATTTCTCTGAAGCCAGGATTGTTCTTATCCAATTGCCAAAGAGACCCAGTGTATCAAATTTCCTACTTACGTAAATTGGTTGTAATATAACATTCCCAATGTATTGGAGTAAATTTCTGGGCAGAAATTAACACAGCAATGGAGCAGTGGACGCTTCAGGAGAAATTTAGCAGACAAAACAGTGCTGGTGGATTTCTACCTGGTGGAAGACTGCTGGCGTGAGTCAGTGATTGGGTGATCATTGTAGCGGAAAGTGGTTTGGAGTATGTTAATAGGTCGAAGTTAGCAGCTACAGCAAGTCATCAAGAGAAAGGAGGAAGTGAGAAAGTCTCACGTTTTGAGTAAACATGCACAGGCTAGCCCTGCTTAAAATGAATCAATTAAATCTTCAGAGTTTACAAGCAGAGGAGAACAAATCTGCAAGTCTGATGTTCTGATCAGCTTGAACGGTTACTTTGTTGGTTTCCCTCCTAGTTAAACATGCACGAAATTGGGTTCTGCAGCTGAAGATAAGCTTAGCAAGAGGGTGGTCCTGATAATCCAAAATGTAGAATTTCCAAGAATATGTCTTCTTAAATACTACTATGCCAGTGAATCAATTGACAGGCAACTGAGGCTGAGAGTTCAGTGTAGAGGCCCTGGAGAAGTGAGGTTGTTTATGTGTGGAGTTAACATCCAGCATCCATACATTTTAGAATATTTGCTTCAGACCAATTTTTTTTAAAATCAGACAATATTATCATGACCTGAATAAAACATAGTAATAATGATAGCCCACCCCAGCACCCTCCTGAGGTCTAACAGGACTTACTGTCATCAATTTTCCTCTTATTTTCACTGCTGGGCACCGCAATTCCCAGAAGACCATTGATGGAGTAGGTGGAGCCCAGAGAATCTGACTGAGGGGACTCTGGTGGGGTCACGGTCGAGCTAGGAACTAAAGGACACAGTGGGAGGAAATCAGGTGAGCATCAGAACATTCCTGAGACAACCACCTCTCCCAGAGAAGGGAACACAGAGCTGAGGAATAGTATGAGGAAATGGAATGGGAAATGAAAGCCTAAATAGGCCTTGATAGTGAGAGATTTGTAAACACCGTTTCCTAGTGCTTTTCAAAGCACGACTGCAGCCAGTCATTTCTTTTTTGAAAAGTGCCAGAAAGATCAATTTATGGATCTCCCAGTGTCATATCTAGTTTGACCATGTGTTTACACAGGTTTAGAGAAAGATAAGTATAAGAAGTGGGTCCCAATAAATCCATTAAAAGTAGAGCACAGTGAAGTACTGATACTAGGTGATACTAGTTGTCCAAACAAGAACTATGGTCCTTATTTCACTATTTACTTCCATATTTAACTATGCACAATGGAGGAAGCTTTGTGCTGCCAGATATAATGACCTGTGATTTTTGGGAACCCCGGGTTGGCAAATCCAGTGCCGGGAAAGGACAGTCTGCAAACTATCACATGCATTACTTCTTCCAGCATGCTGACTTGGAAGGTTTTGAGGGGTTGTTCATATTGTTATGTTTGTCGCAGTTCACTGGGCGGTAGGGCATAAGAGCACATCCTATTTGGGGAAGGCAGAAGCTTACGCGGACCTTCCCACCTCGGGGGCCTCCTTAAGGTGGTGGCGATAGAGCTCTCGAAAGCCAAACCTGAGGGAGCTCGCTGAAGCGCTAACTACCCGACGGGGAAGGGGTGTACAAATTGGTTTCGTCCTTGTGGCACCTAGTAACTTCCTGTTCCGTTCCCTCGGGGGATGTGCCGGACAGGGGTTCTGTCCGAAGGGCCTAAGGGGTCAGCTTGGGCTGCCCTATAAGCAGGTTCAGCGGTTTGCTACCTGGGGGCCAGGATGTGCTCTGGTATGCTCGCCCAGCTTCAAGGTTTCTTGGTTATGTGTTAAATAAATTTTGGGCTGCGGCCGATTTCTATTCCAACAAGTTGTGTTAGTATTCTTTCTGACGAAATGAGTCTCCAAACATCCCCATGCAAACCTCGCTCACCAAAGAAGTGATATGATTCCAGTACCCAGCACTACCTGTGGTTCAACACAGGTGACTCACTAAAGTATTCATTCATCGTCCCACAGTAATCTAGCCAGGGTGATGCCCTCTGAGCTTGGAGGGACAACCTGGGGCAAAGTGGAGACAGGTCAGGCCGTCCCACCATCCACAGTTCACAGAGGAAACACTCACTGAGGTTATGACCAGGGCTCAAGGTTTTTGACACCACACAGTTGTCCAGCGGGAGATTGAATGGCTGTTGCACTTTTGTGCGAATGATCCTGCAAAGAGAAAGGAAGAGACATATTGTTGTAATCTCAGGAAGAGTACAAAGCCTCATGTTTACTCAGAGCACTGAGGAGGCAGGAAGGACCCATCAAAATAAAGGTCAATTGGTCTATTAAACATTATAAGTAAGTTATACTCAAAACACCTACTGAAAAATTTGTGAAGTGGCTGGATAGACAGGCAGTTCTGGTGGGCCTGAGAGATGAAAGATCGACTTTGGATCCCTGTCTAGTCATACTCATAGAGATGCTAGAAGAACTTACTATCAGTAATGCCCCTGAGAAGATCACCTCTCAGGTTCTCACCTGTTGATGGAGCTCACACTGGGGACAGTGTCGTTGTCGCAGACACCCTCTGTCAAGAGGCGGTCCCGGATTTCCCACGCAAACATGGTTGGATTCTGCCGTTTGTAGTCACCAATCTTCTCCACCACTTTGGGTGTTGCCACCTTGGGCTTGGAGCCCCCAATCACACCTGGACGTATACTGCCAGTCTCGTAGTACCTACTCCAATAGAGAAAGTAATAGGATTACCACACCAGTAAGAAGAGAAGCCATGGGTGTTACTGAGAGATTTTTAACATTGGCTGAAGGCCAGTTAATAGTGGTGCATTGGTCAGAATATCAGACTAGGATCTGGGACACTCACATTTGAATCTGGGGACCCAGCTTGGAATGCCAACACTATGGCAGATTGCTGGGTGAGCCTGGGTCAGTTGCTCAGCCTCACCTATCTGACTGGGTTGTTGTGCAGATAAACAGGGGAGACAATATTGTAAGCTTCTTTGGGTCCCACTGAGAAGAAAAGTCAAGAATGTCTCCTGCCAAGATCTAAAATTCAAAATGATTCCCTGCTGATTAAAATTACCAGCCGTTAACCAGACACTCCAATCTCACCCAGTTCTCCCCTCTCACCAAACTTGCTCAACTATCTATCATATATTTTCAGGAAATGTGTTCTGATGATATAAAATCCATTGTTTACACAGTTTTTGCCCATTTTGCTGGTCTCAAAAGCAAATGACACGGCAGAAGAAGTCCCAAGTATCATGTCAGTGCTTGAGAAGCAGCTAATTTAAAAAAGAATTAGTTAGGAAGTGGTTTCGTTTCTGTCTTAGGAGAAGATACAATTTTTAACTGCCATCCCTGGGAGGTCTACCTGATCATTGCTGGCTCCCAGGTGGCTGTTTTGCACTCTGTATTGCTTAGCCTCGCAAAGAACTTCACTATTATTGCTCCTTGTTTACATCTGGGTGAGCAAGGGTAGCCAACAGAAGTCTGCACCTTTGTTGCAAAAGGGAAGCGGGAAGCTGAACTCGGGGGGAGGGGGGGTTGCACTAAGGGCCCATTTTCATTCATAAAAGATGGTAGGAATGACCAAACCCTGACTCTGCCAAGGGCTGAAAGAATCCAACTGCTCAGACTGGTTGGGCTAATATAGTTGGGACTGGGATGAGGGATTTATGCTCAGATGAAGTAACTCATTGAGAAAGCAGGCAGGAAATGAGTAATGAATGTGCTCCCCCAAAGGTTTCCTTGAAAGGACGAGAATGCAGAAATATTTGCAAAAGTGCATTGACAGCAATACAGTTGAATGTGTGTGGAAAACACAGAGACAAGGGAAACAGAGAAATATTTGCCCTTCTGCGGTAAAAATTGGGGGTCGATAAAGTTGTTTCCCACATGATTTAAATTAGCCATGCATGATAGTGTCTGCTCAGCCCACAGAACAATTCTTTAATAGAGGAAAGATGCACATGACACCTTGTCTGTGTGAGCTCTACAAAATGGCAGGTTGGATTCTCAGAAAAGAAATAAACCGCTGTTTGACTCAAAGCTGCCACCTTCATGCTTACCTGCCCAGGATTTTGCTGACACAGCCGTGACTGACACGCAGCTGTCTGGAGATGTCACAGGGCCGCACACCCTGGTGTGCCAAGTCCACAATGCGTTGCCGTACCACCTCCGGCAGGGGTCGGCCGTTCACGAAGGCTCCGCCCAGCTGGTTCAATCCCCCGTGTCCTGCTAAGAGACAAACCCAGTCCCGAGCGGGCAAGAAGAGACCTGATTTCATTTAGGAACTGCATGACACATTTGCAAAACAGAAAGCACAGGCCTGATTAAACAAACTGTGGAACTTCATTGATGTGATATTATATATATAAAAATGTGTGTGTGTGTGTTGAAAACATCAGAGGCAGGAATGGAGAGGGGACAAGGTTCACAAAATTGAGCAGAAGTCCAGCTTGCTCTGGTATGTATTTAAATATTTGTTTATGAAGAATTTTATGCCATCTCTCCAGGGAACCTGCCCAAGGGGAGGCTTACAAAGTAGTATTGCAAACTAAAACCTCCTTTAGATTTGAACATACAGGGTTGGATTCTATCAAAAGGAGGAGCCACTTTCAGCCAACCAAAAGGCTGTGCCAGAAGCACAACATTTGCTTGGATAAAAAGCCATGCAAGGTGGGGACTGCTGTGAGGAGGTGAGTGGGCTAGATTCAGGTGAAAACCTGGTAAAATCAAACCATATAATACAGGTGGATTCCAACCCACCCCATTTGGCCATGTCATACTGAATTTCTTTGTGACAAATTAGTTCAAATGCCTCTGCAGAAGCTGGCATGCACTGGCATGTGGTGACATTTCAAAGTATAGTGCTACAAGGGTCCGACTGCTTGCATTTGTTTCATTACTATACAACACAAACAAAAAGCAGAAACATTGAGTGCCGGTGTAACATAATGGCTCAGTTGTGCATCAGGAAAACTTTCATCCAAATCTTTCACCTGCCATGAATTCATCAAATGGACTTAAGGCAATCAATTCTCTCTCAGCCTCAGTCTCTCCATCTGCAATATGGGAATAAGAAATAGTACAGACCTATTTTAAAGAGGTAAGGACTCCAAGTTAAAGTACTTGTGTTGAGCACACTAACAGTGCAATCGCAAGCAGAGTTACACACTTGCCTTTTGAAGACAATGGGCTTAGAAAGTCGGAACTGCTGAGGATTGCACTGTGAAATGCAAAGTATGATTATAATAAATAAACAAGTTCTATACCCCAGAGATATGAAAGAATACTGCATATTGCTTGTGCTTAGAAACAAGTGAAGATATTTGGGGAAAAGGTTAAGAAAATGATAAATGGAAATAATGTTATTTATATTTTTCAAAAAAATGGTGAGGTGTGAAAGAAATAGCAATAATAATGTACATTAACAATTAATAACGTCTATTATATAATAATAGGGATTTAAAGGGAAATAGATAAACAATTAATCACACTGCGAAATATGATAATAATATGCCGATACAACTTTTATTTTGTGAGAAGAATTCTAGAAATTTATACTAGTAAAAATCCATCAGTGTTTTAAACATTTATTTTGGATTATTAGAATTTGCATAATGGGCATTACAGTAATTTAGATTTTCAAAAATATAATATTAAATGTATAATTGTTCTTCCTCTCTTAGTCTTTAAAATTAATTGTAACTAGGATTTGATTCTGTTTTCTTTTTGTCTGTTCTTATCAAAATTATTATTTTTAAAATGAAAATTATACTCTTTCGAGGATATTTATTTTCTTAATTCTGCTGCCCTGTCAACAGGCCTGGGTTGCAGCTTTATCTCGCCCTGTAATATGTCTTCAGCTTCTACCACTTCCTCCCCCCTCCTCCCTCCCAAGTTCTCTGCTATATTTCATCTCTATATACATTTCTATCCCACCCTATTTATGAACTGAAAGAGCCTGTTCTTTGAATAGTTTTTGCGTATCTTGAATTGAAAAGTGCAGCCTCATAACTATTTGTGCTTCAGCTACTCCCAGCCAGTTGAAGACTGTCTAGTTGATATTTTCAGGCACATTACAGAGATGGACAAAATGACAGCTTTGAAGGGTGGACTCCAAATAAAAATATCTGGTGGCACAGATGAAAGATAGATTGGTCCATGGGTGCGAAGGAAACAGAGTAGGAAGCAGAGAGAGAGGAAGATACAAGAGCTGCCAGGAGAGAAAGAGGAAATAGTGGGAAGAGGGTTACAGGGGAAAGCAAGGTGCCCCTTCCTTGCAACTTGCCTACTGTGCAAGTGGGCCTGACCCAGCAACCAACATGACACAAATGGGGCAGGGGCTGCAAGGGGGAGTGAGGAAGGGAACGGTGAAGATGGGAGGGCAGCTAAAGAAATAAGGAACCAGGAAAGGAGAAGAGGTATAGGGCTTCTAGGGAAGGGAAAAAGCAAACTGTAAGAGCAAGTCTTTGTGGGACCCCACTTTTACTAATTATATGTCTAATTATGTTGATCTGCTCTATTATATTCCAACACTGGAAATTTTCTATTTGGAAGGTAGTTCTCCTAGAAAAATATCCCACCTACTTTCCTGCAAGCTCCTCATTCTCAGCTGCCTCTCCACCCTACTCTTCATCAAATTCTTAATTTTTTAAAGTACAGTGTTTTCACTGTGACTTAAGAGTTGTGAGATAGCTCTGTGTTCCTTATGGCTGCCTGATCTGGAGTTTGTTAATGACACAAGCCCCCTGACCTTGATAGCTCCAGCTAGCCAGATCTCAGAAATGAAACTGAGTCAGCCCTGGCTGGTATTTGGTTGGGAGATGGCCAAGGAATACCAGGATTATTATGTGGAGGCAGACATGGCAAACCACATCTGAACGTCTCTTGCCTAGCAAACCCTACAGGGTCACAGTAAGTCAGCTGGACGGCAGAGGGGAAAAAGACAAAAGGAAGTAAAACTGAGGTGTATAAATGATGTGATGCCTGTAGCTTCTCGCCTCCCCTATGTCTCCCAAATTCTTATAGTTAAAACTTTGTTCCACTACCAAATGAGTTCCAGAGCTGCATGGTTTGTGTTCTTGGCCCATAATGCCCACATGCTTGTTTATTAAACAAAGAAGGTAGGAAAACTGTGCAGATTGGGAATATTTCATGCATGCCCACACCCACACTGCATTATGGGAGATGCAGTTATTTTTTGGGAAAGCCCACTATTTCCTAGGTAGTTGATCCGTCATTTTACAGCATGACAAAGAGCTGTTTTGATTGGCTGCCTTCACATGCTCTTGACCATAGCATATAAAGCCATTTCTGTTGCTTATAGAAACAGCTACTGCACAGGTTCAATATGACATCCAATTAAAACCTTGAACAAAACACAGAGCAGTCTGGACAGAAACAAACAAACAATTAAATCACAATAAGTTCAATTATTGCTCGGGTTCATGTTTAAGTTCTCAGCATCTTTTAAATTAATCCTTAAAACAGAATGCAATTTCATTCTGAATCCCATCCTTGTCCTCAGCCACAGGACCTTGTCTTGCACAGACATCATTAACCCTCGTCCAATCCATCACTGAACCCAGGTAGCAACATGAGATGCCCATTGCCACACGTGGCTCAGATGAAAAGTGGAGTTGAATGTCATCCACCTACTGGTGACACCTCACCTAAAATCCCTAAGCAACTTCACCCATAATTTCATGTTGTTGCCAAACACAGGGACAACATAGAACCCTGCAGAACCCAGAAGGAAAGATGTCCTGGGGCAGAAGAGCAATCTCTGAGCAGGACCAACAGATCCTCCAATCCCTCCCAGACCAGAGGAAGTCCAGAAGGATCCCATAGCTGATTCTACCAAAGGATGTTGGTAACTCTGGGAGAATCAACGGGGAAGGGTGCCACATAGCAGCAACACAATCCAAGCCCTGGTTGCACGAAAGTACTGGAGGAAATGGCTCACCTGACACACCCCACTACATGGCCAATCTCAAGCAATGCAAACAGCAAAGATGCCACACGTGACCTGTGCTCACAAACATTCCAGCCCCACAGAACAGGAGGAGAGATGTATTTCCTTCTCCACCTATTACCAGTAATTTTCAATTTCAGTTTCTTCGTGCCCCATCCTCAAAGTTCATGTGCGCAAAGAATAACATTAAAAAATTCCCCAAGTTAAACACTAACCAATTCTACCCTCACCCACACAAGCATCTGGTCACTAATTGCAGCCTCCTAGTTGTATAATCACTGCCAATCTTAATAACTTCTCACCTGATTTGGAAACATCAAACTGAGTCACTCTCTGTTTCCATAAGTCTGCCCAGAGGATGGCTGGAGAAAGGGCAAGGAGGACTTCCTTTTGCATCATGTCCAGTCCTGCCAATAGTCTCCAAGGCAAAGGTATCCCACTATTGCAATGCGGCAGCTCAAAGAGCTGTTGAATGGCCATTAATGATCTGTATGACTTTGAAGTCATGCCTGGTGGGACTGGAGCAAACCTGGAGAAAAATTTTCCCTAACGTGCCTAACTAGCCAGCCACCGATTATCTGCTACTGAGCTCTTCCATGCTCAGATATGGAATACTCTGATCGAAAATGCACAAATGACTTGGTCCTTGTCAACATCATTAGAAATTTCCATAAATGGAAGTTCTTGACAATTTTTATACCAATTGATTCTGAGCTGCTGTCCTTCCTATCTTCTCCAAAATAAGACACCCCCCCCCATAACTGCTCCCTATGCAGATGTAAGGTTGCCACTGACAATGTGGCCTTGTGATGCTCAAAAGATTTGCAAAAATGGACATTAGTGCGAAGTAAGGAAGTGTGAAAAGTTTACAAATATGGGATGCCTTTAAAATGCAGAACCTCTGTCGCTTGTTTCCTCCTGTATCAGATTTACCATAAGAATGAAAGTGAAAAAGGAACTGCGGTGGCAAGAATGCAAAAGTTGGTGGAAAGGAATGACATATAATTTGAAAATTCATTTATTGCACACACGACTGAGGCTGTTCTACATGGAGGGTCTTGCTCCAGTTTTGTGCCTCGTTTTTCCGGTAGGGAATTGACCAAACAGAGTGGGGTGGGGTTTTTTCGGAGCATCCAAATGACCTCGACCTCTACTTGTCCACTTTCTGCCCCTTGGCTGTGATTTTTTTTTTTTGGTTTGGTACAATCTTTTGGGAACGATTGCAGCTGAAGTATATTTAGGGAACGGGCAAATGGAAGAGTCTACTTGTGGGATAAAACAAGGGAAGCACGGCCTTTGAGTTTGCTGCAAGCCCAGACAGTGTTTTTCTAGGTAAGTGAGTGGTAAGTCAGCAGTCTGGCTGTGATATGCTCCCATCCTTCTCCCACCAGCTCCCCAACTCAGTTTTGGGGCTACATGCGTATTTTGCTTTACCTAAGGAGGAGAGTGCAGAAAATATAAACTATTCTGTTGACGTGTATTTCATTTACTTCATCTGATAATAATACCCAAACGCTGTTAGACTTTTGTGAGCCATAGCTGATTAGTAGGGGTAGGATAAAAAAAAAATCCAACTTCAGCTGACAAACGGCACCCAGTCCAGGACCCAGCCCACGATTAAGTTATTTAGACATCACAGCAGCAGTGGTGGGAGTGATTTTCCCACGGGTTCATGCCACAGCATTGGTGTAACATTTAAAGAGCACTAACACGAAGGCAAATGGCAGAGTGTTAGCGAATAAACAGCAACAGTTTTTAATTCATTTGCTGACGTTCAAACTGTGGTTGAAAATCTGAAAAGATTTGAGAATTGTATAATCCACCACAAGCAGGCAAAAATGTAGTTCAGAAGAAACACCAAACCCTGAGCTGTAAAACTGAAAACAAACACCAAGTCATTTGTCAACCTCTGAAACAGACGAGGGTCAATTGATTTGCAATTCTCTCTTTTTCATGGCAGGCAGTCAGGTGAGGCGGTGGCCATCCTAAACGGATTAGTGCCTGCGGGAAATAGTGGACTGGAAGAAACTGAAGCACAGTCAAGAAACTGAAGCACAGTCCATGTAAGACTGAGGCCTCATCTATACACGCAAGATGATGAGGTGGAAATTTGGTGGCAAAGTGCTAGGATGGACTCCACCATTTCATACTGCAGGTTGTGGGATTACCTTGTTCAGAGTTCGTCAGTAACAGAGCCCTTCAGTGGAAATCCTCACTTTGCTCTGGGAGCTTGACCTTGGGATAGCCACACACACTCAGCCCAATATCACCTCACAAGGTTGTTGTGAGAGAGAAAAAGGGATAAGAGAAGAACAATGCAACCTGCTTTACATCACAATTGGGGAGAAAGGCAGGGTATAAATGAAGTAACTAAATCATCATTCCCCCCATTTTATCCTCACAATAACTCTACCACGTACGTTAGGCTGAGACTGTTTGACTGGTCCGGCAAGTTTTCACATCAGAATGGGGATTCGAACCTGAGTCGCCCAGCTCTTAGACCAGCACTCTAGCTGCTGTACCACATTGGTTGACTTTTGATAACCAGCCTAAATGTTTATTTTAACTATCATTTTGAGCCTATGTCTCAGCTGAATTTTACCTAGTTCTGTTCCAGTTTTATTATCCTGTTTTGATAGCTACTGTAGCTTTAGATTTATTTCACAGTTTTAATCTGTTTATTTTACAGTTTTAATCTATGTTTTAAAGGTATGTGTTTCGTTCTGCTGCCAGATTTTAATCTGATTTCTGATTTCTATCGCTCCATTTGCTGTTTTATAATGGAAACTACAACAATTGTGAAGGGTTGTGGTTGTATTTAAATGTTTTAAATAAAGTATAAGCAATATCGTTTCCCCCCCCCCTCCTAGTTTTTATTGATCAAACTCAAAAACAATTTCTTCAGAGTAAATAATATCAAATGTGGGCTCTTAGGACTGGAGTCATAGGTGACTTCATGGCCCAATATTTTTGTTTCCTGTACATCTTCTCATTGGTAAGTGTTCTCTCAAAAAGGAGGGGTGGGGGAGAGGGGAATCCAGAAGGGTAGTCAAGTTAATTTGTGGCAGCCACAGATTAATTTAAAGTTTCACAAATTCATTGCAGCAAAAGCTGTCAGGAGACCAAAACCCACTTTTGTCAGCTGCTGGAAATGTTACTGCCAGCTGACTGAAATTTAGATCTACAGTGGATTCAAGCAGGAGAAAAGTAGAGGTGATATAATCTTAAAAGTAAGGGAAAACCCAAGGCATTATTTTGATGAGCACAAAATGCAGGGGGAATATCTGGTCCAAAATAAAAGTATCCAATCAGAGTAGGTGTGGACCACTCTCAAAATGCAGTAAATTGGAAAAGGAATGGTCTACTACAAGCTGTGTAGGGAGTTACCGTGATGAACTGGTTACTCGAGGCGAGCCCAAGTTTAATAGCATCAAATCTATACATGTTCTAACTCAGCAGCCTTGGTCTTTGGAACTCTGTGGCTGCAGTGTGACAAATTTCAAGGTTGTAAGTGAATGTCCAGAGATATTTCTCATTTCCTTATTTAGCAGGTAGGAAGTTACTACTTGCTGTAGGTATATCTATAAAATTCTACAGCACTTGAACACGTATAGGGCGTGTGACAGACATCTACCTGGGGACATGAATAGTTGCTTAGGCAATGCTGGCCTTTTCAGACGTAAATGGCCTCAGTATGAGGCCTCAGCTTCAAGTATTCAAATAAATAGCTTTTTAAAGTTTTGCCTCCTCCTTTTTGCTCCGCTGGTCTCTCTTTCACTTATCTATGACTAACAGATAGGAATATTCATTTGAGTCCTTGCCAGCCAGATCTTGACCTAGGGTTATGGATGTGCAATAAGGATTCATTCAGTCAGCCTTTCTAAAGACAGTTTTGAACCCCGAGAGGCGTGTAGTACCCTAACTGTACTTCTTGGGAGCTTTGACTCCCCCGGCAGGCATATCAAAAGTTGTGTCTGCCTGGCTATTCCAGATGCACACCCCAGCCAAATGTCTACAAGACACTGTCTTCTGTTGAATCTCCAGTCCAGATATTTTTGTTCCCTAAAGATTGGGACAGGGAAAGGATCTTCTGTGTTTTGCTAGCAGTCACATTTGAAGTGTTGTGGGCTGCATGGCCGTGTTCCAGTAGCATTTTCTCCTGGCATTTCAACTGCATCAGTGGCTCCTCTGAAGATGGCAGCCAAAGATGCAGGCAAAACAACAGGAGAAAATGCTACTGGGACATGGCCATGCAGCCCAGAAACCCCACAACACCCCAGTGATTCCAGCCGTGAAACCTTCGACCATACAGTAAGTCACATTTCTCTGGAACAACATACTGAAGCTGAGGACTAGGAAAACAGAATATCCCCAGCAACAGAGAGCTATCTGGAGGGAAGATGTCTAGATTTCCCCGCAACAAATGGATAACAGCTGGACCTTACAAAAATATCACTTGACAAGTCCTGAAATGGTGATGGGCCAACCCTGTGAGGACATCCCAGTCTCAGGCAAGCTTAGCTGTGCGAAGGCTTTGGGTGTTGGAGGTACCCAGTTTCCCCCCCATGAGCGTAACACCCAAAGGCTGCCTGCTAGGGGGGTCTGAGCAGTGGAAGGAGGGCAGTCAAGAGTTAATGTGATTTGGAGGATGGAAAAAGGGAAGTTGATACCATTAATAGAGAAAAGGGGAGGGAGGGATCTATTAGGAAGACAAAAAGAAAATCAGGATAGAGCAATAGAGAGGCAAATCTAATATCAACTAGGGAAAAATAAATGGAGATTAGGGTGAACAAATTAGCTTTAATGGGTTCAGCACTAATACAAGAATAACAGCAGAACTGAGAATGCCTCTGAGGGGAGATGGAATATGAGGCCAGAGCAATCATGCAAGCAATAACAATTATGCAGGAGAGAGAAAGAGAGAGAGACAGACAGAAAGAGACATAGAAATATCAAGAAATTATGACAATTGTTTTGTCACTGTTTCAATTTTAAAAATAATTTTTTCCTACATGCTCCCACTGTTTTCTTTTGAATATTCAGACCTGACATGCTTATCAGAGTCTTCCTGTCTTCCATCTTATTGGTGAAATTTGGCTTGCCTGACAACGTCTCTTTTAATGTATTCGTGTCAGGTGTATGTATCTCTATAAAACAGAAGAGACACACATGCAGAATTCCCAATACAGTCTAAAAGTTAGAATGTGAAGCCTAATTCCCACCTTGAAAAATACAAGGATTTGTCCATTTAGGAAACTTGTTCTATACCACCTGTGAAACTCTCTGCCCCAAGGGTCCCCAGATCTTGTTCGATTTGTGGGCCCTTTTAGAATGTTGAGAACATGAAGGGAACACCACAACAAAATGGCTGCCAATGAAGAGGTGAGTCTAATTCCAAAATGGCTGCCATGGTGGCTATGTCCACTCACAAAACACTGAGAGATTCAACAAAAATGTTAGGAGGTACCCAGTCAAGCACTGTTCTATGATTAACTATTTCAAAATGGGTGCTCCCTGAAGACACAAATGGTGATGCCTCCTGGGCTCTTTTGAAGCACCTTCTACACCAGTGAGATGGAGGAAATCCAGAATTGATTGTCCTAGCCCACCTGGTTCTTAAAACCAAAATACAACTATGGAAAGAATCAAGGAGGAGCTAGAATTACACAGCTTGGCCATTACTGAAATAAAATTGAAAGCATCAGTATTGACTATAAAGATCATTGAACATTTTCACTCAGTATAGTAGATCACTAGCTGGCTAGATACAAGAGACAGCTGTCTTTTTAACGGGACCAATTTCTGCTCGTTTAAGACTGCAAGCTTTTAAATCATGAACTGCTGGCCTGGAGACTCCAAATCAAAGCGGTCAAGATCACTGCACACAGCCTAGTTAATACTGTTACACTTCTAAGCCAGTCATATCTCAGTGGGATGGATAAAGAATGGTGCCCCTCCCTTCAATGCATACCTATTTTGAGATGTGGATTGCATCCCACAGATTGTAAGAGGTGGGAGTTATTCTGGGTGGACTGAGCTTCAATCAACAAGTTATGATCTCTTGTATAAGCCTGGCAGAGTCACCCAGGTTTGACAAAGGATTTATACAGTGTGGGAGATGCCGAGAAAGATGTCAGGCACTCAAGATTGGAGTGCAGGATGCAAAGAACTGGAACAATCCCGATCAGCCGGAATGCACGTCAGGGGCGCTGTGGCAGCACAGAGAGCCATTGCCAGGAAATGGCAAGCGGATCGGTGATCCGTGTCTTTCCTGTGCCCAAAGCAGAAGACGTGATATGGGATGGGGGGGGGGGGGCGTGCTCTTCCTTACCGTGCCACAGAGCCCCAGCCCAGTCCCTGATCCTTTCCCTTTGATTATGCCCCTGATGACAGCAAGCTCTGACTCAAGCAAGCTCACTGTGGCCTAAATGTGGTTAGTCATTAAGGGGCCACTGTTTTACAGGGCCACTGTTTTCTTCCACAGTAAACTAGACTGCTTCGCCTTGCTGTAGGAGACCATAGGAATTGTCCCGGGAGAGCTCTCTCTCTCTCACACTAAAGGGGCAACAGTACTCCTTGCTCACACCCAGATCCTGAGGGGGGGGGGGCACCTCTCAAGCTGCCTCCCCAGAATCCATGAGTAGGGCTCAGATGACCTTTGCTCCCAGAAAATCATCACTTCTCTAGGCTATCAACCTTCTAATGAAAATTAAAAGGGTCCACTGGTGACAGCCCAACATTTAGCAACTCTGGTCTCCCCATCCTGTCCCCAAGTAACAGACCTGTCAAAGGTTTGGCTAGAATTTTGCCCTGGGTCTGACAGGCTGGCAATTATTATCATTTTTTGTCATAATCAAGGGTGGTGGTGGTGGGGGGGTGGGGGCAAGAGAAGTCAGGAGAGCAGAGAAGCACAGGCAAGGCCTACTTCCCCCTCTGGGTTGTGCCTCCAGGGCGGCCGACTCTGCAACCTGGTCTGGCCAACTGCCACCCTGCTAAATAGCCAAGTCCTGGCCTTGCTCTGCAGGCCTATTAGATGGCTTTCCCAGCAAACAGACTTGGCTTGCCCATGAACAGTCGCAGCCGGTTGCAAGCCGGGAGGTCGCCTAGCAAAAGCCGCAAATGGCCAGATCCTGCCCCTCGGAAGCCGCCACCGCCCTCCTCTCCGAAGTCCCCCTCCGTCCCTTTCCCTTCCGGGCGGATCCCTCAGCCTTGTTCCGTGGGGCTGAGTCCCCACAGAAATGCGCCCCGGATGGCAGCGCTGGGCTCGGGTGGAGAATGAGAAAACGCCCGACAGCAGCCCCCTCTTTTGCAAGCCGACGACCCCCGGGCACAGAGGCCATCTAGGGCGCCGGCCGAGCTGGAGGGGCGCCGGGCAGGGCCGGAACTCGCGGTCCCCTCCGTCGGCGGCGGCTGGAAGGGTGCTCCTCCTCGACGGGCACAGGGCGCCCAAATAGGGAAATCAGTGCATGAAACCCGGAGGGCGAAACGCAGCCGGGCGAAAGGCAGGGGGCACAAAATGCTTCGTGGTGCGAAGCGCAAAGGGCGTTTTGAAACCACCGGCCGGTCGAACCGACGGCTCGGTTGGAAGGTGCGATCCTTTGTTGATTAAGGACGAGTTTGGGGGTACGCCCCACACTGAACCCCCCCCCCCCGCTCGTCTATTTCAGAAGGGGAAGAGTCCTGGGGGGGGGGGAGGGAAGGGGCGTTGTTGCCTCCTGCGTTTAAGGGACGCATCAAGATCTGGAGGTCAAGGGAGCCACGGCTTCCTCGTCTGCAGTGGCCGAGAAGAACTTTGGGCTGTTCCTGCACATTGACTTGGGAGCAGGTCTCGCACACCGAGTTGGTCTCGGCTTCCACATCAGCTTGGACAGCCGGGACTTGAAGCGGGCACAGCGACAATGACAGGTTTCGCGAGACAGGATCATCAATCAAATCTGCACGTCCTCTCAGCTGCCCAAATCGCTTCCCATTTGCCTGGTGAAATTGACCTGCCGGGAATCCGATTTTTCCCTATAATCTCACGCAGTTAAAAATCACAAAACTGCAGAGTATCTGGGGACAGAGGGCCGGAACTCTTTGGCTTTTTAACACCAACTTAATTTGTGGCAACTCCCTTTTTAACGAAAACCATTAAAAAAAACTGGGAATCAATCGGCTGAGAACCAAATATAACGGGTTAATCCCCGGGGCAACCAAATCCTAGTTTTTTTTTAATGACTATCCCACTAGTTCCGGTCGTGCTATTTTTTTTAAAAAATCCTTAGAATAAAAATTATTGTACCTGAAACGCACATATCATATTCAGCCTTCAGCTTAATCTTGATAACAAAACACTGTCACATATAGGGTCCAGGCGATAGGAACCAGCCTAACCCTCTTTAATTTTTACGAACTTCTCAGCCTCTGAATTGTCAGAAACGATCTTCGGCAAGAAAAGACAACAATTGCAGAAGAGCTGGGCTAATGGAGATCTCAGGGCTCGGCCGGCCCTCCCCGCGGTCAGCGCCGCTCCTGGATTTCATATTTCCTCGCAATTAAACCGAAATATTGATTTCGGTCTCACGTTGTTGACTGAGGATCAATAGACCTGACCCGCCACTGGCTCTTTGCCTTCATCTTTTCATCCATTATCCTGCGCGGTCCGGTCAAATAAATGGGGGAATCTCCTAGAAACACGCGCGCGCACACACGAAACGCACACACACACACACACACACACCCAGATCAGGGAAATTTGGCGAAGTTGCAAAGAGAGATTTCGGCAGGCTTCTCTTTCCACCCCGAGCTCCAACCCTAGATGACCACGGCCTTAACTAGAGCCCACCCACCCCCCCGCAGTAAGGCATGTCTCCAGCCCGCTTTCGCTGCGACTGCGAGGAGGCTGCCTTGCTTGAACCGCCGGCGGGGTTGGTTTGGATGATCTCTGCAGTCCTTTCTCGCACCCCCGAATTAAGTCTTGGGAGGGTGAGCAGGGAGTTGGACGTCGAAGGCAGCCCCCGGGCGGCCCGTGCTGGGACAGGGACGGCTGGTGGAGCCGGGCCGGGCCCGTTTGGTGGCTTTTGAGCTCAAGGGGCGGCCAAAAGCGCCCTCCGAGCTGGGCGTTGGACCGGAGGCCTCGACGGGGCGCGGGGCGCGCAGAGCCACCTGCCTGGCAGGCCTCTTTTCCCTCCGCGGGGGTGCCGCGACTCAAGGCCGGCGTAGGCCCGTGGTGGCCACGTTGGCCGGGCTCGTGCAGGCGGAGCCTCCTCGGCAGGGGACGGCGCGTCGAGGGTCCTTTGGCCTCCCACGACATGGCGCGTGGTTTGGCGCCAAGCCACGGAGCGGGGTCCCATGAGCGCTTCCCCTGCCCGGACCACCCCCCCCCCCCGGCTCTGCGCCGCATAGCTTACCTGAGCGGATGGAGTTATGGGGCATGGCTCTCTGGCTGGGGAGGGGGCTCTTGGGCCGAGCGCAGGAACCCCCTTAGGCCGACGGGCGTCTGTCCTCGGGTTGGGGGAGTGCCAAGCCCCCCAACTGGAGCTGCTGGGGAAGAAAGAGGCGCATGACCAAGAGCCGGTGGGGGGGGGGGGGAGGCTTCGAAATACACAACCACAAAGGCTGCCTGGCACCTGCTGAGATGTGGGACGGGTTAGACGTGGGTGAGAGGGGAATTGGGGGAGGGGTGCTTGCGCCCCAAATCCTGTCTAGTGGGGGCTACTCTCCATCCGCCCCAGTATTCGATCACGGTCCCTACCAAGCTACGACCGACCGCCCCGCCCCCCACTTCACCTGCCCAGGTGCAGCTTGGGGGCTCCTGGGTCGCTCTTTACCTGGTCGGCGCTCTCGGCCGTCCCTGCCAGATCGTCCCGGGGAAGAAGACCAAGGCGATCCCGAATTGCCTTGGATGGCTTTGGAAGTTTTGTCCCCAGCGAGAGTGGCATTTCAAGCGGGTTTTATCCCAAGCCGTCCCCTCCAAGCGCTGCCTGGTAAAGCTAAGAGGCACTGGATTGGCTGCCTGGGGTTTTGGAGGGGGAGGGAAAGCAGGGGGGTCATGGCTGAGTGCCTTTAAGAGTTAAAAAGAATTGCTCAGGAGCTGCTGTTTCATAAACCAGGCAGGAAAGCGGGAAGGCCCATCCAGAGAGGACCTTATTAATCTGCGCTGGTGGCTGCTGTCTTGCTCGGCCCACTCTGCGGTTCCGGCTGCCTTGCTCAGTTCCAGACCGGCAGCTGATGGCCTGATCCATATAGTACCAAACTGGGACATTCCTATTTGGAGCAGGTCAGCACAGGAATAAAATGACCTGCCTGTATCAGATGCTAGCATGTGCAGGTCTCACCGTGCATTTGTATTTGTGCATTTGTGCCAGTTTGTACTGGTGCCCAGCATGTGTGTCTCTTCTGCATGTATCCTCAGATTTGCATGGGTTGGTTCATGGATTTCACTCTATATATGAGAGCCATCTCAGCATATAGTCACGCATAAAGAAGGATTAGCTATATAATATATAACACATCATAACTTGCTTTGAAAAGGCTGGGTGGAATTTGGGAAGTGCCTGCTTAGAAAATAGAGCTATTGAAGCCGGAGGATTCCAAGCCTAAAAATGGTTCCATCCACTGGAAACTTCACTCCAGAACTCAAGAGAACATACGTGTTATTTTCATAATGTCATCTACTATTTACTACATTTGTATTCCATCTTTCAAGGAGTTGAGGATGCCATATGGAGTTGATCTTTTCCCCATTCTATTTTCATGACAACCCTTTGGGGTGTGCGGCTGGACCAAGAGCTACTAGTGAGTTCCATGGCAGAGTATGGATTGGAATATTGGTGTCAGACATTTATTATTATTGCTTCGTCATAAAGGAGACAATTCATTATAGTAACTGAAGTGAAAAAGAAAGAACCGGCCCCTACCTTGAAGACTACTGTCTGAAGTTAGATGGAACATGAGAGTTGCTAGAATAACAGTTTAGTAGACAGAAGAGAAATCGGAGAGGCTGCTTGTTTAATTTAAGAAGTCAAGGCAGTGCACAGCGAAAGGACCTAGGGCATAGGTTCATACATGGTTTGGAGCATCCCCACAAAAATGCACTCAGTATATCCTCTGCTTATAAAGAGTGTCCAGCTGTATAGAATGTGGCCAGGATGTTGAATGGCTTCTACATGGAATATGCAGCACTGATTACAAAAAAAAAAATTCCCTGCCTTGCCATTGGTTTCTAGGTCTATTTCAAAAAGTTGTTTGGGACCTTTACTGGTGTAGTGCCAACAGGGCTGGGTGGGGCGCGACGCCCTGGGCAGAGCAGCAGAGGGGGTGTGGCTGGGTTGTGGAGGAGGCGGGGCGTTTCAAGGGCATTCTGGGGTGGGACGGATGGCGCTGCAACAGGGTCGCAGGGCGCACCCACACCCTAAGCACGGTTCCCCCTTGCTCCACCTCTGACCTTTAAAGCCCTCAGTGATATGGGCTAACCCAAGGGCCTGTCTTCTCTGTTATGAATTTATTCAAAGATGTCATCTACAGAGGCCCAGACATCACATATGCTTGATGGCAGGGCCTTTTTGATGGCAGCACCAACATTGTGGAACGCCCTTATCCTGGAGACCAAGATGAGCTCTCTGCTGTTGATTAGTAGGCATCAATTCTATAGAACTTTTGAGTCTGCTTGCCTGCCTGACAGCCAGCCAACCTCTAGGGTGCATCTTCGGAAGTTGTCTTGGGTTGAGTTGTTTGTACTATGTCCTCTGTTTTAATCCACTCCGCTGGTTGGTTACTGTTAACTGCTTGGTTACTGTTAACTGCTTTGTAGTGCTAAGCAGTCAAAGAAACCCAGAGTGCAAATATTAAAATAAACAGATTCAAATATTCTTAAACCCCCAAGAGAACAGCAGTCAGTGTTTTAAAAAAATCCCTAAGTCAAGTACTTTCATAAATTCCAAGTTGCCATGAGAAAAGCACAGCGCAAGGAAGTCATTTCTGCTTGAACTGCTTCATGCATTGAAGGAAATTGGAGGAGGGCCAGCCTGCCCAACACAAACAGCTCATGTGAGGACAGGAAAGTTCTATAAAGACACTGCTCATGAAGTACCCCAGTGCTGGCAAGATCTGCAGTGGCTGGCCACTTGTTTCCAGGCACAATTCTAAGTGCTGGTCCTTGAGGCCAAGGTGCTTAAAGGACTGTCTCCTCCCATATTGTCCAGCCTGCTGATTAAGATATGCCTCACAAGCCCTGCCCTCTGCTCTGTCAGAGATGGGGCAGGTGGCATTTAGAGATTGGACTTTTCCTGAAGTGGCGCATATGGAATGCCCCCCCCCCCCCCCCCCCCCCAGGCTATCTTGGGACCTACATTGCTTTCTTGTTGGTGCCAGGACAAAATGTTTCTGTCCACCCAGGCTTTTAATTAAGGTAAAGATAAAGGTAGCCCCCTATGCAAGAACTGGATCATTATCGACCCATGGGGGGCCCATCACGTCCTGACGTTTACGAAGCCGACTATGTTTACAGGGTGGTTTGACATCGCTTTCCCCTGTCTTTACACTTTACCCCCATCAAGCAGCAACCCTGAAACACTTCCTCTGGGATCGAACTCCAGTCATGAGCAGAGCTTCGACTGCAGTCCTGCAGCTTATCACTCTGTGCGCAGGGCTCCAAATTTAATTTAAAAGGTTGGGTGTTTTGGTTTTTTTTTTTTTAAGATTGTAGTCAGGAAACGTTTGTTTTTAGCTGTCAGCAGTCCATTGCAGGAGCTTGCAGATTGTGGAGAGGTGTTTATAAAGTTAGCCATTTTCCTAAAAAGACTTCTTGCCTGTGCACGAAAATAAGCCCTGGAGACTCCCAATTCAGTGTTTTGCCAGCAGTTAAGCTTTGCCAGGGATACCACCTATTTATTAAAGGCTTCACAGACTACCCAAGGGATTCTGAATTCCCTGCATCATCTCCTCTGCCTAGGTGCAGCTGCAGCCTGTTTAACCTCGGTCACTTGACCCCTGCCTCCTGGTACTGGCTTAGAATGGAGACAGCCGCTCCTAGTTGTTCCCATGATCAAAATACGGGTCATCAACACACTGATGCAAGCGCACGTAACCGTGCTTCATCTCAGTGCAAGATGAGGAGTAAGGCATTTCGCTAAAGGTTCACGGGCAGGCAATGAACAGGAAGGTAGAGCTAGAAGAAAGTGGTCCCTCAGAGATGTTCCGGGAGCAAGTTTTATGCATAAAGTGCAGCCAGCAGGGAAGAATTGATGGGATCATCCAGGGGAGACCTTCCTCTGTGAGTTAATTCAGATCTTCAGCTGCAGGGCAAGCTGTGCTTTCTTCCCGTGTGGATGGAAGTGCCATGTTTTTAGCTGCAGCAGAGATTTTTTAGACCTCCGCCATATTTGAGGTTTTTGAAACCTTTTAACAGGTGCCAGTTTAAACATTTATGTGACAGGGTTTTTTTTTTTTAATAATGAGGGCAAAGACACTGAGTTTTAAGTGAACATACATTGGGTTGGATCCAGATAACATTTCCAATTGCAGAATGGAAATTTCCTGCCTCTCTCTTTCCACAGCAGCCGTGTGTGTGTGTGTGGTGTGTGTGTGTTTTGTGACCCTAAGAGAAGCCGAGTTTCCAAAGAGAAATGGCACCACCGTGATTCTAAGAAGGAGATATTATATGGGTCCATTTTAAGGATTGGATAACTTTCCCAGGAAAGCTCTGGAAAGGGCACTGGGAATACTTAAAATTAAATTATGGTTGTACTTCGATAGCTTTACCCTTGGTAGTTCTGGTTTTTCCTTCCATGATCCATTTTATTTACCATTTATTTACTTTGTTTGTTTATATTCCACTTTTTGGCCCAGAGAGGACTCATGACGGCTTACAAAAACCCTCCCCTTCTCCAATTTATTCTCACAACAACCCTGCAAGGTAGATTAGACCGAGAGAGAGAGCCACTCTCTGGGCCAAGATCATCCAGCAAGTTTCCAAGGCAGTGGAGATTTGAACCTAGGTCTCCCAGATCCTATTCCAACATTATAAAGTCTACACCATGCTGCCTTTTTTTCTATAAGCCATTCTGTGTTTTTTAAAGCAACTTTTATCAGGTGGCAGGTGAAAGTGACTTCAATCAGCACACTGCACAGTGGATTACTCCTAGAAACAGGAAGAACTGGTTGCTCCCGGCTGACTTCCATCTGGAAGTTTGTATGCATGTCTAAAAAGGGGAGGTTGTGGATCTGCAGTGAGCTTCCTGCTCAAGTTATATACACTTATTTTCGTCCTTAATGGAGCAAGACATTTGAAGCCGGTTCTGCAACCAGGCCTGCATTTTGCTGACCTCTTCCCCAGGCTTCACCTCCATCTATCTTGGAGCAAATAGCAGCTTTTCTCTGCCAGGCAAGAGAGTCCCAGAAAACTGACACTCATTTTTAAGTTTTCTTTATATTATTAATAGTCTGCCTTTCTCACTGAGACTCATTGTGTACATCTAATATAATCAACAGCATGAGACATCCAATAAAACAGTGCAATATAGTCTGGATTGCAGAAATCTGAAACAGAGCTGAAACCATCTAAAAAAAGCACAAACATTTAGATATGACATGTTACAAGGATGCAGAAATTACATAGTAGGAGCATAGTGTCAGAAACAGACAGAGCATAGTCGTATTGTCAGAGGGTATTGTGAATGTGCAGGGTGGCTGGAAAGGAATCGTGTTAAGATCCTTTTGTAGGCTTTTTAGTGTTGTAGGATGCAGCAAGATTTTTATTTTAAGGTCCCAGAATATGAGAGTCATGAAAGGGATTAGGAGCCATTGGGATGCCTGCTGATTCTGCAGAGTTCACCCCTGTAGGTGTAGGGGTTAAGAGCAAGTGCACTATAATCTGGAGAACTGGGTTTGATTCCCTGTTCTGCTATGAGCTGTGGAGATTTATCTGGTGAACCAGATTAACTTGTGCACTCCCACACATGCCAGCTGGGTGACCTTGGCCAAGTCCTAGTTCTTCAGAGCTCTCACAGGGTGTTTGTTTGGGGGAGGAGATTGTAAGCCCCTTAAGTCTCCTTACTGGAGAGAAAGGGGGAATATAAATCCAAACTCTTCTTCTCCTTCTTCTAAAAGGGTTAGTTCTCCTCATTTGTTGTTTTACTTACAACTTTGAGCTGAATTCCTGTGATGAGACCGACGTTGACAGGAGTCTCTCTTGCCTCCCAGCTTCTACTGAGGTTACTCAGTGGAAGGTGGCCAACACCAGATCATTAGAGGATCAAGCTACATGTTACTAGATTGGCTGTATTCTGCAAAGGACCACACCCTGCATTTGGGAGTCATCTCAAGAACAAGTGTATAAGATTTTGAGAAGGATGGACATTTAAAAAATCACTATGAATAGGATTCAGCACAGTGGACTTCCAGTTTCTCACCAACACCTCAGGCGAACCCTTCTTGTGCTTATGAGGTGTCACCGTGTTCAACAAACTATCCAGACTTCAGGATCTTATTCCTATCTTTGTATCTGAATTACTGCATTTTGTTACATCTCAAGTGTGTGAGTAGGGAAGGACAAAATTGGTAACTTGAGTCCATAGAATTTTAACAAAGATTCCCTCCAGATCTTAGTTCTTTTGATGCAAGACTGCATCTAAATAAACTGAAACATCACCAGATGGGAATAAAACCCATGATTGTACATCCAGAGGTGCGTCTAAAACATGACATCCAACCAAGATATCCATCCCAACCTGTCTCTTTGGTTCCATCTCCTTCAGGTCATGCGTTCTCTACTTAACAATGGAGTGGTGAGGAGCACATGTTCCAGATGCCCTTATGGCGGTGTAGTTGTGGTTTGATTAGAGCTATTCTTTGGAAGGCACCTATGTTTTAGTTGTGTGGGTCTTTAGGCAGGGAGCCTGGTTGATGAATTATGTTCTGTGACTCAGCAACACCAGACCTTTGTTAACCATTACTAGCCACTTGATACTCCAGCACTGGAGCTGATTAAAGGTTACAAGCTTCTAAAGTGCAAAGTCTTTTGCAGGTTCAGATACACTTTCCTGTTGGGGTGAAGGGGAGTGGGGTATATGAGTACAGATTGACTTGCTGCTATTGATACATGCTACCATGAGACAGAAATAGTTCACCCACTGAACAAATCACATTCTCCACCAATGGCTGACCTGCAAAAAAGGGGTAAACACCTATTCTTGCTAACTGTAAATAAACTTTAATTCCATACATCCTAACCTCACTTTCAAGTGTCTGACAAGCATTGGGGAAATGGGATAGGAGCAGCAGTGGCATAGGAGGTTAAGAGCTCATGTATCTAATCTGGAGGAACCGGGTTTGATTCTCCACTCTGCCGCCTGAGCTGTGGAGGCTTATCTGGGGAATTCAGATTAGTCTGTACAGTCCCACACACACCAGCTGGGTGACCTTGGGCTAGTCACAGCTTCTCAGAGCTCCCTCAGCCCTACCTACCTCACAGGGTGTTTGTTGTGAGGGGGGAAGGGCAAGGAGATTGTAAGCCCCTTTGAGTCTCCTACAGGAGAGAAAGGGGGGGATATAAATCCAAACTCTTCTCTTCTTCTTCTATATAGATGTCTACCTCATATGGATTGGTATAGATGAGAGTTAATTGTCCATGTAAGATCAGGTACCAGGTATGAAGCTAGTTTTTAAAATTTAAATCCAATAAAAACTTTCTTTCTTTCTTTCTTTCTTTCTTTCTTTCTTTCTTTCTTTCTTTCTTTCTTTCTTTCTTTCTTTCTTTCTTTCTTTCTTTCTTTCTTTCTTTCTTTCTTTCTTTCTTTCTTTCTTTCGTAGCTTTTACAACCTCCAGTTGAAATGAAACATAAAAGCATAACACAGTCAGAGAAAATAGCAACATCAAGTAGATAAACCTTAAATATGTGAAAGTTTAGAAACTGTTAAAAAAAACTGGCTTGAAATGGTCCATGAATCAGCAGAGATACCAGATATAAAATATTTCATGATAAGGAGTGTTACTGCGTGTGTTCAAATGTGCACATAAATTTATGCGTGTTCCTGTGTGAGTATTATCAATATTCATAAAATGTATTGCCCACCATTTCTGCTTGAGAACTGAGGGCAAATAGGTTCTGAACGCTTAGGCAGAGCTCATATTCACAAAGCTGACCTCAGAAATCCAACATGGAGGAACTAGCTCTCCTCTTACTCGTAGAGATGCTGGCTCGGATTTTAGCTTGGGAAGAAGCAACATGCCCCGAGGAGCAATATTGTTATGTGCTTTCCCTGGCCTAACAACATTCAAACATCAATTAGAGCAATAACCCAAATGCCAGCAATAAGGGTCTTTTCACTTGGCAAAGATACTCTGCGGGAAGTCTGGAAAGTTTACAGCAATTGACAGAGGGCTGAAGCAGAATAAACACACAAAACACCAAGGTAGCAGAATTTGGGTGAAAGAATACAATGCGGATGCAGAGGATCAAACACTTAGCTGGGGCAAGTAAGTTATGACTCTGGTAAACAGAACCAGTGTGATGTAGTGGTTAGAGTATCAGACCAAGTTATGCAAGATTTGAGTTGAAATCCCCATTCTGCCATGAAGCTTGCTGGGGGGCCTTAGCCAATTACTCTATCTCAGTCTAACTCTAAACTACTTCCCAGTGTTTGGAGGAAGCAGGAATTCTGATTGTCTATTCCCAAAGCCAGGTCTCTGCCCAGTGCTGGGATACAAATAATTTAACAACCGGTTCCGGTGGTGGGATTCAAATAATTTAACAACTGGTTATTTACAAGCACCATTTTAACAACCGGTTCTGCAGAAGTGGTGCGAACCGGATGAATCCCACCACTGTCTCTGCCCAATAAACCCAAGCAACTGCTTGGGAGCAACAAACCAGGCAGAAGGTGGCAACATGGGAGGAGTCTACAGCAGGCACATGATCCCTCTTCTCATATCACTCCTGCCTCTGATCCATCCAAGCTGTTCTGCATAGGAATGCCTGATTGGTTGAGAGTAAGTAACAAAGCTCTTGTGGCTCAGGTGCATCCATGCCAAGGTGCACAAGAAGCACTTTCCTCTGAGCCCATCTTGGATGCTGGGTTGGGCATCAGCATGGGAGGAGAGCGCTTGGGGCAGTTCCAGTGATGGGATTCAGCCGGTTCGCATCACTTTGGCAGAACCGGTTGTTAAAATGGTGCTTGTAAACAACCAGTTGTTAAATGATTTGAATCCCACCACCGGAACTGGTTGTTAAACTATTTAAATCCCACCGCTGGGCAGTTCACTATCTTCAGTCAGCCTTTTCTAGTTCTCCACAGTCTGAAGACTGGCCTACCAGCATATACAAGCTCCTGCTATTTTTTTTTTTGAAGACAGACAAGTACATAGAACAACTTAGGCTGGATTTCTTTTCTCCTCTTGTAACCTCTGTTCATGTAGGGTTTGCAAATTTTTGAATCAACATGAACTGCCCTTTAGTGCTTTTTAGATTTATTACTGCCTCAATCTGGGTTACCATCCAAAGCAATTGGTTTCTCATCTATAAGAGTATTTGCTGTACAATGCTGACTAATCTAATTTGGATCCTTGTACTGTTCCCCCCCCCCCCCCACACACACATCTCAGTGATGCATATGGATATGCATACTCCATTTTTTATTTTGCTTTGTGGCTTCGCATGCCAGTTTGTAATGATGACTGGTCTTGTCTGCCGGTAGCTTCTCTCTTTGTTCTTCTGCTCCTCTGTTCACATTACTTTTTCATATCCCTTTTGCAAAGGCCTTTACAAGAACCCACCCAAATGTGTTTTGGTAAAGAAACTACCATGATTAATTGAAACTTAATTTAGAAATAATTCATTAAAAACTGTGCTTCCTGCACTTTGGAACAGCCCCACAGAATGTTTAGTGTGATGTCAACTTTTATAGAATTAAGCATACAACTAGGTAGTCAGGGTTATTCCAAAGGGATAGAGCATGATGTAAATTAAGTGGATCCATACATTAAAAGGGGCTTTCAAATGAATGACTAAAAAAAAGGCACAGTTAATGACTAGTATGAGATAACACAGCTGTTCCTTTGCAACTTTTATTCTCTAAACCAGCTCTGAAGCATCGTAAGAACAGTTCCTTCAACAGCCACTGGCCACAAAGTCTGCTTGACTTCAGTCAATACCTAAACATTTCGCAGGACAAGGGCTGGTGGGAAGGAAAAACCAAGATTTCAGATCTGCTGGAGCTCTGCCTTTAGTAGCTGGGTTTGAGGGACAGACCCATTATACATGTTCCGTTTCCTGTGCGGCTGCTTGCCTTGTAGTGGGGTTTCCCTGTGGCTTTCTGTCTCTACCTGATCACCTTGTTGCAAAGCGATCTGAGCCGAATTGGGATGCCATTTGGATACCCACCATTGATTTCCTTGTTTCAAAACCACTTTTTGGCTTCACCCTACCTCCCCTGCTCTGCTCTCACCTTTGCCAATTATCAGGAGGCCTTAAAAACAACAACTTTGAACACATGGACTGTAATAGATTTATCAAAATAATTGTTTCCTAGCATTATTTTGATAGATCTAATTTGATCCATATGCTTAAAGTTTTTTTAAAAAAGGCCCTCCTAATCATCGGCAAAGGCAGATGCAGAGCTGGGAAGGCAAAGAGCCACAGGAGAGAGTAATTGGGGGGGGGGGGGGCATCTGTTTCATTTTCCCTGCAAAACTGGGGGGAAAGTCACTCTTTACCTGTTCTCCCAAACCGCAGAGGTTATTGGATCTGTGATGTGGTGATATGGGGGGGGGGGGGGGATAAGTGTCTGTAACAGAAACTCTATCCCAAAGAGAAGCTACCTTCACCACAGGGCAGAGCACCAGTGCATAATTGACCTCCCTTTTCTGCCCGTGCTACAGATGCTGACTCAAATACAGTGCCACCCAGTGGCCCTTCTGACAAATGCCAGATTACCAGGTGTCCCTATATGCACCTGCTTTTGGGTCAGGTGTAATGCTAGGTCATATGAAACACCCAGTCTTCAATAATAGTGATGTCTGGCTCGGGTTGGCATTCTAGGATGTCAATGAGGAAATAAAATAATTGGCATGGGGGCATTGTGCCTGAATGCTTTTTGGAATGAGTCCCTCACAAACAAACAAAAGTTTGCTATGAAAGAGAAATTAGAGTCTCTTGTAGGCATTGGTCTCATGGTGGCAGGCCTATAGAGCCTGGGGTGGCCCAAGGTTTACTTCAGAGTACAAAACCCAAGTTCTTTACTTATGGGTTGGAGTGTGGGCAATGTGCATGAAGGTGTCAGTATTCAAATAGGGATGATTCTAGGTATCTTGTAAGGAAGCATCAGTCCTAGAGAGATTTGGTACCTAATGTGTGGGGCAAACTTCAGGTACCTCTAAAAAAAGAAATGGTAGCCAGAGACATTAGCTCATTTTCTCCCACTGGCAAGTGCTTTCCTTTTGCTGCTCCAGTCTGTGTGACCACTCGTCATGGTATTGTGGCAGCAACAGGGCAGCCTTGATTTCTCTCTCCTTTTCCCATAGGAACTGGGCTGCCTGGAAGAAAAACCCATCTCACTCTTGGCTAGGAATTTGTCAGGAGCAGCTTGGCAAGTAATAAATCACGACATGGTAGGGGAAGGGAAATATGTGTGGGGGGAGGCAAAGGCATGGTGAGAAGGAGAGGTGGGAAGACAAGGGCACTGCTTGTTATTTTAGCCCCCCCACCCCCCAAACAAAACATTAACTGGAGAGGGACCTGCAAATATGCTGGGGAAGTCAATGAAGGAAATGGGAAGTAGATCTTGGAAATATTTTTCACACGCACCCCCCCCCCCAACCCATCCTTTTTTGTTTGACAAACATCCACATCCTAAGGCCAGGAAGGCAGAAATCTACATTGAAGATTGCCTGTACTGTCTGAATTACTAAGCTGTGCAGCAGCAGATTGGAAAGGAAGGAAAGCATGGATGGAAGATCATGTTAAGGTGGGAGGGCACAGCCCCACCCTCCTTTGCATGCAGTCCAGAGAAATCCTGGTTGAGATCCCAAGACAGCATTTCAGGGTCTATTGTTTTGGGCAGCTTCCTGTAGCATTCCAACAAAGCCGGGAATGAACTGAAGAGAAGGGAAATGTGGTTGGAGCTGCTGCTGAGCAAAAGGAAATAGTGGGATATCTATTGCACCTGAGTGGGTAGAAGGAGCAACTGACAGGGAGGACTCTGGAGCCCTTTCCCTGGCTAGTGAGAGAGTCATGTCTAACATTCTCTGCAATTTGGTGGTGGGAAAACTTTCTTTTCCGGTTGAAAGCTGAGCATCGCAGAACCACATTCCATGCCGGGCACCAGATTTTACTGACATTAAATGAAGTAGATAATGAACATAGCTGGGTAGTGGAGGGGTGGCTTCAAGGGCAGTCAAAAGCTGTGGTTGCTGGTAGCTGGAAAGAAGACCAGCAACTGCTCATAGTCTGCCCAAATATGGAAGCATTCCAGGTGTAAGTTCTGCTCTTGGTTTAGCAGATAAGTTTCAAATAATAACAGGGCGGAGTTGGCTGTACTAGGTATAATGCAACTCTTTAAAAGGATCAGAAATCTTAAAGAGAAACAGCCAAACTTGTTCAATTCCCTGTTTCAGTTTGAGCAGAAGTATTATATGATTTATTTTTCTCTTGTTTTAATGCCTTAAAAAAAGAAACGTGCCTTCACTGTTTGTTTATCTTGTGACCTGGGTATCAATTATGGCCCCCTGCTTGGTGTGTTCCCTTCAGGGGCTCATTCCAAGTGTCCTTTTGTGATTTGTAACAGTATTGCTGCAAATGTTGGTTGACAAGATCTTTGTTAAGTTCAGAATGGTTGATGGCTAATAGATCCTAATTTTTCAAAGATAGCTTCCCCAAGTTGTCTTATTAAAATATCCATGGGAACTCTGAGGAAGCACGTCCTCTGAATGGAAGGGAAGGAGACGAAAGTACAGCTGATTTAAAACAATACTGAGTACTGCAAATATTGGTCAAATAAGAACCTTGGGGGCCCGAAGAGAAGCATTGATTTTTAAAAGAAACAAAACAATAATTGCATGACAACATTCATTTTAGTTGTGGAGGGTAGACATAATTTGCAATACTATCCACTGGAACCTGGAGTAGAAAAGAAGGATCCTTTTAAACCACAATGATATCCAAAGGAGGGAGAAACATTCTCTCTTCTGGTTTACCACAGAAAAGGAAGCAAGTGCTAGCACAGAAAAATAACTGAATTTAGAGTTTGCGGAGCAAATAGGGTTCTTTGAACATTACAATTTTGTCCATCCCATGTATTCAAAATGTATCTGTTCTGAAAATTAATGCTCACTTAAGACATGCAAACCTCCGTTTTCCTCAGTGGAAGGAGTTTTTCTAGATTTTACTTTTAGCTTTTGGCATGCAAAGGATTCCATAACCACAGCAGGAATTATTCCACAGCTGGAATATATTAATTTATAGAATTGTTTCTAGTGTTGAGTTAAGAGAATTTCTGATTTGTTTTTTTACTTGATGTATAATTTGAAGAGTGACACATTCTAGACTGTATTTTGGTGTTATTCAGTCAGATGTCCTTTCCCAAATAATTTTACCTGCTTTTACTATCTTTTATTCCAGAACACAATCATTATTACTCCCCGATTTTTTTTAACCTTTATTAGGCATAAATACTCCCAGATTACATTTGAACAATTTGCAGTTGAAATAGTGACTTGCCTATAACTGCTGGAATGGGATAGACAGAGGGTAGCATTTGAACTCTATGAGAAATTGTCAATTTATGTTCTGTTGAGGATCTTCCTTTTAGGGTGCTTTCAGCACTAGCTATAACTAGCTTTAACTCATCATCAGCAGATAGTATATAAATAGTATATTTAGTGACAGCAAATGATGGTAGGAGGGCAGAAGACGTTACAGTCCTTTCAGAATAATGGAGTAATCTCCATTGAGTAAAATGGGATCTTCTTCTGAGCAGACCTGCGTAGAATCGCTTCAGACAGAACAAGCAACTGTGGTAACACTCCTTGTGTAACTGACTCATTTAAGTTTCCAGATAATATGTTAGAAACCTTAAGGTAAAAAAACGGAGCCCAGGCTTGTTTGACCTTTAGAGTACGAATTATTCGATGTTTGCAAATCAGGTACTGGAAATTTGAAATCACCTTCCTCCTAATGCCGATTTTCTGTCATGCTGAGCACCTCGTATGTTTGCTTTGATGATTTGCTTGCAACTCAAAACTAGCAAGTTGTTTTTCAAATGGTTTTATATCTGTTCAGGGGTGGCATCCAGCATGAAGGATGGCTGGGTAGCAAGTGTTGTTGCACACTCGCAGTACCGGCCTGCTTGGATGATATATGCCCTGAGTCATCCCGGGCAGGTCACGCGTCATTTAAAATCAACTACTTTTGCGCCTGTGCAGTGGGTGGCATTAATCATATCAGTTCAAGCTGGATCACAGTGCAGTTCACAGGCAGCTGCGCACAAACGTGTGAGGTCTTTACAACCAGCAGTGTTAGAGTGCATGTGCAACTTTGGCTCCTGCAGAGTTGGTGGGATTCATTCAGCACATGCTCAGAATTTGCTGGATCAAACTACTGTTCAAACAGCGCAATCACATTTAAATCCAGTTAATACAAATGAACACAAACATGCATGGCCATTGGCCAGGGAGGGAACAGAGGCCTTGTGTACATGTTTGGTCTCTTCAGGTCAAACATATATTACCTGTGCATCAGATTCCCAATTGCAAGTGTGTTTGCCCCTCTTCAGAACTCACCACGCTGCAGATTAAAGAACCCTCCAGTTCCAGGAGCGGGCAAAGCAGGGCAGAAAGATACGTGTTTTGCTTCCTTCAGCTTTTCCGCTCCTCCCTGCCTTCCTCTGTACACACAGGAACAGTTCCGCCAATATCTCCAGGGAATCGATGAGGCTCCTTTTAAAAAATGTATAAACACTTTTGATCTATCTCAAGAATGAGAGATTGAAGAAACGGCCTTTAAAAAAAATCATGGCAAACAACACCCAAAACTGGTAGCATTCTCCTCAGGGGAGTAGGCAAAAAGGTGGCTAGGTATGGAGGAAGCATCAGGGCTCCTCCACTGCAAAGCACACTGCCAGCCAAAAACTGTATGTGCACAAAGGGCCAGAGAGTTGTTTGAGAATAGAGACACAAACCACGTGGCTCCATTACAGCACCGAAACGTTCTTTTTTGTTGTATTGATCTTTTTTAAAAAACACAAAGATGACAGATGAAGGATGGGTTACACAGAAAGCAGCGTAACAATGTGTATGTGCAATTTTGAATGCTTTTTTTTTTAAAAAAAACTTATCTTAAGGGTATAAATCAGCCTGTGCTTGAATGTCCATCTGAATCTAGGATCAGTGTTTTAGTGGTTAAAATTACCACTTTGGAGAAGAGGAGATTCATTCATAAAAAAAGGGAGTGCAAGACTCCAGTCGGGTTAGATGTTACTGTCTACCTCCTAGTCTAAAATGTGAGTTATGAATGCTCAGAGGAAATTCACTTTGCACATGTCCAGATGCCTCTTTTCTTCATAATTACTAATAGTTAAGAGCTACTGAGGACAAGTTCAGAGAGGCTCTGGGCACACAATCTGCCTTTGCCTTCTGGATGTTAAAAGGAACAGAAAGAGGAAGGCACATTCCAGTTAGGCAAAGATTTGCTGCTATGAAGCACCATTCTCCACAGAATCATACTGAAGGTTAGGGACCCTTAAGGGAGGCGTGGAAGGGCCAGGGAACAAGTCAAGGTTAGAGCTTTAAGTACAGGGAAGGCATCCATGGACTCCACAGCTCCTGTGGGATGAAACCACTTGGTGTGGACAGCTGTGGAAATGAGAGGAGGAAGGAGGCCCACTAGGATTCAGGGGGGATGTAGCCATTCAGGCAAGATCCTGTATGTCAAAAGAATTCAGGTAAGCAAACATTTATAATTTGTTTAAACAAATATATCACTGAAAGGTCTGTTGACAATACTATGAAGGACTCTGTGGTGCAGGCTGCCCAGCAACAAACTGCCTGATGGGGACAGACAAGTCCTTGGGTCCAGCAGCAGGGACCAGGGGCAAGAAGATGCTCAGTGATAGCCTCAGCAACAGGGCAGCCTTGGTGTCCACCGAGGGGAAACTCAAAAAGTGTGGAGGGAATGAGCAAGTCTGGATGGGAGAACAATTTCTCTTTGGGTCCAAGTGGGTTAAGGCAAAGCATGGCTATTAATAGTGTAACCACGGGGGGGGGGGGGGGGGGAACACGGCGGGGCTGGAGCCCTAGCACCCCTTGGCCAGGTCATGTGGGGGGCTCATTGCCTGAAGTTTAAAGCTGGACCCAGGCAAGCCAAGTGCAGCATCCAACAGGCCCGCCTCACTCTGAGCTCCATGTGGAGTTTGGGGTGGGGCAGGGTGAGCCCGTGCTGGTTGGCTCACCATTCAACTGGATCCCTGCTCCCAAACTCCTTGTAAAGTTCAGGCAGGGGTGCAGTTAGGGGCAGCGGCTTGTCAACGTATACCCCCCCCCCACACACACAACCTGGCCAAATTGCACTAGCCCTGGGTGCCATTTTCGTCAGGTATGCCCTGATGGCTGTGGAGGGCAGGAACAGGAATAGGAGGGCAGAGCTTAGCTGAAGGGCCAGGTGTGAAGCTGGGGATATAATAAGGGAGGAAGGAGAAAAGGGAGGAGGAGGATTGGAGAAGAAGAAGGGGGAAGAAGGAAGCAGGGTTGCAGCAGCATGATTCTTCCCCTGTGTAACCAGTGTACCACACCTTTGGGTATGTGAATTGGTGAACATAGCAAAACAGTGATTTCAAGATCCCATGGGCTGCAAGTATTCCTTTGCCCCCAGAGGGTCCTACACTCTCACACATGATATAGTAAACAACTGTTGAAAGTTAAAATAAACCCCAAAGTATTCAATTGGCACACATTTTTTAAAAGATCACCTGTTCAAAGGTAAACTCTTTTATATCCTTTTCAAGTCATGATGACAGCCCCCCTTCAGTTCTGCTGAATGCTTCTGTCACGACATTCTTACCAGTGAGTTGTGCCTTTGAATGCGTTCCATAACTTTGAGGCATTTAGCTTGAACAGGAGTATTAAAGTTAAAGCATCTTCAGTGCAAAATGGCTGTACTTCTCACAACAACCCCTCAAGGAAAGCCTTGGCGTTACAACTTGACTGTACCAACGGGGAGCTTGTTCAGAAGGCTGCTGGCTTGCCCAAGGTTCTCAGAGTGCCTAGTGGAGCAATGATGTTAACTTTGTGGCTAACATCCATAATCTCTTTCAGGCAGAAGTGGCCCATTACAGCCTGGAAGGAGGACCCATCCAGCCCAGGAGGAGTTTTTCATCTCATTCTCAGTCTAATAGTTGTTGGAAACATCAGCCTGCTCGTGGACTGCTGGTGAACAGATGCTTCCAAAAAAAAGTTCAAGGGCTAAGGACCATTAACAGTGGCAAAGTGGGAGGCAGTGTGCCACCTTTGCTCCCTCTTGAGAGCTTTGTGTTTGATACTGGCCCTTCCTGTCTCTAGCCCTGGCCATCCCTGGAAACAGGAAGAGCCAGTATCTCCATTTGAGCCCTTAAAAGTTGATGGAGTCCCAGATGTGGCCTTCAGGCTGCAAACAAATTGCCCATCCCTAGTTTAAGAAGACGCCATTGGGCCCTTCTGCCACATAAAGGGGGACAGAGGAGGCCAGAATATAGTTAGGGAGTACTGCTTTTAGTAGTTTACACACACTGCCAAAATGCTTGATGCTGGGATACAATGTCTTTGCTCCACCCTCGGGAATCGTTGAAAACTGGGGGATGGACTATACTGATAGATCAGAGTGCCACAGGGGCTGGAAGAGAAAAAGTCAAGGGGGCGCAGATGTTTGCTGTTCTCCCACACCACAAGCAAGCAGCCCCAATCCCTGCCTTCACATCCCATGATGCTCCGGGAGGTACAAGACTCAGCTGAGGAGGGCAGGATTTAATTCTATGCATCATTAAGTAGTCCTCTCGCGGCATGTCCCCCTATACATCATCCATGCTGAGTACTCTGCACGCTGACATTACATTAGTGTCTGGAAATGAATTTCCTCTTTTATAGGGAAATTGAGAATCCACCAAGAAGAAAGAACGGAAGGGGGGAAAAACTTTAAAACCAATTATTGGAGCATTTATGAGTCTTGCGGCTCTCCCTAGCCCCTCGCTGCCCCCACAGCTTTCCTTTGCCTTGATGCAAATGAGCGTTTTATAGTTAATAGATTAAGAAAAGAAAGAAACATTGATAGATTAGGAATTAGTGTGGTAGTTTTTAACTATTCCTTCTCCTGCCCTGCGTGGACACCACTCTGTCTGCTTCTCAGGAACCTCACAACTGCCAGAAATATGCAGACAAGTACCAGATCTGATAGAGGTGCGTGCGTGCATGCTTGTGTGTGTGTGTATTCATTGACATGTTTAAACGAAGTAAACAAAGGACATGTTGTTTATACATGCTTGTTAGGAAGTATATACACAAAGATGTACATTGTAATCACAAACAAAGCCCTAGCTTCAGTCCCTTCTGGTCGAGAACCACAGGAACATAAGAAGAGCCCTTCTGAGTCAGACAAGTGGTCCATATAGTTCAGTGTCCTGTGTCACATAGTAGCCAACCAACTGCTTTGGAGGGCAAGGGCCACCAGCTTCGGGTTGGAAAATTCCTGGATATTTTGGGGGTGGAGCCTGAGGAGGACAGGATTTGGAGAGGGGAAGGTCTTCAACAGGGTTAGGGTATAATAATCTAGAGCCCACCTTCCAAAGCAACCATATCTCCAAGGGAACTGATCTATGTCACCTGGAGATCAATTGTAATCAGGCGAACTCCAGATTGGCAACCCTACTGGAGGGTTAACAAACAGGGTACAGATGCAAAGGCCGCTCCAATGTTGACTCCGAGCACTAATATTCAGAGATGTACTGCTTCTGAATTTGGAGGTTCCCTTTACTCACTGTGGCTAGTAACCATTGATAGACCTAGCCTCTACCTCCACTTTAAAGCAATTTATGCTTATTGCCACATCCACTGGAAGTGAATTTCACCATTTAATCTGAATTGTGTCCAGTAGCATTTGAGAGACCAACAAGATACCTGATCAGCCCTGATCTGATGAAGGGAGCTTTGACTCTTGAAAGCTTATACCCCGGAAATCTTTTTGGGGTCTAAGGTGCTGCTGGAATCAAATCTAGCTGTTCTACTGCAGATCACCCTAACTACCCTCTGAAATTTGTCATTGAGCTTAGTGTTTCCTTTCTGTCTGTTTTGAATCTATTTTCCATGAACTTCTTTGGGTGCCTCCCACTGTAGGACATCTGCTCTCCTTTTCGTTATGAGTACGTTGTGATTCCTGTTAACCGTAGATGGATTTCTTATTCCTTGTTGCGTCCCACTTTTTTGGCCTCTGGGGCCATCCCAACCATGCAGGTTTTGACTGCCTTTTTTCCTCGGTTGTGGAGCTGAGTTTTTTCTGGAACAAAGGGTCACGGCCAAGTCTAGTTTCACATGCACATAGTGACAAAAGACAGTCCTCCATCGAGTTATTTTCACGCCAAGACGCCAAGGCACTACAACTGCAGATGCGGAACTACAGAAACAAAAAAGCTCTGTTGCATTGTCGAGCTTGAGATTGTGTTGTCCAAAATGTCCTTGCCTTGTTAACACAAAATGTTCGTTGCTGTTTGGCCAGAGTGAGAATGATAACACAACCCCCTAAGGAGAGTTATGCCCTTCTGAAGTCACTGACTTCAATGGATTAAGGAGGATATGTAACTCTGCTTAAGACTGTGATGTTTTTCTCTGAAATTGTATTTGACCTGGGTCCTTGGAAAACTGACTGGGTAAATTGCATATGGAACTATATGGGACTTAAGGTCATGAGACCCTACCCAAGAGCTAAGGCCAGTGATAACAAGTTGGCAAGTTATTACTACAGGGAGATTAAATGACACATCTAATTTGAAAGACTGGGGGGGGGGGAGGAAATTGGGACATTCACACCCCAAAGCTCCACCCTTTGTACTGCCAGAGCTATAATTTATAGCTGAAGTCTGCTCCTCAGGCCTTAACTTCGAGTTTGTTTATTCTACACGGCATGTAATGAAAAGCCGCCTTTTTGCCGTCTCCTAGTCTTGATCCTTCTGATCTTCCTGTCTAGGAGTGGCAGGAAGAAAAATACCCCAGAGAAATAATTCCTTCCTTTTCCCCACCCTAAAGTTCCAGGTGGGTTATTTTAGGTCAGACTCAGGTCATGTTGAGGAAACACCAACTGCCCATTTGTCTAAGAAGAAAACCGATCCTTTTAGGCCTCATCCTTTCTCAGGTTTCTCTAGACAGAAAGCTTCTCACACAACCACCTCAGGCCATCCAATTCTGCTGTCTCCAGGATTTCAGAAATGGGGAGTGGGTTGTTCTGTGCATTCCAGGATGACCACCGAAAACACAGCTGGATCTATCCTTAAGAGATCTCAAGGGATCCTGTCCAGTCAGAGGAAGGAGGAAAAGTTACAGGCATTGTGAAATCTAAGAAACAAGTGCCTGGTCTGTTTTATTCATGGAAAGCTCTTCATTAGTAGAAGAATACATCAAACACACTTGGTTGGAGCTAATGGAAAAACTTGTAGAATAAGCTGGTGGAGCAGTTCTTCCCTTACCTTCTCATTCCTGGCAATTCATCCCTAAACTCCTTTCTGGGGGAATTCACCATGCTGTGAGATATTAGAGTGAACTAAGGAACTGAGAAAATTGTCTCCTATTCTCTGCTGATGCAAGCCACGCGTGGAAGAAGAATAAGCTGGGTGTTTTACCAAATTCCTGTTAATTACTACAAAATCCCATACTGCGGTGCATTTTGCTTGTGAGGTTTTTCTAAGTCTGTGGGACAAACAACAGACTGCTCAAGGAATGTGAAGGTGGGGAAAGCTCTTCTCCACTAACTTGTTCTGCAAAGTTTTCTCCTGGATCCAGCCCGTTTTAATGATGTCCTAGACCTAGAGAATATGAGAGGTTCAAAATAACTTGCACTATAAACTCAACACAACAAAGTAAGGTTGACAATCAATTCAAACTCCGAGGAACTCTCCACATAATCAAGTTTTTTTTTAAGGAGAGAGATCGTTGAATGTTCCTTTTATGTACAAAGCATGAGAACAGGCCAACTGATATTTCTACAGCCAGTAGTAGATCTCCGTACATCTCAGGCCCCTTCCGCACATGCAGAATAATGCACACTCAATCCATTTTCACAATTGTTTGAAAGTGGATTGTGCTATTCTACACCGTAAAATCCAGCTTCAAAGTGAACTGAAAGTGGATTGAACGTGCATTGTTCTGCATGTGCGGAAGGGAACTCAGTTCTTCTGCTGCATGTTTGTTCCTGACCACTGCTTTTTTCTCACACATTTACGTACCCTGCAGAGAAGTTATATTTTATCAGTGCCTGAATCCATCAGATTTTTTTTTCTGGCAAGATTTGCAGTATTCTGATAGCCAATCTTACAATACCGCCCTTCCCAAATTATCAGATGTCTGTATCCCATTCATTCATTCATTCATTCATTCATTCATTCATTCATTCATTCATTCATTCATTCATTCATTCATTCATTCATTCATTCATTCATTCATTCATTCATTCATTCATTGTTTAGTTTTATATACCGCCCTATCCCCGAAGAGCTCTCGGCGGTGTACAACAAAGTTAAATCATAATTCAGCTAAATACAATCAAAACTAAACAATTAAATTCCTATATAAATAAATTACTAAATCCCCATTTAAAACAGCGGTTAATACAAAGTTTGAAATCGAATTGGGCGCCCAGCAAACCCATTTTTAAAACCCTCCCTAAATGGGAAGACTGCTGGCTCCATCAATAAAAGATGTAAACAGAAACAAGGATGGGAGGGGGATTGGGGATCTACTGCAGGACAAAATTGTAATTTACAGCTGACATGTGATTGGTATAAATGAGTGTTTTGTGGAAAATTTTTCTGGACTGAAACGTCTTACTCAGAAGTCAGGGGAGGCCATGGCAGATCAAGTCAGATTGCCCTCAGCGGCACCAATTGCTGGAGGGGAGGGGAGGAGACTGAATTTGGACAATTGCTCCCCCTTTAGGTGCACCATGACATCCCTGGATCAAGCTTAGACCATCCTGGTTTCCACCTGTCAGATTGGTACCTTAGCATTTTCCAGTCTATGACTGAAAAATGACAGCTTGATTGACACATGATGGTGGCGAGGCAAAACCACTTCCCTGTGAGAGTCTGCATCCTCGCCCAATCTCATTGAAACTGGGCTGCTACCTGTTCAAACAGCCGCACATGCTTAGCTATCACACCAACTCTACAACCACCTGGTTATCAGTCTCTGGCAAGCAAAGCAAGAGTAGTTTATTGGCCCAGTTTAAACAAGGTGTTGGGCAAATGCAAGGACTAGTGGAGAAGTGTCCCTGCTGCATCACTGTAACATTTAAATCAAGGCTTAATGCCAAATGATAAGACTAGTCTTCTCAATATTCCAATTTCAGTACATTTCCAGCTGTAATTCCATAATTCCCCATTGAATTTAGATACAGTTTTCAGGGCTCTGTTCCCCTCTCAAAGGGGATCACCTCTGTCAAACTTCATACAGAATGTTCCCAGTTTTACCCACAGTTAAATTACTCACATGATAGAGTTGCTGGAGGCAGATATTTGGCAACCACAGAAGGCAGGAAGAATTAGCAAATGTAAGACGGCATTTAGCATTCCAAGGAAGACAGGTAGAGTTGCAACAGAAATAGGGATGCCATGAATTTCACATTGAGTGTGTTTGACAATAAAACTTAATGTGAACATCCAACAATGCTTCCTGGCAAAAGATTCACAGCAATCAGATGACTCATATCTGATCAACACAAGGACTACAAGCTAAGGACTACTTAGATAAACTAAACTAAACGGAAGGATTTAAAAAAACATGCTGTGTTTATAACTGATTTTTTAACGATTTGTAGTTGATTTATTGAAACAACTGCCCACACATCAGTGCGGCAGAGGGGAAAATGGGGACCTTAGGTCTGGGGTTGCCGCTGCCAGTCTCAGGGCCTTTCCCCACATACCTTAAGCCCCGCGCTACTTGAGGAGAGTAGCGCGGGGTCCCCCAGCACTCCCCACGACAGGGGCAGCGACAGCGCAGCTGCCCCGACGCTGCCGCTGTCACGCCCCCTCAGCGCGCGGCATTCCAGGTGCTCTTCTTAACGCCGCCTTTTGATGACCCCGCACAGAGAGCAGCGCGCGGCATAGGGGGGATCGAAGAGAGTGGGGAAAGGCCTTCAGATCCCTTCCACACATGCAGAATAATGCACTTTCAATCCACTTTCAATGCACTTTGAAGCTGGGTTTTACTATGCGGAATAGCAAAATCCATGTTCAAACAATTGTGAAAGTGGATTGAATGTGCATTATTCTGCATGTGCGGAAGGGGCCTCAACCAAAAGGTCCTTCAGTTGCTTCCAATGCCAGCACAGGTATCTGGGGCAGGAGTCCACTGGGAACTTTCCCAGTGAGTTGATGGGCCAATCCACCCTGAATGCTTCCCTTCCCTTCATTGAGTTCACGTTTGTGGGTTTGAACAAATATGTGCTTTCCCTCCCTGCAATATTAATGAGGCTAACGGCCCCTTATGTATGTTGGGTCTGTGAAATATCTATTTCTTTTTGTTTCAGCAGTGATGTTAATTGAGACGACTTATCTTAAGCTAATAGAATCGTCATTTTGTAATGTTGTGTTAATGAAATCAATGAAGTAGCGCCACGTCGAACCTGTTTACAATTAGGAAAGAGGATATTTAGTTAAAGATGCTTCAATGAGAATGGATATGTAGAAGGCTGCTAGGAATAAAAGTAAGAAAAAACTGTCTATGTGTATTGAACTCATATTAGAAGAAAAGTATTTCAACTTGAACAGAACAGAACTTGAATTTTAGTTGTTTGATGAGAGCTTCTGAGACTTTGAACACAGACTGGTTGACAAATAAAACGGAAGTTAAAGAAGGAATAATAACGGGTTGATGATACCTCTATCCTAGCACTCCACTGATCAAAGTTTATACAACTTACACCCCACTTTTCCTTTTGGCTTCAGTTTGAAGGTTTCTTCCAGTTTGGGTTGCCACCAGTGGGGGTTGGGGGGCGCAAGGTTGCCAGGTTAAGAAACTCCTGATGATTTCATACCAGTGTAACCTAGTTACCAGCACAGTGTCACACAAATGGGAGAAACAAGAGCGCACAACATTTCAGGGTGAACGCTAGCCATTCTTTGCAGGATCAAAGTCTGTTCCTAAGGGGCAGCACAAACAGTAACTAAAGACATAATTTCAGTCGCTACAGGGATGGATAAATATTGCCCAGTGACTGTCAGGGCCCTCTTGGGCAAGATAGAATAGGTGGCAGTTACTTCCTTGTGAATACCAACAGATAATTCAGATAAGGGGGCAGATCTAAGCACAGTTGGCCTTAGTATTTGGATGGGAGACCCCCAAGGAACACTAGGGTGACTACGCAGAGACAGGAAATGGGAAACCATCTTTGAGCATCTCTTGCTTTGAAAACCCCATGAGGAGTTGCCATAAGTTGGATCTGACTTGGTGGTCCTTTTCATCACCTCATAGTATATCAGGGGTCTGCAACCTGCGGCTCTGGAGCCCCATGTGGCTCTTTCAGCCTTATACTGTGGCTCCACATGGCCTGGAGGTTGGAGAGTAGTATGGGCGTGTCCCTCCAGAGCAGCCACCATCCCCCCACTGTCCCACAGAGCAGGCGGCTGCCTTCTCCATTTGGGTAGAGGGGGTTTCCCTGCCCGGCGCTGCTGCCATCTCCTCTCTGCCGTGAGAGGCAGCGGAACTGGGCAGGCTGTAGCTGCCATTCCCCCTCTGCCCGGCGCCTCCACCTCCCAGCGCTGGAAGGAAAGGTGAATGGAGGGGCCGGACTGGAGGTGACTCTGTGCGGAGCCGCCTCTCCGGCTCGGTAGACCTTTGGGGCCGTGGAAAACAGGTCCAAATGGCTCTTTGGGTAGTAAAGGTTGCCAACCCCTAGTATAGTTGATACAGCTTTGTGTGTATTGGGTATTGGTGGGAAGTTTAATGTCAAAACTTAAAAGGTACATTGTAGCCACTAGGGGGCAACATCATACCCCAATAACTTGCAAAAAACAGGGGAAGTTGTGGAAATGCTCAAACTGAACTGAATCCATGAAAGACAGTGAAAGATAGTGAAAGTGAAAGATAGAAAACATACTTCAGATACATTTCAAAAGCTAAACAAATATAGTGGGTTTTTATTGTTGTTGTATGAAAGCATATTCATGGTGATGTTTTATATCCAGTCCTCATTCCTATCTGTTCTTTTTTCTTCCCTGTAACACAAAATGATTATAAAATGTACAAAAAAATTTCTGCAAAATAAAGATGTATTTAAAAAAAGTAATGCACCATCACAGTAAAGGAATCTTTTCATTTGCGTATTTGTGTGGATGCTTTATCAGTAAATTAAACTTCAGCCCTCTCATTGCCCAAACTTTATCCCGAAGTCCTACAAACTCCTAAAGCAGAGCCTTGTCCATTTTCCCATTCTCAGTGAACAGGGAGAAAGAAAAACTTGTGTAAGGTGTAGAATGTGGCGATGAGGAACCCCTAGTAAATCCCCGCACAGGACTCATTTGCAGCCAAGCAATTTGAGTCCTGTGCAGCGATTGGTCCCCTGCGCCTTTCTTCCTTTTCACTACCTGCCCGAGGGCTCAGAAGGGTACTCGCCTGACCCCCTTTTCCCCAATGCCTGGATTTTCCCAGTTATCTGGAACTCTTCCCTGGTAGTGATCCAAATGCTGTGAGCAATCCATGCAGCTTGTAGTTCCAGCTGGGGGCATGCAGTCAGATACTGCCATCCAGAATCAAACTGGTAGGCTATATTGTAGGCAGCCAAAGCCTTCCCAGAGTGACTCCTGGATCTCTTGAAATCGTGAACTAAATGTCACTATTTCAATGGAGCCTACCTACCTATTTTTAAAAAGTATTCTTGGCTAGGAGTTAGGAAGCCAGGAAGCAGCTGTGATTGGGTTTTAATTCTTCCATGGAAGACTGGGTCTCTCTTTCTTGATCGGGCTAACTGCCCTCTGTTGGTCTAGGGCTGCCATGCTGCCTGCTGCCATTGGTCTTCCCCCTAAGCCACTGTTTGTGTGAACAGCAGAAACAAAAAGGGGGAAGGGGAAATGGGGTCATGTGACATCAGTTCTGGGTGAGTGCCTGGAAGAGATCATGGCACCGTATTGTACAATGGGAATCTGCTTGATCTAGAGACTGGGGGCATTTCTAGAACATCCTACCAAGTGGTGATGTCAGTTCTGGGAACTTACTTACGGGAGCAGCAGTGGCGTAGGAGGTTAAGCGCTCATGTATCTAATCTGGAGGAACTGGGTTTGATTCCCAGCTCTGCCGCCTGAGCTGTGGAGGCTTATCTGGGGAATTCAGATTAGCCTGTACACTCCCACACACGCCAGCTGGGTGACCTTGGGCTAGTCACAGCTCTTCTGAGCTCTCTCAGCCCCACCCACCTCACAGGGTGTTTGTTGTGAGGGGGGAAGGGCAAGGAGATTGTAAGCCCCTTTGAGTCTCCTGCAGGAGAGAAAGGGGGGATATAAATCCAAACTCTTCTTCTTCTTCTTCTTACTGCTTGATTGCACGCTTTGTGTACATACATACATCTTATATGTAGTTTTGTATGTTGCTTGATGGTTTTTAGTGGTAGGTTTACTCTGTGGACACATTGCACTTATATTTGCACTTGTTCAATTTAAGCACTATGTGATTGGTTGGTGTTGTATAGCCATAAGCATAATAGATTCTTATTATTTTTCTGCTTACAGTTCTAGGTACCTGCCTGGAAATTTTGTTTCGCCACCTGCTTCTTCTCCTCTTGCCCCACTCCTACTGGTTGTCAGCAAAGGGCTGGGAACTCACTTCTACGATGTCAGGAGATCTTGTGCCAATTTTCCCCTGACCCCTGTAAGGGGAAACACACCCTACTTTACATTTGCTTTTGTTAAATCCATTATCCTTGTTTGATGAAATCATAAGAACATAAGAAAGAGCCTGCTGGATCAGACCAGAGTCCATCTAGTCCAGCACTCTGCTACTCGCATACTTATAAGCTTTCACAAACATTGCACCACTCTGGGTGGGTCTCAATGGCCCAGTTGCATGAATAACCTTTGGAGAACACCACTTCCACCATCCCAGTGATGCACTGTGGTCTGCAGAGGCAGCCAAAGTTTTGGCAAGGGTCTTGCAACCTTCATATTAATGGATGTGAGCAGCTGATCTGTTTCTTGCTGATGCAGTATACAAATATCCCACCTTACAGTAGGGTCAGCAGTATGGAAGAGGTTGTACTTTCTTTTCGACATGATCTCAGCGGTGACTGCAATGTATCTTTTCTCAGCAGCGAATGTCACTCCTGCAGTACATAATAAGCAAAAACGATCAGCAATTGCTTACACCAGGGATGATGATGGGAAATTATATCCAGCCCTTTACAGGAGCACTCAGCTCCTCCCTCAGACCTTCCCACAATTCATTTCTTCGACAGAAACCTTCCTTGATGTAAGCTGAATGCACATTGAAAGTTTAAACGAATGATTTCTCTGTGTATGTCCTATGCATGTAATTTACCTACATTTTGCACTCTGAAGTTTGCACCTCTTTCCTTAATGAACAAAGCCCAAATGGCTGGATTATGTTTTTGGATCGACAGCATGACCAGATTAGCAACTTTTACTTGCCAAAGCTGATTTATGATCTACTAATGGCCTTGCCCATGATCACTACCTTTCGAGATACGCTCACCCAATTTTAGGTTACCCAGTTTTAGGATAGAAACCTTCCTTGGTGTACGCTGAATGCATCCGGAATGTCAAGTGACAATCTGGTTAAACATGGATTTATAAACCTACAAGTATGCATACACGTTTTTATCTGCATGGATTTGGTGTGGCCAAGACAAGGTGAGAAAAACGAAGTCCCATGTTTTGATCTATTGTACCATCTGAAAGCAAAAGGACTGTGTTGGTAGCCAGAAGCGGCCTGCCCCTTTTCTTTTGTTTCTCTCCTGCCCTGCTGTTTGTGGACTGGGCTCCCTTTTGTTGGTGTTTCTCAGTCTTGAACAGAAGGAATGCTGCCACCTTGTGTATTAATGATATAAAAACAGATAGTATGGTCTGAAAGTACAGCTGTCCTTGCATCCTTTATCAGAGAGAAACAGGAGTGCCCCCCATGAAGTACAAAGTAAGGTCTGATTACAGATGGTGAGATTCCCGCAATTTTAAAGAGAATTGGCTGTGGAGTCTTTGTTTTGGGTCATGTTTGGTGTCCCCCCCTGTTTGCAGTGGAACCAGCATTACCCATCAACTGGCTTTTTGCTTGTGTTGGGGGCGGGGGGGGGGGATCTGAAACAAGTGAGCATTCCAGGGAGTACCATTCTATTTTGTGGGGCTTGCCTCCAGGAAAATGACCTTGCTACTGCAGCCACAGTCAGCTACCCAACACTTCCACTGTGCTTTGCACTGAGAACACAGTCTCACCGAATGAAAAAAACAAAATTGTAACTTCATTCGCCCCATGCTGGACTGTCTTTGTTATAGAATATTCCGTTTGGGTTCTAGTGCCGACCTAACGGAACGAGGCAGGACCCAAATGGAGCATTCTAAAACAGAGATGGTCCAGCATGTAGTGAATGAAGTTACAATTTTGGTTTTTCCTTTGGGTGAGACAGGGTGTATAGTGTCAGACTAGGATCTGGGAGACTCAGATCTTGAATCTGGCATGAAAACTTTCTGGGTGACCTTGGACCAGTTATGCGTACTCTCGCATAACCTGCCTCACGGAGTTGTCAGGATAAAACGGTGGAGAGAATGATGTAAGCTGTATTGCATCCTCATTGAGAAGACAGAAGGGGTATAAACCAAGTCAATAATCACATATAAGTATCAGTGAGCGACCAATATTCACAAGGAAGGAAACACAGTTTGGGACTTCTGGCCCTCTACATTGCTCCATTAATAGCATAACAGAGAGACATCAGAAACTAAACCTGCTTTACCTTGTCTTCTTTTCCCTCCCTTCTCTCCTGTACACCCTGGTAGGGTGGCTGGGTATAGCCTGGTAACTGGCGAGAGATGGGGATTTATGGTTGGGAGACCAGTCAGCACCTCTGGTGCAATAACATCCCTTCTGTTCCAACCCAGAAGTGACATGATCAGGAGATGCTCTAGCAAAACTCTATGGCTGAAAGTTGTAGTGAAAGTTGAAAGCAAATGACACCATCGCTTTCACTCATAGAGTTTTGCTAGAGCATTACCTGATGATGCCACTTTTAGATCATGGTGGAAGTAGAATAATTAAACCAGACAATGCAGATTTCACCTGGCAATATCCGGCTCCTGCTGCCCGGCTGAGTAATATAGGCAAAGGCAAAGGCAGTGGTGGTGGGAATTTATCCTATAGAGTGACTTGGTAACCCTCTTCTGCCTTCTCTCCATAGGGTATTGCAGACAAATGGTGCTTGTCGAAAACATTTTGAAGATCACAGTAGCCCTTCAAGTGATGAAATCTGCTGGTTGCCACCAGTCTCAAAAAGTCACATTGTCAAATGAGTTACCAACCTGACGCAAGAGCCTGATTTGGCACAACCTTATTGGTGGCTTCTTTGTCAAAACACAAGTATGATTCTCCCAGTTGAATTACAAAGAAATACACTAACCATGAAACTGTGTGACACTGTTGAATGATTTGTTCATGGATGGAGTGGCTCTTTTGCATACTGGGAACGTTCCTGGTAGACTGTTTCCCTGGAGGACCTACAGTGGCCAGGAGCAAGCTAAATTGAGCTCCCATAATACTTCTGGCTCTACCTGGGCACCGAGCTCTGAGCTGGCCAGCAGAGATGACCAGTAAATGCTCCCCCAAGCTGCAGGAGACCATGTTTTAATGGCCATTTTAGTGTACCGATCTGCCTTTGTGCTTGTTCATGATCTAGGAAGGTGTTTGCAAGCTCAGTTATTCAAAACAGCAAACTATCAATGGGGCTTTCCCCACTTACCATTTGCTGCGCGCTACCCCGGGAAAGTAGCGTGGGGTCCAGCAGCGCTCCCCACTTGCAAGGGCGGCAACCACGCAGCCGCCCTGACGCTGCCGCTCTCCCGCCCCTTCAGCGCGCGTCATTTTTGGCGCTGAAGAAACAGCACCTTCTGACTGCCCCGTGGGGCAGTGGGAAACACAAGCCTGCGGCAGAAATCACTCGTGCCAGGAGCGAGCTGGGAGTAGCGCGCCGCAAATGGTAAGTGGGGAAAGCCCCATTGATAGTTTGCTGTTTTGAATAACTGAGCTTGCAAACAGATGCCAAACAAAGCTAAAGGTGTGAGCACTCTTTTAAGGAAGCAGGAAAACTTGGCATATGTTTTGTTTCTTTGCCAGTCAAAGATGTGGAGTGTTTTCCAAATACTCTGATGCTTCGTGGTGCATCTCCAAACCCCCAAAACATCTCAGTGCAGGGAGTGGAATGGCACAGCAGCTCTAAGCACTGGACCTCAAACCATCTCCAAGTCCCGAATCAGGGCTTTATTAAAGCAGCCTATTTGAAGAAAGCCATTAAGGCTGCAACTGGAGCATGAGGCAGATTGTTCTGCAGTAGATGCTAGACCCACTGTGGTGGGGTTAGTCTGCTGTAACAAAAGGCTCCCAGAGGCAGTGCCTCTGTTCTTTCTAACAGAGCAGCTCCCCCTGCAAGAAATCCCCCTCCCCACAATTGTTTCCAATAGAAACACTTAAAAAAAGAACTATGCGATATTTCCCCTTTGAGAATGGTGAATAAAATACTTTTAAATTAGTGGCTTTAAATAGTATTATTGCAAACAGTTACATTGCTGCAAAACGCTTAGGCTCTATTAGCACTGGCAGCGTATTCTACTGCAACATTCTTAGGATAATATTTGAAAAATGCTTGCAAAAACTGCAAAATACAGACCATTTGTCAGCCATTCAGTCCTAATTTGGGTCAACCTTGTGAATAATCTCTCTTCTCTTGTTTCTCATTTTCTTCAGAGCTCTCCTGCATCAGTTGAAGTTATGTTTGAAAATACACCTATATAGTCAGGAATAAATACACAGGAGAAAGAGTTGAAAAGCTTAAGTCATACACACTTTCCTGTCTCCATAAATCTATGTATTAAAGTTTGGAATGAACCACCTAAATTTTTTATACAGTGGCAACAGAAATAAACTTGGGTTATGTGTTTTCAAATATATATTATCTACAGAGAGGAAATATAAATTAAATGAACACCATGGCTATTTTTCTACAGTTGCTATGATTTACAACTTGCTTCTATTCATATTTACTCATAAGCAAATCCTGGTAGGCTTATTCTCAGGTAACTACTTTGATTGCTGCGTACAAAAATCTAAACCAAGCAGTGCTCCTTCGCTGTATTGTTTTGTCGACGTTCCCTCACAGAATATATTTCTTCTGTTCCTTTGCAATGGTAAAATGTTCTTTATTGACTGCAGTGCTTATGATTTAACATTCAAATCTTATTTTATTATTTTTCCGATTTATGCAGCAGTTTGCAGCTCCATCTAGGGGTTATAGCTCAGCAATGGGATAGATGCTTTGCATAAGAAGGCGTCAGGTTCATTCAGTGGGAATGTGGGAAAAAACTCTTGGAAAATCATTGCTGGTTAAAATAAACATTACCGGGCTACATTTGTAATTATTGATTGAATTAAATTAAGGTATTTATACATTTCATGAATATATAAAACAATACAATGTTAAGTTCTCAGATATCTTTCATGTTCTTAAATTACTGAAATATCTTTGAAAGTCACACATATCAGAACAAGGGAAAGTTCTCTTTCTGGCCTCAGAAGTGGTGGGGGTGGTCCTCATGCAGCAGCTCTAAACTCAAGCTGCCTCTTTGTTCCTCCATTTTGGGAATGTGGCTTCTTCCTCCCCATCTACCCTGCTCTCATGGTCAGAGGAGAGCCTCATTAGAGAAGAAGGTTCCTTCTGATGGGAGCCTGCCCCTCAGCTATTGACCAGGAAGTCATGGTAGGGATGCCAACCCTGTGTTGGAAAATTCTTGGAGATTTGGGGGTGGAAGGGCAGAGTCCAGGGAGGAAGCTCAGCAGGAATGTGATGCCTTCCAGTCTACCCCCCAAAGTGGCCATTTTCTCCAGGGGAAACCTCTGATATCTGTAGGCTCTCCCCCAGCGAACTGAACAAATCCTTGTAAATTTCTTTGCTGGCCTCGTGGCCATAATGAACTATTCATTTTTGTGAATTTTTGCCTCATGCAAATGCAAGTGATGGTCAGCCAGTCAGAGGCCATGAACACCACTGGATGGGATGAACAAGTCTTAGGGTTTGTTTGTTTTTAAAAAGGTGGGGGAACCTTCCCATAGATAGAGATCTGCAGCACTGGAAAAGAGTTTTATTTTAGTCAGGATTTTATTTGGCTTTTAGGTAAGATTTGGCCAGGCCTTAGGAGAAAAGCTTATTTTAGGTGATTAATAAGCACCCTGCTAAAAGCCAGAAGCATTACATCTACTGGGGCAGTTTCTGAGGAGAGATTATGAGGTGAAGGGGGAACCCACACCTTTGAGGGAGCCTGTGTTTGTGTAAACCAGGGGTCTTCAAACTATGGCCCTCCAGATGTTCATGAACTACAATGCCAGCATGGCCAAGTGGTAGGGCTCATGGGAATTGTAGTCTATGAACATCTGGAGGGCCATAGTTTGAAGACCCCTGGTGTAAACAAATCCAGTAAGCCTCCTAACCCAAGGAAAACCAGTCTGGGAAAAGGGAGAAAAATTAATTTCAGTGTTTATTTATCATAGATTGGTCCTTGGAGAGAAGGGTTGTAACTGCTGAGTCATAGTTCAGAGTCATTTTTCTGATTTGAGCTGAATCTTTTCACATTTAGTACTCTGTTGAAAACCTTTTATTCTCCTGTTGAACCAAACATGTGGCTATAGCTTCACTTGTGTCTTGTCCATCCAGTCCAATATTTAGTGGAACTGGTGGGTAGCAACTGTCTGATGTTATGAAGGCTGGCAGGATGGTCCAGTGTGGAATGAAAATATATGGGTTATTCTATTGTAAACCTCAAGTGTCAAAATTCCAGATGCTCTAGGAGCCCCAGTAAGGTTTTAGAGTTTCTGCTGCAGACTTAAGGGAGGAAAGGCAAAATGTGGTTGACCAAGTAGATCTTGGCCAGGAGAGACTGAGCATAAGTAGCGCCTGAATGCAGGCTCCCGGCTCAATAGCATGGTGTTTTGGAAGAAACGTGGAGGTCTTTGCAGAAACAGTTGGTCTTAAAAATGATGCACTTTTCATTGCTTGAAAGGAAAATGCTTATTCAAAAATTCAGAGTGGGTTTCCTTCCTTAAAAATACTTTGGGTGCGTTCCTGTCCTCAGAGGCTGTTAACAAATAAAGGCTGTTAACAAATCCAGTCCATGAAGTCAAATATGTCAATTTCAGTGTTCAACCTTGTAAAATCAGCAAAGGAAGCTTTGTTTTTCTGCTGGAAACGGTCTGACAGTAATAACTGCAGCAGGAACTACAATGGCTGATTCCGCATGGGCCAAAAACAGCAGTGTGAAAACAGTGTGAAAATGGTGTAAAAGGGTTTAAAACAGTGTAAAAGGGTTTATACTGTTTTCACACCATTTTCACACCGCTGTTTTTGGCCCATGTGGAATCAGCCTCTGTTACAGATATTCTGTCTGGAGTTATTTTCAGTCCCTTCCTTGACAGAGTAGCATTGAAGGGTGACCTCCTCCACAGTTCCTTCTTCCACGAATATGCCTTCAATAGAATTTGGGTCCTCATGCAACGGGCAGAGAATGGCTGATTTCAGAGCAAAGATGAAAGGGAAATAGAAAGTCAACAAAAATGGAGGTTTGATAGCAACCCGGGATTGCACTGATTTAAGTTGGCATGGTTGGATTGCTCGGCTTTTTCCAGCCCTTCCTTTTGTCAATATTCAAGGAGTTGAGGTTTAAGAAAAACTTCTAAGGGCATGGGGGAGTGGTATCTGCTCTGCAAACCATGTCGGCCTCAAATGAACTTGCCTGATATTTTTAACAGCCTCCAAGCAAAAATGGGAGTGTTCGAGAGGACTTGGCAGAGAACCCAACTAATACGTAAGCATGCTTACATCCTATAAAATGTAACATGTTTCTTGCTGGTTCCCACAGGGTAACTGGCATTAGATAAGGTCAGTGTTTGAGGGGCGGGGAACAGATTGAAGAATTGTACTGGGTGCTTCTGTATCCAGCAGTACTTCTATGCAACAAGCAAATCAAAATACTGTTTTCTCATTGCAAGGCACACAGTTGCTATCAAACTGTAAAGTTTCTTCAAGGTGACTAGCATATAATCAGATACATTTGTTCCATGGAAAGTTATTTCCACCCTGGTGAATGATACAGCCTATTTCCAATAGCCCAGTCTGCAGAGTACAGAAAGACTAATATTTTCAGAAGTGAGCAATTGCAAGGCCACAGATTCTGCTATAAAGAGACTAGAATCACCTTGCAAGGGGGATGTGAGTTTCCTATCAGTCAGCATCCAGCTGAGGCAGATCTCCTTTTCTTTTTTTCTTTAAAAATATTTTTATTATTTATTGTCGAATGAGGCTTGTGTCTTGTCTCCACAGCCCATCCCTCCTATCTCAGGATCAGGCAGTATCTCTGCCCTTTTTTGAGCAAGAAGTTGAAGCCACAGACCACAGCTGAGCATGCTGTGCTTGAACTAGGGAAAGCTGGGTTCAAAGCTATCTCAGCCTAGCCTACTTCACAGGGCGGTTACAAAGATAACAAGGGGCAAAGTAAACAGAATGGGAAAATTAAAATAGGTTAAAATACCACCTCCCGTCTCAGCCTAGGCTGCCCAAAGGGTTGTTGAAGCAATTACTTGGGGGCAAGGCATATAGAAAAGGAGAATTAAAATCGGTGTACAATGCCATCTAAACTTGGAGTTCCCTCTGGAAACCGATCTGGCATGTCTCCTGTGTCCTAGAACTTCGTTAAGAGAGTTCTGGAGAGGTGGTATACATACATACATTCTAAACAAGGCCATCTAAACAACCACCATCTCAGTTAGTCCGTGTTCAACCTCTCTCCAATATTTGTTTGAGCACTCCTATTACACCTTAAAAGACCATGGATGATAGGAAAGTATGTATTGTCATCCTCTGGGGCACAGACCCCTGCAAAAGCCATGGCTCACCATCTCTAGCTCAGACCCGGCTGACACAAAAGACGACACTACTTCAGACTGCGGCTGATGCATCCCAGCATCGGTTGTTCCTCTTTATCAGACCAACAAACGCAGATTAAAGCAGGAACTTTCTTTCTCTTGTTGCCAGAGAAACTAGCTTTCTGCTTGCAAGCGGCTTGAAACAAAAAAGTGCACAAAGCCACAGCCCCCTACAGAAACCGCAATCCTCCTGTCCCTCTTCGCAAGTGCGCATGTGGCCTCAGGCACAATTCAGAGAATGGAACCAAATTTATTTTTCCGCAGTAGAACCACAAGCGTGCTAGATCCACTCTTCATGCCGCTCCGCCTCCATTCTTTCATCTCGCGCCTCCCTGATCCTCCTTTACCAATCAAAATACAGGATGGGGGTCCAGCCCCGCCCACTCAGCCTATCGCGTCAATCGTGGCGCACCTGCCCTGCCCCGTTCTCGCCTCGCTTTCCGGAAGGTGCTTACGTCACTTCACACAGCAGCCCAATTTGAACGGTACCGTTGCGTCACTCGAGCTTCTAGCCAATGAGGTCGCGGCCGGCTTGAGGAGCGGGCGGGGTTGGCGGAGGTTTCTTAAGGCAGCGCCGGACTTCACCTTGGCCGCAGACCTCCCATTCTACACTCCAACCGCTGTACTTATCTTATGGCAACCATTGCCGCTCCGCGTTTGCTCCTTCGCCTCCTTGGCCAGGCCGCCCCGGGGACCGCGCCAGGCCGAATCTGCAGCTGTCATCTCCAGCGGGGTGCCCGCCGACTGCACCTAACCGCGTCTAGGTATGGCAGGGATGGGGAAGAGGAGCCCTTGGCGACTGTGACGAGTCCCAGTGGAGCCTCCCCCTTCGGGTGCAATCTACCTGAGTCACCGGGCGGGGGAGAGGGTTATTATTCTGCCAGTGTTTGTTTTCTTTCCCCTTCGTGGAGGGAGACTAGGGAGGGGGGAGTTGGGGGGGGGGAGCGGGCGGCGGGTTGGGAGCCTTTAGATGGCCGTGACTCCCCCAGCGTGGCTGAAGAGCGCAGGGACTGGATTTGGCCCCCGTGTTTCACTTTGATGGGAATGAATGGGATGGGCTCCCCCCAGCGGTCGTTTGCGTGCCTGCAGGCTGATGAAATCGCCTCGCTCGCTTGCGTGGGGAGGCTTCTGCTGCCGCTCCAGCCCGCGCCGGGACGAGCCCGGGCTGCTGATCAGCGGCATCGCGGAGATGTTTCGGGATGCTATGCGGGAAAAAGAGGGAGGGAGGGGAGGGCTGAGTGCTGGGAATCGCCCCCTTCCCGTTTCCCCTGAACTCTGCCCGTGATTTGCAAGAGGGGCATCAAAAAGGGAAGAGGAGAAGTGAAAGCGACAGGGCTCAGCTGCCTTTTCGGCTCGGTTGGGTTTGAATAGCAGCTAAATACATCCATACCAGTTCCTTCAGTGGCACTGAGCTATCTAGAGAGCCATTTCGATCGTTCTTTGGAATCTAAAGCTAGGTTGGCTGCCCAGGGTGACCTTTGCTGGCATCGCTCAGAGAAGCTCTCTGGTTCCCATTGCCACCTTTGCATACATACCATTACCCATCCTGCTCTTCTGGAATGTCTAATGCAGTTGGGCGTAGGAGGTGCTGCTGCGGATGCTCCCACCTGGCCAGTGCTGAGAGAATTCTGCAATAGTGTCTCTTCCTTATGGTTGCTTCATGCAGCCCTGGAAGAGGTCATTCTAGCGCTTGGTGTAGTATCTGTATGTAGATGACACCCAACCCTTATTTCCTTTTGATCTGTTTCTGGTTAAGAAGCAAAAATTCTGGAGTCTAATAAGTTTGACAAGTCTAATGTTGAGTTGGAGCTACAGTGAGTGGGTGGTTTCAGCTACTTTTCCAAACAAACCAATGTTATTGCAACCTGCCTTGAATGAGAAGCACAAGTACACCCCCAAAACAGTAAATTCACTGCTGACAAAATACTGTTTCTCTGTGTAAATACTGTATGGAGCGATATATAACTGTAACCTTCTGCAAGAAGCTACCCAGGTCTGCTATAAAAAAGATGCTGGCATGGTGAAGAGCTTCTCTGTGCAAGTGTAGCCTCTTGGGCAACTCATGATACGCATCTGTGCTTTTCTTTAGCTCACTCCCACAAGTCTACAGCTCTCTGGTATGTGAACTTGGCATGCGGTTCTGCTTTGCATGGTACAGCACACATTAAATGAATCCCAGTGCTGTCCAAAGTTGCAAAGGGGATCGCTCTGCTTTATCAGTATGCTGTGATGAAGGCAGTTTGGTGTATTGTTTAAAAATGTCACAAGTCAGTAGAACTTGCTTGTGAAAATCTTTCATGGCCTTGACTTGGAAGCAGAGAGGCAGGGATACAAGCAGCTAGTGTGAGAGGCAGAGCCCGAGAAATGTTTCTTCCTTTATCTTGCCCTGGTGACTTTATCTGTTGTGGGCATGCAGCATTCTAGAGCAAATGACGCCAGTGCTAATCTGGAATTTGGTTGCAGTTCTTCCTTGCAAGGGGTGGGTTTTAAGCGGCTGCTGCTGTGCCTTCTTTCTGTGAAACAAAGTTTTTCCAGCTTTTATTATATTTGACTAACTGAAATATCTGAATAAGCTTAGATGATGATGCTTTTGATTCTATAGTGTGAAGAACATTTACCTACTTAAGCTAGCAGGCTATTTATTTCAAGGCTGATCTGTGAGTGTGTATTTTTGCCAATTGAGTCAGATGGTACAGGCCTTCAAAGCATAAAACACTGGACTCCAGGTGAAGTCTGATTATTCCAGCAATAATAATCCTGATAGATTTTAAGCAGTGGCAATTGTGGTGGTTCTGGTTCACTTGCAGGCCACTGCACTGTTGCTTAGTGACAATTTCTGTTACTTGAAGGGTGTCATAGACATCAAGTGAAGCAAGGTCTGGTTTGTGTGAAGAAGCTCTCAGAGGGGAGTCTTCGTAGTTTACCTGCAGATGAACTGTGTCTTCACTGTAAAATATAAAAGGTGTGGGTCTGAAAATGCACAGCAAGCCTGATCCTGGGAAACACGGTTGACTAAGGCTCCCAGCGGTGCATTGCTAGATACAAATGGCCATCAAACAACATAGAAGCATGTGGTCTCTTTTCTGACTGTAATTTGTTTGTTAGCATTCTTTGCATCAGCTCCAGGCTTTGCTTTAAGAATGGCCTCATTGCAGCCAGTCCTGGTGCCTGAAGGTTTTGAAGGTCCTTGGGATTCTTGTTTAAGTGTTGCCCTCTAGTAGTTGTCAAATAGCATATGCTCTGACTTCATGTATCCTTCGATTCTACGAAATCCTTCCCCTCAGAGCTGATGCTTCTGTATTTGGCTTAATTCTGGACAGACTGGCCCAGGGATGTTCTTGAAGGGGTTCTGCCCCTGAGGGAGCCAAACTAAGGCATGATAGCTGTTAAAAAGCCATCACTTGAATTTCAGGGCAGTAAGCTGTGAATCTCTCTGTGCAGGAATGAAGCTGTTGTCATTTCTGGGAGGAAACTGGCACGGCAGATTAGACAAGAAGCCCGTCACGAAGTGGAGCAGTGGGTCGCCGCTGGCAATAGAAGGCCTCACCTCAGTGTGATTCTTGTCGGGGAAAATCCTGCAAGCCACTCCTACGTCCTGAACAAGACCAAAGCTGCAGCTGATGTTGGTAGGTTCTTTCACTGTCCTGGGAGGTGTGAGCAGCATGATTATCAGTGGAGCTGGGGCAGTGTTGGTGCAGGAGGACTCTTGGATGTCACTGCACTTCCCTTTGCCTTCTTCGTGTGGCAGCTTTTAGCTTGCCCACCTGTCCTGTGCTTGACTGCTATAACCTGGGATGCCTTGGAACATCTGCTCTTGGAGATGGGAACTGGCCCAAAGCTGGCCAAGGATCTGTTGCTACAACATAGACGCTCCAATCTTCCACCTCAACCTTTCTGTCAAGTTTCAGCTGCTTCATCCCCAGTTTCGTTGTACCCACAATATCTCTGACAGCCATGTGTTTGTGTGACTTGGGTGTCGCTGATCCTTCCACAGCCTGGGAGGCTAACAGTTTGAAAAGAAGGAAGCTTTCTGTGTCTTGCAGTATCCGTGTCAATTTCCAAACATTTGAAAGGTCTTGGGTTGCTAATCCTCTGACAAAGCCTTTGACTTTTCAAGGGCGTTGTGCTGGCCTGTGCTGTGCCAAGCAGCAATTGCTGTGTTGGTCAATGCTCACTTCTACACTGAGATGTGATTTTTCCCAGATGAAAATGTGAAAGGATAAGGTGACCAGAAAGACCCCAGGCTTGGCAGGCCGCGGAGGTTTTGGTTTCTGGGATCAAATTACAGTTACTGTATCTTCTCCGCCTCCAGCTCCTGCTGCTTGATTTGGGAACTGTGGACCTTGCATATTCTGCAGAATGTGCCAAGCATTTTAGTGCACAGCCGAGTGACTCCTGAATCCAGGGTCTCCCTTTGGCCAGTGTTCGTGATTTCCTTGTGCAGCTGTCAGGCTTACAAAATGCTGTGGCTAATTAGAAGTCAGAAAGGGAGACCCCCGTGTCTGTTTAATTGGAAAACCCATGAAAACCTAAATGAAAGAGAGGGCTGCCCGGTTCTCACTGACTGACTGGTTTCTGCATGCATCAGGATTTAAGGATCTTCAAAAGATAGAAAACTCAAAGTTGGTACACACCTGCTCCTATACTAAGTCTTGCTTCTGCACTTAGTAGGTGTTATGGGTGTCGTGGGGTAGATTGCCACCTGACCCCTTACCCTAAAGTTATATGGACCCCACCCCTAACCATAAAGTTATATGGAGCAACTTCATTTCCCCCTGGTCTTTTTCTTTTGTCCTGTCAAGTCATAGCTGACTTGCGGCAACCCCATGGGGCTTCCAAGGCTTCCAAGGCAACCCCGTGGGGCTTCCAAGGTTCAGAGGTGGTTTGCAATTGCTTGCCTCCATGTCACAAACTTGGTGTTCCTTGGCAGTCTCCCGTCCAAATACCGCTGAAGTTCCAAGATCTGATGATATCGAGACTGTCCGTGTCAAGGCTAAAATGGTAGAAAGAGCCATGAAGTTGTCACTGACTTATGGTGACCATACAAGGCAAAGGAACAAATAAGCTCGCTGAGACTTGATGGCATCTTCCACTTTGCCCTTGGTGGAGGTGGTTGTCCACTGCAGCATGCCTTCATTTGGAGCCAGGAGCTTCCACTCATCTGCCAGTGAACCCTGAAGCACCATGCTACAGAAAAGCACATCGCAGTGGGGGACCACTTCAGCCACAGACAAAGAGAAGGTGAAACAGATTCGAGCCTTTGGTGGAATCACAAATATCCTTGTTAGAAAAGTCTGAAATGGCGACATTAGCCCAAACCCCTGTCTGATGCGGCATCTGGACGCTCTCATTTCACTAGCTGGTATTCTTTATGGATGGTGCCTGCGAATTGTGGTCATCAAATGTAGAATTTCCTGTTGACATTCCTGTCTTGCTTGTTGTAGGAATCAGCAGTGAAACGATCTTGAAACCAGCCTCCATCACGGAAGACGAGCTGCTTGATTTAATTGTGGATCTAAATGATGACACTAACGTTGATGGTCTGCTGGTGCAGCTCCCTTTACCTGGTGAGTAAACCTCAGGAGGAGCTCTTCACATCTGCAATATAGCATTTGGGCTTTTGAAACATGCACTGAGTCAGAGGATTGTAACAAAGCCAGCCTTACATGCTGCTAGCTGAGTGGCCTATCTTCTGTCTAGGTCAAGCTCTTCCATCCTATGCTATGCAGTAACTCTCCCATGGACCAGCCTGTTCCCACCCTATGTCAGTGGGTAGTTTCAGTCTTACCGATTTAATCCAAATGGGGGCCCCATACAGCAGTTGAGATTCTATTTTGGCATTAAAAACATTCAAAGCAGCTGGAATATGTTGCTTTCCTCTGCTGTAGAAGAAGCGCAGTATTGCACTTGAGTTGACTGAGGCTATATCGAGGGCTTCTTTCCATTGGGTAGACCATGATAGATTATGGCTGAATATTATCCCAAGATATTTAAATTGCTTTACCTGTTCAATTGGATTATCTTGTATTTTCCACTTGAAGACTTTTAATTTTTTGGCATAGGACTTTAGATTTCTCAGAACTGATCTTTAATTGATTAGTTTCACAGTAGATGGCACAAACAATCATTAGGCATGATAGTGCAATTCTAGAGCGGGACATTAAAACCACATCATCTGCATATAATAGTAGGGGAATGTGGGAGGGACCTAGTCTGGGACTATGATAATTAACTTGCTTATATTATCTGTGATAAGCAACTGGGGGTTGTGTTTGGATGGTTGTCTTATTTGACGAAATATCTGGACAGGAATCCCATGAAACCAGATGTTCATGCAGGCCAGTGGTTGATTTCCCATTCTGCTTTTACCTTCCAGTCACACATACTCTGCTGGCGTAATTGATGCCAGGGCTACATCCGAAGCATTAATTGTCTCTTCTCTCCCTCCAGAACATATCGATGAGCGAAAGGTCTGCAATGCCGTAAACCCTGAGAAAGACGTGGACGGCTTCCATGTAGTCAACGTGGGCCGAATGTGTCTGGACCAATACTCTATGCTGCCTGCAACACCTTGGGGTGTGTGGGAAATCATCAAGAGAACTGGTAGGAGTCTTGTACCAATCCTTTGTGTCTTTTGAGAGTCAGCATGGTGTTGTGGTTAAGAGCAGGTGGATTCTGATCTGGAGAACTGGGTTTGATTCCAAACTCTTCCATCTGAGTGGCCAAGGCCTATCTAGTGAACCAGATGTGTCTCCACACTCCTACGTTCCTGCTGGGTGACACTGGACTAGTCACAGTTCTTTGGAGCTCTCTCAGCCCCACCTACCTCACAAGGTGTCTGTTGTGGGAGAGGAAGAGAAAGGAGCTTGTAAGCCACCTTGAGTCTCCTTACAGGAGAGAAAGGGGGATATAAATCCAAACTCTTCTCTTTTTTTTTTCTTTAGGGGTGTTTAAGAGCACAGAATCTCACTGTGTGTATGTTTTTTCTGCCCGGCAGGAATCCCAACCTTGGGCAAGAATGTTGTTGTTGCTGGCCGATCGAAGAATGTTGGCATGCCCATTGCGATGCTTCTGCATACCGACGGCAGACACGAGCGTCCTGGAGGTAAGCTCAGTCCCCAAACCTGGCTGGTTAGCAGAAAGAAGCTCGAATCATTTTGCTGTTCAGGAGTCAGATTTTCCTCATTCAGTACCTATATGGTTTCCTGAGGGGGCTAAGCAAAGATAGCAAGTGGTCTGTGCTGTGCTTCTTCCATCCCCACATTATTATTTGGAGCAGCAGTGGCGTGGGAGGTTAAGAGCTCGTGTATCTAATCTGGAGGAACCGGGTTTGATTCCCAGCTCTGCCGCCTGAGCTGTGGAGGCTTATCTGGGGAATTCAGATTAGCCTGTACACTCCCACACACGCCAGCTGGGTGACCTTGGGCTAGTCACAGCTTCTCGGAGCTCTCTCAGCCCCACCCACCTCACAGGGTGTTTGTTGTGAGGGGGGAAGGGCAAGGAGATTGTCAGCCCCTTTGAGTCTCCTGCAGGAGAGAAAGGGGGGATATAAATCCAAACTCTTCTTCTTCTTCTCTTCTCCTTTGCAATCCAGAACTCCTCAGCGACCTCTCAGATTGTCTGGCTAGACTTTTTCATGCACAATATTGTTGTGAGTTCCTTGAAGGCTGGAACTGGAAAAGCCTGGAGTTATGCTCCTTCTGAGGATATTGGCATGTTCCGCATGAACCCGAGGAGGGTGTGTGCCAGTCCTGCTTTTATTCCTGAGTTTGCTCCTGAGGAAACTTCAGCATTAATATTTTCAGATCTTTGAAGCATGTGCACTTTTCCCCTCTGGGTTAATTTTACTATGTACTCAGTGGACCATCCCAAGGCAGCATGGACAGGTTTCTGCCTTTGAGACAGAGCCAGACCTTGAAATGGTGAAAATGTTTGATGCCCTTTTTCAAAATAGGGGATGTTGACATACTGTCCTGCAACTTCTTAGTGGTAAAAGCTGGAAGTAGTTTAAAAAGTCTTAAGTAGGGGTACATTCAGCAATGGCTGTAAGTAGGTAGTAAACTGCTGGAGGAAAATACTGTCTTAGTTGAAGGTGGGTTTTTCTTTTTGAGGTTGGGGCTTCCCTTTCCTCCTTGTTGTCACTCAGCTGCCAACTGCTTCTGCATTTACTGCTGGAGTCCTTTTGCCTCTCTTCCTTAACATGAGTGAAATTGTAAGGTGGATACGATGGGTATTTTCACTGGAAATGTCTCTTTTTAGGGGATGCGACAGTCACGATCTCTCACCGCTATACCCCAAAGGAACAGCTTAAGCAGCATACAATTCTTGCTGACATCGTTGTCGCTGCTGCAGGTAAGAAGCTGGTACTTTAAGAAGAGGCCAACATCTGGGGACTCTTGAGGAATGCAGCTTTCATTGATGGTGATGAGTAATTCTGGAAGGCTTCTGATCCCTAGAATCTTTGCCAATGGGATTTCACAGGCAAGCAGCTGTTTGAACCTGCTTTTGACCCTCGTAAGGGCCAATGGGACACTTAGCCTTGTCAGGGCTGGTTGGGAGGTCTTCTGTCTGGGAACCAGCTTGGAGCTTTGTCCTTTGAAGCCATTAAAGTATGTGAGTACTAGTAGCTTTCTTGTTGATTAATGTCTCTTTTTATTAAATTACAGGGATTCCTAACCTGATTACAGCAGACATGATCAAAGAAGGTGCTGCAGTGATTGATGTTGGCATAAACAGAGTCCAGGATCCTGTTACCGCCAAATCAAAGCTGGTTGGAGATGTGGATTTTGAAGGTATGGGATTAGGATTTACAGCATCCCAAAGCTCTCAGCCTGATGTTTTGGTGTCAGGCTTTACTGTATCCTAGGGAGGCTAGGTAATTGCCACTCCAGCTATACTTAGACATGGTTCTAGTTGGAAAGGTAGCAAAAGATGCAGATTATATTGAGTCACTTAATTTTGTGTGAAAAAATGATTGCAGTTGCTTCCTTGTAACTTCATCCTTCAGTTTCTGTATTGGCTGAAGGTGTCAGGTGGGCTGAGTGTTTTGAATCCAAGGTTCTGTAGTTACCTGCTTGTGACCTGGTTTCATAATAGATGGCAAAATATCAAGGTACTAAAAACTTTATGGCAAATATCTTCTGCAGGCAACTATTGAGTTGGGCTAATGCTGTGAACACAAGTTTAGCTAGGCTTCGTAGTGAGTCACACTTTTTGCTTGATTTGGTAGCATAATGAGGGATGCCTGCCTGCGATTGTTTTTGTAGATTGCTGCGTTGGTTGCGCTTGCTGCAATCAAAGCTGAAACCGCAATCAGTAATTTTGTCCTCTTTCTTTTGCTGGTATTGCCCCACTGTAGAAAGGGATGAATTCAGATAAGGGTTACAAAATATACCAGGATTTTGTACATCTTTAGTTCTGTGGTGCAAATGAGAGGCATGGTATCTCAGATTGCTGACTGCTATGCCAATCTAATTACTTTTCAAAACAGTTGTAGCACTTCACATTTTAGCAAACCACTTGGAAACATGTTTTTATTGCTTCTGCATCTCGCTTCCCAACTGAAAATTCTCTCCGAATTGGGTAGGCTCATAATCTTGGAAAGGTTTGGATAGGATTGCTGTGGTGAGAGCAGGAAAGAGCCGTTATGACCCTGGCGCTCTCGTGCCATTTTAGTGGTTCTGTCACCAGTGTCCTCCTTGGAAAATTCCATGAACACCTGAAACTGGAGAAGCTGAACGCATTCTGCAAAACAATTAAAAGAAGAATTAATTAAAACCAGATTTGTAACTGCTTAGGGCAGTGGTGGAGAACCTTTGGCACTCCAGATGTTATGGACTACAATTCCCATCAGCCCCTGCCAGCATGGCCAATTGTCCATAACATCTGGAGTGCCAAAGGTTCGCCACCACGGGCTTAGGGGCATATTGTAATTTTTTCTAAAGTCTGGGGTTCCGTCTGCTTGACTCACTGTGACTGGCCTACCTGGGTAATTTGATGTTGCCTTTTCCCTTAGCTTTACATTCTGTCCCTTTCCTTTTTCCAGGTGTAAAGCAGAAAGCCAGCTATATTACTCCAGTCCCTGGTGGGGTTGGCCCCATGACCGTTGCTATGCTGATGAAGAACACTATCATTGCTGCCAAGAAAATGCTGAGACCCCGAGAGCTCGAAGCTCTGACCTCCTAAGGATGGACTTTTCATATCAAACAGCAACATTCCAAATCTCTCAGACCACAGGCTGATAGCCATGCAATATTTATTTGTGGGACTATTTATTTAAAGCAATTGTGTTTAATGGTAGAGAGCCTTCACCCTCAACCCACGTGTGGCGATTCCTACCATTAAACTCCCGTGTTTAAATGCAGGAACCTGGTTGAGAATTGGTGGCATGGAGAAGACCGATGCTGCTTTCTCTAAAGGGGAAGCCATAACCAGTGGGCCAAGAATTGAATGTTTATATTTGCAGAAAACATCTTAGTGCTTTCTCAGTGCGCCTTTGATCAGCAATCCCAAGAGAGTGTGCCCTTATTTGCTACGATTGCGCAGCAGCTGTTCCGGAGCCAGATGTTACTATTGTTTTCTACAAGGCCTTATTTGTATTGCTTTTTAATAGCTCTTGTAACAGAGCAGTTTATAACTTGTTTGAATACTTTAATGTTACACATTTGAGAAGGCTGAAATATGCTTGAAAGCTAGCTAGCATGGCATTCATCAGAAGATTGGCTGAGGTTCTCTGTGTCTGCTCAGAGGATTACTTAACGCTAATATTGATGGATATAACAGGTTGCATTTGAATAAAAAGATGATCTTTGAGAGTTTTATTGAATGCCACTGTGTGTTCTAAAGTGGGAGAATTTCAAGTATTGTCAAAGGCTTTCATGGCCGGAATCAGCTGCCTGGTGTGAGTTTTCCAGGTTGCATGTCCATGGTCTGGTAGTTTTTGCTCCTAATATCTTCAGAGGTATGTCATGGTGAGATGTTTTTCTCTTTGTGGCAGAGTTTAACTTTGTTGGGAAATCTGTTATTGGGGAGTGGGGGTGGTTTAAATGTCGTCCCCCCCCCTAACAAAAGGTGGTAATACTAAATTGACCGGTCAGCTTGAATATTAGTGCATTTGCTGAACAGAGGGAAATTACAGGCATGAAATTCAAACTAGGAACTGGTGTCCACGGCTGTGGTACAATTTAAGGACCTGGGACAGATATAATGGGAAAATGTGACTTATTTCACCTACAGTTGGTGGTGAAAAGTGCCGCCAAGTCACTGCTGACATATAGCGACTCTAAAGTTTTCAAAGCAGGAGATGTTCACTGGTGGTTTGCCATTGCTGGCCTCCACGTGAGCTGAGAGAGTTCGGAGAGAACTATGACTGGCTCAAGGTCACCCAGCAGGCTTCATGTGGAGGAGCAGGAATTTGAACTGGGAAGTCCAGCCTGGTCCTCCGTATTAGAGTCTACTGTTTTTAACAACTACACCATGCTGCATTAGTGGAGCCTAAGGTTTATCTTGTAAGTGACCCCCTCAAACCCTGGCTTTTCTTCTCAAATGCTGATTTCGTGATCATTTCCTTGTTTGTGTGTGTTGTTTAGCACTAAACCAGGATGTCCACCTTTGTCTCATGTGGAGCAGTAGCTAAGACTTCAGGTATACTGATTTCAAATCGGGTTCAGATCCTGGTTTGCGCGCACCTTACTAACCATAGGCAGTGGAGTGATATGTGTCCTGAAAGCCACATTAAGCCTAGTTTGCGTAAATAAGCCATGATGATAGCGAGTGCATCTAGTTGCCAATCCTACATCACACTGATAGTTGTCTGTATTGGTTAGGTGAGTTGGAACCATCTTCCCAGCAACTGCCTGGGTTCATTCTAGAAGCTGAACGTTATTTGATAAGAACAACACAAATAGAAGTCCAACAATTTATTATATTGTGTTAATGAATTTGTTACAGTAACATGGGAGGTTGCAGTTCTGCTACTGAAATCAGTGTTTAAATATACAAAAGTGTGTGTAGGCTTTGGACTGCAGAGATGATTCAGCGGGACTCAAGTTATCTGGAATGCTTCTGCAATTTTTTTTTCAATTGTGTCCCCTAGAAAACTATTGTAAAAGCAGACTGAAAAGCACTAAAAGCCGACTGTACTTGGTACAAAATAAGATAAATATACAAGGCCATATTCAAGTTGAAATAGTTATTACAATATAAACATGAATGAAATGGTGGTTGACCAAACCTAACTGTCTTTTTATCGTGTTGCTTCAACACTTAACGGTGAGCACTCCCGATAAAGCATGATAAATAGGAGAAAAGATTCAAGTTTTTTCTCGCTTATCTTCAGCATTTACAAAGTTACAAGGAACCAGCATCTTTTATATTAAGGTGAATTTTTTTAAATCAATGCACACACATTATGATAGGCATACGGTTGGATCCAGAATGGAACTTTTCTGCCTCCTGCTGATCTCCATAAAATATTGCTCCTGGAGGATAGGGGACCTTGAGGGTGTCTTAAAGGGTGTCTGCGCTGGGGAGGAGGAATTGGTGAAAATTGCAAGTTTAGCCTGGAATTAACCCATCGTCACATCCTGTTTTATCAACTTTGATCTCATGCAATTTTGTTCAAGTAGAGCAAGAAATGAAGTTATCTGCCAGATCAGACCAAATCCTTTCTAATTCAACCTGTTCTTTGCAACCGCACAGAGAAATAGACCCAAGCCAAGCTCACTGGCAGAACCAAGAAGATGAAGCTATCTTCTGCTTTGTTTTGGGAGTTGATACTTGAAGACATTCTGTGTCTAACGGTTATTGGTTCAGTCATCTGTGCCCCTAACATCCTGTCTACCAAAATGTCATCTCAAAAAAGCCTTCTAAGGTAGTAAACCACTACTGGGTCCAAACATTTTCTATAAGATAAGCTGTTAAGTTCTATTGCTTAAAAATAGCCCTCTGAATTAGAGGCTGCAATGTGACAGGTCAGATGAATGCATGTTGTAAAGGAAGAGATTGGATCCTAATTACTTTGCCATTATCCAAACAGTAAAAAATCAGAAGGCAAATAACAAGCAGGGCAGCAGGGAGCAGATGGCTTCAAAGCAGCATGGCGAACAAAATAAGTCAGTATTGGAGCACAGACCTCTGAATTGGCTGCCCTGTGCAAGAGCAAGAAAGGGATCAGTTGCTGGGAAAAACAGTGAAGGGCTGCCTCATAATTCTGCCCTTTATTTACTCTGCAGTTTCCTTCATGTGTCTTAGAAGGCTACTATGAAATTGAGGCAGACCACTGAGATTAGCTGGCCTGTTCCTGTTAATTGTTGGCCACCTTTGGTCAAGCTGGTGGACTCGTCTACCACTGGCTATGTTGGCTGAGGCTAAAGCAAATTCAGTATTTTTCACATTGAAGCAGCAAGGCAGCTTTTGGGAGTCAGGAGGCGTTCCAGCATCCGGGTTTGCCGTCTCGCCATCTGCCCTTGGACCATCTGCAGCTGCTTCTCCAAGCATATGGTGAACTTGGAGAATGTAAAGAATTGGAGGGGGGGAGCATTCTTCTTCAGAGGAAGAGATGGCAGACAGGACGCTGAAGGCAAAGCTGCTTTGGCAGAGGACGTTTAAAACAAGCCCTACAAGGACAAGAATAACAGGGTGTTCTTTTGTCCCTTTGCCAGTGGGTTTAAACAGATTTGATTCCAGTAGCACTGTAGTGACCGACAAAATTTCCAGGGTATAAGCTTTCGAGAGTCAAAACTCCCTCTGAGAATCAAAGCTAATTATGCAGTTTTCACAAATATGGATGAAGCAGTTTAGGTTTAACAATAAAGGACCAGATATCTGGTGAGTCTCCTGCAGGGATCCCCAGCATTTCCCCTTGCCATGTGTACTGCTGTTGCTTTGCCTCCTCGGCTCTTGGCCCTGACAGAGGTGAAATGAGGCTTAATAACAGCCAGTTTTTACCAGGCAGCACCAGTACTGGTTGAGCAGAGCTCTTGAGAGGCTGGGAAGAGGAAGGAGATTTGCCAGGTGCCCCATGCTGACAGCCTGGTTTCCAGACCATTGCATCCGCTATCTGGTGTTTCTCTTCTCCTCAGCCAGCTTGTTTGCTTGGGAATTCTTGCATATCAACTTCAGCCATTAGTTCTTCTCAGAACTTCTCTTCCCTCTCCCCCATGCTGCTGTAGCCTTTTTGCTTCATGAAAAATAAAAAAGGTTCTAGACTCCAGTGTTTGCTTGCTTCATGTTATCCATACATTTGCTCCCTAAGTCCAGAGTCTCTTTAGATGGTTCTTTCTCCCCCTCCACTTTGAGAGTGTGAAATGTACAGCATTGTGGGCTTCCCTCTTACTGTTCTTATATGTCCCATTGAAGTTGTGTGTCCTGCAGGGGTGTGGTGTGTGTGTGTGTGAGCGGGGGGAACTGACTGTGTGTAATTTACTATAACTACAAAATTGCCTGAAATGTTGGCAATTGAAATGGTTCTTATTCTGCGGAGTACAAGTGGATATTTCGTCTTGATTTAAGAGAAGGCAAATGCCCTGCTGCTTTTGTGTGGGAAAACAGCCATTTTCTGCAGAGAAACTGATCTCGATAGTCTGGAAATCAGTTGTAATTCTTGGAAATCTCCAGAATCTACCTGCAAGCTGGCAACCATGCCTCTCTGCTATGGCATTATTTTGTAGTGGTACCTACTACCATTTCTCAAAATTATGAAAGGTCCCACAGGCTCAACAAGAGAAACCCAATCAAACTTTTCAGAGGTCTTAAACTTCTGAGGTTAATATCAACATCTGGAAAGTTTAAGACTCCCTTTTTTTCTTAGAGTGCTTTCTGAGTACAAGGGATCCAATGTTCTAGTACTGGGAGATAGTCCAACAAAGTATTCTTAGTTATAAAGATTTTAATTTTTCTGTTGAAGGAAGAATTCTGTGCTTTGGTGAATGGGGCAGCTTAAAAGTGTTTTTTTTTAAAAAACCAAGATTTTTCACAACCGTTAAGTAATATTTCAGAGGCACCAAGTGATTAGATGAAGCATTTTTGTCTAGGGTGCAAGGTGTTTTCTCTTTTGAGGTTTCTTCGGTGCTCTTATATACATCTGAACAGCTGGCAAAATTAAAGTTAGAGCAGGCGCCAGAGAATTCAGGCAAGAGGAGAGGGATTAAATTCACTGCCTCAAATGGCATATTGAATAAACCAGTTCAGTAGAGTAAGGTCGATTCCGCACAGTCCAAATATCCCGGGTTGAGCAAGGGAAATATTCCAGTTTGGCCAAGAAGTTCACACAATTCCCAATCCTAAAGCAGGTTTATCCCGTGATATTTCCCTCATTCTGAGTTTTTTGGACCTTTTTCCTAAATCCCATGTTGAATTGCTTCTGTGCGAAGGCCAGGGGAGCAAAATGGATTTATTTATCCACCCCCGGCACCTGATCCCACCTTCCATCATGTCAGTTTCATTTCTGCTGAGTTGCAGCCCACCCTTCCCAAAAAGTTCTCCAAGCAAGTTTTCTGCCCTTTGACATCTCTTTTAGGAGCCAGGTGAGCAAGTCCATGCAGGAAGGCATGAGTGCTTGCCCCGTTCCTGCTCATTCTCAGCAACAGCCGCTTGCTAGCCAAGCCACAGACCAGCCAACCGAGTCCTGCAGCTCCAGGCTCACATTCCCAACAGGATCCTGGGAGGGAACTGGACGCTCTTACAGGATCCAGGGAAGCGAGCCTGTTTCTGCTTGCTTTCCCCAAGCATCGCTCACTGGCTGAGTCACTGGCTGAGTCACAGTCTGGAAAACCTGGCCTGCAGCTCCGGTCTCACGTTCCCAGTGGGGGTCCTGGGGGGAGTTTGGGGAAGCGCCTGCCTGGCAGGATTCTGTGACAGCCCCAAAGGCCAGTCAAATGTTATTTAACATATCAGAGGTGGGGGGTGGGTGAGTGTCTTTTGCTGGGGTTTCTTGCACACCTTCAAATGTGGATGGGACATAGTGCTCTGCCCAGTACTGACCAAAAGTTTTTACTTTATCTTTGTATAGCACAACGTACTTTCCATGTTGCTTACTGCACCAGCTCCTTTCCAAAGCTAGAGAAAAGGGTGTGTATGTCCTGCTTGGTTTTCCTGGAGTTGCTATGGATCCGTCAATCAGAAGCATTGCTGGGCGGGGTGGGGGGGGGGGGGGGGGAAGAGCCAGTCAGAATGCAGCACAGCAGGGATGTTCAAGCATGCATGTTGGACTCCTGCGAAAGAAACTGAAATATTTCTTCCCAGTCTTAACTCGATTCCTTCACAGAAACGGGCACCCATGCAAAGGCAGAATCCAGGATAAAACAGACCCACGTTTTTAAATACCAAATGTAACCCGGTATAATTATGCTGTGCGGAATCGACCTAAAAAGAGACAACGTATTGGCACAATTTAGAACTATTTACCAAATTTAGATCTGAGAAAAGATTGAAAAATGATAAACATTTTCATACATCAAAAAGGAAAAGGAGACTTTGGCCTTTGAGTTAAAATAGCTCCCTTTCTCCTCCTATGGACCAGCCAAGACATCTCACAACGTATTTCATGAAAGAAGACTCCATGGGCAAAATGTGCTCAGCCATGCTGATAGGCAGAAATAACTTCTGGCTAGTTCACCTACATCTGCTTTGCTGCAACTGGATCCTAGAATTTATTGGCCTCTATCCAACAAGCATTTTCAGATACTGAAACCAGAGAAGCCTGCCATTGGGACATATGAGCTTTATGGAGCCATGATACCATTCCTGAAAGATAAGTTCTCACTTTACAGGACTGTTAAGGAGTTCTAAACGGCCTAAATACTAAGAGGGAAAAACCAGGTGACTCATGGAGAGAAGTATAACTGAAATGAACAGGACGTCAACTTAAGCCCTCTGGAGGACTGAGACATATAATATATACAGTAATCTGTGACTAACTATTCCTCCAGTTGCTTGGATTCAAGGGAGACATAGTCTCCTGTCTTGGCTTTCTCTTGCTTCGGTCCTCAAAAGATAATTTTTAGTACTGGGTGACAAGACTTAGGCTCTGTGCTTCTCATCCATCCATGGTACCCAATTTCTCAACGCCCAGTCCTCATAGGTGAACAGAAATTGAAATCTCTCTTTTAAAAAAAAAGTTGGGCAAAGTTACTCTAAGAAAACGACTCTGCCAAGTTTAAAATTAATAAGTATACAGGTTATGAGATAGGCTGACAACATCTGATTTCATAAGAGCTGGTGAACAACTAGGTAACTTCTTATCAGTCATAACCAAACATGGAGTCCAAAGGTTACGCAGTTCCTCTGCCCAAAGAACCAGAGCGGCCCGCAGATTAACTATTTCTCTTGTTCTTGCAGATGCTGAATAGCCATGTCCGTATTGTTTGGGAAGATCTGAAGTTAGAGAAGTCGGGTTTTATCATTGTGTCCAACCCATCAGAATGGAACCCTACAAATTCTCAGTCTTCAGTTCTCTAACGGAGAACAAGGTCCTTCAGCCCAGATATTCCCATGGTCTTTCACACAGAAAAACATAACCCAATTCTGTATTTATACAGAACCATTGGGATTATAGCGTGGTCTCATTGCCCATGTCCCGAGGATGCTTTTCTGTATCAGTATCTTCGTAATCTGACTCCATCTCTATCTTTACTTGAGGGACAGCACAAATGGGATTTCGGGAGTAGTTGAATGCAGGAGACGACGGGCAGGAAATCTTCAGGTGAAGTGTAATACTGGAAGAAGAGCAGGTCGTAGGAGGTTAGAAATTCATACTGAACAGCAATCCTGCAGCTTAAGAATAGTTTCAGCAGTTCAAAACAATATATTTTTGCTTAAACTGGGCAATTTTTATTTGGTTTTGTTTTACAACCAGCTAGTAACATTTAGAAAACAATCTCTTAGAATGTTGCATAAGTAATTCTGCAAATTCATTTTAATTCCTTATCTGATCATTTCTATGAATTTAGTTTGTTATGCAATCTTTATCTCGTAGTATTCAGACCATGAAATCTTACCATTACCTATCCTAAATACTTAATCATATGAGATCATACTGCTAGAAACTGCCAACAAATCATAACAATCTAATTTACATGACATTAATTAAAATTTTTGAACTGCATTGAAGTCTGTAGCTGCTGAAGTTCATGGTGAAATCATCAGAGAAAACTTCTTCCTATTTCTGTCCCATCCCATCAATAAATTATCTATAATTGGATTGCCCCTATTATAAACATCTTTCCTCATCTATGGAGCAGCCCATAAAAAGGGCAAAATTGACGTTTTGATTTCTGCTAACTCTATTACTTAGGCCCTTTCTGCACGGGCCTAATACAGCGCCCTGGGGATGGCAAAAACACCGTCCCCAGGGAGCCGTTTGCATGAGGGGCCCAGGTGCTTTGCAGCCGTGCCGCCCTCACTCCTCCCGAGTGGTGCGAAGCCGCCGTTTTCCCACATCGCTTCCCGAGCGAGGTTTATGCAAAACGGCGGCTGGAAGGCGCCTTCCCTCCCCCCTGTGCCCGGTCGACCTACCTGCGCTGCGATCGTCCGGCGCGTCCCCGAGGCCTGGGGACACGCCAGACGGTTGCAGAGCAGGTAGGTCGATCGGACAATGGCGCTCCGCGGCGCCGTCTTCCCCACTGCAACCGGGACTGTTCGTGCGAACGGTCCCGGGGGGGTTGGGTCAGCGTCATGTACGCCGACCCAACCCCCATCGTGGCCGTGCGGAAACAGCCTTAGTGTCCTGCATCCTGTGTCCTTTCCCACTTTCTTTCAGCTGCCTTTCCTCACATACCAGATTCTTATTTAATTTCTCATGCACAGGTGTCAAACTCGTCCCTCCAAATGTTATGGACTACAGTTCCCATCATCCCCTGCCAGCATCATGCTGGCAGGGGATGATGGGATCTGTAGTCCATAACATCTGGAGGGCTGTGAGTTTGACACCTATAATGGGGGTTTTTGTCCCAGATATCTACCTAGTCTTCAGAATGCACCACAAAGCAGCATGTTTGAATGATGGTAGCTGCCTTGCAGATGTTCTTTGTTCCCTGAGTAGCTAGCTGGCAGGTTCATGAACAAAACAGGTCTGCTCATCTGTGGCAGAAGCATCAACACCACACATTCAAGGAAATGCAGGTACTTGTAGCTCCAGGATTAAACACCCCAGCTTCATTCAAAGAGGAGGAAATATATTGGATCTGGGATTTGTTTCAAAAACTGACTTATGTTAATTTCAAGCTTCAATAGTTAAAGTAGAGAGGTAGTTTTAGAAGCTAGTAAAACAATGCTACGTCAAAATAAGCATTGTACAAAAGTGATTGCATTCAAACATATCTTTAAGCAGGATTCATGGTGGCTGTAGTTTTCTCTGTAATAGAGGCTTAATGGGATGCTATTTATCAAGTAATGCTATTTATCTCCATGCCATGAAAAGCTTCAGCTGCCAATTTCCACATATTAAGCTTCTATTAAGGGATAGGACATTTTTCTCCATGCCTGTTTTCATTGATAAGCTATCTTTGTGCTGCCTTTCCACTGGATTGGGGTGCCCCAAATGGTAAAAAATGGAAACATTTGAACATTAAAAACAACATTTAAAATTATAAAAGCCTTCCACAAAAACATATGAACATGCAACAGCAAAATCAGGAAAGAGGTTATAGGGTGAATGCAGACAAAACCAAACAAGATTTCACCCACTGAAGTAAGACACCAACAGAGGAAGACAGATGAATCCCCAGGGAGGGAGTTCCAAAGTTTTGGCACCACAACTGAGAAAGCCCTTTCTTGGTTAGCTATCTGCCAAGACTCTGATGGAAAGGGCACCCAACGTAGGTCTTCTGAAGATGATCAGAAGGAATGAATACGTTAATATGGGAGAAGGTGGTACTTATGTTGGCTGAAAAGGGCATTAAAGGTCAATATCAGCACCTTGAATTGAACCCTGAAGCAAATTGGGAGCCAATGCTGATTAAAAAAAACCCTGGAGTAATATGGTCCCTATGACCAACTCCAGTCAAGACTGGCTGGAGTCTTCTGTTTCAGCTGTAGCTTTTGGACAGTCTTCAAGGGCAGCCCCACGTAGAACAACCCTATCTGCAGTAGATATACTTACTGGCAATTCTGTTATCTGTCTGGCCCCAAGTGTCAGGGGATATTTTGTAAAAATGTGACATGTGTATTGATTCATTTAAATGAACATTCGTTGCTTTGCCATGGAAGCTTATTGGGTGACCTTTTGAGTGACATACTTTCAGCCTAACTCACCTCACAGGGTTGTTGTGAGGATGAAATCGAGGAGACAATAATGATGTAAGCTGCTTTGGGGAGTAAAGCAAGGTGTAAACTATGTTAATAAAAACATTAAATCCCTGTCTTCAGACCAAAGCCTGAGCAAACGTTTGGAAACTAGTAGTCAGAGGAATGTTGCCTTCTGTCCCCTTTTGTGTTTCTAATATTGTGTGTATAGAATGGTAAGGTCATGGGGGGTGTTATATGCAATACATCTGGGCATTTTTTGTTAATCTAAACAACAGGAATGAATGAAGGGGCTTTTAGATAGCCATGACTGTTGATATTAAAAAAGAAATATATCTTGTTGGGATATTTAGTAGATAACTAGGCCCAAGGCAAAGATGGACATTCCAGGTAAACTTGAAATGTCACATAGATTTCTGCATCCCCATGTTAGTTAAATTATTTCATTGCATTAATGAAGCAGGGATATTTGCTGCTAGATGGAATATATTAAAAAGGGACAAGTAGTTTACTACAAATTACTGCCTTTACAGCTTACTCAATATCAAGCAGTCAAGATTTATGCAATTTTTTTCCAGTGAGATGTTTTGATAGGAAACCAAGCTGGGCTTAGACAAATGCTCTCTACAGAATATAATGTAATTGTGCTAGTGCATTTAATAACAAGATGTACAGTTTCAAACAGAGAAAAGTTTGAATGATGCCTTTATCACTCAGAAGGTCACTTTGATAGTACGGACTGGGAAGTTCTCTGGGATCAGCTAGCCCAGGGGTAGGGAACCTGCGGCTCTCAGATAGCCCAGGAACTCCGCTGGCTTATCAGCTTCTACCAGCATGGCCAACTGGTCATGCCGGTAGAGCCGATGGAATTCAGGTTCTAGAACACCTGAGAGCCGCAAGGTTCTCTACCTGAGCCAGCTCCATGCCAAACTCAAAAGAAGCTTGGTTGCTTTTTCAAATGAACACATTGTACATAGATATAGTTATTTGGATGGATTCCTTTTAAAAAACGTACCAGTAACGCAAAGCAAGAGCCAGCATGGTGTCGTGGTTGAGGGTGGTGGACTCCAATCAGGAGAAGCAGGTTCAGTTCCTCACTCCTCCACAGTTCCTCACTCCTCCACCTTGGGCCAGGCATAATTCTTTCAGAACTCTCTAAGCCCACTCAGAGGCATGCAATGGCAAACCACCACTACTTGTCTTGAAAACCCCATGGGGTCATCATAGGTCAGTGGTGACTGAATGGTGTTTTCTAACACCAATGCAAAGTCATGTTTTCCTCAAGTTTGCTGCTGGGAGGAGGCCAGGAATGCTTCCTGTGAATGTGCACCAGGGTTTTCGAATTTTTGCTATCCTAAGGTCTGTGTTCCCTTCCCCTGCAAATAGATGCTGCTTCTTCCCACCCACCCCCTAGACACAAAACCCTTGCCTGGGAGGGCCCTTGAACTTTCGGGGAGGCTTTTTTTTTTCTGCTAAGAGAGAGGTAAATGTACCTGGCTGATATAACAGGAACAGCCATGCTTCCTTCCCTGTGTGTCTGCCTGTCAAAAGGGTAAATGTAATAATAATAATAATAGATGTTATTTCTATTTCAATGTCATATTTGTAGTCGTAAGCTCACTTTCCTGTTAGCAAGATTGCTAAACCACTTCTGAACATCTGCACCCAAAGTATATAAAACTGTCAGATAAGCCAAAATTATACTGAAAATTAAGATCAACGCTGGGAAAAAACAATTCAGAACAATCATACAAACACGGAATGGGGTAATTTTCAAAAGCAAAATGCAGCAGGGGAGTCTTTTCTTGTTTCTTGAAGGTGACTGCCACAAGAGTGACCCAAACAAGGGAAACATGAATCTATTTTAGAGAATGAACAGATGGATGAATGAATTAACACCCCCCCACCCCCACTTTAAACAGATGAGACCAAGCCAAGAACCCTGTATTCATTTCCATGGGGCTCAGAGACTCCCAAAACTCTAGGGTGGCATATCTTTCTTGTGGAGACCAGAAGAGTGGTTGAAACTGGAGCAAGGTGTCTTTGGTAGAGCTGACTCTTTGTGGAGATTCATGTCATCCCTGGATCTTTTTTTGGGGTGGGGGGGAGGGGGGAGATTATCAAATGTATCACTTACCTGCGATCCAGGTCTAAATTATTAGGAGAAGAATCAGAATTCAAAGCTCCAACTGGAAGACCTTGTTCCTGGAGGGAAACATAGTTGTTTGTAAATCTATTTCAAAGGCCAAACAAATGAATGAACAAACTCTTTAAAATGGAAGCGAGTTGGCCAAGAATACTGTATATATTTCAGTGGGGCTTGAATAGATGGACCAAGGATCACGTCTGTCTGTCTCCGGCTCTGCTGCCAGCCACCCATAATAGTACCCAAAAATCTGCCCTGAAATGTTCTTGTTCTGGTGACTCTGCTCAATGGGAGCCTTCTTGTAGCAAAAAGTGAAGGATGCATCCTTAGTAGAGAAGATAGGCATTATACATGAGTTGCCCCTATGTTACTCTTTTTCACACATGTGAATGGAGCTTTAGTTCAGCTCAAAGCAAATAGCCAGTTACTGGGGTTTTTTTTCATGCAATTTCCAGAAGATTAGAGAAAGCACAGGGCATTGTCTTGTACAGTGGTAGCCCATAGGCTTAAAAGTCTTTTTAGAACCCATTAAAGATTTCAAGACTTAATTTCATGCTACATGCAAACACATGGGAAGAGCAGCTCCAGAAGGGGAATTTTGAGTAGTGATGTGAAGGGATGGTTAATGGTTTCTCTGCTCCAAATTTCCTGGCTGCTTTTCCTCTGTGGATGTATGCTTTGCCCAAATGCATGTTTGCCAATGGCACTGGAGTTCTGCCCTGACATTGGAGATACCCATGAGGAAGTGGGACAGCGTTGGGTGCAACTGTATCAGCTAAGGGAATCTATCTTTAGGCATCGAAATATACCTGTGTGAGGGACTGGATTAGGATAAACTGAGGTCAACATACTTTCAATTGGAAGCAAAACAAGAGGGCTTTCAGGATATTGTCTGCTTATGCAAATCCCTAGGATGGCTGCACATCGGCTGGATACCAATAGTACCAATCTGCAGAATCCATGTGGCAAATTGGAGCAACCTCTGGTGAGCTCAGTGTCCGAGAACCTACACGGGACTTAAGTATGATCACTCGTAATATTACGACCTGGTTCTTTCCCTGTTGGGAGACTGATGTGTAAACCTGGCCAAGGAGAACTTACTAGTTTATCTTTTAAAAGGCAAACTGGAAAAATATAGGAACAGGAAGTTAGTAGTATAGTCAAGGAATGTCCCAAAAGCCACTGAAGCCTGTGAATGCTACTCCCTGCTTTCTACCAAAGCTGCAGCTTCAAATCAAGATATGCATCAGCAATAGGTTAGTTTGGTTAGTCACACACACAAAAAGGCACAATCCCTTAGGCACTTTGCCTTGGCATGCCCTACTGAGATGAAAGAAGCAAATTTTGCTGTTGTGCAGTCATGTTTAGTACAGATTTTCAAGTAGTTGAGAGTTAGCTGTTAACTTAACATCTGATAGAACCTGAGCATGCTACTTACTGGAAATGCAATGGATACTGTTTTGGGGTTCTGATGGGACAGGCTCCATAGGGATGGTTATAATAGAGGGAGGTGGGAACTTGGGCTAGGGAAAAAAGTGGAAAGAGACAGTGAACACCTCCGTTTGCATAGATATATCCAGGTTTCTCCTAGTGTGGAAGATGCAATGCTCACATTTGGGGGAAATACAGAAAACCTGGTCTTTCATTCATTAAAAAACACACACTCTCTTTTCTTGCATATAGCGGACCCACACTGACCAGCCTGCTCCTTTTATCCTTTCTGTCCATCACCTCAAGTACTGCTTCCTGGCAAAATAGCCCACTCAGTGGATTCTGTGGGAACCTCAAGAGGACATCTGTAGATAGCCCTGCCTTCTATCCAGCAAGGATCACCAGAATGCTTTGAAGGAGCACATGGGCAGCTGTGGTACTTTTTAATGAAAACTTCAAACCATTGAGCACATGGATTGCAAGAAACTGCGCTGTTTGTAATCTTGCAGTAACTTTACATACCAGTTACAGATATGCCTTCATTTTCTTCGCCAGAAAGCCTCTTTGTCAGAAGGGCACAAAGATCCCAGTGTTTGTTTCCTCCATCTAAAAATCAGGCACGCAGAGGCACAATTCCAAACATACAGGAGCTGATTGGGAGGAAAATTTGGTCCAGGAAAATGCTGACCAGCTTGCCCTCCTCTATGTCCCAAAGGGAGGAAAGGAAGGGGAGCAAAATCAGCCTGCCTGCCCACAGTGCATACAGCTCAGCCAGGGGTCACATAAGAACAAGCCAGCTGGATCAGACCAAAGTCCATCTAGTCCAGCTCTCTGCTACTCGCAGTGGCCCACCAGGTCACCTTCTTCATGCCATGGGGAAATTGGATGCTGCCACACATTTACTGCCACTGTGTCGGCATGGCCCAGGTGAGGGAACAGGCCATCAGCCCATCAGAAGTTTCAGTGGCCAGAGTGACCAGTCTACCCCCCTGATGTAGAAGGAAAGCATGGATGTATTGATCCAGGGATTATATGTTTGCCACAACAGGACATGCATCAGCAGTGTGGTGGTTGTGGTGGGGGAGGGCGGCAGCCCATAGGGGTGGGGTGGAGCACAAAACTTAGGCCGCTTCTGCATGGCCATGCTGGGGGGTGCGTCAGCGTATATGACGCCGACACCCCCCCCCCCGGGACCGTTCACATGAATGATCCCGGTAAAGGCAGAGAAGATGGCACATGCTGTGCTGTCGCCCGATCAACATACCTTCCCTGCGACCTTCCGGCGTGTCGCCCAGGCCAGGGGACACGCCCCCCTGCCCTGCACAACTGCTCTGGTGTCGCAGGGCAGGGGAGGCATGTCCCCAGGCCCAGGTGACGTGCCGAAAGGTCACAGTGAAGGTACATTGATCGGGAAAGGGGGGGGGAATCGCGCCTTACAGCTGCTGCCATTCGCACGGCAGCGACTGGAAGCCGCTTTTTTCCAAAAACCTCGCTCGGGGAGTGAGGTGGGAAAATGGTGGCTTCGCGACGCTGGGGGGAGCAAGGATGGCGCAGCTGCATCGCGAACAGCTCCCTAGGGACGGTGTTTTTGCCGTCCCTAGGGCGCTGTAAAAGGCCCGTGCGGAAAGGTCCCATGATTCTGCACCGGGATATATTTTCCCTAGTACAGACTGAACCGGTTGGGTAATGAGCACCTGCATTTTATACTGTGCAAGTATAGCTATAAGAAATTGGGCCTTGAAATACCTGAGTTTTAGAGGGGGGAAAACCTCAACGGGGCTCTGTTTGTAGAACTCCCAGTGTCTTGTGTAGTTTGGTGAGTATTCTTGACCTTTGGTTGTGATGTTCAGATTGGAGTACAGAAAGGGCAGTGCTGGGGCATTACTGCTTTGGCATTTGCTGGGTGCTTGGAGAATTCCTGACATCGCATTAACAAAGGAGCAGGAGGACTTTCTTTCCAAACAGAACAGTGGGATGTGTGCATGGGAACTTTGCCCACAGTGTAGACAGCATAATGATTCCATCTTCAAGAATGTGGGGAATGGGTCCAGCACAGGATGTTCTACAGAAAATAGGGTCAGATATAGGGGCATACCACCCAGGGAAACACATGGGGTCAAATGTCCCCAGGCAGCGGCAATTTAGTCACGAGGGGGGCGGAAAATTGCCCCCACACGACACCCCTCCTCCTTCCCCCTGGTCCATACACCGACTTCAAGACCTGGTGCAAAAAAAGTTGTTTGGTCGTGGTTGGGGAGAGTGGCACAGGGTGGGGTGGGGACACAAAACTCAGATTTTGCACCGGGCTATGTTTTCCCTAAATACGCCTCTGGACCAGCTGGGTAATGAGCACCTGAATTTTATACTGTGCAAATATAAGTATAAGAAAGAAAACCTGTTTATCTGGAGCAAAATGCTGAATTGTCCACAGACAAAGAGTTAACGATTCTGCCGTTCAACAAAGAGCAGCTCTGTGAATGAAACTGTCTATGTGTGATTGCTGAAGTTTTTGAAGCCCTGACTCCAGACAAGCATCTGAATGTTCACAGTGAGGGACAAATGAAATCCTCTTGGCACTGAGTGAACAAACCTCATCACTGTTGTTTTCCTCGTCTTTGTTGCCTTTCTTTTTCTTCTTCTTCTTGTCCTCCTCCTTCTTCTTATCCTTTTCAGGGATTATGTTATCAATCCAGGCCAGGTCATGTTGGGAAAAGACAAAGTCCAGCATCTTCCGGACCAAGATCAAGGCTAAAATCTAAATGGAGCCAAAATTTAAACCAATCAACCTTATCACCACTAGCACTGGGCCAAATCTTTATATTTGGAAAAGGGAATTTGATTTTTGACCAACCAAGATCCTAAATGACTATGAACTAGAACAGGAGTACTCAATCTCTTTGAGTCTGTGGGAACTTTTGGAATTCTGGCATAGAGTGTTGGACTCAACCACGACAAATGGCTACTGCAGGTGGCAGATTCAATTGCAATATGTCAGGGAGAGAAGTTCTGCGTAACTCCATAATAATAATAATAATCTTCAACATTGCAGGTAGAAGTTCTTTTTAACAAGATGCCTCTTAAAAACCTTGTGCTGTGGTGGCAGTCGGTACCAAAGCATAATTAAAAAAAAATCACAGCCAATCAGAAACCCTGATGGGCAGAATCCCCATCTAGCCTCACTCAATGTATTGTCGAAGGCTTTCACGGCCGGAATCACTTGGGTGCTGTGTGGTTTCCGGGCTGTATGGCCGTGTTCTAGCAGCATTCTCTCCTGACATTTCGTCTGCATCTGTGGCTGGCATCTTCAGAGGATCCTCTGAAGATGCCAGCCACAGATGCAGGCGAAACGTCAGGAGAGAATGCTGCTAGAACACGGCCATACAGCCCGGAAACCACACAGCACCCTAGCCTCACTCACTTTCTAAAAACACTTGGAAGGCACAAGGTAAGGTATCAGCAAGTGTGTGGCATCCAGAGGCACCATATTGAGGCCCCTTCCGCACATGCAGAATAATGCACCTTCAATCCACTTTGCAGCAGGATTTTACTGTGCGGAATAGCAAAATCCACTTCCAAACTGCACTACGAATGCTCATTGCACAACTATGCCAACTTTATAAACAATAAACCTATACTGTAAGCATGCCTCAAAACTTATTTTCATACACTTTAACAATATCCCAAATAGCTTTCAGATAAAATATTTCAAAATAAGTACAAGTCTTTTGATTTTTGTCAAAATACAGGGCAACAAAGAACCCAATCAATGTAACACAGTTACAATGAACTCCTTGTACACTGAACAGAGCTGATATATCACCAGAGAATCTGGCTCCAATGAAATTGAACTTGCTACATTATATCATGCTTCAATTATTCTTGAAATCTCCATATTTACATTGGAGCTTTTGTTACAGGGAAGGGTGCCCAACACTGGATGGTGGGTCTTTTAAGTAGTTAAGGCTCATTCCGCACAGCATATTTATAGCAAGTTGCAATCGTTACAAATGAACCCATTTTCCCTTTTGATAAATGGAAAACAAATTCATTTATAATGATTGCAATTCGTTATGCTGTCTGGAATCCACATAAGAGCAGTTTTTGTCAGCTTGCGAGAGGAATAAGTAATATGTGCCTATTATTAAAGTTAGTTCAGCTCCAGAGTCACTTAAAAAGATGTCGACATTAAGTTAAGCATATTGTTTATTTACAGATGATTGGGGCACGTAGAAGTGATCTGAAATCAAACCTAACCAGGGTTTGATTGCCCATAAAACATCTTTACTCGCTAAAGAATTGCATCTTCTAACACTGAGTAAATACAATTTCACTGGTGCCAGATTCTCTGGTGATATATCAGTTCTTTTGAATGTACAAGGATTTCATTGTAACTGTGTTACATTGATTGGATTCTTTTTTGGCATGTATTTTGACAAAAATCAGAAGACTTGCACTTATTTGGAAATGTCTTGTTTGTAGGCCATTTGTGGCATTGTTCAAGAGTATGAAAATTATACTTTGAGACACATTGTTGTTTATAATATAGGTTTATTGTTTATAAACTTGGCACACTTGTGTAGTGAGCATGTGGTACAGAACAGTATTCATAAATAGCCTATGGGTGCACCTCTCCCAATAACTTACTACCTGAAGGATGGCGACCCTAAGGTAGAACTATTTGTCATAGAATCATAGAGTTGGAAGAGACCACAAAGGCCACCAAGTCCAACCCCTGCCATGCAGGAACACACAGTCAAAGCACTCCTGACATATGTTCAGGCAGCCTCTGTTAAAAAACCTCCGAAGAAGGAGACTCCACCACTCTCCAAGGCAGTGAATTCCATTGTTGAACAGCCCTGAAAGAAAGTTCTTCCTAATGTTTAGGTGGAATCTCTTTTCCTGCACCTTGAATCTATTACTCCGTGTCCTAGTCTCTGAGACAGCAGAAAACAAGCTTGCTCCCTCTTCGGCATGGCATCCCTTCAAATATTAAAACATAGCTATCATGTCCCCACCTTAACCTTCACTTCTCCAGACTAAACATCCCCAGCTCCTAAGTTTCTCTTTGCAGGGCATGGATTCCAGACCTTTTGTTATTTTAGTTGCCCTCCTCCAGCCACGTTACAGCTTGTCGTTATCCTTCTTAAATTTGGCCCTTTCCGCACAGCAAGGGAGGGTCCTAGGAGGCCAGCAGGGTGACGAAGGTGACAAAGTGAGTGGGAGAGGGACGGGGAAAACAGCATGTTCCTGGCGGTGCCGTTCGCACCGCGCCGCCGGGAATGCGCTGTTTTCCAAAAACCTCCCTCCAGGAGGGAGGTTTTTGGAGGTGGTCTGACGCCGCCCTGGGGGTGGAGGAGGGGAGCCAGGTCGGCGCTGCTGCGTTTTAGTAGCGCCGCCTGTGCGAACGGCTCCCTGGGGACGGCGTTTTTGCCGTCCCCAGGGCGCCATAAATGGCCCGTTTGGAAAGGGCCTCTCTCTCCCAAAGTAAGACTGTGGTAACTTTGCCTTACTAGTGCTTTTGTCGTTTTCTTTTTTTTAACAAAACAATAAAGCAAATCCGAAGAAAGCTAACAGACCACTGGGCTTTTGGGTCGAACAGTATATGCCACAGAGTTCTCCCAAAGATGTGCCTAACTGCCTACCATCACAGGAAAGATGATGGCTGCTACAGTGGATTTCAGGATCCAGAGAACAGCCAAGCAGACAATCTGAACCACGGTGAACAGGTGGATCCGCCGTAAGGGCACATGCCGGAGGTAGACGTAATCGGGTTGATGCTTGGCTGGCATCAGGAAAAGCTTGCATCTATCCCAGAACTGTTGGGGAAAAGCACAGAATTAAAGCTAAATCCAGAAAAAAGTATGACGAAGACTTAACTCTATTTACTGCCAACAGCACCGAAAGGGCTATACTGAGCACATGGTCATCACAGTTTTTGCCTTTTGGGCTTACACTTGGACAGCCTGTACTCAGCAGTCTGCTTCATCAGCTGAATTCTTTGCTGGGGAAGCAAAGCTGGTCTGTCCAGTTCTACCCTCTATGATGTCTGAAGCCCATGAAACTTAGTGGAGCTTGAAAGGTTTCTGCGCACAGCTTTAAGGCAAATTGAAGCGGTACAAACCTGCAATTTGTCTTTTATAGACAGAGATGTGTGACTTTTTTATGCCAGTAAGCTAATATTCTCATTCCTTATAATGAATCAGAGGGAAAAAAAATCAATAAGAAAAATTGTTTCCCTCTTTAAAAATAAGAACCACCTCCTTCAACAGGTGCCCAGATTCCAAATTACCCCTTATTTACCTCTTGAGCCACCCATTTTATCAGAAAACAGATTGATTAAAACAACAAAAAACAACATAATTCTAACTTTCCACTTCTGCAACAAAAAATTAATTGTGAAGTGGAAATATTGACCATTGCATACGAACAAGAAAGGGAAAATAAAGGTGTGACAAAAAGAAAATCAATTTAAAAATTGCCAGCAAAAATACTATTCCTACCTGGATGCCATTGAGTGAGGCCACTCCCATGTAAAGAAAGACTCCATAAAGCACAGGCATTGGGATATACTATGGAGACAGAAACAAGATAAATGGTTCTTCAGAGGCTGTATTTGTCTGACTGCTTTGGCCAGGGGTGAGTTGGGAAATTAAATAGCTGAGCCACACAGTGATGACAAGATGGGCAACTTTACCCATCATCTCCTCTCTGGGTAGCAAAACAGGAGGAGGCACAATCAAGTTTAGCCAACTAGTCTCAATATAGCACTGCCTGCATTATTCTCCTTGGCTACCAAAAACCCACAGGTAAGTTTCCCAGCAAGTTCAATAGTCATTCTACCCCTTGCTAAAGCTGTTGGCCAATTAAAGAACTGATTGACCTGCCTTTTAAATAGTTAATTAAACAAATATCAACCCAGTTTTTTAAACTGTGGATTTTTAAATATCAACAACATTTGGATACCAAGAGCTAAGTTGGCCAGATCAAGGGCTTTCTTTTTCAAAACTGGTTGCCATGGCCTTTATTAAGAACACAGGCCCAGAGCCTACTTAAGTTCATGCAAATAGCCACAGTTTTATTTCATTTCTGGCTCTCTCATTCCAGTTTATAAGTGCTGACTCGGAATCAAAACGAAGCCTATTTCTATTATGATTGTTAATGGTCCTCAGAAAAAGGATACTTTACCTTTAGAATAGGAGCTAGGAAGACAGATATGCCTGTCAGAACAAAGACTATGATTCCTGTGATTCTCTGCTCCCTGTCAAATACAGTGAAATAAAACATTAGGGATGAAGAACATTTAGGATTTTTTGCATAGCTTTTCGCATAGCCCCATGATTAAAATGGTCTGAGGATTCCTAGCTTGCTCTGTGTACATGGAAGTTTCTGTTTATGGGTTGGATTCAGTGATCCACCAGCCTAAGGTGTTGATGGCCATGGATTTTCCACACTTATTGCTCTGCAACAATCCTTTCTGTGCTTGGGAAAATCCCTTTTGGGGGTTATGGGAATCATGGAAAATTACAGAGTAATACCAATCACTAGTGCCTGTCTGGAACTAGAGATAACGCAAAGTCAAATGGGAAAGCAAATCACACTGTGAGCGTGTGTGTGGCAGTCAAGCTGCAGCTGACTTATGATGACCCCACAAGATTTTCAAGGCAAGAGATGTTCAGAGGGTGTTTGCCATTGCCTCCCTCTTGGTAGCAATCCTGGACTCCCCTGGTGGTCTCCCACCCAAATACCAACCAAAGCTGACTATTTGTTGTTTCTGAGATCTGACAAGATTGGGCTAGCCTGGGCCACCCAGGTCAGGGCAAACTGAGCGTAATAACATAATAATTGTGTGCCACCAAGTCACAACCAACTCATGGCAACCCTAGAATCATTGGGTTTTCAAGAAAAGAGAAGAGCAGAGATGGTCTGCCATTGCCTTCCTCTACACAGCAACCCCAGTCTTCCTTGGTAGTCTTCCATCCAAGTACAAAACATAGCTTATCTTCCCAGGTTCTGAAGAGATCAGTATAGTCTGGGCTGTTCATGGTGCCGGGCATAACAGATAACTACAAATCAAAGCAGATGGACTGGCATATATCTGCCTGTGGTAATGATTAGGATGAGAGTGGGGATGGGTTGATCTATCTTCTGCCTTGGGACATCGTAATGCAAGCATGAATGACTTGTAGCCCCCTAAATGATATAAAAGGGTGGTTTATCAAGTCCCTTGTGGTTCATCTGACATGGCTTGGTGGGTTGCAAGGTATTCACATCTGCTGTGATAACATGTATACGATACGGGGGAGGGTTCAAGGAAAAGTTAGTGCTTTCTTTGGAAACTGCTCTATGGAACACTTGACACTCTGGTATGCCTTTCCTCAACACATAAGAATTGCTGTATTCTTCATCTGGACAAGAGGATTCTCACCTCACTCCCAGAAACTGAGGCTGTTCTCCTGGTGCACTAGTCTCTGTCTCCATCTTTAAGCTGTCGATGTGTGCAATGGAAATGACTGTAGCTGCTACATACCACGGCAGCCCCATGAACGAACACACTGCCATGAGGACGCCTACCCAAAACAGGTCCAGGTGATAACCAGCTGCTTTCTGAAACCAAAACGTGTATCAGTTGGCTAGAAGGAATGGCCAAAGGTGAAACGTAGCAGAAACGTTAAAATCTGGGGCCAAAAAGGAACCTGGGATCCTGATGCAAAACATCTGTGCTGACGCTCCTGGTCACAATGCCAGAATTAATCATATGGAGAGTAAAAGCAGGTATGGACATCTATGGATATGTATGTGGCCACAAATGCTATAAGTCTAGACTTCAAATATTGATCCCAATACTCTTTCTCAAAGGCCATTCCATGAGTCCACAGCATAGATGAGCTTTGCACACAAGTCCCTCTTTTACATTTAAGGTTATATACCCGACAAACCTGAACAGGTGCAATACTGGGGAATATCAAATTGCAAGAAACAAAATTGCATACCCTCAGCTTGTGCTCCTTTCTGTTCACTATTACTGCTGTAATTTGCTGGTCCATGAAGATCAGGATGGTGACCAGAAGAGCTGGAAGTGCACTGGCCAAATAGATCCACCAGGGGTTCTTACCAAATGGGAACACAAACCATCCTCGGTCTAAGCGAGTGGGCTGAAAGCACAGGCCGAGAACTGAATATTATCTGCTGTTACATTGTGAGCATAGGCCATAAGACTTAAAAATAAATTCTTAATTATATATCATTTGCCTGTATGGAGCAAAATATGTGCCTGTTGTGTTCAGGAAAGGTAAGGTCATTTCTCTCAGATTCTGACTTCCAATGCTGGAAGGAAAACCCCCTCAAAAAAGACTGAAGCTGTGTTATGGTGCCCAAAGTTAACTGGGTTTCTCCTGATGTGTGGATTGCATTTGGACCTGGAACCAGCTCTGAAACAAGCAGGGAACCCATGTAGTCAGAGGGTCAGAGAGAGGGGCTGCCTGGTCCCACGTGGTATATTAAGACATATTATAATGGAAATAAATCTTTAACAAAACAGAAATTACCTGATTATTTCAGATTATTAACCCCTGCTTCAATTTTGCTTTAGGCTGTTCAGGCTGATCAAAGCCAGTGCAAGTAGAAGAGGCTGACATTGACTTTGGTTAGCAATGTGTCTGCGGCAGGCATTGGGGAGGCTGTAAATGGCAGTTTACGGTGCAATGCTATGCAGAGTTACTCCAGCCTAACACCATCGAAACCAGTGCTTCAAATGAAGTAACCTTGCATAGGACTGCCTCACCAGTGAATCTGGTCCTGTGACCAGTGAATCTGACCTTGCTCTACAGCTGAGATTCATTTCTTTTACCTTAAACTCTGTAGGCACTTGGAGTTTTGGCGTATTCAATCCAAACAAAATATCGAGACCGACAAAAATTAGGATGGACATGAAGATAGAGAAGTCACTAATAAGTTTACGGAGCTAAGAAGAATGAGAAAGAGACAGCATATGCAGGTAAGACAGAAAAAAGATAGCGTTAGAATATCACATGTGAAAAATAGCCAATCTGTCTAGAAGAAAGATAGAGGAGTCATTTGCCATGATTCAATTGCCAAAACTCTTAGGTGTTGAATCAGTGTTTGGTCTAAGAGGCGCTCCCCAGGATTGTTACAAAAGGGAGTCATGGTAGTCTGTAATAGCCAAGCTCATATGAAAACAAATGTTGTTTGTCTTGAAGGGGCCACTGGCCTTCAGGATGACACAACTCTCAAATCTACTACAGCTATATTCCTTGGAATACTGCCAAGGAATATGCACTTCACCCATCAGATTGCAGGGTCCAGCCAACAAAGAACTGAGCCAAATCCAGATACTTATTGGCAGAGGTGGGATCCAGCAGGTTCTCACAGGTTCCCGAGAGTAGGTTATTAATTATTTGTGTGTGCCGAGAGGGGGTTACTAATTGGTTATTTTGCTACGTGATTTTTGCCTTAGTTACGCCCCTCCTCCGCTCCTCAGCAGTAGCGCACAGAACTTGAAGCAGTCTAGCAGGAGGTGCACCGGCGTGCGTGGCAGCCTGCGCCTGTGTGCATTCATTTCCTGCCCGAGGACCGGCGCGTCCTTGCCACAGCCCCGCCCAGCAATGCCCCACCCCCGGAATGCCCGGCCATGCCCCCGTCGTGCCCCGCCCAGCCCCATTGGCGCTTCGCCACTGTTTGAATCCCACCACTATGGGAACCTGTTACTAAAATTTTTGGATCCCACCACTGCTTATTGGCCTGTATCCTACCACTCCACTCAGCCAAGTCTGAAGCCTAAGGAGCCTTCCTCCAACTTTGGTGGTTCTTCTTAAGTGGAAAGTTAACAGAAAGCCAGTGTGGGACATTAGGAAGAACTTTCTGACTGTCAGCTCCTTAAGTTGGAGGAAGGCTTCAAACTTTGCTGAGAACAGTAGTGGGATAGAAGCCGTTGCTGCCCTCTGGATATCAGTGTAGCTGGGTCAGATCTGGTTAGTCTGTAAGAAACCAGTAATAAAATCTTGAGACAGAGAAGGTGCTGGAATAAGGCAAAGGAATGGAACAGAGGGGCAATAAGAGATAACAGATTCAAAACCCACAAGGGCATCCGAACCTTAATTATACTGGGTACATGCAACTTGGGAGTTTCCAGTCGAAAACAAGCATCTATTCCACAGAAGAACAAGATGGAGAAGACAATGGAAAAATCAGCAATCAGGACCCTGACCTAAAAGTAGAGGAGATGGAAGGAAAAGGCAGATTAAACAGGGGTGCTAATAGCATTTCTGATGTACTTCTGTTGCACAGGAGTACATGACATTGGAAAGGAATCCCTTCCATGAAGGTTGTCTTATAACTTTTGAGACCAATTTCAAAGACATCAAGGATTTTATGGCAATGGTTACATTCCATTATCCTGTATTATGCTTTTGTCCCTCACTGTCTTAGACATGTGTTTCCAGTACACATGTGCTCCCCCTTCCACATCTGGAGGCCTTTTAAAAGTCTTTTATTAGACTCTGTAGTCACTTGATGCATCTACATATCAGTTCAACCGTTTAATGAATTATATCTAGCTTGCTTCCCCCAAGGAATGGGGGTGCGGGGGTGGGGAAGCAATGATGTCACATAGATTTGTAAAGTAACCAGATAGAAGCATTTGATGAACATGTATGTGTGAACCAACTGTTGGTCTCTGTTTGAGCATAGAGATTTCCCCTTCCACATCATGTTCTTTGATCTAACGTGGCCCCCATCCCAGACTGCAGGACTGATGCTTAGCTGCGGTTGCCAGGTTCTCAAATACACTTCCTTATGGAGGACTGCCTTTCATTTTCTGATTGGAAACCACCCCAGCAATTTAGAGGCGTTGTTGTTCTTTTTTTCCTTACCTTGGTAGGAAAATAGCGACTGAACTTGAATTTTTTCAGGGTCACAGTCAGGGAATAAGTTCCAAAGAAAAGAATGAATGACATGAGGGCCAAGTCAGGGACGAATTTACAGGATTTCCCCATTAGACTTCCACCATACTTCAGACATTCCTTCTTGCTCAGCTGTGTCCAGTCCAGAGCTGTGACATTAATGGTGTTGTACTTAGAGTTGAAGAGTGGAAGGAAATAAAACATAATACTATTAGCCCACTGAGCAATTATTCATTTACAGTAGATTGTCAAGTCAAATGCTGAGTCATAAAAACTGTTGAACTTGCATCTAAAAATTGTGGCAGATGGTTGATCCGTGGGAACATTTTAAAAAACTTACCACTGATATTAACATAATTTAATATTAACATGTAGTTTTGCAACTGGGGAATTTTAAAATAGTATCAAAATGTGTGTTCCCATTCTTTGACAAGTTTGACCCATTCGCGTTATTTTTGAGGGCTGTAATTAATTGGAGTGATGTAGCACTGATTTCATGCATACTCTGCTCAGTTTTTTTTCTCATGACGCTTGAAATCACAGTGCAAAGCTCCTATTTATTAGAGTAGCTCCAGGCTTCTAACCCAGACAATAACCAAAGCTTCCATTCAGTCAACGGAAAAACATCTGCTAGGTTGAACTAATGCCCAAATCCACTGAGGCAAAAGTGGTCAAAGATCAAATAGGTCAATGGAAATGGGTGTCAATTTAACAGTTTTCTTGGCTAGCATGCTTGCCAAGGGCTACCCAGTAAACAAATGGCTGCAAAAAAAAAAGCCAAAATGTTTTTAGGACAGTGTTTCCTCACCTGTTGATCAGGATACCTACAGATTGTGAATTGTAAAGCCTCTGAAATCAGTCTAGCAACTAGTAACTTTGCAGTTGTACCTGCAAGTAGGGGGATGTAGAATGCCACTGTTTGGGAGCTTGTGGGTTTCTCAGCATTTAGTTGGCCACTGTAGAAGAAGAGAGTTTGGATTTATATCCCCCCTTTCTCTCCTGTAGGAGACTCAAAGGGGCTGACAATCTCCTTGCCCTTCCCCCCTCACAACAAACACCCTGTGAGGTAGGTGGGGCTGAGAGAGCTCCGAGAAGCTGTGACTAGCCCAAGGTCACCCAGCTGGCGTGTGTGGGAGTGTACAGGCTAATCTGAATTCCCCAGATAAGCCTCCACAGCTCAGGCGGCAGAGCTGGGAATCAAACCCGGTTCCTCCAGATTAGATACACGAGCTCTTAACCTCCTACGCCCCTGCTGGAGTAGATGGGCAATAAGGTCACCCGATTCAATAGTTTTCCTTCAGCCTCAACCAACGGAAGGTATCATCAAATCCCAAAACAACAAAGATATTGTCGCTGCGGCTCTATTGACTCTCTTACCCATGTTCTCCTAGAATGCCAAATAAATGCAGATGCGCATTTTAGACTAATCCACCCTTTACTGGCAGTGAGAAAAATTTTTAACCCTACTGTCGCCGTACGTTTTCTTCTTGGAGACTATAATGCTGATATAACATGTACAGTAGCTCTATTCCTGACAAGTATTTTAAAGTGTTAACTTATTCCTGTTTTTATTACTGCCAATTGTGCTATTTATACTATATTAGTACATTATAAGCATATCTAATGAGTGTGCAAACGTTTTTCTGCACAAATTAACTTGACTTTTATATACTTGAGCTTGTATTATCTTGATTTATGCTAATAAAGGCGTGATTGATTGGGCAGTAAGGTCATAGTTCACCTGAGGTGCCAAAAAACCTGGGACTGGCCTGAGTGGGTCATCATACCACGTACATTTATACTCCTGGGTCACCGTACCAATAAGATTGGGAACCACTGATTTACAGGAGAAGAAAACACCTGGCTACTTACCATAGAAAGGTTAGTGTTGTTTGGTGCCAGTGGAACTGAAGCATTGAACAATGTTGTATTCACTGCAGAAAAGGAGTTGGTTAACATTTTAAAAAATATATATTAAAAAGGAGAAGTTTTACTGTAAATAGTGCTGAAAATGTTTTATTGACTTGCACCATTTTGAATTTTGCCATTTTAGTGCCAGCAGAAAGCCAGAATCCATTTTCAGTGGTTGGATTGTCTCTCATCATGATGTATATGCATACCTTGCAGCATTTAGAGAGCTCTACCTAAATATAGGAATGTAATGTAAGAAAGCTGAGGATCATATGAGAATCCCAAGACCTACTAGTAGGTCAAAAATGAAAAGCCTGGATGCATGAAAAAGGTTCTGAAGCTGGAGGACAAGCCCTGGTTCTAACTCCAGCAGAAACTTCTTCCTGTTTAATTTTATGTAAATGGCCTAGTGATTGGCCTTCTAGGAGGTGATTTCAAAAAGCTTTATCAGATAGAAACCCAAAGAATGTTTCTGAATATGATACAGTAGTGTCCCTTCCCTATAGCAAAGGAGCAATGAGGCCTTCTATAGTCTCCATGGCTGAAAGGCAATATTCCAGTTCAGATCAAGATGAAGGCTGCAGGCCTTCCATTTCTGAATAGAAAATTATGCCAGGGATATTAATCGATTTCATATTTCTGTCAAGAACACCAACCAAAATTATCTATTAAAATGATAGTTTGTCCCACTATAAAATAGCAGCTGTGGATTGAAGGACATAGGCTCATTCCGCATGGGCCAAAAACAGTGCGCCAGGTGTGGTAAAAATGAGGCAGCACCGTGCTTTCCCCCCGCAATGAGGCAGCACCGTGCTTTCCCCCCGTTACCCCGCAACAGCATTGTGCAAACGATGCCATGCAGAACAGGCCCTAGTCATGGGGCTGGAGCCATTCACAAAATGTGAAATTCCAAGTCAAGTATTCTCTTAGAGTGGAGGCAGATGTTTCTGAATGGGTGCTCTCTGAAGACAAAAGGTAATTCCTCCTAAATTCTTCTAAAACACTCCTGCTTTGGTGAGGTTGCAGGATTTTTGTGTGTGTCTTGGGAAAGTGATGCTTTATGGAAGATGGAAGTAGGAACCACTCACACATTGTTAAGTCTATGTTGGGGATCATTAGTATGAAACAACAGACAACTTGGTGTTAGGCAGACATATAACTGCAAGCTTTTACTTCATATCAAGACACTTAGGATACATCAACCCCAATCCTTCCCAGTTCTTCATAAATGTTCACTGCACTTTACTCTTGAGCTTACCACTCAAAACAATAATTTTTTAGAGTAGAAAGATCACCCCCCAAAATATTTAAGATTTTGAACTACCAGTATTGCTTTTATGGGATGGTAGAAAGTGGCAATTCCAAGTTTGGAATGACATTTGCCTTCTAGAAAATAAAATACCCATGGATTCTCTCCTGTACAAGCTTGATAAACTTTTTTTTTATAAATTCACACATATGTGTTAGGCTTGGTTGCCTTATTTGGTAAGAATCTCTTGGGGTTTTGGAATTAAAACTACCTAAGATCACCATTTTTGAACAAGCACGGCTACAGCTCAGGAAACCTATGTATAGTGGTGATATCATCTCTAGGAATCATTCTTCATCTATCATCTTGGATTCACATCGAGAGACAGAAAGGTCTCTCTATCCTTTCCTAACCACCTTTCCCAGAAAACAAAAATTGATGAAGAAAACAAAAATGCTGTCTTCACGGAACTGCGCCCTAGAACTAAACGTAACACTAAGGCAAGCCTGAGCCCCTGCCCTTGCCTTAACCCTAAGCCTTACAACGGCATTACAACAACATTACAGCGGCGTTACAACGGCATTACAAAAACCCGAAACATAAAACTGACCATAGTCCTATTCTCAGACTGTGCCATAGAACTCAACGTAACACTAAGGCAATCCTGAACCGCTTCCCTTGGCTTAAACCTAACTGTAACTAATTATTTTTATTTAATTTATTCAGTCATAAATAGATCCCAAAATTGTAACAAAACCCCGAAATGTGAAACTGACAAAAACCTAAAACGTGAAACTGACAATAGCACTATTCTTGGACTGTCCCCTTGAACTCAACGTAACACTAAGGCAAGCCTGAGCCCCTGCCCTTGCCTTAACCCTAACCCTAATTTATTATTTTTATTTAATTTATTCAGTCTAAAATTGTTCCCCCAAAAAGGAGAGAACCCGAAACCTAAAACTGACCATCGCTGTAAGATTGGACTCTGCCCTAGAACTCAACGTAACGCTAAGGCAAGCCTGAGCCGCTCCCCTTGCCTTAACCCTAAGTCTTATAATGGCATTACAACGGCGTTACAACGGCATTTCAAAAACCCGCAACATAAAACTGACCATAGCCCTATTCTCAGACTGTGCCCTAGAACTCAACGTAACACTAAGGCAAGCCTGAGCCTGAGCCTTAACCCTAAGCCTTATAACGGCGTTACAAAGGCGTAAACTCTTTTATGATTTCTATTAAGAAGTAAGTGCTGCAAAATTCATTAAGTTAGTGATTTTCAAAGTGGACAAATGTCTTCGGTATCTTACCATAGCAGTGGTAAATGGACAATGTTAAAACAGTTAACAGTGGAGAAGTGTGTGCTAGTTAGAATCAGAATTGGGAGACTAAACAAAACACCCCCCAACATTTCAATACTAGGGAAAGCAAAAGCAAAACTGAACAGATGTAACGTTTGTTCTGTTTATTCCTGGCATGTTTATGTGGTTATCTGATAATGTTTTTCTCCACAACCTTCTGCTTTTCCAGAACCAGAGATAGTTTTTGACTTCTACTGTTCCGTCAGCCCAGCCTAAAAAACATTATAGCATTGGCTGTATTTTGGATGGTATGTTTGGAAGGTTTTGTGTAGTTTTTAAATGAGACAGCCCATTCAGATCTTTATGTGGGCTTTGTACACTGAGTTAAAGATCAGAGTAATGATTCTAAAAACAAAAAAAGTTAGAGTATCAAATATTAAATTGTTTTAATATTTATAAAATGATACTCACTTGAGATTGAAAGCAGCCAAATAGATGTGTGCAGCAGAGACAAATATGGTACAAATCAGTTACAGTAATCAAAAATCATTACTAGCAAAAAAAATAAAAAATAAAAAGTACCAAAAGAAGATTATAACATAGACTCTCAACAGAAAGAGGAGAGAGAATTTTTAAAGTGGATACAATTTTTGGCAACCTGGAGCAGAAAAGTGTGGTGTGTGCAGTGCTGTAAGGTTTTCAAGGCAAATAATTAAGCAGAGAGAGTTTGCCATTGCCTTTCTCTGCAGTCTTCCATGAAGGTCTCCCTTCCAAATACTGAGCCAACTTAGCTTCCAAGATCCAACAAGATCAGGCTACAATACACCAAACATAAAATGGCATAACCACAGACAAACTCAAGTGGAGAATCACATTTTTCCTGTGCAAAAAAAAAAATGTTTTCAGATAGTCTGTAAGACTGAGATATTCCTGTGACAGAAGAACTACTTGGGTCAAAGATGTCAGAAAACCCCACAACATATGAATAACAACAGCAAATGAGAAACAACCAGGTGGGAAAGCTCTAATGGCCCCTTTGTTGACTTTGCATATGCCAAAGGTGGGGGCACTGGTTAGCTGGCTTTAAAAAGAGGTTAGACATGCATGGCTGATCTATCAATGGTTATACTAGACACAGGGACTAAATGGAAGCCCATGTTAATCTATGTTCTGAATAGCAATGCAGAGCAGAGGAGCAATGGGGAGGGGGCATCTGATCTCCATAAGTAGGTGCATCTGGTTGGCAGTTGTGTAGCTTGATGGAGCAGTGAGAACAGAATGGTGGGGGGTGGGGACTGGCATTGTGTAACACTCTAGGAATGTTCTAAATCTCTACGGTAAATTCTTAGAGTGCTGCACAGCACTGATATTATTTCCAGTAGATGTCATGGCATTGTGCAATATTGATTTCCACTGTCACTGGCGACTCTGCTTTTTGTGAAACTAGCGGTACCCATCCACGCGTTGCTGTGGGTTATTGTGGTGAAATGGGAAAGGAACAGTAGCAGCAAATCAATTGCAGAGGCCAGCAGTACGTGCTCATGCAAACACGCAGCCTGATACTGTGCGATGTCATTGATGTGTGTGCCCGCATTCCTTGGGGGGGGGAATGGAAAGGCACCCCTCCCACACATCTAGGCTGGCTGGTCATGATCCTTTACCTGGGAGTAAGTTTGGTTGGTGGCAATGGGTGTCGCTTCTGAGGAAACCCTCTGAGGGGCACGACACAGCCATTCAAAGTATGTCATGGTTGCTTTATCGAGCTTACTCCTGAGTAATGCGTGCCTGGTTTTCTTAACTGTAATCACAGTATTTAGGGAATCTAGGGTGCCTGGCCCCTCCCTCCTGTCCCTTGCATGTCGCCCCTCACTCTCTTCCCTCTCTCACTTCTCTTCCCTTGCATGCCTCCCCCTCCACCTCTTCCCTCTCCCTCCCTCTCTTCCCTTGCATGCCACACCTCCCCTACCCTCTCCCTCCCTTCCCTCTCCCACGTGTGTATGTGTGTGTATGTGTTTCACTTCCACTCGAGTTGTTGCCTATGTACTGTTTTCACTGCTCATATCTGGCCATCTGAGCGAACATTCTAAACTGCACCAACATTCTAAGGGTGACAGTTACACACAGGCAGCTGCATGTCCTTCACCATGGAGCGCCAGGAAAGGCGTTTTACCTGGGCCAGGTGTGAAATTTCAGGTATGTGAACATCTAAAAACACTCTCGCCTGGCTGGCTATAGCGGCTGGGAATTTTCAGAGGAATTGGCCCAGCAGTTACTGAGTTATACCATCACTAACAAATACATGGTTAGCTTTTTATATATATAGATAGGATGCCGGTCTGTATGTATCATTAACTTGATTCAGTACTGTTGCTCTTATGCTTGCATGTTTGCCCCAACAGGATGAATAGCATCTCTGTAGGAGAAGGGAACTGAATTGGAGAAAACAGCCCATGAAGAATGAGCTACTTGCCTTCCTCCTGTGCTGTGGCTGATTTGAACTGATCTCCATATGATTACTGTTTCACAAGAAACAACAAACTGGAGATCTACTACAGCTCTTCCAGCATCTTCTTTGGTTTGACTTTTCACCAGATCTTCTGAGCATTCCCTGCTTAAATATTTGCATGAAGATCATCCTATTACCTCTTCAAGACTTAATATAAGTAGTGGGGCTAAATATCTTTACCAGTCAACTTTTCCTAGCCATTGTAGAGCACTTTCATTTGCTTCCATCAGCAGTAATATCTGAGAGACATTTAAAAATTCCCTATCCAGAGAGATTATGTGCATGTAATATGAAATGTGTTGACTCTGTTGGCCATATATTGCTATATTGCCCCTTTTTCAATACAATTAGGACAAATATATTGCCCCCGTTAATGGTGAATCGGGAGGGTCTTTCTGATCAACAGAATTTTTTCTTTTTATTGAATAATATTTCTTCTGCCATAACTGAATTAGTAGCCAAATTTCTATGTTACGTTTTATTACGTTTGTAAACTATTACGTTTGTAAACTGCCTGGAATGTTAGATTATACAATTATTTATAGATGACTACTTTTTTTTTAAATCCTGTACCTTCTATTTGTATCAATTTATATCCTATTTTGTTATGCCAATAAAATTCTATTTTGTTATGCCAATAAAAGTCTATTGATTGATTGACTATGTACACAGTCTTTGGTTAATTTCAAGCAAACATATGTATTCAAGAAACAGCCAGTATATTTGCTTTTGGTGTGTATGACAAGCTTGGATAATAGCCTTTACAGTTCAGCCGTTGTCAGAGAAGAGTACATCTTGGGCTCTGGAAAAAGATAATTTGGTTTCAATTTCCACAGCAAGATATTAGCTTAGAATTAAACATTTTCTGTTTGCAATGGCAGAACTGAATATTGCATGAACAAAGGGTGTGTGCAAGAAAATGACTTCCAGATCCTTATACTGTAAATGGAGACATTTTTAGATTTTTAAAATGGTAGTATTCCATTAAAATAAAGATAAAAATCAGAAAAAAGGAAGAAGCCCTTTTAAGCTTGTTCAATATTTGGAGGAACGATTAAAATTCTGCAGCATCTGTATTTCAATTGTGATGCTCTCCTTAGGCAAATAAAGGGTACATATGTGTGTGTGGGAGAGAGTAGTATCTCAGCAGTAAGTCCCAATATACTGAATAACACTTTGTGTATAGATCTAAAGAATATTGAAAATACAAGTTGAATCCAGCCAGTTTTTTAATCCACTCTCACAAAATTCCCTTCCATGCAACAGCATCCAGCCCTTTGGTACATGCAGGTCCCATAATTTTCAGTATAGTTTTTATGGATTGTCAAAGAGGATAGCCTCTTCCTTTTTCAACCGATCAAAAACTGGTAAGGCCTGGGGCAAGAAATATCCCCCTACAGAACAGAGAATACCTAGAGAATCTGAGGCCCTTTCGGCACGGGCCAGTTGAAAACGGGCGCTCAGCGGATCTGCAACGTCCCCAGGTCAGCTGCTTTTGCACAGGCGGCGCTTGCTGAAATGCAGCAGTGCCCACCTGGCTCCCTTCCTCCCTCAGGGCAATATCAGGCCGCCCTCAAAACACCCGCTTAAAGGGTAGTTTTGAGTAAACAGCGTGTTCTCGGCGGCGATGGTTTTAACAGCACCGCTGGGGAACACGCTGTTCTTCCATCTTCCCCACTTCGATCATGCCGTGCAGCCTGCTGTCCTTCCTAAGACCCTTCGCTGTCCTCCAACCCCTGGAGGTCGGAGGGTAGCGTGGGCATGGGCTTAGGAGGACAGCAGGGCTATCACAGCCGGCGAGTGGGAGAGGGACGGAAGGCGAGGTGGCTCCGCATGGAGTCGCTCTCCTGCACCGCTCTTGCTGGGGCCGCCAACACGCCATGCGGCACCGGCCTCCACCCCAATGCCGGCAGAATTCTTGCCGGTGTGAGGGCGCATAGAGGCCCGTGCAGAAAGGGCCTGATATTTGGAGAATGTGATGCATACAACAAGAAAACACTTATCTTTTTATGCCATGCGGCACTGAGAAGAGTCTCATAAAAGTATTCCATGCCCTTGGTGGGAAGGTGGGAGGTCTGAAAAGAATCTGCAGGAGGTTTGGTAGGATGGTTGCTTGGAACTAAGTTATCTGACAGTTAAAATAAGCACTTTAGCTTCCTTCATAAGAGTTTGGGGGCTGTTCTTTGAAGAACCTGAATGATTTCTCTTAAACTCCATTGTAACAGCTGGAAGGTGGCTTTTTTGAGCTGGAGGAAGGATCTGCACCTTAACTGGGTAGTAGGATATAATCACTGATAATTTATGATATTTTTGCAGAAGAATGCTAAGGAGATTGCCTGGTGCCTATATGTTTCCCCAAGAGGGGTATTGGTTGTTTTTTCCATTCTGGAGAGAGAGAGATTCAGGGTTTGAAAATGGTACAGGTTTGAAAATGGTACAGGGTCCTGTCTACACCATAACCCTACTAGATGCTTTTAAAAAGTGGTGGGAGATATACATAATTTTGTATCCCACCTAGGATTGCCAGTTCATTCCAGAAGGGACAAAAATGGGGGGCTGAAAGACATCACAACACTCTTGGGATTTCCTGTTCTTTGTGATAAGAACCATAGAGATTTTGGGAATTCCTAGTGCATTGTGACATCAATTTCAGGTAAAACTGGAAATGACACTGTGATGGGCTTCATAGTAAAAATGAGTCAAAAAGTGCAGATCTGTCTAGAGACATGTTACTTACATTTCAGGATGGGAAATAAACTCCTTAGGAACAGAAAAGCTCCCTATTTGAGCCTGGTATAGCAACTGGATGATTCAGAGAGGGAGGATATCTCTCTGACAGGAAATGTTTGAGTATGCTTTTAGATTCTGGTTCCTTTGAGTGAACCTCTAATCGCCTTAACTGTGGGCCTTTCCCCACTTACCTTTGGCCCCGCGCTACTTGAGGAAAGTAGCGCGGGGTTCCTTGTCGCCCTCTTTACTCTATTAGGGCGGCGCAAAGAAGCTGCTCCCGACGCTAAAGCCGCTGTCGCCCTCAGCTGCCAGCAGCATCCCAGGCTGTTCTTAACGGGCGCTTTGATGGCCCCTGCAGAAGCTGCTGGGTCGGGGACGTCCGGTTCGCGCCTGGGATGCTGCATGCTGAGAGCAGCGCGCGGCATAGAGGGGAACAACGAGAGTGGGGAAAGGCCCATAGTGTCTAAACATATCTACTCAGAGGGTGTATTTCAGTGTGTGGGAAGAATCTGATTGGTGATATAGTGTCAGCCCTAGCTGATAAAGCAAAATAATACCCAGACAAGAAGAACTGATTGTTTATTGAGGGGCCACAGGTGAGGTGGAAGAGAACAGACTTTCCACAAATGGCCATAGTTATAGACAAGGATAGGAATACATCTTCTGAGGAAGGAAAAGAATTACTGGACCAGTTAGTGCAGGATAATACTTTCTAGTCGGATCCTCTCTGGTGTATTTGGGTTTTGCTTTATGTTTTACCTCAGGAGTGGGATTTATATTTGTTTTGGGTATCTAACTCAGCCAAAGCTGTGTCAGTGTGTACTGTGAAAAGCACCAGCCTGTTAGGACCCAAAGTCTGCAATAATCCATAAGCCAGAAAAACCTCTTGAACATCTAAGCTATTAAAACTAAAACTTTAAAAGCCTATGTAAGATCCGTGCCAGTGCCTGAAAATGAAATACCGTACTGAAATCTATACTGAAGTTGTGTATATTTGTTGTGTATATTTATATCCTGAAGTTGTGTATATTGTGTATATACTGAAGTTGTGTATATTTATATCCTGTCTTTCCATTCCTACTTTCCATTCTCTTGAGTTTTTTCCTATCCCATCTCACCTGTTAATAAATTTTAATTCTGTTTGTTGAACCTGCCTCAGCATTTCTTTGGTGTCTAGAAAAGAGGGTTTCCCAAAAGTAAAATAATGGGGTTCTTTCACCTTCTGGGCAGTTAGAGGGCTGAGCTATACTGCTTTCAAATCACCTCACACTACCATAACAAGAAGCTCAGTCCCTGAGAAAAGGTGGGGTATCTGACCAGCCCAGTCAGAAAGAGTATATATAGTCTGCCTCAGGAAGTTAGGAAAGTGAGGGGATCCGTTGCAGACACCATTTCAATTCCCCCACTTTTGCTTCCCCTGGTGGAAGATACTATTGGCTGGGAGACTGCCCATTAGGCAAGCAATCCTGTAAACCTAATCCAACCATGTATGCTTAGACGGCTCATGGAATTTCCTCACATTTTTCTCCATTCATGCAGCCCCTTCTGACCCCTGAAGAGATCATTTCTGAGGTTATGGGAACTATGCAGATGTACAGCTGCATGAACTGCAGGGCTGAATTAAACAGGGATCAGGGAATGAAATTGCTACTTCCCCTCAGCACGCGCACAAGAGAGGGGATGAGTAATTTCACTCTCTTGTACCTGCATCCTTAAACTCACTGCCTACAACCTGTGCAGGATCTCTGTGTGGATCCTGTGACCCTAGGAATGATCTGGGGATCAGGAGGATCTACAGGAACAGAGATCAATGCCGTTCTGAGCAGAATCAGGCTCCCAGGAACCTGGAAGATGCCTTTCCCCTCAGCTGCTGTGTGGCTATGGGAAAGAGAGTCAAGTCTAGGGCACCCCAACAGTAAACCTCGATTGAAAAACATAACATGTAGTTTAGTCTTTCAAATTATAATCCTATGCAAAGTGACTCCAGTCTAAGGCCACTGATTTCAGCTGAGCATCTCTGCATAGGATTATACTGTCAGATGCTTGTAATTTATCTTATTAAAATTACTTGATTTTTTAATACCTAAAATGTTTACATTAAGCATGTAATACCATCTATGTTCAGGTTTTGACTACATCACAGCCTATATTTAGGTCTTGCCATATTACATGCCTCTCTTCCCCACAGCACCATTGCTGCTGGGGCCAGCTCAGGAGCTCACTGCAACATCCTGCCACTGCTCCCTGCTCTGGGCGTAAGCAAAGCAAGGGTTTGGCTTCCATTGCAACCCAGCCTCTATTTGCAAAGATCCATCTGAAATCCAATTTTGTTTAAACCCTTGACGTACAGCAGCCACACAGCTCTGTGGCAGGAGCAAGAGGTAGCAACTCAAAAAGCAGGACTTGTACTCACCTGGGTCTGGGGCAATGCATTCGCACTTATACATAGTCACATAGTCCGGTTTGAAATCTGAATTGATGGGGTAGTATTTGAAGGCGCCGATCATCTTCTTGATAGCATCATAGATGAAGATGAAGCTAATGAGAGTGGAGAATCCCTCCTCAGTGAAGCGTGTGATGTACTTTATAATGAAGCTGGCATCTGTAGCCACCAAAATAAGGCACTGGAAAGCAGAGTGCAAGCCAATCCAGAGGCGGAACTCCATGTAGTCAATGCTATTACCTCTGCAATTGGGAACATCAAGCAGTTCCAATGAAAATAATGTCCTCTGTCTGCCTTAAAGCTCCAGCAAGTCTTGACTTCCACTGGATGCTGGTTGTTTAGAAGCCAAATCTTTCCTACTTCAAGTTATATGCTAATTACATGTTAAAATTTCCTGGAAGAGTCTTTCTCTTTCAGGCCAGATCTTTTCTAGATCTGGTCTCTAGTAAACTGATGGTAGTGGTCATTCACAAGTACTTGATTCAAATGAACCTCTTTTCATTACTCCTTGATATTGTCAATTTTAATTCTTTCTCTCATTGGCTAAAAGCACATGCTTTTCATTTAATCACTAAACTAAAACTTTTCAGTCCAGTTATAAGAAGTCTGTTGGTCACTGAAGTTTTATCTGTCTCTACTAAATAAATAGTTTACAATAAAATAGTGTAGAAGTTTGAGGATGAGCAGAGGGTACCTTTACCTCCGCCTCCCACCTTTTAGGATGCTACATTAAATTCATTAAATTACTCTCTTTCTATACCTATGTACTTCCCTTTATGTTGCTACATGTCATGAATTGGTTATGTTTGTTTGAACTGTGGTGATACACTTAAGGAACTTATTGGTAGTGCTATTTTTAGGCTGTTCAGTTGTATGAGTTTATCTCTTTTCTGCTGTTCCATTTTATTAATTGGGACTTTCTATGATGCTTCACTTTATGGATTGGTCTGTTCTGAATGGAGTTTTTGAACTATGTTGCTTATGTCCAATAAACTGAATATTTTGGAACAGATTTTACTGTAATATTTCATGATTTTAGATAATAAGAAGGTGTGGTATCAGCAGGCAAAGGTGTTGTGTCAGTGGGCAAAGACTTAGGATGGCCGCAGTGTTTTCTGATGACCCAGAGACCATCCAGAATGAATAGGTGGGACTTGCGAGTCTCTTCCTTCACAGGGGATTTTGTCAAATGCCTTGCTGAAATCAGAATATATTACATCCTGGCATCCATTCAATTGACAAACCTGCCTGCCTGCCTGCCTGCCTGCCTGTCGATCATGTCCTTGTAATCCATCAATTGTTTTCAAGATACTTACAAATGGATCACTTTTTAATCTTTTCTAATATATAATATATTGACTCACAGAAGTTCTTAGAATCCATCAGTAAGTTTCTGAAGCACTGTAGAGTGTGGTTTATCCAGCCCTGCAGACTGAAATGTATTGTAGCTAACTAGCTATGCTCTCATTAACCTAGTGCTAGGGTGTTACGAGGGACAGATAATAGAAAAGAAACTATGTAATGATATTTTGCATCAAGAATTAACAACTAAAGCTTGGGTCTGTTTATGTGATTTTGGTTCTCAAGTATGTAAAAATTCTTTTACTCACTTGCTGAAATCATAGAGCAGCTTTTCAAAGATAAGGATGGGTCCAGTACTGCTCAGGATAATAAGAGGCTGTCCAGCTAAAAGGCAGAACACAGAACCTGCCATTGCTGTTCCAAGGAAGCTCTCCATAACTCCCTGGTGGGAAAAAATCACATTGATAAATATCCTTAGCCTTCATTTTTATTCATAAGGTACCCCTCAAAAATCATGACAGCAATGTTACCAGGAAAGATTCCTCCAGGAATCTGTCATAGATACTCTCTTAAAGTCATCTATGCTTGTGACCATCACTATGTCCACTGACAGTGAACACCACAATTTAATTGCTCATTGAATATGGTACTTCCTTTTTACCATAATTTAATTGCTCATTGAATATAGTACTTTCTTTTGTCCATCCTAAACCACCAAATGCATTGGATGCCCCCAAGATCTAGTTCTATGGAAGAGAGAGGCCCCTTCCGCACATGCAAAATAATGCGTTTTCAAACCACTTTCACAACTGTTTCCAAGTGGATTTTGCTATTCCGCACAGCTTCAAAGAGCACTGAAAGCAGTTTGAAAGTGCATTATTCTGCATGTGCGGAATGAGCCGGAGAGAAAAAAGTTCTCTGGATCCACTTTCTCTGTTCCATGCATAATTTTATAAACCTCTATTATGTCTCTCTCTCCCTTAGTTGTCTTTTTTCCTAAAAAGCTCCACATCTTTAATGTTTACAATGGTCATTCCAACTGCAAAATGTGACTGACACCACAGGTAATAAATTTGAAAGGTGTTCCTTTCATGTTGTACCCACCTTCTAAAGGTCAAGCAGAGTGCAAGATAGGTATGCCATCTGAATTGGGAAACTCCAATCATGCCTCAGCAGAACCCAGTCTATTAGCATAGCTGTTGGTCCAGTTCAGGTGAGCCCTATCAATCCCTGTTATGATTTACTTCTTAGATTTGAAGTCATTAGGGACCCAAATATCACAAGCTACCTCTAGTGATAAGGTATCACCATTTGAATCTCAGCCCTCCATTTTGATCCAAACTTACCTGATAGTTTTCTGTAGCATCTCCTAGCAAGCCACCAAATGTTATAGCATTTGTAATGCAGCCAAGGTAGATGAAGAGTATGGCAGAGATAGACTGGATATGAAAGCCTTCATAGAAATCACTGGGAAACCAAGGAAGCTTTCTCTTGATATCCAAATACAGACCACCACAAAACCTGATAAAGATAACAGGCAAGGCGGTACACACTCAACACTAATTTAATACAAATCAACAAAACCTGCAGTCAGTGACTTGAATATAACACCTCAAGCCACTTTGGATAGATTAATTTATTCTTAATGTATTATTTCTATATTATACTTCTCAAGCCACTTTGGATAGATTAGGGTAATTTATTATTCTTCTGATAGCAATATGAAATTGTAAGGCGCCAGGAACAGAGGGAGGGGGAAGTGCACGCATGCACCCCTTCAAGTCCCTGAACACACCCTGCACCCCTCCAAGCCCCTGTCCGCCCCTGGAACACCCCGTCCCACCCCATCCTGTCCCTGCCACACCCCCAGAACACCTCTGCAGAGGTCTGCACCTGGTGCATCGCGCACCCCCGTCCCCTTGGCGCTACGCCTCTGCAAGGAGCTACATTCAGCACAGTAATCTCAGGCCTTTCCATGTTTCGTTTCTCTCCCTTTGCGGCATTGAAGATTTTCCCCAAGCATCAGCTCGGCTTAACATCCTGTTTATCAGTCACAAACAAGGAGATGACTTTCCAATGGACTGCTCAGTATTTGTGTAAATAGCCTTTAGAAACATTAATCACTGATAATTTAATTGGCATAATTTTAATACACGTGCAGTTTTGCAACAAACAAAAAGTCCCAATGCAAATCTATTGGCAGGCATTTGAGTCACTCAGTACCAAGCCAAAGAGACCCAGTGATCAACTCATGTCCGATGACTCAGTCATCATGGCACATTCAACAAGGCAAGTTCAACTGTCAGATGCATTTCCACAATTTTTTTGGCATCCATTATAGTCTGGTCCCTAAGGGGAGATATGGGGGGAAGAATTTCTGACATGGTGGAAAAGTCATTAGTAGGTGGAATGTTTAGCACCCATCAGCTACAAGACCCTGTTGCTCTTTCAACAGGACCTCATCCCCTGCTTTATGTGCAATTTCAGATCATCTGCCTTCCATACTGCTTGTGACATAAAGAAGAATGGCTCACCTTCCAGTCCAAATAAGTTCCTCCCCAATTTCATGCACAGCTGGCATCTCTTCATCTTCACTGCCACTGCCGCCTCCCCCTCCGCTACCACCTCCTCCTGCTCCACCGGCGGTGCCATTCATCTGCCCTGCTTCACTCAGTGAAAACACAGATTTTCTATACAAATAGCAGAGAGTGTTAATAAATGTAGATTCTTCCACACTGTGGCCCTTTCATGCCACTGTGGTATTGCACTTATACAATGATCCAGAAGTACAATTACTTACACAGTGATAATTAAAATGGTTCTTCACCCTTTTACAACCCTTTCATGTTCTATTTCCACACAGAAAGATCCTGAATTGAACTGTCTCCTCCCAGCCACCCACAATAATAAAATATGATAATTTTTTGAAATTGTGAGCTCATGCTCCCTTCTGTATCATTATTGTATAATCTGTTGTTCAAGGAAACATTTCCTGTACTCTTTTCCCCCTTGCAAGCACGTGAACACATGAGGTTGTTTTATATCAAATCAGGACTTTTGGTCCATCGAGATCAATATTGTCTACTAGCAGCTCTGCAGGGTCTTCTTAGGTTTTTCACATCACCTGCTACCTGATGATCCCTTTAATTGGAGATGTTGGGTTTTGAATTTGGGATCTTCTGTATACCAAGCAGATACTTAACCACTAAATCACAACCTCTCCTCAGTTGCAGGCTGTGTAGAAATTTAAGGAGGTATGGACCACATTGCAGGACATTTTAAATTGGCAGTGTTCTTTGGAGAAAGCAATGACAGGTAAAATGCATTAAATCAAAATATGTTTGTTTTATTGACTACGGATAATAAAAGAACCCTGCTGGATTTCACCAGTGGTCTATCTAGTCCAGTATCCCAGTGTTTCAGATAGGACAATTCCCATCAGCCTCTACCAGCATGGCCAATTGGCCATGCTGATAGAGGCTGATGGGAATTGTAGTTCCTGAACATCTGGAGAGCCGCAGGTTCCCTACCCCTGGTCTAGTCCCATATCTTCCATTAATCTTTCTAACTCCCTTTTAAAACCAGCTGTACTTGTGTACTACGTCGCATCAGGTAGCCACAAACAGTATGAAACCGAGCTCCCCTACCTCTTATCTGCAGATGGCAATTTCTTGGGTGGTTCTATCCTGATATTTGGATCCCATTCTCCAGGTGGAAGAACAATGACCTCATCCAAAAACTCATCAATTCCTGCTATCAGGTCCTCTCTGTCTCTAGCTTTGTAGGCAACATCACTGAACAGCTGAAAGTTTAAAAACAGAGACATTATTTGAGCAGATCATTAGTTTTGGACAAAGGAGAAAAGAGAAAGGAACCAGCAATTGTTTGTTGCTCTTCCATCCTGAATATATGTACCATTAAAGGCAAATAATTCCAGAGTGGTAGCTGTGTTGATCTGTTGCAGCAAAATTGCACAGGAGTCTAACCCTAACCCAAAGATTAACACAATTTGTCTCTGTATGAACTTTTGTGAGTCAGAGCTCATTTTCTCAGGTGCACAGAAGTGGGCATCCAGTAGGCTCGATTAAATAGCTGAAGGGGGGGGGGGGCTATTATATAGAGAGGCTGGTATGAAATAAAATCTGATCAAATGAGAAAGTTCACCCAAAAGAGATGTGAGATGTTTCCCACCACAAAAAGCAGAATAGGATAAACATCAAATATGAAGCAGAATTAAATGAGATAGTGAAACAAATTAACAACTGTAAGGCCATTTCCACACGGCACAATTATACCGGATTACAATTGGTACCCCTGCAAAAAAGGCTGCGCTTCTGATTGGTCAGCCCACAGCAAGTGGGGGAAAACGAAGTCCCCACTTTTTTCCAGTTCTGGATAGGGCCCAGCGCAGGCTCAGCATGTCAAGTGGCAACAAAAAACAACGGGCACAGCATCACATCACATTCCCACTCATGTTCTCATATTTTTGTGGAAAATGAGAGACCCCCCCCCCTGAAATGCCCACTAACATTTGGCCCAAAGCTCACATCTCCCTAGCTATGCATTCCAAGCAACTAGTACACGGGCAGAAAAGAAAATGGGGATATTTTGGGACTCCACTCCTTATTAAACCAAGCAAAATGGCACCTGGTCAATACCATGAGCAGAAAACAAGCTTGGGGCAACGTTTCGGGAAAGGCGGGCTGCAACAGTCAGTGGCTTAGCAGAGTTGAAAACTGACATGACGTCCAGTGGGGAGATCAGAGGGGCAGGCGGTGGGGCGGAGAGATCAGGTGGCCGGGCGGGAAAAATAAACTGGTTCTGCTCCCATGGTGTTTGCACAGTAGTGGGTTCACTGTGGGATTTTTGAAAAGAATCACCAAATTGATGATTTTTGAAAATCCTGGGATGAAGGAAATGTCATGGGACGAACCCGCTTTAGGACCAGGAACCATGCAAACTTCTTGGCCAAACCGGGATATTTCCCTTGCTCAACCTGGGATATTTGGACCATGCAGAAACTACCCATGAGGTGAAGTACATGAGTTATTAATGCCTACAGTAAATTGGTTTCAGAGTGTAGTTGTGTTGGTCTGCAGTAGAACAGCTAGATTCTAGCCCAGTAGCACATTAGAGATCCACAAGATTTTCAGGGTATGAGCTTTGAAAAGTTAAAGCTCCTTTTGTCAGATATATGTTGAAGGGAGCTTTGACTCTTGAAAGCTCATATCACGAAAATCTTGTTGGTCTTTAGGTGTTCCTGAACTTAAACCTAGCTGTTCTACAATGAGTTAGGAATCCAAAGTCCTTGTTAAATCCTGGTTGTGGGTACATTGTCTGGAGTCTGAGTTACTACTGGACTCACATGTAAATAAACACAGGGGCTCAGATTCCCTGTGTGAGCTGATGCAAATATTTGAGGAGATGGATGATGCCATCATAAGCATGGGGAAGGATGTAGATAAAAATCAATCCAATAACATGTAGTTCACACCTTGTGTAAAGCTTACCTTCTTTTCGCACAGGATACAGAATACATATGCCCTTCAAAAGAATCAAGTCAATGCACAGTTAGCTTTTGACCCTGAGCGAGCACCTTGAGAAGGTAACAGCGAGAAATGTACTTACATCATCTACCATGAGAGTGGCAATGGCTCTACCAATTTCATTGTAGGATTTTGATTTTCCTGAAGGACCCAGGAGGATAAACAGGAATCTGGCGAATGAAAAAAGCTCATGCACTGACTATCATTTGCAATCATTTTCCTTTGCAAGGTTTTCACCATACAAGCCCCAGGTAAAGAACACTGCTGCGACAAAAAATGCTTTTTTGCCCATTCCACCTATAGAAGAGACAATTCTAGGAGCTGAGTTGTTTCCATTTCAGTAGCTGATAACAAGAAAGGAATATTACTCCTATACTGGTTGGTTGCTAAGCAGGGTCAGTCCTGGCTAGTGCTTGGATGGAAAGGAAGTCCAGGGTTGCTAGGCAAACCACCTTTGTCACAGGATGTAACATTTTTGCTCAGCCCCAATTTGGGTATTTTTGGAAGTTCAAAACTCCAGATAATAAGCAATCAAGAACAAGTTTAACAAAACATTTTGTGTAGCTCCCATGAGTATTTGTTGTAGATAATGTGGGAATTTACGATAAGTAATATTCCTGAGAGAAATCTTTTGTGGGTGGGGTTCAACTTATGATGTTACAGGGTAAAAATACAAATCAGTACTGAAGACCCTGCTCTTCACCACCCATTTGTTCAATCCTCCTTGGGGAACAATTCACATCTTTTTAAAAATTTACTTACCTAGTTGGAACAGGTACTTCCGTCACCCCACCCAGCATGGTGGACTGAACGAGTCGCACAAATGCCACGAATGGCTTGTCCAGGAAGTCCACTTCTCCCACCAGTACATTAGAGGCTTCAGAATCTTTGGGAATCTTCTTTATGAATTTATTTTTGAGCTGTGAATAAATAAGAGTGTCTCAGAAGCTCAGAAATTCCTCACCTTTTTTGGCTTCATCTGAACAGTGCTTGCTGAACAGAGTTCAACAGGGGAGTCCTGAATGTTCAGTTCAGTGGGGAACTTTCTGATGGGTTGTGCCTCAAGATTACATCAGCAATACTAGAATTTGATTGACTCACTCAGGCTCTTTCCGCACAGGCCAATTAAACCGGGATAACACCAATAAAAAAACCGGGGCAGACGGATCCCGATCCTAACACGGATCTGCTCCACGTTTCCCACCCAACCCGGGTTTTTCAAGAATCTGCTATGTGCAATTCTTTTGTTTTAATGCACCTCACAGCTGCAGTCGAGCAAATGGCCGTGGCTGTGAGGTGTGTTAGAACAAGAGAATCACAAAAATTGTGATTCTTGGAAAACCCTTCCCTGGCTCCCATCTGCAGAGCCATGCAGGGGAAACGGACCTTATCATGGCCTGGAGGGGGTGGGGGCGCTTCACAGGCAAGCAAGGAAGATAAAAAAAGCAGGTAGGGAAGGAAAAAAAGAGGTGCCTTTGTGTGAAGTCGTGTGCCCTGCCCTGCTGGCTCTCCACAAGGCTGTGTGAAGGGGCTGGGGCAAGGGCGGGTTCATGTAACCCACCTTTCCCCTGTTTTTATTGGCCCGTGAGGAAAGGGCCTCACTGCTTCCTTTCCAGACACCTCCACAGATACGCAACATATAGTGGCAGAATATTTTGGGTATAACATTCATCCTGAGTGCTCCACATACATTATTTCATTTATCCTTATCCTTACAAGAACCCTTTAAAGCCGGTCCGAATGACTATCGTCACATCCGTATTATAGAGGGAGGAGGGATGTGAATTTGTGACATGGTAGCTTGCTGAGTGCCAGCCAGTGAGTTCATGGCTGAGGAAACATTCAAATCCAGAACTTCCAGCTCATGTTCTTAACCAGGATGCTGCAGCAATTCTTAATAAATTTGGAGCCTTGACCTCTTGGGAAGTTGGGTAATAAATAATAAATAAGGAAGCCAGATGAGAAGCAGGCAGAGCACTTGATTTTATTGGCTTTGTAGACAAAACTGTTTGTCACTCTTGTGGGTCAAGTACTCCTTGTATGGAATAACTGTCCTCCTTTGCATCTGGCCACTCCACTATGATCTTGCCCTTTTCCCTCTCTCCAATCTTTCTGATCTTTTCTGCAGAGCGGAAACACCAGATAATGGAGGCTGGAAGTCTCATTTAATACATCTACATCTCCCTCTCTTGACCCTTGCAGCCATTTCATTATTATTAGTCTAAAATAGGTTCCATAAACTCCAGTCTGGGGTTTATTATAATCTATACACTGGCAGGAGGAGAGGCACGTGAGTTCAGGAAAAAAAAAACTCCCCTCCTTCTAGCCACCCCCTTTCTTCTAATCTTTTAAATCCATGCTGGAAAAAAAAGCCAATAAAGCTTTAGGAATAAGCAGAGACCAGGAGTTAACAGCAACCTTCTAAGCTTCATGGAAAAGGCTGCGTAAAAGTCCCTGTGTAGTGACCCTACTAGGCTGATTAAGCCCTTAGTTCTTTGGGAACTAAATGTTTTGCATATCTCACTGTTAACCCTCCTCATGGCCACTTTTCAAGGTGTTTCACATAATGGATTCGAGTATGAGGTGTAGGCAGCTGCCACATGACGAGGATTCCCCCTGTTGCTTTTGTCGTCGCCACAGGCGGACTGGGTTGTGTATCAGCAGTGGAACCTTCCACACAGGACTTCCCTCCTTCAATCCTGTGCACCTGCTATCTCCCTGCATTTGTGCCAAGGCAGAGCTGTTTTTGAGGGCTTCAAGAAACAAAAATCAATAGTTGCTACAGCATTATAATACTGTAGTGCTCAAAAAGTGCTACATTATAATACATGATAATTCTGTAGCGCTAAAAAAAAAAGCCCTCAAAAAATCCTGCAGTGGCATCGTAGGGATGACCATGAGTGCACTGCTCAGTGGCAGGAAAATGACACCAAATGTGGGTGGGATATTGAAAAGGCACCCTTTCCTCTCCAGATGGCTGCATAGTTTGCTTGGACTGTGCTCGTCCCCAAAAAGACTGGAGCAAAGCAGTTTGGGAAAGAGCATACGACGGACAGGGAAAGGACTACTAAAGGACAACCAAAGCACAGTTGAAGCATGACATGTGCAGATGCTCCATCCCCCCCCCCCCCAAACACTCCACTTTGGAAGCCAAAGGTGAGGAAAACCTCCCTGTGGAAGCAGCTGAGCCTTGGGTGCCACGTGAATCCTTCTCCTTTTTCTTCGCTCCTGTGCCTTTTGTCACTGCCTGACACAAATTTTCAGTTTTTTCCTAGTTTTTCACCTAATTCTATGGGCGCAAGTTTTCAGAAGACACATTGATGACATAGAAAAGACACATTGATGAAACAAAAATCACTGAAGACCTAAACAGCTAGTTAGACATACCGTACATTGTATACATGGGCATGGGTATATTTAGAAAATATTGTAGAGCTAGTTATGCCTGTACAACCATTGGTAACCAACAGAAAACATGGATGAATATGACAGCCGGTTCAAATTCTCTACAACTTGAGAAGCCACTTATGACACTTCAACAGGAAATTTGGTTCTCATAAAGGGATTGGGAAGGACTTCCTACCTGATCTGTGCTTGGAGTGTCTGTGATGTCATTCATGCTTCTGCTTTGGGCATGGCCTAAAGGGTGAAATATGCATATATATCCAATGTGAGAAGCTTTTGTTTACTACAGAGGTGAGGAAACTCAAGTACATGGGCAGGAAAAAAGTCTCCATGCATCCTTCTTATGTAACCCAGTACTGTTATCCCCAGAATGTCCCTACTGGTTTGAGAATATCTTGCTGTTGTAAAGCCATTGTCCTACTAAGTGGGTCATGCCAAGTAGGCATGGGAGGTTTGTTCCCTGCACAAATGAGTGCAGCAGCTGCTTTCTATTCCTGGTTAACTGCTCAAACCAGAAAATGGTATCTTATGATGTATTGTCAAAGGCTTTCACTACCAGAATCAACTGGGTGTTGTGGGTTTTCTAGGCTGTGTGGTAGTTTTAGCTCTAATGTTAGTTAGAGTAGGTCTGGTAGTTTTAGCTCTAATGTTGTAGGAGAAACATTAGGAGCTAAAACTACCAGACCATGGCCACCCAACCTAGAAAACCCACAATAGTCAATTGGCATCTTTTGAGTTTTTTGGGCCCTTGTGTTTTTGGGCCCCTTCCTTCAACTCTTGTGTTATTTTCAAGTTATTATCATTATTTACATATTGGTCATATTCAGTGGTGGGATCCAAAAATTTTAATAACAGGTTCCAATGGTGGTGGGATTCAAACAGTGGCTCCGCCGCACACACGCACCTCCAGTCCCTATTGGGCAGGGAGGTTGCTTTAGTAACCCCTTCTCGGCACTCAGAAAAAATTAGTAACCACTTCTAGAGAAGTGGTGAGAACTGGTTGGATCCCACCTCTGGTCATATTTCTAAACTTAATTTTCCTGCAATTTACAATTTTAACAAATCACAAAGAAAACTAACATCCACAATTAAACCCAGCAGAACAAGATACAACTGGAAATTAACATAAACCATCCAGGACAAATTAGCATCAAATTAGTATAAGATGGTCATAAAACATAATCTTCACTCAATTGCTCTGCTGCAAATACCATCCTAAATAAGTAGTTCTTATGTCATACAGAATTGGGCATGGAAAGATGCTGAGCAGACCTTGCTAGGGATAGTATTCCATTAAGAGGATGCTTCTAATAAAATCCCCTGGAGCAAGTAGGCAAAAGGGATATGGAGCAAGGAAGCCTTGGATAGCCTCAGGGAATGGGAAGGCATGTTCAAGAACTAGATCCTATGAATGAATTCTGTGTGTTCTTGATTGTCTCTGCCATGGAGCACACTTCCTCTTCCACTAAAACTTCCATGTGAGCAAGGTCCTGCTAAGAATCACTGATCTTGCACAGATGGAAATTTGTAGCAGGAAGTGTGGTTCACACTAGTGACTGTGTAGCACAAATGGAACTCATTCATAGGATCCAAGCCTGTGCGTTTTGGAATGAACAGAGAACAGGATCGCACTTCTTCTTAACTCAGCTATCACAGAATACTGCCTGCAAATGGAAACATCCCCCTGCCTTTGGTAGGACAGCTTCTTACAGGTATCTGCGAATTCGCTCTCTAAGTTTGGACAGGAGACTAAAGAAGATGGGGAAGAACAGGAGTCTCTTCTGAGGAGTGTGATAAATGTCAGTGGTTCTCACCTCTATTGTCCTCCAAGGCTTCCATTTATCCCTGGGAAACGGATCTCTGGGCAACCCCTTGAACATGGTTTGGGGAGAACATTTCTGGCATCACAATTTTAAATTTCAAAAAAGCAACTACAAAATCAGGTCTGAAGAAAAGATGGAAAATTGACACAGAAAATAATGGTGTGCCATGGATTGGTAATAACGTTGTCTGAATTCTCCATGCAAGTGGATTTGATGAGTGATGAGTTATTCTGGACTAAACAGCTAGTGTAGAAGGCACACAGCCCATTTTTACCTCGCTGTATTAGCACAACATTAATTCTATTCTGGGAATGGCCCTTGAGGCCCAGAGAGATCAGGTTGTGCCATGGTGTCTCCTGTCTCAGTTCCTCTTCAGAAATAATCACTTTCCCCGCAGAAATACAAGTCTGTGCAAATGTTTAATAATGGGATGTGTCATGTGTGCCTCCTTCCAGTCATTGGGTTACCATAATAACTTATTCCTTGAATATTGATTTAATTATTTCTTCTAATTCTCTATGCCATGACGGGCTGGAGTAGAACTCACGCAATCGCCCATAACTTGTGCTGTGTCTCATCCTGAGGTCTTCAGTCGAGCGGTGAAAGCTGGCCCCTGCAGCAGGACTCCGGACAGGGCTGCGATCTGTGAACCAGAACACAGGTCTTATACTGAATCAAACCATCCAACTCAGTATTATCTACTGAAGCTGGGCAGTAGCTCTCCACACTTCCAGGGGGACGTCTTTCACATCACCTGCTACCTGATCCTTTAGATTGGAGATGCAGGAATTGAACCTGGGATCCTCTAGATGCCAAGCAGGTGTTCTACCACTGAACCAAAGCCCCTCCCCAAGGTGCAGTGTGGGCTTGTGTAACCATATCAACATGGCTAAAAGGCTGTGGGTGCCTGCTAATCAGCAAGAGTATGCATGAACTGCCCTTATCCATTGTGGGAAGGATCCCACGGTTCTATTACACTAAGGAAAGAAGACTGGAAAGACTGCCATTTATAAGATGTTGGCAATTTGGAGAGCAGCCATGACTCAAAAAGGGTAGCGACTCACTTGTGTTTGAGACAGATTTGCCAATATCCGCCAATGATCGATGAATAGGTTTCTTGGTCTGGTGACGGTGCCTTCTCAGGAGCACATAACTTATTTTTTCCCGCAGTTCTGGTTTGAGCAAGCCATCCTCTATTTGCTTTTCAATGACATCATCTGAGAAAATTAAATTAGATTTTTTTAAAAAAGAGATAAATGCAACTGATGCATAAAATCAGCATCACCCAACTATTTCTTAATACCCCCCTTTAAAAACATGTTAAAATGCCACACTCCCTCTGGAACTCGGCACAAACGAGAACTGCACAAGCCAAGGAGAAGCTGCATCCCAAGGCATTCTGCACTGCTGGCTAGGTTGCCAACTTCCAGGTGGCACCTGGAGAACTCCTGGGATTATGGCTGATTTTCAGGTGACAGAGATCAAGTCTCTAGGAGAAAATGGTGGACTCCTTGGGAGGGTGGACTCCATGGCATTATACCCTGCTGAAGTCCCTCCACTCCCTAAACCAGGGGTCTGCAACCTGTGGCTCTCCAGATGTTCATGGACTACAATTCCCATCAGTCCCTGCCAGCATGGCCAATTGGCTTGACTACTCAGCATTTTCCCTGTCCCAGTTTGCTGACAGCAGCCACCTCTCCATGCTGGCAGGGGTAGTCCATGAACATCTGGAGAGCCACAGGTTGCAGACCCCTGCCCTAAACCCTGCCCTCCTCAGGCTCCAACACCAAAATCACAAGACATTTCCAGACCCAGAGCTGGCAACTCTACTGCTTGCTCAGCCAAACATCTACAGAGAGGGCAGCTTCATGCCTAGGCCTAAAACTGAGTGCTGAATGATTAATACATGTTTGTCCTCTAGGCATGCAATGATATGTTGTTGGAGCATTCTTAGAATGTCAAACACAATACTTATGGGTGTCAGCTGTCAATAATCCAGTAGTGAAAAATCTAGAGAGAAGCATGCATGTACCCACTAGGGAATGTGCCCAAGCCATGTCTGACAAACAGCAGAAGCTTAAGGGGCAAGCATATTGCTGTGCTGCATGCACAGTGACAACACTTTTAGGAAAAATTGGAAGTGATATCATGTTGTTCTAGGGGCTACCATAGAATTTCCAGAGTTTCATAGAGTGACATGATGTCACTTCTGCCCCCCAGGAAGTGACATCATAGACTACTCCAGTATTAAAATTTCCCCCTCCTGCCATAGCCTGGAAAAGTGCCAGGCAATGCAGGGATGATGGTGGAGATGGAGGTTCCCCTGCCCCTAGTAGGAGAACTGTCAATCTGAGTACCAGCCAGAAAACTAGAATGAATACATTTAACCATTTTTAATGCCCATTAACAAACTGACTCTCCATTAACAAACATAATATCTATTAACAAACTGAAACTTAATCTCAATGTGATGCATGTACTATTGGTGGGCAGAAGGAGTGATGCAGAATCTGAGGTCTCTCCTGCACTGGACAGAGTTTTGCTTCCTTTAAAAGAGCAGGTCAGAAGCTTGGTTGACTGCTGGATCTGGGTTTGCGGCTGGATAAACAGGTAGAAATTATGACCAAGAGTGCCTTTTGCCATCTCTGTCTGGCTATTTGCAGCATTTCCTGGGCAGAACAGTTCTGATCACTGTTGTATGTACTCCTGTAACACTTAGGTTGATTGTAAGAATCATATCACTGCAATCTTGACCCACCTACATTGGCTCCCAATTTTCTTGGCCAGTTCAAAGGAATGGTGGTGGAAAGAGCCATCAAGTTGCAGCTGACTTATGGTAACCCTGTAGACTTTTCAATACAAGAGATGTTCAAAGGTAGTTTGCCATTGCTTCCCTCTGAGTAGCAATCCTGGACTTCCTTGGTCTTCCATCCAAGTACTAACTAGTGCCAACCCTGCTTAGCTTCTAAGATCTGATGAGATTGGGATTGGGCTAGCCTAGGCTGTCTAGGTAAAGGTCCAGTTCAAGGGGCTACTCTTAATTTTTTTTTTTAATACAGGACTAAATGTACCTCATTGGTGATTGTAGTGATTGTTGCAATTTAGCAACACATCCTTATGGGAACATAGAGAATGGGAGTTTCTAGAAGATCCCTTCTGGCTGGAAGGGGAACTGAAGGCAGTAGGGCTTCGAGAGTCATCAGAAAAACCAGGAGAATACTGTGTTTGCTTGTCAATAAAATATTATATTTACTTTGACTTTGGCGTGCCCCTCATGTGATTGAGTGCTAACTGATTTCAAAGCTTAAACTGATCGTGCCTGTGGTCATTTTGAATATCTGAATCTCTGTTTTCTGTCTGCCTCTTGGATCTCTAATATGTTGAAAAAAATGTGCAACGTTTTGTTTCCCACACTTTACCACTGGATTCAAAATTTATATCTTTCATTATGTGGTTTATATTCCAAAACACTGGGAACCTTGTTTCCTTGCCCATTCTTTGTTTCCTAGCCCAGGGATGGATTGGATGTTGCCTTGGTAGTGGTTAAAATAACTTTTTATGTACCACATTTATTTCAGTTCTATCGCAGTGAAAATTTTGGCTGGACTTGAAATACCTATGATTTGGGGCAAGGAGTAACCATCTAAGTCGAGTATCACTGTCCCTGTCTGCAGGCAAGTGCGTAGCTCAAACAAGCTATGTAAAGATAAAGTTGACACGTGAGGTTTGCTCCATCTCTCTCCTCCTTCTTCCACCTTCTCTTCAAACTTAATCCACCTGGAACAAAGAAAGAGGAAGCTGTGATTGGCACAGAGGGTAAACCTACAGATGGCATAGACATGTACCAAACCTAATGAGAGCCTAGGATGTTGAAATTCTGTCCAGGCGGTATTTCAGATGTGGGTTGTCCTCTGTGTTTGCAGGTAAGGGATTAAATTGCAAAATAAAAACATATTTTAAGAGCAGCTGCTGCAATAAGATTTTTGTACCTTATACTAATGTAATGTTTAGGGTCCCAAATGCCCAGTTAAGGCAGGCAATTGCCCTCCAACTGCTTCTGCTCCCTGCCGACTCTCAGCTGGTCAGCAGGTAGAAGCAAACCAGGGGAAGAGATGGAGCGATTGGCACTGTCTTCACAATGACATCACTTCTGGTTTATGTGGAACTTCTGGCATTGTGCTGGGGGAATGAATTAGCACTCATGAAAAACTCTATGGAAATCATAGAGGGTTTTTTTTGCAAGTGCTACAGTGCCCCCTCCCCCCGCACCCCATGCTGGAATTTCTCCATAGACTGGAAATTATGTCCTCATGGAGATGATGCCAATCATCACCCCCAACTATGCCTTCCCAAACCTCCTGCAGGTTGCAAAGAGGGACCTGGCAACCCTAGTAATGTTACTATGATGAATCACCTTGTTTTGAGAAAGAGAGTCGTATCATTGCCATGGGTAGCTAGTTCATGTCCTGTTGTACAGTTGATAGAGAAAGTTTTGCTCAGAACCGTCTGATTATAGAAAGGTACTAATTAATCTTTCATAGCAACCTGATAAACCTCTTAATCTCAGGAACATGCCTTAATCTGAGGAACATGAGAGCCAACGTGGTGTAGTGGTTAAGAGCAGGGGGATTCTAATCTGGAAAACTGGGTTTGATTCCCCACTCCCCTACCCGAGTGGCAGAGGCTTATCTGGTGAACCTGATGTGTTTCCACACTCCTACATTCCTGCTGGGTGACCTTGGGCTAGTCACAGTCCTTCGGAACTCTCTCAGCCCCACATACCTCACAAGATGTCTATTGTGGGGAGAGGAAGGGAAAGGAGCTTGTAAGCCACCTTGAGTCTCCTTACAGGAGAGAAAGGGGGAGTATAAATCCAAACTCCTCTTAAAATAAGAGTACAGGCTGCCCTTTTTTCAGCCATGTCCTCATCCTAAGAACCAGGTACATCTCACATCTAATTTGGTTTCACTGGATTCAGAACACCCCTTTCCCCTGCTCTTTTGCAATCCCCTCATACCTGTTCCCTTTCTGCTTATTTCACCAGAACTGCCACAGACTCCAACAGAATTAGTGAAGATACAAAACCTTCCTCTCCTAAATTCTGCTCTGGCCTCAGAGGAACAAGTCTCTGGAACCCAACTAGGAAAAGAAGTCCAGAGTAGATCTACCGTTTTCCAGCTATGTGAAAACTCTTCCCCTCACTCTTAGCAAGCCTATATACACTTGATATATGTTTGGAAGTTCTGATAGTCTCTCTGTATTGAAAATACCTACTTTAGAGTTTGGAGGCCAGGGGTCCTTGCCTGCTTCTAGATTGCTCTTAGACATGTCTGCCACAGGAAGCCTACTAGAAATTTATTACTGGGAGAGTTGCCACTAAGGCAAGGCTGGGGCGATCACCCCACACTGTTTCAGGCAGCATCTGACCTGTTCTCCTGAAGTAATTTTGCTCATGGCCAAGTTACTGGTCTGTTCCAGGAGTGCATATATCAAAAAAACCACTTTAATCCTAATTTTGCACACTCCTTTTAAGAATATCTACACTTAACCACACATTGGGTGGAATAATTTGTTTATACTACATCATTTACATTGGTTGTAAGGCTGTTTTTTGAACCTCTCACCTCCACCTCCTTTTTATTCCTCTTAGGATGTTCCCTAGGAGCAGCCTAGCTCAGTCTACTGGTGACCGGCAGACTGTCTGTTGAGCTGTCCAGGCCTGGGATTGGCCCTTCAGCTTTCCTGCCCACCCCCCTTGATTGCAGCCTGGTTGAGGTTGTGCTGTCTCTGGATATAACATGAAGTTCAATAATGTTATTTATATGATAGTTTGGTTATAGGTTATTTTGATTCCTTATAGTTTCTATCACATATGTTTCTGTCACACACTGTAATCCCTCATATTGATGTTGTTACTGCTCCAGGGACAGGCAGTTTTTTTGGGCTGAGGGTCATATCTGAGTCTCAATTTGCTTTTGACTGTTCATAGTTGGACCCCAGCCAGCTCTGAATGCCTGGAGAGTAGCTATTCAACTTGGAGCCCTTAAAAGCAGGCAGAGACACAGATGTGGCCTTCTATCACACTCAGACACTCTCAATAGTTTTTGGCCCCTGAACTCTTTTCCAGGGCTGTCGACCCACCAGCCAATGCCACAGTGATCCAATGCTCCTGACACATTCTGAAGCAGCCTGAGGGTGGATCCACAATCCCTCACGAGCTGTTGGTTGCCCCAGGCTTCACAATCAATGACTACATGATCAATGACCATTGTTATAAACCAATAAATGAACCTAGGTCCTTTGGTATGTGTGCCCAAAGGAGAAAATTTATTTGCTTATAAAAAGAGATTTCTGTTTGACCTAGTTTGACAATAGTGCAAACATATATACTTGCTAATAACTGTAGGAAAACATAACATAAAATTCAGAAATGCAATGTCACCTGGAACCAAACCAGGTGTTTTGCTGAGTTTCTGTCCTCCTAGCTGTGATTGGTGCCCCGGGTTAGCAGTTCCCCCCCATAATAACTGATTTTAATTGTGCTTTGAGGGAAAGGACCTTCAGAATGGCACTGCAAAACATAGTTTTTGCAGACAAAAAACCAAAACACACCAGTATTTATTTTTCGTTCCCTTGAAGGAAATGTGTTTAGCTTCAAGTTGCTTACTTGAGGGGTGCTTATTCCTGAATACTCTTAAATGGTCCTTTTTGTCAACATAATGGAGGAAATAGCACTGAAAGGATGGTTCTATAGCATGGTAGCAGAAGGGATAATCTTTAATAATTTTGCAGAACAGCAGATACTGGGCAGTGGGGAAATCACTGAACTGGGATATGGTTCAAAACCATTGTTCAGAATTTTGGCAAGTGCCCACTGATGAAGGGGTGAGAAAAGCTACTGAAATTCACTCTTTTACACACCTCTTTCACTCTTTTACACACCTGTTAAACATGTGGGAGTTCTGTATTTCTTTGCACCTTGACTTCAAGACTGAAAGTTCCCTTTAGCGACAGGTGTGTGGGAGCTCGTTAGTCATATTCTAGCATTCTCTCCTGACGTTTCGCCTGCATCTGTGGCTGGCATCTTTAGAGGATCCTCTGAAGATGCCAGCCACAGATGCAGGCGAAACATCAGGAGAGAATGCTACTAGAACACGGCCATACAGCCCGGAAACCACACAGCACCCCAGTGATTCCGGCCATGAAAGTCTTCGACAATACGTTTCTGTTTTAACTTACCAATAATTTATTTCCAAACTGTTATTATGCCAAACTGTTCCTGCTTCTTGATAGTCATGCACAATGACCAGTCATCATATTCTGCTGCAACTGCTTTGGATAGAGAAGGCTGGTTTCTTTTGGGGATTGCTTTGTCCTCTGAATAGTATTCTAGGGCCCTGCTTCCTCACGAGTTGGGCTCCAGCCCCTCTTCCCGGTCCAGCAGCTTACTTGCAAGTAAGCAGGGCTCTGCACCAGGGGGGCGCCTGGAGGGGGTTTTGCCTCCAGGTGCCATATGGCCCACATACATCTCTGGGGCACAGGCAATGAAAGCAAGAGGAGACCTGCTAGTTTTAAAAAAGGGCAAACACTCCACTGGAAGGAAAACAATTTAAATGCATAATTGTACAAAACATTCTTTGCATGTATTGGGAGGCTGAACTGTTGGGGTTTTCTCCTACCTATCAAGTAAATGAATGTTCAGGAAGAAGGGCTTCATCCATCCTGAATGCTGAGTATGGACACTCACATATCTGGCAGTGGATGGACTGATTGCCCTTTTCTTTTTCACACACCCTGACAGAATAGGTGGGAATAAGTGAAATGCAGCTGCCAAATAGGCACTTCAAAAACCATATTAATTTTGTTTGGAACTTCAAGCAGGGCGTGATTATCATTATTCCAAATTTCCAGGAAGGTTGCTGGTTTGGGATTCTGTTTGTGGTATTTTTTTTTAATTTCTCCATTTCAGAGTGGTTGGTTTCATTGCCAATTTCCCTTGTTTTCCCCTCCTCCCCCCGAGGCAGCAGGAGGCAGGCAGGAGGGAGGGAGAGGAAGCATGTCCCAGCAAACTGCTGTTTGGCAGTGAGTGTCTGCTTTAAATGTCAAGGGCTAATATCCTCAATAGTGGCAGACCAGGTGCTTCAGAGTTTAAAGGAGACTGCTGAGATCAAGGGGGCATGTCCTTTCTCCTCAATCCTTTGTCTTCCTAAAACCCTCCCAATAAATGATTGTTATCCTGACATTTCGGGAGTGTTTGGGCTGTTTTCAGATATCCCTGAACTGACCTGAAACAGTACATTTTGAATTTAATTTCAGCTTGTGTGTACCGGAAAACACACCCGTACTGTCAAGTCACTGGGACTTGTGCACTTAAGCGCCATCCTTTAAGTCAGAGTACTTAGAGGGGTGTAACCGTAGGCATAAACTACAAAGGTTTGTTAATGACAATGAGCCATGATGAGTAAAGGAAGCCTCCATATTGAGAAACCCAGGGCAAAGTGTCAACACCTGGAAAGGGCTTAGATCTCTTCTTGTTGGCCCTCCAGGGCAACCCACTAGCCACTGTGTAACATGGGATGCTGGATTAGAGATGCCTCTGGTCTGATCTGGCAGGATGTTCTTATCAAAAAGATGAAAAGATTCAGGGGGACTCTACAGGGTGAACTGAAGGACATAAGAGCCTCACTGGATAAGATCAAAGCAAGTAGCATTCACAGTTACCATGAGTCCAACCATGACTCTCTGTTCAGTTATCCAGGGTAATAGCCATGGTGTGTGGACAGGAAGAATAATCTAATCTTCTTTTAAAGTCAATCTAAACTAGTGACAACCATTATACCTTGTGGTAGTGCATTCCATAAGTTAAGTATACACACAGTGAAAAATTCCTTCCTTTCTTCAGGGCAGAAATTACTGCCAGTCTGTTTCAATGGATGCTTCGAAGTTCAGGTACTTTAGAAGAGGGGGGAAAGGGTTTTATTTATTCATGTAATTGCATAATTTAATGATATTTATGAAACTGTGCATGGTTTGGAGAAAGTGGACAGAGAGGATTTTGTCTACCTCTCTTGACACCTCTCCCCTTCTGCTTTTGGTGCATGATTATAGATGAAGAGATCGGCTGATTGTTGAGAATGCCTAACCAGGGATTGGTGGAGATGCCTCTGCTGTCTGTTCCTACCCCCTCCCACCAGTGAAAGCATGTTAGACAAGGTCATTATGTGGCACAGGGTGGATACTGCTGGTGCACATGGACAAAAGAGACATCAGACTTACTAAAAATCTATCTTATTAACTGCTGGACCTCATGGCATTGATCCCATTTCAAAAATGGCATAAAGACCCATAAATCCTTTTGTTCTTTAGCTGAGCTCAGAAATACTATTTAAACCCCTGGTTTGCTCCACCCCCTCAGAATAAGAAACGATAATAATAATAATGCAAAATAATTGGTCAACATTTATAAAGCCTATGCTGGGAAGAGAAAATTCCATGTGGATTTCATTTTTCAAAAACTCTGCTAAGCTTATAATTCAATAAAGCAAGGACTTTTACGCTTCCTCTAATACTTTGACTAATGGTTTGGGGTTTTCAAAACAGTTCTGTTTGTAGATGTTTGTAATAAAAGAGCAGGTTACGTCTTTCACTGTTGACTGTAACAAGAAATTCAAATTTCCATATTGCAGCTAGCAGAATCTTGGTGGCCTCATAGAACCGTTTGGGGAACCCTCATTGCATGGTTGGCTTACACCTGTGGGATAAAGTCCTAGAGGACAGGGTCATCTGCTTCTGTCTGGATAATGCTTTAATTAGGACCTGATTGCTGGGGAAGGGCTGGAAGAGATGGAATGTCAGCTGTGGAGACTCTGCTAAAGATCTGGGGGATCTGAAGTTGGCCCCTGTCTTAGAAAAAGGGCAGAGGGAAGGAAAGATGCTATCAGCAACAGAAAAACAAAATGCACGATGCAGCAGTGACTGCCAGCAGGCACCTGAAGAAGGCTTTGAGTGACATGGAGTGAGGTGTAACAGGGGCAGACTGGGTAGTTACAATAGTCCAGGAGCAACCCACAAGCTACCATCTAGCGCTGCCAGGACCATTAAGCTCAGACCTGGTCAGTGACATCAGCAGTGAATATTGGCTTTTATTGCAAAATAAAAAGTCCGGACACCCCCTTTGCATATCTGGACGGCCCCCCTGCATGTCTGGACGGCCCCTCTGGGTGTCCTGACACCCGCTTTGCATATCCGGACGGCCCGCCCGCATGTCCGGACATCCCTCCGCGTGCCCAGACAGCCCCCCTGCGTGTCCGGCACCCGCTTTGCATATCCGGATGGCCCGCCTGCGTGTCTGGACGGCCCCTCTGGGTGTCCTGACACCCGCTTTGCATATCTGGACGACCCACCCGCGTGTCCGGACATCCCGCCGCATGTCCGGACAGCCTCCCCACGTGTCCGGACAGCCCCCCACGTGTCCGGACAGCCCCCCGCGTGTCCGGACAGCCCCCCCGCATGTCCGGACATCCCCCTGCGTGTCCGGACACCTCCTTTGGATATTTGGGCGGCCCCTTGCGTGTCTGGACGCCCCCTGCTGTCTGGACGGCCCCTCTGGGTGTCCTGACACCCGCTATGCATATCCGGACGGTCCGCCTGCATGTTCAGACGGCCCCCTGCGTGTCTGGACAGCCCCCCTGCGTGTCCGGACACCTCCTTTGCATATAGCCCAAGTATTACACTAGGGACAGGTCTGCTCTGAGCAAAATTCAGTTAAATAAGGCCTAGTCAGGCTTGTAGCCCAGGTATTACACTAGGGACAGGTCTGCTCTGACTACCTGGATTTGTCCCTTTCTATGGAGACCCAGGTAGCTCGTTTAACCCAGGTTGCCCTTTTCCACCTTCGCCAGGCTCGGTGGCTGGCCCCTTACCTCTCCCAGCCTGACCTGGCCATGGTGATCCATGCCACAGTCACTTCCAGGTTAGACTACTGCAACTCGTTCTATGCGGGCCTTCCCTTGTGGCTGATCCGGAAGCTAAAGCTGGTCCAGCATGCAGCAGCACAGCTCATCACAGATTGCTCTCCTAGGGACCATATCTCCCCTGTGCTATGCCAGCTGCACTGGCTCCCAATGAAATACCTGATCACCTTCCAGGGGAAGGAGGACTGGTGGTACCTAATATTAAATTGTATCATTAAGCAGTGGGATTGGTTTGGATTTCAGACTGGATTAAAAATCCAGATGGAAGAACTGTCAATTTGGAAACTGCAGAACTGAATGTTGGAATTCACAGTTATTTATGGACAGCGCAAATGAGACTGATGAAACTTTCAAACATAAAATATCCCCACATGATAAGGAATGGGTTTATGGATATCTGGATAAAAATGTAAAAAATATTAAGTCCCCCAATTTCACCATTAATGTCCCCACTAAAGAAGAAGAAGAAGAAGAAGAAGAAGAAGAGTTTGGATTTATATCCCCCCTTTCTCTCCTGCAGGAGACTCAAAGGGGCTTACAATCTCCTTTCCCTTCCCCCCTCACAACAAACACCCTGTGAGGTGGGTGGGGCTGAGAGAGCTCAGAAGAGCTGTGACTAGCCCAAGGTCACCCAGCTGGCGTGTGTGGGAGTGTACAGGCTAATCTGAGTTCCCCAGATAAGCCTCCACAGCTCAGGCGGCAGAGCTGGGAATCAAACCCGGTTCCTCCAGATTAGATACATGAGCTCTTAACCTCCTACGCCACTGCTGCTCCTGCAAGGTGCAAAAGGTGCAAAAGGACAATGACGGTATAATATTTAAAAAGAGATGATTAATACATAAGGAAAAATTAAATCATGGCAAGAGATGAAAGATGAAGGAAAGAAAATTCAATGCCTGATATACTTTCAAATAGCTTCAAGATTGAAAAGAGAACTAAGAGCAACAAGAAGGAGCATTAAGAGAGCTGACAGAATATGAAAGGGAAATTATCCAACAAACCTGGCATTTGTTGGGAGGAATATACAAGTTTTTGTTAAAATATGAGACTGAAACAGAACAAGTGAAAGAATGTACGATAAAATGGATGCAAAACTTCTAAGAAGAAATATCTTTCCATCAATGGGAATTGTTTGGGATGAAGAATATTAAATGTGCAACCTACCAAACATTTGAAAACTGGTACAAGATGTATTATAGATGGTACATCACTCCAAAAAATATAGCAAACATGAGCAACAGTTTTAAAGGAACTTGTTGAAAATGCAAAGAAGAAATCAGAACTTTTTACCATATGAAGTGGACTTGTAAAAAAGTGAATAAATATTGAAAAGAAATACATGCTGATATCCAAAAAATATTGAAAATCAAATTCCAAATGGACCAAAAGACAACAGTGCTGAAAATTCCACCAAAGAATTTACCAGGTAAACTGCAAGAATTGTTCTTTATTAATGGCAGGCAGAGCAGTATTGGAATACAGATGGAAAGCAGACATTTGTTCTGACCAAGAAATGTGGGAAGAGATTACAAAGTTTACTAATCTTGGAAACAGACTTCCAAAACAGGAGTTTCATGAGAAATTATGTTCCTTGTATTATACTGACATGTCTCAATAATGTTTTGGAGAAGTAAGAAAGGCAACTAAACAGGGTACTATTGTTCAAAAATTGATCCAGTATAATATTATCTGCAGATGTTTTTGAGAAACAAGAAGGGCAACTGTCTGATCTGTAGTTAATATAATTAATGGGTAGCAGAAATTCCATCTATTCTGACTTTTAAAAGAAAACTAATCTTAACAGAGTTATGTTACTTGAATAATGATAGATAATGGTTTCTACCGGTAAGGAGATGCATCATTGAACGCTTATCTGTCAAAGATAAGTTCCTATATTCTATGACTACTTTCCAAAGGGCCTAAACATCAAAAGGAGGAGTCTGTGATTGTGGTGAAGACACACATAAAGTTATTCTTATCTCCGCTAGGCAATTAAGTTAACTGAGGGAGGGAGGAAACGCCCGGCTCTCCTCTCCAGGCAGGCACCCAAGGACAGAGTAAACAAATTAAAATAGATCATTTTTTTTTCCTGGAAAGGGTGTAGATATTCAGAGTGATTTAGAACTTTTCAACAAATTTGCTCTCCTAGAGAATGAATCGCTTGAAAAAACAACAGAAGTTATGGAGCTCCCAACAGCCATGGAGTAGGGTGACACAGCTGGGACTGATTGGACACACCCAAAACCTTCAACAACCAAGGAGTTCTTACTGGAGTATTTCTCAAATTAGAACCTCTTACAATGTATGAAGAGTCCATTAAATAGGAAGGAGACACCTTTAGAGATTGATGATGAGATTATGGGCCATTTTATATATATTAATTACTACCTACCAGTATATAGAGCTGCTGATTTGGGATGTCAGTGAAAATGGGAAAACCTTTATGAAATAATGGATAGAATTGAGGAACAATTTCTGGGGGCTGTGATTGTGCAGATGGGAGATTTCAACATTAGAGTAGGATAGGACATTGAGTGTTAAAAGCAATTGTCGCAGTTATGGGTCCATAACTCCTGGTTTATCCCTTGGAGCTCCTGTGATCATGGTTTTAATTATGTTGGAACTCTATTAATAAGATTGATGTTTGATTTTGACCTGGTGTTTCTAAATGGTACCAAATATGATAGAACAGGAGGGGCCTTTACATTCATGGGACCAAGGGGCACTAGTGTTATTGATTATATACTAAAACATTTATTACCTGGGGTCATCTGCTTTGAGACCCAAAACAGAGTGGAAAGTGATCATGTCCCATTGAGTGTAATCTTTTGATCCCTTTAAAAAGATGTGTATTTAGATGAGAAAGAAGCGGTAAATACCAAAGCTGCACACTGGTTTCCCAAGTTTTTGCCAACTGCCTTTTCTCCCTCACTAACCGCAGACTAAGGAGGGCATTTACTAGTTTGTGCTTCCAGACTTTTCAGACAGAATATCTGTTGGGAAGATTCTGTAGATGTCCAATAGAATTGCAATTATTTAAATGTGGAATGAGACAAATTGAAAATCTTCCTCATTTCCCTTTTTATACTCACATTCGGGCTATATATCTTAATGATATTTTAATGCAGGTTCAAGGATTGGAGGAAGAGAAATTATGCTTTTTGATGGCTGATGTAGTTCCCCTCACAACTTTGAAACTTGCTTCTTTTATGTTCTTAGCAGGTTTGATGAGGAAGAAACAAATGTGGATTTTAAATGCAAGATCTAAACTGTAATATTCTGTAATTCAATATTTTAATGTTTTTGTATGTTTTTGTCGTTGTGTATGGCCTATGACTTAACACAAATAAATGACTCATACTGATAGATAATGGCTTTATATAATTTAGAACATGATAAAAGTCAACACTTTTTAAAATATACATGTAACCTTTTGTCATTTTTATCCATAAAGGCTCCTTCTTTTATATTTTGTAATATCTATAGCTATAGTATGTTATTTTTAAAATACAAAATTAATTAAAAATAATAATAATTTTAAAAGCTTCCATTTCTTCCAAGGCAACTGGTCTCTACAATTTGTAAAGAAGCAGCAATACTGGGAAAACTCCATGCCCCACTCAGCATTGGCAATCCTAAATAAAGAGTTCTCCAAGCAGGCAGAGGCCCTGATGTGGCCCTCTCTCCTCCTGCTTTTTAGTGGCATTCCCTGTATTTTAATAGCTATTCATACCATTTGTTCATAGCCTAATGCTTCCTATGAATTTTTAAGTAGCTTCAGGGCCAAATGAAAACTTCCATAGGCCAGATGTGGGCCATAACTTGCAAATCTTTGGTGAAAACTCTGAAAAGCCAAAGATCTCCCAAATTAGTCTATATCCAGGTAAGGATACACAGGGCATTTCCCTATCTTCTGCTGAAGAATTGTGTTCATTATTGAAGAGAATATTCAGCTATTTAGCCTCATCCTTACCTAGAGGACTCTTTCCACTCCATTTCTTCTCCATCATGCTGTAGTGTGTCCATCTCAGTGAACAGCGTAGGGGTGGGGAGGTCATCATCTTCACCCAAGATATAACGGAGTCGTTCAGCAGCGGGAGACACTGGGCCAAGAAGGGAAGGGATGTTAATGTTAATGGGAGGCAGTGGTTGCTGATAGCTCCCAATTTTCAACCCAGCCTGGTTTGGAGACTAGTGTCAAGACCACATAAGGGAACAGAATGCCAAGCTAAAGAATAGTAAGGGATGCAGATTCAAGGAATAAGATATCTACTAAAGTTGGATCATTAGAGATCCTACAATGACCAAAAAGGCAACTTTTGGTAGCATTATTTTTAAGGGCATCAATGAAACATCATGTTTAAATGTCACAAAGTGTTGTATTAGGCAGAACTGTGACCTTAGTAAACAGTGCCTGTATGCTCCTCTTCTTTGTGCACCCCTAAGTACACTTCTGCATTGCATCTGTAAAACTAGACTAGTGGTTATAGCTCCCACCACCCCCTGGTACTCTGGGAGTTGCATTTCAAAGAGAGAACACATGATTCCTAATGAACTGAGGTTTCAGCACCCTCACTGAATTACAGTTCTCAGAGTTCTTCTGTGAAAGTTAAACTTAATTCACATTATTTTAGTGCACTTGGTGGTATCAGTAATACACTGCATCCTTCTCCCTCCTATTCTCCTATGTTCACTCATAGTCTTTAGCCTCTTCTGTGCCCTCTCTTGTCATTGGTAACAGTAAGTTTATAGTAAGTTGACAAGCAAGCCAAGTGAACACATGGAATCAGTCATAGATCTGGAAGTGACCAATAGGACATCTGCTCCACATTTCTGCTTTGACAACAGAGTGGACATACATCCACTTACTACTACCTCATTGATCAGCCTCTGCAATCCAGATAAGAATGTGTCTCAAACAGACAGCACATACCTAGCAGTTCAAATAGCATTAAGTCATATGTACAAATCACATAGAAGCCTCTATGTGAGCAGCAGTGGGGTAGCAGTTAAGTGGAGAGCAGCAGTGGCGTAGTGGTTAAGAGCAGGTGCATTCTAATCTGGAGGAACCGGGTTTGATTCCCTGCTCTGCCGCCTGAGCTGTGGAGGCTTATCTGGGGAATTTAGATTAGCCTATGCACTCCCACACACGCCAGCTGGGTGACCTTGGGCTAGTCACACCTTTTCGGAGCTCTTTCAGCCCCACCTACCTCACAGGGTGTTTGTTGTGAGGGAGAAGGGCAAGGAGATTGTAAGCCCCTTTGAGTCTCCTGCAGGAGAGAAAGGGGGGATATAAATCCAAACTCTTCTTCTCTTCTTCTTCTATGCTCCAAAGTCAACAGCCAGCCTGAGCTATGCAAAAATTCTGTCCAGATCTCAGCCACTAACATGAGAATATGTCAGAAGTTGAGCAGGGGCACAGATAATCTACCCAACCATTCTTAATCTTAAATGAAGTTCCAAATAACTAAATAATACTGCGACTTCAAAATATAAACTTATCTTTAAACCTGGAAAGCAGGTTGTTGTTATTATCGTGATCCCTAAAATATGTACATTTTTCCACTGTTGCACATCTTTGTATCGAAATGAGAGGGATGTTTATATTTCCATAATTTTCAGAGTGGCAAAGTTTTCCCAGCACCTCAAATGAAAAGACTGTTTGCAGGATAATAAGCTCTTGGGGTAACAACTCATTAAAAAACAATATGCCTATTCAGAACGCATCAGGGTGAAGTTTACTAGCAATTCAGGCCAAACTGCCTCACATAATGAGGGCTTGAAATATGGAACAACTGGCAACAGCCCTGCGAAAGGAAGCTGTGTTACCAGTTCAAGAGGTCACTGCCTTGATTTCATTGGTCTTTGGAGGCACCTTGGGGTTCAGCCTAATGAAACCAGGACAGGTCTGAATTTCTTATGTGATCCGGCTAGCCTTCTCTAAAGCCAGATCATCATGTCATATAAGGGCCACAGTGGGTGCTCTGCATAGTCAATGCCAGCTCACGAACCTATTTGTTAAGTGAACTAGTTCAGGGGGCAGTGTAAACCAGTGGTGGGATCCAAAAATTTTAATAACAGGTTCCGATGGTGGTGGGATTCAAACAGTGGCGCCGCCGCACACACGCACCTCCAGTCCCTATTGGGCAGGGAGGTTGCTTTAGTAACCCCTTCTCGGCACTCAGAAAAAATTAGTAACCACTTCTAGAGAAGTGGTGAGAACTGGTTCGATCCCACCTCTGGTGTAAACTCAGGGGCTCTGTGGTTCTGGAAGATTGGAATCCACACACCATTGAATATTACCTCTCGATAGTACTACTGTAATAATTTGCAGCCGGGATTTCCAGCCTGGACAGTTACAAATGATCACTGTGGTGCAACATGAGTGCAACATCCAGCCACATGCAAAAATTCTCTCTGACAGCAGAAGAAAACAAGCATGACCATCTATAGTTGAAGCAAAAACCCTGAGGGTTTATTCTGGCTGTTATGTTGCCCCCAAGCAAAGCTACCTCCTCAGACATGTGTAGTAGTAGCACAAATCCAGGAGATAATAATGCCCAAAGCCTCCTGCACTACTAACAACCAGGAACATCCCGAGCTGCTCTGGTGCACCAGCAACTTCTTCACTTAGCAACCCCCAATAATTGCTTGGGTTAATTAAACAAAGAACCACCCCTCACTCAGCTCAGCTGCATCTGACCGAGTTTGTTCATTCCCTTAGCCCAAGTGGCTCAAACACATTCCTTGGAACCATGTGAAGGAATTGGAGTGAGATGAAGACGCTGTCTGGCTGCCCATTCACTTGCTTAGAACAAGCTTGTAGGATTTTCTTGTAAATCTCCATGTTCACACGGCTTTTAGATCTTTTGGCAGCCTGGCAGGGCAATGTTATTGCACTAGTTGGTGTGTACATTCTTTGAGGTACTACTGAACGCTGCTTAACGTTTGATTATTTTAAGTCCTGACAGATACTGAGCTCCAAATATTGCCACTGGAAGACAAGAGAAGGCTTCGTTGCTGTTTTGGTAGTAACCACAAGCCTGCTAATTCCTGCCTCAGGGTGAAATGGCTGCCAGTGACTGCATTTACTTGCATGGATGCTCATAGCGGTTCATGTCCTGTTCATTTTGCATCTAGTTTTTCTCTGTTCCTCTCCTTGTGCGTCAGCAAGAGGAGTGATCTGGAAATGAAGGGAGGGGTCAGGGTGGCCTGCTCTAAATTCTGGCTATTAGGTGGAGCTTTCCGATTCAGCAGGAGCTTTGAAGAGGTCTGGCAGTGGGGCAAGTTTGGGTGGGTTCAGAGCTACTGCCCAGCACAAAACTCATTAGCTAAATGGGAAGTTCTCACAATGGAGAGATGTCGGGAGTGGTGTCCCCCAAGGATCCGTTTTGGGACCAGTGCTCTTTAACCTATTCATAAATGACCTGGAAGTAGGGGTGGGTAGCGTGGTGGCCAAGTTTGCAGATGATACCAAATTATGTAGGGTGGTGAGAACCACAAAGGATTGCGAAGAGCTCCAAGCGGACCTTGATAAATTAGGTGAGTGGGCTCAGAAATGGCAAATGCAGTTCAATGTAGCAAAATGTAAAGTGATGCACATAGGGGCAAAAAAAATCCAAACTTCACATACCTGCGCTTACAGGGGTCCAAAGTGCTATCAGTCACAAGCAGACCAGGAAAGGGATTTAGAAGCGTCTTAGTTGAGTAGTTCCATTAGGAGATGTCAACTCAATGCATGGCAGCTGTAGAAAGAAAGGCAAACTCTATGCTGGGGATCATTAGAAAAGGAATTGATTAAATAAAACTGCAAAGAGATTGTCATGCCCTTATATAAAGCAGTGAAGCGACCGCACTTGGAGCCCCCACCCCCCCCAACCCCCCCCCCCCCCCTGCCCCCCCCCCCCCCCGCCTTCCCTCCCCCCCCCCCCCCTCTCCCCCCCCCCCCCCCCCCTGCCTCTCCCCCCCCCCCCCCCCCCCCCCCCCCCCCCCCCCTCCTTCCCCCCCCCCCCCCCCCCCCCCCCCCCCCCCCCCCCCCCCCCCCCCCCCCCAAACCCCCCCCCCCCCCCACCCCCCCCCCCCCCCACCCCCCCCCCCCCCCACCCCCCCCCCCCCCCCCCCCCCCCCCCCCCCACCCCCCCCCCCCCCCACCCCCCCCCCCCCCCACCCCCCCCCCCCCCCACCCCCCCCCCCCCCCACCCCCCCCCCCCCCCACCCCCCCCCCCCCCCACCCCCCCCCCCCCCCACCCCCCCCCCCCCCCACCCCCCCCCCCCCCCACCCCCCCCCCCCCCCACCCCCCCCCCCCCCCACCCCCCCCCCCCCCCACCCCCCCCCCCCCCCACCCCCCCCCCCCCCCACCCCCCCCCCCCCCCACCCCCCCCCCCCCCCACCCCCCCCCCCCCCCACCCCCCCCCCCCCCCACCCCCCCCCCCCCCCACCCCCCCCCCCCCCCACCCCCCCCCCCCCCCACCCCCCCCCCCCCCCACCCCCCCCCCCCCCCACCCCCCCCCCCCCCCACCCCCCCCCCCCCCCACCCCCCCCCCCCCCCACCCCCCCCCCCCCCCACCCCCCCCCCCCCCCACCCCCCCCCCCCCCCACCCCCCCCCCCCCCCACCCCCCCCCCCCCCCACCCCCCCCCCCCCCCACCCCCCCCCCCCCCCACCCCCCCCCCCCCCCACCCCCCCCCCCCCCCACCCCCCCCCCCCCCCACCCCCCCCCCCCCCCACCCCCCCCCCCCCCCACCCCCCCCCCCCCCCACCCCCCCCCCCCCCCACCCCCCCCCCCCCCCACCCCCCCCCCCCCCCACCCCCCCCCCCCCCCACCCCCCCCCCCCCCCACCCCCCCCCCCCCCCACCCCCCCCCCCCCCCACCCCCCCCCCCCCCCACCCCCCCCCCCCCCCACCCCCCCCCCCCCCCACCCCCCCCCCCCCCCACCCCCCCCCCCCCCCACCCCCCCCCCCCCCCACCCCCCCCCCCCCCCACCCCCCCCCCCCCCCACCCCCCCCCCCCCCCACCCCCCCCCCCCCCCACCCCCCCCCCCCCCCACCCCCCCCCCCCCCCACCCCCCCCCCCCCCCACCCCCCCCCCCCCCCACCCCCCCCCCCCCCCACCCCCCCCCCCCCCCACCCCCCCCCCCCCCCACCCCCCCCCCCCCCCACCCCCCCCCCCCCCCACCCCCCCCCCCCCCCACCCCCCCCCCCCCCCACCCCCCCCCCCCCCCACCCCCCCCCCCCCCCACCCCCCCCCCCCCCCACCCCCCCCCCCCCCCACCCCCCCCCCCCCCCACCCCCCCCCCCCCCCACCCCCCCCCCCCCCCACCCCCCCCCCCCCCCACCCCCCCCCCCCCCCACCCCCCCCCCCCCCCACCCCCCCCCCCCCCCACCCCCCCCCCCCCCCACCCCCCCCCCCCCCCACCCCCCCCCCCCCCCACCCCCCCCCCCCCCCACCCCCCCCCCCCCCCACCCCCCCCCCCCCCCACCCCCCCCCCCCCCCACCCCCCCCCCCCCCCACCCCCCCCCCCCCCCACCCCCCCCCCCCCCCACCCCCCCCCCCCCCCACCCCCCCCCCCCCCCACCCCCCCCCCCCCCCACCCCCCCCCCCCCCCACCCCCCCCCCCCCCCACCCCCCCCCCCCCCCACCCCCCCCCCCCCCCACCCCCCCCCCCCCCCACCCCCCCCCCCCCCCACCCCCCCCCCCCCCCACCCCCCCCCCCCCCCACCCCCCCCCCCCCCCACCCCCCCCCCCCCCCACCCCCCCCCCCCCCCACCCCCCCCCCCCCCCACCCCCCCCCCCCCCCACCCCCCCCCCCCCCCACCCCCCCCCCCCCCCACCCCCCCCCCCCCCCACCCCCCCCCCCCCCCACCCCCCCCCCCCCCCACCCCCCCCCCCCCCCACCCCCCCCCCCCCCCACCCCCCCCCCCCCCCACCCCCCCCCCCCCCCACCCCCCCCCCCCCCCACCCCCCCCCCCCCCCACCCCCCCCCCCCCCCACCCCCCCCCCCCCCCACCCCCCCCCCCCCCCACCCCCCCCCCCCCCCACCCCCCCCCCCCCCCACCCCCCCCCCCCCCCACCCCCCCCCCCCCCCACCCCCCCCCCCCCCCACCCCCCCCCCCCCCCACCCCCCCCCCCCCCCACCCCCCCCCCCCCCCACCCCCCCCCCCCCCCACCCCCCCCCCCCCCCACCCCCCCCCCCCCCCACCCCCCCCCCCCCCCACCCCCCCCCCCCCCCACCCCCCCCCCCCCCCACCCCCCCCCCCCCCCACCCCCCCCCCCCCCCACCCCCCCCCCCCCCCACCCCCCCCCCCCCCCACCCCCCCCCCCCCCCACCCCCCCCCCCCCCCACCCCCCCCCCCCCCCACCCCCCCCCCCCCCCACCCCCCCCCCCCCCCACCCCCCCCCCCCCCCACCCCCCCCCCCCCCCACCCCCCCCCCCCCCCACCCCCCCCCCCCCCCACCCCCCCCCCCCCCCACCCCCCCCCCCCCCCACCCCCCCCCCCCCCCACCCCCCCCCCCCCCCACCCCCCCCCCCCCCCACCCCCCCCCCCCCCCACCCCCCCCCCCCCCCACCCCCCCCCCCCCCCACCCCCCCCCCCCCCCACCCCCCCCCCCCCCCACCCCCCCCCCCCCCCACCCCCCCCCCCCCCCACCCCCCCCCCCCCCCACCCCCCCCCCCCCCCACCCCCCCCCCCCCCCACCCCCCCCCCCCCCCACCCCCCCCCCCCCCCACCCCCCCCCCCCCCCACCCCCCCCCCCCCCCACCCCCCCCCCCCCCCACCCCCCCCCCCCCCCACCCCCCCCCCCCCCCACCCCCCCCCCCCCCCACCCCCCCCCCCCCCCACCCCCCCCCCCCCCCACCCCCCCCCCCCCCCACCCCCCCCCCCCCCCACCCCCCCCCCCCCCCACCCCCCCCCCCCCCCACCCCCCCCCCCCCCCACCCCCCCCCCCCCCCACCCCCCCCCCCCCCCACCCCCCCCCCCCCCCACCCCCCCCCCCCCCCACCCCCCCCCCCCCCCACCCCCCCCCCCCCCCACCCCCCCCCCCCCCCACCCCCCCCCCCCCCCACCCCCCCCCCCCCCCACCCCCCCCCCCCCCCACCCCCCCCCCCCCCCACCCCCCCCCCCCCCCACCCCCCCCCCCCCCCACCCCCCCCCCCCCCCACCCCCCCCCCCCCCCACCCCCCCCCCCCCCCACCCCCCCCCCCCCCCACCCCCCCCCCCCCCCACCCCCCCCCCCCCCCACCCCCCCCCCCCCCCACCCCCCCCCCCCCCCACCCCCCCCCCCCCCCACCCCCCCCCCCCCCCACCCCCCCCCCCCCCCACCCCCCCCCCCCCCCACCCCCCCCCCCCCCCACCCCCCCCCCCCCCCACCCCCCCCCCCCCCCACCCCCCCCCCCCCCCACCCCCCCCCCCCCCCACCCCCCCCCCCCCCCACCCCCCCCCCCCCCCACCCCCCCCCCCCCCCACCCCCCCCCCCCCCCACCCCCCCCCCCCCCCACCCCCCCCCCCCCCCACCCCCCCCCCCCCCCACCCCCCCCCCCCCCCACCCCCCCCCCCCCCCACCCCCCCCCCCCCCCACCCCCCCCCCCCCCCACCCCCCCCCCCCCCCACCCCCCCCCCCCCCCACCCCCCCCCCCCCCCACCCCCCCCCCCCCCCACCCCCCCCCCCCCCCACCCCCCCCCCCCCCCACCCCCCCCCCCCCCCACCCCCCCCCCCCCCCACCCCCCCCCCCCCCCACCCCCCCCCCCCCCCACCCCCCCCCCCCCCCACCCCCCCCCCCCCCCACCCCCCCCCCCCCCCACCCCCCCCCCCCCCCACCCCCCCCCCCCCCCACCCCCCCCCCCCCCCACCCCCCCCCCCCCCCACCCCCCCCCCCCCCCACCCCCCCCCCCCCCCACCCCCCCCCCCCCCCACCCCCCCCCCCCCCCACCCCCCCCCCCCCCCACCCCCCCCCCCCCCCACCCCCCCCCCCCCCCACCCCCCCCCCCCCCCACCCCCCCCCCCCCCCACCCCCCCCCCCCCCCACCCCCCCCCCCCCCCACCCCCCCCCCCCCCCACCCCCCCCCCCCCCCACCCCCCCCCCCCCCCACCCCCCCCCCCCCCCACCCCCCCCCCCCCCCACCCCCCCCCCCCCCCACCCCCCCCCCCCCCCACCCCCCCCCCCCCCCACCCCCCCCCCCCCCCACCCCCCCCCCCCCCCACCCCCCCCCCCCCCCACCCCCCCCCCCCCCCACCCCCCCCCCCCCCCACCCCCCCCCCCCCCCACCCCCCCCCCCCCCCACCCCCCCCCCCCCCCACCCCCCCCCCCCCCCACCCCCCCCCCCCCCCACCCCCCCCCCCCCCCACCCCCCCCCCCCCCCACCCCCCCCCCCCCCCACCCCCCCCCCCCCCCACCCCCCCCCCCCCCCACCCCCCCCCCCCCCCACCCCCCCCCCCCCCCACCCCCCCCCCCCCCCACCCCCCCCCCCCCCCACCCCCCCCCCCCCCCACCCCCCCCCCCCCCCACCCCCCCCCCCCCCCACCCCCCCCCCCCCCCACCCCCCCCCCCCCCCACCCCCCCCCCCCCCCCCCCCCCCCCCCCCCCACCCCCCCCCCCCCCCACCCCCCCCCCCCCCCACCCCCCCCCCCCCCCATCCACCCCCCCCCCCCACCACCCCCCCCCCCCACCCCCCCCCCCCCCCACCCCCCTCCCCCCACACCCCCACCCCCCCCCCACCCCCCCCCCCCCCCTCCCCCCCCCCCCCCCACCCCCCCCCCCGCCCCCCCCCTACCCCCCCCCCCCCCCCCCCCCCCCCCCCCCCCCCCCCCCCCCCCCCCCCCCCCCCCCCCCCCCCCCCCCCCCCCCCTTTTCCTACCCTCCCCCCCCCCCCCCCCCCCCCCCCCCCCCCCCATTCCTAAACATCTGGAGAGCCGCAGGTTCCCTACCCCTGGTCTATACAAATATGTTTATTAAGCTGCTATTCTGCCTTTCTTCCAAGGAGCTCATGGCAATGGGCACTAGACTGCTCATCTCCATTTTACCCTCCCAACAGCCCTGTGAGGTAGGTTAGACCAAGAGAAAGTGACTGGCCCAAGTTCATCCAGCCTGCTTGGGGGAAGAGTGGAAATGTAAAAGTGGGCTCTCCCGCGTCCTACCTAGTCCAACAGAGCAACCACTACAAACTCATATCTGTCTTTCCACACCTCTGTGCTTCTGAAGAACTTTCAAAAAAAGTCAGTGGACTTTTTTTAGATAGAAACAGACACGCCAGGAGCAAGAGAAGCCCAAGCAAATTCAAAGCTGTTAGGACAAGCATGGGACTTTGCTCAGTTTGCACCAGAGATTCTGTCTTTCCTGTGGGGAACATAATTACTCAGCTCTGTTAAGATCGAAGACTCTCATCTGGAGATCAAGGTGAGTCCTTATGGTATTGGAAATATTAAGGAAAATCCAAGCCTCCCCTTCCCCCTGCTTCACTCCTGCTGCTGCTTAGCCTACCTATTGCTGTTCAAATTTGTTTTTGTGGCAGGGTTGGTTTTTTTTTTAAGGATCTGTGTTAGGGCAGGGTAGGAAAGGAAATAGGCAGTGTTGATACACCTTGAAGAACCAATATTTGGCTGGATAAGGTGCTGAGTTTGGAATGATCAGGAACTGATAGAGTGAGTAACAGGGGATAGAATTTGCCATCCATCTGAGAACGATAGTATTGGGCTGGAGAAACCAGTGATTACGGGGTGAGGTAGATGTAGCAGTGGGAGTAGGCCAAATGAGATAAGGAGGGTGAGTTATAGTCAGCCTTGACCTCCTTCTGACCTTCATTCCATTTCAAGACACAATAGTGGTGGGCCTAGGAAGTTGTACCCTTCTCCAACACTGTGGGATCCAAAGCCCACTGACTGTTCCCTTGATGCAAGATGTTATGTCCTAGTGGAGAACTGGAATACCCAGCTTTCTGAAGCCATTGAGGGGATTGCTCTCCAACATTCTCTCCAGTCTGGCTCCTTGGTATATAGAGGAGCTTAGGCTGATGAAAAGTAGACAGCTAGAGCGAGGTTGGCTGCAAAGTCGTGATGAAGCTACACGAACATCTTATAGGATGTTTATGAAAGCCTATGAGATAGCAGTGAAGGCGGCAAAGAGATTCTATACATCCTCCATTGCATCCACAAACTGCCACCCAATGTAACTATTCAGTGTGATTCGATCTCTGAGATCTCTGCCAATGGGATCTAAAATTAATGATTTGGCCCCTCAATGTGAGGCTTTTGCGAACTTCTTTTGGATAAAGTATTTTTGCTCCACCACAACCTCCAGCAGATGCTTGAAATAGTAAAAGCACTGGAGATTTTTTGGCCATCTTCTGGTTCTATATTGGACCACTTTGATCTGTTCTCTCCATCTGATGTTGACAGAGTGCTTGCAGCTGTAAAATCTATCACGTGCTCTCTAGACCCATGGTGAAGGCCAGATGTGAGGTACTATGGAACCCTCTGTTGGAAATGATCAGCTGCTCCCTATCTCAGGGAATTTTCCCAGAGAGGATGAAAGAGGCAATGGTACACCAGAGCCCTCTGGGGATAGGACAGCAGGTGACATGTAGTGGGTACGTCTAAGAGACAGCCACTTATTTGTGGTGTGCCACAAGGAGCCATCCTCTCTCCAGTATTGTTCACCATCTATATGTGGCCCCTGGCGCAGCTTGTTTGGAGCTGTGGCCTGAATTATCACCAATATGCTGATGACACTCAACTTGTTCTGTTGATGGATGGCCAACCGGCTGCTGCCCCAGATGTCTTGACACACTGTCTGGAGGCTGTGGCTGGCTAGTTGGAAAAGACTAGTCTCAGGCTAAATATGGAGGTCCTGTGGCTGGTTCGGGGTAGTCTGGTAAAGGGTTTACAGCTGCTGAGATTTGGTGATGTGGTATTACATCCAACCACATCTGTTAAAAGCCTGGGGGTGACCTTGGAGCCCTCCCTTTCTATGAAGACCCAGGTCACCAATGTGGCGAGGATCATCTTTCACCATCTTCAACAAGATGGGCAGCTGTCCCCCTACTTTTCCTGCCCTGACTTAGCCACAGTGATCCATGAGATGGTCACCTCCATACTAGATTGCTGTAACTCACTCTATGTTAGCCAGCCTTTGAGACTGACTTGGAAACGAGCAATGGTCCACAACACGGCTGCTAGACTCCTCACCAGTGCATTGGTGAGAGAGCATATAACATCCGTGCTTTGGCAGGTGCACTGGCTCCCAGTGGAATTCACGTTCAAGGCTTCGGTTATAACCTTTAAGGCCCTAAGAGGTCTTGGACCCTCATATCTGCAGAATTGCATCACCCCATATTGCCCACAGAGGACACTGTGGTCCTCTGCTAAAACCTCCTGTAAAAAACAACAAACCAAAATGAACTGCTAATTAGGATTTTTAAAATACTTATCTACCTCTTCTGGTAAGGCTGCATTTTTAATTTCTTGCACATTTACTCAAACACACAAAAAAGGAACATGGACTTTTTAAAAAAGAAAATGGAGAAATCAGCCTCTCCATTCTGTCTCTAACCTTGTGGAAGCCATGCTTTCAAACAACAGGAGAATTCTGTAATAAACTGGACATAACATCTTGCAGAATAAATGCAAATTTGGTGTTACAATTACTTCCAAAGAAAAATTATCTCTCCTCTCCCAACTCAAAAAAGGAGAAAAAGCCATGTAGTACCTTTTATGCAGATCAACCAATATTGTTTGGATGAATGAAACTACATTTAGCCTCTTTCAACAGATTGTGTCTGGCTTCCATGTTCCATAGTTCTGCTATCAGGACGTACTCTCTCAGTCCCTTGTTTTAACTTTATTTTCGGCTGTACCTCAAGTCATATGTTTATACACACACCACCTCATCTGTCTACTTCATTAGAGGAATGAAGTAGGCTTCCATTTACCCCCACCCTCAAAGGCCACAACATGTTTGCTAGTCCTTTAAGATGCCACTGGAATCTGTCTCCTTTAATCTTTGCATATGTATATTCATATAACATATTATTTTCTGTTGGGGTCAGGGGATATATAGCTCCTTTTAAAAGATATAGCCTGGTAGACTGATTAGTATAATGCAAACTTTTCAACATATCCTCCGGCAAGTGATAACATTTCACACAGTTTTGCTTTTTTTCTTCCTCCTTTAGCTAGAGGAATGCATGCTACATGCAGCAGCTACTGGAACTTCTTAGCTGGAATCAACAAGACATTGAATAGGAAAAGAAATCTATCTGTTTCTACCTCAAGCCGATAAATATCTGTACTCCTAGTGTTCTAGAAGTACATCCTTTAATTCATAAAAATAAATGCAATTTGTTTTTGCCTACTTCCCTTAGCTTCCAGTCAAACGAAAGGTATAACACTCCTTCCACCAATTACTTTTTTGGAGCAAATATTGTGAATCCATTTTATCGAAGGGAAAAAAGCCACCTGCAAATTCAAATGCACAGATGAAGAATCCGCATTGGCTATTACATTAACAAGTATGTTGATGCCAAATACTACTCAGTTTTATTCCTGGGTCATTGTACAAGTCTGCATTTAGAACTCATCTTCATATTGTGATAGAAAGTAGCTAGTTTTCCCTCCAAGCCTTTTCCTTATTCCATCTTCTGGTATTTGTGCCTCATGGCAATTGCCTGGAGGCCACAAGAATCTCTTTAAAACTTATGTTTGGGCTATTTTTCCATACTCTCCAGCTTCCAAAATGTCCTTTTCCTACAAATTTTGGATCTACCATCCCACCACATTCCTATGTGCTTCCGTTAGCTACATTCTAAATACTGGAGATGGAGGAAGAGAGCAACTGTGTCCTAGTTAATAAGGGACTATTATCTAATTTGAGCTGGACAATCCCTATCCCCTCTCTGTGAGAAGAATTTTATAGCACCTGAAAACTCAACTTTATTCCAGCATAAGTTTTCAAGGACTAGCAGACACTTCTTCAAAGACAATGAAGCCATTTTACATAGTGTCATAAAGAACCAACAAAAGGCAGGGTCATGAACCACAGGAGGTATTGGGTGAAATGACAGCCCTTCAGTCCTCTCTGAGAATACTTCTTTTCTAGAGGCAAATCAGATTCCACAGCATGCTACGTTAAGTAGCTCCTTTTGCAAAACCTTCAACCAGAACATAGACATCTCTCCCCACCCCTCCCCCCGGAAAGTCCTTTTAAAAACCTAACAGACTGGAAATATGTGGAATGGCTTCTTACCTGGGAAAGTCTGGAGTCTCTCTCCCATTTTCTTTTGGTGGAAGGAATGTTCACAGCCACATACACCCAAAGCCAACCAAAGCAACAGCAGCAACAGACCTAAGACCCTCTGACTTATTTTGACCACTCTGCCTTGTTAAAACTCTACAGCTTAATGAGCAGATTATAAGGCATATGAATCGCTTGGCTTTGCCCTCTGCTCTCATGACGTGAAGTTACCAAATCAACAGGAGAGGTGGGCCCATTGGTGACTCTCTCCATGTGTGGGGGAGAGATTTCGTGTGCAAGAGAAATAGAGGAGGATAAAAAAAATGAGAAGGAGGGGGAGAAGAGAAGAGAAATAGGCAGTGAAGGTGGAAACTAGAGAAGTTATTAAAAAGTATCTATAATCTCTTCCTCGATCAGAATGACAAAAACAATCCCATGCAGCACAAGATGGCATTGAAGGGCCTTTGACAACACCCTGCAAGTCAGACAAATTAACACAACCAATTGCCTTCAGATCAACCTTTGGTATTTGCAAATTTCAAAATGGGTTAAATTCATTCCAAATTTCCCCAGGGTCCCAGGCCAGCCCTGAATATAGTTATTAATGTCTGTGGCCCATTTGGGAAGTCATATGGTCTCTAGTGGATTTTCCAGGTAGGTTTTTGAGCAAAGTAGGAGTGACCCGCTGAGGTGCTGAGTCTGACCTATTGAAGAATGCCATCTTCAGTATTAGTCAGATAGCTATTTTTGTTTCACATGTGTGAGAAATGAGTTCCTTGCAATGTGGCTTGGGCATTATCAAATGTGGCAACGGGTGAGTAGGGGAGAGTGCAAATGATTCACACTTCCTATTTTGCTGTGATAACATCCAATGAGGGAGTTTCCACAATCTTTCTGTAATGTTACAAAGCAAAAAAGAGCAAGTGCTGGTAGCATTATATCCAGGACAGGTTGTGTAAAACCAGACATTGCAGGATGATAGGATTTAAGACCATGCTAGTAGGGGGAAGCTGACTTTCAAAGAATTTGGGCAATATTTTCAGGTGGTTGTGGTGGGGTTTTCTGGGCTGTGTGGCCGTGGTCTGGTGGATCTTGTTCCTAACGTTTCGCCTGCATCTGTGACTAGCATCTTCAGAGGTGTATCACAGAGGGAAGTCTGTTACACACTGTGTCCAGAGAGAAGGGAATGTTTGGGGTATATATTGTCCATGTTCCAGGGTGGGGAACCAATCAGTAAGTGTTTGGGTAGAACTTGTTATGCAAAGATGTGGTTGATAGTATTGTTTTGTGGGTGGGGCTTATCAGTCCACTAGACCACAGCCACACAGCCCAGAAAACCCACCACAACCAGTTGAATCTGGCCGTTAAAGTCTTCGACAATATTTTCAGGGTTTGAGAATGGCAAAGGAGACAACAGTGTTTATCTTGAAGCACTGCGCTACATAGGTTTTGTTTGTTCTCACATTCCTGATTGGCTAGTGGTGATGAACCTTTGGCACTCCAGATGTTATGGACTACAATTCCCATCAACCCCTTCCAGCATAGCCAATTGGCCATGCTGGCAGGGGGAATGATGAAGTGTAATCCGTAACTCTGGAGTGCCAAGGTCACTCCTATGAGCTAGCAATACTGCTGATCAGTCTATACCAGTGGTGGCGAACCTATGGCACTCCAGATGTTCATGGTTTGTTCCCATCAACCCCTTCCAGCATAGCCAATTGGCCATGCTGGCAGGGGCTGATGGGAATTGTAGTCCATGAACATCTGGAGTGCCATAGGTTCGCCACCATGGGTCTATACCGTCCTCACTCTCAGTTGGCTTTGTTTCCTTTCAACAATTTTAACAGGGAGCTGAATCTGATTGGCTGCATTATTATGCTTGGATCCCTCAATGAAAGGAGATGTTGTGAAACCAAAGTAGCAGCATATCAGACAGCAAATGTAGTATATTATTGGACTATGATCTGGCACAACCTGAGCCCTTCGGGGGAGGGCGGTATATAAATGTAATAAATAAACAAATAAACAAAAAAAATAAACAAACCTGGTACAGAGGTCTACTTTGCTTTGGATGATCACTGGGTGACCTTAACTAAATCACTGCCTGTTAATTATCTTTTGTGAGAAGTCAGTGGAGGAGGGGACAACAATGACAAAATCCACTTTGTGTCTGCACTGGGCAGAAAAGTAGGGTATAAATATTAAGAAAGGAGTGACAACCAGTTGGTGTGGGGAAAGTGACTATTCTGAGCAGTTTTTGGAAATCTTCAGGGGCCTTGAAAGCACTACTTTCACAGTGAAAATGGAAATGAAGGAATATTTGGCACAGCACTAATAAGATTTGACCCTGTACTTTCTCCTGTGAATGTCACCATTACTTCCTATGGATAATGCAGACACGTGGCATTTCAGTACTTGTTTGTACTGGGAGCAAAACTGAACCCTCTGTCCCTCAGCAGACATGGAGAAGGACTCCACAGGTGAGGTGCAATGTATGTCTTTGTGCAAGCAGACTGTCCCTTCTTCTGAAGGTTCCTATAAGACATACCCACGATCTGGTCCTACCCATTCAAATAACAAGACGCTGGCTGGGCTAAAATGGTTTGGTAAAACTCAACCCAAAATCTGCACTGAGAGCACCAGGAGAAGCAGACAAGTATAATTGGTATGCAAAATGCTAAGCTTTGCTAAGGAGCTTAATGTCCAGGCTGCAGGAAATAGATTGCAGTGAACCATTCTCTGCTGGCCAAGAATACGGTTGGCCCAGTCACTTTTTCAGTAGCGACATTTGAACTACATTAACTTGGCAAATCAGATGCTGTTTTTCCAGCCTTGTTTTCCCTTAACCCCAACAAGTATTTCCCCTCCCAATGTCCGCCTTTCACTTCAAGATTACAAGCAGGGTTCTGTCTTGGAAGGAAGAAAATGCAGTCTCAAGCTGGGTTGCCTGTGCGTTTAACCACAGTGTGATCTGGATTGCAAAGGGTGATCTATAAAAGACTGACCTGTAGATGGTCTTGCCTTATAGCGGGTAGTTGGATATGGTGAACTTTCGGTTCACTTTAATATCTAATATTTTCTATGCTGAAGTAGCAGGCCTTACCTTCCCATTAGATGTGCATGAGAAAGGAAATAGGAGGCAGAATGATTTTAAAAAGTGCAGGCCACAATGAATCGTAGTCATTTGCTGTCCCTCCTGATTGTATTTGAGATTGTAAGCTCCTTGGGGCAGGGACGACATTTTGTTTCATCACTTTGTAAAACGTTGGGTATACAATTGGTGTTACAACAATAATTCTACTCTTCCTTTTCTTTCTTACTCACTGGTTCTGCTGGCACTGCCATTTCCATCCTCGTAGCTAATCCTCCCTCCTCCTTCGTCAGTATCTGACCGGTCCTGCCTCTCATAGTTGCTTTCTGCTTCACCATTTCGACTGGATGAGGACCTCCTCCTGCGTCTTTTTCTCCTGTAGCCGCGTGGCACTGGCACCCCAATGTAGATTGAATGGTAGTCTGTTAGAGAGAGAAATCATACGGCACAAAGAAGGGGAGGGGAGATATGGCAAGCATTCCAAAATTATCATTTGGGGACATTCGATTCTCAGGGTTCCCACCAGGTATGGTTTGCATCATGCATTTGTAGACATTTCTTTAGTTCCAAATTCCAAAACCTTTAATGGCATACAGATTTCTTTACATGTAAACCACACTGATTCCCATAGAATGTTGCATGAGTTTTAGGAACTAATTGCACTTGGATCTGCAGAGGAAGGCAATGGCAAACCATCTCTTGCCTTGAAAACTCCATGGTTCACCATTAGAAGAAGAGCATGGATTTATACCCCACTTTTCTTAACTGTAAGGAATCTCAAAGCCACTTAAAACTCATTCCCTCATTGTGAGACAGGTGGGGCTGAGAGAGTTCAGAAAGAATTGTGACTGCCCCAAGATCACCTAACAGGCTTCATGTGTATGAGTGAGGAAATGATTCTGATTCACCAGATTAGAGTCTGCTGGTCTTAACCACTATACTACACTGGCTCTCATTAGTCAGTTTAAACATTATTAGGATAACTTCTTTTTTTTAAGTGTTTGTATGATTATTATGGAGTTCACTATAATCATGTAGTGATCCCTACACAAAGATTAAGATCGAAGCATGGGTCAAGTTGTGGCTTGACCCATTTATCCCATTCTTTGGCTCTGCTGTAGGCTTGGCATACCAATACCCTGATGAACAACAACAGGGCTGGATAAGAAAGTATCCAGGAGATGAAGACATCCTGTGAGCTTACTGATATACAGAGTGGTGCCAGAATCTTTCTACCAAAGATACTGGGGGATGCCTCTCTGATTGTGGAGTGGCAGAGCACATTCTATGCCCACCAGTGGCCACAGATTCAATCCCATGCATCCCCCCACTAAAAGAAGTTTAGGTAGCAGGAAGAGCCTTTCTCTGCCTGAGATCCTACAAAGAAGAAGAAGATTGCCAACGTTCAGAAGAAGAAGGAGAAGAAGAAGAGTTTGGATTTATATATCCCACCATTCTCTCCTGTAAGGAGACTCAAGGTGGCTTACAAGCTCCCTTCCCTTCCTCTCCCCACAACAGACACCTTGTGAGGTAGGTGGGGCTGAGAGAGTTCCGAAGAACTGTGACTAGTCCAAGGTCACCCAGCAGGCTTCGTCTGTAGGAGTGCGGAAACACATCTGGTTCACCAAATAAGCCTCTTTCACTCAGGTGGAGGAGTGGGGAATCAAACCTGGTTCTCCAGATTAGAATCCACCTGCTCTTAACCGTTACACCACACTGGCTCTCTCTCTCAAAGCAGCTGCCAGTTACAGCAGACGTAATGCCATGTAGATTTTGTGAAGCCGAGCTTTCCTACTTCTCCCTCTGGCTGCAGTTCCCTAACCCCTCTGAGTTTTTATTCCTGGGGGGGTCAGTAGCAAAGTGGGAGTTGGGGAATAAGTGGAAATTGCTTTCCCCCAAATAAAAAGGCTGATCAGTCAGAAGAGCGGCATGGTTGGATTCAGCCTCCCAAACCAGAGAAACCAACAGGCTCAGTTAGTAAAAGGAAGCTTCTTGGGAGAGCAAAACACTTTTAGCCAACCCTGTTGGTACCCTGCTTAAAAATATCATAGATTTTACCACAAGAGAGTAATTTCCAAGATTCACCTCTGACATTTTCACACAGGACACATGCATTGGCATGCAAAACAAAAGGGCTGCACCACATCCAAAGGCATTTTGACTCTCTGTGTATTGTACTTTGCCACTGATGCTGCCCACAGAAGCGGCATCCTTACCTTCTTCGTCGTCATATCTCATCCTGGAGGTGCTGAGGCCCCTCTCGCTCATGCCGTCATCCTCATCCAACATGGCCATGTCAGGAGCTCTAAGGGACTGCAATTAAGAGAGACCCTGATGAAGTGCTCTATGGTTTCCAGAGGCCCCCATGTGCACTGTTCTCACCCAAGAAAATAGCAGCAGTGTAGTCCCTGTCACTAGAGGGATGACCTGGATTGGTAGATTTTGCATCCTGATTCCACATGCCCAGCAAGATATGGCAGCTTCTCCCTCTGCACAGAACTCTCACATTTTTTTTGCATTTGCCTCTTCCCAGCTTATGATAGTTGGATTGTGATGTCTGGGAAGCTTTCTTCAACTGGAGGATGGGGTTCCTTTGCTCATCTTGAAGGCATCGTGTTTTAATTAGGGATCGACTGCCTTCTTTGTCTTTTAAGAACCGTCAGCTTAAGATAGAAACTGGTGAAACTCTAACTGGCTTGCCCTTTCCCCCCTTGCAGGCACCCAAGCCTATTCCTCACCTCCTAGCCCTATGGGGCAAAGGGTGGTGGTCTAACCTTGAGGAAGGTCGAACGGGATTGAAGGAGAACTTGTACTGATGTGTTCTAGGGATTCTTGCTATCCTATGCCAAGCTTCTTCCTGCCCATAGTCTGTGGATTTCAGAAAGCTCCAGTATGTATGCCACTGCTCCCCCCAGGTGGGACCTGAAGATCTCAGAGTTACAATTGATCTCCAGATTGCAGAGTTTGGCTCCCCTTTTGCGTAAAGAGGCTGAGGATTGAACCGGGGACCTTTTGCATGCCAAGCAGATGTTCTACCCCTGAGCCGCAGCCCCTCTTTGCCAATTGAGCTATGAACCACACTTTACAAGAGGGAATTAACTCAGAAAGGTCCTTTTAAACTGTATGAAGAGTTACTGTTAACCAGTAGTTGAAAATGTAACTTATATAAATAATGAATGCTGTGATAATTGAATGTCAATATTAACTATGGTTCAAAGACAAGTTACACTGACATTTTACAAAAAAACAGCCACTGCCCATCTCCCTTTGCAATCTCTGATTTTAAAAGATCGCCATTCTTTTGAAATAATTTCCTCTACCAATAGCTCAGTAGTCTGCAGCCCAAGAACATTTTTCTGGGAGTATGTCCCAGTTTTGAGTAGATCTGCTTGGGACGGGAGCACCCTGTTTGCTTTCCTTATGCAGTTCTTTCAGCATTTGGTTTAAGAGCTTAGTTGCTTTAAGTACATACTTGTGGAGCAGAGCGGTGTTATATTATTGTAAGTGGAGTAGAGCTGTCAATCACAGGCTGGGAAATTCCTGGAGATTTCAGGGTTGAGTCTGGGGAGGGCAGGGTTTGGGGAGGGAAAGGTCCTCACTGGGATATAATGCCCTGAATCCACTCTCCAAATCAACCATTTTCTGTATGGGTGAAGGTGTAGGGAGGGGGTTCCGTGGGGAACCCCAGGCACAACTCGAGGAAATCACATGAGGGGTGGGGGTTGCATTCTGCTGCCCCCTTCTCCCCCTTCCCAGGAATGAGGAGCTGGAGCATTTGTGCTTTATACTGCTGGCTCCACCCCCAAAGCACTGCATCTAAAGTCACATGGACTTTGGAGGTGGAGCCAGTAGTATAAAGATGGACCCAGGCACGCTGAGCCATCAGTTCAAGGCTGGCCTCTGCTTGGCCAGGTCCAGCTTTAAACTGTGGGCTTTGAGGTGGAGCCCACAGTTTAAAGCTGGGCCTAGCCAAACCCAGCCTTGAACTTCGTACAGGGACACAGTTCAATGGTAGGCCCTCCTCTCCCTCCTCTCCTGGCTGGGCTGCCACCTATGCTTGACTGGTCCCAGAGCAGGGGTAGGGAACCTGCGGCTCTCCAGATGTTCAGGAACTACAATTCCCATCAGCCCCTACCAGCATGGCCAATTGGCCATGCTGACAGAAAACTGATAGGAATTACAGATCTGGAGGAAATTGCAGGTTCTGAGAAACATCGGGAAACCCTCCCAGAGGAAGTGCACCCATTCTGGGGGAGGGGGAAGGCAGAGCTTCTCTTCTTTCTGCTGCCCACCCACGCCATCTGTTTGCACCTGCCACCAGCACTGCCGTGGCAGAGCAAGCAGAGAGAGGCTTGGAAGAGCCAGCTGCAAGCACAGGCAGTCCTGCTGCCTTGGATGGACCTATATATTGATGGGGTGTGACTCTTGGCTGCCTGGTGTCCCCCTCAGGGAGCACCCAGCGCATTCGGTCCCCTCCCCCAGATATGCCCCTGCCTGTATGTTGCTATCTTTAAGGTAAATTCTTCTGGGGGGTGTTGGCTTTTTGCTCATCTGTTGCTGTTGAAGTAATTAAAGTAAAGTAAATATGGCAGGAGCTGTCCAGAATGGCAGTCTTGGGTAGGGAAAGGAGACTTTTGAAATGTTCTAGAGTTGAAGACCTACAGGTGTAAGGCCACCCTACTGAGCTGAAAGCAATATTGTTCCAATATAGTTAAAAGTCCTTTGAAAACTGAAGTCATAAAAAGGCAGGACATACATATTCAGAATACATAAACAATAATACTTTCTTATGCAGCTCCCTGTAGAGTATTTTCAGTTGAGTGTTTTTTTTAATCATTAATGAACAGTAACTTCCTAATTACTTCATGTACATTGATTGCCCTTCATGGAAAATTGACAAGGAAACAATTATAGTTCATGGCAGGAAAATCAATTGTTTCCAAAGTCACTTTGAGATTGCACAGGCTGCCAATAACATGGCTGGGCAGGGTATGGATGCAAACTAATGGCTTTCAGAAGCCATTTTTTAAATTATTGTGCCATTGTGCCATCATGAACAAAAGCTGAGAGAAAACAGCACTGTATTTCTGCTAGCTAAAAAGTGGGGAAAATCCATTTAAGTGTTTTTATTGGGAACGTCATCAACCAATGATTATTTTTTCTCATTGACTCACCATTTTAGTATATACACATTCATGCTAACTAGTATAGATATTTGTGACATTACAAGAGATATAATAGAACATACAGGTGCATGATGAAAATATAGAACTATATGTAGCGCTATTGTCTTTTGGTTCAAAATTACATTAACCTGCCTTTTCAGCTCTACTGATGGTTAGAAGCTATTCTTCCAGTGAACATTTTGAAAGTGTGTGTGTGTGTGTGTGTGTGTGTGTGTGTGTCTTATTAGGAAAAAAACCTTAAACTGGGTAATATCATAATAGCAATACAATCCAGTTCCAATTATCCTCTGATAATATAAACACAGAGCAGCATTATCAAAAAATTTGGGTTGTCTTGATCAAGTCATGCTGTAAAGAAACTGCTATGGTGAAAACCGGTTTAATTGATGTCTTAGCCACTGAGATGGTTGCAAGATATGCCCTCCATTGTTTTTTATTGCATTTGTGTTGTGACCTACAACTAATATGGAAATGAAGTTGAACGAAATTGAATCTAATTCTCTCCTATGAGGTGGAGAAGTTCCAAAGATGCTTTAGTCCCAGATTAACTCCCTTTCAAAAGTAATAGAAGAACAATGCACAGTATCACAAAACTTTCAACCAACATCATCTTATTATTTCATTATTGCAACCAACATCAACATCATCTATAGCATAAAACTCTTCTACTGCCTTCTGTTTTATGGATACTGGGAAACCATTTGATAAAAGCAAGTGAAGCTTTTTAAGGGAAGTCTTAACTTCTTTTGGAGAAGGAGTTATCTGAATTATCACTCTCCACATTCTTGAATATTAAACAATGAAAAATTGGTGCAGGGAGTTAGAAAGGGTTGTAGCATCTTCCATCTGTTATTCTATCTTCATATCATAGAATCATAGCATTGGAAGAAACCCCAAGGGCCATCAAATCCAATCCCCTGCAACACAGGAACAGATAATCAAAGCACTCCTGACAGATGGCCATCCAGCCTCTCTTTAAAAACCTCCAAAGGAGATTCCACCACACTCTGAGGTAGTGCATTCCACTGTCGAACAGCCCTTACTGTCAGGAAGTTTTTCCTGATGTTTTGGTGGAATCTCTTTTCCTTCACCTTAAACCCATTACTCCTGGTCCTAGTCTCTGGAGCAGCAGAAAACAATGCTTGCTCCCTCACCAACATGAAATCCCTTCAAATATCTAAACATGGCTATCATGTCACAACTTTCTCTTCACCAAACTAAACATACCCAGCTTCCTAAGTCTCTCCTCATAGGGCATGGATTCCTGGGCCTTTTACGAACATATCATTCAACTTGAGCTGAGACAATTGTATGTAGCAATGATTTGAGAAACAAGTATGTACGCAGGCGGTGATACTTCTGTCATGCCATTGCAACTCCTAGTAACTTGAGCCTGTGTCTGTTCTATTAACTGTGTCCCATAATTGTCTCTGGACAAACAGATTTGGCAGGATTTTGGTGTCTCAAAAATCTGATGAACCTGTTTAACCAGGGATGACAGTAGGACAAGAGAAATGCATGCACACCATAATGAGGATTCTACCCTACCAGCTTTACCTGTCTGTTTCAAACTGTAGAAGCTTCTCTCAAGGATGTACTCATAGCCTTATGCAAATCTTCAAGACCGCTTTAAGCTATTGCAGAGGCAGAGGCTGATGCTCCTACACAAATTGCACAATTTTTGAAGCCCGCCAGACTTTCTTTCCCCATCTGCCACTTTGATTTTCAGAAGATCTGCAAATAATTTTAAGTTTGATTTTTTTTTTAAAAAACAACCAGTCTTGCAGGCGGCACCTTAAGGAGCAAGACAAGTACTGCAGCATAAGCATTCATAAATTCAAGCCCAGTTCAGCAGGAGCATGTTCTCATTGGGAAGACCCCAAAAGGGGAGAAGCAGTATAGAAATTTAATAAAATAAATACAAATAAAGATAAACAAATGCAGAGAAAAACCTGGTACCCATCTTCTAATTTGGGATTCGATTCATGCATCTAGTAGGTTCTGATCAGTCAAAGTATTTGACATGATGATCTTTAAAAAAATAGTTAAATATTTATAATGAATCTTGAATTGCTGAATTGTTGAAAGACGGAATGAATATAATATAAATCTAGTGGTATTTAATGTGCCATATTAATCCTTTTCGGATTTGGTGTAACAGACCATCGTGGATTCCTTTCTGGGAGAAGCGTAAAGGACTGAAAATACTCCCACAACCCCAAGTTTGAGAAACATTGAAAAAATCTACAATGAATGATCTGATTCTTACCTTTTAGATGTCCCAGGGAACACTCAATATTAAATTTAGGGGACCGGCAACATCTGATCATCAGCAGATTTAGGAGTCTGTCAAATCCTGGGTGACTGTGGAGTGAGGAAACAGGCAGTGCAGACTATTGACACAAACTCAGAATTGATTTCCAGCTCTGAAGGCTCAACAGCCTCCAGAACTAAACATTTTTGGAGGGCCGTGAATTGATTTGAACAGAGGGCAGTGACATCACATCATAGGACACAGAGATGCCAACAGAAAATAGGGTGCACAGAAGAAGAAAAAATCAGTTCTGGAACAGAGCTTTTTTGAAAACAATAACAAAACAAACTCGTTGGATTCTTTAACACTGGAAGTAAAGCTAGTTGTATTAGGAAAGCAATCAGATAGATCTTTCCATTGGAAACACATTTCTGGGTGCAATTCCTTCCCAACGTGAATGAAAGTCTTAGGAACCATGTCCCTTGTCTGAGGGAACCTCCCTCTCAAATTCAGGCACACAGGAAAAAGTTTGTTTATTTAGAACAGGGGTAGGGAACCTGCGGCTCGAGAGCCGGATGTGGCTCTTCTGCCCTTGCACTGCGGCTCCACGAGCTGAGCCGCTGGCCCCATCCTTGCCTGCCCTGCAGGCAGCAGGGCAGATGCATCCATGCGCTTCTCAGAATGAGCGGAGTAAAAGGTAAAAAAACCCCCAATATATACAGTGTTATCTTTATTTCAAATGTCAAAAATTATTTGGGGCTCCAAGTGTTTTCTTTTCCCATGGAAAACGGGTCCAAATGGCTCTTTGAGTGTTAAAGGTTCCCTACCCCTGATTTAGAAGAAGAAGAAGAGTTTGGATTTATATCCCCCTTTCTCTCCTGCAGGAGACTCAAAGGGGCTTACAATCTCCTTGCTCTTCCCCCCTCACAACAAACACCTGTAGTGAGGTGGAGGTGGGAGCTACAGAGAGAGCTCCGAGAAGCTGTGACTAGCCCAAGGTCACCCAGCTGGCCTGTGTGGGAGTGTACAGGCTAATCTGAATTCCCCAGATAAGCCTCCACAGCTCAGGCGGCAGAACGGAGAATCAAACCAAGTTCCTCCAGATTAGATACACGAGCTCTTAACCTCCTACGCCTTTGCTGCTCCCACTGCTGCTCCCACTGCTTTATGTATTTATTTGATTAATCTATTATCTTCCTTTTTGCCAATGGGGAACCAAAGCAGCTTACATGGTTCTCCTCTCCTCCATTTTATCATCACAACAATCCTGTGAAGTAGGCTAGGATTCTCCCTCCACATGTTGAGCTAATGAGAGAAAGCATCTCTGTTCTATGAGCAATTACAGTGTTCCCTTTACACAGCAGGCACTGGCAAAGGTCCTGGGGTGCCTACAGAGAGGTTTACTTTTCTTTCCACCAGAATAGAAGTGGTATTTGGGGTGTGGGCAGTGGTGGGATTCAAATAATTTAACAACCGGTTCTGGTGGTGGGATTCAAATAATTTAACAACTGGTTGTTTACAAGCACCATTTTAACAACTGGTTCTGCCAAAGTGGTGTGGACTTGCTGAATCCCACCACTGGATGTGGGCATGAGAGAGATCTAGTTTGGGATATTTTTTGTTTACAGACATGGAATATGCAGGCAAGAGCAACTAAGCCCTCCTACCCCTTGCTGCTTTCCTGTTCCTTCAGCCCAGCTGGCTTCTCTTTTCTGAACCTGGCTTGGAAGAAATAACTGAAGTACAGTGATGATATTTAGGACAGAAGAGGATTCAGCTCCCCTAACCACAGTCCTCTGGTTTGGTCCCACAGCCTGGTCACTTGGATTCTCGCAGCCTTGATGAAATTCTCAGCAATTTCTTGATTTCTTCCTTTGCAACTGCCTGACCTGTCAGGGATTTCAGCCTGGGACTTCCACATCCAAACCTGATTCCTTTCCCACAGGCACCATATTATTCCCCTCCCCCATCTGTCCCCTTCTGTTGTCAGACTGGGTGTTCAGATCTATTTATCCTTTCAGCTTCCAGTGCCAATAAATCTGCACTGCAGCTGTCAATAGCAGTGCTGAAAGGCTGCCAGATATTGACAGAGAGCTGTAAAGTGCTTTGAAGCACAAATCAACATGACAGGGACTTCCCCAACACTCCTTTGGGAGACTGTTCTCAAATTGAGTAGATTCCCTAACCAACATGTCAGTCACAGGACAGAGATATCTCAACTTCTGAGCTGGAACTTGTGCCAGAAACAGCAGCATGATGTGCAGTGAGCTCTTCAGGTGAAGAAGCTGCTCATGACACGGGAAAGATTCGAACAACCTGTTATCCCTGCACACCATGTTGAGATGCTCAGTTGAAAAATTGGCAGCCCTAGCTTAACCAAAAGTTGGTGTAGTGGAACTGCAGTCATGCTCTTCAAGTCTAGCCAGTGGTGGGATTCAAATAGTTTAACAACCAGTTCCAGTGGTGGGATTCAAATAATTTAACAACTGGTTGTTTACAAGTACCATTTTAACACCCGGTTCTGCCAAAGTGGTGCCAACCGGCTGAATCCCACCACTGAGTCTAGCCTTGAAGATAAAATTGGAGTGCTTGGAAGAATCTTTCTCGGCTGTCCCAGTGGTGGGAGAAAGAGTTTGGGCAACTTTAAGAAGGAGTCAAGCCATCAAGCCATTCTGTTCAAGCAGGATCACGTGGGACAACAGCAGCCACCTGACCAACGTGGGAGCAACAGGTGCAACTCTTCTCTGCATTTCCATGCTGGGTACGGCTGCACTTGTTCCATGGTTCCAACTGTGCACTCTTGAGAGGTACGGAAGTTCTAGGTGGACAAACGCTTGTTCCCCAGGACTTGCTTCTCCTTTTCTTCCCAACTTTGCTCATGATCTGCATTGCAACGAGAAATCTGCATGCCTGTGTTTGCTTGAAACCTCCCTCTGTGCTTATGGAGATCTGAGAGGGATCCCAATGGACATGGACATCTCCAACAGGTAATTTGCGAGTCTTGATACGCAGCAGAGATTGTTGCGGGATTGAGAAATCATTCTTTCTTGAGACCCTGGACTTCTGTTGCTAGTCTGAGGAAACTACTCTAAGTTAGAAGAACCAATGGATTGACTCAGGGGATGGAGCTTCCATATGTTCCATAGGATCTATTTACACTTTTGAGTATTCCACATAGCAATTGCTCTTTAAGTATTTAGATCCAGCTGGCCCTGTACACAGAAGGCACTTTATGAAGCTACAATTTGATGGAACTTTCTTCATAAAAATGCAATCCTATGCAAATTTACATATGAGTGGGCCTAATTGCCTTACCTGTTCCACATGGGCTACGTGAAGAAGAGTTATGTCCTGCTTAGGATAGTCTCATTAGCTACTGGCCTCGCCCCCGAACCCTCCCCCCCAATAAAAAAATCTATACCTACGTCTCTGTCTGGGATGTCTGATTAACAAGTGAGAGAATCATATCTGAAGAAGATCAATATAGAAAATGGCAGATTAACGCGAATTCCGTTCAAAGACCGACCTTCATAACTCTCAAGACATCTATAAGACTGGAATATAAGGCTTCTAAGACATTGTTTCTTTAAAAAAGACTGATACTGATACTGTACTTGGATAAGGACTTGTATCATTATTCCTTTGAACTCTTATAGTAATATGACTATGACACAATTGCAATTTATTATATCACGGTTGTTTGTTTTACATGGTATGCTATAAATAGCGGTTGGTGCAACACGATTCTTTGTGGTGAATATTCATGCAGATAATATCAGCCTATCTATCCAACATTCTTCCCATGATACAGCAGTTCCTATCAGGGTAATGGCCCAATCAAGTTCCAGTTTACCTAGAAGAAAGTCATCCAATAAATTTGTCCTTACTAGGTGCTGGTGGAATGACTATTCGGATCCATCTTATGATCCTGTGTAGAACTGATTGTCTCTGTTCTGCTGCTACTACAATGACTCTTCAATGCCAGAGGTTGCCAAAGAAGTCTCTGCAGCCCTGCCCGTTAGTTTGACATGAAACAAAGAAATAATCTCACAGGAAACAATGCACCAGGAGCCTCTGCAATTTTACATGCTTATTTTAAACAACAATTTTACATGCTTATTTTAAACAACAATCTCTCTCCAGCCCATTATCATGCCTGCTTTTGGGCCACAAGATGGTGCTACAACCACACAGTCTTCTCTGGGCAACATTGCACACAGAAAGCAAGAGATTTTGGCATCAGCCACGCTTGACTGTTACTTTCATGGATGATTTTTTTTTAAATCAGCCACTTCAGAGCCCATGCGGAATGGAAAATCTGTTAGGACTTATGCCTTCTGAATCAAGTCTCCCTCCCCCCTCCCAGAGTGAGTAGCTAGACTGGGCAACCAGACAGAAGTGGAAGCCTCAACAAACATAGAGGTCTGGGAATCAGGGTTGAGAAGCAATCTGAACTTCTCAGTAAACCTCTCCATCAAAGAAAATGTAACAAAAATACAAATCAAATCAAATTCTTTACTGCAGTCAGAGACCAGCACATAATAATATAAACTGAGAAGAGCACTTATACACAGTCCGAGTGAGCTGTTTTACTGAAAAGGAATCCAACTTCAGCTTTGGAAAAAGCAAGTAGTAGATAAGTCCATTTGGACTAAACTTTTGATGAGACTCTGAATGGCTGCTGTAACTATCTGTCTTTCATGGACAATTGTTTTATGGTTTTATTGTTTTATTGTATTTATTGTTTTATTGTATTTATTGTATTTTGGAATGCCAATAAAGGCTATCATCATCAAGTAGTAGATAAAATACATTTGATTATGTCAAAAGATTAAAAAGTTAATATAACTACACTTGTAAAGTGCCTGTGCAGTCTTGCTAAAACCTATAGTGACATTACTAGAGAACTCCAGCCTCCGACCATATCTTCTAAGGATCGCAATTTATTCAGTCTTTCCCCTTCCATGAAAGCTTATTCAGCCCGACAGATGTCTCCATTGTGTTTGTAAGATTAAAGAACAAAAAAATGGGCTGTTGCCCGGTGTAATTTTCATGGTCCCTACCATCAATATAGTAAGGCCAGTACATCTTTGTAGTTTAGGCCTATTAGACCTGTCATGGCTGGGCTGAGGATTTCCTTTCGAGACTTTTCAAAAGTGGGACATCTAAATAACATGTGTTCTAATGTATCTATTTCGCCTAGAGGGCAGGGGCAGAGCCTCTTTTCGTAAGGGATTTTCTTGTATTTCCCCTCTAACAGCGAGGAGGGAAGAGAATTACATCTGGCCAATGAGAAAGCTCTTCTTGTGTTGCTGTTTTCAAGGAAAAACAGATATGGTGCTGTTGTTACTTGCCATCTTAGGTGTTCGTAACAAAAATACTATATCAGTAGCACCTATCATCACCCTATAAATCAGCAAAGCTACCAGTGCCAATTGTATACATGCTTGGTGGAAAAGTAAGAGAGCTAAAGAGTTTTGGAATATGATTGCTACAGTTATTTCTAAAGTAATAAAGAGATAGAGTTACAAGTATCCCCTGAGGGGTTTTTTTGGTGTTAAATTATGTAGATCTCCCTTGTAAAGATGTTTGTGAATTTGTGCTTAATGCCATAACATCTGCAAGGCTAATTTTTGTTCAGAATTGGAAGAAGAAGAACATAACCCTGAAGAAGGAGGATTGGTGAAAAGAAATCAACAGAATATATTCATCTGTGCAAATTAACTTGTTTACTACATGGCCAAATGCCTGATAAATTCAGAAAATGGAATGCTTTTCTGTTGAGAATGAGAAATTAATTTTGAGCTAATGCACTCGATGTTTTATGATAGTTCTGTAGTTTGTATCTTCGAATTTTGTTTGTATTAGTTTCATGCCTGTGTTTTATTAAATACATTTTTAAAAAGAAGCGGAGACTAGACAGGGATGCGGGATAAGATTGGTAGTTCTGGTGTGGTGGAGGAAGTAGTTTTTCTTATCTAGACTGGATTTGCATACTTCCTGGCAAATCAGGTCTATAGGTGATCCCCTATGGTTGGTGTCAATTGCATCTGACCTACTAGTTGCAATCTTTCAGTAACTTGACCATTGTTATACATCTATGGGTTATCCAGAGGCTGGATTGCTGTAATGCTCTTTATGTGGGTAGTTCAGAAGTTATAGTTCAATGCATGTCTACAGGCATGCATATACACCACATGGAATAGATTCCTATCTATCTTGTATATTTTTGTCTTGCCCTTCCTGTAAAGAACTCAGGGCAGCCTACTAGTTGTCCTTTCTGCATTTTTGTCAACCTTAATGTAAGCGGAAGCACTGACCTAGATGGCCTAGGCTAGCTTGACCTTGTCAGATCTCAGAAGCTGAACAGGATTGGTCTTAGCTAGCACTTGGATGGGAGACTACCAAGGAATACCACGGCCATTATGCAGAGGGAGGCAATGACTCATCACCTCTGTTAGTCTCTTGCCTTGAAACTCTACTGGATGGCCCTACGTTGGAAGTGACTTGGCAGCTCTTTCCACAGACAATGTGAGTGGAAAAGCAACATGAAAAAACTCTCTTGAGATAGGTTAGACCAGGGGTAGGGAACCTGCGGCTCTCCAGATGTTCAGGAACTACAATTCCCATCAGCCCCTACCAGCATGGCCAATTGACTGAGAGATGTTAGACTGAGAGATGTTGAATGGCTCAAAGGCTCAATCCGCACATGCAGAATAATGCACTTTCAAACTGCTTTCAGTGCTCTTTAAAGCTGTGCGGAATAGTAAAATCCACTTGCAAACAGTTGTGAAAGTGGTTTGAAAATGCATTATTTTGCGTGTGCAGAAGGGGCCAAAGTCACCTAGCAAATGTCATGGGGCAACCATTGGTTAGAATCAGGATTTGAAACAACTTCTCCCAAATCTTAGTCTGACACTCTGGCCGTTTCTGCATGGAGTCGATGGGGGTTGGGTTGGTGTATTCCGTGCTGACCCAACCCCCCTGGGACCGTTTGCATGAACGGTCCCAGAAACAGCCGCAGAGCGCTGTCGCCCGGCCGACCCGTCTTGTCCCTGGCCCTCCGGCACGTCGCCGAGGCCTGGAGACACGCCCCCCGCCCCTACGCACCTGCTTCAGCGTCGCAGGGCAGGGGGGCATGTCCCCAGGCACCGGCGGCCAGCGCCGAAGGCTGAAACCAGTCAGTAAAGTGAAAAGTGGGGAGGGTGCCTTGGAGCCAGCGGCTCCAAGCCGGCGTTTCCCAACAACCTCACTCCCCGAGCGAGGTTGGGAAATGCCGGCTTCGCGCCGGTTGGGTGGTGTGAGGGCGGCGTGGCTGCGCAGCAGCTGTGCCCCCTGTGCGAATGGCTTCCTGGGGACGGCGTTTTTGCCACCATAAGGGCCTCTGACTAGCAGGCCGTAGCGTCTAAATAAGCTCCACCTCTTGTTCCGTTGCACTGAATGCCCCATACAAGATGCCAGATATAAAGTCTTAAAGAATCTAGACTCAGCAATTTGCATCTGGGCTCAGCTTTGATATCAGCTTTCAATGCCAATGCTTAACCACAAAATATAAGAAATAAAAGATGGAAGTAAGTACAGTCCCCTCCCTACCAAGCAGCTGTGGATTCAGAGAAAAGCTTTCGGACTGAATTCTGCCCCATGATTTCTCTTTTACTATAAAGAATGTACATAACTGTAATTCACAAGAGAAACTTCTCCTGTTTTAAATATCACTTCTCACTCAGTATACTCCGCAGTCATTTATAAGATATTCTGGCCCATGCTGCTTCCTATGAGTTTAAAATATTTGCAGAAGCTTTCTGCAGTGCCTTCCATTCTGCAGACGAAGTGGTGAGTGGCCAACCTCCTGTTTGCCTCTCCCTGAACTGTTGTTTAATCAACTCTGTAATTGATCATTAAATACAGGACATTATTTCCTGATCCCATTTCCACTTGGCAATTGAGCCATCATTTACGCATTTTTTCTTTAAGGGACCTTGCAGTCCTGCCATTCCCATCAGGTCGTGATTTTTGATATGAAATTAACTGGCACTTACCTGATCATACAGTTTGGATTGTTTTCATTGGTGCAGATTTTTGTTTTTGGACTTCTGCACCTTCGCTGACTGTATTTAAGTCTCACTGCAAAGCAGACAGGAGGAAGGTACAAAGAGCAAACAATTGAGGCCAGAAAGCCTGCAGAGTTTTGCCACTGGGTGAGAAAGGAGTGGTATTGAGTGGGTAGATGAGTGGGTAGGCTGACAGGTAGATGGGCTGAATGAAGAAAAACTGATGCTGCAAAGGCCAGATGCTCCATTTGAGCAGGATGGCAGGGTTGAGATGATCTGCTTTGTTTCATCCTTGCTCCCTCCATGCTGAATACCCACTTACCTCCTTCTCCATGCTCATTCATGCTGCTTCCTTAGCGAGGGTGTAGGCTGGAGTATAAATTATTTTAAAAACTATGAGAAGGACATGATAGGCAGGGTGTTGAAACTGACAAGATGATATAATAACTGGAGCAGTAAAATGCTTTGGAGTTGACAAACAATAAAGATTTTTAAGACTTTATCAGGTCTCTCTAGTAATCAAAAATGTTATTTTGGGATCCATTATGTAATACGTACTTAGAATAACGAACATAAGAAAGAGCCTGCTAATAAACATATTTTAAAAAAAGAAAAGAAAGAGCCTGCTGGATCAGACCAGAGTCCATCTTCAAGTCCAGCACTCTGCTACTCGCAGTGGCCCACCAGATGCCTTTGGGAGCTCACAGGCAGGATGTGAAACCAATGGCCTTCTGCTGCTGCTGCTACTCCTGAGCTAAGGCATTTGCAATCTCAGATCAAGGAGGATCAAGATTGGTAGCCATACATTGACTTCTCCATAAATCTGTCCAAGCCCTTTTTAACAATATCCAGGTTAGGTGGGTAGATATCTTTTATCTTGATGGGTAGATATCTTTTATCTTATAATCTTAATTATTTTCTAGTACTCTTTTTCCCCCCGATCTGTTTAATATACATTGAAAAATATTTTTTTTTTTAAAAAAAGAAACTGAGAAGAAATAAAGAAACTCCCTTTGGCACAGGGAAGAGAGATTAGTTTGTTGGAAAGATACCCTTTTTTGCTTGAGCTACTCTATAGAAGAATCACAAGTGTTCATAAAATGGAATCCTCCATTCACAGCTGAAATGTAAACTACAGGAAGGCTTACGGGAAATTTTGTGATTCTTTCCTCTTGCAGGGCCATCCAACAATTAAGAAACCAAATGTGAGCATGTATAAAACTTTCTTGCTATCTTTCCTAGAAGTGCACTAATCGTGGGAGAGACGATGCATTCAGTTTTAGGAGAATTCTGAAATATTTAAAAACCTTCACTATGAGAACATTTTTCAGCAAGGCCAACAAGACTGAAATAAACACAACAATCGATTATTTATTTATCAAAGTCTTAAACTGCTTCCTGACTTAACATAGAAGGGTAAACAGGTGTAAAAACATGTATACAACATACATAAAGTAAAAGCCAACAATTCTCTACTATATTAATTTTTTTTACAGTTACAATTGTTACATTAAAAGCCTACCATTCAAGTGAGAGTGTTAATCTATATATGAATAATGCATGAGGCTATGGGGCTGGATCTTGCCAGCTTTTTCACTCCACCTTGCCCAGTTTCCTTCTTTTTACAGTCCCTGTCCCACATGGGGTTTTTTTACGCGGATTGGATGGCCCACAGCATAGCCTTTCTGGTGGGGCAGCCTGACCCTCCTCCTTTGTTCACCAGCACAGAAGCTGGCTGGATCAAACCCACTATCATTATCTAGCTGATAATACAGACTGGCAAAAGAAACCATTTCCCCTGACTGACTGGTGAAACAAAAGCGTTAACAGCATCATCCACCTTCCAAATGGGAACTGAACTGGCAAGATTCCAAAAGTCCTTTCACATTACATCCGTATATTTACAAAAGGCTCTTTTTATGTTTCCGTGGCTTTGTGGTGAACTGGGTTTTCCTCTCAGGAGAAAGACAGACATTTTATGTAGGTTCAGGTTCAGCTCATTCCTTTTATTAAAAAATTTGTTCTGATTGTTCAATATTGTTATGTCACATATTTGAGGTTATTGCATTCAGGTGATATTTACACTGGTTTCAATGTGAAACACTTTCCCACCTGTAATTTCTTTTTGGTCTCTTACCTAATATGAGTGAAATTCAGGGGTGGGGGGAATCACCCTAGGATTCCTGCTTCTCAGATTTCAGGTAGAAAGATAGGAGAAAACATCCCAGTTCAGAAGGTAGTGAAGATACAACAACATCTCTATCCCTGCCTCCAAGGCTCATTCCGCACATGCAGAATAATGCACTTTCAAACTGCTTTCAGTGCTCTTTGAAGCTGTGCGGAATAGCAAAATCCACTTGCAAACAGTTGTGAAAGTGGTTTGAAAACACATTATTTTGTGTGTGCGGAAGGGGCCCAAGAGGGATGAAATCGATCACAGCTGGGGAACCTGCTTTTGAGCAGAAATTGTGAAAGGAACTAAACATTACACACATACGCAATGTGCAAGCACCATGTATTTTAACATGTATCTCCCAGTCTGGCCTAACTACTGACTTCCCATTTCTGTCAAGGAAGGTGGTAGGTTTGTTTGGAGACAATATAGGGCTTCACACAAGTAAGATGTGGTCAGAAGAGTGCAGGCTTCATCCTGTTCCACTAACACGCTCCCTTTTCTATTAAAAAATAAAGTCAAAACTTCTACCTGTATTCTCCACTCCCTTCTGTCAGCTACAAGCAAATAGTTTGCTTCTCCCTGCTGTCAGGCTAATGCTCGGTTGGTGGAATCTCTCCAGCATGCAGCACCATTCAATTAGAATTTCCCAACCCATTTAATATGAGTGGGAGAAATGCTGTATACAGGAAAGCCAGTCAGGTTTGATGCTGTGCAGTCCAAGTGTTCCAGCTGAGTGATGCATCTATCAGGCACGTATCTGCTGAATCTCTCTCTCCCTTTGCTGCCCAGAGGAACAAGAAAAAGGTGGGGAAACTGAATCAGAGGATGCAGTTTATAATCCTTGTTCAGAAGTGATATTGGCCTAAAATCACTCACTTCGGGATGCTCTTTTTGGTTTTTTCGAATCAAGGAGATTGTGGCATCTTTCCATGTTTCTGGGATCTTCACTCCTTCCATCATTCTGTTGAATAAGGATTTCAAATGTGGCATCAGGATAAATTGGAATGTTTTATAGAAGCTGGCACCAAAGCCAACTCGGCCTGATGGCTTTATTTATTTTTAATTGGGCAACTGCCTCTAATATTTCCTTATCCTCTATTGTTCTATGTAGGTCCTCATTAGCTTCCTGATTTATTTTTTGATAATTTTTTATTTTCTAAATATCTTCTTATATCTTGATTTGAGATTTGTTTTCCGCATATATTGTCTCAAAGAAATTCACAAAGCAGTCCTGGATCTTTTCCCTTTCTAAAATAATTTTCCCCTCCTTAACTACTATAGTTATTAATCAAAATAAATCAACTGGATCTTTTAAACTAGTATAAAGATCCAGTTGATTTATTTTGATTAATATTTTTGTTTCATTTTTTACTTAATACATTCTTCGTAATATCTGTTTCTAACTGTTTAAGCACTCTTTCTAATTTTAATTAATGTTCTTTCTTTTGTTTGTTCTGTCTAATTTTGTGTTTTATCATATCCCCTCTCAATATAGCCTTCATTGTATCCAAAATAATTTCTTTTTGGGGGTATTGAATCTTGGTTCAGTTCCCAAAAATCTTTTAAAGCTTCTTTTAAGTAAGTAACCAATCTTTAAGAATCCATGTGTTTATTTCTACATTTCTTTTTCAATTCCCACACAATTGGATTGTGGTTCGAAATCATTCTGAGTTTAATGCATACTCTTTTAGTCTGAACAATCAAGTCATCACTGGCCCACATCATATCGATACATGAATGGGAGTGGTGCCCAGGTGAAAAAAAGGTGAACTCCTCAGCGTTGCCTTCTTTAGAATGCCGTAGATATTTCAGTTAAAAAATATCAGTCAAAGTAAAGAAGGATTTTGGACGCATACCGCATTCCAAGTCATGCAAGACAGGCCTTTTTAATTTCCACAGTCTTTTCCCGTCTCTTTACTTAACATCACCTTCTCTTTTCCGCAACATTGCTCATCCAGCTCTCACGTACCAGCAGTAGGGGAAGAGAATGAGCCACTAACAATGGCGGCTGCTTTCTCCACTCTTGGCTTAAAAACCTGGTCATAGCTCAACTTACTCTGTGTCATGCCTCCAAACATACTGCTTTCAATTTTCTTACACACAACAAGGTTCACAGGTAAGTGGTAAGTTGACTTTTAAAAATACAATCCTTACTTCTCTGGCAACAGTAGAACAGGTCGGTGTCCTCCTCTTTTGTCCTCTCAGGTGCGTGAGCATGGGGGGGTGGGGGGAATAAGCTTCAGAACGCAACATCGGCTCATGTTCCCGAGAACCAAGGGCTAGCTCCAAAGCCTCCACAATCTCCCTGGACATTTCAGGCTCACCCTAGTTGTTCCAGGGGTGGTCTCGGACGGAGATAAAACTCCAGGAGGCAAAAGACTCCCCGCATCTTACGGGAAGTGTGCAGATGCCACCACTGTTCCATCAGAAGTCCGGTGGCAGCCATTTTGTGCTCACATTCATCACCCTGTATCAGAACTGCAAAGGTGCCCACAAGCTCAGAAAGTTTGAAGACCCCTGATGCGAATTGTTTTGAGTCCTTAGTGGTGGAAAGGTGCATAATACCTAATGGACAAATAGACCTCAGGGCAGTGAAGTAATTATGCAGGCTGGAGGCATTCAAGACTTGTTACACACATCATATTATACAATTCCCCAAGGGCTGAATTCTGGAAGAGAGGAATTCCATGGACACTCAAATGCAGTAAAACTAATACCAATGTGAATATATGGACTTCATAATTATTTTATAGGGATTTGCCGCAGTTACCATTAGTTACCATTTCACACATGAGAACAGAGGCAAGATATTTAATTGTCGAGGTGAATCCACACCTGCTGAATCCACACCAGGGCTAAGATCTGGATGCTGTCAAAGACCAGCACTCCGCTCAACAACTTAACTCTTGGACTATAGTCTCTGTGTTCTCTGAAGAGCCTAACCTTAAGCTCCTCGTCTTGAGATCGTATCCAGATAGATGTATCATCTGATAAGGTATGAAATAATCACTGAATGATTTATGCTGCTTTGCAACATGCATTATACATCAAGGGAACAGGATGGAAATAAACTGCATCAAAGCTCTGTGAATGCGGCTGTTTCAGCCTGTCAAGACTCCACACCAGCAGAGCAACCATCAAACTAAACAAAGTGGAAACTTCCAAGGAAAAAAGGCCTCTGGAAATATCAGTTGGAGAATCATAAATAAAAATGAGAGTATCTTAAAAGGTCCTTTTTTTGTTAAAAGGGGGAGAAGGAGAGGAATCAGCTTTTTAAAGTCAGGGGAAGAATGTGTGTCAACCCCCTTTTTAAAAACCCCTGGTATGCTGGACATTGTATATAATGGATGCAGCCTTTAAATATGCTCTGTATTTTACAGTCTTCACTGTAAAAGTGAAGATTGCCTGCATAACAATCCTTTGAGATAGGCTATTCAAGCAAGGGTGACCTACCTATGGTGCTCCAGATGTTCATGGACTACAATTACCATCAACCCCCTGCCAGCATGACCAATTGGCCATGCTGGCAGGGGCTGATGGGAATTGTAGTCCATGAACATCTGGAGCACCATAGGTTGGCCACCCCTGGAATGATGGGAATTTTTATGGCCAGGTGAGGGGGACAGAGGCTGATGGATCATACCTTGGTCCAAGAAAAGTACAAATGGGAGGAACGCAGATCACTTCAAACCACTATTTGGCCATTAGACCAGCATCCAGAGCATCTCCAAAGGGCTTGATTTGTTGGCAGAGGTTCATGTAACAGCCCTTCCCAAAGTCAGTAGAAATAAAGATAGCTAAGCATTTCTGGAAATGAGTCTTCAGAAGTGTTGCTACTAGCTTATACAATCCTCCAAAGGCTACAAAGTAATATTTATCTATTTATTTACTGAGAACGCTTACATGCTGCCTCTACAGAGACTGTTTAAGTTGGCTTACAAAGTAAAACAAGAATAAATCATAATGTCATCGAAAAACACTTTAAAAATTAACAAAAATGCAACCATGGCATAAAAACCACACAAAACACTGAGCAGCCTAAAAGGATTATCAATAAACCACCTAGGCTAGAAGCAGACTGTAAAAATAATTGTAGAAGATCAACCCCTAAATTAAAACCTGGGGTAAAGTGAAACATTTGGGCTGAAAAGAGGGTACGTTAGGTGCCAGGTGAGCTTCAAGGAGCATTCCACAGGGCATTCCACAGAGAAGACGTCACCTCTGATAAAGTCCAGTCTCTGGTTGCCATCCACCTTACTTCTGAAGGCTGGGGCACAGAGAACAGGGTTTGTGAAGAGGCATTAGATCAACAAGAATCGCTAATGTTTTATTGCCCTCATAGGTAAAAGAGAGTTTCTCCCCACCTTTTCTGGCCTCCCCATGAATGTCCCAGCAACATACTGCAAAGAACAAAGCCTTAACAATGGCACTAAAACAGCAGCAAGATAAAGCTGCACAGAGGCACTCCAAAAATACCCAAGCCAAACAAAATAGGTCGACCTCCTGTCCAAACCTACAGAAGGTTTTGGGAGAAAGTTTTTGCACCAGCCGTGGTGTAGTCGTTAAGAGAAGGTGGATTCTAATCTGGAGAACAGGGTTTGATTCCCCATTCCTCCACCTGAGTGGCAGAGGCTTATCTGGTGAACCAGATGTGTTTCTGCACTCCTACATTCCTGCAGGGTGACCCTGGGCAAGTCACAGCTCTTCGGAGCTCTCTCAGCCCCATCTACCTCACAAGGTGTCTGTTGTGGGGAGAGGAGGGGAAAGGAGCTTGTATGCCACCTTGAGTCTCCTTACAGGAAAGGTGGGATATAAATCCAAAATCATCATCCTCTTCTACCTGTGCAAAGCCTGTTTTTGCCTCAATTGTATTTGGATGAGCCAGTCTGGCATACCACTGCCACAAGCAAGAGTGATGGATTACAATCTGGAAGGCCCAGATGCAAGCACTGCCTCCACCACAGAACTTACTGGCTGAGCGTGATTGATTGATCTTGACCCACTCACACTCTCTTTGCCTATCCAGAATTGTTGTGGGAAATGTGCAGTAGATGAGGGCCATGAACATTGCCCTGAGCTCCTAAGAGGAATGGTGAGATTTTTTTTAAAAAAAGATACACAGAGCAATGAGAGAAGAGGCATTTTAACACTTCATGTGGGCCATCAAAAGCTATCCTTCCCTTTCCTCGTCCTAAAGTCTCTTCCATGTAACAGACCAGATCATATTACCAGACAATGGCATACAAAACAGTATTTTTCTTTCACAAAATTCAAATTTATTCTTTAGAAAGAAGATATACAAAAAATTGGGGCCCCCTAAATCAGGGAACAGCTCTCTCAGGACCCTTAATTGGACCTATTAGTAACATTCACACACAGAGGTACACACTTGAAAGTTGTGTATGATCACAAGCACCTTTTGTGATACAAACCACACAGCTATGTGTTATTCATGCTACATGTCATTAACTTATGTCCCTTGTGTCTTGTCCTTCACATGGTTTCATCTTTGAATGCTCCAGGCTCCAACCTGTCTTATGGGAGCCATTTATTCAGAGAGCCCAAAAATGTCACACTTTGCTTTGTCAGACGACCTCATCGGCTGCATCCTCATCTTTGTTTTGGACTGGGATGTAGCCACCTTCCCGGGGCAGACACCAGCACCAGCCAGCACCGGTCAGGTCCACAGCGGCAAAGTTGAAGTCTCTCATGTCCAGTTGCTTGAAATCGACTGTGTCCAATCGTGAATGAATCTCATTGAGCTTCTGCCAGTAGAGCCAAGCCATCACCAAGCCAATGGCCTGAAAGAAAAGATGGAGATATGCAAGTCTAAAGGAACACATGCATCTTCCTTATACTGAATCAGACCATCGGTCCAGTATTGTCTACTCAGATGGGCAGTGGTTCTTCACTATCTCAGGTGGAGTCTTTCACTTCACCTGCTACCTGATCCTTTTATTTGGAGATGCCAGACATTGAAAGCTGGACCTTCTTCATGCCAAGCTGATGCCCCACCATTGAGCCATGGTCCCTCTCCATGTTAAAAGGGAGAGTGCAACATTTAACAATGGCAGTATGTTCTAAGGACCTGCCAAGGGTTCCCTGTTAGCAGGACTGATGGTGTAACTGCCCGGTCCCAAGTGCAGCAACTTTGAATCTGATCAGAATGGCAGAAGGATCTGCAGGGAAAGTTAATGGCCATTGAGAATTCCTTTTTCAGTTCTGGGTTTGCCCCCCAATGATCCAGAAGCAGACAGCAAACATGCATTTTGAATACCCTTGGAAAAGGACATTCTTAGCACGATTGGCTATTAGAGGATCCTCCTCCATAAAGTTCTACTGGTTTCTGTTGGAGAAATTGCTCTTCAGATTGGCCCTCCAAATAACTGCATCAAGGAAATTGGAATGACTACTGTGACATCAGAAACCCAGGGCGGGGCGGGGGAAGGTTATCCAGCTCCAGCCACCTGGTCTGACAAGTTCTCTCCTGACTTGCATCTGTGCACATGGCCAGCACAGATCCCTGGCAACAGATTTTTAACACAATGCTGGCAGGTGTAGCAGCCATAGTGAGCCTTGGTATACATAGATCCATGCAGTTGCATTAATAAACCTGGTGACAAAGGAAAGAGAACAGCAGAAAAAGAGACCAGGAGATGTATGCGGCAGAGAGGGAGAGTAGGACGAGAAGCAGATAAAATGAGACACAGGCATGTTTATTTATTTATTACATCTCTATGCTATCCTTCCTCCAAAAAAAAAAATCTCAGGATGGCAGACATGGTTTGTCACTTTATCCCAACAACCTGGTGAGGTAGGTTATGCCGAGAGAAAATGACCCTTCTGGAACGAATGTGCACTTCCAGTTCTCATTTCCTAGAGATGAGCTTTCTACAAGATCCAATATTTATTTCCTTCAGGTCAGGCCTCTGCACTGTCTAAGAATTCTTCTTGTAGGAGAAGCATTTGCTCATTTTGTTCATTTGCTTAGCTTCTGAGATCTGATAAGCTCAGGCTGGCCTGGGTAATACAGGTCAGGGCCATTTCCTAGGGAGAATGAATTATGAAGCTCCATTTATAATATCAAACCAGAGAAGCAATTCCAATTATAGTTCGTTTTATGACTCAGTCTTTAATGTTGTGCATTTCCCACTTCCTGAAGTGGTGAGAAGTTTTAGTGGCAGCAAGTGCTTAAGGGTTTTGTTTCCTCTGGATGGGAGAGAACGCAGGAGATAAATATTGTCTTTGCCATGTTTGTTTCAGCACAGCTATTAGAAGCCACTAGAACCCTTAAAAAGGCACGTGTAGAGCCATAGTAAGCACATTTGTTACAGGGGTGTGTGTGTGTGTGTGTGTGTGTGTGTGTGTGTGTGTGTGTGTGTGTGTGTGTGTGTGTGTGTGTGTGTGTGTGTGTGTGTGTGTGTGTGTGTGTGTGTGTGTGTGTGAAGTGTTGTCCAGCTGTAGCTGACTTGTGGCTACCCAGTAGGATTTTTCAAGACAAGAGATTAATATGAGTGGTTTGCCATTTCTCTGCACAGGATTTGCCTTCCTTGGCACAGAGACCTCGTTATTGCTTGGTGGTCTCCCATCCAAATACTAACCAGGGTTTGTTTATTTATTTATTGGTTAAATTTATTACAACCGCCCACCCCGAAGGGCTCTGGGCGGTGCACAATCTAAAACATCAGATAAAATACATCAGAAGCACAAAAGTTAAAATACAGCATCAAAGCCTAAAATCAACTATCAGATGGCAATCAAGAACCAAACAAAGCAGTCAAAAGATCTTATGCCCCCATAACCAGTACAGAGCATACAGTTGACCCTGCTTAGCTTCTGAGATCTGATAAGCTCAGGCTGGCCTGGGTAATACAGGTCAGGGCCATTTCCTAGGGAGAAACCTCCAATAGATCTTGTTGGGATTTCTATTTGCATCTGAGTTATTTAGGATTGCACTGCAAAAATGCAAATCTGGCTGAAAAATATATAATAAAAACAATGCTGTTAGCAACCTTTGTTTTCGAAACGTTGTTATAATCATTCCAAACACTGTGGCCAGCTAGTGAGTCAAGAGATAAACCACTGGGGAAGCAACAGATATGGTTTGGGATCCCAGAGAAAGCTACAATGCCAGCATAGTGTGAAAATTGGACCAACCTCATCCTGGATCAAGAGGAAGATGGACATTTTACTCACAGAATGTTACACACACAAATATTACAAACACCCCACCCCTAAGCACTACTTCATTTGGGAAGCACACTTATTTATAGCTTTTGATTTCACTAGCCGGTTTCCTCATTAATACTCCCAATGCAGCAATTGTGAGCAAGATATTGTAACAGACAATGCACTCCATTCTCAAAAATAATCCGATACAAGCTGTTAGAGCAGATGCTGATGATAAATTGCAATGTTAAAGGTACTAATCAACACCACTGGGACTCTTGGGGAATTGCAAGCATTTTGGTGAAATCAAGGAAATGTTTTCTTTTGCATTAACTCCTTGAGCACTCACATTACAGTTCCCTTGCTCAGAAGCTATTTGGATCAAGTTCAATAATAGGTTGAAAACAATGGTTGAGGATTTTATTGCATATGTTATTTGTGTTGATTTTGATTTGTGCACCAGCTTTTTTTTTTTTTACCCTGCTATCCACTGTGGTCAAACAGGATGTGCAGGCTTTTATGCTGCTTCAAAAACCTGCAAAGCCTGAACGATCAATATGAGAAAGATCAAGATTGCTCCTTGATTCTATCATACCACCTTGCAGTTTCTTAAAGCCATTGGCTATCCCCAGACAACACTGGGGTGCGGGTGGGAGGCTGGCAACAAGATTGTCCAGTACATAGAATGATGCCTTCACTATTCGCCTTCAGAAAGTTTACCCATATATGTAAACCAACTTCTTTGCTTTATGTTGGTGTATACTGGGGTTTGCCAGCAGGCCTAACTAATAAAATGGTGCAATGGGATATTATTTAAAGGGTAATGTTTTTCTCTTCAATGCCATGAAAATCTCCAACCTGGCCATTTCCATGCACCAAGTCTTTGCTAAAGAGAAAGGACATTTTCCTCCAGGCCATCCATGATGATAGTTTCAAAGGGTAGCCAAGCTGGTCTGCAGTAGAAGAGCTAGATTCAAGTCCAGTAGCACCAACTAACAAAATTTTCAGTATGAGCTTTCAAGAGCCAGAGTATCTGGCAAAGAGAGCGTTGACTCTCAAAAGCTTATACCCTGAAAATCTTGTTGGTCTGTGATGCCACTGGACTTGAATCTAGCTCTTCTCCAGTCCATTTGGCAACCTTGAGTGCATATATGTTTGTGACTTGGGGGAAGGATGTGGAGATTCCCTGTGTCACAGAACTATTCCCTTACAGCACAACTAGACTGGATGCTGAAGATCCATGATCATCAGATGTCCAAATGCTTGCTGAGGGAGGCCATGAAGTCCTAATGCTGCACCAATGAAAGCGGTCCGAGAATAAAAGAACTGTGGGGCTTCAATGTCAGGTCTAAGACAAGCGTCCCTGGCAGGTACTGATCTGCTGAGTGGTTGTCTACAACTTCTGCCCCTCAGCATTTGCATATAACTATCTTCATGAAAATACCGTGATTTCTAGAATGTGACATCATCTTAGCATCACTTTTGGCATGTGTGTTTAAGAGTCCATCCTGGTGCAGTGAGTCTTAGGATCAGAGCAGATAGCTCAGTTGTGTATCATCTCCAAGGCATTAGGTCCATGGCCTCACAAAGCTGCTGACATATTTTTTTTTGCCCTCAAGTCACGACTGATTCATGACAACCCCATGAGGTTTTCAAGGCAGACATTTAGGGGTAGTTTGTCATGGCCTGCCTCTGCATCATGTGAATTCCTTGGAAGTCTCCCATCCAAACACTAGCCAGGGTCAGGGGTGAGAGTGTGTGACTGGCCCAAGGTCATCTACCAAGCTTCCATGGCCCGAATGGGGATTTGAACCTGAGTTTCCTAGATCTTAGTCCGACACCTTAACCACTACACTACGTTGGCTCTTGCTGATGAACTAATGTTGTGGAATACTTTGGTGTAATTTAGGTAAATCATGTTTCTAATGAGTGTCAAATGTTATTTTATTATGCCCCTGATTTATTTTTACGGCTTGTTTTAACATTAATAATTCTAATATTGTTGACTCGACACGTTTCTATCATTTTTATTCAGTGAGTTTCATGAAGCCGGTCTCTGAAGAGGCAGCGTAAACATTTTCTTAACAAGCAAAGGGCTGCTGTGTGAGCCCACCTGAGCAGACACTTCCCAATTAGATTAACTCAGATGATTATAAGCATAAATGTGGAAATAACTATGTGGTTTGCCCAATATTAATTAAAGTCAAGATTAGACAATTTCTGTAAGGCTGAATTGTGGATAAATGATGCTAATGACTTTTTTTTTGGTACTTATCAGTCTACTAAAGAGCCTTACAAATGGCAAATGTGAACAGGCAGATGTGGGTTTATATGAACATTTTTAACATCCTGTCAATTAGGCAACAATTCTTCTATTAACCGGAAGGGGGAAAGTACCAATCAGGCAATGGGCTGTACAATTAGCAGATAATAAGCTTGGCAATAGGCACACTTTGGGAAATAAGCAACCAGAAATTAGACATCCAGTCAACTGCTAACTAAGGGAAGAGCATTAATGCTCCATCAGTTTACATTTTCGTTAATGTAATATTCATACACATGATGAAAAAATATTAATCAAGTTCTCTGTGGGCAGTTCCTGAACAGCAAAATGGAGAAGCAACTGATATAAAATTATCTTCACAGATGCCCCCTGAAAAATAAATAAGCGTCAATAAGGGTTATCAGGATGATGTCCAGTCTTGCAGGCCCATTACACAAATCAAAATGCAAACAGTGTTACCAGCAGGTGCTGTTTCAGCTACGCAAGACCCAGTGCGCTTAGTGGTTAGGGAGATGGACTGCGATCTGGGAGATCCAGATTCAAATCCCCATTCTGCCATGGAAGCTTGTTGGGTGACCTTGGGCCAATCACTTACTCGCAAGCTGACCTACCTCATTAGTTACTGCAAGGATAAAATGAACCCAAGGAGAACATTGGGCCTTTCCACACAACATCCCCCCCCCCCCGAAACGTTTCTGAAACGTATTTGACCCACACCCCTTTTATAGCAATTATGTCTGCACTCAACCACTCCAAACAATTCCTGGTCACCATTTTGTGATTTGTGCCTTTTATTTTGAGCTAATCATGGAATTGCTGCTTCAGTGCTTCACAGCAGGGGGCAGCAATACTTTTCGCCTTCTACACCCCCTCCTTTGAAAATTAGCCTCCCCAAACTGAACAAACTCTGCTCAAATGCTTCAAAATGCTCCCCCCCCCCCAAAAAAAAAAGCAAGGAGGAGTGAGCTCACGAAATGGTGCCTGTGAGGAAATGAAAGGAAGGCAGAGAGACTTGGGGAACATCTTAAAGGGACCGGCAAATAAAGCCATTTTGAAAACGTTTCAATTAAAGAATTGTTTTAAAAGGGCATTCATTCAAAATGTTTTGAGGCTGTAAATAAAATTGTTTTGAGGCTGTAAATAAAATAAAATAAAAAAGGTAAAACCAATGGGAAAGTCCACTGAGGAAATATTTTATTTCCTGACTCAAAACATTTTAAAGTATCTATGTGAAGAGGGTCATTGTAAGCTGCTTCCCCCACTCCCCTGGCAGAAAAACAAGGTACAATAAAGCAAATAAATAAATTGGTACGTTGAATTGAGATGTCTGCCAGGACCTTGCCAGAGGCAAAACTAACATTTGCAGAGAGGTAAAAGTGACATGAAGTAGGGGCAGGGGTATCAGTGCCTATCATGTGCAAATATAAATCACTCTTGTCTGGACTTAAAGCAACTAAGTATATGCATTCTAAAACAACCAGTCATCTCAAGCCATTTCAGATTTACAATTATCATGCTGGCTTTCAAATATTAGTAGGAGCTCAACTGAAAATCCTAGGTCTTGTTCCCGAATGACATCATTCAAACGTAAGCCGTAGAAACTGTTGGTTCCATTCGGGTGACTCTACAAATCTGCAGTCTGACACACAACGTAGTGTGTTAACAGTCAGTGGGATTCTCAGTACAACTGTTTTGAATGCAACATTCAGCCATCCTTTTCTCCACTCTGCAACCCACCTACACTTTACTTAAGAAAACCATAACAAGCTGTCAGAGATATAGATGGATTCAATAAGCCAGTCACCAAGGATATCACATTTCCAGGAGCAAAAGACTCCTAATGTGAATTCCATTTTTATTGCTTCTCAAACCAAGGGAACATTTACTCTTGCACAAAAGGAGCGTTCCTTACAAATAACAAAAATTAAAAAGAAGAGGAAGAGGCTGAGTGGCCTGCCTCTTCCTCAGGTTAGAACTAGACCAGAGGATGAGGTGATGATTGTCCCTTTGTGATTTGCTCCAACTTCACTGTGTCCAGGTTGCACTCTCCCAGACAGCGTGGGCCTCCTCGAGATGGCCTGATTTACACAATACAAAATCCTTGTGGTTGTCATGAGGACTTTGTACCACACGTAAGCTGGGAGTTCTGTGTCTCCCAGGCAGACAGGGGTTGTATTCTGATCACAACCGCAGTGCATCCCACCCCCCCATGTGAGTGGAGTGAGGGCTTCACACACGCCCTCCATGTGAGTGGACTTTAATCTCGAGAACTGGGTTCGACTTCCCACTCAACCACATGAGTGGCAGATTCTAACCTGGTGATCCAGGTTTGTTTCCCTACTCCTACACATGGAGCCTGCTGGGGGATCTTGGGCTAGTCACAGTTCTATTTGAACTGTCTCAGCCCTACCTACCTCACAAGATGTCTGCTGTGGGGAGGGGAAGGGGGACTGTACACCACTTTGAGACTTGTTAAAGATAGAGAAAAGTGGGATATAAAAATAGTGGGGTATCATTTTAAGTACCTCTCCTCCATCCTCAGGTTCCACCCACAAGATCTCCAGATATTTCCATCCTGGAACTGCCAACCCTACTGTTAAGGCAGGTCTTTCTGGTAGCAAGGCTTTTCACACACCACCCAACCTTTCAGCGTTCTCTGCCTTGACAAGTTCATGTGTTTTATGTCTACTATAAACTTCTAGCTTTGACAAGAGAGAGCAGTTTGTTATTCATCACATTTTCTCTAATCCCTGGAGGACTTTGCAGATGGTCAGCTGAATTTGTTTTTTCCTGCAGAAACCCTTCTGTTCTCCAGGGAAATTGCAGGGCTTGAGTGGAAAACACTGACAGCTGATTGAGTTGAAGAAAAATACACCCTCGAATGACATAAAATTCAGTCTATAGTAGAATGACTACTAAAGTGACACAGAAAAATAAAGTGACACTATTACTTTGATCCAAGCAATTTGTATAGGCCTAGGAGCTCCAGAGGGCTTCCCCTTTAATTTCAAGCAGAGATTTCTCAATAAACTTTAGTATGAGAGTTCATTAAAGGACACAAGCCATTCTTAAACATCTAGTGATGTGTTCTATTAGATTTTTCCATCCTATCTCTGTGCAATCGAGGTAGAGCAAATTAACTGAATTATGATTACCATGTTTTTGATAACTACGATTATGTTTCAAGGTGTACTCCAAGGTGTTTTATTGAAACCCACTGAAACCCATAAGACCCAAAACGGTCTGGGAAAAATGTATCTGAAGCACCATCTCTTCCTATCTGATTTAAGATTTTCAAAGTTATTAAAAGTGGTTTTCAGAGCCCTGGAGCAGCCGGGTGCCTTGCTACCACACAGCCCAGAAAACCCACAACAACCAATTTAGTGACTTTAATCAGCTTTAACAAAAAGGACTTGACCACATTTATCCATATGCTTGCTGGTTGGAGCACTTCAATATGTCCTGTCTGAAGATGGTTGGAACTAGTCTAAAATGGACTGGGAAGAGATTTTTGCAGGTACTAACTAAAAAGTGGTAGTACAAAGAAATCTGCAGATTTGCAGACCATTCTCAGGTTCAATCCAAAGTCCTGCATCTTTCCTTTAAAGCTGTAAATCGTATGGGATGAAGGTATCTAAAGGATCACCTGCTCACATTCATGAAGTCTTTTGGGGCTTCAGTTGATGGCTGTGATCAGTTGCTTATTGCTCTTCAGTCTCATACATTTGTTTTTATCTCTCACTGTTATTACATTTTATGGATTTGTTTTTATTGTATATTTTATGCCTTTTTTATTGCTACAAAACATCCTGGGATTTTTTAAAATTGAGATGTGTGGGACATAAATGTATTAAACCAGTAGCAAATGTGGGGAAAAGTGCTTTTAGATGTTTATTGAAATAATACTGGTATTATTAGAAATTTTTCATGGATATTATTTATACGTGCCTGCACACCCACCCACAGAGGTATGTATGTCTGGGCGCTATTGCCCATCAGGTTCCCAAGGTACAACAAATCCCTGCCTGGCAGAGTGACTGAATCATTTGAGCCACAGAAAGCAGCCTTAACAGGCAGAGGTTGTGGTGCCCGCTGCTAGGTATCAATATCTACACGGGTGTCCAAAATGAGAGACATGCTGTGGAGGAGGAATTGTAGGCAGTTGAATTACTCTCGCAGTAGGGATGTGACACTTCATGAGGGAAGGGACATATTTACCCTGGACACATGTCTGTGTGAACATGGCTCCCTTTCTAACTGAAACTCACAGCTAGACTAAAACAGCCCAAGTAACTTTTATCTTTGTAGCCCCTTGTAGCCCCTTGCTGACTTAGCAGGTAACACCAACTGTAAGCCAGAGCAATAGAAGAGGAAGAGGAAGAGGAAGAAGAAGAAGAAGAGGAGGAGGAGGAGGAGGAGGAGGAGGAGGAGGAGGAGGAGGAGGAGGAGGAGTTTGGATTTATATCCCCCCTTTCTCTCCTGCAGGAGACTCAAAGGGGCTTACAATCTCCTTGCCCTTCACCCCTCACAACAAACACCCTGTGAGGTAGGTGGGGCTGAGAAGAGAATAGCCCACACATCAGCAATCAGGATCGGCAGCTAGGAAATGAACTGCTGCTACAAAGCTGGAAGAAATGCTGAAAATCAAGGCAAAACTAAAAAACTGGAGAAGAAAAAAAGATTATTACAGAGAAATCATATGCCACACTGAAGCAGGGGGATTAGCAACCTAGCTGAGATAGCAAGTTCAAGGAGCAAGGAGCATGTTTATCCATGCAGACGGAAGGAACGGGGGTGGAGATATGTCAGGAGAAGAAACTAGCTTTGAGGGAACGAGAAAGATCTATAGCTACCAATTCTGGGACCCAGTGGGGAGTTAAGCACTGAATTAGAGGTCCAGGCAACTAACACTTTTAATAAACAGCAGCAGGACTACATATTGTGTGCTTGATGGGAGGTGTGCAGTTTAAAAATTACAGCCTTTCAGCAGGCAAAAGTGGTTTTGGGGGAAGTATTCTGTCTTCAACTAAAAGAAAATAGGGCAACTTAGGAACCAGAAAGCAGACAGGAGGTGTGTGTGTCCAGAATGGAGTAGTTTGTGAAACTGGAGACAGTCTAAGAAGAGGAAAGGTGTCAGGGTCAAATTGAAAGGCTAAGGCAGGAAACAGACACCTGCTGACCCAGCTATTGGCACAGACCATGGCATAAGACAGACGCTTCTGATGAGATTTACGGGTTCTTGATTATCTGTATTCAGTCTCTTCCTTTTCTCTGCTAACCACAGAAACCTGATTTACTGGGATTTAATACATAACATGGAGGGAAGGAAGTTTCAAACAATATGATTGAAGTCAGTGGAAGCAAATGGTGGTGGTGTGGAAAGAATGTTGGAGTGAGCAGCTCAGCCTGCCTGAACATTGTGGGAATGGGGTGGGTTGCTACCACCTCTCTAAATGTGGGTAAGTGTTACCTCCTTGAATGGGATGTCTTTTGGGCCATTTATGCATGTGTGTTCTCTTTGATGTCAGTGTACATTTCTGTCGGGCTTTTTCATTTGAACTTACACGTTTTCCCCTCTTCAAAACTCACTGTGCTTTCGCTTCTGTGATTCCCTGCATTTCATGAATGCTCTCAAAATCCAAGGTTTTTTCCCCCTTCACAGGGAAAGCAAAAGCAATTCCAATATGTAAACATTCGCCTCAGGTTTCTTGTGCCCATCGTCCCCACTTCCCCCCACCCACAACATTCTTGTTTCTCCCACTCCATCACCCACCTCCCTCCCCAATTTCATTCCCATGCCACCTCTATTTTCCAATGCTGGAAGGTAGTCTTTTTTTTAAAAAAAAATTGAGCAGCAAACGCCTATCAAAGAAATGGCAAACTGGAGTGAAATTGACAAGGATGGATTCTTAATTTAGCCTTTTCTGTGAAGCCGCTTCTCCAGTGCTTCTGCTGAAAAGTGTGGAGGGAGCCTTCCTTGGAGGGAAAGAATGGGGCCCAACCCTAAATGTGTTTACTCAGTAGTAAGCCCCCGGGGGTTCAGTGGTGTTTAGCAGCATCAGATTCTAACTTTCTCTCTGTGATGCTCGCTTGCAAATATTCTCTTCCCTCCCTGGTTTTGTCAAGATCACAGGAGAACTGGCAGCACAGAAAAGGCTAAATGTGGACAAATCTGTGAGATCAGCATTGCCAATTCATTCTGGTTCACTGTTCCATCAATAGACTTTTGCCGTTAAAATTAAAAATGAATTGACTACCAGTGAAATCTCCCAAAACTTTCTAGCATTGGAAAATGGTGGTGCTGTGGGTTTTGGCCTTTTCTTTACTGCTGCTTCTCCTGTGATCTTGCTGAATAACAACATAACAAAAAATAAGGGGGGGGGGGAATGCAATGAAGAAGGCAGGCAGATTGGGGAAGGGAAGAGAATCACCTAAAATGGATTCTCAGATTAGCCCACACTCAGCCTTTTCTTTGCTGCCATTTCTCCCATGATCTTGCCCAACTTGTGGGGGAGAGGGGTTATTTACAAAACAAAGAAAAAAGCTTTCTTTTAAAACATTGATTTTCTGTTTTCTTAACATCTGTACCATCAAAGTAAACAGAACCTTGTAACTAAATAAGTGATGCATAAAAATTAAAGGCTAGAATTTTTTTTAAACCCAGTATTTACAAAGCACCTAGAATGCTGTTGTTTGAAAGCTGACGAGATTCTGACTAATGCAGTGTAAATTATTAGCTCTGTCTTTGAGTCATGTAATTTACATGACTACATTAACATTCTGAGGAGGTTCAGGTTGGCATATTCTGACAAGACATCAATATCTGACTCTTTGTTCTTTTTTAATTTAGTGTGAATAATGTGTTTATGTTTACTCGGTGGGCAGTTTTAAGATTTATGAGGTCCTGAAACCATTCATTTCCTTCTTTTAAAACACTTTGTCCTTATAAAAGATATGGCTACGAAGCGCTTCACTGTCACTTAGCAACCGTCACTGGTTTCCAAAAAAGTTTTCTTTCAGGATTAGAAATGGATCTTAACCGATTGGAAATGTGAGGGGTTGCCAGGGCTTGAGAAGGCTCGGAGGCACCGTTTCCAAACAGATGAAACACAAGCTGCTGGGCAACATCTGTAGTCCCAGCTCTCTTTCCACAGAATTTGGAGAGGGACAGTGATATTAATGGACCGCTCTGTCACTAAGGCTCAGAATGGCATATCAGAGGGTGCCAATTGTCTCTGGTTACGAAGGACTGTCCCTGTTTCCTGAACCTGTCCCTTATTTATGCCTTTTCTTCCTTTGGGGGATGGTTTGTTAACATCTTGTCAGTGTGGGTTCCTGGCACTGTCATTCTTCAGCGTTTGGATCCTTCTCTGAGTGGAGGATGGATGACTTTAGAGCCAAGGCATGAGCTTGAATACTTAAGGCACAGCTGCCATTTCACACCCTGCAGTTGCTTAGGTGTATTTGGAACTGTCGATAATAGACTACTGGCCAGTTACGTTGCTCACATATAGCTTTAGTACAAAAGAATCACTTCCCCTGGATTTTCGATTAGTAGAGGACAGTCAACTGGAGAATGAATCAATACAGCAAAAACAGGTTGAGTATATAAAGCAGGGGTCTTCAAACTATGGCCCCCCAGATGTTCATGAACTACAATTCCCATCAGCCCTGCCACCTGGCCATGCTGACAGAGGCTGATGGGAATTGTAGTCCATGAACATCTGGAGGGCCAAAGTTTGAAGACCCCTGATATAAAGCCTCCTTCAGCAACCAGCATGCCACAGTGTGTTTGTGGGGAAGGACAGGGCAGTGATTCCTTGCACAAACAAAGGTTTTGATATTTTTGTTTTTATGATCTGCTTTTAACTTGAGGGCTATTATGAGGATTACTTAGACTGCTAAATGCTTTTTGCTTTGTGTTTTATGTTAGCTTTTAAAGATTTTGCATTTTTATCTTTTTTTAATGTAGTGAGCCACCTTGAGTAGATCTGTGAAAAGGTGGCATATAAATGTTCTCAATAAAAAACATTGTTGGGTGTCCACATTATTATTATTATTATTATTATTATTATTATTAATAATTTATTTATTTGATAAACCGCCCTACCCCTGAAGGGCTCAGGGCGGTGTACAACAAAACGAGAACAACCATAATAAAACAAATCGAATAACCCCAGTTAAAATACAAATCTTAAAACTAAGTAGCAGTGTTAAGCAATCCGCCACAATAAATAGTTAATACCACATTAATAATAATATGCTTCTGGCATCACACCCCGGCGTATCAAGACCTGGGAGTGGACAGAATTCTGGGAGGGGCTGGCAGATGGTCAGATGGTCAGGTGCACAGCCAGTAAACAGGGCAATAAGAAGGGGAGGCGGAATCAGCGGCTGTGGTCCCCCCCCAAAAGCCCGCCCGTGGAAACAGCTCAGTTTTACAGGCCCTGCGGAACTCCCCAAGGTCCCACAGGGCCCTAACTGCTGGAGGAAGAAGCTGTTCCATTTCAGGCAGGGCCAGGGCAGTAGAACAACCCTGTGGCCCGTGTGGGAGGCCAGCCGCATCATAGAGGGGCAGGGGACCACCAGGCAGAAGTTTGCCTCAGCAATGAGCCGGAGGCAAGTGGTACGCACCTCGGACATATATGGGGTGAAGACGGTCCCCAGAGGGTAAGTGAGGGAGGGCCCCAGGCCGCGAAGGGCCTTAAAGGTCAGAACCAACACCTTGAGTCTCCTCATGAGTCAAAATCATCTGGTTGCCCAGAAGAATCCTAACTGTGTCACAAATAGCTATGAAGCCATGAACCATTCCCTAGACCTGACTTTTATGCACTTTGATTGAACATGTGCAGAAAGGGAGTGGCCATGAGTGCACGGGTAATTTCTGGCTCCATGCAACTGCTGGCTCAATAGCACGGCACCTATTTGTGCAGGAAGGGAAACAAACACACTTGTGCCCCTCTGTTACTTCCATACTTTTAAATTGGGGGAGGGTGGTGTGTAGAAAGCTAGAGACATTGATGTCCCCAGCACTCACCATTTTAAAGAAAAATAGTATCAAAAGCTGCAACCTAGCCATACAGGCAAGAGATAACAGTGGGACCTTAATTAAGAAGAAGAGTTTGGATTTATACCCTACCTTTCTCTCCTGTAAGGAGACTCAAGGTGGCTTACAAGCTGCTTTCCCTTCCTCTCCCCACAACAGGCACACCTTGTGAGGTGCCAGGTGGGGCTGAGAGAGTTCTATGAAGCTGAACTGGGTGACTAGCCCAAGGTCACCCAGCAGGAATGTAGGAGTGCTGGGAAAGGCCCGCATCTGGCTTCACCAGATAAGCTTCTGCCACTCACAGGTGGGAGGAGAGTAAAATTTTTTTTTGATGTTTGCACTTTGGAAAAAAATGAGGGTTCATGATCTGAGAAGAAAAAAACATTCCATTTTTCTCAGGCTCAGGAGAACAGCCAGCAGGTGTGATGTGTATTCTTGCTGGGAGGAAAGAGGGTAACTCTGCTAAGAGCATTCCTGCCAAAGCCACACTGCCCAGCCCCACTTTCCTAACCACACAGTAACTCACACTTGTGACAGAAGTCCCCCTGGGAGGGACTGGGAGACAAATTCCAGCAGGTGCTGGTCCTAATTATTTCAAAAATGGGAGATTTTCCAAGACAGTAAGCTGTGAATCTGACTTAAAGATAGTTTGCAGTTACCTCTTCAAAAGACCAGGGAAAGCAAACAACTTCAGGTCTTTGTTCATTAGCTTCGAGGTGTATGGACTTGCCCCCAAGCGACAGCTGCGATTCTCCTCTCGACCAGCTGCCTGCAATCTCACGCTTGAAGTTGAGAGCGAGAGAAAAGCCTGCTTTCCAGGAGAGCACTCTTCACACAGATGGCTCCCTGAAGTCATGGATAGGAGTTGTTCAAAAGCATTAGGAGAGTCATTCGCCTTTCCCAACTTCAGAGATGTCCAGGGCAGGATCAGCTGGGACAATTTGCAATGGGGTTCTACAAAGCAATTTACCAGTTGAAATACTAAAAATGCTGTGTGCCTGATTTATTGTGATTGTGGGTTAAATTACATCGATCCGAGAAGCAGGAAGATAAAAATTAAGGGGTATAAATTCGGATTCGAAATAAAGTCATGGAGGCACCCTTTGTGGAACATTTTATACAAATACGACATAAGCCTGAATCCCTTCGCTCCTTTGTATTGTCTACCGTGGAAGAAAGGGACACACAAATCGACGCAACCAGAGCTGCATAGGATCGAAACATTCTACGTCCACAGACTGAGGACTACGTATCCTTTGGGACTCAATTCCAACCTGAACTTTTCTGCTTTTTTTAATGAACTGTACCAGTTTAATTACTAACACCTGTGAGGTGGTGCACTGACCTTTAAATGATTGCCAGAGTTCTTTCGTTTCAAGGACATTCTTGCAGCAAGAGAAAGCTTTGCAGAGCCAAAAGAAGGACGACATGGTAATTCTTATGTCTAATGATGTCTTTGTTTTATTTTATTTATTTATTGTTTAGACTTTTATACCGCGCAATCCCCTAGGGGCTCTGGGCGGTTGTTTAGTCGTACTAGAATAGAATATATATATACGTATATATACACGTATATGTATATATATGACTCACTGTCAGCGACCTGCATGGAAAGTAAGTCAAATGGAAGCTTTGCCTTTTCAATTTGGCATTGTAACATGGGAGTGAACAATAATATATTTATTTAAATTGTAGATGCCATGCACTCGTGAGCCTTTGAAGATTTTCAAAGCCAGAATATATCTGGAAGCTGGTCGCTCACGTTGGGTTTCCAGTAGTCAATATTTAGTCAATATTGTAAAGATTAGGGAATGCAATTGTAAAAGTGCTGATTATTTCTTATGAATGCATCCTTATCTGTATATGAGACTTACTTGAAGATGCACTGGGGCATTACTGAGACCCAGCCCCTCAAAGGTATATATTGTAGATTTTATCAGCTTACAAATTGTACAGTCTAAGACTGTGAGTCACATGGTGTGCAAATATTTGCTTGTTGGGTTGTTGAGGATCTACATGCATCAAAATTGTATGTATGGATGCATCCTGTTTTTGCAGAGTTCAGAACAAGTGTACAACACTTATGTGCACAGAAACATGTAAGGCCACATGTATATATGAAGCTGCCTTGTACAGAATCATACCACTGGTTCATCACGGTTAAGGCTGTCCGCTCTGACTAGCAGTGGTTTTCCATAGTCTCAAGCAGAGGTCTTGCATTTCACCTGCTACTTGATGCTTTTAACTGGTGATAGCAGGGACCAAACTTGCGACATTCTGCATGCTGGGCAGAAGATCTACCACTGGCCTCCTCCCCAGCAGAGGTACAAATCAATGTGTGCATGTTATGAGTGGGACCCTGTGGTATGGATACAATCATGCTGGGTTATAACCCAGCTCCCCTTTGCATTCACTGATTGTCCCTAGAATTGTTGTCTACACAGGGCTTAAACTTATCTTAACTGGATTCAACCCCTGATCTGTGTGCTTTAATAATGTTACTAAGAGCAAAAGACTAATTTCAAGTACTTAAAAAATGAATATCACCTTCAAATGTTTATCTAAATATTAATAATCTCTTGAGACTGCGGCTGGTTAGGCAGAATAGTACTGACCCACTACCACGGTTCAGTCATGATGCTGTAGATAAGAGGGGTTATGTGTACTCTGTACCTCTTTTGTGGTGGACTGTGTGATGTATGACTTTCAACCTGAGCAGGCAGGAGGTGTTCTCATTAAATTGTGCCTCATTAGCAATGGTGTGAGACCCAATGAATCCTATATTGCAATGCAGAACTTCAGAGACTGGCTTGTCATGTCTTCCTTCATTAGCAGCAGTTAAGGGCTCTGAGATGGAAAAATCTTTAGTCGGCAATGACAAGGTAAAAAGCCTACTGCTTAATCACACGGGCCTTTCAACCTCTGCTGCAGCAAAAATGTTCTTTGTTGCAGGGTATTCCTTTCAAATCCTAACTGTCTCCAATCATTCCTTAATGGACTGCTCTGGCCCAGGGGTGTTTCAACTTTCAACCTTCAGAGAATCCTTTGCACATTGGCTCATCTGCTAAAGGGAAGCTACACAAAACAACCTCAATGTGCAATGGTGAAGGGGGTGGGGTTGTACCTTCAGTTTCCTGTACAGGATTGTTTGTACTTTGGTTGTTGTGGGTTTTCCAGGCTGTGTGGCCGTGGCCAGGTAGATCTTGTTTCTAATGTTTCGCCTGCATCTGTGGCTGATACAGAGGTATATCACAGAAAGAAGTCTGTTACACACTGTAACACTCAACACTTAGAATACTTGAGAAAGAACCTCCACCCTTCTCTTTTCTTGAGATACACAAAGAAGTCTCTGTTTCATGTCATATCCTTTGACACAGGTGCTTAGGGAATGAAGGTCCAACTGAGGCTCACTTGGCCTGTGCTTGGATCATTTTCCTCAGACAAGTGAAAGTATGGTTGTTCCTCACAGATGCAACTATATGAAGGGAGCTGCGAGGAGGTGTATTCAGGTTGCCATTAGTGACTATTTATGTGTTTTAACTGTAACTATTGCATGGTTACATGGTTTTGACTGTGATGGTTTAATTTGACTGTTTGATACATTTTACCCTTTTAAATTGGAAGTCATTTTGAGTGTTGCTTAGCAATGTAAACTCAAAAATATCTTAAAAACAAAGTCAGGTCAGAAGGCAGTATTGGAGGGAATTTGTTGTGTTACAAATGTAACAACCTGGCTTTTTTCATTTTGGGGCGGGGGATCACTACTTAGAGGTAAGCAAGCGCATCCTCTGTTTGTACTGACCCTACTTGCTCCACAATAACTATTTCTTGGCACTTCTGTGATGATGAATGCATCGTCATGCGTTTTTGACAAACCACCAGGTTGCAGTTGATAAGAGCTGTGAATTGCAACTGTGAAATAAGAAAAAAATTGGACTGATAGACCTTAGCAGCTCCAATAGCCAGTGGTAATTTAATTTCACCGAGAACTCTATTGGAAGCAAAGGAGATATCCAATTAGAATATGAGAAACTGATTAAAAAGCTAAAGCTCTTGTCGCTGGACAGAAGTGATCTTTTTGGGGGCTGAATTTTATAGTGTATTGGAAAGAATGAGCAAGTTCCTCTGGAAGCCAGCCTGCAAATGCTTGCAAGCTACTGGCCCTTTCTTAACTGACCCCGTTTATTTATTCCAGATCTTTCCCCCCACCTTATTTGGGAGATAACTGCAAAGCTGGAAGCTTATACAACTTTCTGTCACAATCCTTGTGACACAAAAAATAGAATGGTATGGTTAATAAACTAAATTTACACACCTGGTGCTGAATGTCTCTTGGGTCATCATCAACCATAATAATGACAATGTGTTGCACTACAGATACTTGGATGTAGAGGGCAAAATTAGACAAGGCACCGGGGCTTGCTTGAATCAAACACTCTTTGAAATCTATTGCAAATCATTACATGAAATAATGCAGAGCTTTGGAGCTGGGTACCATCACTGTGTTGATGACTTAGCTATATATTTCATTAACTAAGCCTCCAGAAGCAGCTGTGCTTAGATGTGGTAGTCAAGGGGAGAAGTAGCAATTGAATCCAGATGAGACAGAGGTGATGCTGGCCAGGAAACCTGATGTTCCAGGAGGGACTGAAAGCAACCAGGCCCCACAGGTAACTCTGGTGTATGATTGGATTAGCTGAAGTGTTATATTGCAGTGAATTAGCACAGCAAACAATAGGGCACAGATGCAAGTTAGTTGTTTTGTAGAATTCTACTGGATAACAAATGAATTGACACTAAATAGAGGAATAGCAACCTCTATCTATGCAAATGTTCAGTCTGGATGTCTGTGCAGACTATCTGTGCCCATGTATCTGTCTCTCCACTTTTGCTGGAAGAAGAAAGGAGAGCTCCTTCCAGAAGCTCATGTGATTCTAGACATGCGACTTCAGCAGTTAACTCTTGCTTGACTGAATGATGCAGGCACTTGTAAAATCCTAACAAGAACCCATCAAGCAATGGAGGAAATAAGACTGACAATGATGAAGAGCCCCTAGACAGCAAAAGGATCCACATACCTGAGGAAGCAGCAAAGAACAAACCATTCCAAAAGTAGCCTCGAAATTGTCTTTCAGCCACAAGCCCACCGCATGGATGCAGCCGCGCACATAGATATTGTCTACCAGTTCCAGCCTCTGCAAACAGAATAAATAATAGTGATCGTATTTCACACTTCGCAGATTCTTCCTACAGACTCCACTAGAGGTCTCAGTGGACTTCTGAAAGCCACAAAGATTTGAGGTATTGTGGGACCAAATGTGCTACATGTCATGACTTGGGCTCCCTGTCACTTCAGCCCCAGTGCTATTGTCACCTCAGGATATCTTAGATCTTCCTCAGGTCTCCGATATTCTCAACCTGGTGGCACTCTAGAAAGCCACCAACTAGTCTACTTCCTGACCCTCTGGCTCCCTGAGGTTTTTATAGTATCCTTCTCCCCTACAGCCCCACCCCAGAGCCCACCCCTTTGGCTGGGCCTTTCCTAAACCTCCACTTTTAAAGTTCTGCTGTCCCTTGCTTTGCCCTTTGACTCCTGGGAGGAATGGGATGTTTCTGCTGCTGGGCCAGCTTTAAAACAAGCCCTGCCTTTGCTGGCCCTGGTCTGGTTTATACCCTTTTCAACAAATAGAACTCAGTGGAATTGTAACTTCATCCACCACATGGTAGACTGTCTTTGTTTTAGAATGCTCCACTTGAGTCCTAGTGCTTGCCTAGCAGAAGGACCCAAGCAGAGCATCCTGAAACAAAGATGGTCCAATGCATGGCTGTCGTGCGCCTGGGGCGGGGTCCCCGCCGGGACCCCGGTTGCCAACCCGCCTTCCCCTACCCGGCTGCTGGTACTACCGGCCTCACTCCCGTTCTCTGGGGAGTGGACTAAGTGGGTCAGCCGCTTTAGCCACAGGTTGGCCCGGCTGCCCACCACCGCCCTAGCGCCCACAACACGTTGGGAAGGGAGAGTAGGGAAGCCTCCCTCTCAGCCCCCGGGCTAGTAGTTTCGCTCTTCCTCCCAACACGTGTCCCCTCTGTCTCAGTCCCGCTCCACTCCCCCAGCAGGGTCGTCTCCTCTTTTGTCCTCCTTTCCCCTCGCCTCAAACACTCCCTCCATTGGTCTCTTCCCTCTCTCTCTCGGTCTTTCTCCCTCTTTGGCTTTACTCCCCTGCTCTCCTACACGCTCTCCCTCCTCCTTGTTCTTCCCCCTTTCTTCTCCGAGCCTCTCCCCTTTTATCCCCTCCTGGGTCAGCCGAGGGGTTGAAAACCCCGCCCCTGTTCCTCCGCGCCCACTTCCGGCTCCCGTCTTCAGCCCAACAGGGCTCAGCTGTCCAGCCTCCCCTGATTTGCTGCTCTGCCAGCTGGCGCGGCAACGGGGCTTCCCGGGGTCTTGTCCCCCCGCCACGGGAACAGGGCGCCGCCCGCCGCCGCCAGATCCGCCGCCCAGCGCGGCCCCTGGGGAACAAGCGGAGCGCCGGCCGAGCCCGTCGCCGCCCGCCCACCCAGCCTTCTCTCCGGCGCTTCGCGCTGCCGGGGCCCTGCCCGCAGGCCGCGGGTCGGGGCGCGAGTCCGGGGAGGGGGTGGAGTTGGGGGGGAGGTCACCCCCACACCCGGACAATGGCGGATGAAATTACAATTCTACTTAATTCTTTTTGTTGAAAAGGGTGCAGCTGCTGCCAGGCTCTCCCACCATCTTGGGCTGCTGCAGCTTGCCAAGTCCTGCAGGTAAGTGGCTTGGGGTGGGACTGTTGGGGTGGTCAGGAAAGTCTGGAGGCCTGGGCCCCAGGGCAGCACAGTGTTTATATTTATTCCTTTGTTTTAAATTCTGCCGTGTATTTCCAAGAGCTCAGAGCAGCTTACAACAATGCTGAAATCAAGTTTGCACAGCAAACAATCTGATCCCCCCATCAATAAATAGAAAAATAAATAATAATGGGAAAGAAGCACTCTGCAAATGCAAACATAGCATTAATATCTCTCAACTTTCTCATCCACACAGTCTCCTTAGCAGGGCCCATTCAAGAAATAACATGAGATTTCCTCCCACATCCTATTAGAGGATCTGCACTTAACAATGTTCAAGGCTTAGCCTGTTCAAAACTGATTAGCAGCAGAGTTATCCAGGATTTATCTGATTAAAGGAGATAGACAATCTTTAACTCTGATAATACAAAAATGTAGCGGATAGGGCTTGGTTCTCTGAATTATTAACCAGCAAATCAGACTGTATAAACTTTTATCATTTATTGAAAAATAAAATATTATTTTTATTGAGCAAGACAGAAATAATATGGGCATGAAAATGTTAATCCTACAATTACTACAAGAATTATCAAAGTTCTTAGCATTGTTTAATTGTACTATACAACAAGTAACAGTTTTACAAAACAAATTAGATTTTAGCCTTCTGTGACACTGCTTTTAGGGATTATAAAAAAAGCTCAAGTTACCCAAAAATATCACCTAGAGATCTCATGTATTCTTCTCCTGAGACTTCCAACCAGAGAAATCTGATTTGCTTATCACAATGCATATTTGTAGAAAAATATTTTTCTAAATCTATTACAATAACATCTGTTTATAACTAAATATGAGATAAGCAACATAAGTGCAAACAAGTCACAATCAGTATTTGAATATGTCTGATATAGTAAAATGCCTCTCTCAACTCTTGACCTTTATTAAAAAAGCAATTAATCTAACTTTTTTTTTCTGTAACTGTTCTAACAAACTGTCCCTGAACCAAATTTCACCAAACCTGGGTGCTATCATCAGGAGAGCTTCCTGAAGATACCCGGATATGTTGGTGCTGCTAGCCTACAAAATTTGCCACCTACAGGCCAAAAATCGAAAAAACACTAAAAATTACCAAAAAATGTAAACTGAATTTTATTCAGGTATACCAAATCAGGGATTCGGCTGATTTGGCTCTATTGATAATTTTACAGTCAAATCAAGCCGAATCCAAATTTTCCAGAATTTGTTTGGTATTGCTCAAGTTTAGTCATAATCTGTCTGTCAGATGCTATGGGGACTTCAGCCCAGAACCTGTGGTTATGTATCTCAGTGCCTGACACTGGGAAGACAATCCCATCCAAAACACCAGCTTTCCTAAGCAGAATCACCTCCATTTTATCTGGATTTAGATTCAGCTTGTGTATTTGCATCCTCTTGGTCACAGCATCGAAGTTCTGATTCAAAGAAATGCTTCCAGAGACTTTGAATGATAGGTATAATGGGGTGTCATCAGCATGTTAATGACACCCAACTCCAGAACGACAAATGATCTCATTTGGGGGCTTGGTGAGAGGGCAGAGGCCTGACATATTTCAACATCTGTACTGATGATTCAGTCTCTAAATTGGGAAGTTTTTGCATATATCTAACACTGACACCCTTAGAAATTAACCCCAATATTCCCCCACTCCATTTTCCAAATGCTCCACCAATATGTCATGGCATCAAGTTATCAGATGCCAGTGACAAGTTCAGTAACATCAAAAGAGAAGCATTTGTAGGTGGACCATCCGCAAAGCCAAAACTATCTCAGTTGGAAAATAAGGCCTCAAGCCTTAATGAGACGGCTCAAGGGCAGAAGAACCAGCCAGGAATCCCTGGTACTGCTCTTCTGTCACCCACTCAATCACTTGGATCTGAGACAGCCTGTACTTGGCAGGATCTTTCTTTCTCGTAGCTGTGTCTTTCAATAATGGATTTTAAGACCATTGTTTCCACGGGCTCCAGTCACTGCCTGCATGAAGGCATGCAAATGCGAAAACAGAAGAGCAAGTTACTTTATCTCAACTGCAACCTGCTCTACCTGTGCTGTGTGGAAGGGGCCTTACAGAAGAATATATAATTCTAATGAGCAGAACAGCTAATTTATTCCTACACAATTCAGTTAGCCAGGGTGATCAAGGGTTTAATTTGCAATTGGTGGCTTTCAGTACCACAAGAATCCAGAGCACACCAATCAAGGAGCTCCACTTGAAACTATCGATTAGGAAGGAAAAAAACCCTTATTAACTGGAATTTCTGTTAAAAAAAAATTGATGTCTAGGATGTCTGCACATGTTTGGTGGCAAATGGGAATCCCAGTTTTCTTCCTCCCTGGCATTTAGTTCAGCCACTGATACACCGTATGTAACAAGTTTCTTACCTCTTTATTTAGAGCCCTGTATCCACACAGGGTATTAATGACCTCTCCTGGGACCTGATGAGAGAAGAAAAAATGTTCCAAACTTAATAACGACACATGAATAGATGTGATTTAAAACCCTGCAAAAAAGCTACAAGAAATATGAAAGCAGATACGACTCTTCAGCTTGTTCTGTAGACTTTTCACTACGCTGCAAAAAACAAACAGCTGGCAAAACAGTAATAAAAGAATTTAATAAAGCACACCCATTGAACCATTGTCGGCTTTCTCACTTGTGAGTTGAGATTGAATAAGAACTAAGTGCACCGTTTACACTGACACAGCCACCAACCGAGGCCTTTGCTGCAGGAGAATGTTGAAGCCACCAGAGACCTAAAGTCTCTTGAAGGTGAGCTGAAGTTCTACTGTCCCTTTGTAGCTCTTCCAGAATCTGCCTGATTCTCACTATGCCATTTATATTGTACTGGACAGAAGGAGGCCTACATAAGTTGCAGATATTTTGAAAGTTTGCAATTGGTGCTCTAGTGCTATGTGCATTGGAGTGAAGGGAGAGAGAGAGGATTCAAACCTGGCTGTCCCAGAACCTAATCAGACTAGGACTGCCCAACTAACTCCAGCCATGACCCACTGCTTGCTGTCAGTAAATTCAGCAATGGGATTAAACAGGGGAGGGAAGACACTATGCTACACTGCAATGTCATTTCTGACCAAACACTGGAAGTGCCATAAGCACATAATGGTAACATCACTTCCGGTTTTCGGCCAATAATGACACTATAGAGTTGCATGATACCATTCTTCTCCTCTGTTCCCCTAGGACCCCTCTATAACCCCACTAAGCTTCCCACTGGTTGCAAGCAGGCTAGTCTGACACTCTAACCTAGGCTGACCAGATGTCCCGCTTTTGGCGGGACAGTCCCGCCTTCAAACAATTTGTCCCGTGTCACGCAGGTTTTTTCAAGTGTCCCTGGTTTTTTTAAGGCTGCCGCACTGCCTTCTGGGGTGCAAGGCAGTGCGGCAGCCTCCCGTGCATGGCGTTCTGGGGCGCTCCTGCGGCTGCGTGCGTGCGGCTGGCCATCCTGGTTCACACAGGTGACCATCTGGTCACCTTACTCTAACCACTACACTACCCAGCCTCCAATCTGTTTTTCGATCAACCTCTCTCTTTTGGCTGATAAATTTCTGTCCAGTTCTAGTGTTGCCAGTGTTCTAGAAATCTGAACACAATCTAGAGATTCAAGGAAGGACAGTCAGGAATACATATGTAGAAATTAACAGAATTTGGAATGTTCAGTTGCAAAAGAAGAGAACCTGTGGAAAGACCATGGCATTCCAGAAATCTAATGAAGGGTGAAACAGAACTGAGCCACTGAAGCTAGGCTACAGACTGCATGTGGCAAAAGAACTGGACCAGAGCTCTCAGAGTACTGGAAGGAACCACCCATGCAGAGGCTTCCATCCATGCAAAGGCCTTTTTAGACCCTTTGTGGACCAGACTTGATTTCTGCAAGTAACACACCGTGCACTGTCCCTTCTCTTCAGGATTCAGATGTTTGTGGTTTGAAGAACGAAAAATAATGACACTTTACATATACTCTTGCACTGGGAAAGCATGTGCTGCATTTCTCTGAAGTTTTTACTGCGAGAAGACTCCAACTTTATTATGGAATTCAATCACTTGTGAGGCAATCCAGTTGTAAAGCTTAAAAAAAAATACAATTCTTGCTCCCAAGCTGCAGACTAGAGAACACAGCCACTTCCATTTATTTATATATTATTATATATTTATTCCTTTCTGTTTTACAGCATTCAAGGTCTCTTACCACAGTCAACTTATTTTAAACAATAAAGTTAACAGTACAAAATTAAATCAACCATCAGGAAACAATCACAACCATCAGGAAACAATCACAACCCCCTAGCAACCAAGATTACAGAACCAAGCTGCATTCAAACCAAAGCAGAATGCATCAGAATTTAAAACCTGGTATATAAACAGCCTGTTTGGAGAGTGAGGAGGCAATTAGATCTCTTTAAAGGCCTTCTGGAAAAGAACTGTTTTTACTGGCCTCCAGAAAGCCATCCATATGGGCGTCAAGCCTAGGGATCTTTACCATCTCTCTTTCTCTCTCCTCTGGCCTCATCCGGCAATGGACCAGGAAGGCAAACAACTGGCCACGCCAAATCCCAGTTAACTAGTTGGCTGCCAAATTCTGCACAAGTTGTAGTAGGGTTGCCATCTCCAGGTTGTGAAATTACTGGAGATTTGGGGGCGGAGGACAAGCTTTGAGGAGTGGAGGGGCCTCAAAGGGTATAATGCCACAGAGTCTACCACCCAGAAGCAGCCATTTTCTCAAGGGGAACTAATTCTGTAATTTGGTAATCACTTGTAATTCCAGTATATTTTCAGGCCCCACCTGGAAGCTGGCAACTGCAGTAGTTACTGACCTATCCAGATCCAGTAGAGATGTTGCAGGAGCCTCACCTAATCATTACCCAGCCAGGCAACCAACAGCTTACGGGTGCATTGTGGCTCACAAACAAGGACGTGGGACTTTGCAAGGCGGATCCCATGTCCACGCCTATTGACTTGGCTATCACCAGTGTTCATTGCCGCCATTTATAGTCTGCCTTTCTCCCTGGAGCTGAATGAAGAAGGATTCAGAAGTTCAGGGCAAGGCTTGGATGCAGAAATAGAGACAGGGTGACCAGCTCTGGATTGGGAAATCCCTCGAGATTTGGGATGAAGCCCATGAAAGGCGGAATTTGGGCAGGGAAGGAACCTCAGCAAGGTATAATGTCACCGAGTCAAGAACAGCCATTTTCTCCATGGGAAATGGTCTCTTTTCTCTCGAGACCAGCTGTCATGTGTAACTGAAGTCAATCCCATTGTTTTCAGGAATGGTTTCCAGAATAAACTGGAAAAAGGTTCTCTCCCATTAAATACAGAGGCTAATCGTCCCTGATGGATTGATCCTAGATAGCTAGTGACCATATAGATAGGTTGTTCAAATACCTGGGCCTGTACTTATCTGTCTTTGACAACTAAAGACAAAAATAATAACATTGAGATAGCTGATTCTAAATGCTGAAGAGTGGTATTTTTACAAAGAAAATTCATAAGAGAGCCAGCGTGGTGTACTCTAATCTTCAAACCATAAGAGCAGATAAGAACATAAGAACATAAGAACAAGCCAGCTGGATCAGACCAAAGTCCATCTAGTCCAGCTCTCTGCTACTCGCAGTGGCCCACCAGGTGCCTTTGGGAGCTCACATGTAGGATGTGAACGCAATGGCCTTCTGCGGCTGTTGCTCCCGATCACCTGGTCTGTTAAGGCATTTGCAATCTCAGATCAAGGAGGATCAAGATTGGTAGCCATAAATCGACTTCTCCTCCATAAATCTGTCCAAGCCCCTTTTAAAGCTATCCAGGTTAGTGGCCATCACCACCTCCTGTGGCAGCATATTCCAAACACCAATCACACGTTGCGTGAAGAAGTGTTTCCTTTTATTAGTTCTAATTCTTCCCCCCAGCATTTTCAATGTATGCCCCCTGGTTCTAGTATTGTGAGAAAGAGAGAAAAATTTCTCTCTGTCAACATTTTCTACTCCATGCATAATTTTGTAGACTTCAATCATATCCCCCCTCAGCCGTCTCCTCTCCAAACTAAAGAGTGTACTCTAATCTGGAGAAACCGGGTTTGATTCCTCCTGTCAGATTAGCTTGTGCACTCCAACACATGCCAGCTGGGTGACCTTGGGTTATTCACAGTTCTTCGGAGCTCTCTCATCCCCACCTACCTCACAGGGTATTTGTTGTTGGGGGCGGGGGGAGGGAGGAGATTGTTAGCCCCTTTGAGTCTCCTGACAAGAGAGAAAGGGGGGATATAAATCCAAACTACTACTACTACTACTACTACTCTTCGAGTTTTCTTTCCTCTTCCTTGAGGCAAATCTGCTTCTCATCTTGGGGCCCCTTTCTACAATGCTGCATTTTATTTGATTCTTGAGCTGTACTTATAGAACACAGGCCAACAACCCCTCCCCCTCCCCCCAATTTACTGACAGGGAGTTAACCTCCTACCCCTGCCCCCCCCCCAAAAAAAATTAGGTAGATGAATGTCTTTCAACTGAAACATCTTTAATTCTCATATAGCAGAGTCGGATGGAACAAAATGTCAGCTTTCCTGATGGTGAGGCATTTTGAAGAAAAGTCTCTCTTTTATTCCTGGCCACTGTAAAAAACAGATTGAAATGCTCTTGGGTGTAATGAATACCCATGTGAAGCAATCGCAAACTCTTGTGCAGATTACATTTTAGGCAGGAGCCTGCCAATTCAGGTAGCCTGGAGGGAAGTGCAGACTGCGAGACCTAAATTAAATGCTATATTTTACGGTGGGTCAAGCCACACACACTGCTTCTTGGTGACTGCTATCAATGACATACTAGCAGCCTAAGAATAACACCAAAGGTGGTGACTGGGTGCCATAGGGAGCAGAGATAGCAACATACTAGGAAATTTATAAAATTATGAACAATTAAGGGAAAGGGAGAAATTATTCCCTATCAGTGCCCTATCACTGTTAACACTGGAAATTGCCACTAGAAGAATCAACAAGTATAGAAAGATTTGGGGAACTGAAGAGGCATTGATCCAAAGGATTCATGGATTAACTTCAAGCAAATTGCACCCAAAGCACCAAACTAGTCAAGACAATGTGCTCTTTCATATACAAAAATATTCCTGAATTCACCCACCCAGGAAACTCTCCCAGGATTTTTATAGTGTATTCATTTCTACCCTGTTTTTTTCCCAATGGAGACCAAAGTAGCTCACAGCATCATTTACTCCACCTCAATTTTATCCCACCCCCCCCCACCCCCAGAAATCTGTGAGGTAGGTTAGGCTGGGAGAGGGTAACAGCCAAATCTAATTGGCAGCTGGGGACAGCACCGCCCCACCGCCTCCAGAGGGCTTTCCCATGGCCAGCTTCTGGGTCAGGCACTGTGGAGCCATGCGGCACCTGGCATCCTGGGTAACTTGCTCCTCTACCAGCACATTTCTCCTTTCCGCTGGCAGAAAGGGTATTTCTGACAACACAGGGGTCTGCCAGCTCCAGAGGGGGATCCCCCCCCAGGGATTGGGCTGCCAGTGCCTCAGTATCTCCATGATGAATGGGGATTTGAACCTGAATTTCCCAAATAATTGTTGAACACAAACCATAACACTATCTTAGTTGGTAGCTTTCTTGATGTTCTGCTCTTGATGTTCTGCTCTCTTCCAAACACAACTTGAGATCTCTGAATCAGAAGCCACCTAAAAAAACACATCACCTACAGTTCAAGATGCACTGTGGCTGAAAGACATGTTAAACCTTCTTAGATGGCCTGTATGGACATTTCCAACTCTATGATTCTATTATTCAAAAGACACACTCAGTTGACAAAAGAAGTGTTTTACTAAATCATCTGTCTTATTTGCAAAATCTTTCAGATATAAGCTGAGAGAGTGTGTCACATTTTGGTCCAACAGGGATATGTATAAAAAGAAGTTGCGAAAGTCTTCCAATGCCAAACAAATTAACAAGTGTGTCGAAATGTAAGGTCTGTTTTGTGCAGAGAAGAGCCCTCTGCAAGCCCTGTGGTCAGAGAACAGCCCCGAGGTAAGTGTTCCATGGGTAATGGGCCACTGTTGCCAATATTTCATCCATAATATGGAACACAAAAGAATGATTTGTGTGATATTTTTCCAAGGTTTCAAATAGATCACCTTCCTTTCTTTCCTACCACGTTTCCTAGAGGCAAACTGAGGCAGAAGCAGAGAAAAATAGTGTGTTCATACTTGTGCTTGTAGATGTAAACATGTGTGGGAGAGTGTCACAAACTCGTGAAAGAGCATGCTCACGTATTGTGCAGCTGCACAGGCAACCCTGTGAAGTGACCACCTAGCTCTGTACTTTTGATTCCAGCCTGGCAGTGACTCACCAGAATCTTAGGCACAAGAATGGTCTCTCTCAGGCTCGTTTCCTAGGATCCTTTCCAGCCGGTAGTGATATGCTGGGGTTTCGTGTGTAGATCTCTATACTCTGCACATAATATTGTTGGTGCTGCCAGGGCCAATCAGCTTGGTTTGTTCCAGGACCAGTTTCACTTCACTGCCCACCTTCACTTGCTAGCTTTGAAATAGTTACATAGAAGTAAATTAACAGAAATTAGTATTGTGCTGGGATTCCTATATCATTATGTCTCTTCTTTGTGTGATATTAATCAAAAGCAAGGAAAAAGCTTAATTAATACATAACGTAATACCAACCAAGTATTTCCACACTATAATTTTAAAAATTTCACTAACATTAGTCTACACAATTGAGCACAAACTGCTAAGTGGCACATTGCCTTTCAGATGTGGTTTCTTTCAAGTCTCAGATAGACTCAACACAGCCTCCTCTGAGTAAGCAATGAATGAGGTCTTCAAGAGAGATCAGCAGGACGCCCCATTCAGACTGCAAGAAGCATGCATTTTGTCTTAATGCTGATTTGGAGGAAGGCCAGGAATTGGTACTCTGTTTTTCTTGCTCCTCTGTGCAAAAAAAAGATGAAAAAAGCAGCAGCTATATTCCAGCTGTGGATTACAAATTTATGTATTTATTTAAAACCCACTTCAAAGGTGACTGCTAAAAGCAGAAATACATATCATATATCATTACCATCCTAAGACAACAAAACCTACAGCACACATCTGAGAAAGAAATAACAATATAGTCTTAATTGTTCCTATAAAAAAATCCAGGAAGCTGGGGCAACTCTTTTAAAAATTGTGCATGTGCATAAAATACCCTCTCCTCACTGAACTAAGAGATGCCCTGCTGAATTCTGGACCAGCTGCAGTTTTCAGGTCATCTTCAAGGGACGCCCTATGGGAAACATATCACAGCAATCTAGTCGCTTCCTTCCAGGGCTCCCGGACCATGCCTCACCCAAGTATGTACTCCTTCCTAAGCTGAAGCTTCTTTAATTCCTTATCCCTCCAAACTGAAATATGTGGCGGATGTTTCTTCCAAAATTCTCCAACTTTGCAGCAATAGCAATGCAAACTGTGAAATCCACTCTAAAAGCCAAAACTATCTCCTACTCTGACAAACTGGCTGGCTGAGAAGAATCGCCAGTGACAACAGCCAGTCATGTTTGGAGAATGTCTGTACAAATTAGCATCTCAGCTGTAAACTTATTGCGACTGTTTCTAGCGCGCTCCATTGAGATAAGAACATAAGAACATAAGAACATAAGAACTAGCCTGCTGGATCAGACCAGAGTCCATCTAGTCCAGCATTCTGCTACTCGCAGTGGCCCACCAGGTGCCTTTGGGAGCTCACATGCAGGATGTGAAAGCAATGGCCTTCTGCTGCTGCTGCTGCTCCTGAGCACCTGGTCTGCTAAGGCATTAGCAATCTGAGATCAAGGAGGATCAAGATTGGTAGCCATAGATTGACTTCTCCTCCATAAATCTGTCCAAGCCCTTTTTAAAGCTATCCAGGAGATGGGCAAAGCCCTGCTCCCACTCCTGGTCTAGTTCATGAAACTGCCAGAATATGTTATTTATATTTTGATTATTCCATTTCTTTCGTAAACATCACAGTGTTTAGTTCAGATCCCTAGAACTAAAGGGATGGGCGGTGGGCAACCTGGGAGAGAAGTGCTGGGAAGCCCAACATCTTCTGCATCTATAAAAAGGTCAGGCAAAGCTCAGGTGTGATAGAATGAAGAAAGAGAAGGCAGCATTCTCCATAGAAGGAAAGGGCACAGGGGCAGTGGTATGGACCAGAAGAATACTGCTTGCTGCATTTGGACAGAACAGCTGTTTTGGCTGCTGGTCCCAAAGAAATGAGGGGCTTGAGGTGCGGGAAATATTTCCAGTCGCTAATAAATTAATTTTGCTGCAAATTAGGCAAGGTAAGGGCGGGAAGAAAGGGGAAATGGTGAGAGGCTTTAACTTATTTTAAGCAGTTTCTATTTACTTTTCTTACTTTTTTTTAAAAAGAGGGAAATCCCAAGCTTGTGAGCCCGTCTACTCAGTAGATCCAAGGCTCAGCACACTGACTTCTTGGAGCTTGCTGAGCTCACCAGCCCACAACACCTGGGAAGATCTGCATATTTTTGTGCCATCTCTATGGACCACGAACTGTTTCACCAAAAATGGAAATGGGATCAAAAGAAGAACCTAACTGAAAAATGAGCAGATTCATAGGCGGTTGCAATTCAGGGACAACAGCAATGACCAGCAGTGGTCTGCTTGGGAGGAGAATCCCCACACACACACACATAATAATAGGGTAAGAGGGTTTTACAAAGCATTTTGCTCCCTGGCTGCAGAGGTCAGATTGAGCTGCACACAACTATTGTGTGATATTGATCATATGTATTTGCTGAGCAGCTTAGAGAGAATATTGAGCATTGGGTTTGTAAAAGTCTCCTGCTGCGTGCCTTTCAAGCGGCAGCTTGGCACCCCACAGCAGTTGGAGCCTTTGAGGATAAGAACCACGACACTTCAAAAGCAATGGCACAATTTGGCTGGCCCCTACCGGGAGGTGACAACTGTACCTTTTTGAAAAGTTCTGCTAATCCCCACCTTGGGACTTCATTTTTAGAACAAACCTGTGGAGTTTTAGTCAGCCCTGAAAACACCACAGCAGCAGCTCTTCAAGACGCAGCCATTTCTGGATTGCTTCAGTTGGGTTTCATTGAGACTTTGGCATACATCACCCCTTTTATCTTGCCCTGATAAAACATGCCTAGTGATGGCTTATGTACTGGGGGTTTATATGAGATTTGTATTTTCTCTGAAGTAAAAACAAGAGACTAGTAGATTGAGTACGGTATTGGCCACTTGATGCCATAGGGAGCGATTCCCTTTAACTCTGGAAAGTAGTCTACATCCTGAGTATAAACATCCAAGGAAGGGATTGCAAAATGATCCCAAAACTAATTAGAAATGCTATTCTTCACAATAATCACCTGTTGTTGGACATCCATGCCCCAAAGAAGAAGAAGAAGAAGAAGAAGAAGAGTTGCATTGATATCCCACCTTTCTCTCCTGTAAGGGGCTGACAATCTCCTTTCCGTCCCCCCCCCCCACAACAACAAACACCCTGTGAGGTCAGTGGGGTTGACAAAGGGGCTGACAATCTCCTTTCCGTCCTCCCCTTCCCCCCCCACAACAACAAACACCCTGTGAGGTCGGTGGGGTTGAGAGAGCTCCGAAGAACTGTGACTAGCCCAAGATCACCCAGCTGGCATGTGTTGGAGTGCACAGGCTAATTTGAATTCCCCAGTTAAGCCTCCACAGCTCAAGTGGCAGAGTGGGAAATCAAACCCGGTTCCTTCAGATTAGAGTACACCTGCTGTTAACCACTACGCCACTGCTGAAGTATACTTTTCTGATTTTCTCTGAATAATATGGAAATTATTGGTACCACCTTACACTCAATGGTACCACCTTACACTCTACATTCTAAATTGCATTGGACAGTACCTGCAAAATAATACAATTCTTCAGGACAAAGATGCTCCCTTTTATCCTTGTTCTGCCAACATCAAGCTACCAGCACAGTCTACACAGTCTGCCCATCTCGACTGTTCATGAGAACAGAGAAAATATGTTGTGAACGCCCAATACAAACATCAGAACTTGCAGTCAGGAGAGACATCAAAATAAAGAGGAAACATTTCAAGTCTTCATGAGTCATCAAGAAGCAAAAGCCTTCATTAAAGTGCTAGAGCATTTTTCTGTGCGCCTCCAGGTGAAATCAGAATTTGAAAACTAAAATGCAGGTTCTCCCAAGGGCTCCTTTCAAGTTAGTCACACTACATAGAGTTGGAGAACTTTCTTGACATTTGGGAAATTGTTTTCTGCTAGTCTGGCACTTCAAGGCAGCACCCTCTGTGGTTTGTTGTGTTTTACACCTTGACGGGATCATATATGAATGTTCAGAGAAAATGTGCAGTTTCTCTTCTCTGTGTGATTTATACCCACACTCTCAACCTTTCCAAGCTTCTGAGAATGCTTACAGTAATACAAAAAGAAAGAAACAAATGAAAAAGGCTAAAATAACATTTTCAACAACCACCACAACAGAGCCCCATACACTGCTTCTGTTAAAGTTAAATGTCTGGGTGAAAAGAAAGAGCCAGATGAACCTTGCTAGACGAGGGTGCAATCATGGGTAAGAATATGGATCTGCTAATGAATTGACTAAAGAGCACTCATACATCTTCTGCCTTTCGTTGTTTGTACTTTGCAAGATGCTGTACTTCTGTGAAATCCCAAGGATCTACTTTCTAGATCAGGGGTAGGGAACCTGCGGCTCTCCAGATGTTCAGGAACTACAATTCCCATCAGCCCCTTTCAGCATGGCCAATTGGCCATGCTGAAAGGGGCTGATGGGAATTGTAGTTCCTGAACATCTGGAGAGCTGCAGGTTCCCTACCCCTGTTCTAGATAAACATAAAAATACTCCTTTGTGCAAGTACCTGGTCATTACTGACCCATGGGGTAATGTCAGACCATGAAGTTTAGTAGGCAGACTTTGTTTATGAGGTGGTTTGCCATCGCCTTCCCCAATCATCTAGACTTTGCCCCTAGCAATCTGTGTACTCATTTTACTGACCTCGGAAGGATGAACAGCTGAGTCAAGTTTGAGCCGGCTACCTGAAACTGACTTCCATCAGGAGTGAATTTAGGTCATAAACAGAGTTTTTCTACACTACTGCAGATTATTTATTCAACCATCCAGATATGCCCCCCAGACACTACGCCAATGTATCTGGAGTGGTGGTGGCCGGCCCTCCATCATCAGAAGAAGCTGCGTGTCATCAGCATATTGTTGACAACCCAGCCCAAAGCTCCAGAGAAGCTGAGCCAGAAGCAGCATGTAGAGGCTAAACAACATTGGAGAGAGGATGGTCCCCTGTGGCACATGCTGCCAAGATGTCCCCTCTCCAAGTGTCACCTGCTGTCCCTGGTCCTGGAGAAACAAGGTCAACCATTGCAAGCCTGTACCCCGAATCCCAGCATCAGCGAGGCCATGGGTCATAAGAGCAACCATCTCTTCCTTTTAGCAGCAATTATGCACAGTCCTTTCATCTTACCTTCCTGCAGCAAGTGTAGGGCACCCCGCAAGCCAGAGGGCCGCTGCTGTTGCATGCATGATATGGATTAACATCCCAATCTGTGAATTCATCACCTCCACAGCAGGAAAACTGAAACAAGAGAGGAGAGTCATTTGGGTCACAAAATCAGGAAGTCCTAGCAAGAACTTGGAGAATCAGTTCTCTCTTGGAGAGAATGACTGCTTTGGGGTGATGGACTTTATGACATTATACCCTAAGGAGGGGGTTTTTTTGCCACAAACTTCACCTTCCCCAAGCTCCACACCTAAATTTCCACAAATTTCTTAACCCAGAGTTGGCAACTCTACTTGAGACTTGCATATTTGAAGGACCATCTGTCTCAAAAGCAGCCTACATTTCAGCTTAGGTCAGTGCAGTTTTATTCGTACTGCCTCCTCTGACAGCACTCCCATGTTATGGAATGGTCTGCCAGAGAAAAAGTGTAGATATTTAGAAAGTTGTGCAAAGCTGACTCTGTTCCAATAGGCTTTTCTAAGGAACAACTGATTGAACTTAACTGGCTGGTGGCCTGTTCTGCCTTTGAAATTCCCTGAAATAAGAAAGTAATGTCCTCCAGAGCTTTAAGATTAATGGCAGATACTGCGTAAGCTAAATTGGGCAAATTTAGTAATTTGTTCTTGCAGATTTGTAAGTATAATACAGTTTATGCCTTTTTTTGCTGATAAGCTATGATTTTATGATTGTAACAAATGTATAAGTTTTAATGTTCTTAGCCATTTCATGCTAGGAAAAAAACCAAGGGCTATGATTCAGTGGTAGAACTCTGCATGCAATAGATTCCAGGTTCAGTTCTGGCATCTCCAGTTAAAAGGGTCAGGGAACAAGATTGCCAAATATGGTTTGGGAAATTCTTGGAGATCCGGTGGGGGAAATGACTGGGAAGGACTGACATTGGAAGGAAGCTCAGTAGCAATGTGATGTCACAGAGTCTCAGGGGCATAGCTACATGGGGGTCAGGGGATGCGCGTTGCACTGGGTGCATGCCTCGGGGGCAGCAAAAATTTCAGGTTTGTTTTTGTATTTTTGTAGTGTTTTTCAGTTTGTGGCCTGCAGGGGGTGCAGTTTTTAGGCTAGCAGCACCAAAATTTCAGTTTTTGGGAGACTCTTTGGATGATACCACCCAAGTTTGGTTTAGGGGATCCAAAGTTATGGACTCCCAAAGGAGGTGCCCCCATCCCCCACTGTTTCCAATGGAAGCTAATAGGAGATGGGGGCTACACATTTGAGAGTCCATAACTTTGGACCCCCAGAACCAAACTTCACCAAACCTGGCTGCTATCATCAGGATAGTCTCCTAAAGATACCCTGAAATGTTGATGCTGTTAGCCTAAAGACTGTGCCCCCTGCAGGCCTAAAACTAAAAAAAACACAAACAGACATGGGAGTGGGCAGCAAAACTCAGATTTTGCACCGGACTCCCTTTTCCCTAGCTACGCCTCTGCAGCCTGCTCTCCAAAGCTGGCATTTCTTCCAGGGGAACTGATCCTTCTGGATATCAGTTGTAATTCTGGGAGAACTGTAGGACTAGGAATTCCATCCTCTAGGTGGGGGCTGGAATTATCCCAGAATCACAACTGATCTCCAAATGACAGAGATCAGTTACCTGGAGAAAATGCCAGACTCAATGTTATATCAGAGGTTATGAGAAATGGAAGTCCCTCCTCTGGCTCCACCCCTAAATCTCTAGGAATTTCCCAAGCCTGAGTTGACAACCCTATCCAGCTCCAACTTGGAGGTTCATAACCCTAGTACAGGTGATGTGGAGGACCCTGCAGAGCTACTGCCAATCAGAATAGACAATACTGACCTTGACAGATCAATGCCCTGCATCAGTATAAAGCACCTTCATTGTTCGGGATGCAAATAGTTTAGTAAATAAATCAGCTTTGCTTCTGGAAAGTGGTTGACATTTCTGCAACCATACACTACAACAGCTTGCCGTCCTTGTCTTCAAGTAAGTAAATTTTGCAGGTGCACAGAAAGCCAGTTGCTTCCTTGTTTCCCCTGTTGCTTCCTTTTCTCTCTAAGCAGGTCTAATTCATCTAAAACCTCATGCATCCTTTTACACTGCACTTCTAGTTATGAAGGCTTTATTTAGTGGCAAGCAGATATGTTTTAGTTGCTATAACATCCCATTAATATACAGGAATTGCATGAATTGTAAAATGGAAAGCTTTATTTAAATCAGTCTTTTCTTGGTTATTTTAATCACCTTGATTTTGGGACCCTGCAGTGATGGAGATATATGAACTATTTTTGTGTCCTAGCTCAAATCTTCCAACAATATTTTATTCTTCTTTGTTTTCCACTTTTGCGTTCTGGTCACCTATGATTATCAGAACATTGTGTTTAGGTGTGCAATCATTTTTTTTCCTGGACACTTGCATAAAAGCTTTCAATGTCTCCCTCATCAGCATCTGTAGTTCGGGCATAAATTTGAACCATGGTTATATTGACTACCATGAAGTCTAATTAATATTATCCAGTCAGATGTTGCATTATGGTCAATGACTGCTTATACTGCATTTTGTCATACTATTAGAGCAACTCTGTTTCTTCTGTGTTTGTCAAACCTTGAGAGAAACATCTTGTAATTTTCTGATTTAAAAAATGCTCCAATCCACTCTAGTTCACTGATTCCCACAATTTCAATGTTTTGAGCATACCTTGATCTCATACTTTTCACATTCTGTGTTCCTAATTCATACGTCAAACAGTTTTGGACTTTCCCTTTGCATCTATTCATGTCAACAATTGAATGTCCTTTCAGTTTTAGTCCAGTTGCATAATTAAGAACAGCACTGCTCTTCATTTGACATCCTTGTAACACCATTCACCTGGTGCCGTTTTCAAGAACTTTGTAATATATAAGAATTTACACCCTTGAGTCTCATTAGTAGATCCTTTCCAGGAGGCAGAAAGGAAATATTTCTCAAGGAATGTAAAATTCAGAACAAGCCGTCTCCATTCCTGTATCAGGGCAGGGGTGAATCTGCGCAGGCTAATAACATGCAAAATTGTTCATGCTACTCCAATTCTGCAATTTTTCAGGGGTGTAATTCAATCTGCTTGAAGAATCCATCATTTCTTCAGGCAATCAAAAGATTGCAGTGCCAATTACAGAGGCTTGTCCTCCTGTCCAGAATGCAGATGCGTAAGTGTCTTGCAGAGCTTCTGTTACTCTTGCAACATTTAATGGAAATTACAGCTAACTTGGACATGAGAGAACACAAAGGAAATCAGCCCCAATTGTAACAAAAAATGAACACAGAACATATGATCTAATATTGCTTTCCCTAGGACAACTCTCCTATGCTACATGTGTCCAGGAAGGTGCTCACTTCAAAAAGATCAACAGCTCACAGGGGACAGCAAATACTGTCTTGTGGTGGGTCTTCCATGTACCTACCACCAGGCCTGATTTCTCACCCTTGAGGAATTAAAAAGTAAGAGAAAAAATGCCCCCTACAAATGCACTAGGAATTTCCCTGAGTCTTTGTAGATAAAGACCATAGAAACTAGATGTGTCACCCAAAAGTGACGTCACATCCTCCCAAACTTCACTCTTTCCAGGCACCATCCCCCAAATCACCCATCATTTGCCAAAGTAGTCTTGGGAACCCTACTTGTTGTAATCTACCAGGTTGCCACTTTGTCCCCACCAGTGTATGAAGCATGGTGAAGAGTTACAAAAGATGATACTGTTATGGAAGGGTTAATATTTGGAGGAGAAGCCATTTGTCTCCTGGTGAAATCCAGAAGAAGAACCAGTTGTATTGTAAGATGGTAGTTGGAATGACTGAAGTAAGGCCCAAATTGTATAATTCTTATACATAATTGCCTATGAGATGAAATGTGCGACATTGAATCCCCAGCCAATGGATGCACAGGAGCGGGTGACAGTCCATTGGACTTCGGCATCTTCCAGATTCACACATGACATTTTCCCCTTTTTGAGAAATATATTACTTATAAGACTGCACGTAAATTTTGCAGTGGATGCTTTAAGGAAGAGAAAACAATACAGAAGGTAAGAAAGACCATTTGCATTGGTGCCACCCGGCTATGAAGATAAAGGGGCTCAGATGAGTGTGGGAGACTCAAAAATCCCACTGAACATCCAACTCAAAGTCCTTGTGGTGTCATGCAAAAAAACACAAACATTCTGTAATGAGTAAAATGGCCCTTGGGGCCATAACAAGAGCAGCATCTCTTACAGACTCTGATGTAGGGCTGCCTATAAAAGCTGGAACGATTCAAGAATTTTAAAAAAAGGATACTGGCCTACCTTGGTGTCAGCTATGCTAAAGAATCAGTAATGCCATGGGAAAGCAGTCAGTTTGACCACGCAATTTGACGGGAAGCTTTGTCCTTGAAGAAAGCATTCAATAGGTGACCCAACTCAGGTTGAAGTCATATAATACAGAAATAATTTGTGTGCTTGTACAATCTGGCATTCTTTTTACCATGTCAAATGGGTTAAAATGAATACCCAGTGAAGAATCCCAGTGAAATGTTATCTTTTCATATCTTTTTTTATACAGCCCTGTAAAAGAAATCAGTTTCTCAGCACTGAAGGTTACCAGGATCCAGCTAGATGTTTCCTCACTGATAATAGAAGAATGACCTTGAGTTGCCTTACACGGTGGGGGTGGGGTGAAAAATATGGTTTCTTTGTACAGTGATGACAAGCACCACAGATGAAAGGTTCTATTCAAGTAGATTATGGTGATCTGAATGTGGATTGTAAAGGTTTTAGCATTAAGCTCACCAAGGAGCTAGGGTGTTCCATATCTACTAAACACAAGCTGGTGCCGTTTCTGAAGATCAATTAAAAGTTTCTAATGCCTCTCTAATTCTCCCAATTGTTTCTCCTTTCGGATTGAATTAGAAAATACCCCCACTCACCAGTTTCATCAGAGCTCTTTTTACGCCCTCCCGTCCAGTAGCAAGACCGGCCTGGTGCTTTGTAATTAATCCACAAGGCTTCCTGCCTCTCAATTATTCTATTTCATTCAGCTGGAGGAAGGTTATTCACCCACAGGAGGCATTCATTTTAAAAGCTTATCAAAACCCAATGCCTAACATGCTATTTTCTAGCCCTGAGTAACTCACACATCCATATAAGCACCCGCCATTGGGAGAGTTCATCTCACAGTATCAGAAAGAAAAGCAAATGTCTCGATAACTTTTCAGATCACCAATTAGGCAGAGAATTGCAGGACCTGAGAAGACCCTAGCTGGATCAGGCTAAAGGTTCTGCTTCAACATCACTTGGTTTTTATTTTGTTTTTTTCCCCAAATGCCAAGACTACCTTTCTGACACTCAAGAAGGTTTACAATGCAATCAAAAACTATCAGAGCACGAACATCTTAAGAACTATGAGCCAAAGGTTAATCTGAAAAGTTTCTTACCACATCCAGAACTGTGTTTAAAAACCTTAAATTTCTAACATACTCTTGAATTTAAAGGTGACTGCTACATCACTCTGAGATTTGTTTTCAGAACCTATTGTATTTATGTGTATGTGTCTGTGTAGGATATGGGAATTACCACCAACAGAGCTTGTTGGCTTGACTTTAGTTGGTATGGGGCTCATAAGGAATGAAAGAGCCCTTCAGGTAAGCTGGCCCCAAGCCCCAAAGGTTTAAAGGTGAAGACCAGAATTTTGAATTGCATTTGGACACAAAAATGGCCACCAATCGTTGAAAAGAATTGGCTGGAAATATTCCCAATGACCACCACCTGTTAAGAACCTGGGACTAACACAGTTGAAGTAGAGTGTCTCCCTGCATGAGCCCAAGAACCAATTCAGATCTTCACCGTTCCTGTATGTGATAGAAATTATTGCTGAATGTTCATTCTGCAATTTAAATTTGAAGTGAAGTTACAACAATTAGCATCTGGCAGGGGGCGGGGGAATAATGCTATTGAGTCCAGAGTCTAAAATTATCCAACTGTGCCACCACCAATATCACTATTAAAGATACAGAAGGCTGTCCTCTTTGGCATTCAGCCATATTATCCTATTTATATTAATATGACCTGATCTCGCCCCCGCCCCCCCGCAAAAGAAGTCCACATCTAAGATGCCACAGCTTCCCAAAAGGTTTCAAATTATCAGAAAAATCAAACATTATAATCTGCTCAAGTGGTACTTAATAATATACACACAAACACAGCTAAACACAATACTTAGCCTCAGAGGCAAGTTTTGAACACAGTAGTAATTTTCAGCTGCAAAAAGCATGGGTGGGGGGGGGGGATCTGGAGGCTTTCCAAAAAAGCACTTGAACTCTTTATTTCAAAAAAGAGAAGGAGCAAAACACTGGGAAGGATTTTGTGATTCTCTCAAAACCCTTGAATCTATTTAAGACGTTTAAATCATGCTGATGCACAGAAGCTACTTCGTGGGCTGAAATGGATTACAGAACGAGATGGGACAATTAGAATGCAGCTGTTCTGGAGTCAGCCACAACATTCAGGAGCTCCACCTCTCCCAGGTGCCATTTAGAAAGCAACAACGCACCTTCTGCTGCACAAAGTCCAAAATATTTTTGAAGTCCAGGTCATCATAATAGTGCCTTATTCCGTCCTGAACGCTGGCATGGAAGACTGCATTCATCTGGAAAGGAACGGAATTTCACATGTACAAATCACTCTTCCATTACAGACACCAGGTCAACAACACCTTTGTCTTCATAACAATCCCAAATTTTGTGCTGTCAGGAATCAGATGCTAAAAACTCCCACTTAATAGTGCCTTTCAAAAGGTTACAGTTTGAAACAACGACAGACAATTCCATTTAGAGCTTTGCTTCTCTGGATCTTTAAAAAGAGATATTGGGAGATAATGTTTACACAAATACAGAAACATAGTTGTGGGATTCGAAGACTCTGCTTCCTAATATGCTTTCTTCAGAGGCAGACACTCTCTGAACTGTATTGTTGAAGGCTTTCACGACCGGATTCAACTGGTTGTTGTGGGTTCTCCAGGCTGGCGGACAGCCATGCACCAAGTCAGAATTTGGGCTTCCTAGCTCACATTTGTCTACTCTTAACTGGTACTGGCTCTCCTTCAACTTCTCAGACAGGGGTCTCCTTCCCAGCCCTGCTGCTGGACAAGGCCCTTTGAATGGAGGTATTATGGATGCAGTCTTAAGGATTCTGGGTCCCTGGGCAAAAGTCCTTTACTCTCATTCCACCCACTCTGAAGAACAAAAAAGCATCCAGTTTTCACAATGCATGTCCTTTCAACAATGTACTGCAGTTTGCATTTTGACTTTACTCTATATTCCACCAGCATTGTCAATCATCCCAACTGGTCACTGGGGACCCTCAAGTGGCCCATAGCAATTGCCCAAGATGCCCCATTGGCAAGACTGTCCCTGCATAGATGGAATCTGAGACCATCCAAAGCTGGTGCTCAGGCAATGAGCTATGTCTCTTCTCTACCTTGTTTGGTGATAACGGCATCTTTTAAAGTGTGGAAGCAATGGAATAATTTGATATATCCCCCCCCCATTAAAAAAACAGATATGCAAATAGAGATGCAAAATTGCAAGGGGAAAAGGCCGCTTTGTACTGCTTTTCAATTTTTAAGCAGGTGCTTTTGATCATTTAATTATGCCTGTGTCTTCCGTTGACAAAAAAGAGGGCGAGGGGAGGAAAGATGGCTGCAATCAACCCCCTCTACAGTTCCTAGAGCATATATCCTCAGGGTTACTTTGACACGTTGGATGCTTCAGATTAAGTTGTAATTGAATATAAAATGGGTTGAGCAGATGCTTCAGTAGGTTTCTACTCCCCTCAAAGCAGAACTTCTGCTGGATGGAGGCCCTCCCCCTCAAGACATCTGTGGCTTGTCTCCTGATGAAGCCCACCAGGCACTAATGTTGAGAAATATTAATGAAGGTAACCGGTTAGGTTTGATTCTCTTTTTTCCTTACCTTTTTCTCACACATTTCTTTTGCCTAATTAATTCTGACATGAAAATTATAGAGGCCGAATTCAAAGAATTAACAATGAATAAAAGCAGAGGAATTCTTGAAAAACAGAGAAGACACAGAAAGTGAAGACATGTTAAGAACAAAGTAGAAGAAATGGGGGGAGGGGATCAGTAACTTCCTTGAGAAACTTCTGATGCTGAAGTCCGTTAAAACATCCATCTATAGCACATACAGGAACAGATTGCTAGAGAATTTTTTTTTGATTTAACAAAAATTTTCATTATTTGCATAAAGTAATTACATCTTCCTTTCTATTTCGTGCATTTCCCTGCTGTAATTTTGTCTTAAGAACATAAGAACATAAGAACAAGCCAGCTGGATCAGACCAGAGTCCATCTAGTCCAGCTCTCTGCTACTCGCAGTAGCCCACCAGGTGCCTTTGGGAGCTCACATGCAGGATGTGAAAGCAATGGCCTTCTGCGGCTGTTGCTCCCGATCACCTGGTCTGTTAAGGCATTTGCAATCTCAGATCAAAGAGGATCAAGATTGGTAGCCATAAATCGACTTCTCCTCCATAAATCTGTCCAATCCCCTTTTAAAGCTATCCAGGTTAGTGGCCATCACCACCTCCTGTGAAGAAGTGTTTCCTTTTATTAGTCCTAATTCTTCCCCCCAGCATTTTCAATTAATGCCCCCTGGTTCTAGTATTGTGAGAAAGAGAGAAAAAAAATTTTAGTCCATGAAATGTGGCTGCATCTAAGGTATCGAAGATTGATTACTGGAGTGCTGGTGGGCAAAGGCCTCTGGGAGCAAATGTATCTGATACCACCACAAGATAATTACAAACTGGTAGACCATATGCTAAGAGTATTTTTCAGTGCTTCCTCAAAATTTTCCCATTTTTAGCAATAACCCCCCCCCCCTGAAAAAAGCCCCAGATATTCATATTATTTAGTTTGAGTGAGCAAAGTATTCCATTGGAGGTTTTTTTACTGATCCAAAAAATTTCCATTGAAAAAAGCTTCTCAGATTTTCATGTTCAAAAGCCTTTCACTCATTTCAAAGAAAAAAAATCCAAAAAAGGGTTTTTTTTTTAAAAAAAGCACAAAATTAACTTTGAAAAAATGGGGGTACACTAAAAAAAGGAATCCTCCTGCAAAATGGATCCAGTTTTTCTAAATTAAAGTTCATAGCCCTGAGTTGTCCGCTGACTGTATTGGGAAGTTCAAACAAGAAAGTGAATCCAGTTTCATTTTTCAGCTTTTGCGACCACTTGGCCTCAAGAAGTTTTTTGCCTTGACTCACAGAAGAGGGATGTGACAGCAAGGGATCTATTTCACCAATATGTGCAAAAATGGCGTCTCACATGCCCCAGAGTTGCCAACCTTCAGGTGAGGCCTGGAGGTCTTATAGAACTATAACTCATCTGCAAAGATCAATTCCTCTTGAAAAAATGGCCATTCTGTAGGGCGGACTCTATGGAATTATATCCTGATGTGATGATACCTTCTCTTCTCAAACTCCATCCCCAAATGGCCAGGAATTTTCCAACCCAGACTTGGCAGCCCTGTGTCTTTCCATTGTCTAAGTATTTTATGGGCTCCTACTGGTTCACGCACCCTTATTCCTTCTCCAGAACTACTGTTAGCCATCAGGACAAAAGGTATCCATATTTAATCAGAATTGGCCTGGCATTTTCAGTTAAGGATGCAATTATTTAAACAAAATTGTTGGTTTGTTTGGCATTATTTAATTCTATTACAGAGCTGGCACCTGGTTAAATTACCTGAGATTAAAATGCCAAATCCCCCAAATTAAAAGGGAAAAACTGACATTTCTATTGTTATAAGATTTCAATTCACTGAGAGAATTAAAAAGAGTTCCATTTTAAATGTCATGTCCACTTCCACTTTATATTATTACTCATTTTTGAGGAGAAACTCCTGACAGCATGCCTAGAGAGAGCAACAGTATTGCTATGCTGTGAGAACAGTCCAGCTGTAGACCCTTCTGTGATCAGTCTAAAATACTTTAAAAAATCCAGGAAGGTGTAAAGAAAAATAAGCACTTAACTTACTCAGGTGCATACTGACTGGGGAGCCAGGGACATGCCTAAATGCAGCAGATAACTCCACCAAACTGACTGACACTGAAAACAGTTTGACTCCATTGACTCACAATGTTGAAACCAGCTACACAATTAAAAGAAACCCATTTCCTTGATGGTCCTGAAGTGGTTGATGAAATAAGCCCACTGAATCAGTGGCAAAATCACTTTCTGGAACATCAGCTGGAATAAGCAGTTGTCTCCCCTCTGCAAAATATAATGCTGACTGTCTGAATGAGATTGCAACAGAAGAAGTATTGAAATTCCCTAAGATGAATGCACTGTCATTGTCTGAAACTATAATGCCCAACCCTCCAGGAGTGATGGAGAGATGTTAAGGCAATAGCTGGTGATAAGGCTGAAATAATGGTTACTATGGACTATTCTTTGGATTTCTTGGACACTTCCCTAGGGAACATTGATGCCTTAGGAGGGTCATAGAAGATAAATCTCCTTCCTAACAATCAAATAAATTAACCCAGCTATCCCACCCACATTTATGTTGCTAATCTGATTTCTTGGTCACTTCCTCCAGCATTAGATTTTCATACAGACACACATTTATTCAACAATATTCAATATTCCCCTGGGCTACCTTTTGGGGACCTTAAAGAGATGTAGTCAGCACAGCGGCAATTATTGTGCCTTGTTCTTCTCCATTGCTGGAAAGAGCACCACGGCACTCTCCTAGTTGCCACTCCTGGTTTTAGATGGCTAGAAGGGACAGAGGCTGACCTGCAGGAGTGTATCTAGAGAAAATGGCACCTGGGGCAAGCACTGAAACCCACTGGAGGCTGAGGACAAATTTCCCCTTGGGGACTGGAGGCTTCCCTGGCCCCGCTGTGGGAGCTGCTCCCAATTTAACTTTGGAAATCTGTTTTAATTTTCGAGGGGAGGGGAGTGGCATTTTAAAAACAAATTTTAGCTACTGCGTGTCTTTTAAAATAATATTTACTTTGTACAAGGGTTGATTAGTCAACATTCTTAATTTAGCACTAAGTAATCTGTGTACTTCACAATGCCGGCAGAAATGGAGTAAGGGAGGAGGCTGGGGAAAAGGTAGGGAACACTGCAGCTGGGGAAGAAGGATTAGGGTCAGGACACACCAAGGGGTACACCCCAAACTGGCAGTCAAGGGGGGGGGGGAGGGAGACAGGCAGCAAAATGTGTCCCCACATGACCCACTGATGTGGCACCTGTGGCTACTGCCCCCTCGTGCCTATCCTAGATATGCCTCTGCTGACCTGCAACCCTAATCTTCCTCAAAGGTGCAAAGACTATTGACTAGTGACATTATTTTGGCTTTTTCCTGTTCAGGAAAAAGGGATTTCTGTAAAAGAGAGTTCAATACTGCCTACCAGGAGCAACTGCTATTCACCTTTGCACCAAGAAAACCGGTGGGGAGCCGTAATGTAAGCTCCCAAGATAAACAGCCAAGAAATTCTGTATGCAAAAAAATTGATGTGTTCTGAAATGCATCTCTGCGGCCAAAAGAGATGGAAGCTTACACTTTTCTCTTTCAGATTAAAGGTAGAATTCTCCAGCAGTGTTGTAATTCATACTGTATGCACTGCGAATCTGTATGCATTTCTGACCATACAACAATAGTTCTGCGTTACTATGCAGATGTCAATATGAGACTCTAAGGCATTTATTAATGATTCCTCTGAGTTCCATAAATTTCATGGGACAGAGAAAGATTTCAGACTGAAAGACAGAAGAGGTGGTGAGAAGCGATTTCAGTATTCAATCAATGGGCTGATTATTCTGGCCCAGCTCTTAAGCCAGCATGACACTCAATATTCCTTGGGTAATTGTCTGCCCAACCAGTCTTCTAGATCCACAGCCCTCAACCTGGCTGGTTTCTAGTCTCTTGGAAATGGGCTAAAATACACATAGAAATTGCTCTCAAGAAGCAAAGGATGACTTACCTGTTTCTCAAAGATAACTTCAACAAGCAGCAGCAGCAATTCTGTGATGAAGATTGCCAAGAGGACCCAAAAGAACTATGCAGAAAAGGGGGAGGGGAGGGAAAGGAGAAATTGGGATTGTGTTTCATCACATGGACGGATAAATCATGAATAAATAAGTCTGCAGTTAATTATGCATTCTCTAGCTTTGCTCATACCCAAGTTCTCTCTAAAATGCAAACTAGCTACACACAGATATACAGATAAAGCCTGATCTCTTTGCTCTCTCACTATAAGGTAAATAGCAGAAACAGCAGCAAAAAAAAGAAGGATATTAACAAATGCTTGAGTTGGGGTACATCACCAATAGACAAAGCCTTTATGTATGTACAGTTGAGAATTTGGACTTTTTTTTCTCTTTGATTAACAGATTTCCCCATTCCCCCATGGAATCTTGCATACTGCATTGGGATACTTCATAAAACTAGCTTCACAGCTCTTTGGGTCCCATCCATTTGAGATATAATATAGCAACAGCAATGTATAGGGTATTCTAATCAATTGAGCTTAAAGTATTCAATAACAGTGTCCAAACTGAAACAGCAGCATCACTCTGTAAATAACAGCCTGATTTTGAAACTTACCTGTTTTCTCTTTGTGATAACATCAAATAACTTAGTTTTAATAATTTTTTCCAGTTCCTTTTTAAAACTGCCTCTGGTGCCAAATCACTTTTGACAAGGAATAGAGTGTGGAAATACAGTGATACTCTTCAGCAGTCTGGCTAACTGGTGCATTTTATTCTACTGAGTCTGACTGTCGAATATTGACCCTTCTACACTAGATGGGGTTTTTCAAGTAATTTCTGACCCTGTGTCTCTTAATCCTACTAGTTCTTCATTGTTACTAGCCATAGTCTCCATATAGTCTTTATTTAAATCTTCTTTAACCCTTCAGGCTTATACAACTTTGCTTGCTTACTCACCCTGGGTTTGTCCAGGAATTAAAGAATTTGTGAACTGGCTTGGGGTATTCTCTGCACCAGTTTCACCATCACAAATGTCTATTGCTTGAACAGATATTACAAGTAAGACTTTTCACTCCCCATTTAGTCTCCTCCCCTGAAAAAAGTCAGATTTTTCTGCAAATCTGGGGACCAAGGTTGGGGCTGGGGAATCTCCCACTTGGGCCCCCTCCCTAAGGGCTGTTCAGTTGTCTGGCAGAGATTTTACCAACAGTAAACTGAGGCCTAGCCTCCATGTCATTAGTGGTGCATTAATGCCACTTCTAGCACTCACCGGAAATGATGTCATCACATCATTGTTGATGGGGGATGCTCTGGGATTTGGGCAAAAAATCTATGGTAAAAAGAGCTTCTACCAAAGAGTTTTTGCCCAAATACCAGAATGTCCCCATGTCAGCAATGATATGATGACATCACTTCTGGTGAATGCTGGAAGTGATGTTGAAGTGTTGCTGACAATGTGAGGGCTAGGCCTCTGGTTGCCATGGGTAAGTTCCATCCCACCCTCACTAGTTTCCAGGGGATACTTGTTGGGATTCCACTGGGTTTGTTGAACCTTATATTACTGTTAGGGCTGGCGGTGACTAGAGATAGCCCTCCACTACTGGATACAATTACACACACACACACACAGAGAGAGAGACAGAGAGAGACAGAGACAGAGAGACAGAGATTCCAACTGAGGTCTGATGAACTAGGAACTAGCCTACAAATGCCTCTGACACAGTAAATCTCCTTTCAGACACCACAAGACTTCTTTTTATTCCTCAGGCTGCCTTGCAATTTGCAAAGCATGGTAGGCAAAGCACCTGCACACTGTTTGTCCCAGCTAGAGTCACAGAACATCATCACAGCCACTTCTAACAAGATTGTTAGATAATATCTTCTTTTGATCCAAAAGGCCACATTTAGTGGAGCTTTTCAGTGGATAAATGTAGCCACAAATGTCTGACAATTTCATCACATTTTATAAGGAAAGAGAAGACATTTTGCTAAAGTTCAAAACGGACACGAGAGTTAATTAAACTACCACTTAAACTCACAGTGGGAATAAATCCCTTATTTCTTATTCAATTAAACACCCACCCATCGGCCAACCTTAAGAACTTCCTCAGCCCACACCAACAATAAATTACACTTCATTCCAGATCTAATATTAATCCTGCCTTTCAAATGACCCAAGGGGAATGTTTAACAGCTTGTGCTTGGTTTCATTATCTCATTAAAGTTTAGCAGAAACGATACAATGAGGGTGGAAAGCTGGGTTGGCACTGAATGGTGTCTAAATAAAAAATATTGAGGTGTATTCAGAGGTTGACTTAGGAGGACCACCTTAAAAGTGCTTTCATGGAAGCAACGTTTGAAAACAGCTGGTGGGCAGAATGCTTGTCAATTTCAGTTTTAAGAAAGATCTAGGCAGAACAGGAAGTGCTAACTGGAGGACACTTTTTTCTTTGTATACATTTGCTATTTGAGTTCCCGTCCCCCTGCCACCAGAAGAAAAGCAACAATGGAAACAACTTAAATTTATATGTCTGTGTGTTTATACATACACACAAACACACACACAACTAAATGCCATTTTAACAGTAGAAAACAGCATGGGAAGATAAATCCAGTTGTTTCACAAAGATCTCAGGGTCTATATCAAAGTTGAAAAAATATGTCAGCAGATCTCTCTTTGCCATTTATCCCTTGTATTTTGGTTGTTAGAAACATCTGCATAAATAAATGCTCCAAAGATATTAGAAAGATTATTGTGTGAGTTGCCAATAAAAGAATAATCAGAATGATCAAGGAGAAAATGAAGTATGGGAGGGAGTATGCTAGAGGTTGATAAAATTATACATGGTGATGAGATGCAGACAAAGAGAGAAAACTCTATTCTTGTAACCAGGGGGACACCCAGTGAAACCAATCAGCAGTAGATTAAGGACAGATAAAAAAAAACATGGGAAGTTTGATCCTGTGACTTCCTTGCACTAAATTGGATCCTATGATTCTCTGCTGTTAAACTTCCTTCAATAGAGAAAGCATTCCTCCAACGAAAAATGACTTTTTTCTGATAGAAAACGTCTTCCTCTGATGAAGAAAAGTCTTTCATTGTCCCCTTCCGCACATGGAGAATAATGCACTTTCAATCCACTTTCAATGCACTTTGCAGCTGGATTTTACTGTGTGGAATAGCAAAATCCTCTTGCAAATAATTATGAAAGTGGTTTGGAATTACATTATTCTGCATGTGTGGAAGGGATCATTGTTAAAGGAAAACTTGGTCAAAGGGAGTCCCAGGTAACAATCCATAATTCACTAATTCCAAAGGGATAATTGGCATGCATGCCTATTACATTAAGGCATTGAAATGTCCTGTGCCCACTCTAAACATAATGGCAGAAGGTTTTGTGGACTAAAAACCCATTTCATCTGAAGCATGAACTGTTAGTAAATAATTCTCTTCCTGGAGGAGAGAGGAGGAAGCAATTACAAAAAGTCAGCTGCTGTTGCTTGACGACTTCAAACTAGTTCCAATTAATTTTATTAAAATATGGCAAACAAATATCTAAGACTACATTTTAACAGTAATTCAGTACTTACAAATTGAGGTTCGGTTTCTTTTCAAGTAATCAGTAAACATTAGTGAGTCATACACTACTTTAAATATTTTAGTTGAATATTGAAAGAAAAGCAGATCAGTATGATAGTGGCAAATTGCTGTGTTGGTATGTTGCAGACCAAACAAAAGCTTCTGCGCCAATTAATTTGCTAATCGTTCCCATCGATTTCAGTGGGGAACACATTTTTTAGATGTAACCAAATGATTGTATTCCCCACCCAAGAGACCTTCCTCAGCCCAGACCTTCCTCAGCTCAGGTTAAAGGCAGATGGGAAAACGTGGCTACATGCAGATGTCATGATGACACACAGCCCATAAACAACTGGTTGATTAAACTCTACCTTGTATGACATCTAAATGTAGCCTACCCAATAAACTTGCTGGGTACAAACTGGGATGCTAAACTACTATTTATACCTGGCCCATTAACTGTGTTACTAACTGTACTTTGTTGTGATGTCAATGAAAAAAACCCAGTTTATTCAGAAGCAGTATCCCTGCAGTCCTACAGAAGAAGCATAGAGCAGCAGAAAAATCTGGTTGCTCCATGTTCTCCCCAGCTATGGCTAGGGCTTTCTAAGGACTCTCCTTCTCTTCCTCCATGCTGCCAATTCGAGATGACACGTCAAGCAGGACTGTGCAGATTTACCTTCTCCCAAGGAGAAATGTAAAAGGCCATGGGGCAAGAGAGATCACTCTAACAAAATGGCTTTTATTTAGTTTGCCAGCATGTATAATAGAAATTTCTCCACACAAAATACTGTTCCAGTCAAAAACAGTTCATATCTACTGCCATACCTCCCCTCACATAAACATAACTTTCCCTTCAGGCTCCACTGTAATATCCCAGGTGAGCAAGAATGAGAGGGTAGTCCTCCATGAACATGCAATTCTGCACCTCAGGCAAGCAGCAACTACGCCACTTTTGGGGACTGAGTCCTTAAAGGTCCATCTTTTCACGGCTTGAGAGGAAGGGGATACAACACACAATGGATGCCCCCTTTCTCAGAGCCCACAGGCTAAATAGCAACTTGAACTCTTCTCCCTTTGAAGAGATCCACCAGTCTGACGAATAAACAGAAATTAAATAAACAAAACAAGGGAGAAAGCAGACAAAAAATTGTAGGTACCCACAAGGGTCCAGAATAGGATAACCACTAGTTCCAGATTAAGAAATACTTGGAGATTTTGGGGGCAGAACGTGAAGAGGGAGGGGTTTCAGTGTTATATAATGCCATAAATTCCACCTTCCAGAGCAGCCATTTTCTCCAGGTCATCTCTGGTTGAATCCACACAGTCGATTAATTTGTTACCAGAAGATCAGTTGTAATCCATATTGATGCCATGCAGCTTGGGCAGCTGCCAACAGGGGGAGCTCCCACAGGCAGCTCACTTCCATGCAGAGGTGAAGGCCCTTTGCTGGGGGAGAATGGTTAGAGGGACTGTTGATCAGAGGTGTATGGGGGGGGGATAGAACCCAGAGACAATTTCTTCTCTGGCCGCCCCCCCACCCCCCACCCCCCGTGCTTTTGCTCAAAAGCCAGCCTGCATGGAGGTCAGGGGGGGGGGCAGGGCTCGGTGGCATGCAGCTGTGGCCCAGCGCCCCCCTCCCCATGTGACCAAAAGGCATGCAGTTGGGGACATGGGTGACCCCATGTCCCTATAGGCCATACACCTCTGCAGTTGATCCCAGGAGATGCCACAATGTCCACCTTCCAAAGCAGCCATTTTCTTCAGCTGAACCCATCTGTGTCACCTGGAAATAAGTTGTAATAGTGGGGAGGTTTTCAACCCTATTCTAAACGGCTCAGGTGTTTTTTCATTGTATGATGGAGAACTTGTGACTGGCAAGGAAGAAACTGAAGAGGAGGGAGAATCTTGACAGCAATTGTGACTTTTTAAACGTAAAACTTTTGCCAAAACAGCGACAAACCAATCAGGAAATTATTTTCACGCAAATGATCACAGAGGCTTTTTTCTGTCTCAGGGAACCACTTATATATAGAAGTTCCATTTTTGAAAGATGATTTCACCAAGCTCCTTCTTTGAAATGCTATTTATTCTCCCCCAGCAAAGGGCCTTCAAATATCCTTTGAACAAATAATCTGACAGCAATATCTCCAATGCACAGATAAAGCGAGAGCACTGAGCAGATGAGCGGTCTTTGGTGTCTCTGCAGAGCACTTCCTGTTTTATCATCCACCTGCTAATTGGCTTGTCTGCCTGGTGCTCTATCCAAGCACAATATTTTATTTAGATAAAGCATTATGATTCATTTATGAGGCAGCAAATCTTGCCCCCATCCCAGTCCAGAAAAGGAGACTGGAGAAATTGCCATATTGTTTGGATCAGCTCAGCCTCACCTAACATTAGGAGAGCTCAAACTCTGCCATTTGCTTGCACTACAAATTATTTTCTCTTTGCTGCAGCTTGACATTTGCAGCCTCAGACAATGGTTTTGCTGAATGATCAGAGAGATTCTCTTCTTGTGTATAAGCATCCCTGCGTGAAGAACAGAGCTGCTTCCATATGGCAATGATTCTCCACAAAGTTTTCATTGCTGCTCTGAATTCAGAGATACCTGGATTGGCGATGGAGACATTTCCAGTGGCAACAAAGCAATTGCCCCTGTGCCTCGCATGTTTCTGCTCTCTCCAATTGCCACCACCATCCCTGCCCTATCAGAGAACTTAAAAAAATGGCAATGGCTAAATAAGTACAGCTCAGGGGTCTACAACCTGCGGCTCTCCAGATGTTCATGGACTACAAATCACATCAGCCCCTGCCAGCATGGCCAATTGGCTATGTTGGCAGGGGCTGATGGGAATTGTAGTCCATGAACATCTGGAGAGCTGCAGGTTGCAGACCCCTGGTGTAGCTCAATAAAATGATGACAATACACTGCCAAAGACATATTGATAAGGGGAAATGCACACTCGCTTATATTTCAGCAATGAAAAGACCTAAAGACTGGGAGCTAGCAGATCATGGCAGTAGATGGTTATAATGTTATTGAACTGCAGTGATTCAACATTGCCAGTTTGGATGCCGAAATGGGGGGCGGGGGCACAACTTTTGTGTGGAAATGTCCTAGGAACACAAGGAAGACAAATAGTTCCGTTTCAAAACAGGAATATAGCCCATCCAAAAAGTCAGAAGCAAATGGGGTCATCTTTTGTGAGTCCCACACTTCCATGAGTCTGTCCGGTTTGTTCATCTGTCCACATTTTCCTCTTGATCTGCTTTGTTGACAGACAGAAAAGTGGAGAGACATGGGAAGATTCATGTTTGGGGAAGATGTAGCCTTTCAGTTGTAAAACAACCCTTTCATAGGAACCACGTGCTTTTCATGCTTTGAGGCAAGATGATTTTCACTGAGCTACAGTCTGCCAAAGTGAGCTTTTTCATTTCAGATCTGTTTGGCATCGGGACAAAAGAATAGACAATAACAATGTGCTTAAACAAGCATTTCTGGCTTTGCTGTTCAGTTCTCTGGGTTCTTGTAATGAATCAGCATTAATATTTCAGTAGGATTCATTCAAAAATTGGCATGCCATTGTTCATCTCATGCATATGCTTGTATAATATTGGTTTAAGTAAATCAGATGCATGGCATTCGAAAATTGAAATGCTCAGTGTAGCAATCTTAAGAGCTTCGCTGGTTAGCCACAGAATACATTATTATACAGGTCATGATAAAGTTCGTTGTGTCACTCACAAGATTTCCCTTCCTGGTAACCCATAATGACGACAAAAGGGGGAACAGAACTATAATAAACTCATTTATGAGGTTTTGCCAAAAGACAGTACATTTCACATTAGCCAAGCATATTATATTAGGAGTCCATCAGCTGTAACATCATTCCCTTCTAGCAGATAATTCACCTCTTCTTGTGTGGCCATGCTATTGATAACCAGTGTCAAATGTGGATGGAGTACATGTATGAGGAAGAGCAGCAAGATGAATCATACTTGCCCTTTGGGCTATCGATTCTGTCAGCAGCTCTGAGTGTATATCATACCGGGATCTCATTGTTCAACACTAGAACATGGACCCTGCATGCAAAAAGTCCTGTGCTTAATGCCTCAGGTGGCCTTAAAGTGCTGGTGGTGGTTGGAAGAGACCATTCTGGGACTTGACCAGGAAACTCCCTGTGGCTCAAGTCATAATTTCGCCACCAATCACATGTTGCATCTCCAAAAATATAAGGGAAAAATCAGTTTTACATTTTCCTCCCTCCCTCCCAGGCTGTTTGTTGTGAGGAGGGAAGGGAAAGGAGTTTGTAAGCCCCTTTGAGTCTCCTACAGGAGAGAAAGGGGGGATATAAATCCAACTCTTCTTCTTCCTTCCTTCCTTCTGAAGGCGGGCCATTGCAAGTTTTTTTGTTTTTTATTTTTATTTATAATTAAATTTATATACCGCCCCTCCCCCAAAGGTTGGGGTTTTTAAGATTACAAAAGCACTTAAAAATTCCATTTACCAGCCAGGTCTCTGACTGCTTGCCAGATTTGTACCTCAATTGGATTATTTGCCACATTTTCAATTGATTGATTGATCCATTAATCAGGAAGGATTATTGTTGTGGTTTCCAAACTGGAATAAATGGCATTCTACCCTTCCTCTACACACTCTTGTGCAGTTTCTTTTGCACAGCTCACATTATTATGATACATGGGTCTTACTTACTTGGCCTTGATGAGTATTTGATTGTAGGACTTAAGGGCATTACTCTGCTCTGTAAAATTACATTTCTGTTTACAAAGAGCTCAAGTCAATTTCAGCAACTAGGAGCAATCTGTAAAGGCTAAGAGGTTAAATCAGCAAACTTTTACATATGCTCCAGAGCAATGGCCAGTCTCACACCAAGCGTGACTAATGGTAACCTCTCAGCCAACGGCACACGGACTCAAAATACATCTTTATTTTTTTCCATTAATTTTATATGCTGCCTTTCCCCTTGCAGACTTGGGGTGGCTATGAACATTTTATAAAACACTAAAGTCAATATATAAATAACTTTAAGAACATCATGTAACCATTTCACGGTGAAGAAAGATTGGCTTGCAAAAAATACCAGTAAGTGTCCTCTAGTTTATGACATTCAAACTTCTGTAGCATCACTAGTCCTGGGCTTGATAGACCAATGATCTTATTCAAACACAGGAAGATGCCTTATGCCAAGTCAGACATTTGACCCATCTAGATAAGCATTTCCTCTGTTGATCGACAGTGGCTCTCCAGGAACAGAAGGGACTTGCCCAATTCCTGGTATGTAAAACCCTTGAAGTCGAGATGCCAGGGCTTTGTGTATGCAATGCCTCGGTTCTACCTCTGAGTCATGGTCCCTCCCTTTTAGGGTTAGCAACCTTCAAATGGGGCCTAAGTTCTCTGGAATTATAACTGATCACTTGACTACTGAGAAGTTACGCTGGAGAAAAGGGTGGGCTCTATGGCATCACATCCGTCATGAGTTCTGACCCCTTCCAAACTTCACCTCCTCCAGGCACCATCTCAAATCTTCAGGAACTGAGAAAGGTGGAGTTGGCAACCCTACTCCCCACCACAGTATAAGGAGCATCAGATGCAACATGAAGAGTTTCTGACCATCTGTGCACACTGGTACTCACACAGGCTTTGAGATCTTCTGATCAGCCCATGGAAGTCAGGAACGATCTTGTCCTCTCCCCATGCGCCCTGAAAGGGGCTTTCGTCTAAACAAGACAACTGCAATCAAACAGGCAACTTCATTTGCTACCTCTCCACATCACAAAACTTTTTAAAAGTCATTTGGCACAGAGGAAAAAAAATCCTTATTTTATTGTTCAACAAAATAAAGCGGTCACTGAACAAGTTTTCAAGAAAAAGATGTGTGTGGAAAAGAACAAAAGGCCGTCAAAGTCAACCCTCTGTACAAAAGGCAGCATCACAGGACTCCCACTTAAAAAGGACTGAGAACAACTATGGAGTTAACAAGCAGGATCACACTTTTCTGGATACCCAATTAGCATCCGTGCCAAATCAATAGTGTTCAGATCCAGTTCTGCAAGGGGAACAAGTGTACTCCCAAAAGTTGGAAGGGGCAGCTGGTTTGAACTGGCAACCAGGGATGCTGTTTGTGCTTTTACATCCCTCAAAGGATGGATGTGATGTATTGCTCATTAGAAACTATTTATTCTACCAGCACAGTTTTGCAGAAGCTTATACTTTGGCTAAGTGGAAGACTTGGTGGGAAATCACCCACTACTCTATCATAGATGTTCCAGTTGTTCACCCCTTTCTGACTAAGCCTCCCCTCCAAACACAGTTATGGCTGGAATCTTCTTTGTGCTTCTGTTTTGGTGAGGGCAACCACATCAGGTAGATTCAACCCAGACCAGTCTAGGTAAAGAATGGGACAGTGGAAGAGCTTGGCATTCAGAAGATCCTAGGTTCCATTCCCAGAACCTCTAGGTAAAAAGACCAGATAGTAGTTGACATGAAAGACCTCTTCCTGAGACTCTGGAGAGCAGCTGCCAGTCACAGTAGAACAGACATCCCCAACTTACCACGCATAGGTACCATAGTGCCCATAGATATGGTTTCCTGATGTCCACATGCTTCTTCCCCAAGCAGGGTCAATCCTGTTATTCCTCCACCTCGCTAGAGCAGGGGGTGCTTCAGAAGACCCTGGTAGACATCACCTTTGAATCTGCAGACAGTACCTATTCAGAAGCAGCTGTGTATATCGAAGGAAGATGCTTGGCTTGGAACTTCCCAATATTTTCAATGGCAGCCCCCATAGCTGCCATTTTGTGATTCCATGGCAGCCATTTTGGTGATGCACACTGGCCTCAGCAAGGTTGAGGGCCCTTGAAGGAAGTCATATTGACCTTGAGGAAACGAGGGTCTGATTCAATATAAAACAGAATAACGTTCATATGTTCCACAAAGGCAAGGGGAGCTTCACAAGCCTTAGAAATTGTTGCTATGATGCAGCAGTCTTGCTCAGAATGGGCTCACTTTCTACCAGTTTGAAAGCAATTTTCAGGGATAAACTGCACACATTTTCTGAAAGTTCAGCTTTTTAACATGAAAATGGGTGGACGCATTTACGTTTGTGAGCGTGTTCAGTCTTTTCCTCGACAATTGATTTTGCATTCAAAATCCCTGTGAACATGTGGCTGGGGAGAAGCGGAAAAGCAGCCAGCTGAGAGATGGTTGATCAGCCCTTTCCCTTGCTACTTCTCTGCTCAAAACTGCAGCCTCCCATGGCTCAAAAGAAACCCCAACCCTATCCTTTTACTGGTATTTGCATGTCACAGGTGGCTTTCCCTCAGAGATGAAGCAGGGTGGAGAAGAGCAAAGAAGGCAGTGAGAGACCTAGAGATCAGAGTAGGCAGAGTAAAAACACAGCTGGAAGAGGGAATGAAGCTTCACTGTGCTTCCTCTACAGCAGGGGTAGGGAACCTGCGGCTCTCCAGATGTTCAGGAACTACAATTCCCATCAGCCTCTGTCAGCATGGCCAATTGGCCATGCTGACAGAGGCTGATGGGAATTGTAGTTCCTGAACATCTGGAGAGCCGCAGGTTCCCTACCCCTGCTCTACAGGAAGGTGCAAGGAGGGGAGAGGCAGAAGAGTCACTGCAAATGGCTGAGTTCACATAGAACGTGGGTTGCAGCTTCTGGATGGGGATCACCCCCACCCCCCTTTGAACACCAAACATTCCAAAACAGCATTGAAGAAACAGCACAAGTCCCCTGCTGTTTCTCTGCATGAGTCACTGATCTCGGCTTTCAGCAGTAGGTCATTCTGTCCTGTCTCTTCACTAGTCGTGCCTGGATCATTAACACTATAAAGCAAAGTTCTGAAGGAACAATTCCTGGGACATTCTGTTGAAGATATAAGTTTCACCATTCTCAAGTACTTCAAGGGGATGCTCCAGCGAAAGTTAGAATTAATTGAGAAGTTTGATACCATCTTTGAAGGATCTGAGATTCCTTTTGTGTGGGTACCTAAAGCAATCAAATTGAAGCTGACCTATGGAGACCCGCTAGAGCTTTCAAGGCAAGAGACTAACAGAAGTGGTTTGCCATTGTCTTGCTCTGCAAAGTGATTGTGAGACCCTCTTGTCTCCAGGATAGGCTCCCTGCCCTGTTTTTCCCCCAGGTGAATGGAGAATGAGGAGAAGGCCTCTTCCTGGTTCTTTTCCTTTCCTGCCTCACTCTGGCCTTCTTCTTTTGTCTCTCATCTGGTGAGATACCTTCCCTTTTATGGGTTCCCTGGGCCCACTCCCACCCGGTCTGTATCCAATGCCTTTTCATGTGGAACGCTATAAAAGGAAAGGGAATCTTTCCCTGCCTCTCGCCTCTGCCATCTTTTCCCCAACCTGCTCATTTGCCTGGCTGCTCAAGGCTGCCCCTTAGCTTGGTTTTGAATATGGACCATGTCCCTTCCCACCACTGCCTGGCTTTCGTCCTTGTTCTCAGCTATATCAGAGTGCATGAGTCCTGGCCACCTTTCTTTCCCAGCCAGTGCTAAAACATTGCCCATAATTGGAGGCATCAATTCTGGGTCATGACATGCTAGCAACATCATGACATCATTGGAGAGCCCTCCTCCTGCAATGAGAAAGTCAACCTAGTCACACTTTGAATAAATGCAAATCTTCTCAAGTGTAAAGAGTCAACTATTAAAATATGGGAAATGCTGCATTCTTCTCCTTCCAGGGGACACCCCGCCTGATGCCTGACTGCCCAAAGCACTATTCCAGTTTTTATAAATGCTAGGACATGTGCCAAGTCTGGAGAAAAGACATTTCGGTAACTTTTAAGCTCTTTCTCTGCTTTTTTTCCTGGTTGTTAAACTTGAAATGGAAGAACGAATTATGTAAATACGGCCATTTGTATGACTGGTGGGTATGCCCCTTCGAAAGGCAGAATCACAAGATGTCAGTCTCTCTGTATTATATTTCTTTCATCATGGAACAACATTTAAAAAAATGTAGGGTTTCTTTTAAAAAGCTTTACCCTGCCTCCTTAAGCTTCAGGAGACTTTACAACTCTTGAAGCCAAACATTCTGGGATAGAATGGGATACTGGGATAGGTCCTGGGATAGGTCCTTTGCCACTGACCTCCTCTCACCCACCCCTTTTGTCCTTGCTTGTTATAGGTAGGATTTTTCAGTTAACTTGTTAAGTTTTGCTTTCAGTCACAGCTAGTGTCAAACTTGCGACCCTCCAGATGTTATGGACTACAGTTCCCATCATGAGATGAGAACTGTAGCCCATAACATCTGGACGGCTGCAAGTTTGACACCTGTGGCTCAGATGGTGGTTTGGGCACTGGGAAGGATCTGTTTGTGGAGGGAGGATCGCCTATGAGCCTGCTTTCCCCCTCTAGTTTGGGGATTCCATTATGGGGACTTGGGGATGGAGCCACTCAGCAGCATGCCCGGGTAGCAAGGGAACCATGCAGCAGCATTTGCCCACGTGGGATTCTGGGACTCGTCCTTCCGCAGTTTCTCCACCAGCAGATGGGCTGGGGGGATTTGGTTATAATGGGTGCAGGAAGGTTGCCCAATGTGGGATCTATCCCCATGCTGTGCCAATGCACAGGGCTGGGAGCAGGTGCCTATTTTCCCCCAATATGTTGTGTTGGTGTCCTCCCTCCCTCACCCAGCTCCCTTCCTTGCCCCTGGGCCTGCAATCTGCAATCTGCAATCTGATTGGGCCTGACATTTCTAATCCTCTCGTCCACAAACTCTTTGTACATTTCTGGTGTTCTCCAGAACACCATATAGGCAGCTGTTTTCCAGTTATGGCAATTGTCCCGTTAACTGATTAGAACCCGTCGCTAACAGCACACTGGACCCAATATGGTAAGAACTTCCCAGAGCTCCCTCGTCAACAGAATTTGCTTTCTTGCAAACTTGCCCCAAATAAACCTGGAAACTGAACTGCAAATTGGCATTTCATTTTTAATCTCATATCCCACAAACCAGGGAATCAACCAACCCTCGGCAATGCAGCTATTCGAGAAGGTAAGCATGCCCCACTGAAGTCATAAGCAGAATCACACCTATAATTACAGTACAATTTTCCCCCAGAGTTCTCAACATACCATTGCACTTACACATTACAACAATGAGGAAGAGTCATTTTAAGCCCCATGTCTTTTATTCCCAGGCTTAATGATTTGACTGCACATTCATCACATCCCTGACATGAAATGGATGCAGTTTTCCATCTGCTGACATCAGATGCCGCAAGCCTGGAACTGCCAGCATAAAATGCAATGGGAGCAAAGAGGCCCTGTTTTTGAGGCCAGACTCTTTGTCACCTGCAAAGCATATTAACAGACAAAGCAGGAAGCAAGCCAGAGCTTCAAGCTAAAAATCAAACAAATTATGAGCATGTTGAAGTTGTTCCAAAATTCCTGAGTTTAATGACCCGGTAAATATCCAGGGGACACCACCTGTGCCTTCCTAGTCTCACAGTAGGGAATGCAACCATTTACATGGCTTGGAGGAGAGGACCATGCTCGTTTCTGCATGAGACTCTAGGAGAAGCTAATGTATGAAGTAGGGTTCTCAACCTCCAGGACATACCTGGAGATCTCCTCAGATTACAACTGATCCCCAGGAACAAAGATCAGTTAACCTAAAGAAAATGGCTACTTTGGAAGGTGGACTCTATGGCATTATACCCAACTGAAGTCCTTCCTTTTCCCAAATCCAGCCTCCGGCTCCAACCCCCAAAACTCCAGGTATTCTCCCACTGGGAGCTGGCAACCCCAGTATGAAAACACTTGAAGAAACCTTCATAAGGTAAAGGTAAAGGCTCAAGTATTACCTTCCTCAGCCTTTAAGAACATAAGAACAAGCCAGCTGGATCAGACCAAAGTCCATCTAGTCCAGCTCTCTGCTACTCGCAGTGGCCCACCAGGTGCCTTTGGGAGCTCACATGTAGGATGTGAACGCAATGGCCTTCTGTGGCTGTTGCTCCCGATCACCTGGTCTGTTAAGGCATTTGCAATCTCAGATCAAAAAGGATCAAGATTGGTAGCCAATCTTTGTAGCTGTTTGTCTTCCCAACACTTTGTAGCTGTTTGTCTTCCCAACACTTCCCAAAGAGTGTTCCAACCTTAACCTAAACCCAGGGAGAAGGAGAAAGGGCCTCCAGTGAGCTACCCTCCCCCTCACCTTGGTAAGCCAAGTTTGGGACCCTGCACCTGCCAGCATAACACATGGTTCTGCCCCTTTCCTTTGATCTAGCCCAGGGGTCTGCAACCTGCGGCTCTCCAGATGTTCATGGACTACAATTCCCATCAGCCCCTGCCAGCATGAACAATTGGCAAGGGGCTGATGGGAATTGTAGTCCATGAACATGTGGAGAACCGCAGGTTGCAGACCCCTGATCTAGCCCAAAGGAAGCCAGGTTAGTAACAAACTAGTTCTTACACAGCTACACAAAAGGGCACTTCAAATATTCCTAGGATTGCCAACTCCAGAGCAGCTATTTTCTCCAGGGGAACTGTAGTCTACAGATCAGTTTTCAGTCCAGGAAATCTCTATTCCCCACCTGGCAGCTGGTAACCTGAAACGTTTCCCTATTTTTAAAAAATTAGCAAATTTGGGGAAAGGATTTGGTAGTTCAGGCCCATGTTCAGGGAAAGTTTTTCTTGCTTGGTGGAATTCTACAGCCCTTTAGATCCACCTACATCCTGGAATAGATTTGATTTACCTCCTGATTTGAATCATACTGACACAAAGAAGTAAATGACAGACTGATCCTATGGCTGCCCATTCAGAATTAAGACCAATTGAATCCACCAAGTGTCTGGATAAATATGCCTCGAACCACAGATCTTTCAAGGCCTTCTTGCTCAGCACTGTATATGACCTCTTACTTAAAACCAGCTGTTTCTGCAGCCCTATGAAACCATACACACAACTGGATTTGCAGCCCCAGCTAAACCCCTGGATGGCTTAGGTCTATGATTGGGCCCTTTGGTGGTGGCATAGGGAGGTAATATGCTGTTGCCTAGCTAAAGTGGCACCACTCCAGTGTAAACACAAAGGCAGTGTTGAAGCGAAGTGAGCCCAGGGCATATCAGTAGAACAGGACTTCACAGCCACTCTGAGCTCGCAGCATGGACAAAACCTTATGGCAGCAAACCTAGTGAATCTAGAACCACCATAAAAACTTTGAAAGTACACAGTTTCATTTCCTATCCTCCAACATGGTGCTGAAGCTGTATGCCAACTAACTCAGCAGCCAATCACAGTTCTGCAAAGCACTTTACCAATCCCATCCAAGTCACCTATAGTCCAGAATTCAAGCAACACAGCCTAACTTATACTTTATTACTCAGATGTTCAGTATTTAAGAAAAATGGTTTCTCCTGTATTGCAATTTCATTTGTTTTTAAATGATGTCGCTAGTCACCTCAGGAACCAGTTTTGGCTGAGCGTGGAGCTTAAATGTTTTTAAAAACCAATAACCATATTCCAGTATGGTGTTACCTATTGCACAATACAGCCAGATATGCACGGCTGTCTAGTTCTAAAACAACTAACCGGATACTCCTTAGGCAATTCCAGCTGTTACCAGGAAAAATCTATACTTTTGAAGAACTGCCCAATTTGGCACAAAGCAGCTCTGCAGGAAAAGAAAAGAGTTGCACCAATGTACAGTAAAAATTATGTATATCCAAATTGGACTACAAAAGACTGGCTCATAAAATAGCTTGGCGCGAGCAGATATCTCTTTCCCAAGTGTACAAAACAAACATTAAGATGAATTAGTGACTCCTATTCTCCCTTTATACAATACACTCAATATGTTGTACACACCATACAATTCGTATGAGTTATTTTCAGAATAATTCTCTGCCGAATGAAGGTGTGCAAGATTTAAAGAAAAAGAAGGGGGCTATATGCTGTTCTTCTTCTTTAAATCTTGAACACCTTCATTCAGCAGAGAATTATTCTGAAAATAACTCATACGAATTGTGTAGCGTGTACAACATATTCATCTTAATGTGCATCCTTGTTTTTCTCAGCAGGATCCTCAAAAGGCAGCTTGGCTTCATGCTCTAACAATAAAGCCGGTTTTCTTTGAGAAGTTTCTTCTCGTTCTGCTTTGGAGTTAGCTCTGCACAAATTGCAGGTCCACTTCAATTCAGGATCAGGAATGCAAGAGAAGGAAGCAAATGCAAGAAGCAATTTTGGCTACTGAAAACGTGCTAATCAGACTATTTTCGCACATACAAAAATACAACTTTGGACAGCAAGTGATGGGCTAGACAGTCTGACTACTGCTTTGTTACTTACAAATGGCAGGTGGGGTGATTTAGAAGAGAGAAATGGAGGGCAGAGGGCTCAGTCAGTTCCTTGTCTACCAGTTTTCTTATGCATCCCCTCCAGTCCCGATACTTTCCCTCATTTGACAATTGAAGTATGTCTGGGAATCTAGACTGGGTGATAAATGCCTGGTGTTGGTCAATGGGTTAAATGTACCCATCCCACTATCTCCTTTACAACCCATAGCCCACATTCCGTCCCATGACTGAAGTTATGGCGTGAGCTGAGGATGTGGGCTGGCCATTTAACTTAAAGGGAAATTTCCCGGTGCATGGCTGCTCCGAAGGACTGCTGGTGGCCTAGAGAACACACAGCCAAGCCCCAGCAACTCTGCCAGAGCCCCAGGGGCCACTTAATATCAGCTCAGCAATTGCCACCACTCACACTGCTGCCAGTTTGCAGGTGGAAACAATGGGTAAGCTAATACCCAACATTTGTGCTGCAGAACTCAGCAGCCCCTGAAGTGCTGGTTTGTAGCACCACAACAACCACTCAACTTGGGCTACTCTAGGACTATTTTTGCTTCTTGATCTGTGTTTACCTCAGCTCCTGCATTTGTGTTTTCTGAACATCTTGTTTCACTCTACATGGAACCCACAAATGTATATAGAAAGAGGCCGCCATGTGAGAAACAAATGCTGACAGAGTCCAACATTGTGTGTGCTAAGTGTTGTCAAGTCACTTCCAAATCATGGCAACCCTATGAATTCTTGGAATGTCTTCCAAAACATTCTATTGTTAAGAGCCTTGCTCAGGTCTTGCAAACTGAGGGCTGTGGTTTCCTTCTTAGAGTCAATCAATCTCATGTTGTCTTCCTCATTTCATGCCTCTTCCTCTTGTCAAGCATTATTTCTCAGTGACTCACATCTTCTCAATATGTGATCAAAGTATGACAGCCTCAATTTAGCCATGTTAACTTCTAGGGATAGTTCAGACTTGTTTTTATTTAGAACCCAGAGTTTTGGGTGTGTGTGTTTTTGCGGTCTATAGTATCAGCAACACTGTCTCGTAACACCACATTTCAAAGGAATCTGCTTTATTCTTGTTCGCTTTCTTCTTTGTCCAACTCTCACACCCACACATAGTAATAAGGACACTACGGCATGAATTAGCTTGAGTCCAACATTAGCAGGCTTAAAGCCAGTGGCTTCATAAACAGGCAGAGAAAGAGGCACCTTCCAGGCAAAACCCAGTCTGCTCTGGGGTTGCCATCTGCTTCCGCATACACACCACATACACTACACATACACTGAGCTGCCAAACTTCTCCTCTTCCCTCTTAGGCTCTTGAATCTGCCCCAAGGAACTAGAAGAAGAGAGTCAACAGAGGGAATGCCATAACCCAGTGATGGCGAACCTTTTCGAGACCGAGTGCCCAAACTGCAACCCAAAACCCACTTATTTATTGCAAAGTGCCAACACAGCAACTTAACCTGAATACTGAGGTTTTAGTTTAGGAAAAAACAGTTGGCTCCGAGGCCTGCGTTACTCAGGAGTAAGCTTGGTGGTAGTCGGTGGCTTTGCTTTGAAGCAACCGTGCAACTCTTCCAAAGGGTGAATCATGACCCTAGGAGGGTTTACTCAGAAGCAAGTCCCATTGCCAGTAACTGAGCTTACTCCCAGGTAAAGGATCCCACTTTAGTTCTTTGAATGAAAATCAGTGGGGTTTAACAGTGCTTAACAGGGTTACCTACACTGCTTTCCCAAAACTAGGTCTTAGGTTTAATGCTAATAATCAAGCCCAGCGGCCCAGGCCAGCCTAGATGTGGGGGGGGGGGCACTCTGTTTGCACATGCCCACAGAGAGGGCTCTGGGTGCCACCTCTGGCACCTGTGCCATAGGTTCGCCACCACTGCCATAACCAGACTACCTTTCTGTCTGCACTGTTCCTGATTTGCTAAGCCAGAAAACGGTTTAGCAAAAAAAAAAAAAAAAGAACAGAGCTCAAGGTACAACCCTACTTCTGGAGTTAGAAATAAACTGCATGGAAGTTCATCAAAAACCAAATACTGTGGGGAAAAAAGCAGTTAGAACACTGGAAACATATTAAAATTCCCATCAAGTGATGTTTGTGCATGCACTGAAGCAGGAGAGATGCCTCTTTTGCAAGGCAATTGAGCAGGTCTTGAATAATCAGCTCAAATCAACAATATACGACTTTTCTTAGAAGCAAACAGAACATGATGACAGCCCTAAACTAGCTGATTTTCCTACTTAGGGCTCCATCAGGTTTCAAATGTTACCGTTTGCTCAATACAGATTTAACGGTGAACACTTTCAAAGTAACCCTTAAGCATCATATCATTCTAACCCATTGACTATAAGGATACTACTGCTTAGGACTGCACTGTTAGTCACTTGAAGGTCTTGGCTGGGGCAATTCACCTATGAAGCATGTTTAGAGGTCAGGGATTGTTGGAAAATGAGAAAAGATTGAACATATAAACATCATTGGGTCAACCCTCAACATTTCTGGACAAAATTCCAAAATTTTAGCTAGCTGGGTATTATGGGAAAGGTGAACAGTTCCAATGAAGCTGGAGAGCTATTACTAGACAAAAAACCTGCGTCATACTCTGAAAAGCTGCACCAACTGAAAGAGAGAGACTCTTACGAACAGGGAGGGAGAGCCAAAGGCAGGACCTACATAAGTCTGACAGCAAAACTGTTGCAAGCAGAACACAGGAAGGCACACCAAATGGCTAACTCGCAACCCTCAATGCCATAGAGCTCCAATGTGAAGCAACAGAGTCCACCTTCCCATTTCCTCCAGAGGAAGTGATCTCTGTGGCCTGGAGATCACTTGTAATTCCAAAAAAAGCTCTATGCTCTACTTGGAGGTTATCAACCCAAGGCCTACATTACTTTGGTTTACATCTCTGGCCATGCCCAGCCCTGTATCTGCAGACAAGCAGAAAACAAAAAGATAGCTCAGATGTTTGGCAGCTGGGGAGGATCAGTGGCTCAATAGAAGAGCATCTGCTTTGGATGTAGATGAGCCCAGGTTCAATCCCAATGGAGCCAGTGTGGCGTAGTGGTTGAGTAAGAGTAGGACTCTAATCTGGAGAGCTGTGTTTGATTTCCCGCTCCTCCACACGAGCAGTGGATTCTTATCCCCCACTCCTACATTCCAGCTGGGAAGGGAAAAGAGTTTGTAAGCCATCTTTAGTTCTTACAGGAGAGAAAGGTGGGGTATAAATGACGTAGATTCTGAAGAGCTGCTGCCAGTAGGAATTTAAGGCAGTTTTACCCATTCATGGGGAATATATTCTTCACAATTCTCCTCCCTTGGTTACGGTTTAAGATTAAAGGAAGAAACAGTAGCACACATTTGTCCCATTTTATAGATGATAACGCTCTGATCTGGATAGTCCAGGTTAGCCGGATTTTGTCAGATCTCAGAAGCTAAGTAGGGTTGAATCTGACAAATATTTGGATGGGAGACCTCCAGAAATACTAGGATTGTGATGAAGACTGGCAAAAGCAAATCACCTCTGAACATATCTTACCTTGAAAACCCCACCAGGTGGACCCATAAATTGGATGTGACTGGGGGGGGGGGGGGGGGGGAACCAAATGCTATTCTTGAGAAAATGAAAAAAAAGTCTTGTGGTAAAACAAACTTCTTGTGGCAGAAGTTTTCCTGGGGCCAAGGCCACCGTCAGATTCATGTGCCTGACAAGCGTCTCAAAATACATGCACTAGATATGCACTGTATTGTCAAGAAACTGAGCAGCAAGATAGTATGTGTACAGATGGGAATCAACAAAGCCTGAAAGATAAGCATATTTTCTCTCTCACGCACAGACATGCATGTAGGCAGAGGCATTGTTTTGAACACAAACTCATTTCTGAATGTTATCTTGACACCCACATTGAGTCTTTTCCAGCTCCAAACACCTACAGCTAATTCTTCTACAGGTTTTTCCAGCAGCAAACCAGTTAGCCACCCCCACCCCACCCCCACCAGAAGTGTCAACCGCCTCAAGCTTCACCCCGATCTGACTGTCCTGCCCCTTCCAGTTGAGCTCAGGTTGCTGATTCAAGCCTAAAAGGAGTTATGTCTGCTCGGGGGGAAGGCAGGAGGAAGTGGAGCCATTCTGAAGGCAGAGCTTAGCTCCTCCCCCTGGGACTCATCAACCTCCTGGTGGAGCCTGGAATTACAAGTGATATCCAGAGAGAGGCCAATTCCCCAGGAGAAAATGGTTCCTTTGGTGGGAGGCCTCTGTGGAATTAACTCCCACCGAGGTCCATCCATGAACCCCACCCTCCCCAGTTTCTAAGGGAAGAAGGAGCCAAAGTTCTGTCTGGGAGGCAGCATGAAAAAATGGCAGCAACTGGAAGCTATCAGTGGGTCCACAACTCCTTCCTTTCAGCCTTGATCAGGTGGAATGGCAACTGTGCACCTCAGATGTAGGATGCAGATTAGGAATCCATATCTCATCCCTAGCAAAACAGAAAGAACTAGCAGGTCTTTGAAAGCAGCGAAGGGGAAATCATCATTAAGGTAACATTTTTGACAACTTTCAGTAGGAACCCCCTAGAATAGAGACACCAGACATCAAGATCAAGAATAAAAATAGTAACTTGGCTATATTATGCCATCTATGTACCACACATACTGAAGGAGAAGGCCTCTCTGTGAAGTGTGGCAGTTCACGCATCAGACAGCTGCAACACTTACTGAAAGAGAATGGAACATCACTGAGCAACTGTCACTGTGTAAACCAAGCTGTCATGAAGCTGTCATCCCCAGCCCAGCATGACACAGGAAGTTTTGTCTGTGCAAACATCAACTGTAGCTGAATGGTCTGAAATTCCTTGTCTGTCAGTACTAGTAATGTTTTATGATCCTCCAACTTTGGTGCCCAGGAACCATGGAACCTGAGTGACCTTCCAAATGTGCATTCGGACTTCTGTAGGGACTGTGAAAACAGTGCATCAGCATTCCTGAAGGGCCAGCAAAGAACTGCGTATCAAATGAGTTCCCCCCCTCATCCCGGGGAGTTATGTTTATTTAACAGCAGTTCCTGAATTAATTTGCTAGATGAGAAACTATTCCCTGCCCAGTGGGAGATAGGGTTGCCAACCTCCAGGTGGCACCTGAAGATCTTCTGCTATTGTAGCTGATCTCCAGGGGACCAAGACCAGTCCCCTTGGAGAAAATGGCTGCTTTGGAGGGTGGACTCTAAAGAAGAAGAAGAAGAAGAAGAAGAAGAGGAAGAAGAAGAGGAAGAAGAGGAAGAAGAAGAGGAAGAAGAAGAGGAAGAGGAAGAGGAAGAGGAAGAGGAAGAGGAAGAGGAAGAAGAAGAGGAAGAAGAGGAGGAGGAGGAGGAGGTTGGATTTATATCCCCCCTTTTCTCTCCTGCAGGAGACTCAAAGGGGCTTACAATCTCCTTGCCCTTCCCCACTCACAACAAACACCCTGTGAGGTGGGTGGGGCTGAGAGAGCTCCGAGAAGCTGTGACTAGCCCAAGGTCAGCCAGCTGGCATGTGTGGGAGTGTACAGGCTAATCTGAATTCCCCAGATAAGCCTCCACAGCTCCAAACCTAATTCTTCCCAGGCTGCACCCCCAAAATCTTCAGGTATTTCCCAACCTAGAGCTGGCAATGCTATTTGTAGAGAATCTTCCACCAAGGATGGGGATGGGGATGGGGATGGGGGTGGGTTTGAGATTCCTAGTAAAGCTGCTAATCTCCTGGTGGAATCTAGACTTCTCTCACAATTATAAGGGACCTTCAGACTTCAGAACATCTGAGGAAAATGTGAGTGTGGCCTGTGCCTCTATGTTTTCTTTGAAGGCTACACTTTTGCCTTTAGATAACTTATGCCAGTGCAGAACTGTTACATTCTATAGGCCACAACTGTCTTTGTTTTCATTTTGTGTGACTTTTTTCTCTTTTCTCTTTATTAGAATTTTGGAGGGTATTTTGGACAGGTGCTGGAGAAGGTAGACAGGAAAATTCCATTCAGCACATGTTGAAATGCTGGTCTGGATCCTATCCCAGTGCTTCTTCCTGTGCCCCACACAAATATTGTTTTTTTAATTTTATTCTGTCCCTTGGAGACATTCCCCCACTTGCTACAAAGAACTCGGTCAGACGCCACTACTAGTAACAGTTACTGGGCAGAACTCTGCTTCCCATGAAACAGAGGTACATGTTTGTGTTCTTTATTAGTAGGCAGAGTAATACACATTTATAATTCAGTAGACTATTGAACCATTTGGGTCATTCCTGAGCATAAAACAGAAGTAAAGGTCATCCAGATGGACCAGTGGAGAACACCTGGGGTACCTTCCTGCTTCCTCACCTTCCACATCAAGTCATAAATAATATTGCACTATATGATGACTAACCAAATCGTTTCTCAGTGTTTTTTTTCCTTTACAAAGATAAGCAGCTTTTCATTAGTCATCCACAAGTTCAATTTTAAGAAATTAAAGTTTAGATTGTATTTGAAAACAGTTTTTTTTAAAAAAGAAGCTTATTATAGCTGAAAAATCAACAACTGATCATTTGAAAAATCTGAGTGGCAACAGAGTGATGAATTTGGTGAAGAGACCAGCAGAAGAGGGATGAGGGTGTGTGTGTCATATTTGATCAGCACTTCATTGTAACCATTGCTGTTCTCAGTCATAAGCCTGGTGAAACATCTCTGGACACTTTTGCACATGCATAATAATCCACTTTCAATCCACTTTCAATTCACTTTGCAGCTGGATTTTACTGTGCGAAACAGCAAAATCCACTTGCAAACAATTGTAAAAGTGTAAAACAATTGTAAAAGCCTTCGACAATAAATTGTAAAAGTGCATTGAACGTGAATTGAAATTGCATTATTCTGCATGTGCGAAAGTGCCCTCCGTCTTGCAAGCCCTTCTACACTGAGCAAAAGTTTTCAGGGCTCTGGTCTCTTTGGACAGAGAATTCCACCAAGCCTGGGCCGCCACGGAGAAAGTTCTGGCCCAGGTTGAAGACAGCTGAATAAGCAGTCAAGGATCACCACATGATGGTCAGATGGCATAAAGCTGGGGATGGCGGGGCGGGGATAGCAGGAAAGTTAATTGTGCAGTGCATGAATCCTTTCTTTTGTCTGTCCTGAATCTATTGTCCATCAGAATTCTATTATTTGGGGAAAGGGAAATGTTCTCTCTCTTTTTCCAGATCATGCATGGTTCTCTAAGTTATTATTTACTAAATTGTCATGTCCCCTTTCTGTCATGTATTTTCTCTAAACTAAACAGCCCCAAGCCTTTCCACATTGGGAAGGTGCTCCAGTCCCTTTGCTGCCTTTTCCTGTGAATTTCAGATGGAGCTGAATCATAAATACATCCCTGGCTTTAAAAAATCAATTTGCTGCCTGATCATCCCTAGTGTATTAATAATTGTGTTAAGTAGGAAGTGTGCAAGCCCAATGATTTCAGACCTGTTATGCTGTGAACAAATTATGGTTTGTTCATGACATCTGAATACAGCCTTTGTTTCTAAATTGCATCTACACTGCAGGCTTCAGCAGCTGAAACAGTCATTGTCTCCTTCATACTACAGAAGAAAAGGAGAGGGGGCTAGGCTTTTAATTTCCCAGCATCTCACAATACAACTCCCAAGGATTCTTGGGAATAGTTAATCTGGTGGAAAATAATATAAACTCATAGCACATACAGAGTGAAAAGGGGCTGAAAAAAAGGGGAGAATTAGATAAACAGTCTTACAGTTTTCAGTAGTGTCCTGTTGTCTCGGAGAGATCCCACCATTCCAATAAAGGACACTGCAAACATAGTTATGCCCAACAGGAGAAGAATCACAGCAGGAGCAAGGAAGAGGCCTTCCAAGGTCCGATGCTTCTGTCTTTCCACCTCAGCATAAATGCCAACACAGAGGATCACCAGGCCTATGATCTGCAAAGGAATGGGGTGGGGGAGAGAGGTGTCAACATCTTTTGCAAAACGGTTCTTCTGAACAGAAAGTAAGGATTTATTAGATGCTAGTTTTTTAAATGAAAAAAATGAACCCATCATTGACATATTTAAATATCATAAACATGCACAGGTCTTGCTCTTTTTATCAAGACAGACTGGGAAGGGGAAGTGGTCCTGGAGCAAGCCAAGTTCAGTAGACCCTGTGTAAGGAACCATTCAGTTGACTCCCACAAACTGGTGCCAATACATTAAGAAGGCAAGGAGCAGGCTGGCACTGATCAACGATGTCACTGAAGGGTCTATCAAGTGGGCCTGTGCTGGCAGAGGTGCTTTAGCTTGGTTCTGCCTCCCAATGACAACCAGCGGCTCTCTAGGACAGTGACCCACTGGAAAATGTCCCTGCAAGGTAAATGTCCAGCTTTCCCCTGCTTCTTACTTTGACTGAACCACAAGGAATTGAGAACGTACATAGAGAAGGGGGAGGAGGTCATTAAAGAGCATATGATGTGTGTGGAGGTGATTATCTCTAGGCATGCACACACTCTGCCAAGATTTCCTGCTTATAGCTTCTGAGAGCATTGTTTGTTCCGTGGTGAATATGGGCAGGATGAACAGCCCTGGAGTCCTAGGAGGAAAAAATCCTGGTGACTGAAAATTCCTCATATTAAGTTGGGAAAAAATGTCGTATCAAACCTATGCCTTTACTTACACCTAGAGTTGCCAACAGTGGCCTATCCCTTTAACACAGGCTTAATAGGGTGCTACTTAACAGATTTATTTATTTATTTACTGCCAATGCCATGAAAAGTTTCAGCTTCCAATTTTCACACATTGGCCGATAATGGATGGGGGAGCTTACCTCCTCTTTGCCCCGCCATGTGCTCTGGCTTTCCGCGGGGAAAGCTGAGAACAAAATCACTAGGCCAGGGCAACTTCCTTGTAGGTCGGTACAAAAAGTTTGCCACGCCAGCGTTCGGTTGCCAGTGCACTGAGGGGCCTCCTCCATAATCGGCCATTAAGTCTCTATTACAGGGGCAGGACATCTGCTCACAAGCACTGTGGTGGGGGTCTTGCTCTGGGTAGGGGCACTTATTTCCTGCAGGACTGCTGGTATGAGTCTCCTGAAAGGAACCAGCCAACTTTGCTAAACTTTGCTGGGAAGGGGCAAATGGGTTTTTTTTTGTTTTTTTTATTGGAGATTTAAAAGGAGTGTTATACAGACTTCTAGCAAACAACATAGAATGCCATGTACCCAATATTTTCTATATTGGTCCAAGGTCTTAAGGCTCTGTTGTTTGGGAAAAGGAAGTTAAGGAAGGGGGAAGAAAGGGATAAGAGTGACAGAATTTACATAAAATCATAATATCTCGCAAAAGCCTAAATAAAGAAGAGAGATAGGGAAGATTAGGATGGAATAAGAGAAAGAAGAAAAAGAGAGTTTAATACAAATTAATATTAGTAACTAAAATCCAAGAAAAATTTAAAAAAGTTAAGATAAGCTTAACTGTTAAAAACATAAAGTTCACGCGTTGCGTTTTAACCAGATAATTAATTCCAGCTTGGCTTCCTGGTCTTTGCGAGATTTACATTTTTTCTTGTGTTCACCATGTTCATATTAAGTCTATGGACTTAACCGTCCGTATACTATTGTGTCACCTTTTAAATCAGGATGACAATTGGTGTAATACCCAGTAAGTTTGCATAAGGGTTGCTGCAGAACTTAGCTTATGAAGCTCTGACATAGTGTCTAATGGTCCATATCTTGTATAATCCAACACCTGTAGTTATATTATGCTATTAGCATCTGAAAGCAAGAGACAGCAGTGTATTTCTGATATTAACAAAATAAAAATAAGGGGTAGGGGTCTTGATCTGGGTAGGGGCACTTATTTCCTGCAGGACTGCTGGTGTGAGTCTCCTGAAAGGAACCAGCCAACTTTGCTAAACTTTGCTTGGAAGGGGCAAATGTTGTGGGCACCCAGTTGAAGGTGAACCTGATGCCCACCCAGTTGAAGGTGAACCTGATGCCCACCTGATGCCCATTTGCCCCTCCCAAGCAAACTTTAGCAAAGTTGGCTGGTTCCTTCCAAGAGACTCACACCAGCAGCTCTGCTGTAATTAGGCACCCCTACCCAGAACAATCCCCCCAGAGGCTGCCCTCAAATCTCCAGCACAGAGCCAGCTGGGTATAACAGCAAGCCCCATTGAAGTCTATGAATAATTTTTCCCACCATAGAACTTGCTGAAGATAGCTGGGAGATTCTGGGCTCTGAAGTGGCTCCATTGCAGTCAATGGGGTATTTCTGGGGGAGGGGCTGTGGGTGCACATTTTTCAAGGTAGAGGAACAAAACTTTCAAAGCATCTTCAGGAGACTCTCTTGATGACACCACCCAGGTTTGCTGAACTTTGCTTCAGGGGGAGTGGGAGATGGGCCCTGCTGTTTTGGGGGCCCATAAAATTGAACACCCTGAAGCAAAGGTCACCAAACCTGATGGCGTCATCAAGAAAATGTGCATCCCACAGCGCTCTCCCAAGAAATTCCCCATTGACTACAATGGAGTCAAGGCACTTCAGAGCACATAATCTGGGGAAATTTCTTTGGGTGACTGTGAGGGGCACATTTTTAAATCTACTGGCACCAAAATTTCAGTGCCTCATATGGAGACTGTCCTTATGATGTCCCCCATGTTTGGTGAAGTTTGGTTCAGGGAGGCCGAAGTTATGGACCCTCAAAAGGTAGCCCCATCTCCTGTTAGCTCCCATTGGAAACAATGGGGGATGGGGCACCCACTTTGGGGGTCCATAACTTTGCCCCCCCCCATGAACCAAATTTCACCAAACTTGGGGGGGGGGCATCATCAGAACAGTTAAAAATGTGCCCTCTTCAGGCCACAACATGAAAAAACACCAAAAATACAAAAACAATTCAAACAGAACTGAATTTTTTTGATATACCCGAATATTTGGGTATATCTGGATATGTTATTTGTCTTATTCGGGCATACAGATAATTTTATGCCCGAATAAATCCAAATTTTACCAAATTTTTAGGGTATTTACCAAGCCTAGTTGGAAACCCTACTAACAACACAAGCTTGATTATCCAGAGACTTCAATCATATATCAAGAAATAGCAATAACAATGGGGTTGGAGACACAATTGAAAACTAAACCTATTCCTGCACTTTTGTGTAAAAAAATAAATAAAAGAAGAAATTTGCTAAAAGACAAGGGGCAGACAAGGTGCAACTGTTGGAGTGTCGTTGAGCATGACAATAGGGAAGGAAAGTAGGACTGCCAGTCTCCAAATGGGAAGATCTTCCAGAAGCACAGGTGATCTCCAGGCTACAGAAATCAATTTCCCAGGAGAAAACAGCTACCTTGGCGAATAGACTCTATGGCATTATACCACGCTGAGGTTCCTCCCCTCTTCAAAATCTACTCTTCCCAAGCTGCACCCACAAATCCCCAGAAATTTCCCAACCCTAGATGGAATGTAGAGAGTGTTTCATGTCAAGGCAGAATTCACCAGGATTTTCTTCCACAAAAGCTGAGTAGACTGCAGAGCTTAGCAGAAAGCCCCATTCACATTAGATGCTAGAGACAGGCGGTGTGTGCCCATGTGTGGCGGGGGAGGGGGTCGTTGCTTATAAACCCTGACAAGTTTATGCTTTGATCAACATCAGACACTCTTCCCGGGGTCCAAGCTTTCGTTCCCTGATTTGCATGGCATATTGGAGCAACAAAGCTAAATGAAGGGGGAAAAAACCACAGATTTTTATTGTTCCACCGAAGTTAGAAACAAGGTTTCCAGAAGGATGAAACAGAAGGTTAATGAAGTGAAACTTTAAAACTGGAAGGAACAAAGGAGAGTTAATTAGTTATTGGAAGACGACTGTTGCTACCCTCATGCCTGGCATATCAACGTCCCTGACTGCGCCCTCTAAAGCGAGGCGGAGGATGGCCCAGGTTTTTTTTTTTTTTTGCTATGACAAGCATCTCCTGGCTGCTTTTGGATATTTCAAGCTTCCACTTTCATCGCCAAAAGGACACCACAGTTTTAAAGTCAACCATTTTCTTCAATTCGAATGGCATCGCACAGCTGTTCCTGTCATATTCCACTCAGAAAAAAGAACCTCTGCTCTATCCTCCCATGCTCAAATCACCTCTGTCTAAAAATGCACCCAGCTTGCATAAAAGAACCTTATTTTAGCCCCTTCTGCAAGCCTGTTGAATGACTTTAATTAATTTTTTGGTATTCATGCAGCTGCTCCCCTTGCAGCCTGAAGTTTATGTGAAAATAACTTTCTATCCCTTTCTGGATTCAAAAAAAGAATCTTATTGCAATAGGAAACTCCCAAATCCTCCCATCTGCCTAATCCAAACCCAACTCTTTGGTAGTATATAGCACTTCAGTAGTAGTAGTAGTAGTAGTAGTAGTAGTAGTAGTAGTAGTGGTAGTAGTAGTAGTGGAAGAGGCTTGGATTTACACCCCCCTTTCTCTCCTGCAGGAGACTCAAAGGGGCTTACAATCTCTTCCTCCACCCACCCACAACAAACACTCTGGCCGTTTCCTCATGGGCCAAAAACGGCAGCCTGAGGGCGGTAAAAACGCCGCCCCCAGGCCGCTGTTCGCACAGGCGGCGCTGCTGAAACGAAGCAGCACCAACCTGGCTGCCCTTCCCCTCCCTCAGGGCGGCGTCAGGCCGCCCTAAAAAACAACCCTTTAAAGGGTTGTTTTTGAGGGAACAGCGTCTTCCCGGCGGCGCGGTGCTGTGGAGACAGGGGCCCCACAGTGCGAATAGCACCGCCGGGAACACGCTGTTTCCCTTCCCTTTCCCACTCACCTTGTCCCCGTCGTCGGCCTGCTGGCCTCCGAAGCCCCTCCCTCGCTGTCCTCTGACCCCTGGAGGTCGGAGGGCAGCGTGGGCGGGGTTCGGAGGGCCAGCAGGCCGATGACGGGGACAAGGTGAAGTGGAAAGAGGAAAAGGAGCAGAGCTGACTCCATCACGGAGCCGCCTGTCGTCCGCCCGGTGACCTCTCCTGAGAGCCACCCGCACGCTTTCGCTGTCGCGAGCGGCCCTCCGCCCGCAGCGGCAGAATTCTTGCCGGTGTGGGGGCACCTGGGGGGCCGTGCGGAAACGGCCTCTGTGAAATGGGTAGGGCTGAGAGAGCTTTGAAGAATTGTGACTAGCCCAAAGTCACCCAGCTGGCATGTGTTGGAGTACACAAGCTAATCCGGTTCACCAGATAAACCTCCACAGTTCTAGTGTCAGAGCCGGGAATCAAACCCGGTTCTCCAGATTAGAGTGCACCTGTTCTTAACCACTTCACCACGCTGGCACTTTTCAACTAGATGTACTTGAAAAGTTTACCATTTCAGCATCCTCCAAAGATAAAGGAGCATCCTCCAAAACTTCAAAACTTCTGCACTAACTGAGCAGGAAGGAGATGGTGCATTCCCCTTAAAAGGCAAAGTAACATACTGCGGAACTTTTAACAGAATGATTCCAGAGAAGCAGACTGCTGAAATGTTGTGGTTGCCAAGGAGACTGAACACCACTAAGGAGTGGACAAAAGGTGAGGAATGGAAACAGCTGAAAAGGATCAGTTGTGGACAGAAAAGATGCTGCAACTGAGGGGGAACCCCTTGAAAGAGCTAGACAGGGATTGAAAATAAAAGGGTATTGGCCACAAAACCATGCTGCTGACAGTGGCTACAGAGTAAAAAAAGAGAATGCAAGCCTGAAAGGTCAATAGCTGGCTAAGTCCAATGATAACAATTGGCTACAATGGGAGGTCTGGCTCTCCTCTGTGGCACATAATGCCTTTTATGAGCTAGAGCTGATATGCCAGCTTTTGCCATTTCTCAAAAGTGTGATCTGGCCATGGCGATTCATGCTTCGATTATGCCCAAGTTATATTACTGTAATGCACATTATGAGTGGCTGCCTTTAAAAATGATCTGGAAACTTCAGCTCATCTAAAATGCAGCACTCAGGGTCAGGCTATTGTTGGGGGTTGACATACAAAGGACCTTGAGCCCTACAATTTTTAAACTTTCCACTAACCACACCTGCAGCTTGACAATCAAACCTATCAAAGGCAAGCCAATTAATAACTCAAAACATCGTCAAGTTCCAGGCCTCCTTCCACCAAAATGAAAATAATATTTCTTCTTTCTTATCTTCATTTCCTCAACTGTAACTTGTTTCTTTAAAGCTAAGAGACATTTCAATCAAACTACCCCTGGTTGTCACAGCATGGACGGGTCTAGTAACAATTCAGAACAAGTTTCCTGTAATTGCCTGGGGACTAGTTCGGGAGCCGACATGCCCTCTCTGTCTTATTAGTCAAAGTCTCTTTCTGTTGTTTGCAAAGTTGTTATTATTTCATGCGGCTGCCTCCTTCCGTGCTTTCTACTCTTCATGCTGCTGCATCTTGTTCTCACTATTTAACAATATAATGGTGAATGCCATTTGTAGCAAGAGGTATTTTGTCTGGAGGGTCTTTGATGGTAGATAGTTTGGCACTCTTTTGAATGGGCCTAAGGTTGCCAAGCTGTGCCTAGCAACCAGTGGGAGATTTGGAGGAAGAAAGCCATGGGTCATGGCATGGCATCATTTCTGGGTTTTTGCAGGATAATACTACAGCTCTCTTGGAATTGCCAGAAACTCTATAGACATGCACTGACTGCCAATTTTGGTGGAAACCTGGAACTGATATCTCACCATCAGTCTGACAGTCCTTTTAAAAACTTTCTTTTGCCAATACTCCAAGCACAAAGCAGGAGCCTGACAACTCTAGCTATAGCTTCTATTAAATGCAGCAGGTATTTCTGAACCCTCATTTTATTCATTCCATTCTTTTTACTCAGAGCCACAAGTTACAATTGGCAGCCATCAAGCTGGTGCATTTGCCCTCCCTGGGGCACTTATCCTAGCGAAGATGGCAGTTGTGCTGGCAGTCAACCATCCCTCAGCCCCATACAGCAAAACCCAGAAGTTTGGACTGCGGCAGGACTATGCTGGTAACTCCGTTGGATGCCAGTGTGTGTGTGTGTGGGGGGGGGGGGTTAAGCCAGGGTGTTCCTGGGGGTGGAGCCAAGGTTAGTTGGCTCCCTTCCAGGTTTTAGGGTCAAGAGGGCTGCACCCCGGCCCTCAGACTTATGCCACCCTTTTGGCGGCATAAGTCCTTTAAGCCCTATGGGGCTTTCCAGCAGTGGTGGGGTGGTGGTGGTCCTGAACCTTTTTCTTGCTCCCCACACTGCCAGAAAGCTGTCTTGGACGCAACAGGCAGTGCTGCATTGGCCCTGTGTTCCACCACCTCCAGCTATTGATAGGATTACCCAACTGTCAATAAGCCACTCACTGGCTTCGCTTTTCATCCATTAAGAGATCAAAAACCTTACAAATCTAGAGGGTTAGTGTAACCTCCTTCTGTGGGTTCTGTGGGGCAGAACCTGGAATGAGTTGCAACAACAATTAACACTTTTAAAACATCAACATTTAACGTTACAATTCAAGGTCCTGTTCAGGTTGCATTTCAAGTCCTTCTATTTACAGTCTACTGATATTGCCAAGTCCAAATCTTCTTTGCAAGTTGGCTGGCTCCTGAAGACTCCAAGGGCTTGATGAACAGGTTGCAACATGATGAAGGTCTCCAGGAGAACTCTCACCCATTACAACCACAAAAGAAAACCCTTAACAAGGTGTTAAAGAGGGCTTATAGAAATCAAGGAGTCCGAAGTCTGGTAGCCTTGTTTCTTCTGCAAAAGGAGCTCTTTCAGCCTCTCTGCTGCTCCAAGTCTCCACCCCTTACTGGGTCAACTCCATTCTGGGCATGAGGGGTTACATTCTCCCCCACACTAAAATTCTGTCGTCCCGACAGTAATTCCTCGCAATGCAACTTTTGAAATCATTAAACAATGATTTCCCCAGAGATTCCTGTACTCTGAGGAATCACATTTGGTGCATCTGAATGCAGAACATTAGTCTTTCCCTTAAGCTTAGCTGCACTGGCTGTTTTGCAAAAGTCTTTACAGCACAATTGTTGCAATTAAGCCCAAGCAGTTCTGCCAGAAGGGATGGGGGATTGCAACTGGAATCCTTCCTTCATGCACAACTTCCAAACAGTGGTTTCAAATTAACACACAGCAACATCTCTCCTGGAACTTACATCACATAACAAAACAATTGTGTATGGGGATCAAAGCCCCAACTTGCTGCACACTTCCATTGCAAGCAATTTATATTTGCAATCTCACTTCCAAGCTCCCCATCACTGCAGCTGGTTGGGCGCCATTTGTAACCTCCTTCTGTGGGTTCTGTGGGGCAGAACCTGGAATGAGTTGCAACAACAATTAACATTTTTAAAAAAAAAAAAAAACACTTATCAACATTTAACGTTACAATTCAAGGTCCTGTTCAGGTTGCATTTCAAGTCCTTCTATTTACAGTCTACTGATATTGCCAAGTCCAAATCTTCTTTGCAAGTTGGCTGGCTCCTGAAGACTCCAAGGGCTTGATGAACAGGTTGCAACATGATGAAGGTCTCCAGGAGAACTCTCACCCATTACAACCACAAAAGAAAACCCTTAACAAGGTGTTAAGGGCTTATAGAAATCAAGGTCCGAGTCCGGTAGCCTTGTTCTTCTGCAAAAGAGCTCTTTCAGCCTCTCTGCTGCTCCAAGTCTCCACCCCTTACTGGGTCAACCCATTCTGGGCATGGGGGTTACATTAGCAGGATGGGAAGAGGAGAAAGCAATCCTCCGTCCTTGCACACACACACAGACACCAATAGTTGCCAGACAGCAACAAGTAGGAGTCTGGGAGAGAGAGAGCATAGGCATGGCATAATGATGTCATGTCACTTCTGGGGACAGCAGGATATGATGTCATGCTGCTATAGGAATTGCCAAAGACAATCAGCAATTCCTGGACCATCAGTAAAATCAGCAATTCCTAGTGTGAAATGACATCACTTCCAGGTTTCCCCTGGAAGTGATGCAATAATGTTACATCAGATGTGTGTGTTTTTAATTTATTTTTCTTCTGTTGGCGGACGACTGGTTTCTTTTGCTACCTGATGGACAGCAAGTGTTGCTGGTGGAAAGTCTCCTGTTACCGACCTGGCCTTTCAGAGGCTTTTATGCTAGGAAAGTAGACAAAGAGGAGAGGTGTTATTCTGCCAGTGGATGTTTATTTTGCTGCTTTATATTACGTGCTGGGCAATCTTTGTCCTTTCATTGAAATGCGCAGCTATTCTTCACTGTTTCAACAATACGTCCTGATCTGGGATTCAAGAAGGCAATTCCTGGCTGCAGTTAATCTTGAAATGGACTGTATTATATTTGCATCTTAGTTGTAATTTGGAAGGGCTATGACAAAAAGTGCAGAGATTGATAGAGCAACCTTCCCCACTACAAATCAAGATGGGCTTTTTAGTAACTTCCAGATACCATTTTGTGTCACCTAAACAACATCTGAGATCCAAAGGAGTCTGGGAGAGGCCCCCCCCCCCCCTAGTTTGCATTTTTTAAGACAGGAGAAATGGGAAAACATTTTGCTATACATGTAGGCAAGATGGATATTTTGCTGAAACATGTTTTAATAAAGAAAAAAAAGATGCCTGGTTTTCTCAGAGTTAATTGAAACTGGAAATAGGACCTGGGGAAGAGGCAATTCAAGTTTGCAGCAAATCTAAGTGCCAATAAAGATTCTACTGTAATTTTACCATTTAGACATTTGTGCTCTGCTTTTCTGCCAGTGGGGACCGAAGCAGCTTACAGCAGCCTCCCTTTCATCCATACTAAGATGAACATCCTTCCCAAGACCAGTCCAGAGGAATTGCTTTTACTGAAAGAAGGTCAAAGAACACATCCAAGTTTTATTGGATTATGGTATCAAAGCAACTTCCACTCCTTATGCAAATTTCTAGCCAGAGAAGGGTGCACGTTGTAAGGTATTGCAGGCTTTCAGCATTTTCTAACCCAAAGGGCCAGCAAACCCAGGAAGTGCAACTTTAAACTGAGGTGTGTTTTCCTCCTAGAGAAGATCAGTGGTTCTCAACCTTCCTAATGCCGCAACCCTTTAATACAGTTCCTCATGTTGTGGTGACCCCCAACCCTAACTTTTATCCATTTTACAGATGGAGAACACTGATGCAGAGGATCTTAGGCGATCCCTGTGAAAGGGTTGTTCGACCCCCAAAGGGGTCGCGATCCCCACTGGGATAGATGTTGCCTTGGAGAGAAAAGAAAGACCTTGGAGATCTGTGCAGCCTGGAGTTACTCTGATATAAGGAATTAAGCAATTTTTTAAAAAGAGAGAATGGGGGGTTCAGTAGCAGGCTTTATCACCCAGTTACCAAATCCCAAGGGTGGGACTGTAACACAGAGTTATCAGAGGTGGTATGGCTCAATAGCAGAGTATATGCTCTTGAAATGCCTGACAGTACAGCAGCTTTATGCATTCTCCCAGGGAAAATGGAGCTTTCTGCCCCCCCCATGGGCCCCTGCCCCACCTCCTGTGCCCCGCCCCCATGCTGCCTTTTGCCTGCGCCCCACTTACCTTAGCTGGGCAGGGGCACCCTGCAGTGGCCTCTGCCAGGCCTGGTGGGGCGGAATGAAGGGGAAGGAGGAGAGGTGTGGGGGCGATTTTCCACCCCATGTGACCCCAACGGCATCCACCCGGGGTGGCTGTCCCCACCCAGTCCCATGGAAGCTACGCCACTGCATTCTACTGCACAGCCCTCACACTGTGAAAGAACAACCAAAGCTCATAGCTTTCCTGAAAACTATCTCCTGAAAACTATCCCCACTTGCTTCCCAGTCATTCCCCATGCTTGAGTTGCATGAGGCAATGCTGGAAAAATCTGGAGGTCTAACAGCAAAACCCACGTTTTAGTAAAAAGTTTTAGTAAAACCCAAAAGAGTTTGGAAAGATGCTGGAGTATGAGCAATTCGAGGAGGCTCTCAGAAGGTTCTAGGCAGCACAAGCATGGCCATCATTGCCTGGACTTGTCTGGGAGAGAGCCATTGAGGGCCTACAGTATAAGGTGCTCTCAAACAATCCCCTCATTTACATTAAAATATGCTACTAAAATCATACAGGAAGATGCATTTTATATATGTAAGGAGTAACTGTTTCCCAAGTCTTTTAAGATCATACACCTCAAATTATTCCTTTGGGGACTAACTGTCATTTACAGGCATCATCCTACCATAAAAGAGCATTTAAAAACAAAAACTCTTCCCATCAGAATGACATATTTCAAGATGCCTATTAAAACTTGAGATGCTGGTTTTGCATGGGTAAAATTGGCTTAATCCACTTTCCCCACCCTGTTAATGAAGTGGAATTCATTTTGAAGGAAGATATTTGCATTTGCATAATCCCCCAAGCCATCTCTGTCACCCTTTACCCTAACCCAAGCAATCTGGTATTGCTCTGTTGGGGATCTATTTTGTGTAGCATTTTTTTCTCCTACAGCAGATAGGCAGAGGCCAATGTAGACTCAGGATCAGGGCAACAGCCTTCTCACTTCCTGTACTTGTATTTTAAGACAAACTGCTTCTGTACATGGAGGCTCTATGTCTCAGAGGACAAGCTTGAAACACAGACTGGTAGAAATCAAACCTAGAAGAAGAGAAGAAGAGTTTGGATTTATATCCCCCCTTTCTCTCCTGTAAGGAGACTCAAAGGGGCTTACATCTCCTTTCCCACCCCCACCCACAACAAACAACCTGTGATGTGGGTAGAACTGAGAGAACTCTGAAGAACTGTGACTAGCCCAAGGTCACCCAGATGGCATGGTGTTGGAGTGCACAAGCTAATCTGGTTCACCAGATAAGCCTCCACAGCTCAAGTGGCAGAGTGGGGAATCAAACCCAGTTCTCCAGATTAGAGTGCACCTGCTCTTAACCACTATACCACGCTGGCTCAAACCTAGCCTCTAAATAGTAGCATGTTAAGTCTTTGAGTAGCTTTATCCTTGCTGTTCTCAAGGAAAGAAAGTTTCATTGGGGAAGCCTTCTCCAGTTCCCATATTTATACCAATTGCTCTTGCCCTGTTCTTGATAGCAATTAATTTGATGGATGACAATTGGTCTTCCCCACTTGCATACATCGGATTGGATTCGGCAATTTGCTCTGAAGTGTCTTATGCTGTCAAAAACCCACACACTTTACATCCATCATCTCTGAACTGTGAGGAAAAGTGAGAGGGAGGGTGTCTACTGATTAGCTCTCTGCCAGATCAAGAGGGCAGAAAGACAAACACACCAATAACTTTGGACAAACAACTGTTAATGCTTGTAGAAATATCATCGGGGATAGGTTTCAAGGAATGCCCACTTTTTGTGCCACTAGCACAGCAATCTGGCCAGCATTTTATCTGGAGAGTCAGTTTTAAACTGCCTGAATCGGCTGCTGGTCCAAGAAATGACATCCTGAGCAGAGATGCTGTAATTAGGCTTGGAGATTCAGGTGCAACAAATACCAGATTTGGCCCGAATCTGGGCATATTCGGGCAAAAATCAGCCGAATATGTCCTGCCCGAATCTGAACGAATCTGAATGCAACGTATTCAGGCTTTTTGTTGGTATTTTTGGTGTTTTTGCATTTTGGCCTGCAGGGGTTCATTTTTAAAGCTAGCAGCAGCAAAATTTCAGAGTATGAATCGGGGACTATTCTGATGATGCCCTCCAACTTTGGTAAAGTTTGGTTTGGAGGGCAAAGTTATAGACCCCCAAAGTGGGTGCCCACATTGTTTTCAATGGGAGCTAACAAGAAATGGGGGCTACCCCTTGGAGGGTCTATAACAGGGGTCCCCAAACTACGGCCCGGGGGCCAAATGTGGCCCCCTGAAGGCATTTATCCGGCCCGCCAGGCATGGTGGCAATGGCTCCATTCATGTGCAGTGGGGGCTCGAGGGAGAGGAGGAACCGGCCCCAACGGCTGTTGATTGCAGTTACGTGATGGCACCCTCAAATCTCCATGAATTTTCTGACCCAGAGTTGGAAACCTTACATGTGGCAATGCCTGCTCCGCCCTTCCCTCTCGGCTACTCCATGTGTTGCTCTCAGGCTTTCTGTTCCGCCTCACTCCCATTGGCATCAGCCAGGCTGGTGAATCACAACCTGATCCTGGGTCAGATGGAATGTTTCATTGGGAAAGTTCTGCTTTTTTTTTTACAGGGGAAGGTATTCCACAGCCTCCCCAACAATATTTGGAGCCTACCCTGTACTTGACATACTTTGGTCACTGTTCTAAAAATAGATCATGACAGAAAGGCTGAAAGGTGAAATCAAACATTTTACAATCATTTGTGCATAGGAATTTGTTCATAGTTTTTTTTAGTCCGGTCCTCCAACAGTCTGAGGGACAGTGAACTGGCCCCCTGTTTAAAAAGTTTGGGGACCCTTGGTCTATAACCTTGACCCCCCCTAAACCAACCTTCACCAAACTTGGGAGGTATCATAAGAACAGTCTCTGGATGAGACTCCAAAATTTTGGTGCCAGTAGATTTAAAAATGTGCCCCTGACAGCCACCCAAAGAAATTTCCCCAGATTCTGTTATGTGAAGTGCCTTAACTCCATTGTAGTCAATGGGGAATTTGGGGGGGGAGGGCTGTGGGGTGCACATTTTTCAAGGTAAAGCCACAAAACATTTAGGGTATCTTTAAGAAAGCATCTTGATGACACCATCCAGGGGTGGTGACCTTTGCTTCAGGGAGTTGAATGTTATTGGCCGCCAAAACAGTAGCCCCCATTTCCGAAATGTTCTGTAGAATGAAGAAGTCATGCAGTATTGAGGGCAGAGATTCAGTAAGCCTGTGATGGATAGGGAGGGAAAGACAGGCTATAAATAAATAGCCCACCATGTTTTACTTCAGCTTGGAAGAGCTTGGCTAGCAGAGCACAACAGCTGACAAGAGATGAACTTACCTGGAAAGTAAAATATTGGCAAACAGCAAATTTGAATGCTCACTGCTTGCTAAATGCAAAATCGAGTGAGTTCCATACCACAGATAAAATGCCTTATCACCTCAAACACGATGCTTTTCAGTGGCATTCATTCAAATAAATTTAGCAGTCAGTCATTAGTCAAATCAGGTGACACACATTCATGCAAGACAGGCCCATGAGAAAATGATCTGAATAAAAGGTATGGATGTATAGCAAAAATTGGCACACGATAAGAGAGGCATTCAGGAGTCACTGAAGAAAAGAATGGGGGCAGAATGTATGGTAGTGAGAAAAACTAAGATTTTAAGTGGGATTGTGTGCCATTTAAAGAACCTGAACTGGATTGTTAAATTTCAGAATTCAAACTAGTTATATCAGGTAATCATAGTCATATCCTGTAGATTACAAAGGAAAATCCCACATCTAGTTGTAACTTCCCCTAGAACTGGAAAGACTGCACTTTTTACCTTTCCAATTTCAGGCAGATAAGTTAAAGGTATCCCTGTTCTATAAGAAAAAAAATTCTAATTTGGAAACTGAATTGCTATCCAAGGAAGATTTTCTCTGGAACCTTGAGCAGAGGTGGTGGGGAGGAAACAGGAAAGTGGAGACAAATCTTAACTTTCAGAATTTTTCTCCAAGCTCAGCTGACTCTGCAATGGAGTTTGGCTGGAAGAAAATACACATTAAGCATACAAGTTCACCAGCATGTTGTTAGCAAGAAGAGATGAAGAATTAGTAGAGTGGAGAGGAGAAAGCACAAAAGATAAAGCAGATAAAAGAATAAGAGGTATCAAGAACTTCACAAGAAAAAGAAAGAGGCGTTGGCTAGTAAGATGTAGAGCATGTTTGCCCCAAAGCTAATTCCCCAGCAAATTAATTATAAGAAGCTTCTCTTACTTTGTTACTAGACCTGCAGGGTCTCATTTCCTGGCAGGACTCACCAGCCTTGTTGAAAATACACCACTCTAGCCCTACTTTCCTTATGATGACCAAGTTTCTGGGCCCTTCCCCACTTACCTTTTCCCGAGGGCTGCTGCCACTTGGTGTCCCGCCCTTGCGCAGCATCCCTGGCCTTGGCGCTCGGAGCTCCACGACCCAGCTCTCTCAAGGTCTATCAAAAGGCCCTTTGAAAGAGCCAGGGATGTCACAAGCAGCTAAGGAAGGCTCGACAGCAGCAGCGTCGGGGCGGCTGCGCTGTCGCCGCCCCTCTCAGTGGGGAGCGCCGAGGGACCCCGCGCTACTCTCCTCGAGTAGCGCGGGGCTTAGGGTAAGTGGGGAAGGGCCCTCTGTCTCCTCCTCATGGGGCTCACAGTATCTGGGAGCAGGGATTTGTGTGGGGGGCAGGGGAAGTATATCTACTTATAGTTTTTGCACTACAGACCTCTGAGAGATTTCAGATCCTTCTAAACCAACTATTCTTCAGCACAGAACTGATCCTTCAATTCTGATCTCTTGCATCTGATCTGGACTACTGTGTGTGTTTGCCTGTGAAAGACAGGAAGAAGCCTTCTCAGCCTTCAACCCATGAAGCACATCAGATAAAAAACTAAACAAATGTTCCCCACAGTCTCTGGAAAGGGAAGGGGTAGGAGAAGTCTGGATCTCTTACTCATTGTCTCTCTTGGGCTCTGCCTGACATCTTGTATGAGCAATGTGTTTCTTTCTGTCAGTTGCAAGACCTGGGGGCTGGCTAGCACTGCCTGCCCAATGGGGCAGTCTTTGTGCCTGCAGTCTTTGTGCCAGCATCCTCCCACATCTGCCATACGTTTTATCGTGGGCTATCAAAAGTTTTTCTACTGCCCACCTGGCATATCTACTGCCCACCTAGCATATTATCACTCTGAGATAACAGGACAGCTCCTTGTTGAATTAAGGTTGTATACATTTTAAAACAAACAAAACACTCCCTGAATGTCTCTGCATTCGTTCTAGCTGCTTTGGTGCAGTCCTCAGGATATGCCAGCTTTCAGGTGAGACCTGGGGACCCCCCAAGCCAAAGTTCATCTGCAGCTTACAGAGATCAGTTTCCCTGGAGGACATGGATGCTTTGGAGGTTAGACTGTATGGCACTGTACCCCCTGAGGTCCCTGTACTCCCCAGGTTCCATCCTCAAGTCTCCAGGAATGTTCCAGCCTGCATCTGGCAACCCTACCCTACCTCCCCCCACCAGTGGCCAGAAGGAACCTGGCAACCCTTTAAATAAACAATATTTAAAGCCATGTTGTCATTACAGTTATGCAAACAAGTTCTGCGCTTATACAGCACCAGGAAGCTTTCCCAAGCCAGTGAGAAAATGCAACGACTGCAGAAAATGGAAAAGCTGCCAACAGGAAAGCCAGTCGGGGCAATCCTGTTTGGTGGGAACTCTTCTGGTTGGATGGCACTACAGCCATATGCATACCTGCTGGTGCCAAGTCACTGCTAAAACCCTTACTGTCCTAATCCTTCCTTCTGCCCAAGGCGATAAGAACGAGACAGACATATCTGTTAACACTCTGCTCACGCTTCACCAGCTCTTCCTGACTCCTAAAAACACTGAGACAGCAAAGCACCAGAAGAAGAGCCCAGTTTCTGCCCATTCCTGAATGTTTGCAATAGTTTCAGTATGACTTGAAAGCCTTTTTGGTATCTCCAGATGGGTACAGCTGCTGTGTTACTTCTAAAGCCTTCACTGTGCTGTCCACACAGTAGAAACTAGGCAGGGAGGCACCTGTAACCACTAGGATTCTACTCACATCCAGAAGTAATTATGATCTGACCGCTAAATTGGAAAACTGTTCCGTATGATTGGAAAACTGTTCCATCTTTCTGAATGGGTCATGGTTTAATTGGAGAGCTCTGCCAGCAATATTAGGTTGAAGTATTCTGATTCAAGAAAAATTGAGGGAGAGGGAAGAAGAAGGATACAGCTTATAAGACAGTATAATGGAGGGAGATTTGAGGCTGAAATTTCTTGAGAGAGAACTGTTCTCCCTGCAGAACAATTCAGTCTTAAGGGTGAAAGAAGACAGCTGGACTTTATTGAGAGCTTTTTGCAATTAGGTTTAATACTGTTTGAAATAATATGCCTTTGACTTGAAGATTTGTCAGTTCTTGATCTAAAAATGACAACTTAGGTTATATTCTAATTCATGTAACAGGCTAGTAAATAACTGACAATTTTTCCCTTGATTATATTAATTAATGATTGGTGAAGTCACTGGAACGAAGTGTGGACAACCATGAGGATAAATATAATATGACAGCCCCTATTTTAGGGATTGTAGTATATACGTTACCTCTTTTTTAATACATTAATTGAAGGAGAGAGAGAGAGGGAGAGAGAGAGAGAGAGAGAGAGAGAGAGAGAGAGAGATGTTGAACAGTGTAAACATCTCTACTGGCCATTCAAAGCTTTCCCAGTCAAACAACCAAAACTACTCCATCCCTTGAACTGAGTTGAGAAACAGACCCCTTCTTTTTGGCTATGAAGAGGAAACTTATTCTCATGAAGAATTTCACAGATACCATGGGTACAGATGAAGTCGGTACGGCGACGCAATGAAGAGACGAGACGCAGCAATATCATCCAGTGGAGAGAAGCCAGCGGCGGGCTAGTGCGATCCGTGGATCTGGCTAATCTGCCGTACCGTGGTCCCTGGAACCTTTTATTAGGGTTTGGGGAAGGCGGGAGAGCGGGAGAAAGTTGCGCAATTCATGGCCTACGGGGGCAGTGTACGTGCAGGAAGAAATGTCTCTGTCTGGGTCAATTCCACATCTGGGGGTCTTGTGACCCATGACTCAGGCATCTGGTGACCTGTGAGTCAGGGGGATCTCATGATGTCCGGACGTGGGAGCCCAGGAGGGCACAGATGGCGCAGGCATTCCTGTGCACTTTCTGAGGCTCTATTGGGTCTGCTGACGCACCCCTACATACAGAAGTGACAATGATGTAATTATGCTAAGCTAGTGACACCAGGAAGTAGGATCCCTTCTGTGAAGTGCTCATAAAGATGCACATTTCTCAGACACACAGAAAGTATCTGCCACCTTCAGTCCAAGGCCGACAAGTCAGCAAAGTATCGCAGCTAGCAATTATTGACAGCAAAGCATGAAAAACTTCTTTGCTCAACAGACACCAATTTAATTCCATTACTTAAAGGTCAGACGAACAGCAGCCACCGGCCCTGCCTTATTGAAGGCCATCTCTTTCCTCCCCCTCTCTGGGATTCATTTCGACCAAAGAAGAACTGCGTCAGACATCTTTTATTATAGTCATTTCTTGTTCAGCTTGCTCCACAAGAACTCATGACTCGAAGATTAAGCTTCTCGTGTTCTACCAATTAGACTGATTTGAGGGGAAGGGTGTCCTATAATCTACTCTGCCTTCCAAAACAAGAGCCATTCACAGTGTCATTCTTGATTTAGCCACATTCTGTGTCCAGTTATTCAGCCTTGACTATACCCAAGGCAGAAAGAGATCTAGAGGTAGTAGGATAGACCACACCATTTCAGACTGGCCTGAAAGAAGGAAAACCACATTTTTAAATATTGCCTCCTGTAAAGGAATGCCCAACAAGCAGGCAAGAACTTATATCCCCAAAAAATGTTTATTTTCAGAAAGTTTTTAAAATAAATATAATAATTCATGAATGACACCCTGTACCTCTCCCACACTGCACCTCCTGATATACCACCTGGTTTATCACCCAATTGTGCTGCTTGATAATCCAGGTTTGAGATACTATAACCAGGAGGAAAACTAGCCACCACTTCTTCTCAAAGAAGTGAAGGATACACCACAACTGGGATAAGAACAACTCTGAAACTCTTGTTGTTCTTGAACCCCTCTCTCCCTCGTGAAAATGGACGCTAACAGGTGATCTACACACAGAAATAAATCATGTGGCACCGAGTTCTGAGGACCATACATTTTTAACTGCTTGCAAGGATTCCACTGGAAATGTTCTTCCATGTCAAAAATTTCACAACCCATAAAAATACCCCCCCTCCCACACACACACACACACACACACACACACTTCTGCATTCTCTCCATTGTTTGTATTTCTTTTGATCAGCCAACTTTGGCAGACACAATTAAGCCAGGTAGAAACCAATGACCACAGTTGTTAACTACGTACCAACTTTCAGGCTAGGAACTGTACGACTTTTCCCTTCCCTTAGATTCCCATTGGTGGAACTTCACAATGTGAATTCAATTAGCGTTCAACTGTCAGAGATACAATTTGGAAGACATTGGTCTTTTTATATACACCCCATTATTCAACACCAGGCATAGCAGAAATTGTCAGTAAACCCTCCATAATTGCACAGCAACTCCCTGAAGATCTCTTTTATACATTGCAAGCAGACTACACAGCCGCTTTAACAGCCAAATGGGCTACTTCTGCAGGCCTGCCTCAAGATAGCAATTTCCCTAATTACAATATGGCCATTTTCTATGCAGTTAACTATCTCTGCGGAAGGTTTGGAAGGTCATCATCTCAATCCTGCAACAACAGGGCTGTCTCAAAAATGTTAGACAATCCTAAGTGCCCAGGAGGGATGGTAAGATGGACAGGGATTCTTTTTTTAAAAAAATTGTGAGAGCAGACAACCTCCTCCCCAAAGTTAACCACCCACCTTTTATAATCCCTCTGACTACCGAAATGAATGTGACAATCACTCAAGAAGCAGAAAGTAACATTTAAGTGTATAATAAACAAGCACGGAAGAGGAGACGAAAAAGAGTGTGCCACTGTTTTTATTGTATTACTGTTTAACAGTAATACAGCAGGCTGAAATTCAATAGCTGAACTTTCCCCCTCGGTGTCTCTCGCAGGAGACAATAGCTGGATCTGTTGAATTTCTTATCTATCAGAGCTATTTGGATCCAAAGCCAAGTCAAACAGAAGGGGTGACCTCCTGCAGCGAAGGGCTCCATGGCCCACTGGCATCAGCACTGTTATGATGACTCACAGCCCCATCCAAAGGGGAGGGGCAGAATCTGCCATTGGGAGTAGCACAGGGCTGTTCTGGCAAATTGGGCCTCTTTGGGGCACTTGCCCCAACAAAGGGGTGGACCCGCTAGTGGTGTGTGTGGGGGGGAGGGGGGTAACATTAACAGTAACAGGCCTTGCCCGGCTTCCACTTTGATTTAGGATTTTTTTGGGTAAATCGTGTGATGGATAACGGCATAATGTGTTTTAACATGATATTCTTAATAGCTGAAGGGGGTTGGGGCCCAGATGCAAGCAAGTTCAGGAAAAGCTAATTCCATCTTTATAAAAGGGGTACTCTAATCCTGTGCTTGCCCAGAGAGCTGTACCTGCAGATAACTCATGCCTCTTCACTAGCATATATTATGTGGTAGAAGGTGGTGTTTATGACTCAGCATGTGCCCCACAGGTGAGAAATCTTATAGCCCATTTTATAGCAAGTGATTCCAAATTCCACTGTGAGGAAATACTAGGAAAAAACTAGGAAAGAACTAATCAAGAATACTGTGATTGAATTAGAAGAGATATTACATGGGGAGAAGTCACTGAGGTTTCTATTTTATCTAAGTTTCATGATGGTGAAATTTGTGTAGTGGATACTCTGACAATCAGAATTTATCACTTTGGGGAAGATGCTGGCAATGCTAAACAGGTCCTTCTAATTTATGATGGCACTCACTATGATCACCTTGAGTGCAAAACACTCAACTCAGACATTCCTTCCCAGACTATTTTTTTCACGCATCAGACAATATGGTCCTTGGAGCTAGCAAATGAAGTCAGAAGAAAAAGGCAGTTCACTGATGAAAACCAGTTTACACTGAGATGTATATTATGTCAGAAAGGATTAACAGGACAAGTGGAAGTCAGAGGACATTTTAGAGAGACAAGACATTTGGACAGATGTGCATTTTTGTGTGAGACTTGACCTGGGATGGCTCAACCACACATTCACATCAAGCAATGAACACATCTATGAAACTGGCCCTTCAATCCTGCCTTCGACCATAAACATCAAAGGTATTACTTTGCAGCAAAAGACCTGATCAACTATCAGTGTCCTTTGGCTGTGCAGAAGCTTTGGTCATTTCATCCTATTTGCTTAATCTAGTTTACGTAAATGAATCGTCACAATATTTTCAGTCTAGCTGAGGGGTTGGCCATGCTGAGTTATGGTAATAATGAACGTTAATTGTTTTATTAACTTTTCAAATCAATGCAAACCAAATGACGGAAAGCAAAACCATTGCTGTATTTCCCCATAGATCCTTTCTATGGACTCATCAACTGAACACTTGACATACCATCGTTAGGGAAATTGGCAAACCTCCAAGATCACCCAAGAAATGCTCCACAAGCAACAGCACCCAATAAGCAGTGCTGTACCACCCAACACAAAACTCTTGAGGAAACTACCTGCAGCATTAGTGGTTTGTATGATCAAGTCCACTTGAGGTTTTCCTCCATTTACTATATTCCATTTAGTTCTTCAATAATCTGCAATAAAAGATGTGCTTACTCCTGTGGCAGTTAATGCAGTGTTTCTGTCACTAGGTATTGCTAGACTGCTATTTGCCTGCCATCTTTGTGTATATGAAAACGAGTATTGAGGCAACTACGGTAGTGCCGTCTGGCAACATATAAGTATTATAGTGCCAAATGAAAGCAACCCATACAAACTAGTTATTTATTGAGGACACTTCTTATCTCATTTTCTCACCAATGGGACTCAGAGCAGTTAGCACAAATATCAACCAAACAAGATATACACTAAATATCCAGGCTTTGCCTGAGATCTATTGAGACCAGTCTGTCATGGTCACCAGCAATGAGCCAAGGATTTTGGCTCTTGCCCTTTGGCTCTTGCCCTCTGGCTACTCCCAGGTTTTAAGTGCCTGAGGCAAGAAAAGTAACCAAAGCACAGCTTAAACCTTAAAGCAGCTGGTAGCCATCTTGCTACAATCCCCCACCTTGCTAAAGAAATCCTAATCCGGGTAGCCAACCACACAGAAAGAAGATGGCCACATTTATCATCTGTGTAGCCCACTTGAATCACCTTCTACTCCAAAGGCTCAACAAGATTAAACCTGATCTGAACAGAATTTTTCCTACATGCAATACATTCCTCAAGGAACATAATCTAATGTTGGATGAGCCCCAGGAATGCAGGGGTAGAAAACAGCACCCGGGACAAAATGGCGCACAGGCACCTCCCCTGCCCCACCCCCATCCCCCACACATATGCACATCGAAAAAAGGTGGGCAGAACAGGGCAAGGGCGATTTTTCTGCCTCCCAGGCACACACCCAGTGCAATATGCAACTTCTTGCCCCCTTGTAGCTACATCACTGATGAGGCCCAAAAGCAAGATCAGAATGACCATAGGCATCAAGACAAAAAACTTGTGGCCATTTACTCAAGAACTTTGGTTTTCTTTTGAGGAAGTATAAAGCCTTTTTGTCCAGTGGACCATCTAAAGCTGTTATGTGACTAATTACACCAGGCTGCTTTAACACTGATCTACTGCGCTCAGTATTGTCTACTGTGACTGGCAGAAGCTCTCTGGCACAGGTATTTCACACAACCTCCTGTCTGTTCCTTTTAAGGGGAGATGCTGAGGACTGAACCAGGGATAATGCTCTGCCATTGAGTCACGTCCCCTTCCCTATGGAACAGTGTGCTTCTAAAGAGTGCCCTGCTGTTGCAGGAAATATAGCTCCTATAGTTTATGGAGGCTACCCTTTGACAGGCAAGCTGATGGCACTGATTATCAGAAAGATCGATAGAAATGTTTACAGTCTAAGTCAGCAATTCCCTGATGTCAAATTGAAACAAATCATTAGCAGAGTACTAGGAAGCCTCTTCAGGGCAAGGAATTGGCTTTGATTGAATGGTTCCCCCATCCCCATGATAGCAGCATGCCCCAGACTAGCTTGTTTTGGCTGCTGTGGGTTTTCCAAGCTGTGAGACTTTGGTCTGGTAGTTTTTGCTCCTAACGTTTCATTCGTATCTATGGCTGGTACCGTGACATGCCTCTGAAGATACCATAGATCTGGGTGAGTAAAAACTACTACCTCAGAGCCTGGAAAACCACAACCAGTTGATTCCAGCCATGAAAGTCTTCGACAATACATTATACCTCCTTTCTTTGAGGTATACCTTCAATGCAAGTCACAGCATTAGGCACCTGTTTGATCCATGCATACACAGGATAAGAAAAAATGGCAACCTGGATTAGAGTGCTGACCATTGTCACAAAGAAGCAAAGAGGAAGGTGAAGTGGTGAGACTCCAAGGAGGGCCAGCTGTTGCCCATTAAGCATGAAAGAAGTTTCCATAATCCAGTATAAAAAGGTAACACACACCCAGCTCAGAAACACTATCACTGTTTATATTTTTGCCACACCCTTTTTGGGAAACATATCCAGTCTGTGAGCTACACCTCTTTTCTCAGCAAACTTTGATTCACTGAGCAGTAAAACAATTCCTATAATTAAGAGCAATCCACTTGTGGCTACATTACTCTGCCACACAACCAGTGCAAACAAGTAGTAAAGAGGCCAAGTTGACAATGAAACCATCAAGGAAAGATTACTTGCATTCCATAACCTGCCACACCAACCCTAACACAAAGCCCACTGTCTACTTAAGTAAAGTGTTTACTTACATTTTTGTGTGTGCCCAGTCTCAAAGACTCTGGGTGGATATGTGAGTATGTATGCACACAAGATAACAGGAGAATGAAATTTGTTGGGGTAAGCCTTGATAAACCAGAGTCCGAAAGTTTGTGGTGTAGGCCCCATGATTCTTAGAAGAGTCTGAAAAAGACACTTTTATATTTTGCCCTGAAAACAGGGGATTCTGTGTATCCCTAAATGGTTAAGTCACTTGTACATTATCCAGGAAGCAAAGATTCTTTAAGTATCAATCTCCAAGGATAGACTTCTCTATGAGGTCCACAACCTCTGTGAGGAGAACGCAAAAAGTTCAATTATGTCTTCAAGCAGACATTGATCACACTGTGATCAAGACCCAGATCTTCAGAATCCCTAACAGACCATCAGATAATTGTCCCATACAGAAGAAGGTGGCTCAGCATATGCCCTCTATAATGTACCGGGCCTATTACAACTTGGGATAGTCTCATGGTTGTCATACATGCCATGACTTGTCAGCATGAATATTAACGTGGCCTGGGACAATCATTCTCAAGGTAATCAATAACACATCTAAGATAATACCTATCAGCTCAGCCAGCCTACCCATTGGCAAGCCACAGCAGCCTCAGCCAGTGCTGGGAACCCACACAGTGAAAGATGGCCTAATGAAAAAAAATGTACAAAAGCCAAACTTCCTGTACTGCTCAACAGAAATTTAGTGATCCATCCTGTTCTCCTGCTGCAGGCTGTATAATATCACCCCATCTCTTCCTTCAACTTCCTGAAAATAAGGCCTCCCTTACCATTGTCACCCCTTTTATACATCCTGTAAATTCACGCATGCCCTGACCTAGATAAGCCAGGCTAGCTAGCCCAATCTCCTCATGAAGGTAAGCATGGCCAGCCCTGGTTAATATGTGAATGGAAGCCCACCAAGGAAGTCCAGGGTTGTGACAAAGAGGTAGGCAATAGGAAACCTCCTCTGCTGCAGGCTCTATAATATCACCCCATCCAACTTCCTGAATATAAGGCCTCTCTCACCTCTGTCACCTCTTTTATGTAACTGACACATTGCTGCTTTTTAGTACAGCTGACTCCAAGACAATGCTACCCAAACCAACAAGAATACATAGGACAGAAGGGGTCATACACACACCTAAAGCTTCCCCTGCCATTAGCTGAGATAGGCCCACTGTGGCACTGTTTTGTGATGATAAGTAGAGCTGTCCATTAGTCTTCCACATCAAGGGGCTGGGTGGGCAAGCCTCAAAGCACACAAAGTAAACTGCTGAAAGGAGTCACCTAGACACTTAATGCAATTGCAGTAATAATACAATATATATATTTATAAAAGCTGAGAGTTTAGAGTGCTTTGCTATCGTTTCGCCAACATCAGAATGAAACAGAGGTCACGTTTATTCCAGATCGCACATTTGTGAGTCACTGCTTACGTCTTCCGATGCCCCAAAGAGGAAATCATTTTCTCTCAGGTTCAGCCGACTAACACATCCCTTTGGAATTATCAGAAATATCAACTGTTTCAGCTAGAATTATCTTGAAGTGGGAAATGGAAGATGATGGAGAGAAGGTCATAAAGGCCACCTCTGTACAGTTGCCTACAGAAACCGGTGGAAATAGCTGAAATTTCTAACTACTAATGCTTGTGGGGAGGAGGGGAGGCAGCTGCTCATCCACTTTCTTGCTACCTCTCAGTGCCATTCCAAAGGGATGAGAAAACACACAATGCACCATCTCAGAAACAGCTACTTTCTATATTGCAGGCTTCAACCCATGCCAGAAACTGAGCCCTGGTGAAATCTGGCATAGGTTGAGCCCTTGGGGCCGCTTGGGGAGAGCCCAGTTCTCAGCCTCCCAATGGACCATCCATCCTTATGCTGAAGACTTCCCTGCCCCTTTCCTAGCTTCTCAACTGCCTTGTATGAGGAGGTCCACCTCTGCTACATCAGGACCAGCCTCCCAGAAAAAAGAACGGGAGGGATGGTCGAGCAGTCCCCCTCAGCATCGCTTGCGACAAGGATGCTCCTTCCGAACAAAAGGGGGCGTGTGCACGCGCACGCCACTGCCTTGTGCAAAACACAAACAGAAGAAGCCAGAGACAATAGAAAACCAGAGGCGGCGTTAAGGTTGCACAGTTCAAAACATGACCAAACGTCTGTTTTAGGTTTTTTTAAAAAATTAGAGGCTGAAGAGGCCGGGCCCAGGACTCATTTCATTCGGCTCAGGAGGGGGAAAAAGCAGGGGGAAGAGAGTTGCGGAGACCAAAATGGAGACAATAACAATCATCTTTCTGTGCGGGTACACGGGAGGCAGAGCCCGCTTTGCTCTGCCTGGCTGGCTCACCCGCACGCACACAGCCCCATCATCACGCGATTCTTTGGGAAGCGGACAAAGGGAGGAGGGGGCCGTTTCCGTGGGTTCCTGGGGGCCCTGGGGGGGGGGGCGGCATCGGGGGTGGGGGGGAAGCGCCTGAGTCACCTACCGAGAAGAGGGTGGAATACGCAGAGAGCGCAAATTTGATGCAGTAGTAGTAGAGCAGGGAGTCTTTCCACTCCGCTTCTTTGCTCATCGCTGTGGTCGGTGATGCTCCAGCCCGCCTGGAGTCGGAGGGGCTCAGCGACAAGGCTCCCGGGCATTGAGTCGCCCGCACTTGCTACCTTGGTTTGCCAGGGCTCTTTCTTCCAACTTCCGCTCCGGCGAAAGTGAAAGCAATTAAAGGGGCAGGAGCCGCGGAATCGCGACAGATAAGGTTAACCCTTCGAGGGCTTGTCACCTGGAGTCCTTGCACAGCTGCCGCCAAGCCTTGGGTTGCCAGTTTGCACTGTAGCTGTGAGAAGCCGTGTTTGTTTCCCTGCTGAGAAAAGCCTTACCTGCGGATCAAACCGTTACTAAAGGTTAAACTTCAGCTGGCGACCTTTGAATCTTGACTTTCAACATAATGAGGAAGGAAGAGCTGGAATCCTCTCAGCCACTCTCAACATATTCCTACCCATTAGGCTTACCATCTTTGGCTTGAGAAATTCCTGGGAGGTATTTGGGGAGGGCAAAGTTTGAAGAAGGGAAGGAGGTCAGTTGGGGATGTGATACAGACCACCATGACTGCCAAAGGCCACTGTAGACCCCCAGATAATGATTCCTGTCGCCACCCCCCATATGACCCTGATCCAAACCAAATACCATGACAATGTAAACCATGTGACTTGCAGTATCATGAATCTGTAGTAAAAGAATTGGCCTGCCTAGCCATCTGCCCATTCATGGCAGACATGACTCATCAAAGGATAAAGCTAGGAGACTTAAATCCGCCACCAGGTTCCGATTTAATGCAGAATCGTTCCATGGACAAAATTGAAAAGCTCAGAAATATCCTGGTTCAGATAATCTTGAGACAACACTCTCTCCAGGCTATTTGCAATAGAAGCTAAGAGTCACTCTTCATGGCAAGCACGACTCAACAGAAAGAAATGCTACTTCTTTGAAAACTGGCCACCAACCCCAGAATGATTATAGAAGTTGCAGTGTCAAAAAATGAAGGGAACGAGAACACACAGAGCCAGGTTATCTTCATGACAGACAACATTTAATAAGGAACTTTTAAGCAACCTGTCACATGTCTCTAATACTCAGGTCCCCAGTCCACCATGGAAAGATGCTTGGTGCCACACTCTCAGACAGACCTACCTCATAGGGTTGTTGTGAGGGTAAAATGGAAGTCAGAACAATGCAGCTTTGGGCGCCTAATGGGGAGAAATACTGGATATAACATTTTTTTATAAATCTACTTTTAAATGATATTTAAAATATTGTGTCATTTGTTGTAGATCGAAGTAGCCTTTACAAAGGGCTGTGAGATTTTCCACCCACACAATAATAATGACAACAACTCAGTGCCTCAGATGAGATATCTAACTGCTGTTCCACATGTATAACCATGAAAACACATTAATGTTCCATTAAATGGTGGCGGGGGGTGGGGGTGGGGTGGTGGGGAACATCCTTTCACTATACTGTCAGATCATGAAGAAATGTTACTTACCCCTTTTCTGTTCATAATATTTATAAAGGTTTGTTACTATACTACTATTAAGTATATTCTGTCGCCAAGTTGGATATATTCTGTCGCCAAGCCTTGGGAATAAATGGGGGAGAACAGGAAAGGAGGAGAGAACTAAAAGGAGGAAAATATTGTTTTTATATTGCTGCAGCACTGAGGAAGCAATGGGGCTTGTTCATGTAAGTGTGCCTGGGATTATAGTCAACCAGGGAACACAAATGCTTCACACTGATAGTTCCTTTGCATTGTCCATACATGGTAAGCACCATGCCATGCACAGTAAAGCTCAAACAACATCTCCATGTATAAGATTCTTAGTCCAACAACCACCAAGACACCACCACACTCTCCCCCCTCCCCTTTTTAACCACAATAACCAGAAAGCCAGCAATCAGCATCTATAGCCACATATTCCAGGGCTTCTGGCAATCAGGATATGAATTCTGGAAAAAGAATTCCTGGATAAAGTCTGCAAATCACCATTTTTGGTGTATTATTCCAATCACAACGTCCCTGATGCACTAAGGAGGTGACTTATCAGAGGACCAATGTCTGAGTCTTGCTAACAGAGACATCATTGTTCAGTGATGTAATGTCTAAGAGAAGCAGCTTCTTCTAGGACAAAGGGAAGAGAGATGCTAGGATATGGAAGAGCAAAACCTATGAAAGGTCCATCTGGGGCTCCATGAGGTGGTTTCAGGTCACCAAAGCAGCAGGCAAGAGGCTACAGCCCTGTCTTCCTGTACGCTGTGGTCACAAATGCGAAAGAGCTTGAGTGCAATTGAGAGGATCAAAACACCTGTTGCTTATATGATGCAAAGTCCTCTTGTTGTCCTCCAATAAATATTAGGACTTTGTAATGTCTAGATAGACCTTATCTCAACATGCTCAGAGGAACTTGCACCAGGATTTGCAGTGCAACTCGCTAGGAGGGGATGCTGTGCTAGAAAACCAGTGAGAGAGTGCAGCTGCTGCCACAGGAAACTAAAGTGGTCACTGCAAAACCAACAAATCATTTAGATCTGCTGAATACAAACAGCTCTGCCTCCAACTACTGAACAGCAAAGATATCATTATTCAGTGATGTAATCTCATACTACTTTTGATACAAAAAGAGCGAGGAGTTCCAGTTACACTAGATCCCACATCTCTCTGCAACTCCCGAACTAGAGGGGCAGTGAAGAAAGCCCCAGCCTGTGACATCTTCCTCCTCTACACCCCTCTAAACAGTATCTAGAGTTTAGGGAATTTTACTCTAGATAAGTTATGGACTGCATTCCATCAGTCCCCTACAGGCATGGCCAATTGGCCATGCTGGCAGGGGCTGATGGGAATTGTAGTCCATAACATCTGGAGTGCCAAAGGTTCGCCTTCACTGATCTAGAGATACTAGAGAACCAGTATCTAGAGATAACCAGTATCAGATCCTCTGAAGATGCCAGCCACAGATGCAGGAGAAACGTCAGGAGAGAATGCTGCTAGAACACGGCCATACAGCCCGGAAACCACACAGCACCCCATCGATTCCTGCCGTGAAAGCCTCCGACAATACAGTATCTAAAGAGTACAGGTATATATACAGTAGAACAATCAGAGAAATGTAGGACTAGAGATGTGCATTTGGGTGAAATCAAGCCAAAAATATACCCCTAAAATACAATCCTGGTATTTTTCAGATATATTTGGAACTCCAAAGATCTATGGGGATTTTTCTGGGATACTGAAAAAATGGTTCTGAAGAAATATTTGAGATAAAGTGAAAGATTAGAGTCAGTGTTTGCAGGTTCCTGGGATTCTCTCCCCCCCCCCCCATTTTTCCTTTGTTTCTTTGCCTCCCAGGGGTTTCTATGGTTTGCTGTGCTGCTTCTGTCAGTGTCAAGTCTGTTTGCCATTATATTGCCACTGCTAGCTGGAAATGACAGTAACACATTAGACGGATGAAAGAGAACTGAAAAATAGATGAAAACATGTAAATACTGACTTTTAATAGAAATACTGTTTGCAAACTTGGGAGGCATCACTGCACTGTTTCTTCAAATAATTAAAAAAACCCTTCATTGCTACGAGTGAGAAACTGCAAGGGAACGGCATCAGCTGTAGTTCTTCAGGCCAGGGTAATTCTTAGTTCCCAGAGGACATTGTAAGGAATGAAAAGGCTTCTCTTCTAAAGGGGAAGTATTTATATTTGTACATCTATTTTTCAGTTCTTCTGAAATGTCAAGACTTGTCATGCCAAATAGTCTTTGAATTGGTTTTCACATTGCAGAATGTGATGAGTTTTTTTAACCATTTAAATTGAAGGGCAGGTGATATAGCCTGGCTCCTTACCTGTAAGAATTTATAAAACAAGTAATATATTTGTAGTTTTAAATTGGTTTTCATTCCCAGATTAGCTTTCATTGAGTTGGATCGTATTACAGATTTTGGATACTGGCTATCTGAAGAACTTGATCCCACAACTAGTACTGAGAGACAATAGGGTGGTTACTGAGATGCTCTAATTCTATACTGGCATGTGTGGGGTTTGTCTAAATTCAGCTGCGTGTGGGTCCTGATGAAGTTTATGGGGAAACCCATCTGTGGGTTCACACAATTTTGTAGATTCCCAAATCTGTGTCATTTGGCAGTGTATCAACAGTGCAATCCTGACTTCTGGTCTAGCCATAAGATAGTCATTCTCAGACTTGCTGTGGGATCTGAAGCTCCAGTCAGTGGTTCTAAGGGAGCTGCATGCCTCCCCAGATTAAGAGGAGAGCCACATGGACTCCTAAGACAACCTGATTGGTTGGGATCACGACAGGAATGCTTACTGTAGTGATTCTCTGGGGTAGAGAAGTTGCAGTCCATGGTGCATGGTTTCCCTGCTGGAGTCTTCACCTTCCATAAAGAAGACCACATCCAAGTCAGGAACCTCTCATTGAAGAAATGAAGACAAAAATAGAGGACAATAAGAGAAGCCCCAAACCTGTTGCAGATGAGCCCAGCAAAAATCAGAAGATCGCTCTAAAAGGTACAGTAAAGTTTACAAAAGTAAAAATGAAACCATTTTAAGGGAAATTCTCAGAAGTGACTGCATTTGAGAGTAATAGTTGCTTTGTGGCTATAAAATAAGACTGAGCCGATTGTTCTTCGGAGCTGGCAGAATGCCAGATTAAGACCAGAAAAAAAACACTATAAAGAAAGGAAATTTTACTGAACCGGAAAGAATGGCAAAGATTACAAGAATGGTTCCAGTGGTAGTCTACTGCGGGTACCTATTGCACAGTGATATCTAGTGGTTGTTCAAGACGTTGTTTAAGACAATGGCTGTGACAATAAAAAGGATCGGTGTCCCTGGAGATTTTGGAGTTATCAAACAATGTTAAAACCATGGCTACAAGTATACAAAGTCAACAGTCAGAAATAGACTCTATAAAAAATAGTGGTGAAAAAAAATCCAGCAATGATGACTGAATTATTGAAGGAGTTTAAAGAGATAAAAAATAATTTCAAAAAAATTGCTCAGTTGGAGTAAGATTTGAAAGTGGCATAGGAAGAAGTTAAAGACTGTGTGTGTGTTTGTGTGTGTGTGTGTGAGAGAGAGAGTTATTAGTTAGTTCAAATGGAACTGAAAGCACATGATCAAGCTATACTCCGAAATATCAGATCAGAGAAAAAGCACTAAGACTAAGAAAAATAGCAGAAGAACAAGACCCTTCACAAGAGAATCTCAAAAAGATTCTTGGCTTTGGTCAAATTTATGATGATGGAAGATGAAGAGATGGCTTCCAATATTGAAAAATCACGGAGACTGTGTAGAGACATTGCTGTCTTCTTCTATGCAAAAGACTCTGTAGAGCAAATAATGGAGGCCCATCAAAAATCAGAAACAGTTTTAAAAGTATATCCTTTTTATTGTGATTTCTTTACAAATTATAAATGTTGAGGAAGAAAAATTAAATGGCTGGATCAGTTTAGTGGTGCTCCCTGCCCAACGTCCTTGAATGAGGACAATGATGTCTCAGAGTGAGGATCTTGTATTCACATGAAATATTTGGTAGAGTTTATGGCAAAGCCTTTAAACATAACACACTTTATGGAATGCATAGAGAAGTGATAAGGTATAAATAGACAATCGGCTTTACACCTGCTGCTCTGTGCTTGCCAAGACTCGGAACAGCTGTTGAAAATTACAACACACAAACTATTTGAACAAGTCTAAATGCTACCCATGTTTGGTATTTAATGAGAAGCTTCTAATCACTTGGTCACCATGGCTTCTGAACTTCAAGGGAACAATTCTACGAACAGGAAAGAAAGTAAGAAACAGAAAGACAAGAGGGCAAGACAGCCAGGCAAGACATGGTGCCATTATTGTGCTTCCATCAATAAGATTATCCCTAAAAACTGAGTTTCAGACATAACCTATGCGTCACTGAAGTGAAAGAATAAATAACCATGTTCAATTCTATGCCTAATCGCTACTAAGTAGCTCAGAAACAATGAGGGCTAGAAACTTAAAGGAAAAAGAACACCAAAGATGAGATTCACCTGATTCTTTGCCATCATCATGTTAAAATTAGGTACCAGCCCTGTGGCAGATGTGCCAATACACAGGTTTGGTTGCAATGGCCAGCTGTCTCTAAACATCTCTGGCCTTGAAAAGCCTTTGGGTTTCCATAAGTCAGTTGTGACTTGACAGCACTTTGTACATGCATGTTGTGTTTGGCCCTGACAGTCACTCTTTTTGGCTCACAAAGCAAGAGACTAGTTGAGTCAAGGATACAGGCAAGATGAAACTTGGCTGGGGCGAGGGAGGAGATTGCCTTGAACACCTCCAATTCCAGCATTCATAGAGGCCCCTTCTAATAGGCAGCTCAGGGAACAGATCTGTAGTTTAGTTAACATGTGATGTGACAATCTAGTGTTCCAAAAACCATCAAGGCAGTTGTTATTAAATCAAGAGCTACATGTAAAGTAAATAATCTCCTCCAAGAAGATCTACAAGAAACAAGTTTGCTGTTCAATCTTGTTGGTCAGGTAGGTTGTATTTCTCCAAGAAGGCAAGGCTAATTTGACTTAAATGGTATTTTGATTGAAAAGAAAGAAAACAAGGGAGCCCAGCAGGCTTGCCATTAATCAGATTTAATTACGACACTAAACATTAATGCAAACTGTCACTTGGCAAAATTTCAGACATTTTAATTAAGGTAAGGAGTGGCTTAAGCATTACCCTTTTTGATATTCTGAGCAGCAATTGTAAACTGACAGTTTGCAATTTATACTCTCATACAATTTTTTTACCAGCATCAATGGTTCTCCCTTTTCTATTTTATCCTTATATTAACTCTGTGAGTTAGTCTTTTCCAAAGGACAGTCATATTAGTTGTATCCAAGTAAAACAGAAATCCAGTTGCACCTTTAAGTATAACAAAGTATATTCCAGCATATCTACGTACCCTTTAGAGATGTCACTTGGTTCTTATCAATGTATAACCCCCAGATATGAAAATCTAGCATCTGTGATGCTGAGGGGGCAATTTAATTTGAACATTTTAAATATTTTTTTTAGAAACAACTATATAAAATGCAGGACAATAGACAGCTCCGGTCACTTTTTACAACAAAATAACTCTGCTTGTGGCCCCAGACACCTTATTTCCACACATATCTTAATCTGGTGCTTATTTTTAATATTCCACCTATCTCTGTTCCACCAGCCATCCCCAAACAACATCTTACTCTGTTGCAAGCATTAAACTCTTTGTGAAGAATTTCTCTGTCGTTACTTTTGTCTGTGTTGAAAACCTTTGATATATTCATTCTGGAGATTCTCGTTTCTTTTTGAGTGGAAGATAACATGCTAAATTGCCTAGTTCCAGACCGCCATGATGTTTAAAAATATTATTTTCATCCCTATTTCCACTGTAGAATATAATGTTCCAAAGTTACAGCATTACATTTCTTTTAAAATGGCTTTCAGTTGTCTCACATTTACAGTGATAAACCTCGAATGGCAAAGGCCAATTTCTATTGGTGACAACTCTCAGCCTGGTAGCCTTTATATATACATATATTAGAAATAATCAATATGCTATTTAAATATTGTTGAAGGGTTCACTTTATTAGCTAGTGTATTGTAGTTAGAGTGATTTGAAGCTTTGGTATAAAAATTTGAAGATAATACTCCAGATCCACTGAAATTCAATTTTATGGTATTAAATTGTGAGATGGAGTTACTATCATCTCGCTGACTGATACTGTCTCATGAAGGGATATTGAGCTTTCATAAGGTCTCTAGTGGAATATAAACTGTCAAGTGCTGAGAAAAATATAATTCTACGCAAGTTTCTAGCTGTGCACAGCCAGTTAATACTATTGAAAACATCCTCTTGGAAATGCAAATACCCCCTTTCCTATTGTACTGTGTATTTCAAGAGCTGAAATTAGCAGCTTGCTGAATTTATGTATTTAATTTTTAAACTTATTTCTCCATTGCCTCTTCACAAAACATTCACAACGTGGCAAACGACTAACAAGTTGCAACTAAAACATGTAAAAATGTAACCATCGGTAAAATAAGAAAAATAGCACCATCAACAAAATGACAATAAATTGTACAAAAAAAGCACATTTCTCACAGGAAAAAGAAACAGTCCCGCACATGCTTAATTCTGCCAAATGCCCAGGAAACCAAGGATGTCTTCACCTGACACTAAAAGTAAAAAAAGAGGCACCAGGCAAAGAGATACTGCTGACCTAGTTACTTTAGAAGGTGAGGGGTCTACAAGGAACTAGGGCTTTGCTGAAGATTTCTGTAGTCAGGCAAGGTCCTACGGGAATGGCTAATCTGTATTGGGATGCTTGACATTTGTGGTGCTAAGATGTGTCTTGTGGCTTAGATTTGTTTGCATCTGGGCAGACTGTTGGGTAACATAGCGGCTGGATAGCTGCAGGTGGCATGGTAGCTTCCAACGTTCAATCAAGCTAGTCTTACATCCAAGTTATTTAACCAAGGACTTCCTTTATACCTTGCCTTTCCCCTCAGTGGGAACCCCAAGTAGCTTAAATTGTTCCCTCTCCTCCATTTTATCCTCACAACTGTCTGAGAGAGGTTAAACTAAAAGTGTGTGTCAGAACCAGGGTCACTTAGCAAGCTTCCATGAAAGGGGCTAGTTCTCTTGCTGTAGCAACAGATCTCTCGGAATCAGTCCCCCATACCTAGGCCAGTGGAGGGGTGGGGAAGGGGGATGTTTATTAGCGTTGTATCAAGATGCGTCACTTGCAGTACAAACCTGGAAGTGATGTAATTACTTGGAGTACAAACCTGGAAGTGATGTAATTGCTTGGAGACAACACATTCACCTTAGAGTTCAGTTAAAAGTAAAGTTTCTGTGATGCAAAAAAAATGGTCCTTGCCAATAAATCTTTCCCAGCAGATAGCATCCTACTGGCAGGACAGAATAGAGATTCAAACCTGGGTCTCCCAGATCCTAGTCCAGCATTCTAACACTACATCACACTGACCCTCAATCTTCAAAAACCATGGGAATTGTATGCTAAGTTATGACTTAGCTGACAGAACATGAAGCAGTAAAAATTTTGTACATCCTATATCCTATTATGATGAGCAGCCCATCCTGTGTGGATCAAAGATGGCTATGGTATGTTTTCTGCAAATTTGTGTTAATCCCCAAGTTTGTAGAAAAACATAAAATTTACAATATATACAGAAGGGATCAGAATTCCCAATGAAAGTAACCTGTAACATCTGTACATTTTAAAAAACAGCTGTATAAAAACATAAAACAACCACAAAAGGCATCGGTTTGCCAAGAGGATGGGGGAACTGACTGATTGGACAGTAAGGGAAATTGGAAGAAAACCTAGTGATCATGCTTGAGTGGAAGTGGGGTCCAAAGGGGGATGTTCATTTTCCCTTCCCACACAAGTCCTTATTAAACGCCCCCCCCCCCCTTTCGTGTATTTTCTTGCTTAAAACATAAGACTCCCTGAACTCACACTTTGGGTTTTCAGCCCATTCTTTGCCTTGCGAGACATGTCCTTGCAGAAATTCAACCAGTGCAGCTTTCCCAAACCCACAACATATTCACACCAATCCACTCAATTCTGTGTAAATACATGTATAACAACACTTCCTCATCCCACCCCATAGCAGTACCTTTTTGCCAGAGTGTATTCAGTTCTCTTCAAGCCTGAAGGATTTTAAATTGTTTTTGGACCTGTATACATTCACTGCCTCACCCTAAATCTATACCACCTTGGCTATTTGTTAGCTACTACAAGATCCATTCTCTGCTAGGCATTTAGGCTGTCTGTCACTGCCTACCTATTATTGTGGGGGTGGGGGTCATACCTTTTGTGTCTCTACTCCCCTCCCCAAATCCACCCAACTTATCTGCCCTTATGAGCAAAGAAAGCCTTTTTCTCCAAGAAGAGGGACAGGTAGGATGATACTTCTTACCTGTTGTGGGGTGAAGCTACAATATTTTAAAACCCCAGTTTGCAAAGCAGGACAACTGCCTATTGAGAACGGTTTCTGCCAATATCCAACCCAGCTTCCCTGCTTTGCTTCCAGCAGATACAGGCAAAACCTTTTTATGAAAAATGATCAAAACACAGCCATGGAATTACAAATCCACATTTAGTACACAAGATCATTTTTTTCAATCTGCATCTTATTTCAACTGCAATAAGTTATCAGATAAATTATCTAGAACACAACGTAGCGCACTGAATGTCTTCCAATTTTCTCACGTTATTAGATGCCTGAAATGCTGTCAGCTTGAGTAATCTAATCAATTCATATTTTTATCAACCGTTTATCAGGGAGAAAGTTATGATTTCAAATGCCTTGCAAAACCCAGCTTTGCAGGTACTAATACATTTAGCACCAGTTCTTGACAACATGTGGTTTTCATTTGTTTGCAAGTAACAAAACATTGCAGCTGCCTACCTAGCGTGTAAACTGAACCAGATAACAGAGTAGCTTAGTAAAAGAGTACCATCAATAAGGAGAATCAGAAAACCATCCCCAAATCAACAGCATGGTACAATGACTGGCAGAAAACAGAAATACCATTGAATTGTCCTGTTTAGTGGGAAGACTGGCTATCTGTTCCGACTGGACAACCTTCCTGCCAGCACGTAATTGCCTAGTCACTCTCCCCTGTCGCTGCCCCTCTCACTGCCCAGGAAATCTAATCTAATGCCAAAACAACTCTCAAACCAGCTTCCAGATACTCCCTGTTGTCACAGTCCCAAATGCCAGAAATAATTCTGTTTGGAAACATTGGATTCAAAGTCTCTTAGAAAATGCATGTTTGGAGTTAGATTAGTACTATCAAAATCCCCTGCTGCTGTACACAACTATTAATAGTACAGGGGACAAGTCTTCCTTTGCAGCTGGTGACCTAAACCGTCAGCTTTCCAATATTCTAACAATACTAATTTTCTTCACCATTCACAGTTATTTTCATCCAACGCCCAAGTTTTATGTATGTATATATTCATTTGTGTAATGTTGACCCTCCTTTTTTTAACAAAAAGCTCAGGATGGGTTACAGTTATTGGAAAGTCTCTGGAGACTAATTTGAATTGGAGAACCCTTTATGGTGTCAGGAGGGAGGGGATTTGATGCACTGAACTGGTTCTTTCTTCTGCAATCAACCCTTCCCTTCTCACTTCTTTGCAGTTATTCATGGACTTAACTTAACTGCCACTGCTTCTTTCTGTCTTGTTCTTACTGTTTTGTTATACTGAGGTAACGTTGTTAAAGCCTCTAAGCTTTGGCCAAAATGTTGTTTTCAATAGTTATTAAACACAATAGTTATTAAACACAATAGTTATTAAACACAGCTTACTTGATCTTGAATCCATTGTGCTGCACTGACATTCCTCCACACTGGATTAGTTCGCAAACTCTGTTATTTATTCCTAAGAAGGTGGAATATCCTGAATCTGGTGAGTGCTGGGGTATTATCCCTAAACAAGGATTGGTTTTCCCTCTCTAACAACAGTGTTATTTAAAAATACAATAAAAAACGGCAACAGCCAGCATATGATACCATCATCAGACAAAGACTGGAATTCTTGCAAGCTCTATGCCAGCCCTGTACACTTCCTACCTGCAAAACATATGCTTGAAATCATTCAGCTTTGACAAAACCTCTGACAAATCATCAGGGTGGCAGGCTTCCTGGTAGCATGGGTTAGGCTGCTCCACCAGGTTGGGGGCACCATAGAAAAACTCTGTTTCAAGCTGATACCTCTCATTTATTGGCAAGTTGGGATTTTGCACAGTGAATGATTGGCTGGGCAGAGTAACCTCAGTGGACCATATCAGAGAGAGGGTCTAGTGCAGGGGTAGGGAACCTGCGGCTCTCCAGATGTTCAGGAACTACAATTCCCATCAGCCCCTACCAGCATGGCCAATTGGCCATGCTGACAGAGGCTGATGGGAATTGTAGTTCCTGAACATCTGGAGAGCAGCAGGTTCCCTACCCCTGGTCTAGTGAATGTTGCTTAATTCTGGGCTGGGAGCAATCATGGAACAGTTAGTTCCATGCTTTATACCACTGACCTCTACATTTAAAAAAAGTATGCTGCCACATTGTTTCCCAAACCTGACAATCTTCTGTACGCAGGATTAATGAATGAATTGCAGCATTAAGTACACAGTGGAAAGAAAGAGCCTTCAGAGAAGCAATTACCCTGGTGTTATAAGATGGCTGCCTGGAGTTTTAGAGGCAAGCATTGATTAAAGTTCCAAATGGCAAAATGCAGTGCTGCAAGTGGGGGGCGCAGCTGGTAGTAGCCGGCTTGTGAACACAGTGACTGGGAAAGGTATGTGACTGTAGGTGGGAATGAGAGATCGCAAAAAAAAAGGGCTCATTTGCAATTAGCAGGGGGTGGAAGGTTTGCACAGGGATTAAAAAATGCAGGCAATTAAAGGAGCAATTTTTTTTGAGTCGGCCACTTAGACTGAGCCCGCAGGAACACCACATTCTCATAACTGAAAGTGAATGAACAGGAGTTAACTAAGCAAGGCCCCCGTGCAGCTTTCCTTCTTCATGTCTACCACATTTTCAGCCCACTCATCTTCAAAGAGCTCAAGGCACCGGTGCACTGGGCCCGCACCGGTGGGGGAGGAAAATCACTCCTGACCCCACCCCTTTCCCCATCAGCCCATCTCACCAGGCCCGTCCCTGTCCCACCAGCCTGGCCTGTTTTCAGCCGGCAGAAAAAGGTAAGGGGGGGGGGCAAGGGCAGGGTGGTGGGCAAGGCTGCTGGGGGTGCAGCGGCTGCATCTGGGTGCCATTTTGTCCCGGGCACCATTTTCTCCCCGTAGGCCCCTGGTATGAACTGAGTATGTGTTGGACAATTCACAACACTGAACCTTGGTGTGAATTCTGTAGGAGCGCAGATGTGGGCATATTAGCAGTTGGCTTCCTGAAATCTGCTTCATTTTGAAGCAAAGGAAGGCAAGTGGGATGTACCACTTTACATTTATTTTACACCCCAAGGAACTCACAGTGCCATACATGGTTTTCCCCATTTTAACTTCACAACATCCCTGCAAGGTAGGGTACATTAAAAGAGAGTGGCTGGTCCAAGATCACCCAGTGGGTTGGGCTAGATTACCTCTGCTTCTGTGCCTCACTCTGTTTTGGAGTCAAAGGCCACAGTAGGTCTAGAACTAGTGATCCAAGGGATATCTTGAAGGGATTCAGTCTAGGTAGCTCTGTCCCAAAGAAGCAACCAGTAGATGACAAGCAAGACAACCTTCTTACGCTACAAAGACAGGTCATGTGAAGTGGTGTTTTCTGACCCCTATAAACGTTTTCAGGCCAGATATTCTTCCTGGACCAAGTCCCTGGAAAATAGGCTCTTGCTGTCTTCTGCCTTGCTCCTGTGCCTCATTCTGTTCTCAGCTTCAAAAAAGCGAAGTTTGGGCCTTCACTGGACTGGACCTTCACTGCCTTTACTTTTAGCAGGAGAAGATCTTTTGAGGCTGAGCTCATTTCTTTCACAGGCTCAGGAGACCATTTAAAATTCAGATAATTTCCCCAGTCTATTGATGCATCTTTGTACGCAATCACCGCACTCGCTTCAAAGCTTCCGTTATCTTAAAATCCTGTCATGTCCTTTGACAGATCTTGATTTCTGGCAATTTAGCAGCCATTCTTCAATCAAATGATATTGTAATGGATAGAGATGTCTCTTGAAAGCACACCTGGGCCTTCTGACAGCCACTCAAAAGGCACAAAATGATGGTATCACCTACAGCTTTGAGTCACAGTTCCTTTCTTGAAGGAAATGATGTATCGCTTTTCATTAAACAAAACATAAATGTAAAGAGGGCCACCAATCTGGGCTGCCTTGTTTCTCATGATGCTTTCCTCCCATGGCACCATTGAGGATAAAAGTAACTCAAGGCCAATCTAGACAGAAAAACAGGATGTCTGATCACTCTCTGGATGTTTTGTTTTTGCGAAATACAAATTTAGGGGCTGCCAATTTGACTTTCTCCTTACAGATATTTTTTTCCATTCAAAGACAATACCCTCACTGAAGTTGAAGTCTTTATTTACGGTCAATGACCAAATATTACCCTCACTGGTTTTTCACCCATTAGGGGAAAGATCTGAGGCTCCATATTTACCTCTGAGAAGGAAACGGCAGAAACCGAGGTGTTTCTAGTCCAAAAGATGAATGTGTCAAGTCACAAAGTACAGATCCACCTGGCAGAGAATTAAAACCACCTCTCAGCATATTACTCAAAAATTGAGCTAGTTAGACCACATACATATGCGTTCTCTACACGCTTTATTGGGGTTTTTTTAATGGCTGGGAAATCTTGTAGGAAACTGGCTTTCATTGCCACTCCTCTTCAACAGTGGAAAGGGCAGAACTTCACAAGTGGATGTAATGAAGAAGTGTTGGTTTTCATACCCCACTTTTCTCTACCTTGAAGGGGTCTCCAAGCAGCTTACCATCACCTTCTTTTCCCCTCCCCACAACAGGCACTTTATGAGGCAGGTGGGGGTGAGAGAGTTCTGAGAGAACTGTGACTAGTCCAAGATCACCCAGCAGGCTTCATGTGGAGCAGTGGAGAAACAAACCCAGTTCACCAGATTAGACTCCTCATCTCATGTGCTAGAGTGGAGAATCAAACCTGGTTCTCCAGATCAGAGTCCCCCCCACTCATATAACTACTAAGCCACAGAAGTTTCTGCAAAGTTAGCAACCCAAATGGTGTCCTCAGATACTTAGAAGTAGCCAATGAGAGCTCAGTTCAAGATGTTTTGTTGCCCCATCACCACTGTTGGCAGGCCTTAGCTGGGATCTGGCCACTGGCATTTTGGAAGATGATGCCATTTGCTTTCCATGCCGCTGATCTCTTGAAGTGTACAAGTAGTACCCTGTTCAGTGTGCTACTTCAAGCAGACCCGCAGGTGATTTGGCCAGAGAACCAGCCTTGAATGTTGGTCAGACAACTGGTGTAGAGTGGGAGCTCTCAGTTAGAAAATCCATGCTTCACATCTCATCAAAAGCATTTTAGGTGTCTTTGGGCAAACTGCAGCTCCACCTCATGGGGATTCTCACTTAGCCTTTCATTACTGAGATCTTGCCAGCAAATTTACTTCAATCTCATAAAATGCACTGCATAAACACTCATTATTTTACATGATTTGGGCAGATGTCCTAGCCTTGATCATGGAAGTAGATGTCACAGAAGTATCTGCTAGTCTTAGGGTGATCATGATGTGGAAGGAAGCAAGGGAAAAAACTGAGTACTGGTAAATGTGCATCTGAATATAACTAACAGCAGACATGAAGGAATGTACCTCAGAGCTGAGGCCAGACAAAACCATATGAGCTAGGATGAGCAGCAGAATGCATGTTATACATGAAGAGTCCATGTTGGATGAACCAAGCATCTATAGTCAGGCTGTGGAACTTTATAGCTGGACTCTGCCCACTTCTAGATCTTGTCCAGATATCAGATTGTAATTCAAGGCAACTCCATGAGAGCATCAGACCCTATCCAGTTAGTCTGAAATGTTATGGAATGCTGGCAGTCTGACAACTCTATAATATAATGATGTCATATCCTATGATACACACTTCCTTAATGATATTAGTGGATCAGAAGGGGAACATGATATGGGCTTGGCATTTTTGCCAACAGCTCCTTGTTCACTGTCATTCAAGTTCTAGCCTCATGGGTTTTCCAAAGTAGTTTGAGGTATTTACAGTACAGGTTGCTGTTCAAATTTTAGAGGTCAACAATTCCACTGAGCCCAGTGCCGTAGGGGGGAAACTGGCACCTGGGGCAAAATGGTGCCCCCTGTGTGCCCCCCCCCCCCACACCCCCATGCCTCACTTACCTTTAAAAACTAAAATAGCAGTCCATGGAGGCTGCTCCAGGCTGTGGGGGTGGTCGGAGGGGAGGGGTGGGGTGGGGGGAGTGATTCTCCACCCCCACACCTGCACCCAGGGCATTTGTCCCCTCCCCAGCCTTATGACTGAGCCTGCCTAAAACTTGGACAAGACCTGAATTCTGATGCTGGACTGCAAAGGTATGGGAGCGACTTTCAAGATGACTTTCGAGACCTGAGCAATTTGGGCCTCAGCCCAGTTCTAAGAACTACTTGAAAGGAGACACAAATCTGCCTCCAGTATTTGTTAAAAGAGACAAATAGTACAGTGGGAGAAATGTTAATGCGTCAAATGACTACTAAGTCGTCCAGCTGTTCCCCTTAGCACAACAGCCTGACTCAGCACTGTGCAGTATGTGAGCTGTAAGCCTTTGTAGGTAACTTCAAAGCAATATGACAGCAAGTTGCTTTTCCAAAGGATGGGGGGAACCCTCTTAGTAAAATGAGTTTAATTCCATATGCTGACTTCAAACTCCCAGAGCCATATTTCATGTAGGGATAATGAAAATGCTCTAATAAATCAGATAGTGTTTTTAAAAGTTAATTTGGGGACGTTTTTTCTTCCCGTGAGTTCTGCTTCAATGTAATAAAAGCAACTGTTGGAAGGACCAGTTTTGATGAGAAGGGGAAAAAAATAGAGAAGCTCTCTTTGAGCCAAAAGTTTTTTTTTCAAGAAAACTCCTCAGACTCAGCGGCTGTTCCTTCCTCAGCCATCCCCGCTCTGCCTCTCATAAGCCATTTTTCCATGGTACTCTTTTCCTATTTCCCTTCCACCTCAGAGTAGGACCTCATTCCTGTCACTCTGCCCCAGCAGGCCTTTTGACACGGCTTCTGAATGTGAAAGGCTTCTGGGCAGGTCTCCTTTCCTTCTTTCCCAGGCAAGAATCCTGGTCCTTTGTTCTGTGGTTTTACAGGAACATGTGTAGGGGAGGAGTGCCTAGGGCTGCCAGTTCCAGGTTGAAAACTTCCGGGAGAAGGGGGTGGGGTGCAGCCTGGGGAGGGATTTCAGCATGGTTATAACGCCATAGAGTGCACCCTCCAAAATGACCATTTTCTCCAGAAGAATTCATCTCTGCAGTCTGGAGATCTCTTGTTATTCCAGCCCCCTAAGTAGGTTTGCGAAGACCAGCTCCGGGAGATTTGTGGACTGAGAATGGCAGAGTTTGGGGAAGGGAGGGATCTCAGCTGGACAATGTTTCCATAGATTGTACTCTCTGAAGCTTCCACATCCTCCAAGAGAGCTGATCCCTGTTGCCTGGTTATCAATTGTAATTCCTGGAGAACCCAGGTCTCATCTGGAGCATGGTAATTTGGGGGGGGGGGGGGCAGGATCTGTGCAAAGTTGTCGTCCCCCCTGCCAAAAACAAACAGGAGTCCTGCACCCATGTTTGTTAGCCCATGCAGAAGGGGCCACATCTTCATGGTAAGATTGGGGATAAAGCTATGAATCATGCTTTCATTTGTGCTGGTGAAATGTTGTGAAGGAGGTCTTCTATCACCTTTTTATCCTGCCTTTCCTCCATGAATCTCATTATGGCTTCATGCTTGCTTGTACATTCTGCCATTTTAGTTTGAGAGACTGATTGAGCCAAGGTCACCCAAGAAGGCTCATGGTAGAGTGGAATCGTGAACGTGGATCCCTCCCCACCCCAGACCTAGTCCAACACACAATTACACCATCCCAGCCCTCTGCTATTAGTGCTTGCCTCAAGAGTCCCCTTCTTAAGTAACTCATTCCTCAATGAAAACATTAACACTCTGAGGGAAAATCTCTCCAGTTCATCTGGGAAGCCATTTGGCCTTATGTCTTTCCTTCCCTCTGTCAGTGAGACCTCCAGCTAGGGCAGCTTCAAACACACCAGTGGAATTAGGAAACAAGGAGGCTGAGCCTCTGTGGAAAGTTTCTGGCCTGAAGCATTTCTTGTAACAATGAAAAAAATGGATGTAATTAAGCTCCACAAATCTCTCAGTCTGAGTAAACTAGAACTTTCTTCAGAGAGGCCTTTTCTCTCCCATCATTTTGCAGCCTGAAAAGGAACTGTTTACTCAGTGGTAGCTACAGTTGCCAACCTCCAGATGTGGCCTGGCACATTCTCAATATTACACTATATCCTGCCAATACATCGGGCTGTCTGCTGACTTTTAGCTGATTGACAGGCAGAAGTAGGTCTGCAAGGGGAGAGTGATCTATATACCCAGTACAGTGACGTCACTTTCAGGTTCATGTGGCAGTGCTGGCATCTCGCTGGGAAAAGCTCAAGCACTTCTCTCCCCCCCCCTCCTCAAAAAACCCCTCCAAGGGGTTATGAGGAAACCATAACATTTTGGGGGGAGGGTGCTAGAGCATCCCTGGTGTGATGCTCCTGCCCCAGCCCTGCCTCTATGAAGCTCCTGCTGGTTGCCAGGAGGACCTGGCATAGCCTTTATTAACTGATCAACAGACTACAAAAATCAGTTCTACCCTTGGAGAAAATGGCAGCTTTGGAAGGTAGACTTTATGACATCCCATCCCTGATGAGCTCTCTCCCACCTCACCCGACCCACATACACACCAAACTCCAATTTCCTTCCTCCCCAATTGCCAGGATTTCCCCAATCTAAAGCTGGTAGCTAGTGATGCCAACCTCCAAGTGGCAGGTTGAGATCTCCTGAAATTACAGCTGATCTCCAGACTACATAAACAGCTCTTTGATTTATTATTATTTTATTTAAAATGTTTATTCCATGTCTCCTTGAGAAAACGACTGCTTCGGCAAGTAAATTGCATGGCCATATACCATATCAAAGTCCCTTCCTCTGTAAGCCCTTCCCTCCGCAAACCCCCAATCCCACAGACTCCACCTTTAAATCTCCATGTATTTCCCAACCCGTAGCTGGCAACTTTACTGGCAACCCAAGTATCTGCGTTCCATGCGAAGGTCCTAGATTCAATTCCCAACATTTCCAGGTAAAAGGATCAGGTAATAGATACTGTCCAAGAGACCTTGGGGAGTTGCTACCAGTCAGAGTAGATAATACCAGTCTTAACAGGCTAATGATCAGCCTCAGTATAGAGCAGCTTCATGTGTTCAGTTGATTCATATGCCCATAATTATATCCTGTGGGCAGCTGGTTAGTGCTGTTGGCGCAGATTACTCAGTGGGTGAACTTCTACTCTGTTTAGGGTTTTTTTCCCCCTCTACATAGAAGCACAGGAATAGGTTTGCCAGTAAATTTTGCTCAGATAAAAAACATACTGATAAAAAAAAACATATGTCCCTACTAGGCCTCTGCGCTCAGCAGAGGCCAATCTGCTGGTGGTCCCTGGCCCCTCAATGATGCGACTGGCCTCCACGCGGGCCAGGGCCTTTACAGCCCTGGCCCCTGCCTGGTGGAACACTCTTCCTCCAACTGTCCGGGCCCTGCGGGACCTTGGTGAGTTCCACAGGGCCTGTAAAATGGAGTTGTTCCACCGGGCTTTTGGAGTGTCCAGTCGTTGATGGTGCCCCCCCTCCTTCTCTTCTCCACCTTTGGGTCTCTTGTCATTTATGAGACCCGCTCTCCCCCCCTCTGGGAGGGTTTTAATGAGTGTTAATGCGGACATTGTTTGTTATTGATCGCTGCTTTTAAATTGTTTTAATGTATTTAAGGGTTATTGTATATATGTGTTTATGTTGTTCACCGCCCTGAGCCCTTCGGGGGAAGGGCGGTATACAAGACCCAATAATAAATAAATAAATAAATAAATAAATAAATAAATAAATAAATAAATAAATAAATAAATAAATAAATAAATAAATAAATAAATAAATACTATTATATTGAACAGATTATTTGTGCTACTGGCATAGGCCACAAAAAATTCTTCCTAGACCTCCATAAACCTACAATCCATATGTCTATAGCCACAGCACTCAAGATCTTTCTCCTTTAGTTGTTTCTGCCTTTGATCTGTTCACTTGTGTTGCTGTAGTTTTCCTACTAGCCCTGCTTATGGACAGCTTGCCTGCAGAAACCCAACAGGTAAAGCTTTTCCTTGGACTTATCTATATGCTAAATTATTGTGCATTGAATTGGGTGGCTGATAAATGCACAGAAGCAGGGAAGGCAAAGAGAATAGCACAACCTTAGGTGTAAAGATACTGCACCCAACATGATCCAAGGGACTTGTCTCACTGCGGGGCAAATCTCTGCAGATACTCTGTCCTTTAGTGGGAGATGAGAAGTTCCCATAAGGCACATTTCCTGAATGAAGTAATGTGTAATTTCCCACTTCCTGATGACAGTTAGAACCATTAAATGTTTTTAACTCAGCATTCATTAATTGAAATGTCAACCTTAGCCCTTCCTGGCTTGATGCAAAAACCCCTTTTCTACACCTCTGATCTTTTCCTCTTCAGAAACTCAGAAGAGAAGACATCTTTCCCCTTTCACTGTGTGTTGTTTGCATTACAGACATTTTCACTTTGTAGAACCCCATGTTTCATGCTTTCCACTGCCCTGAACAGTTTCCTAGCAAAACTGGGGCTGGGCAAGAAAACACAAGGATGCTGACCCAGAGGCAGAATCAGCAGAGCTCCAAAGATCTTTCCCCTCAGGCTACTTCTTTGGTCTATGGATCGTCACCCTGAACAGGCAGTTGTCTGAGGAGTTGTGTTGAGTCCCTCTGTCTTGAGCAGCCCAGTCAGTGGCAGGCTAGGGTTACGTTTTCTGTGACAGTTACTCTCTCCCCAATCAGTTTCTGCAGAAGCCTGAGCATTACATCAGGTTTTTTCAAACTTTTTAAAGTTCACTAGTATACTTCAGAAGGTACAGAATATTTGAAAAGGCCTTGTCAGAACAGACATAAGAACCTGCCCTGTGGGATGTGACCAATGGTTAATCTAGTCCAGTTAGGATTTTTGCTCCAGTGTGTATACTAACGTAGTCCAATGTGCATTATTTACACTGAACATTCCCCATGCCATTGTCCACTTACCCAGTGGTGGTGCAGAGTGTGTGTGTGGGGGGAGAGATGATGATGTTGATGATGATTTGGCTATTTAAGTCCACCTTTCTCATTAAGAAGAAGAAGAGTTGGATTTATATCCCCCCTTTCTCTCCTGTTAGGAGACTCAAAGGGCTTACAAACTCCTTTCCCTCCCCCCTCACAACAAACACGCTGTGAAGTAGGTGGGGTTGAGAGAGCTCTGTAGAACTGTGACTAGCCCAAAGTCTCTCAGCTGGCGTGTGTTGGAGTTCACAGGCTAATCTGAATTCCCCAGATAAGCCTCCACAGTTCAAATGGCAGAGTGGGGAATCAAACCTGGTTCCTTCAGATCAGAGTACACCTGCTCTTAACCACTATGCTACTGCTGCTCCATGAAGTATAATTTGAATAGAATCTCTACAGTTTCTGGATTCCTGGATTAAGACTCAATGCAGATCATATACTGAAAGTGTTAGAGAGGGATGAACAATATTTCTTCTGAAGAAATACTTTACCTCAGCACAACATTACCTCAGCAACAACAAAACAGCAAACAGGAAAAGGCAGTTAATATCTTGTAGAGTTGAAGAGGCACCTGAGGAGAGGAACTAGTTCTAGAGGGAACAGTTCTAAGTAAACAGCCTCCTCCCTCCAGAAACTGTAGACGTTCTGTTCAAATTATACTTCATGGGTTTTTCTAATAGAAAGTCAAGTACAGTCAACAGGAAAGGGCATCCAATTAACAATGCCCAACAACAGGGTTTGGACTACAGAAATCTGAAACAGAGCTGAAAGAAAACTTGAACTTTCAAATATGATACAATAAGTGGTGTAGAAACTACCTACCCTGGAGTATACTTTACAGTGTTCAGAAGCAATACAGTGACCTGTCTAGATCACAGCCCCTGCCCCTTGACCAGTGCAACTTTCTTCATTACAGTAAATTTCTAATTACCTGTGCAAAATTCCCCTGGGATAATTCCATTTTGCATAGTTTGCAGACAGGCAGGAGAGCAGGAGCATTCTTAAACTTGTCAGAGAGGCCATAAGGTGGAAGCCACAACAGAGAATTCACAAGTATGGGTGATTATTGGTTTTGAAACAAACAAAGAAAAAGCGTAGCGGTAAAATAAACCAAGCTAGACAGAAGTACACCTACTACGCACTGGCACAACAATAGATTAAGACCGAGCAAATATGATGTGAAAATTTAATATGTGCAATGCAAACTATAGTAAGGACAGTGCTAAACAGAGAGCCATAAAGACATCATAACACAATGAACAAGATGCATACACAAACACCGAGTTCACAAAAGGTAAGAAGCATCTGCTTCAGAAATATATAAGCTGTCCAGAGTCAGACTTAAAATGTCACATATGATCAGGTAAGTCTTGGTATGTTCAAAGTAGAGTCAAAGGCAGATGAATCTGGATTCATCAAAGGCAGGAATTCCTGATAAAACATCCATTTTGCAGTGTAAAGCATCTTTCTCAGCAGTAGATCCTAAAAAAGTTATAAATAAACAATTTTGCCCAGCATGGGGAAAAATGCCTTCAAAGTATGATATGAAAGGCTTGACGATTTCCCACAATAACTACTGGCTACGTTTGTATATAGACCATCTTGTAAGTTGCTGGGCAAACTTGTTTATTCATAACCTTTTTTGATGCATCTTGTATTCTGATGTATTGCCTAGTTAGTTATCGGTTTTGCCTATTTGCAGAATGGTACCTGAAGAAGTTTGCAAACTTGGCCACTATACTGTTCACCCCCAATTCCAAATTATTTAAGAACAACTTTTTAAAAAAATCAGATTCCCATACCAATCCTTCTGGGATCTGCCTGCGTACTTCCTTCCATTGTGAGAACTGCCCATTTATTCCTGCTTTTTGCTTCCTGTTGTTTAACCAGTTCTAAATCCATAAGAGAACCCATCCTCTTACCCTACCAATGCGGAATTTACTGAGGCATCTTTGGCAAGGGACAGAGAGATTTGCTTCCCTCTGCAGCTGGCCTGTCAAGTGCTGTGAAATGTCACTGAATTTTTTAAAAATCAGTTAGAGAAGCCAGATGAAAAAGGCTAAATACACCAAGTGCTTCAAGTTGCTCTTTCCCAATTATAATTACTGGAGTGTTGAAATGGCTTACGGAAGTGCCTCAGGGGCTTTAAATCTGTATCTCAACCACACAGGCATCACTTTCAGCCAAGGCTGCACACTGAAGCAAACCAGCAGCCTTGATATTTCAGACACATGTTATGTAGCTATGGGTGGTTGAAGGCAGACAGGCTGTTTGGGATCAAGAGTGTTTTCATTTCTGTATCATCATTCTTATACCAGGACGAGACACATCCACTCACACCCCTCTTCAATTTTTGGCCACTACTACTGATGTCAATGAATCTATCCTGTGCCTCCCAAAAAACTGCAAGAAACATTGTGCTTTGTAAGTGAAAGAAGGTCTGTTCCAAAGGCTAGAATTTGCCCAACCCTGGACCTATAGATACTGGAAGTAGATGGGTAAGTGGGTGAAATGTACAGTAGAAATCAAATATGATGCTAATAGCCATTGTAGCAAAAGCACAAATGTTGGGTTGACACAATAGTGAACAAATGACAATGATAATACTGTGTAATATAATTAACAATATAGAGGAGCTACGTAATGCTTCATCTACATATATAAAAAGCTAACAGTGTTTTTGTTAGTGGTAGTATAACTCAGTAACTGCTGGGCCTATTCCTCTGAAAATTCCCAGCCACTATAGTCAGCCAGGTGAGAGTGTTTTTAGATGTTCACATACCTGAAATTTCACACCTGGCCCAGGCAAAATGCCTTTTTCCTGGCGCTCCATGGTGAAGGACATGCAGCTGTCTGTGCGTAACTGTCACCCTTAGAATGTTCGTGCAGCTTAGAACGTTCACTCAGATGGCCAGATATGAGCAGTGAAAACAGTACATAGGCAACAACTCGAGTGGAAGTGAAACACATACACACACATACACACGAGGGAGAGGGAAGAAAGGGAGAGGGAAGGGTGGCATGCAAGGGAAGAGAGGGAGGGAGAGAAAAGGGACAGAGGGGGAGGCATGCAAGGGAAGAGAAGTGAGAGAGGGGAGAGAGTGAGGAATGGCATGCAAGGGAGGGGAGGCAGGGGGCCCAGCATCTTGATATGACCCACCCACCCTAGCGGAGGGAAAGGGAAGGGAGGGAGGGGGAGGGGTGGCATGCAAGGGAAGAGAAGTGAGGGAGGGAAGAGCGTGAGGGGCAACATGCAAGGGATGGGAGGGAGGGGCCAGATTCCCTGAATACTGCGGTTACAGTTAAGAAAACCAGACATGCATTACTCAGGAGTAAGCTCAGTACAGCAACCATGAATGGCTGCATCGCCCCCCTCAGAGAGTTTCCTCAGAAGCGACACCCATTGCCACCAACCAAACTTACTCCCAGGTAAAGGATCATGACCAACCAGCCTAGATGTGTGGGAGGGGTGCCTTTCCATCCCCCCCCCCCCCAGAATGCGGGCACACACATCAATGACATCGCACAGTATCAGGCTGCGCGTGTTTGCATGAGCACGTACTGCTGGCCTCTGCAATTGATTTGCTGCTACTGTTCTTTTCCCATTTCACCACAATAAGTTACAGCAATGTGTGGCCAGGCCCTGCTAGTTAGAAATACAAAACCCATAAGCCGACAAAGGTGTAAAATCGCGTACATGTCCATCAGAGGAGAAAAGTCTCCATATGAGTCCCAGGATCATTTTAAGCAGTAGGTATGAGTCTAAATATAAACTCAGTCATACCTGTTGGTCATAATAGACACAAAATGGACATGCCTCATTCAAACAATTAATTGAGAACTCTAAAATTCCTATTGGAAGCCACGTATTCAGATCCGCTACAAAGCTGAATCGTGGGCATTTTGCCATAATCCTACCTATTCCATACAATCTCATCAATTGTATTTTACTCCTTTTTTTTCAGGAGAGCCTGGTCTAGCAGTTCACTACTCAGAATGCTGTTTGAGGCTATTCCCCATGGCTATGGAGCATCTCTGTATGCTCAGATGAAGCTTTACACCTCATGGCAGCACCTGTCAAGAAATGAACACCTAGTTAAACACACTACAGACTTACCTGCAGATGCAGGCTGCTGCATGAGAGGAGCCAGGGAGGAGAAGGCAACAGCCAAGCCAGCTACATGTTGCCCCATGGGTGAAACCATTGTAGGAGGCTCAGAAAATAGCTGCCACATCGGCCACAAGGGGGTAGCACTGGGGGCATAGCGCAAGCATAAAAGGCATGCTCATGTGGCCCTTGGCCTTCTCAATTGCCCCCCCCCTTTCTTGTTTATTTTCCCATCTTCCCACCCTCTTTTTAAATACTTGTTTCACTTTCAACATTTTGTTGGTAATATTGAAATGTTTGTGTTTGTATTCCTTGTCACAGCTTGGCAAATTGGGCAATGGGGAGGGAGCTTTTTGGAGGGCGGGCAGTGCCTATCTTTCCTTTGACAAGGCACTTTCATAAGAGACCTGGGGGGGTCTACTGGCCTACTGCCCCTGGTGGCAAGGAGAGCCATGTAGAGAGCAGTGCCCTCACAGACTCCCACTCGCAAGCAGGGATGCTGGGGGTGAAGTTGTTGGGTCAGCTGACATGCCACCCCTAATCAGATCCATCCCCACACTGCTCCTTCGCTCCTATGATGTTATAATTATTAAACAAGTGGTGGCAAGCATTTTACCAACAAATGGTTCATGTTTGCCGATGAACCTTCCCCACTTGCCCACCTGGAGCAGCAACAAATTATTGTTAAAAAATCGCTAGGTGGATCCTGATGTGGAAACCATTCCATTAATCCATTTTCAATTATCCTTATTGTTGGGAAACTTATCAGCAGGGGAGGGGGTGGGGAAGAATCCATTTACTTCACCTATAAACCAATGGCGACATTCCACATCCAGTGGAAAACAGAGAAGGAGCTAACAGAAAAGGACTCTCCTCACCCACAATAACACTTTCACGGTACTGAGTTTCTGTGAAACGGCAAAATCAAGCTGATAACAGCTTTGTGCCAGAGTCCCTCTATCATCATTAACCCATTAAAAACAGATAGACAGATGGTTTTCCTACTGAAAGCACAAATACATCTTCTCGCAGCCTAAATCTGTGAGGGGAAAAAATGCAAGATAATAAATGAATGTGTGAAAAGTCCTCTATGAGAACTCACCACGACAACAAAAAATTTAAACTCAGAGGTGGAGGGGGGTGGGTGGACCTCCAGTTGTCAGATTTAGTGTAAGCCTGCTTCCCGTCTCTTTGGTGCGGCCCCCATAAGAGGCCTTGGGAGCTGTGGCATGGACAGGCAGGCATGGACAGGCAGGTTGGCTTACACCCCCTGGTGGCAAGGGATGACTAAGAGAGCCATCCAATTCGTATGAATGCCTATTTTACAATTACAGAGAATGGGTCATTCATGTCCCTGCTTGTTGCTAACTATGTTTTGATTCTGAAACAACCTGAAGTCTAAAGTAACCCCTCCTGTGCACAACTGCAGAACTCTCAGCCTGTTTAGATGCAAGAGTCCCATCTGCCGGTGAGAGGCCAAGGTCTGTGCTTGCAGTCACTGCAGGCTCACGTGCTCCCAGGCTGCCCAAAGTCCCAGCCAGCTCTGTTCCGTAAGCCAACTCTCTTCCATTCACATTAAAGCATTAATTACATCACTGCAATCGCTTGGGATACAAATGAATATTATTGCTTTAGCTTGGGACGCAAGCCTCGCCGTTTTCTTTTAACAAATTAATTGTACCGGGGAATTGTTGCATACGGCAGAATAAAATTCCAGTTTAATTATCCTGATCATTGTTGAAAATTAATGAGCTTGTGGGCACATTTGTCTTTCTGTTTCTGTACCACTTGCCAAGTCTTGATAGGAAAAGGCAGTCTGTGTCCTTGTGCCATCTATCGGTCCTCCTGTTGAAAACGTCTGGGGAGTGGGGGTGTTTCTGGCTAGTGTAGATGAAACTCACTGATCTCCAGTGATGGAGATATTGAGTAGCACCTGAGCCAAAGTACTGTGGTGTTATAAATATCTCATTAAGCCCTACCCTTCCATTCCTGGCCTATTGACTCTGAGTGAAGCACAGAAAGGCATCCATACCTATGGCACTATACCACTCAAGGCAACAGAGGTAACAGTGCTCTAAAATGGACATAACTTACTTCAGGAAGTGATTCTGAATACTAACATTCTTAAAGAAGGACAAAATACCTTGCACTGGGAGTTGGTTGATCTTCAGGCCTTCAAGTAATGTTCCAAAACTGTCATATGCCTTCTGGGGATGGAAAACATCCTGCCGCCAGGGGGCCTTGACTGCTGGTTCGTCACACCTCTCTAGGAATTGCCAGAAATTCTAAAGTAAAGCCATAGAGTTTTTGGTGATTCTTAGAACTGACATCATTTCCATGCTCCCCCTGCCACACCCCAACAAAGGGGCGGCCGCGACTCACCGCAGTCGCTATTGCCGACAGGGGAAGGGCAGTGCTCCTGCTCCTTCCCCTCTTCTCTTCCGGGGGGGGGGGAGGCATGACCCAGGGTGCGTTCTGGGCCTGTGTGGCCTGATGTCAGCCATTCAGCTGCCCCTTCCCTTATATAGGTGGGGCTGGGCACGACCAGGCCCTCTTTGCCCTACCATCCACACCCCAACAATGTCCCTACCCCACCAGATCTCCCACTGGTTGCCAGCCCTGGTTACTCAAAAATATCTTTGGAAGGCTGTAGCAATGCAAGCATTGTCCTCCAAAGATACTAGTGAGAGACAGGAAACCTCAAAATTGAGGTTATTGATATGGAGGCCCAAAGGCCTAACTAGCGCTTGGTGTGTCTTTCTGAGCAAAGGGGAGTGGAGCATAATTTCATTTATAGTAACTTGCCTGAAAGAAATCCTGGAGTTTCCAGATAACTCTGCAATGGACAGAGTGCAGAGATCCATCCATGTAGCACTCTGCTTCCTGAGCAATGGTTCTTACACTACTTCACTGAAGACATACAACTTAGAGCAAAGAGGAGATGACAAATCCCTTGGCACCTAGAACAACCATCCCTTTTAGGATAAAACAGTTAATAGAGGAAAGAATCTGAAACCAGATATTCTGTGACCCAAGAGAAGCATCAAAAGATTTGGAACACCTGCTTCAGCAAGAACCCTTCATCTGTAATGGGGAAAAGGTGAAGAAGTTGACTGGAAAAGTTAACAGATGGGAAAAGACCTACCCAAAAGGCCTCCTGAATACCAACAGAAGGGAGACGCCTCCTGAATGAGGCCTACAGCATGCAGTGGACCCCATTCCACCACCATCTCCACATGATACCTCAGGACTCTTTTAATCTCTAAATCTTGACCAAGATGTCAAAAGCCAATTATGCACTTGTGGTCTGCCCCGTAGTGAGCGTGCTTTTCCTTTGGGTCAGATTCTCAGGTGTACACATGTTTCCCCTCCTGAACTCACTGCACTGCAGATCAGATAATCCCTGAAATTTTCGAAACCTCTGAAACCACAGCTATTCCTCTTGCTGTGCAGGGAGAGCAAAGGGAAACCACATGCATTTTGATTTCTTCAGGTTTTCTCACTCCTCCCCTCCTTCCCCCGCCCACACAACAGTTTCTCCTGCTCATCTGGGATCAAAAAGGCTGTTTGGTTTTTTTTAAAAAAAAATTCACACTGAAATTGACATAAAACTTGAATGGTCTAGAAAATTAATGCTAGACAACAGGCAGCGCGCGCACGCACACACACACAAAGGCAGCAGGCAACCTCCCCAGACAGAGGTTTCATGGAGAGAACAAAGAAGCAGCAGGCAGACCAAGGGACGGATTGGCTCAGCTCAGATCAGAAAATTCTGCAATAAGGTAATCTGGTGAGGACAGAAAACTGCAGGGAAATCCCACTGTGAAGCAAACAGCTGAGGGATAAGTGGTGCATGCATAAAGGGCCAAAGTAGGTTAGCTCTGACAATTGGTTTCCCTGCTGAGGCAAATTTGCTTCTTTTCTTCCTAAGGATGGTGGTCAAGTGTGTTAGATTCAAATGAATGTTGGCTTGCTACAGAAGTGATGTATTAAGGAGAATTATTAGGCAAGACTTCCCAGCAGCGATGGTTAATATTAGGTTTGTTTCCAGTTATCACACTTGAGGCTTTCAAGTGAAGCCAGAGTAGAAGTTGATTACATACGAGTTCAGACATGACTTGATTGGCAAGAAAGCTCAGACAGTATGAATTGGACTCCTCAGTCGTAGGAGTTCAAACAAATTGCCTACGCAGTCTAGGCAGAATGTGGTGTTTTGTTTCCTCCTTTTAAGAAAGAGAAAAATAGCTTTTAATTTTCCAAAGCGTAAATCAAAACATACATTTCCTCGCGCAGCTAAATAAATCCAAGGCTATGGAAGAAAGTAATACAATGCAAGTTCTTCATAGATGTGTGTCAAAATAGCCCAATTTTCCAGATAAAGTGTCAATTACGCAGTGGGTGGGAATTCTTTTCAATACTTCCCAAGGACATCCTAGAAAACGGAAGGTTAAATTTAGACTTAGCACATCTTACTAAGACACATCTGTCTCCAAACCAGTTTAGGGCAATTGTTTGCAGTTTCTGCAGCTATCCTATCCCAAGCATCGATGGGCCCTTATTAGGGCCAGATGTAATGAGTTCTCACCAGCTCTATTACAGAGCTGATCTGGTAATATTCCTCTATCGGATAGAGTCTGTCCAAATTGTCCCACACTTATTGAAACACTTGAACATATATTGTTTAGCTGCCGAAAACACAAGCTTCTCAGGGATGCTTTACTATCAGGGATTACATGTAACTGCTCTCCTAAAGCAAGTATTGTAAAACTATTGAATAGTAACGATCCTATGGTGTTAAAGAAAACAGCCCAGTTTTTATTGCAGGTCCTGATTGTAAGAGACGTATAGCCTATTTTCATCTGATTTGTTCATTTTTCCTTGTTATGGTGGTTATGCCTAATAAAGGTTCAGTTGTTGTTTGCAGTTTGCGGTTTAGGGCAATTGTTTTCTTTGTGCAAATAACCCTATCCACTACACCATAGCTCTTACTTGAAGGCGACCTGCTGGATGGAAAGGGGCGAAACAAGGTGGACTACAGTTCTTGCAGCCACTTCCAGGGCAGGCTGTGATGCTTATTCAAAAGGCAGTCTTGAGTTGCTCTTTGCAGTTAGTGCCACCAAAGGCTCCCAGGCAAAGTTTCCCTTCCTGGCTCAGACAGATTCAGCAAAAACAGAGTGTGAACTGAGGAGGTCTGAACCTCCACTTTGATCTTGCTGCTCTTGGCTGATTCCAGGATTTTTTAAATAAAAAATCTAGCCTTTTTGACTTCTGGTATCAGAATATAGCTGGGGGAAAAATTCTTTAATAACACGAGTAAGACAAAGCAGAAGACAAAGCTTTACCTCCCCCCAGCCAACATTCTCCATTTTTGCATAAAGAAGCCTTCACATTCCACATTCCACTTTAAACTTAAATGGGAAGTGGCACTTTTCCTGGTTGTGGCTAATGGCAGCAAATCGCCAGGGCAATAGCCTGGTTGCTTTTACATGAAATGAATGGAAGATGTTAAGAGATCTCTGAAATTTAATTCTTACTGATATTGCACATTTTTTTTTATGTAGCGAGATCTCACAGCTTTCCTTATCACAGATCTCTTGCACTTTGTGTGATTTGCAGATCGTATGTGGGAAGTATTTTTCTCTGCTCTCCTCCTGCCCCCAGTTTCTTCTGCAGTAATATGGTTACCTGCCTTTCAGAGAATACAAGGAAAGTTTTGCTTATCCAAGAGGAGAGAAATTGCAGAAAACCTCCAAATGTGATGTATTTGGCTTCAGTGGCTGTAAAAGTCTGCCTTAGTCTGCTGCTTAATATGTATAATGTCAGAAAATACTATTCTGGTGCACAATCAGAAATATGCTGATGGTCTCATACCAGTGTAAAAAGGTCTTCCAAGGGATGTCATTCAGATGTAGGCTGCAAACAAGGCAATATACTGAACATGCCAATAATTCACAGATGAAATCAGGAACAATCTGGTGATGAATCCCTTTTCTGAGAATCACGGCCTATGTCACCTTTATGAATACATATGCATGAAGCTGCCTTATATTGAGTTAATTGGGCTATCAAAGTCAGTATTGTCTATTTTGATTGGCATTGGCGCTCCAGGGTCTCAGATAGAGGTCTTTCCCAACACCGTCTTTTTAATTGCAGATGCAGGGGTTGAATCTAGGACTTTCTGCAAACAGCAATGATGCTCTACCACTGAACTCAGCATCACCCCCTCTTTAACCTTGCTGTGAGCTGATTTAGGGCCCCTGTGAGTGACCTTGTGGGATGGGTCAACAGTTTGATGGTCTAAAGCAGCTTCAGATGTCTGAGTAATTCCTAGCACATTATGTCGGCTGTTGTTGGTTCTGGGAAAGACAACATCTTTTTAGAACTGTAGACCCATCTGATCAAAAAATGTGGCATTATCATCTCTCTTGCTCTGCAATTCTTCAGTCTTATTTAGCTTACTCTGTCTTATGTAACACTGTGGTTAAAGGAACAACAAAGGGATGGAAGCTCGATCAGGACCCTGACGTGTGATAGAAATGCAGCATCACATCTTTTATCAGGGGGTTCTTTGCAAGATTATTACAGAGATACCAAACAAGCAAGCAAAGTCTCACAGCCTCTGTTTATATCACAGCTTCTCGAAGTAAATTCACTTTCATCAGTGTTTTGGGGGTGAGCACATCTTTCAAGGTGGAATCATTTTCATCTTGAGCTGCTAAAGGAAAGGTTCCTTTTGTGTTGTTGTTCAGATGCATTTTGCAATATTAAGTTTTCATTATGGCTTTTTTCATTATGGCTTTTATCATAGGTATCAATCGCAGCTGCTGTTGCCGCGGTCTGTATTTACTTTCTAAAATAATGACAGAAAAGGCAATTTTGCTGTTCTTCTAGATAGAGTTCTTCTCCTATTTATTTCTCACTTAGATCAGAGCAACATACAGCAGGACAAGGTAATTCGACCAGATCAAGGGAGTAAGAAAACATCTACATGTCATTGAAACCCCTGGTCTTTGGGTCCAGTTTCTGGTTTGGGGGGGCCTTGGGCAGACAGTGCCTCGCCCATACCACTTAGAAGAAGAAGAAGAGTTTGGATTTATATCCCCCCTTTCTCTTCTGCAGGAGACTCAAGGGGGCTTACAATCTCCTTGCCCTTCCCCCCTCACAACAAACACCCTGTGAGGTGAGTGGGGCTGAGAGAGCTCCGAGAAGCTGTGACTAGCCCAAGGTCACTCAGCTGGCATGTGTGGGAGTGTACAGGCTAATCTGAATTCCCCAGAGAAGCCTCCACAGCTCAGGCGGCAGAGCTGGGAATCAAACCCGGTTCCTCCAGATTAGATACATGAGCTCTTAACCTCCTACGCCACTGCTGCTCCTTACCCATTCATGTGCTCCTCCCCCACTGTCCACCCATCCATTTTGCTGTCACCTTTGACTTTTGAGCCCTCCCACTCTCTGTTCTCCCAGGTTGATGCACCACCCTCCCACCTTCTCCCTGGGGGTGCTGGGCAGCCCCTATGGCTGAGAGTGAGCATAGCAGCATGCAAGCGAGCAAGTAGGTGGGGGAAGAGCACACAGGCATTTGCCAGGGCAAGCCCACAAAGGAAAGCAGGGGTGGGCCCTGCCAGGAGGCCTTGGCCTCAGCAGCTGCCACACCTCTATTATTTATTGTTACAGTCTTTAACCAGCAGACAACAATAACAGGTTTAGGTTAAATCTCGGTGAGTAAATTTGCTGACTGCACATGACTGGAGTCTATAAATCCCCATCATACCAGCTCACTGACCACCTAAGACTCACCATTGCATTAGAGATTTCCAGTTGAGGAGACAACAGACACAACGTAATTGAAGTCATTGAACAGTGCCACTGTGCTGAGCTGCATGCCAAGGCAGTAGCCCCACTTTGCATCTGTAACTGAAATGTGGACATTTGTCCAGTCGTTAATCATTAATATAAATAATAATAAGCCTTTATTTGGCATAACAATAATCATAACACAATAAAAAACCTGAGATAAAAGGTATACAAATACAAAGGTTTAAGATAAAAGGTATACAAATACAAAGGTTTAAGATAAAATATAAATTATTGATTGTGCATCACCTCCAGTAAAAACTGTGCAACCAATTCACAAGTTTCATTGTCAGAATTGTCCAGAAGAAAAGGAAGTCTACTTGATTCTTCCATTTCACTAGGTATCCTAGAAAGAATGTTGGAATATTTTGATCTGATATTAGCAGATTTAGGGCAGCAAAGCAGTTGATGTGCCAATGTTTCAATTTGTTGTTCACCACAAGAGCATACCCTTTCGGCCATTTCCAGAGTTGTTAAATCTACCATGCAATAAAAGCGGAGGGGAAAACGATTGAAGCGAGCAAGTGTGAGGGCTCTTCTCTGCATTGGGATTAAGTCAAAAAAATACAAATAGGGAGCCATCCTGTTTTGATATAGGGGTATTGGAAAGATGTAAGGGTGGAACAAGTTTTCATAGCAGCCCTAAATAAATTAATACCATTCGCTTTCCAACAATTTTTTTGTTTTAACAAGTTGTAGGATTCTGAACTAGGATAGCGGGAAAAGCGAAGTCGAGAGATATACCAAGTGATTCAATCTTTCTTACGCATCAGAGAGGAACCATGGGATTAGCCTGAGTATCGCAGACAAAAGTAGGTGAATCCAGCGAAGTGCTCATCACTGCTGGTAGAAATCGCGAGGCTGAAGCTCTCAAAATTCTAAAAGCTCTCAACCAAGCCCTATAAACTAATGAATTTTGGCCCAGTTCTAAAACAGAGGGCCGCATACAGTACACAATTTGGCAGGCCCATAATTTTTCTGCGGAAAAATTTGGATTGGACAGTATTCAAGGTAGATCACAACTGCTTGGAGCCAGATAGGTACTCCATAAAGTAACTTTCAGCGCTTCTATCTTAGAGTTAAAGATTTTTCATGCTGCTGGGACAAGGGAGTGGCCCTTTCCATAAAAGAAGCGTGCAATGGCAGAATAACTGATGGTAGCACCTGCAATAGCAGCTTTTGTGGGGTAAACCAGGGAGAGGTTATAAGAAAATGTAATTCCCCAAGATATTTGTATTGGTTAACCTGCTCCACTGGCACCTTATTAATCGCCCAGCTCTGTTTTTTGTCTTGTTTGGCAAAGCTCAAAATCTTGGTCTGTTGATAATTGATAACTAGTCCGTTATCTGTACAAGTAACTGCCCACATCTATTCAGCAGTCGAATTGCTAAGGCCTACTTTTGAAGCTGCAGATAGAAGGATGGTATCATCAAAGCATATAGAAGTATTGGAATATGCCTTGAGCCTAATTTAGGGGCATGGTTATTAATTTCCAATAAAGGCTGATGGAAAGGTCACCTCAAAAATAAAATTGAAAAGGGTTGGTGCTAACACACAGCCCTTGCCTCTACCACCTTTAAAGCAGTAGAAATAGGAATCAGTCATGAGACCTCTTCACGTGAGCACTTCTTTTAACTCTGCAAGTAGCTCTTGTGTTGGTATAAAGTTGCCCTGATTAGAGAAAAGAAGTTTATTGTCTATTCCTTGTATAGCCAATTTATTCCAAAGAGCGTTCTCTAGAGACTGTGTCAAAAGCTGCCTTCAAATCAATGAAGGCAGCATAAAGTTTGCTTCCTGGACTTTTGGAGTATTTATTAACCAAAATGCGTAAGAAGCATAGCATGGTCTAACGTGGATTTTCCCTCGTGAAGCCTATTTGCTCTGGGCCAATGATGTTCTGATGAATCATTCAGGCCTGTAGTTTGGATAGAAGTGTCTTTAGCATATATTTTCCCAATGACTGATGTCAAACTAATCATGGAAGTTAGCTTTGAGATCCGATGGGTCACCTTTTATAAATAAGGTACAATGACTCGTAGATAGCCAAGGCTTAGGAATGAGGCCTGGAGTCATTGATTTGGGTGAATAGATTGGCCAAAAGGGGTGCCCACCACTCTATATGCGACTTCAGTATCTCTGGGGAAATTATATCTGGGCCAGAGGCTTTACTGAGGTTTCAATTCAGTTATTAGATCCATGATTTCCTGAGGTTGTAACAGGAGGCCATTTGGAATCCATCTTAATGATGGAGATGGATGGATAAATGTTACTGGTCTCTTCCTTTTTGGAACAGCTTCGCCAAAATGATCTATCCAAACCCTCAGGGAGAATGGAAGAAAACGCCCTCATTTTATTGGAGTGCAAGTCCTGTTTGTCAAGGCTCCAAAACTGTGTCTTGGAGTCATTGGAGATTACAGCTTGATCATGTTATCCACCTGATTCTGCGCATACTGAACCTGTTTCTCAGTCATTAAAGAATGCAGAGTAGTTTTATATTGAACTAGCTGATCATACGCGACACAGGATTTCTAAAATCTCTTGAATTGTTGGTAAGATGCACCTAATTAATTTTGTTTAATTCATGGCACTCTTTGTCGGAAACCAGGGGGGCACCTCTAGTGCTGTATGGAGGTTTCTGCTTAACGGACTTTACAAGATAGTCTGTGATATACTTGATTAATGTTTCAAAATTGCCCGAATTGCCACACAATTGCTAAGAACCTGCCTTATAAAAAAAAAAGCACTTAAGAGATTACCTAGATGCTGAGAATTAATTAGCTCATTACGGTAAGGGCCAAATGTGGGATGTCCAGAAAAATGTAGGTAACATGCTCTTTAGATGTATCCATAGGAACGATCCACCCCCCTCTCTCCTGGATGGAGAACAAGGGTTCGTGAGAGAGAGGTGATCTCCTAGTAGAAGGTCTCCTATCTTAAAAGACTGGACTGAAGTTCTTAATTTTGGTGACATAAAACAATAATCTATAACAGCTGCATTTCCCCAAGCTGTACTAACAAATGTGAAATTATTAGAACAGTCATAGCATTTTTAGACCATTGAGCCATAACATGTTTAATGTTTGATAGCGAATTCGATCAGATTCCTAGTAGTGTAATTGGTCTGGGTATCCCTAGAATGACGCTCTGATGGAGAAGTAAGAGTGAATAGACATAATCGATTATCATCATAACCTTCACGTTCCAAATATGAGGTTAGATTATTACCCACTCTCGCATTAAAGAAATCCCCCCAATATAGTAATTTCAGTTGAAAGGATATTTTAGTTCTAGCTCCTCAACAAACGAGGATAAATTTTGCCACGGGTCATCCACTTAACGCTATTATTCAAGCACCAGGGCGGATATAACGTATTAATGAATATCAGTGATGATTTGCCCCGACCAATCAGCTTAATGCTTGAATTAAGTGGGAGGGGGGGTTGATAGAATTTTGCTGGCAGAGAGACAGAAATTAAAATGCAGAGAGAGACCACCAGAAGGACGGCCGGGCCCATTGCATTTCAATTGCTGGGGAGCAGAAGGCCCTGTAGCCCTCAAAATCTATGGGATGATATAATGCCAAGTTTCCTGTAAGAGAATTAGATCTGCTTTTCTCAGATATTTGAGAAAGTTTGGGTTCCCGCATTTATTCCTCCACCTCGAGATATATTCCAAGACAGGAACCCCCGAGAAAGATCAAATTGTTTTGGCGTCAGGGTGGAAGAATCCAGGGATAGAGAATTGCTGGTAGAGAAATCGCTGTATGCAGCCATTGAAGGATGTTCTCTTATGAGAGGCTGCATGCACAGCTGGAGGAAATGCCACCTCAGCAGGACTCCCTTGGAGGAGGGACCAAGATATTCTGGACACTGTCCAATAGGTGAGGGACTTCCAGCCGTTGGTTGCTCTAGAGTTCCCCTTGGGCCTCCCAAGGCTTCTCACAGGCTCCTGTTTCCATGTGTTTCCGCTTGTGTCATAGCTGTCCATTTCAGTCAATGTATAACGATGATAGTATTGTGGGAACTAGCAGTCTAGAGTCAGTAGAGTGGAAGCCTTGAAGCAGCAAAGAGCAGCACTCTGTTTGGCAGATAGAGGACCATTGGCTAATACATTACTAGAATCTTCTTGTTGGTGCATTATCAAATCCTTATCCATATTGGTCAAAGTTAAGGTTGTAATAAAATGACTTTATTTTATTAGGGCATGGTGTTATTGCTACTTCTCCTACCTGAGGTAATTCTGCAACTGGCTCAGGTGCTTCTTACGCCCCAATAGTTGTTTCTAGTTATAACCAAAACTTCCTTGTAAGTCCTTGTTTGTGCTTCTTCTTTAGTAGTTGATATTTGCCTCTGGTGCTTTGGATTGTGATGGATCATGCCAATTGATTTCTATTAGTTCTTGTGCCCACGATTTTGCCTCCTGTTTACGTTGACCATCTCAGGATGTAGGGTTTCCAACTGGTTTTGGATCGACTTCCCATCTAAGTAAGGTATATTTGGAAGTTGGAAGCAGCAGTGGGCTCTATGCACTTGTCCAAAGCTCGCTTAACTCCCATAATTCGAGGAGTTCTGCTTGGATTTTCTTCTTTATGTTGGGTGTTTGCTTTTCCTGTATTGAGTGGGTAGACTCATTGTACATATGTTCTTCTGTTTCTTTTGTAGAGGTGAGGAACTGAGAATCAGAGACAATTGTGCTACCAATTGTCTCCAATCATTAATTAAATCTTGGGTTGGAAGACTGAGCTTTGGCACAGCCATTCTGGAAGCCTCAGTTCCAATAAGATTGTTGACAGTTGTATTTTTTAAACATTCTCACCCACATGTATATCATATTTTTCTTGCAGATAGTCCTTAATTTTAAAAGTCTGTTAGGAGTCATAGCCTTTGCGTGAATGTAAGGAGCAAGTCTTCTGTAGTAAACTCCATTTTGGGAAGCTGTCTCAAATCTTAAAAGATATAAATCTGCTGGTTTATGCAGTGCAATAAGGGAGCAAAAGTGATTGTCTAATCCGGTAGGTAGGTGTCCCCAACGATATGCATTCAGGACTGGACTCTCTCTAATATACAAAGTTATTTGCTCCCTTTGCAAAACTTTCGAGGGATTGGGAAATTCAGTTTAGTGCAGAGATTTGGTTTCTGAGATTTAAAATGAGAACTGAATTGTTCTCCTACTAGCTTAGAAGTTGGATTGCTAAATTGCTCCATTGTTTGACTGAGCCTATTCAGTGACTCTAGTTTAGTTCCAATATTGTTAAAATTGTCCAAAAAGAAGTTCCAAGGTTTTGGAAATAAGCATGACTTGGCAAGAAGCAAAAAATCCCAGTCAATGGGGCTGCTTTTGCTTAATTACGCGTTGTGACCAGCTTTCGGCGAGGGAGACAGGGGGGGAGTGCATGAAGTTCATTTCAAGGCAGCATCTTCGCTTATGTTGTTGGAAGTTCCTCTAATAATAGCAAACCTATTTTTCCAGGTCAACATCTGTTAACAGTTCCTCCAACTGTGGATCTATCTTGAAAAGTAGTTAGCCTATTTTACTTTTGTTTTTTTTTTCTGCCCAGATAAATTGGGGGAGGACCGCCGACGTTTCCTGTTTCCCATATTTCTCAAACAGAACAATATTTACACAAGGAGAAGTAAAAAATCACATAAACAGCAAAAACTCCTCGTACTTAACTACAGCTGGAGTAATTTACTAACTAAAAAACTGCTCAGCGAAGCGTCGAGGATGCAAGCTCATATTTCAACTTGGAGGAACTCATAACATTTATATCAACTTCTATAAGCTTGATGGAATTATTATAAGACGGCAGAAGGTTAAAAATATGATAAAAGTTAATAAATATTTGGTAAAAGTTAATAAATATTTGGTAAAAGTTAATAAATATTTGATAAAAGACTTGCGGAGAAGGTAAAAGTGTGCTTCCCTCACGCCTGCCGGAACCGGAATCTAATGATAAAAATGAACACTGCTCATATTCAAAAGCTACTGTTGCTCACCTAATCATTAATATGTGGTGGTTCATGAGACACCTAGCCTTTCTTGTAGCAATATTTCAGCTGCAGCCCTGTGAAATGTGAATCTCTTTTCAACCTTGTAAAACCAATCCAGTTAGTTTTGTGCTGCATTATTTTCACTCACTTGTCTGTCCGTTGGACCATTCATGGTCCTCTGCTTGATCTATAAGTTACTGACCTCCATAGTTTGTAGCTTGAGAAAGCGGACTCCTTCCTAGCATCTCTGTGTGCACAGTGGCAGCACACTTAACTGGAATTCTTCTGCTAGTTCTGGGGATTCTCTTGCACTGAGGTGAGCTGCTTCTCCCATCCCCAGGGGCTTTTATAGATGCAGTCCTTACCTTGCAGCTGAGTGCTTTACAGTGGGTTTTCCCCATGGTTTTTTGTTTGAATGGGATTCTCCAGCTGTGAAGTGTCCACAGCTGAGCAGATGCACCATTTGGCCTGTTTTCATGAATGGAAAATTCCTTGTCCTTTTTTTTCAGTAGGGTTAAGAGCAGCTAAAGTGGGAAATGGCAGAGTTGCTTTTTAAATGTCAAGAGATAGGTGATCCATACTGATCATGGATCTTTCACATAGTTGTATAGGTCAGCTTTAGTACAGTTCAGCTTCAGTCTCTCTCCGCTCTGCAGAGCTGCCTGCCAACATGCCTATGTGCACAAGTTAAAAGTTTGTCTCTGTCCTTAGCAGCCATGGTTCAAGAGAAAGCACAGAATAACAAGCAAACTGTCTACCAATAGAACCAAATGAACTTCCTTCAAGCCAGTGATTAAACACCACTTTGCATAGACAAATCAGCATAGTCCTTTTCACTGGAAAGAGATGCTTATAACTATGATGACTGGAAAACAGGTGAACATCCACAATTACATTCTCTCCTGATTCCCCTGCCCCCCACTCTGATGTTGTTAAACTCTAAGCCTCACAGCCAGGCATTAAAACAGGCAATAGATCTGAATGTTTTCTAATATTACTGACTGTTTTTAATTTTCCAGTTCTGGTTATTTACAATCACTATGCAAAAGAATGGTTTGTATTGGGTTTGGGTTTTGATTGATTACCATCCAACTGTGCATTCCTAATGCAAACCAGGCACTTTATATGTGCAGGAAAGACAGAAACTGAAGTCTTCATTACCAATGTAAGTATTGACTTAACAACATTTGCTCAGGCCAGTTAAGTCCAAGTGGCTTGTTCATTTGCAATCAAGAAGACCTGATTACGGTTATATTGGATCTTTCAAAAAGGTTCTCATTAATTTTAAATACTGTATCTCAATTGCTTCCTTTAGATATACTAAACATTGTTCTAATCTTGGCTCAGAAACAGATGTTCCAAATTATCCCAAGATCCATGACACTGCGATAATTTCCTCTGACACTCCTGCTAATATATTTGTTGCTGTTTGAGGTGCCTGATGGGCTATCTGCCCCCCTCACCAGGAGGTAGCACAAGTTGTTTGTGAAGCGCTTCCTTTTCCCCCAAGTTGCACCTCATAATTTCACATCTTGGCTCACTTTGAGGGACGTGCAGGCAAGCCAGGAGAAGGAACTTGCATGATCACTGACTTGCAGAATTATTTTAAGGATCAGCGGGTACATTGTCCCTGAGAGTTGCAAGATAAATCCAGATCACTTCATGTGAAACTGCCTGATGCTGGGTCAGATCACTGGTCTACCCAGCCCAGAATTGTCCCTTCAATCCAACAGCAGCTCTTCTGAGTCTCTCAAGCAAAGGAAGGTATTTCTCAGTATTTTCTTTGTGGTGTCCTATAGCTGGAGAGGGCAAAGATAGAATTCAGAACTGTCTGTATGCAAAGCTGTACTGGAGGTTATTTTTGCATTCTATGCTAAAGACAGTTGAATCCTATTCAGTAAATGCATTGCAGAGAATGGTCCTAAACAAAGCGTCTCTTCTTATGGCTGTGGGAAGCTGGCAGAGCAAATCAGATATAAGTAAAATATCAAAAGTGCATAGAAATTCCTAAATTAAGGGAGGGGTATATGAGATTATAAGAGGTGCTCATAATGAGTAAAATGGCTTTGCATGTCCAAGAAGGCTTGTAAAGGAATGGCAATTATAAACATAACTGGAAATGTTACTTATGCTGGCATGTATCTTATTAAGACTGGAGGAAGGTCCTTCAATGTAAGGGTGGAAGGCTCTTTAGGATGAAGGAAAGCGTCAAATTTTGCTAAGTGGCATAATAGAATACATGTTACTAAGATTAAGAAAAATCCTTTTTATTGTAACTAAGATTTGTCCTTGGTTTTTTTCTAGCATATATTATGTCATATCAATTCTGTGTTTTATAATCTGCTTGTGATTATTGTTTTTGCATAAGTGCATATTAACAAAATTGTTTTTGTAAAAAATGTAGAGTTCATCTCCTTGCAATGGACTCTTTTAGAACTCTCTGAGGCATACGGCAGAGAATGTTGCCCCCTCCTCACAACACAGGCAAACATCAGCAGTTGATATTGTGACCCAATCCCCAAACTCATGTGATAGTGAGCCCTCAGATCTCAAGTAAGAAAATCTTCTGCCCTGGTACTGTGGCTTTTAAATTTTTTATTTGCAGATTTTGATGGGGAACTTTCCTTAGAATTGTCACACATTACCATACACTAAACCCAGGGCTAGCAGGTCAAACTTTTAATGTGAATGGTCAGCCCATCACAGGATTCAGTGGTTCAAAGCTAAAGTTCTATCCTTTTTATATGTATCGTAATTTGTAATATCTTGGATAGCACTGGAACAACATTTGCAATCTATGGGAACTTTCCAAGGTCCTGAAGAACCACTTTTTCAATCTATAGGAGCTTTCCAAGGTCCTGAAGAACAAATATTTGAATTGTATGGAAACCTAATCTCAGCTACTAGACAGTGCTGTTTGTATGCTGTCGCTGGTCATTCTCTAATTTGCACTGATTCACCCTTGCCATTAACATATGTGCTGAATTTCTGGCCAGATCAGTACAATTTGGATAGATGGGATTAATTGCATTTTATTATGCTTTATTGGGTAGGAGAAATTTGAAATTTTATTATTGTTGGATGTTTTAATTATGCATTTTAAGTTACCTTGAGTCATGGGAGCAGGTAGCATATACATGTAATAATAAATGAATGGATGAATATGATTTAAGCAAATAAATGTGTGGCATATAATTTACAAGTTAGCCAGCTATAATGCCAGACAAGATTTGAACCTTGTTGCAACATATTTCAGGGGCAGGTAAGATTCTGACTGTGTGACTCCCTCTAGATGTGTTCTCACAATCATGGATCCTGGGACAACACATGGATTAATATCAACCTCAGATTTGCTCAAAAAGTGAATGTGAGTGTCATGGCTCAGTCAAATTTAGCTGTGTTGGGGACCCTGAGAACTCCTCAGATGAGGAATTAGACACTGTCATCACACCTTCTTCTCAGCCATCAGCAGAAGCACCAAAGAAGGATGAGCCAGTCCAGGCATGACCAGACTCAATGTCTCAACCAGGCATAAGCACAGAATCCCCTCAGCCCTCCAGCTCCAGACCAGATACAGGGGACCTGAGACTGACCTCCCCCTCATCTTCTGAGCCCTGTGAACAATGATGGAGAAAGCTGCACAGTAGCTTACATGAGAGAAGATGCAGCATTCATTTGGCTGCTCAGCATTGGCTAGCCCTCAGCTTTGATGGAAAGTGCTTGCAGAAATCGGTCTGATGCCTGAGCCAGGTGCACAGCATCTCTGGCTGTCAAGTGAGCATCTGGCTTAATAGCAGCCAAAAGAAGAGCTGCCCTGTGGTAGCAATGTCTCTTTTACATGCCTGTACCAGTGACTTGCTGTACTTTGGCTCCTGTTTGCTCACCTCCCATCCTGACTTCAGCTTGTGCTCTGGCTTCTGTTCTCGGTCTCCTGACCTGACTTTGGCTTATATGCTTGACACTATGGCTTCAGGATAGAGCCAAGGGCTGTCTCCACCTACAGGGTTCCTTTAGAAGGGCTTGTCGTGGGAGCAGGATGTCAGAAGAAAGCAAGGAGGATTCTTTTACAGCACCTCCTTTTTCTTGTGCTTGCTAGTAACTTCTCACTGGTCACCTTAGCTGAAGTTTGGCCCTTCCTCCCTGGGTCTCCCAGGGTGCAGCTTTTAAATGGCTGCCTGGGGGTGTGACAACTCTGGCCTTATGCACTGCCTCTATCCTAGGGGGCCTGTGGAAGTGGTGGGTTTGAGGCCCAATGGGCAGCTGTCTGCTTGGGATCCTATTTTTCCTGCCCCCCAAGCTTTCTAGGGCTTTTCCTCTGCCCTAGAGGGGCAGTCTTGCTGCAGTCTACTGAAGTCTGTTCCCTGCCTTACCCTTCCAAAGAAGACTTCCTGGCTCCCACTGCAGACGAGGGATGGGCCATTGCTTCTGAAAGGTTCTGCTCCTCCTCTGCCACTCTTATTGCCACCTATTGGGAATTGGGCAGCGTTTTGCACTCCTGAAAAGAAAAGTGAAAGAAAGGGGAGCCTCAGGCTTTATCTCCATAGCACTTTGCTTCTGCTTTAACTGACTATGAATACCATTGATCCATTTTATGTAATGAGGCCTTCGTGAAGAAAACAGAGATGACACACAGGCACCACATGCTGTTTGACTCTGCTTGCTTCATTCAAGAGAAGGGTATTTTGCCCTTGGAGGTCAGTAGCTAACAAGAACTTGACTGTGGACCCGCTATAACAGAACACTTCTAAAAGAGGAATCCAGATAAATGGTGTGACATCTGAGTGCCCTTTCCGAGATCTTTCTGGCTGAATGTGCCTTTTCCCTCTGCTGCAGGGTGTTTGTTGCAACTGAAATATCATAGCAAAGGCTATGGGACTGCAGATGCCACTTTATCTATTCTTGGCAGCAGCACCCAAACCCCTCGAGCTCCAGCTCTGAATATCAAGAAGTTTAGAAAAGATGCATACCATTAGCATGCTAAGTGTTCTTGGTGACACTCATGTTAATTTCATTGTGTTGCCTTCTCTGTTCAGCCAGAATTAACCTTCCAAATTGTCCATTTGCCGTGGCACAGATCTGAAATATCCAAAGTAAGGAGGAGGGTGGAAAGAAGGCAGAATGGGCCGCGTCCTGGAGCAATATTGAAGTGGTTTGAGGGAGCCTGTCTTTGTACTTTGCTTTAGGGTGTGCGTATGCATGTGTGAACTGCAGTCAAGTCGCTGCTGAGTTATGGCAACCCAGTAGAGTTTTCAAGGCAAGAGACTGGTAGAGGTGGTTTGCGATTGCCTTCCTCTGAATAGCAACCCTGATATTCATCAGTAGTCTCCCATTCAGGTACTAGCCAGGACTGACCCTGCTTAGCTTCTGAATGACAAGATCAGACTAGTCTGGGTCATCCACAGCAGGACCTTTTGGGATGCAGATCTCTTTTTTTAATTATGAGAAATGCCCCATTTCTTATTGTTTTGTATGCCAAAATGAATTCTAATTAATGATATTCTGATGCCTGACTGTGTAGTTTAGATAGTCTGTGTTCAGAAGAGGAGAGGCAGTCAGACTCGCAGTGGTGGCGAACCTTTGGCACTCCAGATGTTATAGACTACAATTCCCATTAGCCCCTGCCAGGATGGCCAATTGGCCATGCTGGCAGGGGCTGATGGGAATTGAAGTCCATAACATCTGGAGTGCCAAAGGCTCGCCACCACAGGACTAGAGTGAGTCAGGAGAGAAAGACAGCTGAAAGGAAGCCAAGAGATTTTTCCAGACAGGTCTGATTTCCACCAAACACTGCTAGCTTGGGAAGGATTTCTTGATAACCATCCTCTTCTCAGCATCATTTTGGGACAGTTTTGCTTTCTCCGAGGTTAAGTGATTTCAATTATTTCTGGAGTTTCACAAGTTGGATTTCTGCATGAGAAAGTTTAATTTTGCTTGTCCTGTTTTTCATTTGTCCCTGAGAGAGTGTTGCTATTAGCCAAACAGTGACTGTGACTTTCCCTCTAACCCATTACCACCTTAGTGCTGGTCCTGGTCCTCTGACAACTCTGCACTCTGTCAATCAGTTGTCACTTTCTTATGCGCAGCTGTGATTTGAAGCATGTATACATTAATAATGACTTTGGCTATCATTCTTTGTGTTATTACTATTTCCCAATTGCTTCAGTGTTTATTTTTCACCAAGTACTCATACTCATTATCTGAACTATAAGCAACTGCGACGAGAGAGAGAGAGAGACAGAGAGACAGAGACAGACAGAGAGAGAGAGAGACAGAGAGAGAGAGGCTTCCTCGCACATGGCTTCCCAGGGAGCGGAAGCATTGTGGAGCTGGGAGCTTTATCTCAGCCATGAGCATGGGACTGGTAGCATTTAACTCCATGAACCAAAAGATTTGTGTGAGATAAATAGTTCCTGCTTGAACTATCTGCAGTTCCCTTCTCTAGCTCACAACTCTGATGGCACAAGGAGCAGGGAATTGGTGCATGATTCACAGGGGTCCTACTTAGAGTCTCTGATTCTTGAGATTATTGTTTCGCACCTGATGGCTACACTATGATTTAATGACACACAATCCCTTTTCCTCTCATGCTTGATCTGGAGTGATGCTCAAAGCCTAATATGATCTGGCAAATGATATCAGAAGCTGGATTAGGAGGGGAGAAAGGACCAGCAAGGCATTTCATAGAGGAAAGGATCTCTCTACCATTCCTCTGTCGTATCTGAGAAATTGGGCAGTCTTTCCCCCAGAGGGATATGAATCACAAAAAAACAAATGAATCCATTTTGAAGCCTTTCATGACTTGCGTAACCTGTGCCAGGTTCATTAGGAATCCTTTCAAAAATATATCTGCTGGGAGCTCACTATAATAACATAGCGCATGCGCGCGCGTGCCCACACACACACACATACACACAGCTTTGGTACTGAGCTGAAAATTCCAAGAAAGATATTGATGAAACAATTTGTAGTTACAATTCAAAGATATTTATAGTAATATCTGAATGAGAGTTTCAAGCTTAATCCCCTCTGAACCATGACAGCACCTGGCCTGGTCAATTTTTGCTATTTTAGTCGATTTTTTTCCCGAGCATGCGTGACTTACATTGGGCAATTCAGCTGGGTGCAACTACTCCCTAGTAAATGATGAAGCCGGATTTCTCTTAGAAGGGAGCTGAAGTTGCTAGAGCAACTACCTGTTTGTTGCTTCAAGTGTTAATTTGGCCCCTGGGTCCTCAGAAAAAAATTGGGACTATGACATTATAGAGATGCCAAACCAAAGGTGGTCAAAGATGGGTATTGAACATAAGCTACATCTCATCTTAGCCCCTGCCCTGTGGCTAGGAAAACACACTTTCCCACCACCATTGTGTCTGACCTGTGCAAACCTGCAATGTTGTCCTAACAGGTAAGAGACCTCGGCCACCAAGAAAAAATATCGGATACCTCAGCAGTAAGGAGTATTTGCTAAGCACTTTACAGGTAAAAATTGACTGAATTTGATTCAACTTGGATTAATCAATTAGAGTCATTGAATATTCTAGGGGGCTTCCACTTGTCATGTTCATATGGATGGCTTTGAGCTGGTGCAGCCTGAGGATGTGGACTGAATACTTGGAGGCATGAAACTAAGCACCTGTCATCTGTATCCATGTCTGGCGTTCTCAGTTAAATCTGCCAGACCCAATGAGTGGCACAAATTATTAACATCTCATCGACAGATTGCTCAATGCCTCTGGCTTTAAAAGAAGCTGAAATAGCTTAACCAAATGCACTAGACTGCAATCATTATTGGCCCATGTCTGCGTTGCTTTATTTTAAGGCCACAACTGTTGAAAGGTTTACAACTCCAGGTATTTCTCAGTGAGACTGATTATCTAAACCCTTTTTGGTTTAGGTTTTGAGATAAGTATGGCAGTTTGGTTGCAGGTGATCTCTGTCGGCAGGGCAGGGCAATTATGATGGTTCTCCTGGACCTTCTTGGCAGTTTTTGATGCCACCCTGATATCTTTCTGGACAACCTGGTTGGGATGGGTCTTGAAGGCATGATCTAGAGCTGGCTGACATCTTTCCTGGAGGGTAGAGTGTAGAATGTGTTGCTGGAGAATTTCAGTTCCCCCCTTGGGTAGCAGGGAGCAATAAAACTCCTCTTCAGCCCCCATATTCTATTTAACACTTACATGGACCTGCTGAGAGATCAGACAGAGATCTGAAGTGAAATGTCATCAGCATATACACATCACCACCCTGCACAATCTTTCAATCAAATTCCAGTGAAGTAGTGAACATGCTGAACAAGTGCTGGAGAGACCGATTGACTGCATGAGAGTAAACAAAGGAAAGCTTAATCTGGCACAGTTGGGGATCAGGTGGGTCAAGAATTAAATCGACACAAGGAAGAAGTACGCAGCCTGTCCTGGATGAGGGATTGGGATCCCCAGGAATGATTCAGGCACACAGTTAGGTGGGGACTGGGGAGTACGTTTTTATCTCATGGAGCTCAGAGCAATGCACTCTGGTGTCCTCCGACATGCAGAAGTTGGGATTTTACCTACCTTGTGAGGTAGGTAAAATGAGAAAGAGTAATAGGCCTAAAATTACCTAACAAACTTCTTGTCAGAGGCAGGATTTGAACCAAGATCTCCCGGATCTTAGTTCAGCACTCTAGGCACTACCCACAGAGATTCTTCTTGTCCTTAGACAGACAAGTGGTAGATTGTAATACTTTGTAATGCTTTTTACTAGCTCAAGGAGGTTCATCCGCTGTGGTTGCTTTTTGAGAAACATGACCGGGCCACAGCCACCACTCCCAAGTTGTGGAAGTTCTTCCCTCAAGAGATGCAATTGGTACCCTCATTATTTAATCATAAAGGGCTTTCAGGTACCATTTGAAAACATCTACCGTATGTTTCCCAGAACTCTTAAAGAAATGAAAATACCTCAAAGAAAAGCAATTACACTGAAATGTAATAAGAGTTGCCCTCAGCTGCACCAGAAACAGGTCTCATTTTGGAGAAGTCAGTCGCTCTTAGTATCTCTTTCAAACTTTTGATGAAACTTATATTGCAGAAGAATAAAAATTAAGACCTTTGGAGCACAGGCAGAGAGCGAGATACACTGTTCTGCTTTCCCCCCTCTTGTAGCAGCTCGCTAAGCCTCCCTAAAAGGTATCCTTTGTGCAAAGCACAACAGTGCTGGAGGATCAAGGGGGGGAGGGAGGTAAAAATGTTTTGTTCCATGGATGGAAGTGCTTTCCATTACTGGAAAACATATTCTTGACCAGTTTACAGCCCCATCCATTCTGGGAGCGGCACATCAACTGTGCTAACAGATTTGCCCTCCCCGGGGCACTTATCCTGGTGGAGGGGTGATCCCACCAGTGTGTGGCTGCCACCATCCCACTCCCCCAGTGCTGGTTGCCACATTAGCATCCCAGCACCACCACCAGTGTAGCTCCTGCCTTTGCCGGTGTTATGCCAGTGGGCTGCAGTCCTCACTTAAGCCAGCCTATTGGCTGACGTAAGTTTGGTGTAGCCAATTGGGGCTTCTCAGCAGCAGGAAGACTTTTTGGTTTCCCCACATCTCTGGGAAGTTTCTTGATGGGGCGGGAGGGCAGCCGGGCACAGCCAAGGCACTGCAGCAAGGTGCCCGGTTTGTGAATGGGTGAATGCCTGAGTCTTAATCAGATAAAGGAGAAAATGAATTATTAATAAAAGCTACTACATCTGTTTTATTAATCATATATTTAATGAATATAGCAAGTCCTTTGCTCCCCTAATGATAGTCTGTGCCACTCCCTTGCTCCACCAGATCATTTTTCTAGACCTTTCCTGAACAGTACCCAGAGGACATTGCAATCTATTGACTTTTACAGGGACAACAGATTTTTCACAATTGCGTGGCTTCTGCAGGCTGCCCAAGCAAGTTCAGTGAGTGACTACTTGGATAAGAATGCCACTTGCATTTATCTAAAGATGACAAAGTCAGTAAGGTGGATCCAACCCTCTTTTCTGCTGAGGAAAAGTGGAGGAAGGTCCTCTTTGACTAAGCCACCCAAAAATGTTATGATTGGGAACACAGGACTCACATGGACAAAAGCCATAAGAGATAAGAAGGGAACCTGGGCAAAAAGTTAGTTTGATTTACCCCGTTGGGTTAGAGCTGGCAGTTTAGAAACACACCTGGACAGCTGGTGAGCAGCTTCTCTCAAGTGACAAGTTGCAAAGTTAGAGGCGTATAAAAATCTCTTTCCAAACTTCATACTGTTGTAGCTGGTTTTGGACTCAAACCTACTTCCCTAGCCTGATGGTTCATTTACTTTTGGGACCCACACTCTGCAGATGAAATCACTGAACTTTCCCCTCTTAGATCTTGGAACTTAATCCCTGGATCTGTTCTGCCTCACCTGCACCCGAACTGGACTCTTACCTATCTTTGCAGGATCAGGCTTGTGGGTTTTCTGCCTCTCCTTCATTCCCTCAAAGCACCCCGACTCATCTTAATGCTTGCCTGTCTTTCCCCCCAGTGTTCCTCCCCGCCCCTCTCCCACCACACACACACACACACACGGCAATAGCTAAAAGGCAAGTAAGGTTGTATAAAGGATTTACTGGGTCACTGAATAAACTGTTCCACTGTCACGTTTCGCTGTTCCTGCCATTACATTTTTTTCCTCTGTGTCTTGAGAATAAAGATTTTTCTCATTCGAAGACTTGTCTTCTTTCTCCTTTTTTTCAGCATACTGCCCCCAAATTGGACCCTGGTATGCACTAGACAGATGGATCCTGAATTAGTCTGCCCTGCAAACACATGTCTGACCCAACATACCCGAGGGATGCTCTGATTACTGGCCTTAAACATTGATCCATTTGAGTAACAAGTCTTACACAGAGTTCCTTCGATGGCTTCAAGTGAAGCAGCTCTGCGAAGGATTGCACTGTTGGAGCGTCTAATCTGACTTTCAGTTCCTGCTTTTAGCACCAAGCAGAGATTGTCCTTCCAGCCTCTATATCTGGATGGTAGAACTTCCTTTTATGAGATTTTTACTGGGAAAGACCACACATTTCAACAGTGTAGCAGATGGTCAAAGGAGCAAAGACAGCCTGCGTATACACACGGGGCAGAAATGAGCCAGTGAACTTAGAAGAGAGCGTTCACCATGAAATAAAGAAGCATTTCTCAGAATTGCTTTCTTGGATTGTAGGAAAAAGATAATTCTCATCTAATGTGTACAAAGATTAGCTGATTTCATGATAATTTGCATCAAAGGGACTTTGTCAGAGTGTCTGGCACCTTCGTTCCTATTGTTGTTACCTCCTCTGTTCCAATTAAAGTTGAATTAAATGCCAAGGATTTCTTTCATGCTTATCTGGTTTCCTTCCCTTCCATCTAAGTTCTGGGCTGGGCCTTAAAGGAGCAGTGAAGGGAAGAAATGGTTCCCCCCAGTGTCTCCTTTTCTGGTCAGTTCTTGATGGCTTGCTATGGGCAGGGAAAGCATCACTCCCCACAGGCAATGGAGCAAAGCAACTAAGGAAGTCGATGAAAGCTTTATCAGGTATTGTTAGAACAAATCCCTCAAATGCAATTTGGTGATGAGTCAAAACAAAATTGGAAAGGAACATGTCACTGGAACCAAGAAGTAAGAATGTGCCCTTGGGAGCTGACTCAAGGAAGACAGGTTGATTTCCATTCTTACAAAAAATACTCAGGGAATTTTGTACTGAGCAGCCATTGCCTCCTTCCAGCTTCAATCTTCCCAGGCTGGGAATACTTTTCATGGATTGGAAGCTGCCAAGGTTGCAGGGATTTGTACCAAAAGGAAATGCTGCATTGTAAACAGCCTGCCATATGAATTGTGCTTGTTTTTCTTTGTGTTGAATGATTCACCTCCCAAATTAATCTTCATTCCAAACTTGGCATTTGTTTCATTCATTGTGTAGAATGAGCACAAAGAAAGTTGTTACTGACACAGATCACAGTCCTGGTGACTGAATCAGGTATGCTGGAAAGCAGCACACAGGACCTGACCTAGACTCTCCCTTTTGAAAAGACATAATCCAGCCTGACATCTGAAATAACTCAGGAAGGCTGATTACAGACAGGAGAGCTTACCTCTTCTCTGCCCCACCACAGCATCAGGTGCGTGCCTGAAATGCTCTTGCTTTCCCTGGGGAAAGCCAAGAGAAAGAGCAGTAGGCGCATGGCAACTTCCTTGTACATCACAGGTGGCAATTGTACATTAGTACAAGGAAGTTTGCCACACTGGGGTTCTGTTGCCAGTGCGCTGTGGGGTCCTCCTGCATAATCAGCCAAAGTTGCTTTTAAAAGGGGATAAAATGATAGTCCATTGCAATGTATATTGTGTGCATCACCTTGCCCCTACACAGTGTCATATTGATGGTAACATGTAGCTTGGATTTTAGCTTCACTTAGTACAATCTATTTCTCTGAAATCCTTAACCCCTACCCAACTTCCTGTGGACCCAGTCTTCATGGGCTTCAGCCAGGGAAATTGGGATATCAAGTCGAATAAACTAAATTAACTAAAACTGAAGACAAGGGAAAATCCCAGATATCTAGATATTTACACTAAATTATGTTGGACCCAAGCCAGCCTTCTTTCTAAGAATGACAAGCAAATTTCTTCAGTCCCACACAAATCCCTGTCTCTGATCTCAGAGGCTACAGTCATATACAATATAGTTCCACTTTCATCAAGCACCTAGAAATGGCTCTGAACTTTCATGGCAAATAGATGCTCTGGTCAAAACTGGATCACCCTTTGTCCAAAAGAGATTAAATCTACCAGGACAGTCCAATGTGGAATGGAAGTGAATGGGTGAGTCTAATGGATTCTCTACATTTATTGTCTACATTCACTATGGCCACAATCTGAGCCAAGAGGACCATCCCATGCTGATGATACTGCAAGGACAATCGGCTTTGCTTGCCTCTGCTGACAGCCCAAGTCCACACCACACATTTGGTAAAGCAAGCCATTGGGAATGAACACTCATGCGCCAAGACATTTTAAAGTCTTGCAAGTGCCAGACTCCTTGCAATTTTTGCTGCCAGAGGCAAACACAACTCCCTTTCTAGACTGTACCACCCTTCACCAGTCTTTTTCCAATTGCCGAGGATTGTAGACTTTTCTTGTAAGCAATAATCAACAACAGCACAAAACCCTGATTAACTGGTGCCATTCTGCCTAGTGCTTGCCTTGTACCCAAACAGCCTCAGCATCCTTGCAAAATCCATCCCTATGTCTTTGAGGGAGCTGTTCTCATGCTAATTTTCAGTTGTGGTTTCATTTGCAATTAATTACATAAAAACTAAACTAATGGACAGCAATTAAGTGAGCAAGCTGCCTCGTTTTGGGAAAAATCCAAGAATCACGTGGAGACCATGACAACGTACTTGATAAATGAAGTGCAGTCAGAAGGAACCAGGACAGAGAACTAGGCTGGAATTGCAAATGACTTCAGCCTGTCTCTGGCTTTTCTTCTTCTTCTTCTTTTTTTTGCAAGAAGAGGTAGTGATTATCTGAGAATTGGGTCTAAGTGCCAGCAGACTCAAAGCAGACTCAAAGCAGGTGGAACTAAAAGATGCCTCCATCAACAGCTATTAAATACACCCAAACCATCATCGCTTTGATCATCCTGAAAGACACATTTGACGTAACAGGGGGAAGGTGCAGTCTCATAATGTGACCTGAAAACAGTCTAGTGAATCCAAACTCTATCTGAATCTGTGTCCAAGGGGGATCCTCTATCCCAAGACGGGCATTTAAAACCTCATTCAGCTTCTCCTATTTTTTTTCTTTACAGTTGACCAGCTGTGCCCTCAAAGAGTAAACAAAATTAACACAGTTTTCACATGGCAGCTTGGAGCAAAAAGGAACGAGATTGAAACAAAGCCCTTTTGGGCTGTGTTGGTTTGGGTAGACGAGACAATAAATCAAAGAGGCTTGTTTGGAGAACAAACCTGGAGGCAAACACTATACGAAATATAAGTTGAAAACATACTTTTGCATGGGGGTTATAGAACATGTATACATAGGCTGTTCCTTAGGAACAATGGCACCATGATTTGTTCAGGTGGCTAGGAAGTAGAGCCAGAACCAAACCTGGCAGGTTTTATAAGTAGGCAAGGAATCATCTGAGCCTCTGCTTTTTCTTCAAATCCTGATTGCCTGCCAGATAGTCCAAGCAAAGTGTTTACCTCTCTCCTGTTCATAGCAAGATAGGGACACAGCCTGTCTATTCCTGGGAAAACAAATCTAGGGCCTCTGTCTCTATCTTCCTGCATTACAGCCTGAACAGCTCTGCCTGCCTCCCAGTGAGCGCAAGACATATTTGGCCCCTATCTAACAGGTACAGCCTCAGATAACAAAATGGTATGTGCAAAGCAGGACCAATCATTATATACAAACAGAACCAGAGGTGGAATCCAACCAGTTCTCACCACTTCTCTAGAAGTGGTTACTAATTTTTTCTGAGTGCCGAGAAGGGGTTACTAAAGCAACCTCCCTGCCCAATAGAGACTGGAGGTGCGTGTATGCGGCGGCACCACTGTTTGAATCCCACCACCATCAGAACCTGTTATTAAAATTTTTGGACCCCACCACTAATCAGAACGTTTCCTTTCCCCACCCTGTGAAGCCCAAGCTAGTGCAATGACTGGTAGAAACTGGAAATGCTGTGCATAGAAACCCTGTTGGAAAGCAAACTGTCTGGACGATGCCTGTGCCAGCCAGTTTTGAACAATGCCCCAGCCAGACATTTATTCCCTTACTGAGGGTGAGTCCAGACTCAGTGGCAAATATCTGCTGTGCTGTACCGACGGTCCCAGGTATAAACTGTGGCATTTGCAGTTAGAGGGATCAGTTAGTGAATTATCTCAACTTGAGACCCTTGAGAGGCATCACAGTAGAGAATAATGGCCTCGGTAGACCTAATGAGCTGCCTTATTGTAAGGCAAATGTCAGAGAACATTGCAGTTAAATTAACTACATTGGAGAATGGAGAGGATTAAGATTCAAATCATGCTGATCTACTTGCACAGCAACGAGGAGGATGACTTCGGCAACATCAACAGCCTATGCGGGCAAACTCTTAAAGTTGCGACCAGAAGTTGAATTTTATTAGCAAGTGGAAAACATTCATGCTTCAGGACTTTATTGAGGCTATAGCTGTGTACCAGTCTGCAAAAGCCCAACACCATCCTTGGGAATTCATTATCTTGCAGGTCAGCATTGGACAAGGAGCCCATTATTCTAGAGACTTCGCCACATGTCATGTTCCAGCACTGCCAATTTCATTTGCTGCCGTTTCTCTTCTGACCACTCACATTCCGTGTCCTGACTGAGACCTTTATATTATATTCAGACCAAAGGTTTTGGCCGGCAGCCCAGGCTGGGCTAATTAGTCCTGCACAACTGGAAAGCTACCAGGACAAACGTAGCTCACTAAACAGGATTGTGGGCTATTATATTTTCACATTAAAAACCACCTTATAAGGGAATCAAGCCATCACTCCAGCTAGCCCTCTACTGTCTACTTTGTCAAGCAGCTGTTCTCCGAGTGCCAAATCTACTTGAAAATGCTAAGAATCCAAATATATAAATTTATATATACATTTATATATATAAATATATACTTATATATGTATATAAATATATACATATGTATGTATATATGTGTGTGTATGAAATGTTTATATGTGTGTGTATATAGGAGTGTATATATGTGTGTATATATAGGAGCAGCAGTGGCGTAGTGATTAAGAGCAGGTGTACTCAAATCTGGAGAAACCGGGTTTGATTCCCAGCTTTGCTGCTTGAGCTGTGGAGGCTGATCTGGGGAATTCAGATTAGCCTGTGCACTCCAACACATGCCAGCTGGGTGACCTTGGGCTAGTCACAGCTCAACGGAGCTCTCTCAGCCCCATCCACCTCACAGGGTGTTTGTTGTGAGGGGGGAAGGGAAAGCAGATTGTAAGCCCCTTTGATCTCCTACAGGAGAGAAAGGGGGGATATAAATCTAAACTCTTCTGTGTGTGTGTGTGTGTGTGTGTGTGTGTGTGTGTGTGTGTGTGTGTGTGTGCATATATGCATATAGGTGTGTGTGTATATATGTATGTGGGGTATATACTGATAAACTTAGTGCAGTAAATAGCTAACAATTCCTAGCATTGAATAGGACCCCTTAAGAATTTTTTGTAGCAGAAAGAGACAACCCCTTTCTCGGCTACCATAGAAGCAACTCCTGTAGATGAAGATACCAGAGGAGATCCACATGTCCTAGGAATGACATTGCTCAGTGGTGTTTTCACAGATGGATTATCTCTGTGAAAGTATCACTGAGCAATGCCATTCCTAGGACATGCGGATCTCCTCTGATAACTTCATCTACAGGAGTTGCCTCTATGGTAGCCGAGAAAGAGGCTGTCTCTTTCTGCTACATAAAATTCTTAAATTCTGTTCATGGATGATTATTAAACAACATGGTCTCCTCAGCCCTGCTGGCCATTCCCACATTTTCCTAGCCCTACTGGGAGGCAGGGACTGCGTGAGGTGGGCCACCACAAACTCAACTCCAGCTCAAGACTGAGTATGTTGAAATAAAGTCCTGCTATGCATTAAGACTCTTGCTTATTTTTTTACTACAACTAACTGCAGCTACCCCTCTGAAATTAGCTCCACTGGAGTGGAGCTTCAGAATCAGCTTTTGTGTGGCTGAGAATGAGAAGCAGAGCAAGGTGGCTGCAAAGATGGTCATTGCACAGAGCAATGAGATGGGCTTCATAGTCATCAGGGAGGATCAGCTGACCTACTCTGGCCTATTGGCACATGGAAGCTTTCTTGGCAACTGTGGCTGGTTTCCCTGCAGTCAGAAGCGTAGCTCCAAGAGGGTGGGATGGGGTGGGGTGTGCGACGCACCGGGCGCACACCCCTGTAGGGGCGTGGTGGGGTGTGGGAGGCAGGAGCGGGGGGCATGGCGGGGGCGGAGGACACGCCAATGCACCAGGTGCTTTTTCCCCCTTGCTACACCTCTGCCTGCAGTGCTGTCTCACTGACTAAACCCCTGTATGTTCTATCTATCAGCCACTGAAACCTTAGCTGCTGATAGAGATGGGAAGGGACAATGGCACTGCAGCCATCCCAGTTGCCCTGCACTCAAACATTTCTAGATTTGTGTGGGAGGAAGGGACTCCTTCACCACTCCAGCAGCACATGTGCCAGCCCAGCAAAGCCTTCCTAAGAGGATGATGGATGGAGATGATCAAATTAGACTTGCTACAAGTGCTCTTTTTTTGTGGGTTCCTAGAAGATATCACAGAAAGGCTTGTTGAGGAACATCTATCAATGTATGATCAAATCAATTAACAGTGTTCCCTCCTTGAGGAGCATGCTGTCTTGAAATCACCAGAGAGATCTGCTAAAAAGAAGAGCTCCCATCTGTCTTCGCTGTCTTTATCATAGCCCCAGTTGCTTAGATGGGATTACAGGTAGGTTGTCCTCAAGAAACACCTGAGTGTTCTAAAGGAAAGGAGGTGATTAAGGAGCCCCCACCTAAAAAGAATGTCTAAGAAGGAACTGCTTTGACTTCATCAATTAGCTATGAGTGGCAGCTTAGGTGAGGGGGTCTGAATTGGCTCTTCCATTGCCCAAGCATGGTGCAGTGGTTAAGATTTGAGGACTCTAATCTGGTGAACCAGGTTTGTTTTCCCGCTCCTCCGCATGAAGCCCTCTGGGTGACCCTGAGCTAGTCACAGTTCTCTCCGAACTCTCAGACCCATTTACCTCATAAGTTGCCTGTTGTGGGGATGGAAAGAGAAGGTGATTTGAGGCTTTTTAAGGTAGAGAAAAGTAGAGTATCAAAGCTGACTCTTGTCCAGAGCTATTTTCCTCTTTCGAATGGATATACAATGGTATGGAAAAAAAGGAGAGAAGAAGAGTTTGGATTTATACCCTGCTTTTCTCAACTGTGAGGAGTCTCAAAGTGGCTTACAAGCTCCTTTCCTTCCTCTCCTCACAACAGACACCTTGTGTGGTAGATGGGACTGAGAGTTCAGAGAGAACTGTGACTAACCCAGGGTCACCCAGCAGGATTCATGTGGAAGAGTGGAGAACAAACCCAATTCTCCAGATTATAGAGTCCATCACTCTTAACCACTATGTTTGCCAGTCAAGATTGCCCCAGGCAACACCCAATCCTAAATATTAGCCATGCTCCTGATCAGAATAAAATTATTGCTGATATTTAGGTGCTAATCTAATGGTTATTTTGATGCCTCATCTGGTTTTGATTTTCCAGTTAATAGAAGTTGGGAAGGGCTAGGAGTAGTGAAAGAAAATCTGCAGATATTCTCATAACAAGGGCAAAGGAATTATTTTAGCATGTGGTTTTCTTGTGCTCAGTGATTCAATTTCTACCAATCACTGCACAGTGTTCCTGACTTTGGAAGGGCTTTCTGAATCCCCATAAAAGCACATTCTGCCTGAATTATTCCATTATATGAAGTTGCAAATCTGTTAGGCAGCCAAGGGTGTGTTTACATACTACATACTGAAAGGCAAAGGTGAGAGGACAGAAGAACAGGCTATGTTCCCCCACCCATGGCAGAGAGGTAACGTCAACCAAGCTGTGTAAAACTTGAACATCCATGAAACCAAGAATCTTCATTCTTCAGGTCTTTGGGAGGGGGTTATGGTTCAGAGGTAGAATCTGCTTAGAACACAGAAGGTCCCAGGTTCAACCTCGGGCACCTCCAGGTAAAAAGATTAGGTGATGTGAAAGATCTTTGCATAAGAGCCCATGCCCACCCCCGTGCCACCCCCCATGGCCCACTTACTTAACCAGTGAGAGCCTGCTGCAGGTGGGGTGAGGCCGAGGGGCGCCTGGCAGTATCCCAGTCAGGTTGCTCCTTCAGCCGACAGAGGCAGGGCCAAGGGGAGGGGTGTGTGGGGTGATTCTCCCCCCCCCACATGACCAGCAGGCATGCGCCCAGGGACATATGACCCCACATGTCCCCGTGAGTGCACCTCCCCTGAGTCCTGACAGCAGGAACCAATTGAACATAATCTGTTCCTGGTTTTAACTGGTTCATCTGTCCCTGGTTTTAACTAGTTCCTGCTAACTTAGTTCTTGTAATACCTCCCTGTGGCCAACTGCTGTGACAGCACTAAAGAGCAGCAGATGCCCTCCTCCAGGAAGGAACTATGGTGGTACAGAGTTACACACCTGGGACCTATAGACAGCATCACCAATCCAAGGCCACTGCCTTACATTGTGAATTACTGGAGGCAGAGATAGCCAGCAATTTCATTAGCAAGGGCTTCCAATCCTATTTCCTTAAAGTTTCAATGATAATTCGGAAAGCCTCAGCCAAAAAGAGGAAGCTTTCATGTCAGCTGGGTATCATCTGCCTAATACTTCACTGACTGCTTCAAATTGTTTCCTCTCCTCCTCTTTGATGAGCATGACCTCAATTTCCTCCTTTTGATTCTCCAAGAAATTATTTTTCAAGTGTTGATTTTCATCTTCAGTAGCAAAATTCCACTTGATGTTGGGGCTTTTTTTCAATTCCGAAAGATAAAAATGTATCTTGTTTTGCCCTGGAGTTGGTCCTCAGCCTTTGTATTATAAATTAAAATGTTGTTTTGTCTCTCACTTCTTTCTTCGTCAGTTGTTGTTTAAATTGCTTCATGGTTGGAGTCCTCTCCTCTACAGTCAAAGTGCTAATGTGAACATGTTTCTAAAAATACAAAGTTCCCTACTGTGGAATGCAATTCAGTACGGATCCTGGCAATTCAGATGTCGATTTTAAAATTAATTTCTCTAGTTGCTAAGGCTGAACTAGTTGGAGATGCAGTAAATTTGTTTTGTTGTCAATTTGGCTTCAAGAGAAGGAAGATCCTTAGGCTATGACTATATCTCAGAAGGCGCATTTCTACCCCACTCTCAATAATTTAATGTAATTTAAAATGGGATGTCCTATTTATAAATTCTCCCCTCCCTCCACCTTTGGCCAGTCTTGGGGACAACAACACACTGATCCTGAAGATTTTCAGGAATGGCAACACAGGGATGAGCATATAGGACAAGAATCTCAGTTGAGTTAAGACTGGAGATGGATGGAATACTTGTGGGGAGGGGGGAATAGACGAGTCCAAAAAGAGGGGGGGGAAACAGCATGAAGAAAAGAAAAAGACAGTATTCGTTCAGGATATACTGCAGAGAAGAAAGAAAAATGGAGCTTTCTATAGGCTTTTCCACATGGATTTCCCCCCCATCAGTTCTGGCCCGGGAATGCTTTAGTTTATCCTTGGTTTCTACACACATTTTTTTGCCTTTAGTTTTCATTTGTTTTATTTGTTTTTCTCCTATTTCTTTCTTTGTGGGGAGAAACCACTTCCTCCCCAAAGTATTTCTGGAAGCCGATTTTGAGTCAGCTTTTTCCTGCTGAGTAATATTACGATTGGTTTTCATTGTCCTTTCCACTCCCACCCACCTCCATCCAAGTGGTCAACGATTGGACTGTCAACGTCATTAAACCACTCCCTCTCACCATTTATAGCAACAGCAACGATGGCAGCCTCCTCCTTTGAAAATCCTCATTATTCAAGCCACGTGCAGAAAAAAAATAAACTCCCCAAATGCACAAATGCAAAGGGAGGGCATCAAGTCACATCTGACTTATGTCACCCACTAGTGGGGTTTTCAAGGCAAGAGTCATTCAGAGGTGGTTTGCCATTGCCTGCCTCCATTTCTCCACCCTGGTATTCCTTGGAGGTCTCCCATTCAAATACTAGCCGGGATGGAGGCTGAGAGCTTGTGACTGGCCCAAGATCTCCCAGCAAGTTTCCATGGCAGAGTGGGGATTTGAACCTGTATTTCCCAAATCCTAGCCCAACACCTTAATGACTATACCATGTTTGCTCTCTTCCTTAAAGCAATAACCATGGGGAAAGCAGAAAGAAAAGACTAGGTGAGGGGTGGGGAGCTGGGAGCTGCTTTTTAGCATCTGGACATTCTCAGCTAGACTGCTGTGCTCCTTGGTGCTCTGCACCCCATATTTAAACCTCTCCCTCGCCAAAACCAGGGTAGGGCTATGGGGAAGAAGGTGGGAGCCAGGAAATAGAGGAAACTCACTGGGAATCTGTTTACCAAATTTTGCCCTGGCTGTCTGCTCTCATCTGGGCCATCAAATGTGGAAGACAGAAAGAGACACAGTTTTGTGGACAATCAAATAAGTGCTGCAAAGGTTAATTAAATGTGTACTGCAGTACTAATTACCATGAAACTTAATTGGACTACTGCTTTATTAAGTGCTCTGGGTCATGCCGGAGTGGGTATGCATTGTCAAACTGTAATGAGGAATATGGGACTTCATTAACTGTGCCATCCTAAGTAGAGTTACACCTTTCTAAGTCCATTGATGTCAATGGCTGCTTAGGACACAGTGTAAGAGCCACACAGGAGGGCCATCCTAATTCCCCTCCTAGCAGATAATGGAAGAGTGACCCTTCAGTAGTGCTAATGAGAATGATAGTGAACAGGGCCAAGGTGAGATTTGCTGAGCAAGCTGCTGTTTATGCCTCTCTGCTGTCAACCACACCAATTTAGCGCACTTGTGAAATGGGAAAGAACAACCAGTCCAAAGCTGTTCTGCACTGCGTTATTGCAAACCCTCGTATGAAAATAAAGCAACTTCTCAAATATTGTTTCAAGTAAATTTTACTCTCCTAGTTTCCACACTACCCTTTTGATGAACTGAAATGGGCAATTGTATGATCTACGTCAAATGTTTATTACTATAGTCATTGAAGAACAACATTAACCAGAGCTTGCTCTCAGTATTCGGGACCATTCATGCATGCCTACTGTGGAGAATGCAGACAACATCAGTACTGAGCCATTGCAATGCACAGGTCACCCTCCCATCTTTTTTGCAGAGCTGTTTCCTGGTGTTATTTTGCCTTTGAATGGGACTGCAGTACTAGCCCACCTGCTGCAGACTAGCAAAGGGCTATTGATACACCTGGGCATGCCAAAATCTCAGGGGTGAGGGGCAGGTGCCCTGGACAACTGGCAGTGGCAGGAGGTAGGGGAAACTCAATTTGCATGGAAGAGATGGCTTGTTTTGGAGTGCACATGATCCATTCTCCCAAGTAGTAGTAGTGGTGGTAGTAGTAGTAGTGGTAGTAGTAGTAGTAGTAGTAGTAGTAGTAGTAGTAGTAGTAGTAGTAGTAGTAGGAGGAGGAGGAGGAGGAGGAGGAGGAGGAGGAGGGTCTGAATTTATACCCCACCTTTCTCTCCTGTAAGGAGACTCAAGGTGGCTTATAAGCTCCTTTCCCTTCCTCTCCCCACAACAGACACCTTGTGAGGTAGATGGGGCTGAGAGAGTTCTGAAGAACTGTGACTAGTCCAAGGTCACACAGCAGGAATGTAGGAATGCAGAAAAACATCTGGTTCACCAGATAAGCCACACAGGTGGAGGAATGGGGAGTCAAACCTTGTTCTCCAGATTAGAATCCAGATTAGACTGCTGCTAGGAGGTGAGGGAGGCTAAATTGTCCAGCAGAGATGGCATGTCCTGTAGTATGTGCACTCCCCGTTCTTCCAATTGGGCTGCTGCTAGGAGCTGGGAGTTGCTCAATTGCATGGAAGAGATGGCTCATTTTGCAGTGCACAGACATGCCCCATTTCTCCAATTAGGCTGCTGCTAGGAGATGGGAGGGAAGGGAGAGGGAGACCGCAGGTCTCAGAGGGGAGTCACAGCCCTTGGTAAAGCAGAGGCTATGTCTGTTAGACAGGTGAGACCATGGCAAGCAAAGGGGAGGGAAGACTAAAGGTTCCTGGGGAGTTTTCAAGTATTTCCGGGCTTGGATTTCCCCAAGGTACTATGTATTTTTAAAACTCATGGAAACAAGTCTCTTCCCTTCACTTGATGTCAGCTTCCACCCGATACCAGAAGACGAGGAAGCAGGAAGTTCACAAACACACACACACATCATATGAATACTCCCTGATGAACACTGTACTTGCCTTTTGTGTTGGACTGGTAGTTCTGCAGCCTCTTTTGACAGAAGAAAAGCAAACACTCAATCCACAGCTGAGAACAAGGAGCAGGACTGGCAGTTGAAGCAGACAAGCTGGCTTCCAGAGCTGGCTCTCTAGCAGCAAATCTGCAAGGGGTCAGCCTGTGCCACCCAATTTTGCCTTGGGTTTAAATCCAGGCCTTGGCAGACACAAACAGGAACACAGCCCTGTATTAAGCACATACAATAACCATATACTGAGTTGGATTTCCAGCCAAAGCTGTGGTGCTGAAACCGCCTAGTTGGGAAGGTACAAAGATCCACTTTTCTGCTCCTTCCTGACCCATAACCCAAAACTGTGCAACGTCTTCCCCCTCTGCGAAATTTCTCTTGCTAATTTCTGGCTGCTGTTAAAGATACAGTTGGCAACCTGATGCCCCTTCCGCACACGCAGAATAATGCACTTTCAGTCCACTTTCAATGCACTTTGCAGCTGGATTTTACTGGGCGGAATAGCAAAATCCACTTGCAACCAATTGTGAAAGTGGATTGAAAGTGCATTATTCTGCATGTGTGGAAGGAGCCTTAAGTTGAACTCCCCGCCAGCTTTTATGAGCTTTGTCATGGACTGCACATTGCATTGTGTCTTCCTCCCACAATGGTAGCTCTCAGGATCCCTCTGGCTTTCTGCATCTAACCTTGCTGATTTCTTTTGTGTTGTGTCTTCCTCCCACAGTGGGAGCACTTAGGATCCCTCTAGCTTTCTGCAACTGACCTCGCTGATTTTGTTTAAACAAATATGAGAGAGAGAGAGAGAGAGAGAGAGAGAGAGAGAGAGAGAGAGAGAGAAAGAGAGAGAGAGCAATTTACTTTTTAAGAACAGAACATAGGAAAAGTTCATGAATGAAGACATGATAATGAATTCCAGCTGGTCTCTCTTGTGCTGTGGAATGCTGAAAACTCAATTATGGCATTGGTAGCCAGGTGCTGATGACTTTAAGGAAATCTTCCCTTTTGTAATTACAGAGAGTTTCAGTAACAAGAGGTGACACTATAAAACAAGGTTGTAATTTCAGATAGCACCTGTGAGACTAAAATGCCAGCCATCATCTCAAATCACCAGCCTTTAATTACATTTGTGGAAAGCAGCAAAAGGTCTTAATTAAGACAGCAAACGGTTGGGTCTTGGTGTTTGTTGTGTAGCAATGCTTTTTGGCCGCAGAGTATGACAGAGAAGTTAGAAAGTTAGCCATTTCAAAAGAGTGATTTGGACAGGGACTTACAATCTCCACCTCTGTAGGGTCTCTTTTGACATCCATCAGACCCATTCAAACGACATCCCATTCATTAGACTGCACAGATAAAAAGGACATTACATTGTTCACCAAATGAGACAACAGAAGCTTCTTGAATCCTGTGGCCAGGACACATGAGCAACAGTGTCTCTCTGGGTAAACCAAGGTACAAGTTTGCAAGACCACCACAAGCCCCAATCAACGTTGAGATAGATTGCACTTGAAGTGCTGCCACCTCGTTTGCAGTGCTGCCACCTAGTGGCTAAAATATGCAACGGTTCCAAAGACACCCCACCCCCTTTGCCTGTTGCCTGTAGTTCTTTGAGCCATACTGGATTTTGCACAAGACATAGGCTATCAATAAACTTCAGCACTTCCTTTGGTTTTTGATCTCTTCTATAGTTTGTTTGCAACAGGATCCTAAGTATCCATCCCCCCGCCCCCCCCATGGCTCAGTTTCATCAATGGGACTGAACTCATACTTCCCTGTGTTGAGGTCTGCAGCCTTAACATAACATAACAGAGCTTTGCATCAGACTGCATTCTCTTTGGAGGCTCCACTTCCTGGTTCTTCCTTTGATGCAGTGTTGTCAAAAGAGAAGGCTATCACTGAAAACCTGCAAAGTCTTCACTCAGAGGGGAGTAAAATATAGAATTGGCTGGAAGCCCACAGAAATCATATCCAGCTACACACATTTAGAACCAGCCCCTGATACAAGCCTGATACAGGTGGATACATGGCATCATAGCATTGTATGTGCATTTGACAGCTGATAGAGTGAATTATTCAAATAACTAGGATTTCCCCAATACCATCTAGACAGCAAAACATGTAAAAAGCATCCAGGCATCTTAGATTGCTTCTGTACAGTGACAATTCCTTATACTGCAGTTGTTGCCACTGAAAGTTCAGAAGCATTTAGAGCAGCAGCACTGCAGCCACAGGGAGGATCCTCCAGACTTTTCTTGATCCTCTTGCCTCGGGAGCTGGTGGTGGACTCTCCTTCACTGGTGTTAAGCAAAATATAGATGGCCGTCTGTCAACTATGCTGTATTAGCATATTGAGAAGGTGATCGGCCTACTGGTTTGGCATGAGCCAGAAAACTGGCTACAGCTGACAGCTGAGATGTCTTGGCAGGGGAATAGTGGCCATAAAGGGATAGAACAGAATCACAGGGCCAAAGACCCTCAAAACAACAGCATCTGTACAGAAGAAAGCATCTGATTTATGCCCAAGGTGTCTTAAACACAGAATGAGGACACTGCCAAAAGGGACTTCTGAACTGAAGGTTGCTTCTAGCAAAATAATCCAGCCATACAACACAGAAGAATGTAAGAGTACCTGTCTGGAAACCTTGTTTCTGGACACCAGTATGATAATTGCTGGAGCTTGAGTGACTAACCCTTCTATTCAGCCCATCCGGGTTGAAAATTGACAGAGGGCAAGACCACTTTGCCCAATAGCTTCTTCTTGTACATGATTGGGATGCAACAGGAAAAAAGAAGCAGTGGATTTCACATATTTCTGATCGAGGTGTTTAAGAAAGACATTATTCCATGGTATTATTTAACACTGTGGGAGCTCTGGATTTTGCTTCAGGATCTTATTCTTAACTTAATGCTGAAAAAGAAAGATTAAGAAAACAAATACACCAAAGCTATCAATCTAATGACTCATAGGAACTTTAAGGCTGATTCCGCATGGGTCAAAAACAGCAGTGTGAAAACAGCGTGAAAATGGTGTAAAAGGGTTTAAAACAGTGTAAAAGGGTTTATACTGTTTTCACACTGTTTTCACACGGCTGTTTTTGGCCCGTGCGGAATCAGCCTAACTCTCTCAGAATGCAAAGTATATTGCAACTCATTGCCACTTATCAGGTTTGCTTGGAAGAACGCCCCATTGATTTCAGTATATCTTACTTCCAAGTAAGCATGCTTAGAATGGCAGCCTGGAAGTCCGTGGTCTTTTTCACATGCACAGCTGACCACAGGTTTAGCTGGTGGTCAAACCTTGTGTCTTGGAAATGTTTTCTGGGAAGCACACCTACATTCCTCCACCTCCCATCACTTCCCTTCTTGTCTCTTCAGTTGCATCTATTCCACACACTAGTGCTGAAAATGTATCATTCCTAATGGTGGTGGGATGTCATCCATGATGCAGAAGGATAGCCCCACCCCCTTTTGTGTCACGCAGGCGCTCTAACATGACTGCGCAGTTATATTGCAGCAGCAATTCAACAACTGTCTGAGCCTCCATTTCTACCCACCCAAAATGGATTTTTAAAAAAACCTATTGAAGGAGGCATTGCCATTACAAGAAGGAACAGAAGCATGTACCACCACCCCCCAATGCACACCAAAAAATTTTTTTTTCCCAACCACATTAGAGCTGCAGTAATGCACAATCACCACTGTGGCAGTCCCTTTTCAATTTTACTTGCTCCAAACTACAGACACAGTGTATCTTCGCCTTAATATTATGCCGCTAGTTCGGTATGAAATTCTGGACTGCACAGATAAAAGAGGCCTTGGCACAGCTGTTGAAATCCCCAAGAACAAAAGAAAAAATGCAAGCACTTCAATATTGGGGACCACTCTGATGGGAAGACTATATAGCAGAGAGGTGAGCTGAGGGCTAACAGAAATCCCAAACCATTCCCTTTCATCCAACATCAGGCACATATACTTGAAACTGAAGCCCAGACCAACAAGACTGCTGAAGATAATATCAGAGACATCAGTGTTCCCTCTCTGACTGGTGAGTCCTTGGCAGCAGCTATCTAGTATTCATGGACAGCCACATTTTAATTACAAAAACAAAACAAAAGCATGCAGCAAAACCATTGTTAGACCTGACAGCATGCTGGCATAATGGTCTGGTATTTTTGGCTGAGAAAAGGATAGAAACAGCAATTCGTTCTGGCCTGTTTGTCTCCCATTCCTGTATCTCCCCATGCCTACAGCTGGATCCATGCTTCCCCTGCTTCCCCAGTCCCTAACTCCCAAGTACAGTACATAATGGAGAAGAAAGAGACACGTACAGCAGATATCATGGTCAAGCATACTGATTGTTGCGAAGGTCTAGGAGAATTAACAGTCACAATCCTTCTATCCCTAGTGTATAGGGATAGAAGCTGAATTTGCACCACTAGTTCAGTCACCTTGCCCTGAAGAAGAGGTGTATGGTCTATAGGGACATGGGGTCACCTATGTCCCCGGGTGCACACTTTTTGGGTGCCCCGACATGACCAAATGGTGTGGCCCCCCACCGCATGCCACCAAGCCCCACCACCCACCTCCCTGCAGGCCCACTCAGGAGTTGCAGAGAGGTGGGAGGGCGGGGCTTGGTGGCGGGCAGCCACAGTGCCCAACTGGGCAGCCCGCTGCCACCTAGCACTGCCACCGGCCTCCGTGCAGGGTGGTGAGGGCAAAAGCCAGCCTGCACAGAGACCGGGAGCGGGGCTTAGTACCCCTGAGCCACACCCTTGAGCACAGGGGTGGTGCCAAGAGTAGTTGTGTCTCTGTGCACCATTCCTCACCCCCCCCCCCCATATGCCTCTGCCCTGAAGAGGATATTTGTGACCTGGGATACTAGTCTAGTCTATTCTGAAAGATTATGATACACATAAAGTTTCTTATCTCCCCACTCTCTACTGAAAAGTTTTGCATATTATTTATTTAGATTTGTGCAAGGTGACACTTCTGAAACAAGTAACCAAAGGTTTCCTTTATTGTGCCTGTGAACATTGGTTCAAATTTCCAAACCCTGCCTAGTTGGGATTTTTTGTAATTGATTATATTACAGTGCTGTTGTTTACATCATGCTCTCATTGTTAAAAAGCTGAGAAAGCTACCAAAACTCCATGCCTGAATTAATGAGATACAAACATCTGACCACGTTGCCTGTGGGATGCGTTTTTCCTTATTAAGGAACAAGAGCATCTGGGTTAGGTCCATTGCACATGCAAAGCATATGTGATAAATATTGATCCACTAGAAAATGCTCCTCCATATGCCCTGCTGAAATGAGGAAATCTTTCCGGTAGATTCTGTCCATGCTGAACATTCATACTGTTTGGTAAATAATATAGGTCAAAAGGCACCAGCTAAAACTTAAACAAAGATGACAACAGTCAGTGGAAATATTTTACTTTTCTATAATAATATCTAACATTGTTTGGGTCCATCTGCCTGGCTCTTTTCCCCCTCCTGAACTGGCACTGGCAGCAAAGTGAAGGGGAGAGAGAGGGGGCTAGACTGTAGCTGAGAAACCTGCACATTTCCTCCCGGAGAAAGCTCTGCAATTGCCCCTTGGCCAAAACTGCTTTGCTCTGCTTTGGAGAGCTTTTGTGACATCAGCAGCCATTAAGCCCCATCTCAAATCTCTTTGCAATACCTGCCCACAACTCAGATGTTTCACACTGAGAAACGAGACAGAGATTGCTATACTTAAAAGCCTGGATCAAGAATTACGATGGACGTGTGATTCACATCCAGCCCAGATGCTCTCTGGAAGCACAACCGTTAACTTATATGGTTTGGAGAAGCAGCTCAGCGACATGGGCACTGCTGAACTAGGAATGTGCACATGGAATAACCATTTTCATTTTTTGTCCTTTCTTTCTCAGCTTCACTAAAGGAGTTATTTTAGCAATTTGCAATTCATTCCCATTTGTTTCAGAATTTCTGGCTATATCCCTCCCTCCCCTTCCATTGCAGTGAAATTGCCTGGGTTTGTAGCCCTCCCTTAAGGGATCCTCCTTCCCAGATTTCAAGCAAGTGGGACAAACTGTCCCCATTTTCAAGATAATTAAACATGCTTCATTTTTTTTTTTAATCCTTTGCAGAGCAGACAAAGGCAACCACAAAAACTGGTAGGCTGGCAAAGTGTCAGGAAGAACATATAAAGAATAAACTGAGCTAATATTTATTAATACCAGCTCTTCAGAAAACAGTTTCTACCCAGAACATCAAGTTGAGGTCTGCTTCTATAGCCAACAATTACATACGACCTTATTTAGGTAAAGCTGCCCTCATACATTGAAATGCTGACAAGCAGAGTTGGCTATACATTGCAGGACATATGCACACAGGCCAGATTTGATTCCCACTATTAAACCATGCATAGTGTCAAATGTCCAAGTTGCTACTTCTGTGCTCTCCTAAAACAAGGAGCAAAACAGGTGCAAGTCAAGTACCATGCACATCTCAGAGAGAAACATTGAAAACTCCCAATAAGGTGCCCCTTAGACTGTTAATTGAATAGCTGCAGAGAAATAGAGGTGAAAAGGTAGCCTTTTATGACACTGCCCAGCGTTGGCTAATGACTCATTCGTGTCACCTATTTGCAGTCAGAACTCTGTGGATAAAAGCAAGCAAAAGGACAAATCTATTTCAAATGGAAAGACCATGAAGGATTCCAGGTAATGACTTTCAGCGCAATCTATGGGGGCGGGGTGGCTGAAAGAATGATGGAGGAGGTGCAAGGGGGCACTGACACGAGTGCCCCGTTCACTGGTACAAGGAACAAGCATGCCAGCAGGAGGGGCTCGACACCAACATCAGGACACAGCACAGCTCGGCAGCACCCAAAGGTGGTATTTGTCACTGTGCCAGTGCTCCTTTGTTGTGCTGGTACTGGTGAGGGTGTTCCCAGTGGTGGAGCCATTGTTAGTCAGCTTCCAGAGAGCTTTCAGCCCGGGAACACCCCTTATACAGGTCTTCAACTTATGCCTTCAGAAGAGCTGTCATAGGCCACTGAAAACCCATGGTGAGTTTGATTTTGCATCTTCTCTGCGCCTAACCAATCCTCTAAGGAGGCAGCAAAGCTACACCATCCCCAGTTGCTGTAAAACTCCGCCTGCCCCCCACACAATGGATTGCACTGCTCAGGTAAAGCCAACAGTTACATTAGACCCAAGACCCTGATTTGGAGGCGTCTTTATTATGTTCAGTAGGAAGGTACTCTTTTTCTCTCCAAAACTGAGGTCTGAAAACAAGATTTTTCACCATAATCTAACATAGATGGGCACCTATTGGCTAGTGACTGTGTTGTCACAAAAAACCAATTTCCAGAAGTTTAGTGTCTATCTTCAAAATGTTTTTAACAAAGCAAAGGGTGAATGCATTAATTAACATCATGCATGGTACTTTAAAATAAAAATATGACAGCCTATTTGAAGCATGGAGGAAGGGCAAGACTGATGGCTGACTCAGAATTCATCAGGACAGAGTGTATGTCTGACATGCAAATTTTGAACCTGTGAAAAAGTTGGGTTAATACATCGGATGAGATGACTCCTCTTCATACATCATCCCTGTTTTAGTCCGTATTTGCATAGGAGATCTCAGTTTGGCTCCTTGCTTTCCAGTAAAAAAGAAAGTCACTTTGGAGTAGAGATAGCCATCCCAACGTGAGGCAAAATGTTCTGACTGCCATATGAAGTTCATTTTGATGGCATTGAAATAGGCAAGCTAGGGAAAGACAGACCTGGATAAAATCTCACAGGACATTCTCCCAAACGAATCCTATGGAACCATATGAGAATATTTTGGCTATGTCTCAGCCACTGGCCTTCCAGAGACTGACTCAAAGGGCCATCTTTCAGAAAAAGGAAGAGCCACCATATCCTGACATTCCATGTAGGCCCCAATCCCTGAAGAGGCCAGAAGACACCAATAGTCCCTATGGAGGTCTCTGAGAACCCTGACACAAAAGTGGCAATGTTAGATCCTGCTGAGAGTTGGGGATTGACCCTCAGTTTAGGAAAAAAACACCCACCGGTCACCTTTTTATCCGCAAACTGGAAAAGGTAATAAACGAACATTGAGGTCTGTACTAGAAGACACTTGACACTTGAAACTCCATGGTTCTACTCATAAGAAAGAATCCCAGATTGAAAAATCACAATGGTCCTCTCCAATAATGACGTGGTCAAGAAAATAAGAGGGCTACAACAGTCATCGAGACAAAAGAAAGCAAGGCAAAATGCCAATGGCAAATAGCTGCACTGAAGGATAACTGCTAGAGATAAACATATTTAGCGGTTCTCAGTCAAAGTTGCATGCAAAATGGGCAGGGGCTTTTTCAGTATACAATTAATTGTCTTTTTCCCACAGCACCACTGGCATTTTGCATTGCCTGCTTTTCTCTTCTGTTGACGTACCAACATGAGATGGGATAACAGGGCCCTTAAGATGCTATTTGGACTTCAGAATCGCTCCAAAGTACATCCCTGTTGTGTCAAAATACCGCCACTCTCCCCAAATTTTAAGTATCTCCTTAGCCAACTAGCTGGACAGCTCCTCCACGGCTTCTGCAATCTTTCCTTGAGCCTCTTTCTTGCCATGGCTGGACAGTTCCCACAACATCTTTGGTCGCTGTGCCTGCCACCTGGCTTCAATTAGTATGGGAAAGGGGCAAGTCATTCGTGTTTGTTTATCATGTTAATTCATGGGGTGGGAGTGGGGGAATGCCACTCAGTTTTCTGTCAGACTTCAAAATTTCTCCAGCCATACCTCTCTAAAAAAGATAATGGAAGTCACATTAGATATGTGCATTCCTTCAACAACAAATGAAGTAGCAAAGCAACACCAAAAAAAGCCTTTGCTATTAATGTCATTCTGGTGAGATGGCTTACACCCCAGAAATTGTGGCAAAGTTTCTTATATAACTGAATCTGCGCGAGAAGCTCGAAAGCTGTAAAGGACTTCTGCTAACTGCCTAGAGAAGTATGAGTCACTTCCTAAGCACAGAGCCATTCAGTGCCATAGAAGTGCAGGTGATCCTAACCAGTGGAGAACAAAAGGCAGGCAACATTACACATCACCCATAATCACACATAAAGCTATTGAGCTCAGGAGGACACGGCAAGGGCAGTCCTTTTGGGATAAAAAGAATAAGAAGATCTGCAAAGGGAAGGTCGAAGGGTAGATAATACAATCAGTGGACATAAAGAAGAAGTTTCCATTTTCCCTTTACCGCAAGAGATTCAGCAGTCTTCATTTTACTGCTAGCTACTCTTGCCCCAGAGATTAGCACACACAAAGAGGAGGCAATCCATCGTGCTCCAAACGGGCATTCATAACCACCAGTTGCTGAAAGGGCATGGGGGGAAACCATACTGCAGGGATCCAGGGAATGGACTATTTCTGAATGTTTGTGTCATGACACACACACACACACACACACACCAATCAGCTCAGTGACTCAGACTCAGAGAAGAGGCAGAGAAGACAAAGCCACCAGCCAAGGAAGACGCATCAGGACCAGGGAGAACCTAACATGGGAAGGCATCTGCTGACAGTGGTCCAGCAACACCAGAGGACATCCTCTTTGACCCTGCAAGGAAAGCCTCACCACTGGCCTCTGAAATAGCTACCAAGGCTCCCCTGGGCAGGATATGAACCCAAGCCTATACCCGCCCCCCAGCAAATGCTCCCACCCTGCAGGAATGGTGATGGCAGAAGGCCTTGGCTGAGGCAGCCAAGAGGAGATGGAGTGCTCAGCTGGCTATATGCCACTCTGTCACAGCCAGAGAAAGATTACACTTTTCTTTGCAGGATCCCGGTCAAAGTACAGTGCAGCAGCAGGACCCCAACATCTGCCTGCAGGGCAGCTGAGCCTGATTCCTTCCCAACCTATTTAATAAGAGGCTTGAGAAAACTGCCTTGCTGGATCCACTGGTCCACTAGGTGCAAGCCTGTGTGTTAGGATCAGCCCCTTCCTTCCAGCAGAACCTAACAATGTTTCCAAGCTTCCCTATCATGACTTCAGGGCGCTGCTTCAGAGGAGACCTGATTGGACTAGCTTGCAGAGCACAGCACAGCTTCTAACTCCAAGAATTAAACAACCAACTTTCCTTTGTGTTCATTAGGGGACATAAGCCAGGGCGGTGTAGTGGTTAAGAGCAGGTGGATTCTAATCTGGAGAACCGGGTTTGGTTCCCCACCTGAGGGCAGAGGTTTATCTGGTGAACCAGATGTGTTTCTGCACTCCTACATGCCTGCTGGGTGACCTTAGGCTAGGCACAGTTCTTTGGAACTCTCTCAGCCCCACCTACCTCACCAGGTATCTGTTGTGGGGAGAGGGAGGGAAAGGAGCTTATAAGCCACCTTGAGTTTCCTTACAGGAGAGAAAGGTGGGATATAAATCCAAGATCCTCCTCCTCCTTCTTCAAACTGAGATCAGAGGGCTGCATGTTAACACATTTTCTGTTGTTTCTTGCTTTGTTTGCTGTGTTGGCAAATGAGTTGCATGCCTTTTGTATTCGTATTAAACAATCTCTGTTCCTTTTGAATGCACTCATTTCTATGCTTGACATTAAACCCCTGCTCAGCCATTCTTACTCAGAGAGAAGATGAAAGGAGGCAGGAGTAAATGCACATTCCCCTACAGAATGCTGGACCCCCCTCTTCTCCCCTGTCGGACCCCTACCCCACCCACCACACACCCCTGTCCAGTCATGGAGGAGAATGCAAAGGACCGAGCTACTCAATGAAGCAGTAAAAGGCAGAGGTGCCAAGGTGCTAGCCCTTAGGGTGTTATTGCCCTATTGACTAGTTTTGCCGGTGGTGGTACCAAAAGAGGGGGGGGGAGGTGAAACTGGCAATGGGGGAAGAGAAGTCTAGCTGACCAGAGTCCGCAGGGAGGGTGCATTATTTTCTCCCCTCCACATGGTCGCAGGCAAGGGCTGGCAAATACCATTTCCTCACAGTCATTATTGCAAGGGGAATGAATTGAAAAAGTATAGATGTTCAGCAATATTTCAAATTCCCCATTTTTCTAGTACCTTGTTTAGCATTCACAGCAGTCGGAGTGAAGCGCAGTGAATAAGAAGGTGGTACAGCTGACAAAGAATGTTTTCCAATGAGCAGAGAAAACCAGATGTTCCCAACAAAGAAGAATTCATTTGTATGGGTCCTTTGTTGCATTACTGCAATTCACAGACAGGGTTAAGTAGCTTTGGGAAAGTTGTCATTTTCAATATATACAAAAAAGTAACCCCTCAAAAGTATCTCTTTGCCTGCATGAGTACTGTTTTCTTAGACTGTGTTACTGGCAGTGTTCTGTTGGCATCGCTACTGTACTTCAGATTTTTTTTTTCTACGCAAGAAAGGAGGAGTAATTGGCTATTGTGTATTTGCAAAAGAGCTGCCGTTAGCTAGCATGCGAAGAATTCTCCCCTTTTCCCCTCCAGCGTCAGCTGAAACGGCTGTGCTAATTCAGTCCTCTCGTATTACGTCTGCTGGTGTCACTGTGCTGTGTTACGGGGATTGTTTACGGTGTGCACAAATTGTCAGGGTTTGCATTAATAGTAACACATGTATTAATAGCCAGTTAGGCTATCTGTGGGTGTTGTTTACCTCACTGCAGTGTGCATGCACTCCAGGCAATTTCCACCAAGCACAAGCTTCCTGTGTAAATAATGAGCAAGAGGCAAGGCGCGATACCCAAGATGCCAGTGGAGGGGGCGCAGTCAGGAGAGAGTGCAGAGTCTGATTGGCACCCTTCGCAGCAACCCACACCCAAGCCCAAGTGCATAGTTTAGCAGCTGTAGCAGAAGTCATAAGAGGTAGCCAGTTCAGAACCACCCTTCTAAAGGTCTGCTTTCTTTTAGAAGGTACAATAGGCAGGCAGCTGCTTTTGGACTAGTGGCAGCTGAACTTCATTTGAACTTTTTGGAAAGCAATGCTGTATAAGTGAAGGCAAACAGGGAAAAAAACCTGAAATACCTTATCAGTATTTTCCAGAGTGGGGGTGTAAATTCACCCCCCCCCCAAAAAAAGCAGCAGTTAAAAGGGATCCAAAAAGTGACTCCTGAATCGCTGAAAAAAATCAGGCATGATTTGTGCCACTTTGCGCACACCACCAATGCCTTCTTCACGTAGAACTTCAAAGCAGCAGGAATTTTTCAGGTTCTAATTTAATAGACCTGTCAATTTAAACAACACACACCCACAACACTGATACTGGGAATTGGTTTATTTTGTGGGGGGGGGGGGGGTAAGGATTCAACACTTTTTGGGACTGTTAAACCCAAACCTGAAAAATAGTGATTAAAAAAACTGTCTACCTCTAATGCCATGTAATGCATCCTGATCATGTAAAATTGCATCTTGTTAGAATGACCCACTTTCTTCTTTCTTGTTTGTGCCCAAACTACAGTTTCTTTGTGTGAGGGGGAGGTTGGGGACATCACTGAAAGGAGAGAGAAACCCACAGTTCTCCCTGTAGATCAGCTTCATTGCAATGTGGCACTGAGATGTGGCAGCAACGGGCAAGGGAATTTCAGATGCCACATAGCAGCTGCCCCAGTCTGAGTCCATTCCTGGCAAAAATAGCAGCGGGAAGTAACACATGGTATTTACATCCCCAGCAAGCAGCTTTAGGACCATCTACTTGGCTGTAGGTCCCCCTCCCAGTCCCAGCATGGCAGCAATGGCAGGCATTTCTCCTTAGGAGGCCGTAATCAGCAGAAGCATCTCTGTTGCTGTTGAGCATCTGGGAAATTTGGATGTCAATCCTGAGGGGCATCTTTGGAGCCCACAAACTACCCTAGAAGAGAGTGGCCAAAAAGTTGGAAGAACTGCTGCAATGTGGGTGAGGGAAGGCAGGGAGGAAAAAGAAATCCCAAAGAAAGCTAAATACATGCTGATCTTCATTTTCCCTGCAAAGGGAGAGGGAAAGTCACGCTTTCAGAAGGTTTGAAAACCATAGGGATTCTCTAATCTGAAGGTGGGGTGACTGCCAAAGAGCGGGAAATGTGTGTGTAACCAAGAATCAAACCCAAAGGGAACATACGCTCAATGCAAAGAAGACCACAAGTGCATAAATCGCTAGGATTTTCCCAGCAGGCCAAATGGCACCCCCTAGACCTCTTCAGATTTAGAATATCAGATTTAGAACACAGACTGAAGCCCCTCTCCACGAGTGCCATAGTCACAATCTGAATTGGACACCACCACAAGCACAGGAATGAAAGAAAACCCACAACTCATGTCTGATTGGTACACACAGCACAGGGTGGAGAACCCCAGTCCCAATCTGTGTACTGTGTAATATCTAAATGTGCCTGGCTCATATCCTCATATCCAGAGGTGTGACTTGGGGTTCCAAGGAACTTTCTTCACAATTTGCAAAGTTCCATCTCAGGGCCTGGATTCAGACTCCAGCACAGTCAGACTGTCCATCAGAAGGTCATCACTGATGTGATGAGCGTGCGTGGGAGCGGTGCCTCTTATTTAATTGGATTTCATAGTCTGTGTGGATTTTTAATCATTCCTATTCTGAATAGAAACATAATTATTTCTGAGAATTGGGAGAGGTTGATAGACTTCCAATACAGCAGTGATTCCAGAATGTCACTGTCCTATTTGGATTTCCTGGGCAGATGGCAGAAGGAGAGGCTTGGGACAGGAGGCGAGCGGGTGACTTTTTATGTGATTGACCCTAGTCTGTGATAGAAGAACTGAAACTACCCAGTTCCTTAGCAGAGAAAACACAGCAGAGTTACATAAAAAGGAGTTTTCATAAAGTTCTAAATATAAAAACTCAGGCTACAAAATATATATTTACAAAAGAAGAGGAAGACAAAATCGTCCTGTGCTAAAAAGCACTGACAAGCAAGCAAGCTTACAAGTTCAGCAAATAAGGAAAGATACAGCAGCACAGCTCAGCGTACAATCATGCAGCATAAGGACAAGGAGCAAAAGGGAGAGGCGGAGAGGTAAGGAGCAAGGAAGCTACACCATAATACACAGCATTAAAGGTCAACCTCAATCAACCAGTTAACTGCCCAGCTGCCCTGCATTAGCACACTGTAACCAAATGGTGCCACTAGCTTGCTGCTGCAATAAGTTAAACATAAGCGATGCCAAATATTCTGACAATCTGTCCATCTACTATTCCATCTCTTGGGTCACTGACTGCAGCTCACACACATTAAGATGGCAACAGCACCCCCCCTCCCCCTGCAGTCTTCAGGGCATTCAAGTCAAACAGTGGTGGGTAATGTCTCCCACTCTGGACATGCATGTCCAGGCAAGTAAAGCATTTATTTTTATCCTTCACAGTCTTGAACTCTTCATGCCAGCATGTGCAACCAGAAAGAAAAGTTTGTTTTTGTACTTTGCAGCTCCAAACAGAACAGAATAACAAATAGTTAGTGCTAATTACAGAATCAAAGTCTTCCCTTATGTCTATAACTGGAATAAGCAGGACGATAGGAAAGATAAACACAATCCTTCCTAAGGAGAGAGTTGTGTGTCTAAGTCTTCCCATTGGTAAATATCCTTGTCAGTTATAACTTTTTCTCTTCCTCAATCTTTATTGAATTCTGGATTCAAGCATCTAAATGGGGATTCAAGCATCTAAATGTGAAACAAAGCCAACTCCCGTTTTTTTCCACATATGACCAATTGCTATTAATGTTTTGCAAGCTGGAAAACTTATAAACATTATAAAAACATTATAAAACTTATAAATGACGTGAAGGACAAGATATCTTTGGGGGATTTGTTATTTTGTCAGATGAAGGGAACTTTGACTCTTTTCAAGTCAAATACCTTTAATGGCATATAAATAAACAAAAACATAACATCACAGCATTCCAATTAACACACGTTAACTTTGGCTCTTGAAAGCCTTTCCCCAAAACTCTGGTCTCTAAGGTGTCCTTAGGCTTGAATCTAACTGTTTTACTGCAGACCAACACAGCTAGCTTCTGAGACTTTGATCTAAAATGTCTTTCCCCCAGAGTTCACAGCCTGAATTCTACAGCAGAAGTAGGCAAACTTTTTTGGACCAAGTGCTCAACAAAATGCAGCTTCTGCCTGTGAAAATGTTGGTGTGCTAGCAAACATAGTGAATAGGGGAAGACAGCAATTGGATGTGGCTACACATGCTCGAGACAAGCTGTGTACCAGAAGCACTGCCAGCATTTCAGGGATCTGCCTTGTGTAGGTTTGGAAGGCAAAGACAGGCATAAGACACGCTTGCTGCCTTCTCTTGCAGTGCCAAGTTGACTTCAGCAGTGTTGTCAATGCCTTGGCTGCTTAGGTGGAGATCTGACCCTCGGTGCCAAGCAAACTGGTCTCGTGTGCTACCTACCCATTCTGCAGAGCCCTACTTCCTTGGTTCCTTCTCCAACAGGTTCTGCCTGTTAACAGTCCCTAAAGAACCTGGGCCTTACATACTTGAGGGACTGCCTCCACCCAGCTCCAAGCACAGCATGGGGAGAGCGGGAACGGTATGCTTTACTGCTCAGGAATCAAGGCCATTATATGTAATATAATCTATGTCATTTCAGAAATAAAAATAGAAATGTCACTGGACTGTATGTATGGGATATGATTATTGAAGGGTGTGTGCTTCACTTTGCAAGTTTGTCCTGAGCCCAGTGAGATGATACCACAGCTGATTATGCACAAAGTGTCTGGGGCATGATGAGGGCAAATATCCATCAGGGCAAGATTTCTTGTATGGGGAGGCTCCACTACAACCCCACCGTGCACTGAAGAAATCAGAGGTAAACGTTCCATATGAATTGGGTCTACATCTGCCTTTCCTGCTCCACACTATCCTTGTCAACCTGATTTCCCTGTGAGAAAGTCAACCAGCCAGCAAAGGCAGAGGAAGGGGCGAGCAACAGGGGCACTTTCCCCTGGAAGGAATAGTTGGAGCATCTTGGTAAGACTCCAGGATATGTGTGTGTGAGATCCTAGATTCACCGGGGATCCCATGGATGCCTTAATGGAGTGGAAAAACAGGGCACAGGGTGCACTGGAATCCACACATGTGCAAGTGAACCTCCCGCTGATCACATAATAATGCAAAACTGAATGATGGGGCTTCCTGCTGCAAGATGCCAGATGTCAAAAGAGACTAGGCTCATTCACAATCGGTGGCCATGAGACTTTAATGGAACCTCCCGGTCCCAAGGCAGTGGGCTTCTGAATGCCAGGAGTTGGGAACAAGGGACGGGGAAGGTCCTCAAGGTGCTTGCAAGCTTCCCAGAGTCTCTTGGTCAGACGCTGTTGAAGACAGGCGGCCGATACCCGCCCCCCTGGCTTGAGCTGGCCCCTCGTGAAGCTATTCTGGAGGTAGGCGCAGGATTCCGCGACACTCTGCGTCCTGCCTTTCCACGCCATTAAGACATCCACAGGATCTCCAGCGCGTCTAGGATCACACACAAGCCTCGGTCCGTCCTGCTGCTGCAGTTTGGAGGCTGCCCGAGCAGGGGACAGAGCAGCGTCGAGAGAGACCCCGCGCCGCCCTCACGCCACCCCGCCCCCCGGTCAGAAGGGGAAGCCGCAGCCGGCTCGAGGGGTCTCCCCGCCGTCCTTGCCCGCAGCAGCTGTCCAGCTGTGTCCACATCTGGGCAGGGGGAGGGCTGGTCCGCTTGGCGCCGCCTCTGCCCCCCTTCCCCGACGCGCCGTCTCCCACGCGTGCCTATAAAAAGCCCCTTCGCTCGCTGCAGCAGCCCAGCCCAGCCCTGCCCGGCGCGGGGACCGCTGCAGGAACCCGGCGAGGCACCGGCCGCGGCCACTTGCCGGGCGAGCAACAGGCGATCGGTCAGCGCAGGACCGGCTGCAGATGGGGGCGCCCGACGCCGCCTCCGCCGCTCTCCTCCCGGGCCGGTAGCGCCGGCGCGGCGGCGGCAAAGTTTGCTCCATGGACGAGGCGGCGCTGCTGCTGGCCGAGGGGTGGCCGCCGGCCCCCAACGGCTCGTTCAACGCCTCGGAGGCCAACCAGTTCGAGCAGCCGGCGTGGCAGGTGGCGCTCTGGTCGGTGGCGTACGCGCTGATCGTGGTGGTCTCCGTGGTGGGCAACGTGGTGGTGATGTGGATCATCCTGGCGCACAAGAGGATGCGCACCGTCACCAACTATTTCCTGGTGAACCTGGCCCTGGCCGAAGCCTCCATGTCCGCCTTCAACACCCTGGTCAACTTCACCTACGCCGTCCACAACGTCTGGTATTACGGGCTCTTCTACTGCCGCTTCCAAAACTTCTTCCCGGTGGCCGCCGTCTTCGCCAGCATCTACTCCATGATGGCCATCGCCATGGACAGGTGAGGGGCTGGGGCGGCGGAAGGGGGCAGCCGGGGGGCTTCTGTGGGTTACCCGGAGGGCCCCCTCCATCGAACTGGCAAGGGGCGCGGATCCGAACCTGTGGATCTCACGCAGGGCAAGGACCTCTCCCCATGCACTGCGGCGCAGGGACAGAGGGGCAGCTGGTAAAGGAGGAACCTCCGGATTTGAGGTGGGTGTTGTTGCCCGATGCCTTGACTTCAGTGTGGCATATTTGCAAGAGAACAAGGAAAGCACTCCACAGCAGGTGCAAAGTGGATAGTCTTCCCCACTGATGAAGAACTGCATAGCCTTCCACATGATGCCACAGAACTTCTGTGGAAGGGTTGGAGGTAGCAGAACTGGGATTAGCAACCTTTTATGCATTTAAGAGCCAAAATTGGTCCCATCGACAACAAAGCAGTCTAGGACAATCTATTTGCATAACTGAAAATGCACAAGTTAAACATTATTGAGAAATCAGTGCCTGTTTCCCCAAGGCACAATTATACCAGGTTACAATCAATATCTTACAATTCTGGTCTATTTTATATGGCTGCCTGTTTCTGTGAAGGAACTGAGTGAAGACCGGGAGGAAATACTCCAGTTTGTTTCGCAGGAGCCCGGGTCTTTTTTATTTACACTGTGAGCATATCAGCGCATGCGTGAACATCCCCAGTGTCCCATGTTCTGGTTGGCTGCTGTTTTGGGGTGGCAGCTTGAATGAACGTCTCTACCCTGCCTTTTAAATTGCTGACCCACAAAAAAGGCTAGGCTTTTGATTGGTTGACCCACAGAGAGAGGAGGGGAAATGAAGCCCCTCCTTTTTCCAATTCTGGACAGGGCCCGGTGCAGGCCTCAACATGGCAAGTGGCAGCAAAAAAACCCCCCAATGGGGCACAGCATCACATCGCATTCCCACTCATGTTCTTATATTTTTGTGGAAAATGAGAGACTCTCTCCACCCACCCCGATATGCCCACTAACATTCAGCCCAAAGTGCACATTTCCCTAGCTATATGCTCCGAGCAATTAGTACATGTCCAGAAAAGAAAATGGGGACATTTTGGGACTCCACTCCTGATTCACCCAGGCCAAAGGGTACCTGGTTGATACCATGAGCAGAAAACGTGCTTGGGGGAACATTTTGGGAAGGGCGGGCTGCAACGGTCAGCGACTCAGCAGAGTTGAAAACTGACATGATGTCAGGTGCGGAGATCAGGGGGGTGGCAGGGCGGGGAGATCAGGCGGCTGGTCAGGAAAAATAAACTGTTTCTGCTCTCCTGGTGTTTGCACAGTAGCGGGTTCACCGTGAGGTTTTTGAAAAGAATCAACGAATTGGCAAACCCGCTTTAGGACCAGGGACCATGCAAACTTCTTGGCCAGACTGGGAGATTTCCCTTGCTCAACCCAGAAACAACCAGTGACATGTTAATAAATAATCCATAAAGTTTCTGCAGCTGGGGATTTCAAGTCCTTTGTTAGGAAATCCTTGATTAGGAAGTGGCACACAGTAAATCTCACAAGCAGTAATACACACCGGAGTAGCTTGTGTGATGGTTTTAGGGCAGGAGCATAAATCTTTGCATTGATTTCACTTGGATTACTGTCAGCAGTTCGCCTCTTATTGTAAAGCATCTCTAAACCCTTTAAACCACACAACATTTTGTCTGCCCTTACCTTTATTCTAACATTTCACCTGCAGTTCCCCCCACTGTACTTTACATTAAAGATTTAATTAAAAGAGCCATTTTTGGGTCTGTTCTGAGCTGCATTTGGCTCTGCAGCTGTAGAATGCTGATTCTTAGGTAGAACTTGGCTCTTCTTTACCTAAGAATCAAGCATGGATGTTTAGGTTTTATACACACAAACACATACTTAATAATCAGACTAAATCACCTCCTTTCTCCTGTTATTAGAACTTTATGTTGCCCCGAGAAGGTGTGGTAAGTGCGGCTACGTTTTGGCATTCAAGGCATAAATTAATTAATGGAACGGCTGCTGCAAGATATAATGAAAAGGATTATCTCAGCGGCTATCAGTCATGTTAGATGTGGATCCTCCATGTCCAGAAGCAATATATCTCTGAGTAGCAGAGACAACAAGCTGTGAGAGGCCATTTTGTGCCCTGCTGGTGTTCATCCTGGAGATACTTGGTCAGCAGGTGCTGAAAATCAGAGCCTGAACTTAGAGCAACCTTTAGTCTGATCCAGCAGGGGAGCTCTCCAAGGTAAATGACCAGCCTGTGGAATGAAATTGACATTCCTCTCCTTTTTCCCAGTTGATACTGACCAGACCTTAAGATCCACCCTTCCTGCATGTCCTGTTCTTATCTGCCATCCTCAAAAGAGATGTTAAGAGCAATCTAGCCTCTTGAATCCTGGAAATATGATCCAGTTACTGATGTCCCCAAATTTGGTGTCCCCAAATTCAAATCTTATTTCTTCCACAAACTGACCTCAAGCAAGTCTCTCTCAGCCCCTTCCATCTGCAATACAGGGTAATAATGTGGCCTTCCAATGCAGGGTTCTTGAGATAAAGCACATGCAACAGGCATCGAGTGTAGGGAGAAGAGGCAGAGGGGCTGGCTCTCCCTGCCATACATGGCTCTCCGCACTCTGGCTCCGCCTCTAGTCCACCATATCACACCGCACCGGCCACCCCTCTTTGGCCTTGCAACCAGTTTGGATTGCAGCCCACGACCTCCCCGCTTCCGGGGCAGCTATGCTTCCATGGGATAAGTCCCACACCGTGCTTTATCCTCATATCAGAACCCTATTAAACTAGCTTAGGTTGAGAGACAGCAAGTTGTCCAAAGCAACCTCAGTCTCCACATTCAGCGCTCTGTTCACTACACTACAATTGTTCTCAATTTTTTTAAAAAAATACATGTGGGAGTTAAAAAAGAAGGTATGTAAAAGTGAGTTATTCTAAAATTAATGAAACTTGAGGGTCATTCACATGACTTTCTCTGAATATGGGGGGGGGGGCCTGGGGCCAGATTCTCTGAATATCTGGCCCCCAATTCTCTGAATATCTGGTCCCACCCCGCAGTAAGCCCACATGCTGATCCTGTTCATTTCAAAGAGGTTTGTTAAGAAGAATGTCCTGGTGGGTCATGGTCAAAAGGAGTGATTGTTAGTGGGGAAAACCTGCTGGCTTAATAAAGAAGCTCTTCTTTAATAGTCCCCGAAGGGAAAATGTTTAACCATCCACCATTCACAAGCATCTTTTTCTAATCAACAGGAATGAACAGCTCGTTGCTTTTATCAATGACTTTATGGCTGGGGAATCATGCTTTTAAAAATTCTGATTGTCATTTAAAGAGGCATGCTTTTTGTTGGGGCATGTAGAGGCACGGCGAAGCACAACATCAAGTCCCTCGTTACTGAATCTTGGTTTAGATCAAATGATTGGCCTGCTCAAATGGTCCAGACTAACCTGATCTCGGAAGCGGAGCAGAATTGGCCCTGGTCACTGTGTGGATGGGACACTACCAAGAAATACCAAGGTCACTACACAGAGGCTGGAAATGGCAAATCCTCTCTGAATGTCTCTTTCCTTGAAAACCCTCTGGGGTAGGAGTTAAGTCAGCTGCAATTTGACAGCACTTTATACCACGGCATCCTTACAATCAGAAATGAATTAGAAAAAAAAGAGAAAATTTCCCATGATAAAAACTGAAAAATTACTTGGGATAGTATTGTCAAAGTCTTGCAGTGGCACAGGTGCACTCTAAGAGCAGGTGCACTCTAATCTGGGGAACCAGGCTTGATTCCCTGCTCTGCCACTTGAGTTGTGGAGGTTTATCTGAGGTACTAGATTAGCCTATGCACTCCAACATATACCAACTGGGTGACCTTAGGCTAGTCACAGCTCTTCAGAGCTCTCTCAGCCGCACCTACTTCACAGGGTGTTTGTTGTTGGGGGGGGGGGAGGGAAAGGAGATTGTAAGCCCCTTTGAGGAGAGAAAGGGGGGATATACATCCAAACTCCTACTCCTACTCCTCTTCTCCTCCTCCTTCTTCCACAGTCAGAATCAACCAGCAGCTGTGGGTTTTCCAGGATGTGTGGCTGTGGTCTAAAACTTTCAGACCTCAGCCACACAGCCCAGAAAGCCCACAACAACCAGTATCTAGAATAGACTGGTTTCTAGATTGCAGCTCATTCTGATGCTCTCAGAATGAAGTGTTTTCTTTGGTAGAATGAGTGGCAAATTTGGATTCTGTCTATCACAAAATAACTACTATGGGTGTGATACAGATTAGAGCTGCAGGTACTGAAGAGGTGAAGTTAGCTTTTCCCTCCTCACAATTTACTTAGTTAAAAATGCTGCCTTTAGCTGTAGTAGGTTTCTAAAAAGAGAATAGGCACAACAGCATCAATTAATCCCCAACTTCACCTAGATTGCTGAAATAAGTTTTTCTGCACTGGCTTGGGAAAAGGGTGAAAATGCTTAGTTCCTGTATTTTGTGTTAGCACCTAAGTGTGTGTGTGTGTGTGTGTGGACATACACACATAGATATCATTCTGAGCCACCAGCTAAGTGGATTTGCTGGGTTATGTAAATGCCACAGAGCTGGAGGAACTTGGCAAAGATGCTGAGTATGGTATTGGCAGCAGAAATCTGCAAGCAAGGTTCTATGGTTGCCAAGATATACCTCAATGTGTGTGTTGTGAGGGGAGTTGGGAGCCTGGCAAAATCTGACAGAGTGTGATACTCTGCAGTCAGGGACTGGAGGCAGGGACATGATGCTCCCCCTGACAAGAAGAAGCAGAGCAGCTAAAATCAAAGGATAAAAAGGAAAATATGAGGAATCCTGCAAGCAGACTGACTTTGCGTAATTATACAAGTCACAAAATCCGCGGGGGGGGGGGGGGGATTCAAGAATTTGGGCTGCCTTGGTGCCAGTGTTGCTTTCTTTAGGGTATGACAGCCCTGATCAAAGTATTAACATTTCTGTTTGTTTATGGGCATTAAATTTTTTTTGGGGGGGGGATTCTTCCAGGGTAAATTGAAAGCCGAGGACTAAGAGATCAGTTGAATCAGCCTTGACTAAGTCTCCATTAAGGGCTGGGATGCTGTTAGCCATCTTATGCATCTGGGTAGGGGGAGCAGAAGTAGACAATAACAATGACATCAACAAAAAAAATGAGTTTAAAAATGGAAGCCGTTCAACACTAGCTCTTTGCCTATTCACCCACTTCCTTTACCTATTAGCAAAATGTACAAAACTGGTTTGAGATCAACAAATGGCTTGTATCAAACATTAAAAGCAGTAAACCCAGCTGAACTCCATTTTTCTAGTAGCTTCTCCATTTCTTTTGAATGGTTTTTCTTGCTGGAAAAGCCACCCGCAAGGTAATTATCCTGGTTGGTATGTGTGAAGTTTTTTTTCTGGGGTGAAAGCTGCTTGGGATAGCTTCCTCCAGTATGAAGATGGCAGGGGAGGAAAGAGTTACATTTTCTTCCCCTCTCTTTCTCCACCTTGTTCTCTATCATAAAGCAATCCTGGCTGGTAAATTTGCAAAAGGAAAAAAAATCCCTTTGAATAAACAGGGAAGAAATCATTAGGGGCGAGCTTCAGCACATTTCCTGCTAGGTTGCCACACTGTTCTCTGTCACTTTCACACTTTTAGTTATATGTTTAAAACAGTACAGCATAAACTACTAAAGCGGAATGCGTGAGAGAGACGGAAGTCTTTGATCTGTTTCTGAACACCACAGTTAAAGAAGGGAGCGGGGTGTTAGCTGGGCATGGATTGAAGGAGAGAGAGAGAGAGAGAGAGAGAGAGAGAGAGAGAGAGAGAGAGAGAGAGAGAGCCTTAGAAGGCAAAATCACAGCCGGGCAGCCTTCGAGAAATCTTCCTGCAAAAGCCCCATTGAAATGAAGGACACTGCAGGAACGCTTTTTGATCAGCAATTCCCAATGCATATGTTGTGCTCCCAGAAAAGCATGCAGGTTTGGTAATAATTTTCAGATATGGAGACACATGTTGAATAGAGAGGCACAGGGAATCACTAACTTGCCCAGTCTACTGCAAGAAAAAATGTGTTTTTTTTAGATTGTCGGAAAGCCATCAAAAAAGGATCTAATATATTCTCTTACCATGTGAAACATTCCAGAGCAGGATCTGTCCAGAGCAGGCAGCACAACTTCTGGCTCCTTGGCCATGTTGGCAGGGGCTCATGGGAATTGTAGTCCATGAACATCTGGAGTGCCATAGGTTGGCCATCTCTGGTCTAGGGCCTCCTTCCTCATCTGCATGACCTCAGTTGCCTAGCAGATGGATCTGGGCCTCAGGGGAGGGGATCAATGGGGTTAAAAGGTAGTGATTGAATTTCTTTTTGCATTTCCGTGTGTAATGTTTTAATTGGCAATTTGACTTCTTAAAATGCTTTGAATCCCCCCACCCCCACCAAAAAAAAAGTGTATTAAAGGTTGCAAATATGACATATCTACATCTGAATAGCAGATGTTGCTATGACAGCTGATATAGTGGTCAGAAAGTCAGTCTTAGTTCCAGTAGGAAAATATGGAATGGATTTGCCAGTATGGTGTTGTGGTTAAGAGCAGATGCATTCTAATCTGGAGAACCGGGTTTGATTCCCCACTCCTACACCTGAGTGGCAGAGGCTTATCTGGTGAACCAGATGTGCTTCCACATGCCTACATACCTGCTGGGTGACCTTGGGCTAGTCACAGTTCTTTGGAACTCTCTCTTCCCCACCTACCTCACAAGGTGTCTGTTGTGGGAAGAGGAAGCGAAAGGAGCCTGTAAGCCACCTTGAGTCTCCTTACAGGAGAGAAAGGTAGGATATAAATCCAAATTCTTCTTCTTCTTAAACTAAGGACACAATTTTTATACAGGGATAGGAAAACAATCCAGTTAAAAATAGGTAAAATCCTGTTTCCCCCCTCCTCCTCCACATTACTCTGTCTGCACCCTGCCAAGTGCCCAGTGAGGGCCAGATTAGGCCTGAGCTCTGGATGGCACCACTTGTGTTACATGCCAGTGAAAGCTTTGAATTTGTGTTTTGCAAACAGCGGGGCCCCCATTCTGGGCAACAGACCTCTTTTGAAACCACAGGGAGTTTCATAATCTATTCTCTGATAAGCCATGAGAGAGGTCTGAACTTCAAAGGATAAATATCAAAAATGCCACCGAGTGTGACTAAAATAGTTCTTTGGATCTCACCTGTAATATTTATATAGAATGTGTTGTCGAAGGCTTTATATTTATATAGAATGCTGGAGTGGACAAAGAATTTCCCCTCCATTATTATCTGCCGAAGCACCTTGTAAGGTTTCTGTCACATTGCAGAAGGGAAGGGGTGAGGCTGAGACCAAGGGAAAGAGGGACTTGCCCAGGCCAATGAATGGGCTCATGACAGAGGGAAATATTTGCACTGGGAGCTTCATCACTATTATGCAACACATTTTGTAAATCAGACTCAGTTGGAAAGAGATCCCTTTCATAGCTGTCCATTCTGAACTACAAATACCAATGGGAAACACTGCAGCAATGCTTATTGAACTGTTAATCACAGAGGTGGGCTCAGTGATTTGGAGGGGCTGGGAAAATATCCAGGGTGGGGCCTCCCACTACCCCCTTTCACAAGGAGGACCCCTTACTTTGGGGGAAGTAGTTGGAGCCACCGCTGGAAGTCAGAAGCCTAAGACAGAGGAGGCATGAGCAACTGTTGCTGATCCAACTCCTTGAGCCTTGGATGGGGCAGGCAAATATGATTGTTTCTACAAGTGGATGGCTTAAACTCTGGACAGATTTGAGTAGTGGTAATGGGAACCTGGTCTTCTTCCTGTCCCCATCACAAAATGGGGCTGTGACCAGTTGCCCCCCAGCATGGGGCCCAGTGCAGCTGCTTCTGTTGACAATTGCCTAAGACATTTCCCAATCAATCACATTTTTATCCCACCCTTGCCTCCAAGGAGACAAGGGTGGTATATGTAGCTTTTACCTCCTGCATTTCATCCATACAACTGTATATAGGTTCGACTGAGAAACTGTCCAGGATCACTCAATGGCCCCTTCCACATATGCAGAATAACGAACTTTCAATCCACTGTCACAATTGTTTGCAAGTGGATTTTGCTATTCTGCACAGTAAAATCCAGCTGCAAAGTGGCTTGAAAGTGCATTATTCTGCATGTGTGGAAGGGGCCAATGTGTGTCATGGTAGAGTGCGGATCTGAAACTGGTTCTTTCCCAATACACTAACTGCAGATAGGCTCATTGATGGTGGGAGAAGGTTTATGGCCCCAGTTGGGGATTTACATTCTTACATGTACACAATGCTTGGCATTTGGTGTGCAGCACAACATTTCAGAGTCTACAGCACTGAGATATTCCAGCAAGCCTGGATAGCAGACACTGCAAATCTGAAATTAGCTCATGCATCAAAGGAACAAGCAAGCCCCTGGATGCCACATGCCATGGAAGATTATCGCCTCTCATGATACCTCGAAGGGGAACATATGTTAGCTGCATCAGGGCTGAGCATACCCTGCCTGAACATCCAAGACTGCTGCATTTAACACTCATCCTTGTGACGGAAAATGACAAAATACAGAGCACAACATTGCTGATGATCCTCTAGTGCAAATGATACATCTCTGTCAATAAGACTGACATTTGGATCCGAAAGGCTTTTTGGACTATTAGCCACTTGATAGTTCTCTGGAGGAATATTTCATTGCAGGGAGCTGGGCAATTTAATTTAATTTATTTATTTGCAGGGAAAGCTTACCTTGACTAAATGGCATCTGATTGTTCACAAGTAATAGGGATGATTAAGTGAATCCATCCCTTCAAGAAGGAACACGGTTTAGTCAAGAAAAGTTTGGGACGACCACATCGTCCCAAGAAGACCTCGGCTGGTATTCTAAAATGCACAGAAAAGGGGCAACTGCACTGCCTTCAGCATCTTTGGTTTCTGCATCCAAGTGAGGACGAGAAGACAACCCCCAGAGATAATATCCACACAAACAAGCCCATGTTTTCCCCAAAACACCCTAGTGCTATGGGAGAGTATTATAACTTGTTCTCTGAGACCCAAGAAGTTGCATGTGCAGACTTTACAAGGTTAGGGTCTGTGTAAAAAGGAAGTATGCAAGCCTTATGGCCTGTTTATGCAGAAATCTTCAAGCTGAGCAGGATAGGGGACAGATGGTGCTTGCCCTTGGCATCAATTAACCCCAGAGCAATTCATGGGCACTTGGAGCCCAAGGATTCCCTTTTGCTATCTGGCTGCAGCCCTTTGATTTTAGTCTCCTTTGCTGGCTATGCGTTCTCCCTCTCTTTCCATATAGGGATGATCAGAGCTCTTCCATTCTGCTCAATCATTAGTCTGCATCTCTATTATGAACTGGATTCCTCTCTGTCTGTCTTTTGGTTACGTAGAGCATCAAAATGCAAATCATGGATTTTGTGCATGAAAAATATACATTGCTTAAAGGGAAAAAACATCTGCTTTCTCTCATTTTTTTTAAAAAATTGCTGCCTTTCCAGGGATATGTACCAATGCTTTAGGATGCTATAATAAAATATAAATAAGAACAAAAAACCTCTCTAGAAGAAAAGAAGAGAGAAGAGTTTGGATTTATATCCCCCCTTTCTCTCCTGTAGGAGACTCAAAGGGATTTACAATCTCCTTGCCCTTCCCCCCTGACAACAAACACCCTGTGAGGTGGGTGGGGCTGAGAGAACTCCGAAAAGCTGTGACTAGCCCAAGGTCACCCAGCTGGCATGTGTTGGAGTGTACAGGCTAATCTGAATTCCCCAGATAAGCCTCCACAACTCAAGCGGCAGAGCTAGGAATCAAACCCAGTTCCTCCAGATCAGAGTGCACCTGCTCTTAGCCACTACGCCACTGCTGCTAAATTTTCTTTCTTTTTCTTTCTTTCATAACAAACATATTTATTTGGGGTTCAAAAATTGCTCCCAAGCAACATGACCATCATAAAAACAAATGAAATCCCTTCAGAATTGAATCCCCTGAAATGCCATTTTTCTACTTTTCTTTCATTTCCCCCCTATTTTTGAATGTTTTCCCCCCCAGGATTAAACAAGCAACCCACTGTAGACTCAGACAAACTTCTTTTAGCCATTAGTGCCCAAGGAGAAAAGTCTTTAGCTATTAAATGTTTTAAAAGATAGCAATAGAATCTATACAAGCTGCAGCAGGTCCAAAAGATGGCAATAGAGATTATGATGGACAGGTAGAAGAACTGGGTGTGCTAGAGTTCCAAACAGATATGAGAGTAATCCCCCATTACACCCAGTGAGTTTTACTTCTGAATAAATTTATGGTCAGACTGAACATCACTGCAATGCTCATACCATTGGATTTGGACAAGCTGTTTAGCAGAAACTGGTCGTATATTTGATTTCAGTTTTCTAAGAAGAACAACTGTCTATTGTTATGTACCAGAGAGCACAAAAGCAAAGGCAAATGGGGTGCCTTTTACAATGTCTCTGTCTTTCTTTCTGGTTGAAATCAAGAGGGAAGGGGAAGCAGAAAAGGCTGCTGTAGTATTACGAGAAGCTACTTTCAGGATTTAAAAAAACCCCTCAGGTAAAACTAAAACTAAAAATTGGCTCCATTCCAGTGCTGCAAAAAAAAGCTCAGTGCGACAAATTCCTCTTGGTTTGAAAGGCAGTAAAATATTACAAACCAACCTTTCTAGTCCCTCCATTATTGGGGGAGGGGCGGATATCATCTAAAAACTGATCATGCCAGTAGAAAACTGGCTGGCTAATTATTTAACTATCATTGCCCCTGGCAGGACTGCCAACTTTCAAATGGATCCCTCTAGTTATCCCTTTAGTTTAGTGGGCACCAATAATCAGGTGACATTATTTTCATGCCATGAAAAGCTCCAGCTGCCCTTTTCTGCACATTAAACCACTATTAGTAGGACAGAAGATTTTTTTTCTCCTGCCCAACTGGCAACCTTTGCTCAGGTGCTTGATAAACTCTTTTTAAAGCCCCACTTAGCAGAATTAAAGGCATTAAGCAGTGGTCTGAGAGGTCACAGGAAGCTACAGAAGCAGACAACTGAGTTGTCAAGTTTGGTACCATTTCCTCTGTCTGGCAGTAGCTCTCTGGAGTCTGGAGGTATCAGAATTTCTCATTACCAACTGCCCACTGCTTTTAGCAGAGGTGTCAGGGACTGAAACTGTGACTTCTACATACAAAGTCTGCCACTGAGCCATGGGCAGTTCAGAATCTGCTCAGTTCAGAATCTGTCCTTTCCCTAAACTCACTTAAGCTACTCTCTCTCAGCCTGAGTCCTCCACCTGCAATATGTACATATTCCTGGCTTGCCTTACAAGGCTGTTGTAAAGACTGCAAGAAGAAGAAGAGTTTGGAGACTCAAAGGGGCTTATAATCTCCTTTCCTTCCCCCACCCCACAACAAACACCCTGTGAGGTGGGTGGGGCTAAGAGAGCTCCAAAGAACTGTGACTAGCCCAAGGCCACCCAACTGGCATATGTTGGAGTACACAAGCTAATCTGGTTCACCAGAAAAGCCTCCACAGCTCAAGGGGCAGAGCAGAGAATCAAGCCCAGTTCTCCACATTAGAGTGCACCTGCTCTTAACCACTACACCATGCTGACTCTCAAAAACCATATTATGTATTTTAAACACTGAAAGCATAATGTAACAGCTAAATGCTCTTTTTTAAAAAAAGGTGGCAGATGATCTTTTTCTTTAGCTCTCAAGTTACCTAATGTCAACATATTATCCACGGAAGCATTCCAAAGGAACTGAAATGCCCCAGCAGATAAAAAAGAGCTGGGAAGGAGTTAAAGAGCCTGACTTCCTGTATTCCCCCACTCAAAAAGTGCAGCCCTGGTCACTCTCTTTGGAAAAGGAAATAAAAACATTAAATGACTGTGGCACTAAATGTATCTTCTATAGTTCCATCCACTGTTAAACAAAGTATGAGCTGATAAACATGATATACTTGAACTTCCAGAAAGCTTTTGACATTGTCTTTCAACAAAAACTCCTGAGCAAACCCAGAAGTGGTGGGATAAAAATGTGAGTGATGCCTTCTAGTTTCTAACTCCAGTGAGGTAGAAGAAAGCCAGGACTTTTTCTTTGCCTCAGAGAAAGGTTGTGTTGAAAAGCCCCGCAGGCCTAGGGATACATGAGTGATGGTAGTCAAAAGCCCTTTTTAGGTGCAAAGATTTTAAAGTACCATCGATATCTGTGGTTGGAGCTGTACATAAGGACCTCAACATTGCAAGTTAGAAGCAAGTGGACATCAGAAAGTATATTGCTGGACACTGTGGTGCCCCTGGTCACACCGTGGGAGGGATCACTTACCTTGTAAGTGTCCTTATGAGAGCAGCTTTAAATACAGAAACAAAATTAAAGCCTGCACACTTTTTACCCCTCTTCCCAGGAGGGGAAATAAAGGGTGGGAGGGGTAGTGGTAATTATGCTGTGGGGAGCATGGGAGGGGAGAGGTACAGAAAAAAGGATGCGTGCGCTCCCTATCCATGCGTTAGATTTTCCAGTATGCGCTTCCAATTGTGTATTTTAGCAGAGTGTCTCAATCATGTCATAACAAGGTGTTTGGTCTGCTGCAAACACATGTACTGTCTCATCTGACTGCACACGAGAACACCTCTGAATCTTAAGTGGATGGTGATGATTTCATTTCCCAAACGGTGTGTTCTTTGTCAGTGGCAAGACAGTGTGGTGCTTTAATGTACCCTAAGATATTTCTGACATTTATTTTATTGTATTGTGTTACATTTCTATACCGCCCCTCCCCTTTTGGGCTCAGTGTGTGTGTGGGGGCGGAGGGATGCCTGCTTCCCTTTGGTTTTCCACGCTCCTTGTGCCTAGGAGCTGCTTCCCTCCCCAATGAAGACTGGGAGGCTGTGGTACCACGTGGCACTAAATAGGGTTGCTAGCTGTGGCTTGGGAAATACCTGGAGATTTGGGGGGGGGGGGACATGAAGAGGGCAAGTTTTAGAGAGGGAAGGGGAGGGGCTTCAATGGGGTATGTCGCCATTGAGCTCCAAAGTGGTCATTTTGTCCAGGTGAACTGGACTCTGTCACCTGGAGGTCAGTTGTAACAGCAGGAGATCTTCAGCCGCCACCTGGAGGTTGACAACCCGAGCAGTGAACCTCAAAGTTATTAAAATCCATGCTACTCCTGTCAGTGGTGGGATCCAAAAATTTTAGTAACAGGTTCCCATGGTGGTGGGATTCAAACTGTGGCGTAGTGCCAATGGGGCTGGGGGGGCACGACGGGGGCATGGCCGGGCATTCCAGGGGCGGGGCATTCCTGGGTGGGGCTGTGGTAAGGACACAGCCGCTGCACCAGTCCTTGGGTGGGAAATGAATGCATGCAGGCGCAGGCTGCCACGCACGGTGCACCTCCTGCAAGACTGCTTCAAGTTCTGCGTGCTACTGCTGAGAGGAGGGGCGTAACTAAGGCAAAAATCACATGGCAAAATCACCAATTAGTAACCCCCTCTCGGCACACACAAATAATTAGAAACCTACTCTTGGGAACCTGTGAGAACCTGCTGGATCCCACCTCTGCTCCTGATCAGTCCCTAGAATCAATCCTTGAAACACCCCATCCCCAAAGTTCATAGTCAAACTGTTTAGATTAAGTTCCAAGATCATGAGCTTGAGAAGACCGGCCAATAACAGTGGCAAGAACCAGCGGTGAACGTCAGCATGCTTCTGCTGGTGGAAATTATGTTCTCACTGATAGACCCACACCTGGTCCTCCTAGGCAGCAAACTGGATAAGTTACAACTTTTCATTACATTTTGAAATCTCAGTTGGTTTCAGTTGTGTTTCTGGGTCAAGTTGTGCTTATTCATACCCTCAGAAGATGGTGTGGAGCACCTGTGCCTCTGAGAACATGTTTTCCGAAACTGAATTTGTGTAGGATGGTTTTCCGTGGTCTAATCAAAGTTTGGAACCTCATAAAAAATTGATTCTTTTTGGATGACAAGCTAAGCTTCCTCTATAAATGTGTGTGGAGGGAGATTCTGCTTTTATTTGGGCAACAATTTTATAGCACAGCTAGATTGAAAGATGAAGATGGACAGATCATAAAAAGGCACTGTGTGTATAATAAATCAAGATTGTAAAAATATAAATGGAAAATCAGAATTGAAAGGGTATGTGCTAGCTACCTCCAAAAATGGCAAAGGGAAACAGAACAGAAAAATGCAAACCTTCCTACACCGATGAATAATTCCAAGCATGATCCAAAAGCATTTCCCAAAATGGCTGCAGCCACAAGTCCTTCTGCCAAATAGGCAGGGTGCCCTATTGGCTGGACCTTTTAAGAGCTCAGAGAACAGTTCCCAATGTCTCCATCCTAATAAGCAGTTAAAAACCAACAGCTGAGAAGTTCAGAAGTAGTTTATTTAAAATAAACTTCTGTGTGGGGTAAAATGCTTCTTCGTATCCAATAAGGGAACTGCCTTGATGAGGTGAGGGGCATGAATAAAGTGGTTGACATCTTGTACATAGAAAAGTTACTTTGGGAGGTAAGCACCAAAAACCACAGAGGTTGCAGGTAACTGGTCCAAAGCAAAAGCCAAACTGGAAAAAAAAATCCAAAAGGGCTCAATACAATAGCCTGAAACAACTCCCCCTTTTAAACTTCTGGACTGATGAAGAGTTCTGGAAAGCTTAAAAGTGTGGACAGTGCTTTATGTTATTTTTGTTGGTCGTAATAAAAGCTCACAGCTTTTGTACTTTTAAGGAAAGTGCAGGGAATGTTGCCGTGTAGATGCTCCTCTGCCAGGACAAATACCTCTGTCTTGAATGAAAGATTAGTGATCAATGGGCTGAGGTGTGAGCCAGGAAAAATGCCTGGTTCTGATCTGAACTGTTCTGTGAACAAATTAGAAGGGCTTGGGAAGGTTATTCTCTCTCAGCCCCTTTGTGTTTTAAAGAAAAGGGAGTAGTGCTGACGTATCTTATGCTAATTACAGATGACATCGTTGCACATTCTAAGGCACAATGCAGATTTTGAATATGCTGTCCACAGACAGAATAAAGAGTTAAGCTTCAAACTACAACCATCTAGAAGAGACAGAATTAGATACCCTTAGGTGGGACCACATTTTTTAAAAAAAGGCAATGTGACTATTTTTTAAAATGTTATTGTACTTTCTATGAGAAAACAGGATGTCCTCTGCATTCAGAGAGGAAGGAGCTGCCTTTGCACCTCTGCCGTCTTCTCTGTAGGAAACCGGGAGCACTCAATGTGCCAACTAGCGCCTGGTTCTCTTTGATCTGGCACTGACAGCTTGTGAAGGTGATTGGACCAGCTGCCCAGCATCTCCCACTGGGCTAAGTCACTTATTTCAGAATTGATCTTTTCTGATAACAGGCAGTAAACAGGAAAGGGTATGAGATCTTGTCTCGCATGGCTTTCCCAAGGCTCAGAGGAAAAGGATGAGAGTCATCCTGACCAATTTCAGTGGGCAGGAAAAAGGTTCAAAGAAGACACAATGCACTTACAATTGCAATTTGTCAAGCCAAGGTATGACAAGAGGGAGGGCTGTTGGTGCACTTAAGGGCCTTCCCACTGACTCGTGCCCTGGGAAGATTTTTCCTTCCAAAATTCTAATCATCAATTATGCTTTGACTGAGCTGCCCTTGTGTTTGCCAATAGGCCATGCAGCAGAGTGAATGTGGTGATTTAGAATTTGTGTATACACTTAGAGTTTTCCCATTTCTAGTTGTTCACTCAGGGCACTTCACAGACAGGAAGATTAGCACGTTTGTAAGGACCCCAAAATAATCTTTTCCTTTTTGTCAAAAAAATAATAAACTGGCACCAGAGGTTTGCAAAGTTTAAACAAAGACTCAAAATATTTATTTACAAGAAATAAATCAGGAAGATTTTCTTGCAAAGGATAAAATTGAAATTATATACAAGAAGCTGGTTTACAAGTTGTATCACTATCTTTTTACAGTTGATACAAGATTCATACAGGCTTTTAGTGCCTTTAAGTTGTTACAGTCCCTTAAATTCTCCATAAACTAAGGACCCACCAGGATAGGTATTCAGTTTTCTGTTTGGCTCGCTAGTTAATGTGCTAAGAAAACCTTAATTTCTATCCTCAGGTAAGTATAACCTACACAGTTCCTCAAATATTAACTCTAAGACAGTCTCTCCTCTAGAGTGTCTATCTCACATTGTGCTTGTCAGAGAAGGGCTTGCAGTTTTCCTCCAGGAAACCCAACCCTTTCTCTATTCATCAACTAAACCACCTTCAACAACTTCACTGCCCCATATATGGGTGGGTTCTCCTCAGAGAAAATCAACCAAGCCACCCATGTGATTAATCAGTGTTACTGTGTTATGGTTAACTCCAAGACTTTGGCACAGATTCCCTAACTTAAATTTGTCCTTCCTGACACTTAATCAGAGTAGCTCTGCTCACTTAGAACTGAGCTTCAGCCTCCTGAGAACGGAGCTACAACAGAAAAACCTGCACTTTGGTGTTCTCCACTCAGAACTCTCAGTGCTCTGGCTAAGAAAGTGTGGCTTTCTTAGCTAGAAAGATCTTAGCCAGAAAGATCTCTAGCGACTCTTGTGGAGTTCTATGTTAACCCTTTGGGCTGTCAACATTCTACTGCCTGAATGTGCCTAAGTGTCTGTATACGTTACACAAGGCTTCTCCCATACACACTCTATGTTTAAGATGGTGGACTTAGCTTTAGCATGTTTAGAGTTGCCAACCTCCAGATGGTGGCTGGAGATCTCCTGGAATTAGACCTGAACTCCAGCTAACAGAGATCAGTTCACCTGGAGAAAATGGCCAAGTTGGAAGGTTGACTCAGTGGCGTTATAGCTCATAGAAGTCCTCCCCTCCTCAAACCTTGCCCATCTCAGGCTCCACCTCCCAAATCTCTAGGTATTTCTCAACCTGGAGCTGGCAACCCTAAGTGTGATTCATGAGAAGAAGCTGGAGCTGGCCCAGTCAGGCTGTAGGAAGAGCCATAATCAAGTGATGTAGGGTGGTGAGAACCACAAGGGATTCCTTATGAGGAGAGGCTGCAGCGTTTGGGACTCTTTAGTTTGGAGAGGAGAGGTCTGAGGGGGGATAGGATTGAAGTCTACAAAATTATGCATGGTGTAGAAAATGTTGACAAAGAGAAATTTTTCTCTCTTTCTCACAATACTAGAACCAGGGGGCATTCATTGAAAATGCTGGGGGGAAGAATTAGGACTAATAAAAGGAAACACTTCTTCACATAACGTGTGATTGGTGTTTGGAATATGCTGCCACAGGAGGTGGTGATGGCCACTAACCTGGATAGCTTTAAAAAGGGCTTGGACAGATTTATGGAGGAGAAGTCGATCTATGGCTGCCAATCTTGATCCTCCTTGATCTCAGATTGCAAATGCCTTAGCAGACCAGGTGCTCGGGAGCAGCAGCAGCAGAAGGCCATTGCTTTCACATCCTGCACATGAGCTCCCAAAGGCACCTGGTGGGCCACTGCGAGTAGCAGAGTGCTGGACTGGATGGACTCTGGTCTGATCCAGCAGGCTAGTTCTTATGTTCTTAAGTCTTCCAAAGTTTTCCTCAGCATTGAAAACTGCCATGGGAGGAGATGGTTATCTTGTTATTAATAAAATGTATGCACTGATTGAAATATCACATAGAATAAATTAAGCATCTTACAGAAATAAAAAAGAAAGAAGCGTCTGCACTCAGATGCTTTGAACTGTACTGACATAAAGGATTAGCAAAGAAAGGCAGGTAAGCAGAGACTGAAGCTGTAGTTCACAAATCTCTGCAAAAGCAAATGCCACACCAGCAAACGTTATTCATGTGTGGTGGCTCTGCCCAAGAGCAGTTTTGTTAAACACTGAATAACAGACAGAAGTAGATGATGTTCCTGAAGCAATGTTATTAAATTACGTAGCCGAGATTCCTAGGGAGCTACAAATCATTATATTGAATTTGATTACAGCAGCATTGTTTGGTGTTTATACAATACTGGTGGTCAAAAGAGATTCTGAAATCTAAATGTGGATAGATAAAACAAATGAAATCCACTTGACGATTAAACTTACATTGTATTGTCGAAGGTTTTCACGGCCGGATTCAACTGGTTGTGGTGGGTTTTCTGGGCAAACCACGGCCACAAAGCCCGGAAAACCCACCACAACCAGTTAAACTTACATTATTGTTTCAGAAAGGCCAAAACCATGATGGATTGAAGTCCTTTTGGTTAAGGGTTATCAGTTGTATTCAGGCAAAATCTTTAGAAATACTGCGAGTTTGTGTTTGTTATAAATACTGGTATTTGTTGGAAATTGGTGGGGTTTTTTTTAAAAAAAGCAGCAAGTAGATGGAAATTTCCTTTTTCCACCTTTTTCAAATATTTATTACTAGATGCCTAGCCAGTTTTTCAAAGCAGCTAGCTCATAGATGCATAGTGAACAAACAAAATGTTACAATCAAAGATAAAGTGTGTTGTAAAGAAGGAGAAAGGGAAAACCGGGCAGAACACAGGAGAAAAAGAATCCATGTCAGAGGGATAGAACATTAACAAATCTGGCAGCTGGGGTGGGGGGGGGAGTGGTCTCTGAGGCAACATGCCAAAAGCTGGCCAAACTGAGATATAAACACAGACAAAGCTTTTGGGGAAGGCCTGACAGGGATGTGGGAAATACTTCATGGTTCAGCTGTGAGCTGCAGCTTCTCTGCCTAAATGAGCTGGAAAATAGCCTTTGCAGAGAACATTTTGGCCTGCAGCTATTGCCGAACCCATATAGACCAGTAATTAAATGTTGCCCAGCTGGTGTGGAATAGGTCACTAGTGCTTTAGATATGTGATCTCGAGTGCACTTACTCATGTGCCAATGCCATGGAAATTGAGGGGACTTCTGAGTAAGTCAATTTAGGACCAGGCTCTGTGGGTTTTAATTGGTTCCCTGCTGCTCGCTGTTGTTTTCCAGTTTGCCTGCCTATAAATTTGATATGTGCAACCAGGTTGTAAAAAAAAATCCCTCCTGGTTGGTTAAAAAGTCTGTTTGTCTCATTGCACTTGAAATGGTTTCTTTTACCGTCGTTCACATATATCAAAAATAATAATAATGCCCACGGTTCATAACTTTTGCAATAGTGGAACTGGAAAGAGTGCTTTACTGTCTTCGTTGGTGCTCTCTTGGTCTCCAATAACTTCTTAAGAAGCTCTGTGAATTTCCCTCATGAAGAATTTATTCTTTGGAATATAACAAACAGACTGCTTTGGTTAGTGCATCTAATAGCAGGGGGGGGGGCTTAGAAAGGAGGGTTATGTTTCTGTCCAACCATCAAACTTTCCTCACTATGCATTGTCAAAGGCTTTCACAGCCGAATTCAACTGGTTGTGGTGGGTTTTCCCGGCTGAGTGGCCATGGTCTGATGGATCTTGTTCCTCAAGGAACAAGAACCACCAGACCACAGCCACACAGCCCAGAAAACCCACCACAACCAGTTTTCTTACTACACTTTAAGCAGGGATTTGTTGCAAAATGAGCACCTGCCCTTATGAGCCCTAAGATGAGCCACTAAGATGACCCCATTTCTTCATTCCCACTTACCTAGGTTGCAGAGTTCCCTATAAATAAAGGAAAGAGGGCAAAGAGAGTGACTAATGCTCAATCTAACCTTTGGCAAAAATGGGAAGGTCCATTGGACGTGCTCTTGTACAGAAACAGACTACTGATGTTGATCTAGGTTTTGCTATCTCTGTCATGTAAACCCTGGAAGTTAGAGGGAAAACACTGATCAGTTTTAGACCTGATGAAAGACTCTGGAGGTTGGCAGCTATTTTATCTCTAGGGGGAAAGAACAAGTCTAGCTGGCCATAGTCACTGGTTTTATCCCGTCACATGACTGGATGTGGCTGCTAGGGCTGCTGCTGGCTACCAGTGCTACCTGGAGGTGAAGGGTCTGTTCCCTCTTCCTTCAAATGTGCTAGGATAGAAAGGAACTTCCTGCCTGAATAGTCTCTTTGCTACAGCATCCCAGCAGTGGTTTTAGGAGGCATTGGGGGACGGGGGCAATGCTGGCATCAGGGTTGCCAACTCTGGGTTGGGAAATTCTTGGCGATTTGGGCAGGGAGCTGCATTTTTGTGTGATGCTAAAACCCAAGCTACTGGGTTGGTACAATAAAAAACAGTAGCAATCTCTTTTGCACAACTGTTAAAGATCTCAAAACCCTAATGTGGAACAGCTTGCCTATCTCTGCATCATTCTTTCTCCACATGGATCCATGTTGTCATTTATGAAACATTTCACGATTCGGTGGGAAGAATGTTGCCTCGTGAAAACATAAGCTGTGAGTACCACTTGATATTTCTTGCATCCATCAGAGCCAGGGGAAGGGGGCTGTCCCCTCTTTGCTATCCAGTCATGCTGCAGACTTCCAGATGCAACAACCTAATTGTTCTATTACCTCTGATTGTTTTGTTTCACTTTGTGCTCAGAGCTGCCTTGATATACCTTCACACTTGAGGCATAACTCATTGTTATGGAAATGTCAGGGAAAGCCACAATAGAATGTTAAAATAGTAGTGTCATTGAAGTGTGACTTCTATTTTCTTCAGAGGAAACTGTTGTGTTTACTAACGGTTTGTGATGGCTTTGGGCTGAGGTCCAGTGAACTGCTGATAAGTACAGCTTCAGCTTGCTCAGTGACCATGGCTGACTTTGCCACTTAGCAATCCAAGGGTTGGAAGGCAGGGAAAATAGCAGGGACACTGCAGTTGATGGTGTCAGTTCCTGTTCTAGCTTATTTGAATCCAAGGTGGGTTCCAGAAACAGCACCTTTGCCATTCAACTTGGAGCAAGCAGGTGGTGATGGCAAGGGTGTGGGAGTAAATGCCAGGTGGATGCCATAGCCATTATCACCTGCTGCATTGCCACCCTCTGGCAGTTTGATGCCCCGAGCAGCCATTTAGTTCACAGTGAACCAGCCCTGCTGCTCATTAGAATCTCGTGCTCATTTCCTGTGTCGCATTGTCTCCCATTGTTGCACCCACTGGCACTGTGGTGTCTGCTTATGGGTTTTCTGGCACCTGTGGACCTTTGGCCTTACTGCATGGTTCCCCCCCCCCCTTGGTTCCGGCCCCTTCCTGCTTTGGATTATCCCCTGATTTCCACATGCATTTTTGTGCCTTTAGTTTTCATTTTGTTTTTGTTTCCCACCCATTCTTTTTCCAGATCTTTTGAGACCTCTCTTCTGAGTCTGCACTTTTTTTGCCCCTTCCTCAGCGTTGGTAGCACTTGGCTTTACTAGTTCTGGAATTTTTCGTATAAATCTCCGAATAGTTATGTCATTTTTTTTCTTGTATCTCTATGAGTTAAGAGAATAGTTGTGAGCCTTTTCATTCTAGAGGAAACAAAGACACTGGACAAAAACCACCTGTGAAGGTATCAACTCACGTTGGATGATTTACTGTTTTGTATACACTGCAAATTGTAAAATATGGGTTTTGCAAGGGAGTTTACAAGGCATTTTGTCATGGCCTCTGGCTAATGCTGAGCCAAAAAGTTACCATTCATAATTAACAGTAAGGGAGCTGCTGAGTTCCTTGGCAAGCAGAGCAGAGCCAGTCAGGTGTAACAGTGGACTTTAACATCCTCATAACTAGTGACAGCTTGTACAGCTGCAAGTGGTCCACACAAGAATGTGAATGGCATCTTTCAGGTTAGTCGTGGAGGCCTGGCTCAGACACCTGAAGATGAACAGCAAATCTGGAGTTTTACAGCAGGAAGTCGGATGGGGATGTCACGCAGTCAGATACTGTGCAGTTGTCATAGCGAACCTTATCACATCTCCAAGGAGCTCAGGAGAGCAGGTGTGATCCTGTTCTCCTTAGGGATGTACAAACTTTATGCCAAACACACTCAGCAGTAAACATGCCTCTTTTTTTTCTACAGTGTCAATCATCCGTGAACTGAATATTGGATCACCTTGTCTCACCGCCATCAAAGTTGAGCTGTGTGCTGAACAGCTTTGCAGGTGCACTGCAGCTGCATTGCTAACATTATTTTTTCCTAGAATTTGTGGCTTTCATTGATACCTGGACAGTAGGAGATATCTGCCTCCTCCATAGTCATGTTGTTAAAGTGCACTGATTACTCTGGGGGGTTTTGTGCTTGCACAAATTGCTCCCAAACCAAAAAGATTATCCAACCATTAACATTAACATTGACAACATCAACTTCAGACAAATATCAAATGGGAAGAATGTTTTACAAATACAGTGTTTGTTTATGAATCACTGACTGACTGGCTGGCTTGTTTAGAAGAGAAGAAGAGGAGGAGTTTGGATTTATACCCCACCTTTCTCTCCTGTAAGGAGAGTCAAGGTGGCTTACAAGCTCCTTTCCCTTCTTCTCCCCATAACAGACACCTTGTGAGGTAGGTGGGGCTGAGAGAGTTCTGAGGGAACTGTGACTAGCCCAAGGTCATCCAGCAGGAATGTAGGAGTGTGGAAATGTATCTGGTTCACTAGATAAGCCTCTGCCACTCAGGTGGTGGAGTGGGGAATCAAACCCAGTTCTCCAGATTAGAATCCACCTGCTCTTAACCGCTATACCACGCTGGCTCTTGTTGGAAAAACTGGCTGTGGAGTGGCGTATAGGGATGATAGTTCTGTGATTCCCACTCAACTGGTCAAGGATACTGAAGTGTAAAATGCTGCCAATTCCCGTCTATACTGTTTGAATATTCAAAAACAACCCACCAAACAGGTTTGAGATTATTATAATTAAACTACCAGATGAAAATCTGGCTTCCTGCTCATGACAGGCAAACAGAACAAACTGGCAGGTGCTATTGTTTCCTTACCCTTCCTTTGTTTACTCCTCTCAACAATCCTGTCAGGTAGGCCATGCTGAGGTAGACTGACAGGTGACGCTATAATCACTACACCACTCTGACATTATCTTAGTGTTGATGGCTTTAGCTGCCTGTGGTCCTCTTTCCAGGGATTTTGCAGGTGAAGAGAGCAGGAATCCAGTACCTGGTTCTCAGGATTTTCATCTCAGGGCCTGTCTTTCATCACAGTTTCAGTCCCAATGGAGCAAATGGCCTCTGGGAAGTAACCCTACAGAGCAAATCTGTGGGAAGAAGGGGTAATGAGGGGGGGGGGGCAGAAAATTGGACTCTAGACTGATGCTGTGAGATTCATTAGATTTTCAAATCTTATCCTCTGGGTAGTTTCAAAACTCTCGCATTTGAGGTTCTGAGGGGAAAGGGATAATTAACAAGATGGATTTAGCTGTGTGCGGCTGATAAGGAGTAGAAGCCCTCACATTGTTGCTGGCAGGGGTGTGTTTGGGTATGTGATGTGTTGCTCCATTCCCTCGTTTTATTTTGCTGCTGCTGCTGCAAACTACTCTCACCAGGTGAATCACACACCTTGACTTCACAAGGGCTTCATTAACTCCTGCCAGTCCAACACACAAATCCATGATGTGCTGCCTTGGATGCTGGGTATCTTATGTGAGGCAAGCATCCTATCTGACAGGCTCACTTTCCTGACAATTTGTTTTACGTTCACTTTCCACTACCACCAAAATGCTCATGGCACTGCTGCAGGGAGCAAGTGTTTAAGACCACCTGATTGGGGTGATGTGGCTGATTAAGATCAGGAGCTGCTAATTTGATGTGTCTGCTATTTCAACAGTCCTGCTTTTGTGAATTGAATTCCTTCAACCTCCTGTACCATAATCAAGGCAGGGAAGAAGAGGAGAGGAATATCCTGCCACCCTAAGGCCACAGAATTTCCAAGAAAGGAAATCAACGAGCTGTGCTGAGATACTAAAGGACTGTGACTTATTTGGAATTCACTGGAATTCTTACATACAATTCCTGCCATAAAATAGGATTATGGCCACTAGATAGTTTTTGTAAAGGACTGGATGAATTTGTAGCCTAGATAATTAAATAGGGCCCTCATATGGACAGGCAGTCTACCTCCCATTACCCAGATACTGGGAACAAACTACAGAGAAGGGCCATTGGTTTCATGCCCTCTTTGTGTGCTAATGACAGTTCACTAGCTGGAACGGAATGCTGAACTCTTTGCCTGATCAAGTGGGGGCTTTTCTCCTGTTCTAGGTCTACCTCCACATCAGAATAGGGAGTGGGTGGTGTAGAATGAGATGATAAAATCTTACGGTGGTAGAATGGACTGCACAGGCATGGATTATATTCTGGATGTTCTCTAATATTAAAAAAAAGCACCTCCCTGAAATCAGAAAGCGAGATTTTTTTCCTGGTGAGCTTCTTTTCTACCTGCAAGGAATTGTGTGGGTTTTTTTAAACATTCTCATCTACCATCTGAAGCGGTCTTTTCATCATGTAAGGATTCTTCCCCCTCCTTCTCTGTGCATGCATGCACAGCACAGTCAAATTCCCTGTAGTGCCAAGAATTCCTTAGATCTGAGCCATCCCCGAGAGACAGTAATCCAGCCTCATGTCTAAAACATCCCCATTTCTCCAGGGCACGTTACTTTAGTTGCAGAAACTCTCCCGCTAGAATGCAGATCCACTTTGCCACCTCCAGCCCAATTCTGCCCTGATGTAATCTGAACCCATCATTTATCCCTCTGTTTCTTTTGCAGCAACCATGATTAAACTTTTGCTCTCCTCTCCTCTTTTGTGTCCTTAATTTAACCAGCACAGGCAAAATCCCAACATAAAACCGCAAATAGTTTTCAGGAGTGCCATAACCAGATTTTACAGAGTGCCTAAGCTTGACATCTTTTTCCCGTTGCCATTTAGGACGCAGCAAAGATTTTCCCTTAACTCTTCGGAAGAATGATAGCCTAACTCTGCTCTGAGGCAGCTTACGACTCGAGCCTTCCCTTTTCCAACTCTGCCTGTTCATCCTAGTTATCGAACATCACATCTTGTGGTACTTTGACCTTCAGGGCTCATAGGAGGGGGCTACATTTCCTCAGCCAGAATCTTCTGCAGCCACCCCTGTGTGAGATAATGAGGGTCTCTCTCTGAGGGGTTGGGATTGTGGGCCAGTATATGCTTCAGTTTAATGCATATTTAAATGCTGGATTAGGGAAGGTGAAGAATTAAAACCATCGAGTGAAATCTTTCTCCAGATAATTATATCTTTGGAGGCCAGGTTTTTAAAATGGGTTTAGAAGCCCGCTGTTTCTACTGTGCTTCCTACAACTGGCATACTGATTCATTATTTATAATATAATATACACATATAAGCTGAGAAAAGACAAGAGAAACGATGTGTTCCATGCCTTTCCATAAGCCTGCTGCTGAAATTTAAGTTTAACCCACATGAACGTTGTGGTCATTTCCCGGTTCCACCTTGACCATCACAGCTTTTTCCCCCTTTCTTTCTGCCCTGCTGGGGTCACATCATCTCAGTTGTTATCCAAAATTAAGCTGCTAAATCACTTTGCTATTCACTCAGACTTTGCATCCCCACACACAGGCACACACTGTAGGTCCTATGCTGACTTCCAGTCCGCTTCTACATCCAAGACACTCCTGGTTCTTATGGTTAGACATCTCCATAGGTAGGAATTCCAGATAGCAGCCCAGCATTCCAAGGAACTGAGCAAAAAATGGAAATGACATCAGCCATGTGCTAATATCAACGTGAAGTGAAGTCAGCATGTCAACTGATGCTTTAGAAACTCTATGGTATTACCATGGGGTTTCTAGAACGACTGCTGACGTCATGACCTACGTTTTGCCCTGATATGATGTTGGCATATAGCGAGACTTCTTTTTCTCTCCAACTTCTTCTTCCCTAAGTTTTCAATGCTTCGCCCAGCCTTGCTGACTTCCTAGGTCACAGCCTGACCATATGAAAATATGCTTCAGCCAGCAATATGCAGTGAGCACTGCCTCCTCACATACCTTCTTACCTTAGTTGTGTGTGTGTGTTCAGTTCTTGGTCTCTTAGGCTTTGTTGGGATAAACAGATTCTTTTCTACTTTACATTGCAGGTTTAATGCTAGGAGCTCATAGCCTTACCTTTTGTTCGACCCTTAGGGTTTTTCCATGAAGCAGGCAAATCCTGAGTCCTCCACTCCTTTTTTTTTTTACAGATATATCAACCTGGAGTCATCAGCTTCTTGATCAGGACTAGTCTCTCTTTGGACAGCTCCCCTCACTCCATCTTTGTGGCTCAGAGACACAAAGATAATGTATCTATACTCCAAAATTATGGAACTCCCTTGTTCTCTTCTTTCCAGTGCTTGAAGCAGAACAGTTCATGGGGATTTAATCAACTTCTTAGGGAATGGCTCATCTAATAAAAAGGCCTAGCACACCCTTATGACATCATTTTACCGAAAGTCCTAAATTTACAGTAGTTTCTGCTCCCTGAACCCAACAATCATTGAAAATGAGAGAGAGACAGAAACACACACACACACAGAGACAGGCAGGCAGGCAGGCAGGCAGGCACTTCTGGGTACTTATGACAGTTCTTGCAATGAAGAAGCTGAAATTTAAATAGTTTAGCTAAAAGGAAAAAACATTGAAAAATGTAAGTGTGGGACTGTGTTATGACTGGAGGTACTTTTCCACAAGGATAGTCTTGACCCTCATGTCTTTAGAACTTGGAGGTCATTTTGAGAAGAATTCTGGGATGTGTCACCCCCTCTCCACAGATGTAATCTGAATCAGATACCATGTCCTCAGGAATGGAGTACCCGCAACTCACTTCTGAGCATTACACAGAACACAGAGCATTATTTGGGAACCCCAGACCCATAATGTGTGTACAGGCCATTTTCTAGGACCATTTTAATTTTGGGAAGGGGCATGATTAGCTCCCACTACTCATAGGCTTTGGTATTGTTTAAAGTATACTGCTGTACTCCAGGTGCTTTACATGTTCTGCATATTTAAGCCCCTTACCTATGGCTTCCTTTTCATAGAACTTGAGATCTTAGGCCCTTTCCCCACTTACCTTTGACCACCCTTTGCTGTGTGCTGCTCTCAGCGCGTGGCATCTCTGGCGCGTGCAGTCCCACATTTAATTCGGCCAGCTCTGCGCCAAAGATCATCAAAAGTAGCCATTTTGAGGAGCTTGCCAAAGGATGCACGTGACGCATGAGGGGGGGGGCGCGAGAGCAGCAGCGTCGGGGCGGCTGCGCTATCGCCGCTCCTGTAGTGGGGAGTGCCTCGGGATCCCGCGCTACTTGAGGAGAGTAGCGCGAGGCTTAAGGTAAGTGGGGAAAGAGCCACAGCCTTGCTTTTTATTTTGCATTGGTTTTCTGCAATTGCTTTATAACTTTGGCTCATTCCGCACACACAGAATAATGCACTTTCAAGCTGCTTTCAGGGCTCTTTGAAGCTGAGCGGAATGGCAAAAACAGTTGTGAAAGCAGCTTGAAAGTGCATTATTTTGCCTGTGCGGAATGAGCCTTTGTTTTTGTTCGCTTGATTTGAGTTTTCTATTGAAAAGGCAGGGCACGCTCTTTTTTTGCTATCAAGTCACCTCTAACTTCTGGTGATCATTAGTGGGTATTCAATGCAAGAGATGTTCAGAGGTGGTTTGCTATTGCCTGTCTCTATATCACAACCCTGAGATTCCTTGGTGGTCTCCCATCCAAATACTTGCCAGAGACCATCAGGCTTAGCGTCTGAGATGTGATAAGACCAGAGTAGCCTGGCCATCCAGGTCAAGATACACATGTAATACATACATAAATAGGTTGCCATCTTATTCCGTGTTCCCATTTGTCTCCCCTTATAAATGGGGAAGATGAATCAAGTCACATCATTTGGTCTTACAGAGCTGAGAACAGCAATTCTGATTTTCTTATGTTTTGCTGCTATATTTTTAAAACTTACTCTTTCTTTCTGTCTCTCTCTGTTTGCTCCAGATACATGGCCATTATCCACCCAATGCAGCCACGGTTATCAGCCAAAGCTACTAAATTTGTCATCTGTGTCATTTGGCTACTGGCTTTGTTGTTATCGTTCCCGCAAGGTTTTTATGCAAAAACAGCAGAATTTTCTGACCGGGTGGTATGCCTAGTGGATTGGCCAGAAAATCAGACCCGGGTCTATGAAATAACGTGAGTATTTTTTTTTCCTTCCAGTAATGATAACATTGTGGCAGATAGATATGTATTGGTTTCCAACCCCAGAGTTTAAATCACTTTAACCAAGCCCTAGTACTCCTCAGAATATTGATACCTTTTACAATAATTTAGTTTTTACAATAAGGCTTCAAATTGATTCTCAAACTCCTCCTTGAGTTTTCCACCCCATAATTTAGAGCTGCACATTCAGTTTCTTGCACTTTAGGTCAAATGTACCTTTGCTGCAGCTTTGTTGAGTGGAAGGCTACCTTTTATTACACCCCCAGTGTTGTTTCAAATCATGATATTAGTGCCCTTCTTTTCTTTTTCATTGACCCTGCTGTCACCAGGTATTGCTGTGTTGATGACGGTCCCTTTCTTGTCCTTGATCACTGTGATATCCGCTGTGTTATGACCCTATACTTTGTCCATTTGGATTCAGAAGTGCCACAAATCTTGACCTTCTCATTTTCCGTGACTGCTAGACATATTTGCAATTCTATCATTACGTATTCCCATTAATCTTCACATTTTGTGTGAGGGAGGCAAGGGATATTTATCCTGTTTAAGATTCTTTCTCCATTAACCTGTTCTGACTTGAGGCTATATTCTCCTTCTCTAGTGTATGTCTCTAGTGATTCTATAATGCCTACTATGATCGGTGCAATTATTTTACTGGCTTTGTGTTTGATTTGTGAATTTATCTTCAGGTCTCAGTAATAAAAGGACAGTAATATAGAGAACATGGACATGCCCTGGGCTTTGTGTGCTGTCAGGGCTGCCATGGGGTATTGCTCCATGCCATATTACAGAAGTTGTGCCCCGAAAAGAATCTCCCTTCAGTGTGGGGCAGAGCATCAGTGTATCATCACCTCAGGTCTCTCATTTATTTATTTATTTATTTATTTATTTATTTATTTATTTATTTATTTATTTATTTATTTATTTATTTATTTATTTATTTAAAAATTGGTTTTGGTGGCTTTTTTGGATTTTTAACATCCAGTCTTATGAAGAGTTCTAGAGAACTCATAAACTTGCACACTATTTTGTGCTGTCTGGACAGGACCTAAAAAGGTGTTATGTAGCTTTGGGTTTTTTTATTTTACTTTGGATCATTGTAGCTATCTGCAACCTTTTAAACGACGATGCCATCTTGAATATAGACTTCATTATTAAATTTTCAGGAGTCTTGGGTAGAAACCAGAGCTGTCTTTGGTCTTCCAAAAAAAAGACTGCACTGTTAAGATTTGTAGGTTGACCTGTAATGTGGTTTCACGGATCTTCTAATGTCCTTGCTGAGATGTGTCTTAAAATGTCTTATTACCTCCTGCGCTGCTTTTTTTTTTTGCCTCAATATCTTGAGGATTTCATATTTTTGCCTATGCGTGCGTATTTCATCTGGCAAGGCTTTCTTGGACAGGAAATCAACTATTGTATGTGAAAGGGATAACACTGCAGTCAGAGTATAATGTGCCAGAGGTGTTTTAGAATCGACAATAATAGCTTTTGAAAAATGGCTTTTAGAGATCTCAGTCAACCCAAACAGATTTTTGAACACTAATGTTCTGGTCATTTTTTCGCCCACAGGAAAATACTATTCTTTCTTTCTCACTTTGCTCATGTTGCAGCTCAATATTTGATCAAGGTTTGGATGCAAGTGCATTTGGCACCAGGAACATATTCACTGGTACTGTGTTGCGTAATGACACATCTTAATTAATGTCACCGTATTTTAAAGCCAGGTATTTAAGAATGGTCAGCTCAATCTTAAGCCCCAGATGCAGGCTTGTCGCTGATATTGGTGCAGCATTGGCACAGCCAGTCAGTGTCCTATGCTCCTCAGTAGACAAAAGGAATGTTCCCGATTCCAAAAGGAACATTCCTGATTTCAAGAAGCTGAGAACACAGCCAGTGACTGACGCCCTCAGAAATGCTGCTGACACCAACTACTCCCAGAGTGACATACCAACAATGCCTTTAGAGCAGCTATGTATGGGATCAGGCAACCAATGCATAGTAATGCATTGATGTCACCCTACTTTTCACACCCATGTCTATTGCATGTGGAGACTAGCTCTACTGCACATAAATGCCAGAAACATTTCTTTCTCTACCAAAGCTGTTGTCACCAGCTGTCCCGAGATGGCTGGAAATTCTGTGGCCTTAGCCAGGTAGCAATAGAATGTGGAGAGAAAGGTGAATGCACTTGTGGAAGGGTCCGGAAAAAGAGCACTCAAAATGATTCCTGAGCTGGCATTAACTGATGCCATTTTAAACAGTATGCGAAGGATTAGCATCTCCTCCCCCTCCACCACCACCCTGAAGATGAGTGATTTCTTTTTTAAAAAAATGGCAATAAAATATTGCTAGATCACTGGAGCATTGAAGTAATAGTCTTAGCAGCTTCTCTGAATTCCCGGATTTCAGTTTTTTTTAAAGTAAGCCTCTGGCTGATCACGCACAATGTGTTTGCTGTGTCCACTGCAACAAGATTTCTTGACAGATGTATTTCTTCAAGCCCTGTTTTCACTTTGCATTCTCTCCATGGCAAGTCTGACCACTTGTTTCACAATTTAAATTTTGCTTCACTGCCCGAGCGGGCAGATTTGCCAGTGAGCACAGCTTTGCCCTGGACCAAGGGTCTGCAACCTGGGGCTCTCCAGGTTTTCATGGACTACAATTCCCATCAGCCCCTGCCAGCATGGAGAGGTGGCTGCTGTCAGCAAACTGGGACAGGGAAAATGCTGGGTAGTCAAGCCAATTGGCCATGCTGGTAGGGGCTGATGGGAATTGTAGTCCATGAACATCTGGAGAGCCACAGGTTGCAGACCCCTGCCCTGGACATCTCCCTTCTGCCCACAGCCAGCCTTCCCACTTCCTCCTACTGCCACCCATGCTTCCCCCTTGCCCCCCTTCCATGTTACCAGCTCCTTCAAGTGAAAGATAAGAAGCTCACACACCCAGGTTTAGTCAAAACACACAGACTATTACCTGACAACTGATCATTCAGAGAGACTGCTAAAGTCATTGGTTTAATGCTCCAGCTGATCTAGCGATATTTTATTTTTTAAAAAAAATTGACCAGAAAGCAATGCAACCATGGAACTGACCGGACTGCAGGGAAGACAGTGGGGAAATCCCTGTGCCCTCTGAAAAAGCCCCCAGTGTCATGGAGAGGCGGCTGCTGTCAGCAAACTGGGCCAGGGAAAACACTGGGTGGTCAAGCCATGTGGAAGCCTCATGGCTGCTGCCTTGCAACAGCAGCACAGCAACATCAAGGAAACCATACAAGCCATTCCCCATGGGGACCACACCCCAAAAACACCACTGTTGTTTACACAATGCATGTCATGCTTTCTGCCCAGTCACAGCCATTAAGATGTCTAACATGAAAAAAGCAAAACATTGCAAAACACATCATTAAATAAATCAAAACCAAAAGTGACATGCATAACATGCATATATAAACATGCTGCGTGACTTCCTGGACTGTTTATTCAAGTTGTGCTGGATCTTTTGAATGGGGGACGCATTCTGTTCACTGTTTGCCTGGCCTTACCTTCCTGTATATATATATTTGTCAAACATATATATATATATAAAACACAAAACCAGCAGTTAAAACAGAGGGCAGGAAGGTAAGGCCAGGCAAACAGTGAACAGAATGTGTCCCCCATTCAAAAGATCCAGCACAACTTGAACAAACAGTCCAGGAATTCACACAACAGTACTTTTGGGGTGGCAAGGAAGCAGTACAAAATGGAGAGGGAAGCCAGGATCCTCGAGAGGCCGTACTGCTCTGATCATGGGGTACAGCTTTTGGATGGCAAAGCATCAGGATGGAAAGGAACGTCTGTCCCCCCCCTCCGTCCATAAGCTTTCACCACTGTGTACTTCTCTTCAGCGACAAAAGTTGTATATTTGCGTTCTTCCTTTTTAAAGCACCATGTTTCCATGCAGCTCAAAGAAATTGGCTTCTCTCCAGAGCAGCCAATTTATTAACATTATGATCGATCTTTCCATGTTTGACAAATTCATTTCTCATACTCAACAATTATAGGCATTAGTTTAAGTTATTTAGCCTTTCCAGAGATTGTATTTTCGACGGTAGGTTTACAATTGGATTTAGGACATCACTATAGATGTCCATTGGCTGCATGCTTCTAAAGTTCTATTTTCTGAACTCCACCTCTTTTATTTGCAAAAGATAAAACTGATGTGAGCCAAGTGATAGGGACAGGTGAAGGCTGGGGAAAGTTTAAGTGAAATGTATTGCTCTGAATCAGTGACCCCTTATGCAAAGAAGGGCTTCGAGTACATGCTGATCTCCCTTATCTGTACAGATTCTCCATTCCCTTGGAAAGAAGGAGAAGGGGTATATATGTATGTAAACCATAGATGTCAAGTGAGGCAGCCTAGAAGTCACCCAGAAGTGATACCCCCTACCCTCTCTGAGGCAAAGATGGGAACCATAAGAAGATGCTACCACAACATCTGGGTGGAGCTAATCACAAAATGGCTGACGCTGCATACTAGGGTCAATTACAAATTTTTTTGATGTTGCAAGCATCCACCTATTTTAAATGTAGTTACTTCTGTATAGGTACACCCTGCTTAATACGTACCGACACACCTTGGTTCTTCGGAAGAACTTCTTGCTTTAGGAAGGTAGAGAAAATCCAGGACTGATTCTTGGCAATGGGCTCTTCTGTTCCTCTTTGACTCCATGCCCTATTTGACTTCTTGGTGTTGTTAAATCCACCAGGTCTAAACCCAAATCAAACTTTCGAACATATCCCTGCTATATTTTGCCTGCTTGTTTTTAAGGTAGAGCTTAAGCAGGGATGGGATGACATTTTTGTCAACTAATTCCATTGCTCCATTTACTGGCTCTCCATGTTCTTCCAGAAAAGCAGATATGCTATTTCTGCAGAAGGAATTGCCAAAATACTGATATGTGTTGCACGTGCATGATCCACAAGGGTGCCTTATGTAAAAAAAGATAAATTTTCCCTCTCAGTTGTGTTTGACCCTAGGGTACCACTGGGAGCAGTGATTTTATAGGCAAGCCTCTTTTGTGGGGTAGTTTGCCATTGCTTTTCCCGGCTATTCTTTACCCCCTAGCTATGAGCTAGGTACTTATTTACCGACCAAGAAATGGATGGCTGGCTGAGTTGGCCATGAGCCAGCTGCCAGGATATCTGACCCACAGGGGGCTCAAACTCCTGACGGTGTGAGTGGCAGTGCAAGCACTTTACCACTTCGCCATCTGGCTCCCTGCCTTATGTACTCCAGTCAAAACTTAGCAGCAGTTCAGCTATGAATCATTGCTGTCCATCACAAATGGGGGTGTCTCAGTTGAGCAACACATTTCCTCTTTTAGAAATTATAAATTAGATAGAGACATTATAATAAATTAGAGTAAAACATTACATTACAGAAGTCACCACTTGTCAGCTTATTTTACAGTATTTGTAATTCTGCTTCCTGTTCAGAATTTATATAACTCCACACCTCAAATTATTCATTCAAGCAATGGTACTATGTAAATTAATATAACCACAATAATTTTAGAGTATGGCATCATACACGATGAGAAAAGCCATTATTCTAAGATGAAAATTGTTTTACATTACGCACAGTCGTCTCTTCAATGTCAGCTAACAGGTTTGTCAAGTGTTTCTCTCAGCCCTTGAATGATAAGTACTGTGGAGAACCTCATTGATCATATCTTACAATGCAAACCATGTAATTCCAAGTATCATTATTTCAAGATAAATCTTCAGAAGAAATGGATTTTTCTCTTTTTTTAAAGAAAAAGAATACTTAATTCTCTGGTGTAAAAAAATATTTTTTTCCTGAATGACGAGAGGCCATGATCATCATTTGTCAAATTCTACTATACATTAAAGAGAATGTGACACTTAAGATTTACAGCTAAGCATAGTTACACTGTACTCGGTCCATTGACTTTGGTGGACTTAGAAAGATGTAAATTTAGTTAGGATGGCACTGCAATATAATTTTAATGGAGTTTGCATTACGTGAGTGTTCTATATTTAATATTTTATATGATATTTTCTGTTAAGTGTTAGCAAATTGCTTTGCAATGAGGCAACAACGATGATGCCATTTTTCTAAGTGTAACTCAATTGATTTTCAGCCACTGGGAATGTTATGCTAGAACACAGTGGTAGTTAATGTACCTTTCTTGGCATTCAGTATCAGTCCCCAAAACATTTAAGAAGACCAGAACATTTCAAAACTGGTGCAGAAATGGAAGCAGATATGTTATTTCTGCAGAAGGAATAATCAAAATACTGATGTGTGTTGCACATGCATGTTCCACAAGGGTGCCTTATGTACTCCAGTCAAAACAATGGAAGCCCATGAATTTTTACATAGATCTCCAGGCTTGAAATCTCACAGAGCTTCTGCACCTGATGTAATTGCGTGGAAAAGACAGTTTGTCAGCTCATTGCACCCCAAGTCAAATTAGAAACAAATCTGAAAAGTCCATTCACCGGAAACTTTATTAGCAACTTGACGGAAGCCAAAAGAATGTTAAAATTCTGTATCTTGATCTGGAGTTGTACATCTTGACAACCAGTAAGCTTTTCTGACGCCTGTTTGCTTTGTTGTTGGTGCATGAGAAGTTATACATGGATACAGGATTTGTGAGTCTTTAATCTCATCTATTAACCTTATCCTGTTTACAACGTATCGTGGGACTTGATGTCCACCAGAAGTTTTTTTTCTTTCTTTCTTTAAAGAATCCTATAATGGCATAATGCCATCCCATAATGCAAATGTTCCTTGTGGAGGTGGCTTATACAGTCCAAAGGAAGAACGCACACATGTTGAAAGCCAAGAACATCATGGTAGCTTTTTCGCTTGTTTTTCCCTCCTCAGGAAACTGGCAAATTATGTAAAAGAGAGAGGTCAGCAGAATACAGTGGGTTAGTTTTTCCTTTGAAAACCCTCTGGACATGGGATAAAATGATGGTGAACTATGATTAAGATATGAGCATTGTGAACCTATGCATTGAATTTGGAGGAAGGGAGCAACCAGTTCCTATAAAAGAGCAATGCTCAAAGTTCTACTCCCCAAATCGCCCCACCCATCCATCCCCCTCCACATCCCTTGAACAACCAATCACATGACTTTGCTACACATCTGGGAATCTAAACTGAATTTTTTATCTACTAAAAGTGCACCAGGATATCAGCAGACGGAATCTGACAGGGGTTCCCTGCACTTTACATCATGCACTTTACATTTTGCACTGCAGGAAGCATACAGTGGATAAACCAGTTAAGTACCAGAGGTCTTGAACTGGCAACATTCACCTTTACTCTAGCAGGAAGCTTGCAAAGGCCATATAGGATTCAATGTTGCCAGTTCAAGACCTCATATCTGAGAGACTGCATTACCCCATATGCCCCTACTCGGCCTCTGCGATCAGCAGAGGCCAATTTGCTGGTGGTTCCTGGCCCCTCGATGATGCGGCTGGCCTCCACACGGGCCAGGACCTTTACAGCCCTGGCCCCATCCTGGTGGAACACTCTTCCTCCAGCTGTCCGGGCCCTGCGGGACCTTGGTGAGTTCCACAGGGCCTGTAAGACCGAGTTGTTCCACCGGGCCTTTGGAGTGTCCAGTCGCTGAATGGCGCCCCCTTCCCCTTCCCCTCTCCTTCCTCCCCTGCTTCTTTGCACATACCATCTGATGCACTTTACCATCTTATTATCCTCCTAGAGAGGAACCTGGCCCCTCCCTTTTCTTTTTACTGGGGTGATCTTAACTGAATTGGATTAGGGCACCTTGTTGTGATATTAACCGCTGTTTTAAGTAGTTTTAATGGATTTTAGTATTATATTGTTGTTATCGATTTAATTAATTGTATATGCGAATGTTGTACACCGCCCAGAGCCCCCAGGGGATAGGGTGGTTTATAAATCGAAACAATAAAATAAATAAATAAATAAATAAACTCTGTGAGGAAGATTTGGCTGAGATTGGCTGGCTCAGGCCGCTTTATGAGTTTCATGGCTGAGTAAAGATTCGAATCCAGTCCTCAGTCCTACTTCACTATACTAGCACTGCTTCTTGGAAGGGAGAACTTAAAAGAACTATGGCTTACCTGGAATCTGAAGTGGTATGGTCCATTCTACCAAATTATCACCACCTGGTTTTTTTTTTTAAAAAAATGCCTATTAGTAAATTAGTGTTCAATGAATTTAGGATTGCATTGTAAGAGTCCCCACACCCCAATAAGATAACAGAGCTAGGAAGCTAATCTGAGTCAAGGGGACCTTATGATGGGCAGCACCAGGTAGATAACGTTTGGGGCATGACCACTTTGGGGCATGACCACTTTGCTGCCACTGCATCTTTTTTAATCCAGATTTTTCCCCTCTTTTATACTTTAAATGGAAGCTATCAAATCACAACTTTTAAAAGCCCATTTCCTTTTTAAAAACCTTGGCTGGGGTGAACATGTGAGGTAGCATAACCTCTGGTCCCACCTTGGCCATGGTCCTGGGCATTGAACTAAAAATAATAGCAATGTAACTACTTCAAAAAAATATTAATAGGTTGGGAGGAGCGTCGCTTAGAAACAATACCTTGGTTTGACCCAGCTGTGGAATGCTGGTGTATAACGGAGCTCTGGTTTTTATTATAGATGTAATTGTTCGATTATTTCAAAATAATGTGATTTTTTTTTCAGATATTGTGTGTCAGAATGCAATTGTTTGCAGAATTTGGCAGAGTATGGGAATACAGTGTTTACGATAGGTTCGGACTGCAGTGTTAGCATCCTTGCTTTCTAATTCTTGTCCTGAGTCGGGAGTTTGCCTTTGGGTATTAACTGAGAATGAAACCCCCCAAAAAGCCATTTTCATCAAAGCTATTGTAATGAAACGTTGCATTATTAAATCCAGTAATTCAGTTCATCGATCCATTGTTAAACCCATTATAGTTCATGGAGGTCAGAAGAAGAGAAGAGATGATAACACCAGCAATATGCAACTTGGCCACCACTCAGGATCCATATGGGCAGACGCTGAGCAAGGCTGCTCCCACCACTGTGGAGGGGATCCCAGCAGGCCCAGTCAAGCAGGCCAAAATGCCATTGTCATTTCCATCCCCCAGTGTTCTCCCACCAGCCAACCCATAAAGGTGGACGCAGGGCTCACCCACAGGGAGGCTGTATGCCTGAAAGAGGCAAATGGTAAGCCTGGCCTCAAAACGCACACCGCCATGGAGGGAGGAGTAGGGGGAAGGTACTAACAAATTAAAAACGAATTAATAATGAAAAGCAAGTGATACAAACAAAAAAGGGGAAACTTTTTGTGTGCACACCTTTATTCTTCAGCAAATCCCGCAAAGTTCTTCTGTCTTAAGAGCCTGTGTGAGATATGAATCTCAGCAAAACAGACTGCGTTCCTGCCAGATGTTCAGACAACCTTCTTTTTTGAGCAATCAGAATGTTCACAAACATGCCACACCGCCCTACCAGCTTAGCCATTGGCTATCAGAGAAACATCACCATCCCTAGGGGTGCTGTTGAAATGATAACAATAAGCTGCTCCTCTGAAAATTGAAGAATGTTACCTGTGATGCTATGAGGAATGGCCTTTCCTGGCATTAATCAGCAAGGTGCCGCAAGGCGAGGAGTTCACACCTGCATGAGGTAGTATAGGTTCTGCTCTATGGGGATTGATCTATGCTTACAATGTAATGTATTGTCAAAGGCTTTCATGGCCAGATTCAACTGGTTCTGGTGGGTTTTCCGGGCTGTGTGGCCAAGGTCTGGTGGACCAAACGTTTCACCTCAATCTGTGGCTGGCATCTTCAGAGGTGTATCACAGAGGGAAAAACAGACTTCCCTCTGTGATACACCTCTGAAGATGCCCACCACAGATGCAGGCGAAACATTAGGAACAAGATCCACCAGACCACGGCCACACAGCCTGGAAAACACTTACAATGTAACCTGATTTCTGACATGTTAATGGACCTCCATTCTGTTTGATCTGTTTCTATATGCTTGTAAATGTAGATAATTTGTCTGACCCTGCTGGGGTGCTAGGAGGGGGAAGGAGCAAACCCAGCAGGAGGCTATCTGACTATCTCTGCTTCGACCTTGGAAGGGCCACTTTCAAAAAACATTCCTGTTCACACTCTACTTTCCCACATTCTATGGGAAAACAGGAGGGGGACCAGTGGGGAGTAAAACCTGGGGGATAAATATGAATGTCGAAGCCAGATCATCCGAACTGGCTTCTTGCAGTTTAGAGTATTTGTTGCCAACTCAATAAAGACTACTGATCTTGCATCTAGAGTCCGCTTATTGATTTTGAGCCAAGATCTAACAGATGATAGAAAACAGGTCTTGAGCACCTCAGCTCAGCTCCCAAGTTCAGCAGCAGGGTAGCTTCTTCTCAAGCAGGAGTCAAGGCTGGGGTTTTTTGAGTTTAAAGCTTCACACATTTTTTTTCCTTGTGAAATGATCACAAGATTTCTTTCTTCTTCTTGAGCATGAACTTGCTTCCTTTGGGGAGGAAGGAGGGAGCCAAAGGAAGCATCAGTTTCCAGTCAACAACATGTCACTGCCACCAAAACCAGCAAGCTGTACTCTTTCACTGACTGGCTGCGGTTTGTTGCATAGCAGACCATAATTTCGGCAATGGGCTTTCCAGAATCCAGCCAGTTATTCTCTTAAGATTTCTGCCTGGAGGCAGAGAGCAAATCTAATCCTGTTTATCAGCCGAGGGGTCTTAATCACCACAACAGTGAGCAGATAACCCTTTGCATTCATAAATATGCAGCTCAAAGAAGCTGGGATGACCCAAATGGCTTCTGGGTTCCTCAGAGAATTAACCTCTGATCAAAGAGGAAGAAGGAAGGAGAGGGAGAATTCCTCTTTCAGATTACCTTCTTCTTTGCCATCCTTGAAGGGGTAGAAATGGTAGGACAGTTCAATCATAATAACCTGCAATGTCTCTGAAAGAACCATCAGACATCAAAAGACACAGGCAGAGTTTTTTGTTTTCACCTCACCTTCAGGTGCAATGAGATGCCAGCCTCCAGGTCAGAGGTGGGACCCAGAAGTGGGACCCAGCAGGTTCTCACAGGTTCCCGAGAGTAGGTTACTAATTATTTTTGTGTGCCGAGAGGGGGTTACTAATTGGTGATTTTGCCACGTGATTTTTGCCTTAGTCACACCCCTCCTCTCAGCAGTAGCGCGCAGAACTTGAAGCAGTCTAGCAGGAGGTGCACCGGCGTGCGTGGCAGCCTGCACCTGCATGCATTCGTTTCCCGCCCAAGGACCGGCGCAATGGCTGCGTCCTTGCCACAGCCCCGCCCAGGAATGCCCCACCCCTGGAATGCCTGACCACGCCCTCGTCATGCCCCGCCCCGCCCCATTGGCGCTACGCTACAGTTTGAATCCCACCACCATGGGAACCTGTTACTAAAATTTTTGGATCCCACCACTGCTCCAGGTGGGACCTGGAATTACAGCTAAACTCCAGGCTACAGAGATCAGCTCCCCTGGAGAAGATGGGTAATCTGCAGGGTTATTCCTGTGGCATTTTATCCCACTGGGGTCCCTGTTTTCCAGAGGCTTCATCCCCAAATCTCCAGCAGTTTTTCCCAATGTGGATCTGGCAGCCCTACCCAGCCATCTGCTATGGAGTTGTCAAGTATTGCACAATCCTGTGATAAGCCACCAACCTGACATTTGTTCTTTGTGAAATTAGTGTATTTTGCTGGCTGACTAAAGAACCATGGAGCTCAGTTTTTAATTCAGGCTTATTGGGATTCCATATGACATGAAGGACAATTTGAGGTACAACTTCCTCCCCAGTCCTAGAGGATGTTGCAATGAACGTCTCCCTACATAACAATTGGGTCTCAAATATTTTTCCACCCATGCCAAAATTATTGAAAGATTTATCAACACACCCTCTTTTTTGGTTCCTTTCCAGTTTGTTCCACAGACTGAGGCTCATTCCGCACATGTAGAATAATGCACTTTCAAACTGCTTTCAGTGCTCTTTGAAGCTGTGCGGAATAGCAAAATCCACTTTCAAACAGTTGTGAAAGTGGTTTAAAAACGCATTATTTTGTGTGTGCGGAAGGGGCCATACTTATTAGAATGCATCTGTTCTGATAATCTTGTGGGAGCTGAAGGTAATGAGCCGGTGTAATTTTGATACTACAACCTAACATCGCTTTGTTAGAAGACCTTATCAGAAAAAAGTTATTTGGCATTGGAGGTAGTTTGGCTGCTGAAGGAAGACAGGAGGAGAATCACAGGATTCAAGTTAGCAGAAAGAATCACAGGATCTAACCAGTGGTGGGATTCAGCAGGTTCGCACCAGTTTGACAGAACCGTTTGTTAAAATGGCGTTTGTAAACAACCGGTTGTTAAATTATTTGAATCCCACCACTGGATCTAGCCTTATATGTTGTAGCACTATATTCGTTGATTTTCAATAATTTGGAAATTCACAAAATAGTAATTTAAATTTTCCCTTAAAATTGTTTATAAAAGCTGGATACAGTCAGAAAACACAAATGGAGCCACTAGTTGCTTCAAAGCTGTTCCTTCTCTCATTGGCCAGAACAAATGGAAGATGGCACAGGAATTAGGTAAACTGTTTTGTGTTGGTAGGAGAGAGTCATAGAATCCAGGGCAGAGGAAGAAAGAATCCAACTCAGGTAATCTCTGTAAAAAAGGAGTATTTCTCACCCCTTCTTCAGTTCTATCTGTAAGGGTAAAAGCAGCAGAAAAGCAAAGATATCTTTATATTTTTTTCAAATTGGAAAATGATTTTTGATTATATACTTGCAAGTCAAAAAAGCCAAACTGAGTTCTATCACCTAATCATTGGTGGGAATGTAATGAGTCCCCATGCTTCCCCCCAACACACACACACACATACACACACACTCTCTTCAGGAAAACGTGGACGCTTATTTGTTTTTATGTGGACATTTTTTCCTTACTCTTGGCTTTTTAAGTCAGAACAAGCAATTTGTTACATGGAATCCCAAGATAAGCATTTGCTATGTAAAAGATGCCAAGACTCAAGCATACTGGAAACTTTGATACCTTATCCTAGACGTTGGAAAATCCATTTCCCTTATGAATAATTCACATATTGCAAGTCTGATATTTGTTTCTGGAAGCTGTGGAGATAGCACAAAATTTGACTTACTAAGGAAAGAAAAACCTAATTTTAAAAGTGGCTTGTTTTTAATTGTTCTATTTTCCACAGCCCAGTTTGAAACTTGGTGTGTGTGTGTGGGGGGGGGGGGGATATCCTGTTTCTCCAAAAATAAGACATCCCCTGAGAATAAGACGTAGTAGAGGTTTTGCTGAAGTGCTAAATATAAAACATCCCCTGAAAGTAAGACGTAGCCAAGTTTTTCTTTGGGAGCAAGCCCATCGAACAGAACACCAGAGCATGCAGCTGTGGAGCGGAAAAATAAGACATCCCCTGAAAATAAGACATAGCACATCTTTGGGAGCAAAAATTAATATAAGACACAGTCTTATTTTCAGAGAAACACGGTACGCAATCATTCTTCGCCTGATCGACGTATCTTCTCTGCGACCGTCTGGTGCGTCGCCTAGGCCAGGGGACACGCAGGGGGGGGCATGTCCCCAGGCCTTGGCAACGCGCTGGACAGTCACAGGGAAGGGAAGTCAATCGGGAAAGGGGGGAGGGATGGTGCCTTCCAGCTGCTGCCGTTCACACAGCAGCGGCTGGAAGCCGCCGTTTTCCAAAAACCTCGCTCGGGGAGCGAGGTGGGAAAATGGCGGCTTTGCGCCGCTGGGGAGGAGCGAGGTTGGCGCGGCTGCGAAGCAGCTGGGTCCCCCGTGCGAACAGCTCCCTAGGGACAGCGTTTTTGCCATCCCTAGGGCACTGTATACGGCCCATGCGGAAAGGGCCTAAGCTTTGTTTATTCTGTATTGGCGGGAACATGAAATGCCACTGTGTAAAATCTACTATCCGAGGTCTGAGACTCTCAGACCTCGCATTGCTTGTATCTGACTATTACTGCCAGCACAAAAAAGAACTGAGATTGGTTACTTTGGCCTGGACTTTGCTAGTTCGTTACAGAGCCCAAATCTTATTTCAGCAGTCAAAGACTTTCCATTTTGATGAAAACAAAACACTACTCGGTTAACAGGTGTGTGCATGTTTTAATATTTAACTGTGAAGAAGTCAGAATTTGGAGGAAAAAAACAACCAGTCTCCTACACAGGAATGTCTCCTTGCATTTTGATTGAACAGATGCAGAGCACAGGGTTGCCAACTGGCCCAGAAAGGCTAAAGGAGATGTTATTTCACAGAAGATAAGCCTCAATTGTCCATTTCTACAGATCAAGCCTCTGTTAACCGGGATAGAACATTTCCCTCTAGACCAGTTGGCACTCCTAGCAAGAGATTGTAGGCCACAATGCCTTGCTATCTCCCAGAAGATGCTTCCAATTTCACAGTGCCCATCCTGTTTAGATAGCACTTAACACAGAGCGGAAGGGGACTCCACAGCAAGGGGTTGTTTTTGTTTCCTGTGACCTTGTTTCAAATTCCCCTCAGCCTTTTTCATTTCTGTCATGCTGCATCCCATCAGCTAAAGACAATTCTGGAGGCCACCGGCTTTTCAACAAGCAAGACCTTCACATCTAGTTTGTATATTTTATTGGGGTTAATCTCCTTGCTATAAATGGAGCATGTGGCTGTTCCACGTCTTACAAAATCTCTACCCCAAGCAATAGGAGGGGATATTCAAGCTCACCACCCAACCCCCCCCCCCACTAAGAATTTGCTGCAGATATGATTTTGAAACAAAAGCCCAGAGAATGGTACTGTAATATGAAAATGCATTTGGATCAAATGCATTTGGATCAAATTCCAGCACATGAAAACTGCAACACAGGAAGGATATATTGCTTGTTTAATGACATCCCTGCCTTCATCTATTTTAAAGCTTTTTGTACAAGAGAGAAATTTAGTTGCAGACATTTCACAGTCTCATCTAGTTTACCCCTAATTGTGAGGATTTTCCAGGGCAGCCCTTGTCAGGACAGCCATAGCAGCCTTCACCAGACTTTCTCCTAGAAAGGCTTTGACAGTGTGGTACTTATTATTCTCACTGACAATTAGAAGCGGGTTTACTACACAAAACAAACCCTGCAAAACTACAGCAGCAAGTCCAGTGAACAGGTCAGGGTCATGGAGCCGAGCCAGTTTCTTCCTCATTAAGATTTCACCCTGTCAAGAGGCTGCCATGTTCTAATTCCTTTGAAATAAGGAAGTCATTCACTTCGTATGTGAAAAGTGAAACGTGTCTATGTATCACTTCTGATGAGCTGCCTTTCAGCATTTCCTTGCCTATTCTGTTCTTTAGCATCCTGCTTTTAAACTTTACTTCCTTGTTTTTTCACACTGGAGTCTAATCAAGCCCAATTATTTTTAGCTGATTAGATGGTTTCAGAATGTAAAGCAAACACCACCACAGATTACAGCATGCTCAGTGAAGCTGGTTTTTCTCCATTTTCAACTGTAAAATGAAAAATAAACATCCAGGTTGATCCATCGTTTGCCATTTTGTAAATACTAAACTATGTGGTTAAATGATGCTCGGCTGTATTTCTGTCTCCACCTTTGAAAACTTTTTTTTTTTAAAAAAGCATGAAACACAGAATTTAACTTACATTTGGCAGATCTACGAGAGTGTAATCCTACTGAATTTTGTTCCTGACAGTTCCTTATTTAGGACCATTTCAATTAGGATAAATGGATTAATGACCAGAGCTGTGCCAAGGAGTTTGTATGAAAATGGATTAAAATAAAACTGTATTTTGGGTAATGAATAGGAAAATCACACGACAGCCTGATTGCCTGAAACTTTGATCTCATTTCTGCATTCTTCTCCATAACCTTGTTTATGATGCATTTTCAGTAATCTCTAAATAGAGTGATTAAGGTTTGCTTATGAGAAGCTTATTGGTCACACATATGCATATAGTTCAGTGGCTTCTGTTTTTGAGAGACCGTTTCAGTCTTCTAGTATTTGTAATCCCTAGTAAATCACTATTCCCATTCTAAGGAAATCACTATTCCCATTCTAAGGAAATCACTATTCCCATTCTAGGGAAATCACTATTCACTTCTATGGCTCATTCCGCACACGCAGAATAATGCACTTTCAAGCTGCTTTCAGGGCTCTTTGAAGCTGTGCGGAATGGCAAAAACAGTTGTGAAAGCAGCTTGAAAGTGCATTATTTTGCGTGTGCGGAATGAGCCTAAGTTAAAATGCCATCTGTGCGACTTGACTGTGAATCTTTCTGGTTCCTATGTTGCAGTTGTTCTGCAGTTGTTCTGCTGTAACTATTTTAAAGTGCTTTCTGTGTTGTGTTCTCGGAGAATAGTTTTGTGGAATTTTGGGATGTTCCTGTTGGTTTTTTTAAAAGAAAACTTCAGGTTAGGTTTTAATAACTATATAGATGAGGGTTTTGAGGTGTTAAAAAAACACAAGGTTGGTTTGGCTTGGATTCTCGGATTTGACATTGGTTCTGTTGGTTTTTGTTGGTTCTTTTTATACATGGAGAATTTGGGCCAGCAGTTGCTCTTGTGCAGGGGTGGCCAACCTATGGTGCTCCAGATGTTCATGTACTACAATTCCCATCAGTCCCTGCCAGCATGGCAGCAGCAGAGGCTGATGGGAATTGTTGTTCATGAACATCTGGAACACCATAGGTTGGCCACCCCTACTCTAGCTATTGCATTTTTTGAATATTTTTGCCCATAGGAAACAGTGGAGGCAAAGAGAGCAGCTGAGCACACCATGTTTAACAGCCTTTAGAAATGTAACCCTTGGTCCAGTTAGCTTTAAATGTAGGGGAAGGGACTTTTAGTGGACAGGCAGCATTAGGTCCTCTACAAGTTCAGCATTATTTGGCTGAAAAGCAGCTCTTTGGCCCCTCTGAAAAAGTGATCCACAAGAAATAATGGAATTCAAATATTTCTAGAATCCTGGAAGGGGGGAACCCCAAATCTGAATCCCAAAATGGTAGTTGTGGACCCCAAACAGAAGAATAATTTATGCTCCATATTTCTCTATCACAAGGAGTGGAGGCAGCTGCTGCCAAAGCAACATTTTAAAAAATCTGTTCAGCCAATCAGATCTCCAATATTCAATTAGAAGCCATTCTGGGCAAAACCCCTATCTACCCTCACTCATTTCCTAAAAACATCTAGCAAGCACCATGGTCCCCACAAGCACCACGCTGGGGAGCTCTGTTCTGTAGGTTGCAAATATTTTTGTTGGTGGAGGGGATCTGGGCTTTGTTATCGCTTGCTGAAATCTCTTTAAAGCAGACACAAAGGTAAGGTGACACTTTTGATTGGGCTGTTTTTTTTTCTCCTGTGCAAATGTTCAGAATATGAGTAGCTTCCTTCCAGTGCGTGCTTGAAGGCCTTTGGCTCTCGTAATCCAAAGGAGAATGTGCTCTAAGCTGCAAGAGCAGCTGTGTAATGTAGTTGTAGCTCAATTGCAACTCAATACCTATCTTGGCCCCACTGACTGGAAAAGAAGGGTTGGTTTCTCTCCCAGGGAGATTGATTATGCACAAGGTGTCTGCCACACTGCAGAGACAAATGTCTGTCAGGGCAAGATTTCTTGTACAGACATATTTCCCTGAGTCCCCTTTTTGCTTTCTAGTTTCTCCGTGTCAAGAGACACCACTATAAGCACAAGTTTAATTTTTTTTCTCCGGCCAAGTGGGAGAGATTTGTCAGTGAGCATGGCTTTGCCCCAGACATGTTCCCTTCACCCACCTCCAGTCTATCTAGCGCCACCTCTCCTCCTCCCTTGCAATACCATCTACTCCTTGCTCCATTCCCTGTGACTGACTCCTTCCTGCTTCCTCCATGTTCTGCTTTTCCCCAACTGCCCCTCCCCCCCTGTGGCCCTTGGGTGGACAGCCATATCTTGTGATCTCTGCCACAAGAGAATGCATCTTTTGGTAGCCAGCAAGTGGAAAGCAAAAAACCGCCCTCAACCACAAAGGCTTCACCGAAATGCACCAGCCTTCGAATTATATCAATATATTGATATCTCAATATAAAAATAACAAAGAATCTTTGGTCACCTTGGATTTGTTTGAGCCCCAGGGCCTTTTTCCACCACCCACCCAATGAACCCATGGCATGCACTCAGCCCCCACTTTTCCAGGGATGGTGGCAAGGAGGGGGACTCGGTGAAGAGGAGAAGGCAAGGCTGTATGGCGCTCACAGTCAGGGGTAATTAGAAGTTTATTATTAGGAAGGAAAGGGTGGCAACTTTTAATGGTTCCATCTCTGTTCTTTAAACCAAGTGCAGAAGCAAGTTCCAATTGCATTCAATGCCAGGAAAAGTCACCTACTTTGATTACCATCTATTGACATGGAGTCTGGTCGGCGCAACTTCCAGGCCAGAGTTGCAAGGTTCTCCTGGCCACCAGCTGGGGGTGGGGGGAGGAGGAGGAGGAGGAGGAGGAGAAGGAGGAGAAGATGATGATGATGATGATGAAGAAGAAGAAGAAGAAGACGAAGACGAAGACGAAGACGAAGACGAAGACGAAGACGAAGACGAAGACGAAGACGACGAGTAGTTTGGACTTATATCCCACTGAGGAGGTGTGGTAGAGGAGGAAGTTGCCAGATCCAAGCTGGGAAACTCTTGGAGTTTTGGGGGTGGAGACTGGAAAGAACAGGGACCTTAATGGGGTCCAATGCCAAGAAGTCCACCCTCCAAAGCATCCATTTTCCTGAGCAGAACTGATCACTGTCTTCCAGAGATGGAGTGTAATTCTGGGGGATCACTAGGTTTTACCTGGAGGTTAACATCCCTATTCCAGGCCCCGTACAATAGGGTGTTTTTGCATGTCTAAAGCTGAATATGGCCAAGGCCCAGGCCCAACAGACTTCCGGGAATATCTCCAGCTGTGGTTCTCACTGCTTTGTCCAGTGAACCTTGGAAACCATCAAAAAGCCCCCAAAGCTGCAAACAACAGTATGTGTGGTCTGCCAGTCTTCTATTGGTATCTGTCAATCACTTTTGTCAATCACCTATCTTACAAAGAGTTCAGAGCAGGGTGCATGGTTCTCCCTTCCACACTGAACCTCACAACAACACTGCAAGGGCCCTCCAGAGAGCTTCTAAGACCAAAATAACATCTGTTTGGCATGAAATACTTTTTGGCATATTTATCCCTGTGAAGAATGGATTATGAGCCAAATGTGACACAGTCATTGATCTATTCTTGATGAGACGCAGTCAAACTCATGTTAGAATCTGCCTCAATTTTCCAGGAGCTTCAGATCCCAGAGGATAGTAAAGCAGACCTAGCCAGAAAAAAGTACTGTCACTACTTCATGAATCCCACCCGACAGATGAATCCATTCTAGCCAAATGGATACTAAACCATCCTCTTGCCTACACCAGAGGTTTTCAAGAAGGCTTAATGCTTAGAAATCATTTAGATTAAATCTTAGATGAAAGAATCGAGAAGCATTTAAGTGGGTTCTCTTTTCATATTGGAAAAAAAAACCCGAATAGAAAAATATTGCCTTTCTTCTAGTGCGAAGAGCTCCTCATTGTCAGACACCATTACTGACATTTATTTTTCACATTTAATTGCCCATCAGTTCTGGCCAAATCACTTCTCAAGGTAATAATTTCGTACAAGCAGACATCACTAAAGACAGCTGAGCAGCGAATTCCTGCAGTGTCAAACATATCACGTAACATATATTTTTTTATTAAAAAAATGCTTGTCATCCCATCGCCCATGTACAGTTTTGTGCTCTTTTGGGAAGCCACAAACAATGTAAGGAGTCTCATAGAGAAGCTACTGCAATTAACCAGAGTTTCGAACTAGGATCCGGGAGACCTTCTGCCCTACAAGCTGGCAGGATGGCCTTGGGCCACTCCCACACTCTTAGTCTAACTTACCTCACAGAGTTGTTGTGAGAATAAAATGGAGGCGAAGATCAGGATGTAAGCCACCTTGGCTGCCCATTGGAGAGAAAGGCAGCATATAAATGAAGTAAGTAAATAAATAATGCATTCTTCCAGCCTACCCAGCTCCCTTCAGTATTCTGCTGCTCTTTCAGAGTTAGGCAGATTAAAATCAGTTTTCCTGCCCCTGCTTCGTTAACCAGCAATTTTTTTAAAAAATAGTTTTCCTTAAGTGTTTGTTGTTGTATTCATATGCATGCAGAACACTGAACAGGGAACATATGATGCCAGCTCAGAAATCAAAAGTTTCTACCCTGGTGCAGCCGGTTCTTTTTGTTCGCCATTGCAAGGCTAATCCTGCATATTTTCTCCATGTCTGACGGGCAGGTGAGGGGAAGGCAGCAAGAACAATGTATTGTCGAAGGCTTTCACAACCAGATTCAACTGGTTCTGGTGGGTTTTCCAGGCTGCGTGGCTGTGGTCTAGTAGATCTTGTTCCTAATGTTTCGCCTGCGTCTGTGACTGGCATCTTCAGAGGTATATCACAGAGAGAAGACACAGTGTGTAACAGACGTCTCTCCGGGATACACCTCTGAAGATGCCAGCCACAGATGCAGGCGAAACATTAGGAACAAATCCTACCATACCACGGCCACGCAGCCCGGAAAACCCACCACAACCAGCAGCAAGAACAGTTTGCTTGTTTCCTCTGACCCATCCTCTGACACATCTCCTCTTGCCTCCTCATCTTGCTGATGTAGCAGAATGGGACTACGGCACCTGCCATGCCATTGTACAGCACAGCGAACAGTGTGATCCCTCCCATGTGCCTGTTCCCTTTGGGAAAGCCTTTTGCCAAGAGCACCACTGTTTGCTGTGCTGATATCCTCATTCAAAGCACTGTCACTTTAAAGAAGTGGACCTGCAAAGTGAAGCCTACCATGATCCCCCTTCCCTCTGCAATTACTGTCATGAAAAGAGAGGAATTGCACTGCCAATTGGAAGGCTACCTTTTTTAAAGTGACAGTCTGTCAGAAGATGTGACACATAGGTACGATGCTTGCAAGGCAGAATGTTTGTGCACGGTCAAGCAAATCACTATCATTGGTGAAAAAACGTGGTTTTCTCATAAGGGGTAGCCTGACTTTCACTGAGAGCTTTGCTCTTTTGAACTAGTAAATGTCACACCAAAAATCAGGCAAAGCAGCAGCACAATTGAAAAAAGCAAGCTGTTTGTACCTCTGAAGGCCAGAGCGCTTGGAGCACAGCCTTCTCCCCAGTGACCTTGGTGCCCAGAAGGGCGTGCATGAGAGAAGGCAGCACTCCTAGGGGTGTTCATTTCTGTACATGCAGCTGCACATATCAAATGTGGCCCCCTGCCCAAAAGAACGTGTGTGCCAAAAGCTAAAAGTAGCTGTCGGTGGAACTAAAGAACTGCAAGTAAAAAACAAAACCAATGTTTTGGGTCTGCATGGGCTGTGAAAGTTTCTCTCTCTTCCCATCAATATTTGGCTCCCAACATTTCCGCTGGCTGATTAAGCGTGCTTACAAAGCATCGCAACTTACCAGGAACATCTTCTTGGCAAGCAAGCGACCATTAAATGAACAGGGAGAAGCAGGCAACAGCATGAACATATAAAGTCCAAGGCATCTCTCGCTCTGTATTTTGCCCCGGAACCTTCTATATGCAAAGCACGCGCTCTGCCACTGAACCCAGACCCACTGCAAAGGTGATCTTCTACCATCTCATTTATTTCAGCCCGGTTTGTCTAGGGGAAGCATCTGTTCAATTATATCCAAAGCGGATAACCCACATTGCTGCTGAAAACACTAACTGTGCCTTCCTTCCCATTCAATGTCTTTTTTCCATTATGTAAAATGTAGAGGACACCCTCTGCCCTTGAAAATGATTAGCAGCGTTATAGAGGATGGCCAATTATGGCCCACATTCATCCTTCCATCAAGAGAACTCTGGGCCAGCTTGACAGCTATCTGTATAAAGAGCACAGAAACTCTTAAGATAGCTGTTCCTGAGGGTCAAAATGATGATGAGGCAGTAGGAGATCTTTCAATGCATCTCCCATGTGACCAGCTCTCACTGCTCCCCACCCACCAAGCGAAAACAGCCCCAGGGTATAAAAGATATGCATACATTTTCCCTTCAAAGCAAATAGCAGCTTCTGGGTGTAGGGAGAAAAATGTCTGAAATCAGGGGAACAAATTGGGGTGGGGGGGGGGGATGCCTTGAATTAATCCTATTGCAACAGCTGATAGGGCTGCCAGTCTCCCATTGAGGTCTGGAGACCTCCCAGAATTACAGCTGACCTCCAGACGACACATATCAGTTCCCCTGCAGAAAATGGCTGATGTAGAGGGTGGGCTGTATGGTATTATATCCCACTATGGTCCCCAAGCCCCACCCTTCTCAGGCTCTACCCCCAGATCTCTAGGTATTTCCCACCAGGAGCTGGGAACTTTAGCAGCTGCTATCAAGTTTCTGTGTTGAAAAAGGCAGGAGATCTAGTTTGATCTCTGTTGTGAATGAAGCATGCACTCTTTTTGCTTCTCCAAAGAAGGGCCCAGATCAGGGGTAGGGAACCTGCGGCTCTCCAGATGTTCAGGAACTACAATTCCCATCAGCCCCTACCAGCATGGCCAATTGGCCATGCTGGTAGGGGCTGATGGGAATTGTAGTTCCTGAACATCTGGAGAGCCGCAGGTTCCCTACCCCTGGCCCAGATGATCAAGATCTCCGGTTAGTGGCCCTCAATGACTCCATTCCAGCTTCTCTCCATCACCCCAGAAAAGAGTTCTTCTGAGATGCTCTAAACCACTCTTTATTTAAAGCCTGGCCACCCACCTCTACTTATTCTGAGTGCAGGGCCAGTTCTGAATAGGGTTGTCATCACCTGCTTAGGAAACACCTGGAAATTTGGGGGCAGATCCCAGGAAGACCACCCCCCAAAGCAGCTATTTTCTCCAAGGGAACTGATATCTGTCAGTTGCAGTCCAGCAATAATTCTGGGAGATCTCCAGTCTCCACCTTGAGGTTGGCAAGCCCAGTTCTGAGGAGTAGCTATCTTACTAATTAAAACTCTAGGGGGGTGTCCCCCACTTTTCTCTTTTGTTAGCATACCATATACTATGTCAGGGTTTTATATGGGAGCACAATCACTACAGTTCAATGGCCATTAATGGGGAAAAAAATAAACGTTTGCTTCTAATTAAAAACGAGTGATTTCTTGAAATACTCATACAAGGCATGAAATAAATGGGGACTAAATATTTGCTTCTTGTACTAAATCTAACTTATCCCTACTGAAGGAAGGAAAAAGATTAGTACCGGTAGATAAATATGCTTCCATTTCCATTTCCCTCAAAATAGGTAGCCTCCAAAGACCAAAGAGGTTTCCTATCTCACATGGACTCCTATCCTTCCCTGCGACGAATAATTTCATTTCTCCTAACAAAAGGATTCCACTTCTTTTGTTTTCTTTGTCCCCAGATTTCCTCTTGGAAAAATATCCCAAGGGTCTTGTTTTCTGTCTCTCCTTTGCTTCTCAGAAACCCTTATTGTTTCTTAGGACTGACAGCTATTAACTTCTCAAGGGTATTATTTCCCTGACAGCACATCCCTAGCCAGAATATCTATTTCATTTTTATTGAGCTTTTTTCCCCTTCAAGGACCTCAAGGTGAAAAACTGTTTTGAAGAGGTTTCCCATCCAAATATTGACTAGACTCAGGCTCGTTACACCTGAAGCACTTCCCATGATGTTCCTCGTCCCAGTGGCTTCGCAGTGGGGCCTCCTCACATTTCCATATTTACCCACAAGGAGGTGCCCCACTGCTTACTTGCACAGGTTGCCTGCCCCCCCCTTTCTGGGTTACTCCCCCGTCCAATGCAAGATTGAAGATTGCTGGCTTTTTTTTAGCCCTTTTAGTAATATTGATATTCCTTATATTAAAGGGATCAAAAATGCTTCAGTCTTGCACTAGACAGGGCAGCAACCCAGAAGGACCAAAACCATAGCTCAAGATGGAAACATTGGGGTTTTCCCACTATCACTAACCATAGGACTTCCAAGATCTTTGGCACCACAAGTGGGATCATGTCAGTACAAAAATCTCTGCCCCAGAGGAAATTTACCTTCGTTGCGGGGCAGAGCACCAGGAAATAATCAGCCTCAGACTTGCTAGTTTGTGTTACATCAGTTGCTTTCAGAACATATTCTCAGTGGGGCCATCTGTGTTCTTGACTGCTTTGTTTGAAACAGTTTTAGCCTAACCTCTGGGCAATGATGGAGTGCAAATTAAGCATTTAAACCACCCAATTTGTGAATCTACCTCCATTTCCTGACAGACATTTTATCATACCACCACTCAGGACAAAAAAATGTGAGTGCAAACAAGCCCGGTTAGGAATAGGCCAACTTGGTAAAGAAATATTTGTTATCTTCCTATAAAGTAGAAAATGTAAATCTCACGTATTCGCTCAGACAGGGGTCCCCAACTTTGTGCACATTGGGGCCATGGTACCTGCCAGCACCTTTTGTAGTGCCTGCCAAGTGTTTTTAGGAAATGGGAGGGGCCAGGTAGGACTTTTGCACTGCAAGGCTTCTGAGTGATGGTTGCAGATTCAATTGACTATGCAGATTTTTTAAAATGTTGCTTTGGCAACAGTTGCGACCAAAAGGATCTACCCTGTATTACTGAGGTTAACCTGTGCCAATAATTTCTGTGGCTTGCTCCACCTCTTGGAGCAGCCTTTTTGTTACTGTGGCCACCATCCCATGTCAGAATTCCTAATATGCCCACAAGCTCAAAAAGATCAGGGACCCCAATTTAGGAAGATACATATTTCTTTATACACCAGCTGCAAGCTATTTGCCAGCCCAGGACCGTGTTATAGCAGACATCTTCGAAGATTATTATTTTGTGACATTTTTAGTGTTTATTCCACTCGGATGTTTTGCTTAATTACTGTAACCTGCTTCTAGAAATTCCTTTTCAAAGAAGAGCAAAAGAAAGCACTGGTTAAACATTTTTTTTAAAAAAACTCACCCGTACGAAATAAAATAAACTCAGGAGGGCCTGTTTTGCTTGCCAGCCAGCAACTCGAGATATTTCCCTGGGTGCTCTCCCTGTATCTGAAAACTGCTCATTGCCATTCCAGGCGAGTTGCAGTGCCTCAAGTCAGACACCGACTGTCAAAGCACAAGAAGCTTTTCAAGTTCCGACGCCAGGCAAGAGCTCTCCGCTCAACGTGTCATTGGCTAAATTCTTCTCTTTTAATTATGAGAGAACCAGAATGATTCCAATTACACCGAATCTAAAATTCTGTTGATGTTATGGACCCACTGTTTCTTTTCTTACTCCAGGTATCTTTGGGCACCAGATGTAGGTCTGGCTTTTGCTCTGCTCAAAAAATGCTGCCATTTAGGTAGGATTTAAGCAGTGGTGGGATTCACCAGGTTCGCACCACTCTGGCAGAAGCGTTTGTTAAAATGGTGCGTGTAAACAACTGGTTGTTAAACAACCTCTGTGGTACACCTCTGAAGATGCCAGCCACAGATGCAGGCGAAACGTTAGGAACAAGATCCACCAGACCACGGCCACACAGCCCAGAAAACCCACCACAACCAATTGTTAAATTATTTGAATCCCACCACCGGAACCGGTTGTTAAATTATTTGAATCCCACTACTGGATTTAGGGCAGTGCCAACTGGTTTGGGTGGAACTGGGCACAGGACCTCCTAGTTTTGAGCAAGACTGGGAAGAGAATCCAGCAGTTAGCCCCAAGGCAAGGGCTGGATGCAGTTTTATATTCAAACAAAAAATAAGTCGAGGGAGAGGGTGAGACAATGAATTTCGAAAAGATGATAAGTGTGTTCCACTCTGCCAAAAGTCTAGACTTGATGGTTGATTCCCGATAGTTTTCTATAACTCCCTTTGCAATCATCCCATGCCCGTACCTCATGCGTGACCTGTTAGGGAGGAGGGGTTGATAGACCCAATTCCTTCTCTCTCACACATTCATACAAATCTGGCCATCTCAGATGAAATCAAATAACGATGTGTGTGTTTTTAACTTTCTCCTCATGGAATTGCTTCTCCACAGAAATAAGGAAATGATCTCATGAGGGAAATTTTAAAAAAAATATTGTTATGCTCCAAGATCTCGGTGGCAAGCTAAGATAAGCAAAAATACACACCCTGGAGCCTTCCCTGCATTTCCAGAATGGTCTAGAATCTGTTAAAAACAGGGGAACCTGAGTTTGACCGAAATATTTATTTTCCCCCAGGGAACCCAGCTATTCTTGTTAGACTTTTTGGCAACCACCTTAAAAGCACAACTGCTTGCAAGGCCCTGTTTTTGTAGGACTAATTCACATCTATTTTCTAAGCAAACCTGTATAGCTGGCAGATTGATTTGCTTCAGTACTAAGAATCTCATTCAAGACCTTAAAATTACAGCATTTGAACATTGGATTTTTGTGTCAGAAGCCTATTGTGCAATTGTGATCTCCCTCACAGGGAGCAAACATTTCCATCGGGACAAAGTTTTGCTTGCAGAGACCTTTTCCCTCCTCCCAAATTTCCTGCACCACAAATCCCATAAGCCCTGCATTTTGCAAAAGCAGGCAAAGTGTAATGGGTTTTTTCCCCTGCCTGTGAAGGGAAAGCATAGCAGCAAACATCTGTCAAGCTTTCATTGGGTCTTCCACTCCTCCCTGCCTTCCTCCATCCATGCAGGAACTGTCCCGCCCATTCCTTGGCAGGCATTTCTGGGTGTCAGTGGGGCCCTTTTTGATTCTGGACAGTTTAATACTAGCATTCCATCACAGGAGCAATGGAGCATTAAGAAGAAGCAGACCCAGCTACGCTTTCCATCAGCTCCATTCAGAAAAGTCGCTCCATTTCGAGGGAGGGCAAGCTGGTCATTGTCCCCCTTTCCATCTTCACATTTGTGATCTGGAGCTCATGGGCAGCTTCTGGGCACTTAAGCAGAGGAGGCTGGGGGAGCTGGTTCAGGAGCTCCTCTCTGAGCAGCACAGAGTCCAAGTAAAGGAACAGGAAGGAGGGAAGAAGAAGAAACAATGCCACTAAGTACCATTTGTCTCCTTCCTCAGGTTCTGGTGTGTGATGTATGTCAAGGAATACATTGTCATCTGCCTTATGGTTTCAAGTGCAATTTCCAATCTGACCCAGCTTTTACCCTTATTTACCTGTATATACTTAGAGAGACTCTTCCTCTTCGAACATCTTCAGACCTGAACCGTGGCACTAGATATAGGTTCCCTGGCGAGCCCTGATGGCTGTTTGTCTATGTCTGGTGACATATTGCAGTCTTAACAAAACCTTTGTGCCAAGTCTTGATCAAGTTTGCCCTGAGAACATTATTTTATTTAAATAGCACTCAAAAGTGAATTGATGGCTGTTAAGAACTGGTTGCCTCTAGTTGTGTGGCTAGGTGAACTTTCATGATCCTGAACTCCTCCAGAGTGGGCGTATGTCAGTGATAAAGCACAAGATGATATGTACAAGACCCCAGGTGCACTCTCCAGATAAAATGATCTTAGGTAGGAGAACTGGGGAAGATTTCCGAGTTCCTTTCTGAGTTCCATCTGCTGCCACATAAATGTAGATCAAAATATTGGAAAGGGGTGTGTGACTTTGTGAAATAGCTTCCCTGGGAAGAGAAAAGCTTGATCGGGGAGGTGGATCTTTTACAAAAATGCTCTTAAAACCTAGAATTAAGATTTTGTAGCAGTTTGGGCTGTTTGAAGATTTGTATTGAGAAAGAGGCTTTGCCTGTGCATCTTGATGCTGTTGATTCTGGGGGAGATTGTGTAGGAAACTGAATGTGCTAAACTGAGGCAAAGAACATATCAAAATCACTCCTGGCATTTGTTTGCAATATTTATAAACTACCTTTCAACTAGACAACTGTTCCCAAGACAGTTTGCATCAACTGAAAAATGCTATACAAAAATAGAAAAACAGCAAATGTCCAAATTTGTACCTACATCAGGCAATATGTATTTCCACTGATCTACAAGTGAAAGTATTTTCCCATGGCTGTGAATGGAGACCACAGATGGTCATTCCACAACTCTGACCCCCCCCCCCCCCCCGAAAAGGCACTGCTCCTGGGAGCTGAGAACCAGACCTCCCTAAAGGGAAGACCTCAGAGCAGGGCCTCACTGGCAGATCTTATGAGACAACTGAGACCTATAGTACTTTAAATATCTACACCAGTATTTTGAATATGCCCTTTAAAGCCCAGGTAGTTTGACCAAAATGGAACTTCTTGCAAGACCTTGACTTCTGTGAAAATTAAGAATACGGAGTGTTTAGCCACAACTAAAGTGTTACATTTGTTGTTCACAGTAGATGGATGAGTTGCATCTGATGCTGCCTTTATCCTTGTGATCAAGGCAAACTTGGCTAAAAATGCTCCAGCTAAGACATTTGTCTGTACTATAGCAAGAGTTTGACACTCTTCCATTCCTTCCAGGTACCACCTCTCTGTGACCGCGCTAAGTTATGTCTTACCGCTCATAGTGATAGGCTACGCCTACACTATGGTTGGCATTACACTATGGGCTAGTGAGATACCAGGGGACTCTTCGGACCGCTACCATGAACAGGAGTCTGCCAAGCGTAAGGTATGTGACTGCAACTAACCGAGTAGGAACCAACAGGAAAAAGCCATTCTGTTCTGTGTCATATATTCTATAGAAGAGGTTTCCAGACAGTTACTAAGAGGTTATTGGGAGTCAGAAACAATCCTGCTTAACAGCTGACTGTTTCTGTAAGCTAGGGAATGGTGGACTTTGCCTCTCTAAATTAAAAGTTAGCTTACACAGCCAACCTCCGCTGGGAATCTCTGGCCGTTTCCGCACGGGCAAAATATGACGTCGTCGCAACGGAAAAAGAAGCATCAGAGCGAGAGCGTTCGCACGCGCAGCGGCGGAGGTGCGCAGTCGCGCCGTCGCGAAAACGCTAAACCGGCGCGAAGACGGTGTATTCAGAAAACGCTTAAAACCACTCTTTTTCCCCATGTGACGCATCGACGCCGCACTCGTGCGAACAGCCGCCACGGAGCTGTCGTCAAAAATGGCGTCGGGCCTGCACGGCTTCGCAAGTGCGCAGGCGCAACATCGCGAGACGCCGCTTCCGCAGCGCTTCCGTGCGAACCGTCACATTTCTGCGGGGCTGCGGACGCCCGCAGCTCCGCCTGTCTGTGTGAACGCTTTTTTTGGGATGCGTCGCAATTTGCGACGTCATCGCGTCGCTGCTTTTGGCCGTGCGGAAACGGCCTCTCTTATTCTGTTATAACTACTAGTTGTTCTGCACTCCTGTGTTCAACACCCTGTGTTCACTCCATCTGGCTCCCACTGACAGGGGTGTTGAATGACTGCTTAATCTGGTGATACGCTGAAAGCCTTGCTGCTGCATTGTTGCCCAACTTGGCGGGGGGATATGTAGGTCCAGATGTCTTTGCCCATTGCCTTGGATGTGAGCAGCTTGGGACTGCAAGAACATGGCCTAAACGCAATTGATGCTGTATCTATTCCCATTAAACCATTCATGTGCACAAACACGAAACTGACCAACAGTGGAAACCTATGCAGAGTTACTCCAATCTAAGCTCATTGAAATGAGTGGGCTTAGACTGGAGTAATTCTCCTTAATTCTGCAAGTTCTGTCAAGGTCAGTATTTTATTCTGACTTGCCACAGCTCTCTGGGGTCTCAGAGAACTGAGGACTTTCACATTGCTCACTATCTGATTATTTTCACTGGAGATGCTGGGGCTGACTTTAGGGGGTTTTGGCATGCAAAGCAAATGCTCTACAATTGAACTGCAGCCCCTCAAAACTTCACAAAACCTTGGCAATAGATCCCTTAACTCCCAGTTCATTTGGTTTTAATAGAATAAACACAGCTGAGTTGGTACCCTATAACCTTAAAGACCTTAAAGAGTATAGATAGATTGTGAATGTTTTAAAATATTACTTTAAAAGGAACCTGAGATCAAATGGCATGCTCACAAAAACAAGAGCACGAAAACCTGTCTAAAAGGAATAACTCTAAGGAAATGTCAGGTTGCTAGTTTGCCTGGGGACAATGGGACAGCAGGGGCAGTGCCCAGTGCCCACACCTTACATGGTCCCAAAAGTCCATTTTTTTCAAGCTGTTTCAAAAATGCGATCAGAACCAGTCAAGTTATATAGACCAAACTTCACATTGGGCCATATTTATCTAAATCCCATTTGCTGCAGCAGGGGGGTGCAGGAAATGGAAAATGTATTGGGGGCATTCCATTTACAAAAGCAAAGAGTCAGGGGTTTCTCAGCACATATATCGAGTTGCCAACCTCCAGGTGGTGGCTGGAGATGTGGGATAATAACTGATCTCCAGGAAACAGAGATCAGTTCCCTTGGAGAAAATGGCTGCTTTGGAAGGTGGACTCTGTGGCCTTATACCCCACTGAAGCTCCTCCTCTCTCCAAGCCCCACCCCCAACACAGGCTCCACCCCCCTTATCTCCAGGTATTTTCCAACCCAGAGCTGGCAACCCTAGCACAGTAAGATTTTCCTGTTAAGCTCTCTGTCAGGCTCCTGCTGGCTACTGTGAGCCTAGCAAGGCTGTAGTGGCTTCGTTTTTCCTATTTCTAGATACCAGCTGGATGTCTTTACCATGTAAGCCTGTCCTTCTTCAACAGGTGGTGAAGATGATGATCATCGTGGTGTGCACCTTTGCCTTCTGCTGGCTTCCCTTTCATATCTACTTCCTCCTGCAATATATCAATATCGGCTGGTATGAGCAAAAGTATATTCAGCAGATCTACTTAGGAATCTTATGGCTGGCCATGAGCTCCACCATGTACAACCCAATTATTTACTGTTGTCTCAACGAAAGGTAAAGGACAGTGTTTGCTTGCAATATAGTTAAAACTGAAAAAAGATTGTTTTGTTGTTGTGGCCTGATTAGTTCAAATATTTTAGTGCCCGGGGAGGGGGTGGAGACCAAATGTATTTAGTCACTTCTAGAATTTTGAGAAAGGGTAGTGAACAGCATTACAAAATGGCCGCTGCAGGAAACAGAACCAATCACAAAATAGCTGTTGGAGGATGAGAGTTGGCTATAGTTGGCAACTCCAAGTTGGAAAATTCCTGGAAACGTTGGGGTGTAGCCTGGGAAGGATGGGGTTTCGGAAGGGGAGGAGCCATGATGAAATACAGTCCACCCTCCAAAGCTGCCATATTCTCCAGTCAAAATGCCAGGAGGAGATCTCCAAGCCCCAACTGGAGGTTGACAAGCCTAGACTTGGGACATTCTAAGCCAAATTTGTGATGGAGGCAGCTGTTTCTGAATGGATGCTGCCTGCAAACCTCAACTGATACCTCTTGGGATCTTCTGAAGCATCTCCTGCTACAACAGAAAAGAAGTGACTACTTCAAGAAACACTGTGGGAAAGCAGGAAGTGGGCACCAGAAAACACACTAGTGAGCCCATGAGTACCATTTCAGGGATCACCACTTCAATACACTACAACAGCTTCAAAATATATGGTGGTGTCATAATTAGGGTTGCCAACTTTGGCTTAGAAAATTCTTAGAGAAATGGGAGCCATGGCTGAGAAGGACAGTGAGGGAAGGGAGCTCAGTGGGAATGTGATGTCATAGTCTGACCTCCAAAGTTGCCATTTCCTCCAGGGCAACTGATCTCTATGGTCTGGAGGTCGATTGTCATTCTGGGAGAATTGCATATATATATACTCATACATATGAATTGTGAAAGCCAAATCAGATTGGCTTTTGGCTACAAATAAAAAAAATTAAAATTTGAACTCTGAAATTTGAAGCTACAGATTTTAAATGTGGGAGTGATAACAGGGTATCTGTTGAACCTTATTAATCTTGTTTTCCGGCACAGTGAGGTTTGTGGTTGAGGCTGCGGGCCTTGGTTCATCAGGCTGCTTAGACCCCATTAAAATCAGTGGGTGGCCAACAGCATGTGCTGCCTTGGTCTGTCTATAGTAATGCTTATTTATTGTTTGGAATGGAAGTAAGCATATGAAAGGAGAAACAGATAACAGGCTAGCACAAGGCTTGCACAAAGGATTCCTACTGCTTGTCTTCTGGGGAAGCGAGAATTCCTCAGAAACTGGGCAGGCCAACTCCTGAGAATCTCCGCTTTCGTTGGAAGTGCACGACTCACGCTTCTATCCCACGGCAATGAAGATATGCTAAATTAAAAGCGTGTTTATGTTGTCAGTATTGTCTGTTGAAATCCTAGACATTTGAATAAGATCTTTGGTGACAGGATAAGATGTTTGTCATCAAGGGCACAGCTCTGGAACTTCTAGCCCTTCCCCCAGAATCAATCTGCAAATTAAGAGAAATTATGCAAGTATGCTTAATGGATATATAGGCAATTCAGCTTTGTGTATTGATTGCTTAGGCTCAGTTTTGGGTTTTGTTTTTGGTAGACAGCATACATATGAGAATATCCTTGTGTGTATAAGGAAGGAAAACGAGATCTAAGATGCATAAGAACATAAGAACAAGCCAGCTGGATCAGACCAAAGTCCATCTAGTCCAGCTCTCTGCTACTCGCAGTGGCCCACCAGGTGCCTTTGGGAGCTCACATGCAGGATGTGAAAGCAATGGCCTTCTGCTGCTGCTGTTGCACCAGATCACCTGGTCTGTTAAGGCATTTGCAATCTCAGATCAAAGAGGATCAAGATTGGTAGCCATAAATCGACTTCTCCTCCATAAATCTGTCCAAGCCCCTTTTAAAGCTATCCAGGTTAGTGGCCATCACCATCTCCTGTGGCAGCACATTCCAAACACCAATCACACATTGCATGAAGAAGTGTTTCCTTTTATTAGTCCTAATTCTTCCCCCCAGCATTTTCAATGAATGCCCCCTGGTTCTAGTATTGTGAGAAAGAGAGAAAAATTTCTCTCTGTCAACATTTTCTACCCCATGCATAATTTTATAGCAGAATACAGATGTGAAGCCTGCAGAATACAGATGTGAAGCCTGGACCTGTGAGACGGTGCTATTTGTCAAATGCTAGTTAAATATGTGTCCTCAATGTTCCTTTCAGCACATGCATTACTGCAACACAGCTGTTCTGGTCTGTCTTCTCAGGTTCCGGATTGGGTTCAAGCATGCTTTCCGGTGGTGTCCTTTCATCAATGCTAGCAAGTATGAAGGGCTGGAAATGAAATCAGCCCGGTACCTCCAGACCCAGAGCAGCATGTACAAAGTCAGCCGGATGGAAACCACAGTCTCTTCTGTCATTGGCAACCCAGAGGAAGACCTTGAGGACAGCAGCAAAATGAAGCGTCTCTCGGTGGATCTGACATCCAATGGCTCTTCCCGCAGTGACTCTAAGACAGTGTCGGAGAGTTTGAGCTTCTATTCCAACACACTTTCCTAAGCTACCTGTTCCTCCGAGCAAAGGCCACCGAAAATGTCTCAGTCACATGTGTGACTTGATTTCCATCTCTCTAATGAAAACACTGTTACTTGTAAAGAAAAAAGAAATGGTCCCATCTTTTCCAACACTGATCATGACTGGAGCTTGCCTTCCTTTGTGATATCTGCTGTGATGTCCTGTCTGGTGACTCAAATAATGATCTTTATTAACTAGTGGGTTCTTGTTTGTGGATCCTGTGTTGTGGTGCATTTGTACAGTGCCCTCATTCCTCATTCTGAAGTTCTCCTGGCTAATCACCAAATATAATCACTGTGACTTTCTTTTATTCAATCCCTGCTGCTCGTCTTCTCTCTGCTTCTGCGGGTTTTGGTATCATCCCCCTCTTCTAGTTTCCTACACATAGCAGCTAATGAGGAAGATACAGACAGGACTGATAACCTTTTACACTAAAAATTGGGGGCAGAAATTTACATTGCATATATTATTTTGGAAGAATTTGAGTTTCCAAAACCTATCTTTGGCTGCAAATTGAAGTGTATCCAAAATCTGAAATTTAGAATTCAAAATCCAAATTAGGCATTTTTATATACAAGTATGAGGATTTGAATGCCCAGGGGCATTTCCCCCCAAGATTGGCTCCCTCCCTTCAGGTATATCTGGTATATTTCCAAGATTATTTTAATCCCATGTACTTTCTCTTTCATGCACCAGCTGTACTAACACTCAGTTAAAGAAACACCTCAACTCATTGTATCGGTTTGTGTCTGTGTGTCCACCAAATGAAGGGAATTCCCTCTGAGAATTTCAAAGTGTGCCCTGGGAACCAGCCATGTTCAGGGTGCTTGTGCTTGGGGAAATGCATGATATCTGTATAAAGAAAGGGAGGGATACCACATCAGTGGGAAGCCTGGAAACTATTGCATGCAGAAAGGTAGTTAATTATTAGGGGGTCTATATCCTGGCCTTCTCACTGACCTGCTGTTTTTACTATGTGCAAGGTTGTTTTCGTTGGGAGCTACTCAAACATGTGTGTGTGTGCTCATATGTACATGAATGCGCACCCAATGTATCAGCAGAGGCATTCCAAGAAAAGCTTTAACATTTGGTCCTACTCAGTGGTGGGATCCAAAAATTTTAATAACAGGTTCCGATGGTGGTGGGATTCAAACAGTGGCGCCGCTGCACACACGTACCTCCAGTCCCTATTGGGCAGGGAGGTTGCTTTAGTAGCCCCTTCTCGGCACTCAGAAAAATTAGTAACCACTTCTAGAGAAGTGGTGAGAACTGGTTGGATCCCACCTCTGGTCCTACTGATTATCCAAGGTGGCCATGATGTGTCTGTCCTGTGTTGGTTCTCCTATTTACTTGACTGATGAAGCCACAACAGCTTAGGTGAGACCATAGGAAAAGGATGGGTTCAGTGGAGCACCTGCTTTGCAAAATGTTACAGTTCTGTAAAAGGCAAAATATGGAGTGGGTCAAGTATCCAAAGAGCTCACATTTACTGGGGTCAATGATGAACTGGCAATTATAAGTGCAGCTAAACACCCTGGATGTTATTTCAGCATAACATGCCAGGATAGAGCAGCTTACATGGTTGCAACTGCACTGTGTGAGACTTTGCATTATACTGATTGGTTTTGAGTCATTCTCAAACCAAATGTTCTCAAGGTAGCTTGTAAGGTTAATGCAGCACAAGCAATGTGGGTGTTTTAAGAGCCCTCAAGTCACACCCGATCAATGGCCACCCTATGAATCAATGTCCTCCAAAACATCTAATTGTTAACAGCCTTGCTCAAGTCTTGCAAACTGAGGGCTGCGGTTTCCTTTATAGAGTCAATTCATCTCATGTCGGGACTTCCCACATAAACATTAAAAAGGATCATAAAACCATAAATATTGTGGCTTTTGTGGTTCTGGAAGGCTTTGCTGGATCAGTGGTGAGCTGGCAATTAATAACTGCCTGGATCCAGAATTGGTTGCCAAGCAACCAAGACACACTTCCCTAGCCTGATCCTCCAGTTGTCCCTCCTGCCCGCTCGGTGTTGCTGAAAAACAAAATGGCAGCAAAAGAAAAAAAAATCCATTAGTGACATTAAGTGACAACCACTCCTCTCCAGTTAGAAACTTCCATGGCGTGGTGATAAAGGAAATTGCTATGGAGAACCTATCCATGTTGCAAATGTCAATGATGCAGCCATGAAACAATATAAAGTCATAAGTATGGCCTGTAGGCCCATAGTTCAGTCATGACCCACACTGGTGTAAGGGAAGTGCATCAATCATCTGTTGCACACAATGGACTGGTCCACATATGAATGCTAATCACTCAACAGTTGCAGGGTCCAGCGGTGGCCTGTATGTGTGGATGAGCTGATAGAACCTTAAGATCACTTCCCCTTTGGCAAAGGTCAACCAAACAACCAAGGGTCAACCAAGCAATAGGAAAGTGAGCCACATTCTTTCATAATGACTGGCTTGCTTGGGGTTGTTGCCAATGTCTTTGAAGGCAAAAGGTTAAAAGAAAAGAAAAAAACCAGGGCAGATGCAACTTATCATCTGCATTTCACAATGTATGTGGTTTCTTGTACACATTGTGTGGATTTCTGGGCCGTTTTGTTTTTACTTACATTTGCAGCAAGGTAGTCAAATTGTGTCATTTTGCTGTGAAATGAAAAATGCTCTATTACATGACCTGTACGCTGTTACCATTTACAGTATACCAGTCTGCTGTTTTTGTTGACAAAATGTTCTGACATTCTGGCAAGCCAAGGACAAAGGTCCCCATCTGATCAGCTTGAGTGGAAATTGTTCCTATGCAAAGGGTCAGGGCATTTATTATATTGTAATTTGATGGGACCATTTGGTTCACGTCCAAGGAATTTTTAAAAACTGTCTCCTGAAAGAGCAAAATCAGATCCTCAGCTGTTGTAAGTAGAGGGTAATATAATGGCTCTTAATGGATCTGTTGATTCAAAACTCTAGGTAAGAATTTGACCCTGTAAGGAAATGCTTGCAAAGAAGAGATTCTCCAGAGCTGGTGAGGACAGAATAGCAAAAGCAGAAGAGGAGTGCAAAATTGAGATGGTGAAAGATGAAAGATGACTTGCACTCAAAAGCCTGAGAACTATCCAAGATGCTTAGAGAGGCAGTGGCCTTTTCTTCACAAGTTGTTTACAATGAATCTTGTCCCCAATCCTGTTCTTTTTTTCTTTTTAATTCTGCATGTTTTCCTCTCCCTTTGGTTCTGGAAATGTTTTCCATTCATTTTTCCTCCATTGATTTCCTGAGCACTTCTAACCATATGTTTTTCGAAATCTATTTCTGACCCAGCTTCCTTTGAGCATGGGATCATGTTGAAATGGCCTTTATTTCTCTACCCCACCAAACACCTGGCCCTCATCCATGCCGACGTGTAGTCGCCCAACCTCCCCTTCAGCCATTTTCTCCTCTCCCTCATCCTCCATTTTTAAAGAAACTTTTAAAAAAATGTTCCCTTCATTGTATCTCATCAGCAATGTAACATTAGGGCACAGACACAAGCCTGGCCCATAGTACCAGTTTTGCCAATTTCATCTTGAGTGAAAAGTAAAATTGACAAGGGGAGTTGCTTTTGATGGAGGACATTGACAAGGGACTGCCTCAGTAATGGCCAGGTGTTACAGAGTAGGGATTCAGACCCTATAGCAGCCATTTAGTGGAAGAAGAAGAACAGTTTGGATTTATATCCCCCCTTTCTCTTTTGTAAAGAGACTCAAAGGGGTTTACAATCTCCTTTCCCTTCCCCCCCCCCCCACAACAAACACCCTGTGAAGTGGGTGGGGCTGAGAGAGCTCTGAAGAGCTGTGACTAGCCTAAGGTCACCCAGCTGGTGTGTGTTGGAGTGCATAGGCTAATCTAGTACCTCAGATAAGCCTCTACAGCTCAAGTGGCAGAGCGGGGAATCAAACCCGGTTCTCCAGATTAGAATGCACCTGCTCTTAACGACTATACCACACTGGAGGGGATGACATGTGGAGTGGAAGGGGAAGCTAGAATCATGTTGGGGGAGCATCTATTCCTGCAAAGGAGGCCCAGACACAGGGGTGGAGTGTGGGGAAACTGTGCCCGGGGCATGCGCACACCCTGCACCCCTGCCGCAGCGGTGCCCACCCCTGCCATGGCCCAGCCACACTTCCGCCACTGCTCCGCCCAAGCGTTGTGCCTCCCTCACCCCGTTAACGCTATGCCACTGCCCAGATGCATTATAAAGGAATGTGGGAGGTTGGAAGTGACTGGATTTAGGAGGGTGAAGAAGCAGCTCTAGAGAAACAGTCAGGAGGCTGGCGGAGAGAACAGGCCACTCAGTGCAAAGAAAAAAACCCCAGCGATGTCTAAGGCTTTCACAGTTGGAATCAACTGGACGTTGTGGGCTTTCCAGGTAGTGTGGCCATCGTCTGGTATTTTTGGCTCCTAACGTTTTGCCCACATCTACGGCTGGCTAGGCCACAGAGAGCAACACATCTTATCATGACATGCCTCTGAAGATGCTAGCCATAGATGCAGTTGAAACGTTAGAAGCAAAAACAATCAGACCATGGCCACGCAGCCTGGAAAACCCACAACACCCCCAAAAAAACCTCCCCAAAACTCCACAGGACAACATCGTTGTCCCTTCTGCACATTCTCATACATAAAGATAGAATTTACTCATATAATTAGGAACAGATTATTCTCATCCTACAAAGCATCCTGTAATCATCTTGGCTGATTATCAATTAAGTCTTTAATTAGCCGTTTTGGGTCTGCCAAAGCAACAATGATTGGGATCTCTGTCAAATGTGCATGGCTGATTCCAATAGAAGGTCTGCTGTCATTATCAGGAGGGTATATGTCTCACCAGCAGGTTTCAGAGTGCCAAAACAGGAAGTCGGAGACAGTCATTTGTCTTAATGTGTCATTCATTCTGCCAGGAAGGATAATATAATTCTACAAATACTGCCTGAAATATTAATAGGTAAATATGGGCGAATGAAACAAGCAAAGGCTGAAATTCTGAGTCTGTGCGCACTGTGGATGTGGGAATGCCAGATAGATACCTGTTACCAGGCATAATTCTCACGCAGATGTGATGAACAATAGTAGCCTCTTCATTATGCTGTAGGATAGGTCAGTTCACTCCCACCCTGCCCCTCTGTGGATTGTAACACATGCCATTCAATGCCTACATTGCAGCCTCCCACTCCCATGAACTTTGGGGGCTAGGAAATTTTGGGAGATTTGTGGGCAAAGCCTGGGGGGAGGAGTTTTGGGAAGGGTGGGAGCTCATTAGAGATGTGGTGCAATGCAGTCCATGCTCTGAAGCTGCCATTCCCCCCACCCCCCACCCCCTGGGAACTGATCACTGTAGGTTGGAGATAAGTGGCAATTGTGGGAGATCCACAGGCCCCACCTTGATGTTGACAAACCTACCCATGATAGATACTTTCCTCCTCAAAATGGTACCAGTTATGTACGAGGAGCAGCAGTGGTGTAGTGGTTAAGAGCAGGTGCATTTAAATCTGGAGGAACCGGGTTTGATTCCCTGCTCTGCCGCTTGAGCTGTGGAGGTTTATCTGAGGTACTAGATTAGCCTATGCACTCCAACATACCCCAGCTGGGTGACCTTAGGCTAGTCACAGCTTCTTGGAGCTCTCTCAGCTCCACCCATCTCACAGGGTGTTTGTTGTGAGGAGGGAAGGGCAAGGAGATTGTAAGCCTACAGGAGAGAAAGGGGGATATAAATCCAAACTCCTCCTCCTCCTCCTCCTCCTCCTCCTCCTCCTCCTCCTCCTCAGAATAACTAGGGCAGAAGGAGGAAAGGACCAGAGAAAAGGGTGGGACTTGGGGTAAGAGGGAGGATGTTGCAGTGGGTGAAGAAATACCTGAGACTGCCCTCCTTTTTTTCCCCTGACCCTACTCTCTCCCTCATTGCAGTTCTTTGTCAGCCCTTGTCTTCACCTGTTTTTCCTAAATGTGAGACTGTCTGCAAGACAGGAAATATTCTTCTCCTTCTTGGGAGCGGGGGGATATCTCACGTAGAAGAAAAGGAAGAAAAGTTGGATTTATATCCCCCCTTTCTCTCCTTTATGGAGACTCAAAGGGGCTTACAAACTCCTTTCCCTTCCCCCCTTACAACAAACACCCTGTGAGGTAGGTGGGGCTGAGAGAGCTCAGAAGAACTGTGACTAGCCCCTTCTTACCCAGGATTTCCAAGAAGTGGTGTATGTGTGTGCATGCACATGCTTAGTTCAGCATAAAAATGCAGTGTCGGTGAAGGAAATGAATCCTGTCATACCTCACTGCGCTCCATTTCTTGCTACATTTTTCTCCCAACACAGCAGACTTCCTATATTGGAGCCTGAGTGGAGAAAAACCTTTCAAGCACTGTAGTCAGATCTGGGCAGCCATTCTGTTTTCCGTTAAAAACATACCCTATCTCTCCCACACAAACATACAACACTATATAAACAACCACATGAATCTCCTCATCACATCCAGTATCTCAGAACTGCAAAAGTTGGCTTTTTAAGACTGATGTGCAGCGGTACCTTAAAGAAAGCAAAATGTATTCCAGCATAAGATGCTCCAAGTTAGAACTTACTTCATCATATCTCCCTTAGGTTTAAACAGGGCCCTGGGTTTCCTCATCCGCTAGTGGTGTTAGTAGCTCTGCCTGCAGTCCACCCATTGCAGATGTGAAGTAGCTCTTCTTATCATGTTTCACACTGTACAGTACTTAATTACACTGTACATTTAATTGACCTTGCTCATCTTCTTCACTGAGGAGAGGCCCTCACCTGCTCTGTATGATTGACTGAACTCTGGTTATTGTTTCAAACCTATCTCTCTTTGTAGAACAAGAAGAACTTTGGATTTATATCTCACCTTTCTCTCCTCTAAGGAGACTCCAGGTGGCTTCCTTTCCCTTCCTCTCCCCACAACAGATACCTTGTGAGGTAGGTGGGGCTGAGAGAGTTGTGAAGAACTGTGACTAGCCCAAGGTCACTCCCTCAACAGCTCACCTGTTGCTTGTAACTCTAAACTACTGTGGGTGTACCCTCCATGCATCTGATGAAGGGAATTATGACTCACAAAAGTTTATGCTGGAATAAATGTTGTTGGTCTATAGAAGGCCACTGGATTTATTGTTTCATTTTGCTGCAATAGACTATTATGACTCGCTCACTAATCTTTTTAAGACTGTTTCCCATGATAATCTGAACATGCCTACTGGAAAGGATTTCAAAATTAGTTTGGGTATGCACAAAAAATAGCAACCAAAACGATGCCAGTTAAATCACAACAGCTAATTAGGATGCAGGTCATAGTAGTCCTTTAAAGTAAAAGAAACAGAATGTGCATCTTCAGTTAAACATTATATTCATGAAAAGATACTGTGTGCACTGGAGAGAGCAAGCTGACATTTAGAAAAATATTAGAATTCATTTGCAGCTTCAGAGTTTCTTTTTCCAACCCCCCTCCAAGGCTGACATGTCATTTCCTGCACATTATAGCCAATTATCCAAATAAGCCATCCTGACAGTGGAATACATTTAATTGTGAAAGAAATCACCGGAGAAAAGGAGGATTAAAAACATCTGTTTGTGGAATAAAGTAGAGAGCAAGAAAATAAATTGTGAGGATTAGCAAGGAACTTCTTTGCCTCTGCCGTGTAAACCTGCAATGGACACTTTTTAAAGCTCTCTCTGTGTATGTGTGTGTGTGCATGCGTGCGTGCGTGTGCACGTGCAGGTGTATGTGTGTGTGGTAGATTATCATTCATTGAGCAGAATGGTCTCTCAGTCAGGACACTATCCCTTTCCCTTCCCTGTGAAACAATAAAGTGATTCACCTACAGTTCAAAGCAATGGTTAGATAATATTAAGTCCAGATATTATATACATATTCTGATATATACCTATTCTCATCTCCTTTCACTGAACCCCCTCCCCACTCTATCTCCCCTCTCCCTCCTTTGCTCCCCCATATTGCCCCTATTTTCCCTTATGATCCATTTTCTTTCTTCCCTCCCTCTTTTGTTTTCCCCACCTCAATTCTTTCTTGGTGTCTTTTTTCTTTTTCCCTGTGCTTGGGTTGCCAACCAGCCAAGCTTGGGCAACTAGCAGGGAGAATCAGGAGGCAGGAACAATGCAGTGATAAGCCTTATACTGGGCTCATTGCAGCAGCCAAGTCTGGAAGGATTGGTACTTGGCATGATCAGACAAGTGAGGTGTGAATCTGCATATTAAATGAGGATGAAAAATGCATGTGGCTTGTTCACCCTCACTGCAATCATGTCAGAGACAGCTGCTCCTAGTGGCTTATATATTCCTGCACAGTTGGGTGCTCCCAGTGTATTTATGACAACTCTTTCCATTGCTACAGATTATCCTATCAGTTGCTACATATAGATACTAAACATTGAGGACAGGATAGGTTCCAGTGGACGGGATAGGTTCCAATTGGCCATGCTGGCAAGGGCTGATGGGAATTGTAGTCCATGAACATCTGGAGTGCCATAGGTTTGCCACCATGGGGATAGACCTTTGTAATTATGTAAATTCCAAAGAAGTGAGTCCACATCTCTCCAGAGAGTACTCTGAATGATCTATCATTGGGGAAGAAATGAAACCATTGAGGAACATTGCCCAATGAGACTCCTGTTAAAGGTGAATCAAAAGAGCATTTTGATTGATTGTGTCAAAAGCTGTTGAAAGATTACAGCATGAACACAGGAGTATTACATCTGTCTATTTATTTAAAACATTTATTAGCCACCTTTCTTTCTTACAGAGTATAAAATACATTGAAAACAGAAATACCAACATTTAAAATCACTACTCAGGACTGCTAGTAAATTCAACAAAAATGCATCCTAAATGGAACCATCTTTAATTGACTCCTACAGGTTGAATGTGAGGGGGCCACAATCAGGTCTCGGGGGCTGGGGGGGGGTTTGTTCCATAATCATGGAGCTGCCAATAAAAAGCCACTTTTTCTGTATCCACCAAACAAGCTTCTTTGATTGATGGGACAGTCAGAAGACCTCTCTCTCCTATGTTTATTCCCAGGCAAAATATATGAGAGAAAATATTTTTTTTCAGATGTCAACAGGGGCTGATGGGAATTATAGTCCATGAACATCCGAAGCACCAGAGTTGGACACCCCTGATGTAGGGCTTTAAAGGTCAAAACGCAAGAGTGAATTGGTAGCTAGTGTAATTGCTCAGGAGTAAATTGGTAGCTAGTATAATTGCTGTAACATCAGAGTCACATGCTCTTGAGCAGCAGTGGCGTAGGAGGTTAAGAGCTCGTGTATCTAATCTGGAGGAACCGTGTTTGATTCCCAGCTCTGCCGCCTGAGCTGTGGAGGCTTATCTGGGGAATCAGATTAGCCTGTACACTCCCACACACGCCAGCTGGGTGACCATGGGCTAGTCACAGTTCTTCGGAGCTCTCTCAGCCCCACCTACCTCACAGGGTGTTTGTTGTGAGGGGGGAAGGGCAAGGAGATTGTAAGCCCCTTTGAGTCTCCTACAGGAGAGAAAGGGGGGATATAAATCCAAACTCCTCCTCCTCTTCTTCTTCTTCTTCTTCTTCTTCTTCTTCTTCTTCTTCTTCTTCTTCTTCTTCATAGCTGGCCCCAACCTAGTATTGCCAACCTCCAGGTACAGCCTGGAGATCTCCTAGAATTGCAGTTGGTCTACAGATGGCAGAGGCCAGTTTCCCTGGAGAAAAATGACTGCTTTGGAGGATGGATTCTATGCTATACTGAGGTCCCTCCAGCAATTTCCCAACCCAAAGGTGGCAACCCTACACCTGACCATAAGTCTACCTGTACAGTTTCTGCACTAACTGCAGCTTCCAAACACTCTTTAATGATAGTCTCAAATAGAGCCCATGTCAATAGTCCAATCAAGATGGATCACAGTGGTGAGTTCTGATTGATCCAGGAACAGACGCAGAAAGGCACTCTGAGCCACCACCAACTCTTGGTTTTCTAAGATGACTGCTTTATTGAATAGCACTCCCTAACTGTCCGAAGGAGAGTATAATACCACCCAAGACTGGAGAGACTTCTGGTCCCAAGTCAGTCTTTCTACTAACTCACAGAACTTCTGTCTTGTCAGGATGAAGTCTCAGTCTGTTCACTCTCATCCAGCCTATCACTGACACAAAGGACTGGTCCAGAGTAACAACAGCATCCTTGGAGTTAGGCAGGAAAGAAAAGCAGAGCTGGGTATCATTCATATATTGGTGATACAGCAGCTCAAATCTCTTAGTCCAGGAACCCGTCTTCAAGAAAGGCCAAACCAGCTACCTCCAGAAAATCAACAAGGAAGGTATGAAGGCAAGAACACTCTCCCATAGTTTGTTCCCAGCATCTTGTATTCAGAGGTACACAGCTCTGAACACAGAGTTCCATCTATTCATCATGGCTAATAGCTTTTGAGGTCAACTTAGCCTCCATTAATATGTCTAGTCCTGTCCCAAGGCATGCTGTGATCTTTGCATTTATGTTGTGCTAAGTTCCATGGGGTAAGCATGCATTCTGTGGAAAGATTTCAGTCACAGCACTTTTTGATGCTCTAAGGAAAGAGAAAAGCCCCCAGAACCTAGGAGGAAAAATCCATACCTGACCACAACAGACACTTCCCCCCTCCCCTGCTTTGGAGAGCTCTTTCTAAATAACAAAATACTGGAATTATCGTTCAGTCAAAAGTAACTTAATTATGACAAAGTTTACAGAGAAGCAAAATCAATATCTAAATAGCTTTGTCATTGCCTGCATTCAAGATGAAACACATGTCTGTGCTTCACAACAGGAAGCTTCATCATCATCAACCGAGTAGATGCTGATGACACTTGGAGCCCACTTTGTGAGCTATTTGGCAGGCACAGCTTCGCTCCTGGCTTGGCAAAAATGAGACAAGTGCCAATTGCTTAAAGGCAGCAGCATTTTGATGCTCTTCAGCATTGCAGTATGGGCAGCCAGGAGTTCAGAGTGCATTTGTCTAGTGCCACAATGTATTTTATGATGCAAAATCATATACACATGTAGTGCCAGATTAACCTGGTAGCAAAAGTAGCATATGCTACTTTTACATGTCGGGGGAGCTGCATGCTGTATGCTATGTGTTGTGGGTTCTGCATGTGTAGGCATGTGTTGGCCCCTTGTGTCATGTGCACAGGTGTGGTATCCTTTGTGGTGGTGTCCATGTTCCCAAGCTGCTGCAGCATGCCCTGTTATTGCTGCTGGAGAGTGTGCTTTGCCATCGCGGTGATCCCTTTATAGCAATGGTTCTCAACCTGGGGGTCGGGACCGCTTTGGGGGTTGAATGACCCTTTCTCAGGGGTCGCCTTTCTCTGCATCAGTGTTCTCCATCTGTAAAATGGATAAATTGTTAGGCTTGCGGGTCACCACACATGAGGAACTGTATTAAAGGGTCATGGCATTAGGAAGGTTGAGAACCACTGTTTATAGCATATGCTACAGACTCTGCTTTAGTTTAATCCAGCCCTGCGTGTCTCTGTCCCCCTCTCCCACTCCAGATTTTCCCACTGGGGAACAATAGGGACCTGAGAAATTGATCCTACTAAATACATGACTACTTCTATCTCTTGCTATCTAAAGTCTCCCCTGAACATACATTATCACATTGTTAAAAATAACACTTTTCATATGAATAAACTCCAGTAATCCAGTTCATCAAAAGCCCCAAGTTACCGTGGACTTCAAATCCACCAGCTTGAAGAACCCCTGGGGGAAAGCTGGGAAACCAAATGACTTGCTGAATAATAGTGACAAGGGGAGGTGGGGGCTTCTTCGGTGCCTTGAAAGAGTCCCTCTTCCTGTGCAAGAGCAGTGAAAGTAGAATAATGTGAACAGAGCTGCAACTGTGGCAAAACAAAATTATGGACGATAAGACAGATTATGCATATTTGTTCCATTTGCCTACCTTATGGATGTTGCAGAACCAAGCTTAGTTAAGAAGAGTGTAAACACAGCCCTGCATTGTAGTGAGGGAGAAGGGGAGAGAGAGGAGCTCAGAATGCCTTTGAAATGGTGACGGCAGGGGTAATGGAGAGGAGCTCAACAGCTGCCATGCTAGAAAAGACTTGGCACCAGAACAGGCAAGCACCTTCTGTTTTCACAGCTTCAGAATGTAAGTGAAGCTGCAATATCCGACATCATTACCCAGATGCCTCATGGCTTTTGTTGCATTCACTGAACAATCAGGAACAAACACAAGTGTCCATGAAGGTTTGTTCCCCAGCTCGCAGAAATGCTTTGTAAAAGTTTGCTGTCTAATAGGAAATGCTAAAGAAAAACATGATCCAAATATCGGTGAGCAATTTGGAGAGAAGGTTAAAGGTCGTTTGACAAATTGGAAAAGCATTCATCAATGAGTCACAGAACACGAAATCAAATCTTCCTGGCATCTGAACGACCTGCTACCAAACCAGGGAGCTAAAAACCAAAGACAAGACATCATCTGAGGCAATGCAGGCAAACGAATTCGAGGCTCCAAGCTTACTAAGAAGTCATTGCATATGAATGCATGCCACTTGATTTGGTCAAACCAGCTGCCCTGGGATGGGTTATATGTGAAAGTTCTAATGATGATAGCCCAGTCTAACATGCAAGTCATCATCACGTGATGAAGTAATCAAATAATCAGCTTGCATGGGTGCATCTTGCCATTCAGATTTCTAAAACAAAGGTACATTAATTTCACTGATATCTCACTCTTGCTTCTTTTGGAAGCTCAGAGGAGGAGTGCCTTTGCACATCCTGAGCACATTAGTGAGTTTAAACCCTGAGTCTGTAGACTAACTACTGGTGAAGAGGTCATGATAAGATCCACGGGGAAACCGAGAGGAGCTGAAAGATAGTTTTAAGCATAAACCCCCACTATGAGGATGTCATTTTCTCGCAATCCATACCATAAGGAAGCAGGGAGAAATTAGCTCCATAAAACAGTACAGGTCCCCCAAAGCTGCAGCATAATTTTTCAGCTCCTGCATGCGGTTTCTTGCCAACCAACTGCAAACCTACAACCCCTATTTAAACTGCTGCCTATTGTTTTGCCTGCCAGACCGACTAACAAATGATACTTAGAAGTCGCCCGACAGGCAAGTGTATTCTGCATTCCTAGTGGCAGAATCTGATGCTCATTGAGGGGAAGCTTGCTGATTCTGGAGCACTGGGCGAACATCCAGGATGGGGCTTCAGAATCACTGCCACAACCCCACGCCATGTTACTGCTACACCCACCCTCTGACCATGCCCAAGCAAGGGAACATCCATCAGCTGCCAACTACCTGAACCCTGGACAGGGCAGCTATGATTAGTTGCCACCAAATGTTGTACAACAAGGTAGGTGCAAGTGGTCATTGCCAAGCCAATGGTCTGAACCCCTGAAGTCTGCTCTTCTTCCCCTCCTCCATCGAAGGATAAGGGCATGGAGGGACAGGGCAGCTGTCCTGGATGCCCATTGGTTAACACTGCCCCATGCTAATTCAGAAAGCATCTTTAGCTCCCAGCCTACCTGTATTCCAGAGAAGTGGTCATCTCCTTTTCACTTTGGACTACGATAACTATGAGTTTGGGCCTTGCTATTTAAACACAACTAGCTTATAAAATCTCTTGAGCATTATTTTATTGAAAATCAGTATGAAACTTCTCCCTGCCAGAGAGAGACAATCAGCCCTCCTTGCTTCCTGACCCAGAAGTCTCCCCTTCTTTTTTCACTATCTGTATTTGTACCCCGATCTATATTTGTACTGAATGACAAGTTATTCACATGAGGTTCCAATCTGCTTTTCATGATAGATAGCTTCCTAAGACCTCTCAATAGCTGGTAACAAGTCCTTCACTGATCTGCTCATCTGGTTTCCATGGGCCATCCATCCCAACACATCAAGGCCTCAGTCTCAACAAATCAGTTCCTGGGGAATCTAAAATTCCCAGCCTTCAGAACCACATACAACCCACTTCTGTCTGTTTTGTGAGGTTTTTATTCCCTGAACTTCAGAGAGAGAGGGGGGGGGGTCACCATCCTTTCCCCTTTGAGGATGAAAAGAATCCAAGAAAGCACAGCACCAGTATCCAAGGAATGAGCCTCTTTGAGCTGGGTCAGGATTATTTATAATATCTCCAGGAAATTGCCAAGGGCTATTTCAGATGTAAGAAATGTTTAATGGGGCCCTGCAGGTGTGAAACGTATTATGGCAACAGATAAATGCTTCGTTTCTTTCTTAGGATAATTTACTATTATGTGCTACTACCTGATAGCCGTCTCCAAAGCACATGATGTGTACAGTTTTACCCATGCTCCTTCATAGGACACAATCTTTACTTCCACAACACATATCTTTCCCTGGTGTTCCAATTCTATGTCTGTTTCCACAGATTTGTGAGTTTGGCATGTAGTACATAAATCCATTTAATTATGCACTACAACCGGCATTTTACAGTCCTACTGGGATTTAAATGTGGGGGCTGGTTCCTCTTCATTCAAGGATGCTGTCACAGATAGACTTTGGGGCAGACTTTGGGGTCTTTGGTTTGTGGACTTAGAAGGCTGTTGTTGTGCATCTGAAGTGCACATTACTGTTTAAAATGAGTCCCCACAGAACCATTATATCTGAAGTCCAAAATGACTGGAGTCCACCACAGCCTCAAGGGGGCCCCTTTGTACACTCTGAATTGTATTGCTTATGTGTATAAGTGCCCACAAATTGCAGCTGACATACGGTGACCCCAGTAAGGGACTTTCAAGGCAAGTGAGAAGGACGGGGTTTTCCAGTAGCTTCTTCTGCAGTCTTCCTTGGTGATCTCCCATCCAAAGGCTGATGCTGCTTAGGCTTTGGAGATCTGATGAGATTCCACGCTGCATTCCTTCCACCACTGTGTGGGGTAGGGGGCAACAGTGCAATTGTTGCAAGGGCAAAACAGGCCCCACAGCATCCAGAGATGAACTTGGGTGTCCTGTACTCGCTGGACATTCACAACAGCCTTAACAACAGCCTTGTGTTTTAGGCTCTTGATAGCATTCGGCTTCTCTTAGGAACCAGCACAAAACCTAGCTGTCTTAGAAAGAATTTTGTCAGCAATGGACTCCTCTTTTTCAACCTTACAAGCTCCAGCAGCTCAGCTGTACCCGTTGATGAAAAGCTACACAAATTACCAACTTAGGGGTAAAGAGAACAAAAGAAATGCAAGCTCCTTTCCCATCTACAGAGTGAATTACCTATTTGTTGCCTCTGCAGAGGTTGATAAAATATTTCTAATGGCCTTTGGCCCTATGCAATAAAACTGAACTTGAATTTGATAAAATAGATGGTTGTAATCAGATCTGATCGCTCCAACTCATTTGGCGGTGTAGCTCACCTGGGCAGTCCATCACAGCAAGAAGAAAATGTCATGAATTTTCTACTGACAGCTATTGCAACATTTGTTTTCTTGTTGATTGCAAATGTCTAACCTATGCAGGGTGGTCCTTGAGAAGAGTCAGAAGTCTAGCTGCCCTGAGTATGGAGAGTTCTAGACAAGCACAGTTGTTCTGCAAATGCATTACGGTGGTGGTGGTGGTGGTGGTGGTGGTTAGGGAACATTAGAGTGGTTTGTTTAAAATAAACATTGGAGCCGCTTCATCTAGCAGGGAAAATATACAGATGTCACCAACATGTTACCAACTGTCAAATTCCAAGAATCTGCAGGGGGTTCTCCTTAGGCAAACTATGTCAACAATTTAGCAGCAGCCAAAACACTTTCCAAAAGCTTGGAATTCCTCCTGTGTATCCCATACACCTCTCAAAAAAGGTTGAAATGGCTCTAAATGGCAAGTGAGATTCAGCGGTGGAACAGGAGACTCAGTAGATAGATGCCCTGCAGTGTCCTCTGAGCGCTACGATGGAATAGCCTCTTTTAAGGCCGGTGGAACCTCCTCTGTGCAGACCCCATGGAAATCAACTGAGTCTACCCTGCAACAGTTTTGGGTGGGATCTGTGTTCCCCATCACCCTTTTCTCTTGCTGCGCTGCTGGACTTCATCACATTCTGCAAGATTTACAGCGACTTGCATCTGACATTTCTGAGTGTAGGAAATTAATCAACTTGAGGCCGCATCCACAAGAATCCATTTCACACAAACACGTCTTGCTGCCTGCTTGTAAATCTCTCACACAAATAATAAAAGGCTAAGCTGGAATCAACGCTACTTTCTAAGGGTCAGGAGAAGCTGCACTCTTTGCCAGTTACAGATTGTTGCTTGTATTAGTCTGATGAATGTTGGCATGACATGACAGATCTTCCAATTGCCCAGGAAAGGAAAAACAGGGATCCAGTTTTATTTCCCTGTAGAATGGGAGGCGCTCTTGCTGGCTCTGGGTCATTGGGCTCCAGCCTGGGCACAAAGGATTCTATTATCTGCCATAAACAATCCAGGGCCAAAGATGGCAGTAACATTCTGACAGTGGTGATATGTCAGCCGCTCTGCTGCTTCATAAGCAGAGGAAAAATTGTTGCTTGTTTTCTTGAGAAAGAGCTTTGGAAAAATTGCCTGGAAGGTTTTCAGAGAAGTTCAACCTCACATTAAAGGCACCCATCATCAACCACTTCTCTCCATCTCCTCTGGCAGAGTGAAGGTTCCTTAGGTCAAAGAAAGGCTTCAGTCTTTGCTAAGCGAAGTGGAAAGATACAGGCCACTGAATGCCGAGTAAAACAGAGCTGATGTTGGTCGGGAGGGCAAATGTTCCAACAGGAGATTGATTTTTTACTAATTTTAGATGATTTGAAATGATCACAAGCAGTTCAGGTCCATAAACTAGGAGACAATAACAAATTCAAACTGTTTTTACAACTAGGCATATAATTTTATGATGTTCTTGATCTAAGTTTAATAAAATCTCAGGGTGGGATATAAGTTTAATTAAATTGTAAAAATCGAAACACAAAGCTAGGGCTTCTGAACCCTTTCTGGAATTAAAACACTTTTTTACATATAACTTATCTAAAAACCTGCCTGTTACAGAGAAGCATGTGTGGGGTCAAAGTGAGCAGGGCTTTTCCCACCTTGCACAGTGCCCCTATGTGAGCTCTGATATCCACCCCCTACTGTATCCTCACAACAATCTTGTAGGATAGATTGGTTAATTACATGTTGGGTGAGGAAATCTTTCAACAAGGAAAGCTTAGCTCAGGGCTTAGTCATTCTTCCCTCTCATAGGCCCTTCCACACACGCAAAATAATGCGTTTTCAAACCACTTTCACAACTGTTTGCAAGTGGATTTTGCTATTCCGCACAGCTTCAAAGAGCACGGAAAGCAGTTTGAAAGTGCATTATTCTGCACGTGCGGAATGAGCCATAGCCACTGTTATAGTGTCAGACAAGTTCAAGAAGGGCTCCAGCTTACTAGAAGGATTTCAAATGTGCAAGGGGTGGTATTGGGCATGGACCTCCCCTACCCACACCAAACTGCTGTCTTTTGAATACAACCTTACCCAAGGAGGAGGAGGAGTTTGGATGTATACCCTACCTTTCCTATAAGGAAATTCAAGGTGGCTTACAAGCGCCTTTCCCTTCCTCTCGCCACAACAGTCACCTTATGAGGTAGGTGGGGCTGAGAGAGTTCCAAAGAACTGTGACTAGCCCAAGGTCCCCCAGCAGGAATGTAGGGGTGTGGAAACACATCTGGTTCACCAGATAAGCCTCTGCCACTCAGGTGGAGGAGTGGGGAACCCAGCCCTGGTTCTCCAGATTAGAATCTTAACCACTCTTAACCACTACACCATGCAGTACAGTTCACCTGTAAGGATTCGGGGAGTAAAAAGAATTCCTGTTGCAAACTGCAAAAGGTTAAGCTATTGATGCAAAATGATTAACAGCTCTAGAACTGGGGCATTAATTTATTTGGTTAAATTTCTATCCTGCCCTCCCTGATGGAGGACAGGCTCAGGGTAGCACATAAATATATTCAAAAACAGTTCATTAATACATTAGAATTCACTAGTCCTGATTTCATTAAAATTCATTAAACATATTTATTCTTAAAAACCCCAAGGTGGCAAGATTATTCAAGCCTATAAAACTTTCCCAGCTCAATTCTCATGTTAACTTTATTAAAACTATCCAAGTCTACGTGATGATAAGAGAGGGACAACACTAAAGCCGCATATTTATTGCTTGTTGTAGGGAGGCCAGCAATGATAGTGATGGGATAAACATGTGAAATCAACCAGGGGCCTGGTGGAACATCTCTGTCCTACAAGCCCTGAGGGACTCTTTGTATTTATTTTAAAATATTTGTATCTTGCCTTTTCTTCTGGGAAAATAAAAACAAAACAGGGCCTAAGACAATTTGTAATTCATCCAAAACTTTTTAAACAACATAGATACATAGATACGTCAACATCTTGCCAACAGAAAAACTGCCCTCCATTCTATTTCTAAAACTTAGGCCCCTTCTGCACACGCAAAATAATGCGTTTTCAAACCATTCTCACAACTGTTTGCAAGTGAATTTTGCTATTCCCCACAGCTTCAAAGAGCACTGAAAGCAGTTTGAAAGTGCATTATTTTGCATGTGCGGAATGAGCCAAAGTTAACAAAAAAAGCTCCCCAAAAGCACCTGCCTTTTCTTTCAGAAAGTCTGGCATCATTTTGGAATCAACCACAGTGTTCTTGGATGGTAAACAGTTACAGAAAGGGCAGAGATGAGGAACTCTAAAGAGCACCATTTGGCTCGAATCTGGGGGGCAGAAACTAGAGATGTCATCCTCTGGGTGGGAATACAGAGATCTGTTCTCCTGAAGAAAATTGATGCTTTGGAAGGTAGACTCTAGTATAGTACTGCAGATCACCTAGAATTACAGCTGATTTCTAGACTACAGAGATCGGTTCCGCAGGGGAAATGGTATCTTTGGAGAGTGACTGAGTTCCATCTTCCGCCCAATCATTTATAGGCTCCACACACACACCCCACACAGACACACAGACACACACACCACCCTAAATTTGGCTTGTTCCTGCTCACCAGTTGCCCTGCAGGGCAACAGGCCACCAGGAACCTCAGTGGTCCTCCAGGGTAACAGGCTACCACATTAAAGAGTCCATTTGCCCCCAATCACACCTAGATCAGTGGTGGGATTCAAATAATTTAACAACCGGTTCCAGGGGTGGGAATTCAAATAATTTAACAACTGGTTGGTTACAAGCACCATTTTAACAACCGGTTCTGCCGAAGTGGTGCAAACCTGCTGAATCCCACCACTGACCTAGATGCTACTTGCCACCCCAGTGACTTATGTGCCTTCAAGCCCCTGGAGATGACCTGCCTTTACTAATTGGACATCAAAGGCAAAATAATTACAACCCTTACTGTGACAAAACATGGAGGGAGAAAATGTCTGCAGTAAGTATTTTGCTGGTTCTTCAATCCACAGTTGAGGTTATTGATTTTCATTTACCTGCTCTTCGGGTAGCACCTAAGAATGAATAAAAAATGTCTCCTGTGAAATACAAAGAGACACAGCTCTGAAAGATAATGGGCAGAAATTATCTGGCTGCATTCAAAACATTGGCTTGGATCCCAGTGAAGATTTCCAATTGATGGAAGGTGTGACTGTGTCCTCCCGTTCCCTCTTTCTGCTGCAGACCTCAGACTCCTCGTTCATACTGTTCCTGGAGCCCTCTGCACCCAACGAGTAACATTTCAGGGGCAATTAGGGGCTGCAGGGAGAGGTGGGAGAGGCAAGAAAGTGGCAGTCTGGTGACAGAAGTTGTCCTGTAGGTGGAAACACAGAGCAGGGGCCAAGTCAGGGTTTAGACTGGGCTAACATTTGGAGCACATGGGGATCTCCAGCATGCACTGAACTTCTCCTGCATTTGTTGCAGTGAACTTCCTTTACATAAAAGAATGTGCACGATCTTGTCTTATATTGTGTAAGACCACTGACCTATCAAGGAGAGCAAAGTCTACTCTGGCCTGCAGTAGCTCTCCAAAATTTCAAGGAAAGGTCATTCACGTCACCTGCAACTCAGTCCTTTTAACTGTCAGAGAGATGCCAATGACTGATCCTGGGACCTTCCGCTTGCAAAGCAGATGTTCCGCCTACCATCAAGCCCCTTCCTCTGCACTCCTCCTCGGGTTTAATAATGCCATGACCAAGAAACAAGGTGACCAGCTGCAAAGCCATCACAGCTGGTGTCCTGTTCCTTTAATAGTTGGTCAGAAGGAGAATTTGGGCATGTGCAACTTTTTCTCCCTTCTGCATGGCCATTTGCACACACCAAATCCTTTCTTCTATACTTTTTTTTTAACAACAGAGGGCACAGTTCCTTCCCTTTGCTTCTCTTGCTTCTTCCTTTAAGAGGGATAGAGAGAGTTTCCCTGAAATATTTTATTTCCCTGGCCTGGAAGCCGGCAATAGTTCAGTGGCTGGTGCAGACAAAGTACTACCAATAAAATACATGCAGTGTTTTCATCCTGCCCGGGAACCAACCATTCAAGCAGCCACATCTCCCCTTTGCCATTAAACATTGCTGGAAAGGATTAAAATATTAATGCTTGTCGTTTATGTGAAAATTAAGCCAATGCATCACTGCCCAAACAGTGGCTTGTATATGTGGTATTTTGGTCCTGGAGCAATGCTCAAGGCAGCATGAAGTCAAGGGCCACCCCCAGTATAAATCAGCATTCAGGACTGGAACCCCATCCTCTGAATCAACTTAGGTCTGATTTAAAGGTGACTCCGGCTGAAACAAAACAGTGTACCCATGGTACTTCATACTCACGTAGTATCTTGTTTGAACTGGGTTGCTACTCATGCAAAGCTTTCTTTGCAGTAGAGGAGACTGGGTGTTATGCTAGCATGCTAAATAAGCACGTGTAGCCATTTTGGAAGCCCTGACCTGGACGGCCCAAGTTAGGCTTGTCTCATCAGTACAGGGTCAACATACACCAGCTAGGACTTAATGGCATTTTATACACACAGAGAGAGCTATTTCGCAAAGGTAGCAGTCCAGTTTAATGGAGACACTGTGTCAGAGCCCACATTTTGTCCTGCCAACTTCATGTATAATCTGGTCTCAGCACTAGACAATCTAGATTGCCAACCTCCAGATGGGGCCTGGAGTTCTCCCATAATTACAACCAACCTCCAGACTACAAAGATTAATCCCTCTGGAGAAAATGGCAGCTCAGGAGGGCAGACTCTATAGCTTCACATCCCTCCTGAGCTACCTCTTTTCCTAAAACTCTACTTTCCTCAGGGACCACCCCCAAATCTCTAGGAATGTCCCAAGCCATTTTCAGAGATAGGGAGATGTCTGCCCTCTCTGTCAGGAAAACATCTCCCCTGGCTGGGGGGTGGGGAGAAGACAAATCTTACCCATGGTGTCCAGTCTACCAATGTATTTAGCCTCTTCCTGCCTGTTTATCTATACCAGGGGTGTCAAAGCCTGAGGGGCGAATCCAGCCCCTTAAGAGGGATTATCAGGTCTGCAACCCATCTGTGGCAACCTCCCCCCCTCTTAATCTGGAGCCAGCTCAACAGGCCACATCAGAGTAAGAGGGGATCCTCAACTGGCTTGCAGGCCTGATAAGCCCTTTCAAGGCCGCCACCCACCCACTGTGGGCTCATCAATCTAGGCACTTTCCCCCATTGCCATTCTGGGGCTAGCTGAGGTAACCCCTTCCAGGGCCCGGTCTGACCAAGTCACATTTACATCATAACCAGCCCTCTTAGCAAATGTGTTCAACACCCCTGATCTATACTAATACATTTCTGGCATTAGCAACATAATATGTGCTATGTTTTATGGCAATAAGGCTATCGGATCCTCTTGCTGCCCTAAAATACACATTTTAAAATGTCCAGAAAAGATGTTTCATGTCTTCTTCTTTTTTGAGATCCTTCTCAAACTATAGTGACAGAGTGCCAAACTCCATGCCTCTCTCCTTCACAACAAGGCAACGAAGCTCGGCAGGAGATTGATCAGAACTAACTCAGAAACGAAAGGGGGGAAATAATAAATATGCGCAGCTGCTTTGAAAACCTCTGCCTACTCTACAAATATATCAAATTTTATGTCAACACTGAGAGGAAAGATGTAGATCTTCCCGCCTACCAACCTCCTGCAGGCAGTCTGAAGACACGCAGCAATGTCTGACAAGGTGGAAGAAAACAGCTAAGCTGTAGAAATGGACAGAAACAACTTGAGATGCTTAAGAAGAAGGCTCCTTTCAAACGTCTGAAAGTTTGATTGTGGTGGGTTTTCCGGGCTCTGTGGCTGTGGTCTGGTGGATTGTTCTGCCCCCCCCCCCCAAGTGAATCTATTTTTGGTGCCCTGTACTTGGCTAGGACAGAGTGGGGGAGACACAAGCCAGGTTCAACAGTTCTTACAATGGGTTTATTACTTGAGAGAAACAAGACCCTAACTCCTCCCTTGGGTCCATCTAAGTCAGAGTACTTGCTTGTCTTGAGCAGGTTTGAAGCTGTAGTCTGTGTCTTGCTGCTTGAGGGAAGTAACTAAAGGCCTCCTTGCCATTCCTGGAATAAATGAAAGTACACACACTTTTTGTGTGGGAAAAGTTGGCCATAGCCATTTTATTAACAAAAATTGGTTCAAGGTAAACAAAGCGTAAGGCGCAGCATGAGGGTCTGATCTGTGTGCTGGACAGCACGAGTGCTGTCCCCCAGACACCTAAAGTGCACTTTTTCTCCAACCGCAGCCTGCCGATGAAAAAATTATCACACTCCTGGAGCAGCTACTTAGAAGAGATTCCAGATGGGGCGGTTGCCACTTCACATGAAGACTCTCTAGCTGCCAGGAGGCTGCCAAAGCCCATAGAAGCCCACGTCATTGGGCAGGTTACCCCTATGGCTTGCTCCACCCCAAATCTCATAAGGAGGTTCCAATAAAGGCGGAGTATTTTTACCCACTGACACCCAAGCTAAAGATCCAGTCCCTGATCATGCAAACTGCCAACCCTCTAACAAAACAGGCATGCATTAACATAAAGCCAAACAGGGAGAGGTGGGTGGGCAACAATTGAGCTCCGGCAAATGGGGAGGTTGTAGGCCAGGCCCACCCTTATAAAGGCTGCCTAGGCCCACCTCCCCACAAACATCCAGAGCTTGGCGTTACTGCCTTGGCCCTAGGGGCCATTGAAAAAACCTCATGACGCACTTGCGAAGCTTACTGCAAGGCCACCAGGGAAGGTGGCAGCCACCAAGGAGGCTGTCCCTTCCCCATCAGCAATGGCGGCCGTGGTAAGTCACGGCCGCTTCTTTCTCTTGGTTGCTTTCAAGAAAGTCCACTGTGTCTTGCTTCCTTTCAGTTCTTTCAGTCTTTGTCTAGTTCTAACTGCTATTAAACTTGACTTGTGCTCTATAGACCACCATATACTAATATGGATGTCACAAATATTCCGGTCTCCAACTACCCTTAGCACCTCACTCTGACTGACTGTATGGAACTAAAACAAAGATTGCTGGGTAAAGAAAGGAAATGTCTTATTGGGAAATGTCTTTAAGGGACAGGGGCTAACTAAAATACCCTCCCTTAGAAGACTTAACAATGAACTAAAACCATGCTAACTATGGGGAAACTAAAGATTAATGGGGAAATAACAAAAGCCTCTGTGGGGGCCTGACATGGATCTTGTTCCTAACATTTTGCCTGCATCTGTGGCTGGCATCTTCAGAGGCGTATCACAGAGGGAAGTCTGTTACACGCTGTGTCCAGTGAGAAGGGAATGTTTTAGTGGGGTATAAATTGTCATGTCCCCAGGTGGGGAACCAATCACTAAGTCTTTGGGCGGAACTTGCTATGCAAAGGTGTGGTTGATAGTATAGTATTGCATAGTATGGTATCTGAATAGTATAGTATAGTATCTGAATGTTTGTTTGAAGCTGAGTGAGTTCTGTGCCACTCTGTTGTATCACAGAAATGGGAATGATTGCAAAAGGGGGGGGAGGGATATCTAGACAGCAGGTTAGATGAGGTTACATTTTCAACGTCACCCCCAATTCCAATTTTAACAAGCCTTTTTTAATTCCAAACAGATAAATATACTTAGCAATCAATTACCATGTTATTAGCTGGTTCCTAGAGTATTGCAATGTCCATGTGGAGAGAGAGGCGGGGGTGGGGGGAGCTGGAATCTATTGTGAGGGAGATGATCAGATGCATCCTCTTGCAATTCAGATTTCATTAGATGTGTTTACAGCTGGCCTGTTGTTTTGTCATTTGCCAGGAAAGGAGAAACCAAGGAGCCAACAGCTATTGGAATGACAAGAAGCAAGAGACGCGGGGGCGGGTGTGGGGGAGATAGCAGAAACCTCATTTTGCCCAGGGAAACTTCAGTGCTTTCAGTTAATCAATACTGCAATTGCAAGAATGGGGAGGGGTCAGGCAGGAAGTGCTAGGAAATCATGAATGCTTTAAGGGATTTGAGGGATACCAGGATTTTTTTTTTAAGTTAAGGACTCAGTGCAATAAATGTGGTGCAACCTAGGATTTTCTCAATGGTCGGGTGCTAGAGGGACCCAGAAACACTTACAGATTGCTTGGGATTTGCATAATGTCCTTTGAACACCTCAGTAAGCAGCTGCTTGGAAAATCTCTGGCAGAGAAACTTCTATAGATGAGAGTGAGTTATTTTTCTGCAGACGCCCTCAGATAGCAATTCCGTTCCCAGAAGTATTCTGAGCTCCTGACATCTCACCTTAAACTAGGCTGACCAGCCGTCCCGCTTTTGGCGGGACCGTCACGCCTTTGGACAATTTGTCGTGCGTCCCGCAGGTTCTACAAATTGTCTCGATTTTTTGGGAGGCTGCTGCACTGCCTTGGGGGTGCAAGGCAGTGCGGCAGCCTCCCGTGCGCCCGGACGCAGGAGCACATGGCCTTCTGGGGCTTGCCGTTTGCCACTCTGTCACAGGGCGGCAAATGGCAAGCCCCAGAAACCGTGCGCTCCTGCGGCCGCGTGTGCGCGCATGCGGCCGCTTCCCCGTCCCCGTCCCCGTCCCCGTCCCCGTCCCCGTCCCGGATCTCAAAGGTGACCATCTGGTCACCTTACCTTAAACCACACCAGTGACTGCAGGAACATTGGTATCTCTGGAACATGTCTCACAAATGAAGCACTTCTCTGGCTGTTGAAGGTTTTCCAGACTATGTGGCTGTAGTCCGGTTGTTTGAGCTCCTCGCATTTCACCCACATCTACGGCTAGCATCTTCAGAGGCATGTAATAGTAAGATGTGTTCCATGCCATGGAGAGAAACACATCTCACAAAGAAATGCCTCTGAAGATGCCAGATGCGGGTTGAAACTTTAGGGGCAAAAACTACCAGATCATGGCCACGCAGCCCGGAAAACCCACAACAGCCAGTCGATTCCAGCTGTGAAAGCCTTCAATGATACAAAGCACTTCTCCTTTAAGTGGGAAGCTGATATCCTCCTGGGGAACTAGAATGCAGCCAGCAATAGTATATAAACCTTCTTCCAGAAGACCATGCTTGGTGACTTGCCTGCAATTCCCATCCAAGGATGCAACATCTCCATCCAAGACTCTTGCATGGCACATGGTGCTCATCTGGCAACCACTCTCAGAACCACCATTTTCAAGGTTCCAGATGCTCCCCACAGTCTGATCTCTGCTTCCCTGCTGATGTCAGCCTTGAGCACCAGATGGCAAGAGGATATTGCCATATAACTGTGTTGTCACTACAGTGACAGTATTCTTATGGAGAGGATTTAAAGAACCACTTACCATGTTCAAGTGCTGATACTTCCCTGGAGAAGAGAAGCAATGTATGAGGCTGGAGGAGGAAGATAGATGTTTTATTTTATTATATATTGGTGAATGTTTTCCTTCTTTAATTCCCTTAACACCAGAAGTGGGATCCAACCAGTTCTCACCACTTCTCCAGAAGTGGTTACTAATTTTTTCTGAGTGCCGAGAAGAGGTTACTAAAGAAACCTCCCTGCCCAATAGGGACTGGAGGTGCGTGTGTGCGGCGGCACCACTGTTTGAATCCCACCACCATCGGAACCTGTTATTAAAATTTTTGCATCCCACCACTGCTAAACACCCCCTTATACAGAAGTCCTCACTCAGCAAGCTTTGTGTTTTCTCAGTCCTAGCATAGCGGGAAGATAAACAGCCCTACAATTCCCTCCAAGGCCAAAAGGCAACCCACACATTTTTTTGTCATGTTATGATGGATCACCAAAGGTGGCTTATCGTTGTAGGGAGTTCAGAGTTGTGCTCAGCAAAGCTAGAGAGCTGTTGTATGGAAGGCTAAATATTCAAGTCCAGAATGACAGACTGCTACAAAGACAAATCCATAATATTTCTCCAGCTTTGCCACCGGCACTAGATATATGTACTCCAACAAAACCTATTTCATAGGGAAAGAGATGACTTTCTGACACTCATCCCTGATCAACTGCTGGGCCTGTTGTGTTTCTTGGGAAAATTTAAAGACACATGTGAAAAACATTTTGATGGTGAGGCTGTTTCAAGTTTGAGCCTTCCCCCAAAAGGGGGGATGATGCATCTTGTCTCCAACACACATATTGGGTTTACGAGGTACCCACAGTTGTCCTTCCTTCAATTGTCTTCACACTTGATCAAGTAAGCAGCTGGAGAAAAACTGGGGAGAGGGCATAACAGACGCTATGCCATCACTTCTGGGATTACCTAGAAGTGACATCACAGCATCACAATGCTCTAGGAATTTCCCCTAATCTCTATGGCTTGAAGATTGGGGCAAGTCCTAGAGAATTACAGAGGCTGTGATGTCACTTCTAGCTGATCACTTGGAAGTGACATCATAGCATCCATAAAGCTACCTTATTTTAAGGCTCCATCCCCTGAAATATTTCAGGACACAGGCTCAGGGCTGGCAACACTATCACATGTGTGTAAGTGTATATGTGTGAACACAAAGGACTTTTTCAGTGATTGTCCGTCCCGATTTTTTGGAACTAACTTTCTGCCACATAAAGCTAAAGTTCTGTTCCAGTTTTCTATAGCCAGTCAGGCACTGCTGTTGTGACAGCATTTGAATTGGGCCCAAATTAAGTTGCCAAGAAGCCTGGAGAAAAATGTGTCTCTTTAATAAAAAGTACTGATGTGCAAAAATGGATAGCTGAAGATTTTCATGGAGGTAAACAGCATCACCTGGTAAATAACATCCTGTGAAGCTTCTCAAAAAGAGACAGGATCTTGTTATAATATATCACAGATCCTCCCCCTTGGATGCATGTAGTTTCTTTGCTACCACACTACCAACCCAGAATAACTACCGGTACTTACTTTCTCCAAACAATAGTCGAGGTCATTCTCTTTGAAAACCAGAAAGTAGCTTAGCAAGACCAACAATTACACAGCACTCCTATTGCACAAAGAGCTTTGAAACTAAAATCAACCTCATAACTGCCTGGGGCTCCTAATCTCCTATCTGGGGCGCCTATTTAGGGGGAAAGGCACAACATAAATATACCAATAAATGAATCCCACTGTGTACAGGGAGAAACCAAATCCAAACTACCCAAGACCCACATGTGAGACAGGACAGAGCTAGGCTTTAAATCTCTTCTGCAAAGTTCTATCAGTGTAGCCATATTACCTCTCCACAGGCTGATCTTGTATGGATTATTTTAATTTAAAAACCTATCCTGATTAGAACCATGGAAGATGGGAGCTTACAGAGGATTCCTGCCGGCTAGAGGGGAGGAGCTGCAGGTTGGGTTGGGAAAACATGAAGATTTGGGGGAATGGAGTCTGGGGAGGTCAGGGTTTGGGGAGGATAGGGACCTCAGTGCGGTGCAATTCCATACAGCCCACCTACCAAAGTGGCCATTTTCTCCAGGTAGACTGACCTGTCCCCTGGAGATCAGTTGTCATGGCAGCAGATCTCTAGCCAGCATCCAGAGGTTGGCAACATTAGGTGCAGGCCATAAGAGTTCATGAACATTAAAGGAAGGGACAAAAATACTGGTTTTGGTGATGAACAATTACATATTTTCCTGTGGCGTGCTGTTCATATGACTGAACCCTAATTTACCACAGACCTTCCTTGGGATGACTTTTTAACTTAGCTTATTGTCGTGTGGACTGTTTTTGCAATGCCTTAACCCAGTGATAGGATTCAAATAATTTAACAACCGGTTCCAAAAGGACTCAGTGGTGGGATTACACCAGTTCTCTGAACTAGACAAAAAATTAGCTACCGGTTCTACCGAATAGGGGCAAATAGGCTGAATCCCACCACTGCCTTAACCCCCTCTGCAGTGGGGGTGGGCTCTTCATACACACAAACACAGACCTACGAGTCTGAGGTTTGAATCCCCACCTTGGGCCAATCACACACTCTCAGCCTCATCATCCTAACTGGGTTCCTCCACTATAGAGGAACACAGGATATAATTGAAGTACATAACTAAACACTCTTCCAAGTTAGTGCTAAAGTACTGAGTGGAAGGAGGCCGGGGCACTCCTTCTTATGCAGACCTCCAAGGGACCATTTTTAAGGGTAGAAGCCTTCTTGTCATTGTGTGCAAAGCTACAGAAAACTTCAGAAAGAGAGACAGCAATTAGTTTGCTGCCTAACTTGGAATCATATGCATTTAAAAAAAGACTCCCAGAAGATTAGATTTTCCCCTCCCTCCTAACATCTCAGAGAAGATGCTGCAGACAACACAGTCAGAGGAGAGATCAAACAGCATCAGTAGATTAGAAGAGACCAGAATAGCTTGAACAGAGAATGCCTGCAGTCTTCAGAAACAAAAAAACATTCCAAAGTCCAAATTCCTGTCATGCTCAAACCTTGAAGCGATGTTGAAGCTTAGATGAAGCTAGGGAGCATGCAGGGAGCATGCAATATTTAGTAACCAGCAGTAAAGCCCATTGTATGAACAAATACAATGGGCTCTAGAAAACTGTTGATGGGTTAATGGCGTCCACCAAGGGGGCCAACCCCTCCTACTTTTCCAGCACAGATAACAAAAACCTAGCCTCATTATTCAATGAAAAAAGCTTACTTACAGATTCCGCTCCATCCAAACACATACAGACATGCTCCCCCAACTTTACAAATGGACCATTGGGGGATTCGCCAACACACTCATACACACATAGACAGGCTCCCTAAGTTTTGAAAACAGGTTCTCCTTTCTCAGATTACACATGCACGCACAGAGAGAAAGAGATTCCTCTAACTTTGCAAACAGGCTATCCCTTCTCAGATCCCCCCCCCCCCTCACACGCACACACAGATAGACTTCTCTAGCTTTGCAAGTGGGCTCTCCTTTCTAAGATTTTGCCCCACCCTCACAATCACAGACAGGCTCTTCAAAGTTTTTCAGAGTTCACCACAGGGACCTAGTCCTAATAGGGAAAAGCATACCATGGGGGCGAAATGGGGGGTGGGGAGTATGGCTTCCTTCTGCACATTTCCCCTTTTTCAAGGCTTGCTGCTGCCAGGAAGAAGCAGACCATGGTGGAAGGAAGTATGGCTTCCTTCAGCAAGGGCTGCTGGAAAGTGTAGTCCTTGCCCCTCCTGGAGGAGATAGAATCTGGGCCCTCCCGGGTGGCCAAGGACTACACTTCCCAGCAGACCTCAGTTTTTCTGGTTTGTCGTTGAGAACACACTGCTCAACTGTATAGTAAGACTCCTTGTGTTCTGTGGTTAGTTGCCTCCTGTGGTTGACCTGTCCTCTGTCTTCTGACCCCACTTTTGTAATAATACCTTTGTCAAAACCTCACAATTAACACCAGTTTATTTCCACAAGGACAGTTTTGTCTACATTGCATGCTCCCACTCAAAACAGTTTCTTCTGTATGAGGAAGCTGTTTTGAATGGGAGCATGCAATGTAGACAAAACTGTCCTTGTGGAAATAAACTGGTTTAGTTGTGAGGATCTGACAAAGGTATTATTATGAAAACATGGTTAGAAGCCAGCACACTTGTTGGTATTTACAAGTGTCTGTCACAACCTGTCATGAAAGAGTTAATTATTTGTTTTTGTGTAAACATGATGTTGAGGTCACATTGTAATGAGCTGATCCATTGATTAGCTACTGATCAGATTGAAAAGCCATTGCTTACATGTCTCTATGCACATATACCAGAAGTTATAAAGTTAACTTGTTTCTTTGTTCTCACTCAGATGATGACCACTCAGACAACTGTAAAGATGTATCAGTGTAGTACAGTATTTGGTTGTTTTATCTCCATTTTACCCAACCCTTTTAGCTAGTAAACTTTTATATAATACAACTCATTAGTATCTGCATCTTTATTGGGATCTGCTAAACTCTGCTAGTTACATATGCCTACTAACAGGACCCATTGACCACAGAAGGAAACGAACCACAGACCGCAACTTACAAGGAATTATTTTTGTATCATTGTATTTGCTACATGATTGCAATATTGTTTTGACACATACCAGAGAATCACTGTGGTGATCTTCGTAATTATATCATACATTGATTGCGGTAAACACTGTGCATTTTGAATAGTTGTATTTACTGAGTAGCCTGGACAGTATTGCTTCTTGTTTTGACCTCAAAATGGTTACCATGGTGAGGCATGGTCAATCACAAAATAATGAGAGGTTTCAAGCCAAGCATCCTCCCATAAGAGAGGCAGCTCTTTCCAAATGGACACTCCCAACAGATTATTTATTTATTTATTTATTCATTCATTTTATTAGATTTGCATTACGCCCTTTTCCCACAGGTCTCAAGGTGGGTCCCAACATAAAACTTAACCAATTAAATTTAAAATACAACATCACTATAAAACCAATTAAAACAGTTTAAATATAATAATATAAGCGCCCAACGAATTGGTAAAAAACTGATTGTAATATATACACCTTTCTACCTTCTTCCCCCTTCCACCTCTTCCCCCCCCCCCCCCCGGATGCAGAGGGGATGCCTCCTGGCTGTGCTGGGTGGTGGGAGCTTCTGAAGTGTCTCTTGCTCTAATGAAGAAGAAGAGGAGGAGGAGGAGGAGGAGGAGTTTGGATTTATATCCCCTCTTTCTCTCCTGCAGGAGACTCAAGGTGAAGGAATGCCAAAATTGGCACTTTGCTTTGGAGAAGAGGCAAATGAGTATCTGCGAACAAATCAACTGGCACCATAGTACCCACGGGCATCCTGTTGAAAATCACTGCACTTTATAGAGTTGCCAACCTCTGCAAGGAGTTCTCCTGGAACTAATTCTTCAGCCTATAAAGATCAGTTCACCCACAGAAAATGGCAGTTCCAGATGGGAGAGTCTATGGCCCCTTCCGCACACGCAAAATAATTTGTTTTCAAACCACTTTCACAACTGTTTGCAAGTGGATTTTGCTATTCCGCACAGCTTCAAAGAGCACTGAAAGCAGTTTGAAAGTGCATTATTCTGTACGTGCGGAATGAGCCAAAGATATACTATAGATTCTAGGTGAAATCCTTCTGCAAATGCCCTCCTCTGCAGACACTGCTCCCATCTCTCCAGGAATTTCCTGCCTAGACATGGCAACCCTCTTGCACTAAAGCTTGGTCAAAAAGCTCAAAAGTTAAAAAATAAAGTTTTTACCAGATTTCCTGTTGAATGAATCAGCCGGTGGCAAAAGATCTATTTCAAGAACCTAGAGGAGAGAAGACTGCAGTTGCAGGAGGAAACCTCTGTGCCAGCCATGATGAGCCACATGTATGTATGTATGTATATATGTATGCATGTATGTATGTATGGCATGCTTGAAATATCCGTTGTTGCTCAGATTGCCTCCAGTCATATGCCTCTTTCATTTTGCATGGTGTGTTGACTGTGATTCCAGGCCAGAGTGCCCATCGTGCCTGGGGAAAAATTTCTGTGCCCTGAAAAGAGGCTTAGTAGCTGAAGCTTTTCATGGCACAAAGGTAGATAACATCCCCTAGTAAATAATATTCCATTATGCATTTGTTGAAGAAAGAGCAGTTTTCCCCCAGGCATTCGGTATCCCCAGGCAGAAGGGGGGAAAGCGTGTTTTGTTCTCTTTATGTGGGCTGCGCTAGATTGTCTCTTAATTTTTCATTTTGCTAACAAGAGAAAACATTCGCTGCTGTGAGTGGGAGTCTTGCCAAAACTTTAGCATCAGCTGCTTTTAGAAGGTGTTAAAGCAAATGAGGCCAATGCATTGTGTTACTTGGAGCCTGATTCTCACATGGGACAAGGAATGAGATCTTTTGTGGCTATTCTGCAGAGGTATATTTAGCACTTCATGGGAGAAACAGTTAAGTCCCAGTTTCATCCTTCTTATCTTATACACGCATACTTATAAAGGTGGAGATACAATTCAGAGGCAGAAGAAGTGCTTTGCACCTTGGTTTCAATCCCCAGCATTTTCAGTTTATAAAGGATGTGGTAATGGGTGATCTGAAAGAATTCCATCTGAGGTTCCAAAGGTTCTATTCATTTGAGGGTCAAGAGGAAAATGAAGGATATTGGAAGCAAGGGAAATTGCATGCTTAGGGGCCCAGCCTTCTGTTTCCTCAGCAACAATTCATTCTCACGGTGCCACGACAGATGCAGGGGGTGATCAGCAGTAACTTGTGCCTGCCCGCTGCTAATAGCTGTGCATACACACACAAACCAGCTTTTACACTGTGGTTGCTACATGGCAGCTTGTGAACCAGCTCCAGGTTGAAAGGTGATAGGCCAATAAATAAATGGAATTGCATAGCATTGCAAGGCACCCAAGACAGCCTTGCAATTAGTCAAGTTAGGTGTCACTAAAGACAGCAGACCAGAAAGCAGACTTTTGGGAGGCAGCTGACTTCAGAAGTCCCCTGTGATGCAAGCTCCATTGAAATGAATGAATTGGCTGGCAACAGGGGCCCAACCTCTGTGAATCCATGGGAGGGTTGGGGGGACACCTTTCTGTGCCAAAGCAGCCAGAGATCAGTTTCATGATTCCACGGCATTATATAACCTGTCCTTCAATTCAGCTGACTATACCCCAGAGCTCTTCCCAGATTGCCTTGCTGGAGCACAAGTTAGGCCTCTTTATTATCTCTGCTGCCTGTCCAGTCCAGTCTTTCAATTTCCACTGTTTGCCTGGTGGTGATCCTGATTCTGTTTGGGACTCACAGACTTGAACTAAGAACCTCATGGCCTGGGGCTGCCACCTGACTTGGTAAACTAGTGAGGACTAAGTGCTCTACAGCTACAGAGACTACCTCAGTCCCATGAAAGAAGAAGGCCATCTGGTACACCATGTGTTGTGACAATGACTCTTTTACTTCAGAGCTCTCTTCAGCTCTCTTCAGAGCTGATGTATTTCTCCAATCCATTCTTCTGTTGCTGTATTGCCATAAAGGAATACACAGCACGGTAAAGAAACAGGGCTATCTCCAGCTGCAGCAAGGTCATGGGACAAAGGCCAGGTTTGGACCCCCCCCTCCCTCCATCCTGATATACTGTAAAGGCTGAGACAAAATCACAGTGAGAGCATTGCCTGGCCAAAGACACATATGCACTAGGCTTGGTCAATACCCTAGAAATTCGGTAAAATTCAGATTTGGATTTATTCGGGCATAAAATTATCTGTATGCTCGAATGAGGCAATTAACATATTCGGACATACCCGAATATTCAGGTATAAATGAAACATTCGGGTCTGTCTGATTTTTTGGAGTATTTTTGATGTTTTTTCACATTTTGGCCTGCAGGGGTTGTACTTTTAAAACTAGCAGCACCAAAATTTCAGGGTATCATCTGGAGACAGTCCTGATGATACCACCTGAGTTTGGTGAAAATCAAACTAGTAGCCCCCGTCTCCTGTTGGCTCCCATTTGCCCCCCCCGAACCAAACTTCACCAAACTAAGGTGGTATCATCAGGAAAGTCTCCAAATGATACCCAGAAATTTTGCTGCGCTAGCTTTAAAAATGCACTCCCTGCAGGCCAAAACATGAAAAACACCAAAAAAAGCCCGAATATCTTGCATTCGGATTCATTCATATTTGGCTGATTTTCACCCGAATATGCTTGAATTTGCTCAGATTTGGGCTGGATCTGGTATTTGTTTCATCCGAATGTCCAAGCCTAATATGCACTAAAATCAATGTTCTTTGCTAAATTCTTGGCAAATACAATCTGAATTCTGCGGTTTTAATGAATTGTACAGTCAAAACGCATGTGTGTGTGTCACATTGTATATCATGCTTCTTTTAATTTCAAGTAAAATACTACGTTGGATCCCAGTGCTCTGCTCTTGCCTCCTGGAAGTCCTACTGAATCCATGCTTAATTTTAGCTTTTGTTAACCATGTTAGCTAAATGAAACCTACATGTTCAGAGACAGCATATCTCTAAGTAACAAAGACTAATACGTGAGAATAAAGAATGTATTCCTCTGGTGGATCACTGTTCAAAACAGTGAACTAGATTACCTTTCAGTCTGTTCCAGCAGAGCAGCCAGGGGTGGGGGTGGGGGACGCAAGAAGAGACAGGCGCCTTGAGGTGGTGGCGGACCCAGGTCAAGACACAGGCAGGAGATCTAGCAGGCAAGCTGGGAGTCGGAGGTCAAAGCTTACCAGAAAGTACACTCGTGCCCAGGCAGAGCCAAGCGCAAGGCAGGGTTTATACAGAAGATCTTGGCTATGAGGCTGGGATCCTGTAAGAGCTCAATTTTCATGAGATGCTGATGCCTCCATCTTGCAGAGCCTTCTGCCATACCTTGCAGCAGTGCAAGCACTTCTCCTTTGACTCTACAGCTGTAGCCTCTGACTTTGCCTATTTTGAGCAGCTGGCTCATTACTCGCTCTTCTGATTCCTGAAGGCTCTCCCAACTGCACTACATCAGGCTCTGCCTGAACTGCAAGGAAGGCCTTGAAACTGCTGCCTGAATTTCCTTGCAAGGAGCCAGTCCTGAATGCACAATGTCTTCAGGCTCAACATCAGAGGCATCAGTGCCCAGGTCAGTGCCGAGGGGCTGGCTCATGATACCAGGATGCACTCCTCTGCCACCATAAGTCAACTGCAACTTGATGGCAAAAAAAGAAAAAGGAAGTTTGGCCTGAATTGGAGGCAGATTGGAGCAGTCTCACTCAACTATAAGCACAACACCACCACCTGGTGTCTAGTCAGTTATATATGTGTCTGAATGGAATCAGCAGAACTGTTGTAACTTACATGAAGCAGGGGGGTTCCTGTACAGCCTAACCTCAAAACGAAGCCAAGCCTGAGTTTTACCAAAATGACAATTGATTTCCAGACTGCAAAGGTCAGTTTCCCTGGAGGGCAAACTATATAGAATGATATTCACATGGACTTCCCCCCTTCCCAAACTCTGCCCTCCCCTATTCTCCCAAACCTGGAAATATACCTAAGATATTTACTTTTCTTAACAAACTTGGAGTAAAAGGCATCCAATTAACCATGTGAATATGTTGTTTCTGGATTTATGCCCTTGATTAACCTCAATTAATTGTGGTTCTGGGTTTTTTTTATTGGTTGTGGTTGTTATATTCTGGTAAAAAACTATTAATACTTAAAAATCTTGAATTACTAGCTAAAATTCTTATTAAAATTATCCTTCCTTATACTAAATTGCAACTCAGGGAATCCAAATGCAAACCAATTGTTATTAGGAAACTCCAGGCACTGAACTGGTGAAGAAAACCTGTAACTGACCAGCCATCCACTGAAGAACATCATTTGCTGAATTAACAATAATGCAGTCCTTCTATGTAGGATTATGTGATTGACATCAGCAGGTCTAGCAGTTCTGTATAGTGGTAGACATCTAGGAATTTTTGCCATTGTTATTAAATTTTTTATAATTCTGGAGTTCATCCTCTTTGGTTTTGAGTTTCATTACAGCCTTGCTGAATAGCAGGTGTGATATTGTTTCCCTTTTGGTACATTCATTTACAATACAATCATTTTCATGGCATAATCTCACTAGTTTACTAGTTTTGTCATTGCTGTCGCTTACTAATATGTCTTGGGGCAACCCTCTCCTCCACAATCTTTTATGGCTGATAATTCAAACAGAATTGATAAGAAAGCAGAAGGTGAGATTTGTGTCTGTGGAAACTTTGCGTTCTTTAAATTCAACCAGCAAATAGGCATCGTGTGACTTGACAGCGCGAGAGAGACTGAGAGTGAGAACGAGATCATCACCAGAAGAACAATGTTTTTCAATACTGTTTTCCACTGTGGGGTATCAAGCAGTGAATGTGAACCAGTACCGGATGTCCATTATCAGTGATCATTCCTACTTGCTAAATCAAGCCTCATGTTCAAATGTGATCTTCCTGTGGCTTTTGCATTTCTGTCTTGTCTTATATGCAAGTTTCTCAGAAACCCGATGCTGATCTACTCAATACAGGTCTAGGAGGTCTTTTGAACGTGTCCAACTGTGCTCTTCTTGTGATCTTCTTGTGATCTTAACAGTCTAGCCAGGCGTTTCTGAAAACCTACATTTTTTGCAACTAGTCAAGACGCAAATTGTCACACACAAAACTTACTTCATTATTCTCATTTTCCCTGTAATAGTCACTATAAAAATAAAATTGGCTATTTACTAATGTTCACTGTTGGTGAAATAGAATGCATATCAGGACAAGGTACAATCTAGCAGCCCCTTGATATTCAAGTTTTAAAAATACCCATCTTTGCTTTCCAAGAATACAAAAGATAAAACATTTGTGTTTTTTCTCACTTCAGAAAATACAGGTTATATCCAGTCAACTGTTACACAAAAGTGTTTGGTTTTGGATTAGTAATTTTTTAATTTAAAAAATCTTGATGCCTGTCCGATATCAGTTTCCCATTTCATTATTTTGAAATCCATTTCAGAATTTTCACCTTTATTGCAGCTCTGAAGCTTTTTACAAAATATATGGAAACATTTCAAATTAAAAAGGACAGAAAGAAGAAAAAATGTGCTTTAAATCCAAATCTGTACCTTAACAGACTGGAAAGATTCTTTTGGTACTTTAGTTATTCCAGGCCATATAAATATATACATACACATAAAAAATAGAGGAAAAAATTATCAGTTCAGGTTGACAGCCCAACCACATTATTTCTTGGACATCTTGACAGATAATACACAACTAGATGGCAAAAATATTTTCTATTAGAATTTTGCTGGTTGAGATTTTTTTTTCTCATGACAGAACACAAACACTTCTTCTTCCCTGTAAGAACTGAACTAACTGATGAGAAATCAAAAGCCACACAGGAGCAACAATACCATTTCTTCACTGCCTGCCACTTCTATGGAAGACCCAGGTTGGAATAGTGATGGGTAACATCCAATGCAAACTCTGCATAAGAAAGGTTGGCTTGGGACTGGAGGGAGATGCCCAAATACCACTTTAAGCTCTAGTTGATATGTGCTCGTACGACATGTAGAAGAGCTCAAGGAATTCTTTTAAATGACAGACACAGAGTCTGAGGGGTGGTATCTGCAGAGTAGAAGCCAAGCAAGGAGTCGCCTGTGGTGATGAGGGGAAGCCAGGGTGAATGAGGGGCATCCACCTTGAGGGAATTCAGCTCTCCGCTCCCCAGGTGGTTAGTGCTGACCGGCCTCCCGGATGCGGCATGCCACCGCAGTGATGAGAGCCGCACCCTTGCCGCTCCCATCTTCTGACTGGAGGAAGGTTACCTCGCACTTTGGAGACAGCTGTTTCACCGTCTCATGCATTACGGAAGAGAAGCTGTAGAGAAGAGAAAGAAATTGAGCAGTCCAGAAATATCAACAGAGATCTCGGTCTCCTGATTTAAAATTAGGTGTTCCTTTATATCTTGACTTCCTTTGTATTTTGGCCTATTTTATTATTAGGGGAGGAAAATTGAATGGACAACAGCTTAGGGTTGGGGGTTGAATGTTGCAAAAATACAAATTTAACACATACGAGCATCATTTCCTACATGAAACTACACGTACTCCACAACCTGATAGTACTGACAAAACTTATAGCGATATCCTGGGCAGAGTTACACCCTTTTAAACCCACTGACTACAACAGATTTAGAAGGGTATAACGGCAGTGGTCAGCACTGTTAGGGTTTCATGCAAAACCCACCATCCCAAATATCTCTTCCCCCCTTTTTTAAAAAAAAGCATAACCAGGGGAAAACTAGGGTGGGGCAAGTCAGGGAGGAGCAGGCAGCTCAGAGTCTCCCTATGAGCCCTGACCCCCCATTGTTGAAATGCGCCCCACCCCAAACTCCACATGGAGTTTGAGGGGAGGAGCCCAGTTCAAGGCTGTGCTCAGGTCCAGCACTCAACTGCAGGTCCAGCATTCAACCCTTGAACTCCATGTGGAGGAACTGGGGTGGGGGGAGGGCAGTTCAAGGCTGGGATCAGCAGGTTCTAGATCTGCCCGCACTTTAAAGCCGGATGGAGGCTAGCCTTGAACTGCAGGCTCTGCCCTGACTGGGTAGTGCTTTGCTGGCTCCATCTCCAAGTCCATGTGATTTTAGAGGTGGAGCCAGCTGTAGAAACCTGGACAGGCCAGGGCAGAGCCGGCAGTTCAAGGCAGGACGAGGCCTCGCTGGGTCCAGCTTCTCTAGCTGAAGGCAGAGCCTGCAGTTTAAAGTTAGACCCGACCCGGCTGAGCCCAGCCTTGAACTGCACCCACCCCAAATGCATGTAGAGTTGGGGGGACTATGGAGGGGGAGCACAGCATAACAATTGCCCTGGGTGCCATCTTTAGAAGATACACCCCTGCTTCTAACCCTTCTGACAAGATGTGGGGAGTGTCTGGTGAAATCTCAAAAGCCGAACAGGGACTTTCAGTGGACAATGTGTGTGTGGTTACAGTGCTCTGCTAATCGTATTAGTCCGTTTTAATCCTACCTTTCTTCGGGGATTCAAGATGGGTCATTAGTAGAAATAGTTGTATTGGGATATCAGGCAAGACAGGTGACATAATACTTAGGATGCTTGGGTATAAACATCTGGATCTTTATAAGCATGGTACACAGGCTTTCTTGGGCACTCATACTGAGCAAATATGAGCAATCTGGGACCAGAAATAAATGAGATCCCCTCCCTCTCCAGATATAATTTGTTTCTCCCTCCAAATCTTTGCAGAAGCAGCAATGAAATCATCCCCATTAAGAATGGGACAAGCAACATAAGTTCTCATCAAGGCGGACAGACATACTGTGGGTGAAACTTGTACAGGCTCCCATCCACACCGACTGTGATCTTAAGGAAGTCCATCCCACGGTTCTCCCGGATTTTGTCTACCACAGCTGCCATCCCTGCTCCACAAAGTTGGCCAGCGCGCCGGGCAATCACTGTGCACACCTCCTTCACGATAATTCTGTCATCACAGGTGCTTTCCAGGCCAAGGCGCTGGAGAATGGAATGGACCTGGACCAGGGCTAGGTGATCACTGTAGGGGTCAGAAGACAGAACATAGGAATGATGGCTTGAACAGCCATCAAACCCACTCACATATAGGACAAGGGAAACCATTACAAGACTTCGCAGTTAGGAAAAGAAGAAGAGTTTAGGTTTATATCCAACCTTTCTCTCCTACAAGGAGACTCAAGGGGGCTTACAGTCTCCTTTCCCTCCCCACTATAACAAACACCCCGTGAGGTGGGTGGGGCTGAGAGAGCTCCAAAGAACTGTGACTAGCCCAGGGTCTCCCAGCTGGCATGTGTTGCACAAGCTAATCTAGTTCCCCAGATAAGCCTCCACAGCTCAAGTGGCAGAGTGGGGAATCAAACCCAGTTCTCCAGATTAGAGTGCACCGGCTCTTAACCACTACACCATGCCTGCTCTTAACCACGCTGTTCTTAATCACGCTGGCTCTCAGTGCTGTGTAGACAAGTGCAAAGGACAGAAGGCACAAAAGCCTCAGGGGAAAATAGGATCTTTTCTGAAACTAAATTAGGCTTATGTCAAGAGTATGGGTTTTACAGAATTCTGAGCTTTAGTCCTACACAAAGCTCTATGAAGACTACAGAACACCCAGATGAACTGTCATTGGACTGATACAAGACTTCTACTGACTTGACATTTTCTAATTAATTATTTTTCATCTTCTGTGATTTTCAGTTCAAAGCTGACTCAAGCTGTTCACTCTGTTCTTCCAAGTAAGGAAATGGTAGGGATTTTTGCAAAACCTCTTTGATATAATATTTTCCAAGTAATAAAAAGATATTGCAGATTGTTGTGCAATATCATTTACCACCAATTCATTTCAAAAACAGGGTAATAGTGGGACATTTTGGCAAGGACCACAAGGCTAAAGTGGAACAAATTTTCCAATCTACCTTTGCAGCCAGACTGCCTTCACCAGCTCTGGACACAGCTTGTGCCTCAGAATGGCAGCCCAATTATCCAACTGAGGCAGCAATCCTTTGCACGCTGACTTTCAAACAGGCCACACACAGTTTAATGAGGCATGCTTCCAAGCAAACCTGTGAAAGTGCTCAATGAAATTCCTTATCAGTTCAGCAAGTCTCCACCCACAGGCCATGAGTAACCAATAGGTCCCACAACTGTGGGCATACCTAGATGCAATGATAACAATGGAGCAGGTGCTACACGCCCTAAATCCTCTCCCCCACCCCCACAGAGCTTGTGTGGCATAGTGGTTAAAAGCAATGGACACTAATCTGGAGAACCAGGTTTGTTTCCCCACTTTGCCACATGAAGCCTGTTGGGTGACCTTGGCCTAGACACAGTTCTCTCAGAACTCTCTCAGCCCCACCTACGTCACAAAGAGTCAGCTGTGCAGAGGGGAACAGAAGGAGATTTTGAGACTCCTCAAAGGGAGAAAAAAGCAGGGTACAAAAAACAACTCCCCTTTTTCTTCTGCATAATGTTTAGCAAGGAAAATGTGCAGAGTGGCATAACATGCATGATGTCATACATCCCCATCACATTCCACAGCGGTTAATAATGTCTCATGTCTAGTTCTGTCTTGCATGAAATCATCCGGATTCACAGCATTATAGGAAAAGGAACTGACTGGCCACGAGGTGGCAGCAGACCACATTTCCAGTAGCACATCAGAAAGGAAGGATAGTTTCATATCTATCTAGTGCTGGGGTAGGGAACCTGTGGCTCTCCAGATGTTCAGGAACTACAATTCCCATCAGCCCCTGCCAGCATGGCCAATTGGCGCATCAGAAAGGAAGGATAGTTTCATATCTATCTAGTGCCTCTTTATCCAGCCATTTCTCCCAAAAACTCAAGGGCAACAAGTTCCATTGGTTTATTACATGACAGTCAGCAAGGCTGAGCGGCAGAGAACAGCTCAAACAAGTTCCACAACCAATTCTGTCATCAGTTTTGTTCGGTTTTTGCTTTTGCATTGCCCTGCATTTGCTTTGGCTCAGTGCAGACTTGTTGAAAGGGTTGGGAATTCCTTACAGTGGTGGAGCACCAAGGGAGCAGGGGGGTGCATCATGCACCGGGCGCACACCTGGGGGTGGAAAATCGCCCCCAGCCCCTCCCCCTTTTCCCCGTGCCCCTTACAGCCCCACCACGGTGCCCCCCCGGCCCCCTTCCCACATTTACCTACGTTCCTTTTCTTTTTTAGTACTTTTTGAAGCTGAAAAAAGCGGCCTATTTGCAGTTCAGGCTAAAAACTGCCTGAGGAACTATAGAAAAAAAAAGATCAATTAGGAGATAAAAATTTACACCAACAGATATTACAACAATTCAAATTGGAACCTATAGAAGCTAAATTTCAGGAGTCTCTAAATGACAATATTACCAAAGAAGAGGTTTACAGAGTGATCAAAAACCTTAAATTGAACAAAACCCTGGGGCCTGATGGCCTTATGAATCTATTTTACAAGAAATTTTATGAGGAAATAATTGATTTTCTGGTGAGGCTATTTAACGACATACCAGATCATGGTATACCAGAATCATGGAAAAGAGGGACTATTTCCCTTATACCGAAAGGAGATAAAGATAAAACAGAGATAGCCAACTATAGACCTATCTCCTTAATCAATGTTGATTATAAAATCTTCGCTAAAATCTTAGCAGACAGAATTTTAAAAGTCCTATCCGAAATTATCCCAAAAGAACAATCAGGCTTTTTGCCAAAAAGACATATGAGGGAGAATACAAGAATAATCATCAACATCATAGATTATTTCGCAAACCATCCTGAAAAACAATTAGCCCTCTTCTTTCTGGGTATGCAGAAAGCTTTTGACACCCTGAATTGGGATTTAATTATAGATGTCTTGCAGAAAAAACAATTCTGTTCAAAATTCACCAAATGGATAGAACTGATCTATACAGATCAATATGCGAGAATTATAATCAACGGAGAAAAAACTAGAGAATGTCAAATCCATCGCGGTACCCGTCAAGGTTGTCCACTATCTCCCCTGCTATTCATTCTAGTTTTCGAACTACTTATTGAAAAAACTAGAGGAGATAAACAAATACAGGGGGGTAGAATAAAAAAGGAAAACTACAAAATTAGGGCCTTTGCAGACGACCTAGTCTTAATCTTAGAAGACCCTTTACAGAGCTTAAAACAAATAAAAGAGCATCTGGATCTCTACAAGACAATTTCAAGTCTGGAAGTTAATAAAGGAAAAACCCAGATCTTGGTGAAGAACATGAAAAGAGATGAGAGGGGAAAACTGGAAGAACAATGGGGAGGGAAAATCTCCCCAAAAGTTAAATATCTAGGAATAAATTTAAGATCAACTAATCTGAACCTGTGCGAAAACAATTATGAAGTGGTCTGGAAAAGTATTAAAAAGGATTTTGACAGATGGACGAAACTCCAGCTATCTTTCATGGGCAAAGTAACTGCTTTTAAAATGAATATAATCCCGAAATTACTGTTCTTATTCCAGCATCTGCCCATTATTAAGACAAATAAACCATTCAAGTTATGGCAAAAGGATTTACTAAAATTTTTGTGGGGAGGGAAGAAACCAAGGGTTCGCTACAAAGTACTTGCCGACTCTATAAGTAGAGGGGGAATAGCTGCTCCAAATATAAAAATATACTATGAGGCTGCTAGCCTAGTGTGTTTAAAAGACTGGCTCACACTAGAGAATAAAAACCTATTAGCAGTAGAAGGAGCCGATCTAAGATATGGCATGCACGCATATTTGTGGTACGGTAAAGAGAAAATTAATAGACAGTTCCTCCATCATCCTTTCAGATTTGCTCTCTTTAGAATATGGCAGAAATATAGAAAACTTCTATATAGTAGTACTCCAGTGTGGCTTTCACCCCATGAAGCCCTATTGAACAAAAATGATCTGAAAAAGGGTTGGCTCAAATACTCAGACATACTAGAAAAATATTCTCAAGATGAGAATATAAAATGGAAGATGAAATCTATCGAAAAACTTAATAATGAAGGATGGAAAATTAGCTGGTGGCTGTACCACCAGTTATATAATATATTCTCCAAAGAAATAAAAACCCCGTGGAAACATGGAGAAGAGGATAGGTTAGAACAAGATTTAATAAAGAAAAACGATTTCTTAATTAAAATAACGTATAATGTATGTTTACAACTGGAACAGGAAGACGAAGTAGTTAAAGATTATATGATAAAATGGGCGAAAGATTTGGGCCACCCAATAATGTTCAAAGAATGGGAATATACGTGGAATGTGGGCATAAAATTCACAAATAGTAGCTGTATAAAAGAAAATGTATATAAGATTAGATTTAGATGGTATCTTACGCCGACCCAAGTAGCAAAAATTACAAAGAAACCAATATCATGCTGGAAGTGTGGACTTTCAGAAGGTACGTTTTTCCATCAGTGGTGGGCTTGTTCAAGAATAAAAACGTTTTGGACTCAAATTCACAAGGAAGTTCAAAGATTGCTGAATATATCACTAAAATGTAAACCTGAACTATATTTGCTGGGAATGTGTAAAAAAATAACGGACAAAAAGAAGAACTTTCTATTTCAGTATCTGGCCACAGCAGCCAGACTAGTGCTTGCTAAAAATTGGAAAACTTCTAATATTCCTACTATATTTGACTGGCATATGAAAATGCTTGAGTTAGTAAAGATTGCTCAACTACAGGGGAATGAAGAACTGGAAAAGACTTACAATTTAAAAAACCAATGGGACCAGTGGACTAAATATCTAGAACAAAAATACACTGTCCAAAACATTTATTTTGTTTAATAATTTTATTTGAAATACAGTAAAGTATATACAGACAGAAGCTGATGAATTTGAGATATAAAAAAATATTAAATATTAATTGTTAAGATATAGGAACGAAAAAATATTGTAATGTTATACCTATTATATGTTTATGGAACTTAAATAAAGCATTTAAAAAAATGTGGGAAGGGGGCGGGGGCACCATGGGGGTGCGGGGGTGGGGAAAAAACACTCTGTGCACCGGGTGCAGTTTGGCCCAGCTACGCCTCTGGATCCTTACAAGAAGCTTTTCTGAAGAATGACCAGCAAGCCGCAATGGAAAAGAGTCTCCCTAGGCCACTCCCCTCACTTCGTTCCCACCTTTCAATCTGTGACAGGAATTTGGTCTCAAAGATGCCCCTTGTCTTCAGTCGTTCAGAAATCCGGCCACGAAAGAGCAGTCCTCGTTCGGTGAAACGGATCAGGATATTCCGAACAATCTCGCCCAGATACATCCCACTGATCATCTTCTCAAACCTGAGACAGAAAATGGTGAAGGGGGAGGCAGGGAGAGAGAAGAGAGGAAAGGAAGGGAAGGATTCAAAGTGATTTTCCAATTGAAAATACAAAACATGGCAAGCAAAACTATTTACCCACAGTGGCTTGTGGGTCACAACTGTGGGTCACAATTCTGACTGTGGGTTTGACTTGAGCAGTCCAGATCAGGATATCCGATTAGAGCTGACACTCCTGAATGTTTTCCATCTGGATGCAATCCCCAGAAGGATACACATACAGCTCTACCATGTCACTTCCTCCCAGCAGAGATGGGACAAAGTGATTTTCAGCACCCCTTCCTGTTGTGGTTTAGCCGGGAAATCTCTCTGCATATGCACCTCAGTTACTAACGCCCATGAATGCATAAGCCAAGGCAAAGGGAAATGCTCACACACAGCCAAGGTGCATCAAAGAGAGAGAGAGGTGGGACAGAAAAAGTTCTGCTATAGCCTTCAGGAGGGGAGGGCATCTGCCACGCACCTTCTATCAGGACCGCACCCTGCTCCAGCCAAGACCACCCCCCAGCTGCCACCTCTGAGGGTGGGGGAGAAGCAGCAGCAGCCAGACACCATCAGGCCTGAGCTAAGAGATGTCTCTTTCAACAATACTTCACAGTGCGTCTGTTTTGAGAGCCACCTTTCTGCTGAGAAGAGGGACAGAGGTAGACTAGAATAACATAAAGCCTCTGTTGCTCATCACCCTGAGAGGAATGAGCTCAAAAGCCCTCGGTCTCAGCATGAGTGGGCGGAGTCAAGTTTGCTGGCTCTCCAGGCTTGCTCTGTCCTATATGTGGCCTTTGTGAAAAATTATTTGCCAAACAGGGACTTAGGAAACAAACACCCCTGGTTTCTTAGCCAAGCCACTAGAAAAGTACAGCAAAATGAAAAGAGTATGAACATGACCCATCTTGTCCTGAAGCTCACTGGAAATTCTGAGGGCCAGTGACTAGTTCTTAGCCTAACTTACCTTGCAGTGTTGTTCTGAGGAGAAACCAGAATTGAGCAGGGGGAGCGGGGAGGGAACTGCACAATCCATTTCAGAGGAAGGAGGGGTCACCAAACAAATAAAACCTAAGACTGCAACTCTACATTGTATCCCTCACAGTGCAAAATACTCAAAAAGAGTAAGCAATTCCAGGTTAGCCTACAGCGAGAGCTCAATTAGCAACCTAAACACCAAGTCTACAGTTTAGATGTAAAGATCCAAGTCTTAAAGGAACGTTTGTGGGAAGCAGCCATTACAAGACAAAGGTCTGTTCCCCACTGGAAATTAATTGCGTGGTACTTATGCAAAAAAAAAAAGCAGGTTTCAGAAATTCCTCCCCACTCCTTGAGCAACAAAGTGGCTTTCGCACAGTTTCTGGCGCTCGTTCATCCCCTTATTCCGCATCCTGGCTGTGCCTGCTTGAAAGTACAACTTTTTCCTTAACCACGGTTTTTCCTAGTCTTGAGGGGAGGAATGGGGGACTAATCTCTACTTAAAATTCTCTGTCATGGAGCGTGGCGTCAATCCCCACAACCAATCAGCGATCAGCAGGCACACAGCCCGGAAAACCCACCAGAACCAGTTGAATTTGGCCGTGAAAGCCTTCGACAATACAGTGGGTTTCTGGGTTATCCTCTGAGTGAACTGAATGCTGCACGCTGCCCAGGCAGAGGTAAGCACCCTGTCCCCAGCTGCAAAGGAAAACTTTTAAAAAGTAGCTGCTGATGAAAACGCAAGAACACAGGAAAACGTGAAGTCTCACGAGAAGATGAAAACACGGGAAAACGAGAAAACTATAACCAATCAGAAAGCAGGGGTTTCTGGACAAGATCTCTGGGGCTCTTCTTGCCTGTTGTAGTCCTCAAAACCGCTGCCTACTGGCATTCTCACAAGAGTGATTTCACAAGTAAAACTGCGAGTTCAGCATCTGCTAGAGAGAACCACAGGCCCAGGAATACTTCTCCAGAGGCATTCACCACTCACCTTTGTTTCCCAGCGTTGAGGGAATTCTCATCTACCACAACATCAAACTCAGTCCGGATGTCATCCAGGCAGCCGTTATCACCAAAGCTGCCCCATTCCATGTTAATGCACATCCTGCCTTCATCCCCTTCCACCAGCTCCACATTCTTCATCTCCTCCATGTAGCAGGCGTTGCTGCCCGTTCCTGGAGATTCACATACAACAGTTCAGCACAATTTATTCATTTATTTTATTTATTCTTTGGATATATTAGCCACCCTCCCCCAAAGGGGGAGTCTTGCCAGTTACACTGGGGGTTTCAATCAACACTCAGGCCTACCCTGATCCAACCCTTATGACTACAAAGACAAGATCCAAGGCAATGTATGTTTCTTGAAATCTCAGAGGCCAGAGTGGGGCTGAGCAGGACTCCCAATCACAGCACAGCTGCGTCTCAACTCTGCATAATTCTTTCCCCTTCCTCATAACTGGCAAAATTAGGATACATTATATAAAACAAGCAAATGTATGCAGATTAGCTTAATGGTCTAACTCTTAGTCTTACCAACAATGAGCCCAACTTCACAATATGGGTCTTCGAATCCACAGCTCATCATGGTCCCAACAGTGTCATTCACAACAGCAACCACATTCAGGTCAAATTCCTGCAGGGAGGCAAGGGTGGGAGGAGAAGGGTTGGCTTGATTTAGGGAGAGAAAAGTGTTCTCCAAGTTCTCAACAAACAAACAACAACAACAACCCACCAACACAAAATCAAATCAGGAAACTTGGATGAAGCGTCGAACATTGACTAAAAGACACACTAGTCTGCAGAGTTATTTCCAGTAGCAGAGCTTGGCTTTTCTGATCATGCTACTTAACAAGCATTTCTCATTTAATCTCATCCAATTAATTATACACAACCAGAACCTTTAGTTTTTCATAAAACTGTTTTTTTTAATGAATGGCCATGGGAGTTTTCACAAGTTAGTTTTTTGGAAACCAGGAATTCCTATCCAAAGGGAACTTATCTCTCTCCTACGAATTGCATCTCTCAGCAAACACACCACATCTTCTCCTTCACAGCCAGTAGCTTTGAAACCTTTAGTCCACTTCAGAAGTATTGCCTTAAGACAAAATGGAGAGAAGATAAAAATATATTAAAGAGCACTGGAGACAAAAAAAAAAGAATAAAAATGAAAATGAGAAGAAGAAAGGAAGAATGCATGGTCTAAGCAGTTCCCTTTGGCGGCACCAAGAAAAGCCAAGAATTGCAGCCCAGAACGGCCCTTCTGACATCACACCCTCAGATTGAAGGAAATATTTCCCATCATGCAATGCAGCAACTCAGGACTGCAACACAGTTTGGGCCATTCCCGCTAATCCTTCTCAAAATACTCATGCTAGTCATTTGAGAGATTTATGTGTCCCCCCACACACACACACACAAACCTCAGATTAGCAATGAATCTAATAAAATATTTTAATAATGAATTTCAGTGTATATCCACCCACTAGGTACTTCCCCCTATCTTCAGGCAACTAGCCTGAAAAATGAAATGCAAATACACCAACCAAATCATTTGCTACACTTCTTCGAGTCAGGACAGGTTACGGGACCAACTAAAATGGCCCAGTGCCAAAAGTAAAGGCTTACTGGGGCAAAACAAACAGCAGCAAAAGATATTGCAAAGAGACCTTTGGAAGACAAAGCAGCCAACCACCTGCAAATGTCATCACGGGGCTCAGAAGGACTGAGCAGAGAAGGAAGAAGGCTGTCAAAACTGCCCTGGAGCAAGTGAAGCAGCCAAGTCGGTAACAGTCAGAGGCTTGCTTTTTCCTCCTCCCACCAAGGGACAAACCAGATCCATGCTGAATAGCTCCACCAGGACTGTTTGGCTTGGCTTGGCTTGGCTTGCTCAAGACAGCCATCAGCAGCCCTGAGTGGTAGCATTCCACTGCGAACATTCCTGCTATGCTAAAAGACTAAATCCATACTTAGAGAGCAAGGTTGATTTGAAGACACCGTTATCAGGAAGAGACAAAGAATAATATTTATTTTATACCCTGGAAGAGATCATCACTGCTTTTGCCATTTGCAGCATATGTAGGTCAGCATGAACTGCAAGGGGATCTCTGGCTGCTTCCACACAAGCAATTTAGAATTGATATCTCTCATTCACTCAGTTATTGTGGAGAATACAGATCACACAGCTGCCAAAAAAGTATGTCTAGAGTTTTCCCTGCTTTCCTCCTGTTCTTATGGAACCCTTTCATCTTCCCCTGGGTGGTTGTGAATACTATAATGCCACCAGCCTGCTCAGTACAGACTGGCATGGTGCTACTGAGGTAGCACCGGCGAGGGGAAATCACCAGGAGGTGGCTGCTAATGTAGTTGAGGAAGCCTCCACTTTTTTTGCCATTTCCTGGTTACCTTGCTATTACTACCTGGCAAAACAATGTTAATATTATACTGCAAATACTCCTGAAATAATGGAAGGAAGCCAGAAGCAATACCAGTCATTTTAGATGGCACCTAATGAGAAGACCATTACTAAAACTGGCTTGTTTAATTAGTAGCTTACCTGTTCACAATAAATGGAATTGAAACTGGTCCTTATTTCCCTAGTTGTTTATTTCATTTGTAATAGCACAGTTGTGTTTAAACAAAAATGAAAAAATGCACAAAAGCTTTGGCAATGAAACAAAACAAGACTTTAAGTCAATTAAAGGGTAGAACTCTGATCATGAGGAACGGAAGCATGCTTCAGAACATGGCAATAGCAGTACAGGCAGGAACGTTATCAGTATCCTCAGTAGAGCTTTCCCTGTTGTCCTTGTGCCAACAGGATGTAAAATTTCCCAATCACGGGGTAAAGAGCTTACCTCATTCAGCCTGTTCTGATGACAAGGGAAAGAAAACGTGAATCCAAGAGGCAGCGACACCCCCTTCATCCCTATGTACTCCAAAAACTTCGAGATGCAGTTCACAATGTAGTCAAAGAGCTGCAAGACAGAAACCCTTGATAGCTTTAAGCATTAAGCATTGAAGAGATTGTGTTTGTACAGTTATCCCCCTTGCCCCCACCTCTCCCACGAGACTCACCACATCGTCTGTTCCCTGCATGATATCCAGGGGGATCGAGTAGATCTTGTGCATCTCTGAGTCTCGCCTCACATCACTTCCTGATTCTCCAAGAGTGGGAGGACTGACACACGATTTCCACCCATTTTGGCAAACAAAACGCTCATTTATCTCTCCTAATATTTTAATTCAAGACTCCTCACCTCTTCCTAGTACAATAGTTATGATACAAGCTTAAGTCATAGCACAGCTAGGGTACGGTACTGGGTCAGGTGAGTGGCCCGTGCACTGTTTGTAGCCCTTCTATCTGGCACCCTTTTAAATCACAGATGCCAGGCCCTGAACGTGAGCACACAGAATGAGCCATGCCCCCTTTCTTTTAGGAAATTATCCCCCTTGATCCCTCTTCTCCCTCTCACCTCATCGCCTGTTCCCTGCATGATATCCAGGGGGATCTTGTAGATCTTGTGCTTCTCCACACTGTGCCTCATCCCATTTCGAACCCGCACAAGCAACACACGGAAGTTTGTGCCCCCAAGATCCAAGGCCAGGAAGTCTCCTTTTTCTGAAACCAAAACAAATTTGCATTTAGTACCACTGATTGGTGCTACATCAAGATGCTCCAGAAACACTGGCACCGGATACTGAAAGCCTAATAGTAGGATGCGCTCTTCCCGAGTCCATCCCCGGTTGGGTCAACAGATGTGTCCTTGGAGTGCCATGCTTCTCAGGAATGTGTGGGCCCAGTATAGATCAGGAGGACAGCATGGTGGAAGAGTGGACTTAAATCTTCTCCTCTTGCCCTGTTCAAACAGTCTTGAGGATCCATTGTTTGCCCACCAGTGGGCAAATAATCCACCACTGGGCAAATAATCCACCACTGTACATTAAGTTTCCAAGCAGGGTAAACAGAGGTTCCCCAAGGCAGTTTTAGATTGGGAAAATGGTGCAAGAGGGAAGGCTTAAGCCTACTCTCCCTCTACATCATGGTCCTGATTTGACTTAGGCCCATACATACCTAGGATGTATGAAATGCACACACACACCCAACACCTGTTGAAAAAGTGATCCCTCTGATTCAAGCAGCACAGGTAAAACAGCACTAGATGAGATGATGCAGCTGATGCAAGCAGATGGAAAGAAAGAGGCAGAAGGAGCTCTCCCAGGAGCACTGCAAAACTCTTCTGCATAAGTTCCACTGGAAGAAACAGACGGCAAACAAGAGAACTGCCTGGCAGCTTGTGACCCAGGTTAGTTCATTAAGTGCTAACAGACATATTGATTTTCCATCTCTGACACAAACGTGTTTTGGTCCAGCTCCCACCACCACAACCTAAATACACAAACATTCACATCCATACACCCTCTTTAGCCACTTCGAAAAAATGAAACTCCCTTCCTGACTCTCAATATGAGCAACCAGTGACCTTAACCATGAAACAAAAATAATATTCTGTCTCCTCTCCCAAAGGGAAATGTTACTGGGGTCTAGGTTTATCCCATGCAAAAAAATCCTGTTTCTAGTTTCAATAGTGTCTAGGTCCCATCAAAAAAGTGTGGGGCAAAACAGAAGTCTTCCTGACCCCAGGGGGTCAACTGAGGTAACAGAACAAGATGCAAGAACCTTTTGCTCCACCAGCTGTTTGGAGGACTAGATTACAACTTCTTAGAAATCAATCAATTTTTCATACCAGCATTAAGGACTAGTGTAGATGGAAACCACAGTTCCCCTTGAGTAATTATTTATCCTCCTACTGTAAGACAGACACAAGCGTTAGCATGCCTACAGCCAGGCTATGCCTGCATTCCAATTCTACCAAAACACACAGCAGGCAGAAAGATTCCAGCTTCCCATTTCTGCTTTTAAAGGAACAAAGTTTCCAAATACATACAAGCCCTGATGAATCTCCAAAGCTAGAGCTGCTGGAGATTTCCAGCACACAAGGTTTCAGTGCGCTTATAGAGAACTTCAGTATATAATATACAAAGTATAAGAATTATTCCCTTTTGCTTAACTGGCATAATTTAGCCACTGCGAAACATTTGGGATCCCAAACCAAGATTGCTTTCATTCAGAGCAAACAGTCCTGCCTATCAAAGTACCCAGTGGTAAGCTACTCACGCATTATGCCCACCTTACCCGTTCCATCTGGTGTGGCGCATACATAAGTGGGCAACATCTTCACAGTGGCCTCGTTGTGGGTTTCTTGGGCCAGGCCCAGCTCCATCTCCTCTTTCATCCTCTCCTTCACTTCCATCAGCTGCTCATAGCTGAGCCTCAGGGGATCCAAGATCTCCTGCCGGGCCTGGTGTTGGGCTGCCACCACATTGACCATGGCAGTCCTTTTGCCACTCCCATCCCCTGAGCGAATGAACTGGATGTCGCAGTCAGGCAAGAGGCAGCGCACAACCTTGTGAAGGCGATGGGCAAAACTGTACAGGGTGTCAAGCAACAACAGAAGCCATTACTTCAGAGATCAAATCCTACAAGTCAGCAAAATCTATCTGCTGTTCATGATCTGTAACAGGGGTGTCCAATTCTGGCCCCTGCATGTTCATTGATGATTAATCCCATCAGCCCCTGCAGTCCAGGAACATCTGGAGGGCCAGAGTTGGACACCCTGGTCTATAATAATTTGGACATATGTAGTATATATGTGTGGGACAGGGTGGGTGGGGGGAGAAGACCTAATACTTCAATGTTGTGCTACTCTTCAAAGAGAAACATTCTGAACTCAACAAGTTCACATACAGGGGGAAGGACTCAGCCTAGCCTCTTCATTTTGTTTATGAGGAGGGGGGACTTTTTCCTAAAGGACCATATATGTTAATGCAATTTCATATGCGCTCCTTAGAGAACCACTGTGTAGTGGTTGAAGACCCAGCTTCACATCTGTACTCTCCCATGAAAACTTTCTGGGGAACTTTGAACCATTCACATTTTCTCAGTCTAATCTATTTTACATGGTTGTGGTGAGGATAACATGGAGAAGAGAATGATATAAACCATTTTGTGCCCACTGAGGAGAAAAAAACATAAAAGTATTCAAAATATATGATTGACTTACTGCGGGTGCTTTTTATACACAGTGCCATCCACTCCAACGGTGGAGCGCAGCCTGTCAATTCCCTTGTTCTCCTTGATGCGCCGAAGGACAGCAGCCAGGGCAGCACCGCAGAGGTTCGCTGAGCGAGTAGAGACAACCTCACAGATTCGCCGAGTGGCAACACAGTCTTCATGGGATGGGTCCAAGCCCAGCTTTGTCAAGATCTCGTGGGCTTTTTGTAGTCCTTCTTTCTCCCTGCAGATTCAGAGGACAAGAGAGTTTAAAAGCGAGCATAGCCTGACATTCTGGTTGCAAAATGGCTTGCCACCCCTTGGAAGCCACAGATTATGTGAGTATCTGCGCTTTCTCACTCACTTCTCAATAGCGGAGACATATCTGGTCTCAAAGTGTCCCTTTGTCAACAAGTCTGATGAGACCTTCCCACCAAAGAGGAGATGCTCCTTGGCCATCTTCACCAGGATGAGTCTGACCAGCTCACCCATGTACATGCCACTAATCATCTTCTCAAACCTGCAATTCAGCCCAAAGCACAAGACAGAATTAGAGCTCCAGTTATTACACCTCCCGCCAAACATACACCAGAAACAGAAGAGCTTGATGGCTAGTTCAGATGAATCTCTACCACATGAGTGCAGGAAGTTAGAAGGGTCAAGCTCAACTAGATGAAAATTGTTGGGGGTTGCACAACCTCAACCTAGGCTGTAATAAGCTTATAATTATGCATCTGCAAAATATCAGGCTTCAAGCGAGAATCCCTGTGAGTCGAATTCACAGTTCAGTCATCAGGGGGCTTTGTCTGCCTATAGGTGAGAAAGCTGACACCAACAGTGACCAACCAGTGAAAAACCAGTGAAAAAGTAGACAGAATATACAGCCTATATTCAGGTGTTACATTTCAGCAAGACTGATTGTCCATCATTTACCTCTCTCTCTAACTTGCCTGTGTTTGGTCTGAGGCTTCAGAAGCTTTCAATCAAAGCCGATTTGCCATGGCATCGGATGATGGGTGATTGGATAAACTGGAGTTTGTTGCCTCCTCCAAAAAAACAAGAATTCTGAACTGCGATTAAACCATGGTTTAGAACCCAAGTTTTACAGGAAGAAACAAACTCTAGTTTGCTCCAGCACCCACATCTGGATACCATGACAATTTGACTGAAAGCATCAAAAATCAAGCGCATTTCAGATCACACATGAGGAAAGGAGGATGAGAGTCCACAAGAATGACAAACCCTGTTTTGATTCCTACATAGACAAACAGAGGTTTGCTATATCATCTGAATGCAACCAATCAGAAAATTACAGTGAGATTCCAGATGCACTAAAATCCATGAGTTTTACTCACAGTTGCTTTCCTGGATTCAGTGAGCCCATGTCAATATCCCGGTCAAATTGTGTCCTGACGTCGTTGAGGACCCCATCGTCCCCAAAAGCTCCCCATTCCATGTTGATGCACATGCGCCCTTCATCTCCCTCCACCAAATCAATATGCCGCATCTCCTCCATGTAGCAGGCATTGGATCCAGTGCCTAAATAAAAGATAGACAGAGACCATGGAAGGTTAGAAGAAGAGCCAAAGGGCCTCAGCAGTTCCCGCACTCAGTTATTTATATCTATAATTTACACAGACCACTCAAGGCTGCATGCAACTACAAAAAATGCAATTAACACAAAATGAAAATTCCCACACGTTACCAAACATATGGCAACTCAGAAAACTAACAGCTAAGATAAAAGGAACTGATCAAATAAACTATACTAAGCAAATGAATCAATACAGTATACAAAAATCTTCACAAAGCAATATGGCTTCCACTCACTTCAACTTCCTGCTGGGCCTTCAAGGAAAATTTCGGTTGTTGAAATGTGTCATTTCAGTTAGTTTATTCATTGTTTTCAGAAACTTCAGCTCCCATCAACACAAGTGACACAAACTGGTTCTTAGCATTCATGAGAGGGTAGCTATTCCATCAGGTCTTAGTGACCGATACCAAAAATCACATAAATCATTTAGTTGCATAGCATTCAAAACAACACAGTTCTGTGGAAAATTAATCAAAGTACTCTAACAAAGAGGACTTACAGGACATAGAAACACTACTGGACCGCAGCAAGAATTTTAACTTGGGAGCAAGAGGGCATAACTCCCTAAGCAGAAAGTCAACATAGCAAAATCTCTGAAAAGAGATATATACTATACTGGCCCCAAGAAACTGAACATGGCAAACAAAGCCAGGAAGGAAACTCAGCCAGGAAGGAAAATCATCCTGCACAAAGGCCCAATTTAACACTTCACACATTCCAGAACTGAGATCTGGTACTTAAGCCAGGTTCTAGAGTTCAGCTGTCAACTCATCTTACCTGTTCCATCAGGGGTAGATCTCACAAACGTTGGCAACATTTTCACAGAAGGCTGTAGGGTTGGGAATCAGCCCCAAGGTCCCTTCTCCATTTCCTTCCGAACAGTGGAGGAGACTTCCTGAGGGTTTCATCTGGAAAGCCCTCATGCAGCAGTAGGGTACCTTGTCAACCTGAGGAAAGAACAAGAGGCAGCTGCTTTAATCCATGATCTTAGCAGTGAGCAAAGGCAACATCCCCATTTCAGGGACATTTGATGAATTTAACTCCCCTAACTTGACTCGCCTGTTTAAAAGCTGGAGAAGCTAATAGTGCAAGAGACAGATAACCATAATGGATGCTTTTGGACTGTTCAGTCTGTGGCGCCTATAAGGAATTCTTGTAGTAATGCACCGCTGACCCAGCAGCACCGTAGAACGTTGGGGACGCTTCAACGACCTACGGCCTTCTGGTCACAATCAAGCACTTCACTCTATGTCACGGTCATGAACTATTCGGCTTCCAATCGGGCGCAGGACAATGGTCTGCTCCCCAGGTGATTAGCTCAGGACGCTTACGCCCTCAAGACGAAATAGGTGAGATCACGATCACATGATGATCACTCGACTCACGAACCGTCCTCCTACACTGTATAGAATAACAATAAAAGCAGGAACCAGCACGGAGACTCGCTTAGAACACGGACTGGTTCGCTGCTGGCTTATCTCCACCAGATGTTATCTCCGGGTTCGCCTCGCCTATCGCTGACCATCGGTCGACTCGCTGGTGCCGAACCCGAATCCTCAACCTCCACCGTCATCGTCGCTTGAAGGTCAGCGATACCGGTCCGCTGGATCGCGATCCAGGGACCACCGCTGCATTATCGCTGTCCTCTGATCGGCGCATCCAGACATCAGTCTCTAGACACCCTCGTCCGGACGAACAATCGTGAGTATGCTGGAGCTTGCAGCAGGGCTATGACAAGCACGCTGATCTAACTGAAAGTTTAGCGAACGCGGCAGGGTCCCCAGAAGAGAAGGGGAGCTTTCGCGCAATTGGTTATAGACAGTCAGTGTCCATGGTACCCAGAGGGGACATTGAATCTTAAGGACTGAAAACATCGGGCGACTTCTTCGCGACAGAGCTCGCTACCGATGTCGCTACTGACGTGGAGACAATGTTTTGTCGCCATCAGCCTGCAGACCTATGGTTCCCCTTTACAGGTCACTTCGATCTTCACCTTCAATTTCAACCCGAATTTCTGGTCCACTAAATTGGACTTCGTCCTCCTTCTGCCCCCCCTTCGCCCTTCACAATCTATTTCCAACCTCCGCTGCTCAGTCAGCTCCCCTTGTTCAAGCCACTGCATCCGCCAGCCATCGCACGGCGCTGGTTTCCAAAAAACTCTCGCAGAACGCATTAGCCACGCACCCGCAGAAGAAGAAACCTGGACGGAAGACGATGCCATATTCTGCATTGTGTCCCCGGCCCATTTCACAGATACTGAAGGGAGGGTAGCGCCATTCAGCGGGTTAAGTTGAGTACCGCCTTAACTATAAATATCCTCACTGGAGTTCAAGCAGTTTACGCGCAGACGTAGGAATCACTAGCCTTAATGCGAGGCATGCTGGAGGCAATCGCAGCGGAATCACCTAATGGTTCCGGACGACTGAAAACCACCTTCGCATGCCCTGGAGCTCTGCAATAATAATTTAGATCGGAAAGCGTTCACATTGCAGGAGCCAGCTGCCTACACAGCCACACGGCTTCATGCTTTCGCCAACCCTAACGACAGATTAAAACCTGCCTGAGGCCACTCCTTACGTCGCCGCGCCTATAAGGCATTTATCAAAGTCTCCCAATGCCAGCCAACCCAGAGTTTTCTCCATCCGCAAACCCTGCTAAGAGCCCTATGCCGAAGCTCTGTATCAGGCTCCAGGAAGCCAAGAGGCAGGTAGATAGCTTAAGAGCTCCAAACGGTGCCCTCATGCGCCAAAGAGAACGCCCACGAGTGCCGCGAGGGCAATCACGGGCTGCCTGGGCAAAATCCCAACTACGACATGCTGCTTGCCAGGACATCGGATCTCTCCTCGCCCACTGTTAGCTCACGCAGCACTTCCACCGCGGGAGGCAGCCTCAGGATGACTGCTTTAACTGCGGCAGACCCGACATCTCCGGGAGTGTAGGCAGCCCGGGGGGGGGGCCTACAACCCCCATGGAGGAGGGTCCTCCCCCAGGAGGAGAAGGCCACCTAAAACCCGGTGCCCACGATGCCAGAGGTTTCCATCGAGAACGATCGTCTGCCGAAACCATCGTTTCCAGACCAAGGAGGAGAATACTCAGAGCAGACCCAAACACCAAGGCCCCTGCCAAACCACCATGGCATCTCGGCCGCACCCAGCCCATCTCCTTTAAGTTCCCCACGGTTCTTGTCGCCTAACCCAGTAATTTGCCCATCCCTACCGACTATTAGTTGGTGTGCTGCCAGTTACTCGCCGCTGAACAGGGATCGTTCATCGCCCCCGAGGATCGAATTCCACGCACTAAGGACCCATCCATCCCAAGTCTGGACAAACATCCACAGGAGATTCCGTCGAGCCAGCGTTTCAGTTGATTCTTCTTGGGTTCCGCTGTACCAATAGCTAAGCCCCAGCAGCCAACATGGCGCAGCTCTACAATTGCCGTGAAGCGAAGGAGATTATCGGAGCCCCGCCCATACCTGAGCTCGCCATAGAAGGATGTTCATGGGCCTGGTGGACACCGATGTTACCGCTATCAGAGCAGCCGAAAGTGGCCCGCTGACCAGTGGCCTAATCGAGGTTTGCCCGCGACATCTGGGTGGGGAGACAAACCAGACGGAGCATCCGCCCGCCACGTCAACAGCCCAGGGCTCGAAAGCGCAGCTCGACAGTCCCCATCGCTTTGTGACATCCATGTCAATCTCTGGGGAAGGGACCTCATGAGTCAGGTTAAAACGACTCTGGTCTGATGGTAAAGCCGCCACAGATCATTGATCCCAATCGTTCAAAAAAATTACTTAAATCCGTAGAAGAAAACCGTTCTGTCGACCAGTAGAGTATGGAGGGCCAATCATTGACTGGTCCTCCCTGGATAAATCTGGGTCCGTCCTGATAATCGTTAGCACCGTCATCGTGACAGGCCCCAGTTTAGTGCTACTAACACCATTATGTCTCTAATACCCAAAACCCGCTATACGTCTGTGCCTGGCAACTTTATCAGTACCACGCACAGGGCGCCATCAGTCACTTTATGAGTGTCCGGCTGCAATTCCCCAAGATACCGGACAAAAATTTTAGCACCATCCAGCTCTAAGTAGCCACCAAGGTCACGTAAGTGCAAACCCCTTGCAAAGAAACCTCCTTTTTTTTGTTTAAAGGGAATCTGCCTCTAATCGCCTGATTGCATCATTCTCCGGATGCACCCATCCCCCAAAAGGCGCCTCCAAAGCCCCTTTGTGTTGCTGATTAAGCATGCATACCCACAATCCCCAGGACCTGTTCTGCTCGACCTCAGCTTTGATCTAATTCTGATGATTTGAAGCTAATTCTACTCAGGTCTACCTCCTGCCCTCCTGTCAAACAATTAAAGAAAGAGGAGTAGGGCGTCTCAGGAGGATTGCATTAAAGCAACCTTCTACAGGCTGCAAACAAGCCTTCTTATATTAAACTCTAAACTCTAAACTCCCAACTTCAAATAAAACTCCGAGTCCCGACCTCCCCGCCATCCTCCATTTGTGAACTGAGCCTATGGGATCTGCCCCATAACCTGGGAAAGGTGTGTCCCTCTTCCTACAGGTCCTGTGGACTCGACCATGACAGGCCAACCCATGGAATGGCCAGGAGGAAACCACCACCTCATCCCGAGATGGAACACATCTTCTAGCTGATCCTGCCCAGCGTCTCAACAGGAACGCCACGCCAACTTCCAAAGACCAATGACCTGAGACGCCACACCACCAGCCAAGCCCTAGAGCTAGCGCCAGCAAGACCACCCTTCGAGACACCCGAACCTCTCTTTATGACACCGGGCTTAACTCAAGGCCACCATCCTTTGTCTGTTCTGTTCTCCCGTCGATGATCGGCCACCCCCTGACGAAATTAACCAGACCATCCGAGCAGTTTTCCATTGTCATTAACGTCTCCATCCAATAGTAATTCCAGGAGTCGATCTGTCTCTGTTAATCTGATCCTTCATCCATCGATACCGACTGGGACCGTCAGTCCTTGTCATCAAGATCGTCAACCATCGACTCCAATCTGTTCAGATCAATCAACCGAACCGACCTGGCCCATTCACTAATTGAACATTCCCGTTCGAACATCCTGCCCCTTGTCTTGACCTATGGAGAGAACGCTAATCATCTCACCGACTTCGCCGGAACTCTTGTTCCCCAGTCGCTTCACCATCGTTTCTACCCACTCGAGTCTGACGCCCGCCTGCTCTCGACCTCTGTCGAGCGACAAGGTCGCCTCCGTTTGTCTCCTCCCAACTTCAGTGGAGTCCCCGACTCCGCCTACAATGTTAAGACTATTACCGCTGGCCTGTTCCCCATGGTCCATCAACTCTACCTCCAATCGCCTTGATGCCCTGGCCCGAAAGCAGCAGGAACTCAGTTTAATTCTAGACAATCGCGGCCGCCATTGATTACTCTCTATTGTTATTGCATCACCATTGTGAGAATGTACATAATATGTGTTGTTTTAATCTTCTGATAATTCCCAATTGATTCATATGAAAGTAATGAGCTGCAAGAAGTTGTATCTAATCTGAAGTATGATGTTTTGCCCCATTGGTATCAGCCCTCTGAGCCATCGGAGGATGGTTGAGTGCTATTGTACAGCCCTGCATTGGTTTAATTGTGTGCCTCACATCGATCTTGTTTCGCCTCAATGTGTCTAATATTGCCTGTAACGTGTGTTAGCTCGAATTTCCTTACCCCGCTAAACCAAGTTCTACCAGGAAGGAAACTCAGCCAGGAAGGAAAATCATCCTGCACAAAGGCCCAATTTAACACTTCACACATTCCAGAACTGAGATCTGGTACTTAAGCCAGGTTCTAGAGTTCAGCTGTCAACTCATCTTACCTGTTCCATCAGGGGTAGATCTCACAAACGTTGGCAACATTTTCACAGAGGCTGTAGGGTTGGAATCAGCCCCAAGGCCCTTCTCCATTTCCTTCCGGAACAGTGAGGAGACTTCCTGGAGGGTTTCATCTGAAAGCCTCATGCAGTAGAGGTACTTGTCAACCTGAGGAAAGAACAAGAGGCAGCTGCTTTAACCATGATCTAGCAGTGAGCAAAGGCAACATCCCCATTTCAGGGACATTTGATGAATTTAACCCCCCCACTTGACTCGCCTGTTTAAAGCGAAGCACAGTGCAAGAGACAGATAACCATAATGGATGCTTTGGACTGTTCAGTTCAGGCGCCTGGCAAGGGAATTCTCTAGGACCTGCTCATCAATGCCTGGTCCCTCACATTGTCCAGGACAGGAGCAGCACCTCCCAGCTTTTTGTATATAGCCACAGATGTATAAAGAGCAGTTTGCAAATATTTTGATGCTTGGAGCCTTGGTGGGATTGCACATATTCACATATTCAAGCAAACCTGCTGGGCAGCCCAGTTTCCTGTACCATCTAGGTTGCTAAAAATTTTACCAGCTGCAGTTCAACTAATAAAATTAAATAAAAGTATCTCTATGTTTCAGAATATGTGTATGTTATTTTAAACTACTGAGGAGGGGGCTGAGGTGAAATAGCCAGTCAGTATTTGTTCCTGAACTCAAAACACCATGCACTCAGATGCAATGGAAAATTCCCACAGCTATATCAGCATGTCATTTTATATTTACTAGTATAAATGTGGTCTGTTGTTAACATGTCCTTGGACTGACAGTTTCTTGAGTTGACATCAGATCAGTTTAAAAAAAAAATCTACTAAGAAACCAGGATCCAGGAATTTTGATGAACTCTCTAGAACTCCTGAGATTGTTGTAAGTTTGTCTCAGGAGACAAGTCTGTGCAAAAGGTTATGCAAACTGGAAATCTGACTTGTGTAACTTTTATGAGATTTCTGACAGAAATGCCCAATGACTTATCACCATTCTTTGAGCGGAGTCCTTTGAACAAGTCAGCCAGTCTACCTGGCTGCAAGTCAGAGAACCCAGATGAAGGATGCAATCCTAAAGCCACTGGATTGCATATGTATTTCTTCTGAATATATCTTTCTTCTGAACATATGTCTTTCTTCTGAATATATCGGAAAAGCAACTGTGTCCTCTTGAATTGCCTTTCTTAAAAATGGGGAAAATACAATATCCACAGCCAGTACCCAAAGATGCCCAAAATTATACAGATATGATCTACATACTTTCAAGAAGTAAAACATATCATATTGCAATAGCATTTACAAAAAACCTAAGAAATTATTCAAAAATATTGTCAAATACACACCAGACTTGTGGTTCATTTGTGTTTATAAATGCACTGCTAATGTTAAATGCATTTATGAAGCCATCTATAGACTTCACAAGAAATTGGAAAATCTTGCAAGACAAAACAAATAAACAAAAATGTAATGTAGACAATGCAAAATGAAGGTTAAGATATGATGCCTTGTACAGACCCACATAAAGTCCACAGCATATATGGGACTTGAATTCATATCCAACCATATCCTCCTGAAAATTACAGAGTGCTCTTTCAGTAGACTTCACTTCCATACCAACTGCTAGGATGAAGAAAGTACCCATTTCAAAGAGACATCAATGTCCTAAAGAAGAACTCTGCTAAAGGCACAAAGAACCAGAGACCCTGCTGTGAGCTCGTTACAGAGCAGTAGCAGAACCACCCTCCTTCAGTCTTCTCATATTATATTGTGACAGCTTACACTGCAGCCAAAATCACCCAATTAGTAATCTACATGACTGAACACAAAGACTGCCATTCTGTCACCTACCAAAGTGTCAATTTAATTAACTAGCTTTAGATAAATTAAAACACAATTGAGAAGCAAATGCAAAACACTGGGAACTGGCATCCTAAAGGTCGCCAATGTCTTTCCGGCTTCCTGGTTGCAACTGTCTGGTGTTGCTCATGTGACCTTCCCTTTCCACAGTATAACTTGCATAAGCACTTCTCTTGCATTTTCAACATTATGCCAGTAAAACATTTGGAAAGTGTCTTAATTTTACATAGTTCATTCTGCTTTTAAAAAAAGAATGCAGGCTCCTGAGACCACTAGGCTGGAAGTGGAAACAACAAGCAGTACTTATAAGTCCCTATTAGTCTCTGTTTAGTGGGGTTTCTTGCTTCAGAAATTTGCACAAGAGGCAAAGGGACAGTCAGGATCAAAAATCTCTACGTGCAGGGATAGCCAAATGCAGATTATTTGAGCTATGCCCATGAAGTTTGGACATATCTACACTATAGAATTAAACTGGTTTAGTAGATACCATCCCTCTGCAGCAACTGGGGTTCTAGGGGAAAAAATATACTTCTGGCAATGGTTTTTGAGGCTTTTTTCCCCCAAGTAAGAGAGTCAGCTGCTTTTTGTTTAAACCCCCCCCCCCAAAAAAAAAAACCTTTTAATAAATTAAGAAAACCAGAAGATGAGCTTGAAAAGCAGAACATTTCATTCTCAAGATTCTGGTCACAGAAATCTCCTTAGTCCAGAATTCCTTGCCAAACTGAACCTAACTTCATTATTTCCAACCAAACTGTGAACATATGTTTGTTGTGGGTTCACCTGGGCAACACTTCTCTCCCCTTCCCCAGTTTCCAGTGAGGAAATGTGTGTTTTCTGAATGTGGACAGAGTCAGAGTTTGACAACAAATATAAAGAAAGAGAAAAACATGCAAAGTGCGGGAAAAGAAGAAGCAAGGAGATCAGCAAGGTCAGTTTTGTGCTGCTGCTAGGAACCCAAGCACCCTCCTAACTATAACCCACTAACAGCTTAAATGTCTTCATACACTACCCCAGAGATGTATGGGGGAAATAGTGCCCAGGAATAACTCCTTCTCTGGCCGTCCCCCCCCCCCCACCTGAGGACGGGGCTCAGGGGCGCCAAGGCATGCCCCACGACCTCCGTGCCAGACAGCTTTTGAAAGCCAGCCTGCAGGGAGGTGGGGGCATGGCTCGAGGGCTGCGCCCCTGCCTCTCTGCAGGCCACCTCCCAGCCCCTGGTGACGGCAGAAGGCCTACGGGGAGGCAGGGCTTGGGGCTCGGCAGCGTGTGGCTGGGGTGCATGCCTTTCGTCACGTGACCCCATGTCCCTAGGACTATACGCCACTGCACTACTCCATGGAAGAGCGAGGTGTTAATGTCAGGCAGTGATAACATTTGATGAAAAGGTTAGCTGAGTGTAAAGGATTTGGGTTGTGCCCCTCATGCCTCAGGAAGCTAGGTTATCAACCTCAAGGTGGGATCTGGGGTTGTCTTAGAATTGCAACTGAACTCTACATCCCAAAGGGATCAATTGGTTCCCCTGGAGGAAAAGGCAGCATTCAAAGGTAGACTCTGTATCACCTCCCTGCTGAGCTCTTCCCCTCCCCACTCCCATTACACCACCCTCAAATCTCCAGAGACTTCCCAAACCAGAACTGACACTTGGCCAACTTTGTGATTTGCAAACAGGGAGGCTTTCCTTTTAGTCAGGAGCCAATGTGGTATAGTAGTTAAAGTGTTGGACTGAGATCTGGGAAATCCAGGATCAGATCCCTTTCTGCTGGGTGACTTGGGCCAAGTCATACACTCTCAGCCTAGCCCATCTTACATGGTGGTTGTCAGGATACCCTGGAGGAGAGGAGAATAATGTAAGACACTTTTGATACCCACTGATGAGAAAGGTGGGATATAAATAAAATAAAAAGTATTTGGAGCTGGGGGGAGGGCAGGATTTGGAATGAAGCCCTGATGGTGCCCTGCTACACCAGCTGCAGGTTCTCCTGTCTGTGCCACAGACTCCCAAGTCACCTCCAAACAGGCTCCAAATGTTTTTCAGCGGTCCAGCCAGGACTAGCTTTTCCAACGAACCTCTTGTGACTTTCAGCAAGTTCAGAAGCCCAAAATGCCCAAGCTCTTTAAAATAGAGCACATGTACATAATGTTAGCAAGCACTCCAGGCTCATTTCTAGCCTCTGTACCTAAGAGCTGACTCTGAGGCCCAAGACAAGCAGTGAGAAGGCCTTTAAATATTTCCCCCAGCTAACTAGTCAGAGCAGGTCTTCTGTGGACTCCTTTTGCTTCTTCCAAGGTAACTCCACAATCTCCCTTGGCCCAAAAGCTGTTCAGGTATTCACTGAAGCACTTCAGAGAACTCTCGCTATCTGGCAGCAAAAACAACATTGGGGAGAGCCTTAATGTAAAGTTCAACACAAAGAAGAAATAGTGCAGATTTCTTTCACAACCCTCTGGTGATTTGAATAAGGAAGGGAGAAATAATACCATTAACTTCCTGTTAGTAGTACTCCACCCTTCATGACAAATAAAATAAGAATGGGAAATTTCATACACCTCTTAGAGGCAAAGAACCCTGCCAGCAGCATGCGAATCATCCAACCATTTCCCATCAGGCTGATTCAAGGAAAAGGATCACAAGATAGCTTTCACTTGTTCACATGGCTCTTAGCTGGCACCACCAATCCAGGAAACAAAGCACAATTTCCCTTCACAACAATCCCACAGGAAAGGAGTTAAGGGGTGGGGGGAGTTGACAAAACAAATCAACAGAGCATCCCTCTTTTATGGGTTCTCAGGTGCAATTCGAGGATACTTCTGAAGCAGCTACTGGGTCTAAAGTAATACAGTATACCAATTATACCAGCTCATAGGGAATACTTTTCCCGGCAAGCACCAGCAGAAGGTGCTTTGCATACCCCACACCCTGGGAGCGACAAGCGCTCCCAGGAAGAATGCCACCCACATTTATGCATCAGATCCACAACTACATAAAAAGAAAGGAAACAACCTTCAAAATTCCGGCCTCTATGAATGTGCGATCGGCACATCTAACAGCCACTTTTTTAAAAAAAACCCTCCCAGCAGCCACTGTTTTACTAAGTACAAAAGCTTCTCATAGAGTTCACCTATCACCAGCTACCCGGTTGACATTGGCCAATCCACAGGCCATGAGAGGCCATGTTGTCAGGCAGTAAGCGGGCAAGGCTAGCACTTAGCAAACTGTGGTGTCCATTACAGGCCCTTGGCGCTTTCCAGCACTGACCTAAGGGGCTGATGAAGCTGAGCATCATGCAGGATTAAGCTCTCACTGAGCTCAATGAGAATTACACCAGATATTCCTCCAGAGTCCTTTCAGGACAGAGGGCAAATCCATTTCCTGCTTGAGTCCTTCCTCCCTCCCTTTGTTAACCTGTGGTTCCACCTAACCCCGTTAAATGTGAGCTCCGTAATGGGATAGAGACTCAGGAAACTGTTAGTACCCAGAAGCCTCTCTGCTGCTTTTGTTGGAGTCCAATAACGTCCTAGCACACCTTTTACATAAAAAATAGCAAATGCAAGAATGATTATATAAGAGTGTGCAAAAATTGCTCCCTGGAGCAGGGAATACTCACATTTTACAAGTTAGCAGAGGTGACCAAGCTTTGCATACCCTGCAACATGAATGGTCACAAGGCAGCTCCACAACCATGCACCTTACCTATCTACAGACTGATCATTTCTGATCACAATCTTTGCCTCACATGCAATATTTTCCACCGAGTGAGGGGATTTTAGTCTCAGATCTCAGTTATCTATGTTTCAGTTTAATCACGTATAGTGCTGTTTCTAAGAGCCACAGATATATCTAAGTGTCCACCCAATAGAAGTCCTAAGTAAAAAAAAATCTCCAATAAAGATGACACATGGGTTTTATACCTCATTTTTATATACCTGAAGGAACCTCAAAGCAGCTTACAACCCCCTTCCTCTCCTCTCCTCACACAATATGCACTTTGTGAGGTGGGGAGGGGGGCTGAGAGAGTTCTGAGAGAACTCTTACTGGCCCAAAGTCACCCAGCAGGATTCACATGGAGGAGTGAGGAATCAAAGATTAGAGTCCACTGCTCCTAATGACTACACCATGCTGGATCTCCTAGAGGGTCTTAGACTCCCCTAGATGGTCTTAGGCAAGCAACATTAAGGGGATCAACACTTACATATCCAGCTTTACTTCTATCATAGAATCCAAGTCAGAATCATAGGGCTGCTAGGGGGCCTCTGGTCCTGCCCGTTGGTCAGACCCAGACTTCCTCAGCACCAATAAGGTATCTACTGGTACAATCCTAAGAGCACTTTCCTAAGAGTAAGCTCCATTCAAGAGACTTGGGTAGCATCCTGAGTAAACCTTCAGACCGACCTTAGATGGCTGCTACAAGGATTACAAGATGACATGAAGCAGCTCAAATCCTTGAAACTGCTATATAAATGCTAAATAGTATTATTCATAATACAAAGAATCAAAACATCTTTGCTTGTAGCTACTGAGAAGAACATAAGTTAGCCAACAAGTCCTGCAGCACTAAAGTCTAAAAAAATTTTTTTTACTGGCACGTAAGTATTTATGTTAGTTTTCTCAAAAGGAAAAGGTAGTGACCAAGCTTACTTGCTTGCCACTTCACACTGGCCACAGGCAAAAGAATGGGCCTTTTTCAAAAATCAGAACAGCAGGAACAGTCTCGCCAACTAATTAATCTCTCAGTCAAAATGTGCTATCAATCAAAAGCATCACAATCCATCCTTTTTCAGGCTTCTGTATCCTCTGTAGGTTCTGCCAGGAAGATCCAAATGCCCTATCTGAGATTCAGTCTACTCCATCCCACATTATATCTGCTCATGCTAAACAGATTACGTGACTTTTGACCATAAAAGTCAGTGAGTCACATCCACATGTGAACCTGAAAAGTCCCACTGTTCCTATTCCTGAAAGCTGACAAGAATTAAATTACAGCAGACATAAAATCCTTAAACAAACCCAACCCACTTTGTAGCTCAACAAAATTCAACAGATAGGACAAGCAGCTTATAAAATATTGGCACAGGTCTCAACAAAGGTCACAGTTCACAAGAAGCACCAATTCCAACCTGATCATCTGACTTTTTTGAAACAACCTTTGAACACCACTGTTTTTCATCACCTATGATCACACTAAGTGACAGATGGTGTGACATAGTGGTTATGGGTATCAGACTAAGGTCTAGGAAAACCAGGTTTGAATCCCCACTCATGCCATAGAAGCTTGCTGGGTGACCTTAAGGCCGTCACCCATTCTCAACCCTGGCCCTACCTACTATTTGGATGGGAGACTGCCAAGAAATATCAGAGTGATGGGGAGGCAGGCAAAGGCAAACCAACTCTGAAAGTCTTCAAAATCCTACAAAATTGCCATAAGTCAGCTGTAACTTGAAAAAAAATCACACTGGTCAGTTCTCTCCAGAGGAACTTTGGTGGGATTTCACTGCTGGCAATTCTAAGATGCTTCTAAAGAGAACAACTGAAACACAAGATCCGGTAGAATCCAAGCATTTTTTAGGGAAAAGGTCTAAATTGCTAGAAGTCTGTATGAGAGTTTCGAAATAGGATGGCAACAAGTACCAAAGGGTTTAAAACAAGGAGAAACAGTTCCTAGAGTTCTTCCAGACCTGACAAATTCAGGCCATAGTGTGTGTTTTTCCCACAAGAGACACAAACACATACTTCATAGCAAGATCCGTGAAGACAAGATCAACAGGAACAACTGACATAGCTTCAGTTTTCAGTAAGTTTTTAATAACTTTCACTGCATATTCAAAGTGTTGTAAGGCAGGTTCTTCTTTCCATTTCAGAGGGAAGAAGGTAATGTGGCCATGAGATGAGTTGGGTGGTCATTCTTACTCCATTTAAAAATGACACAAGCAGTTTCAAAAGATGACCAACCATTATGCCCATCCTCCCCACCCCCATCCATTCTCCAACTATACCTGCACATTCCAAATTGCACACAACACCTTCCTACTATTATCTCCCCACCCCTGCAGAGGCAACACCACCTTCTATGGTCTAACCACTCAGTTTTTCCAAAATATTTCCAGCACTGCTGGTGAGATGTATGACAGAGAAGGTGGTGACACCCTCAACCTTTCGCACTTCTGGGCTCAAAGCAGGGGATCTAGTTGCACACAAAAAAACCCCACTTTAAAGAGACAAGGCGTTTTGACAGACAAAATATTTATTTGCAGAAGGTGGTTTCAGGTTCCCATCTTGCCCCTCCCCTTGCAAGCCCCCAAGCAACTTTGTGTATCCCTAGCAAGAGGAAAAACAGTCATTAGCAAAAGCCAAGCAATGGTTGGGCTGTTTCCAGATTGTACAATAGATTCTCACTATTTGTAGCCCACAATTTCACTCATGCACAGTCTGATTGTATGATATGGTTCCCAACCTGGTTTTACTCCCATTAGCTCAGCCTTGCTGGAGGAAATGGTGGGGTATAAATTGAAAAAATAAATTTTGCGGGAAATGTGGTTGTTTCACTACTGAGAGGCAGTAGGCCCTCGCCACCTAGCCTTCGCAGATTTCTCCATTAACAGTGATTTCAGCAACAATGTTTTATGAATAGCAGTGGTTTACTGTACCTAAAGAAGGCATCTGAACAAAAACTGACTCTTTAGGATTTAGTAACAAAGCTACAGCAGAAATCAGATTTATTCTGATTTTTTCATCCAAGGTCCACCAGGGCTTAAGCCCCAAAACCTGATTTCAATTCAGTCTTTCTTTAAAGTAAAATTTATTAATTTTTCACAAAACGTTATAACAAAACAACAAAAAATACAGGGAAATGATAGTAAGTATACAAACACAAAGTATACAAACTGCACTGATATATTACATTGCAGATCTGACAGGAAAAAAGAAAAATAAACTTAAAAGTGAAACTGAAGGGGCGGGGGTAAAGAAAAAAAGATGGAGAGACAGATTCTAAAGCCCAAGGCAGCTCACACTAACTAAACCTAGATGTTTCCACAACTAGCAAATCTAAGGTAAGCCCTAGCTAATTCAGAACTTCTGGAGAGGCTAAAGTCAGACCCAGTAAGGAGTACTTCCTGATCTAGTGCTAATAAGCACCCCTTTCAGTAAAGTGCAGCAAAGAGTTTTTGCAAGCTCAACCAGTTGAATCGTCATGTTCCACAAGTTCCAATGACCGGGTTCAGTTTTGAAAAGTAGAACTCTGGGAATATTCAAAATACATTCGCTCATCACATCAGAAACCACACCCACCTCCACACATTGCTTGCACAAACGTCAAGGATTAATGCATAGGGTTTCCATGTCAAAGGGTGTGATTCCAGGCAGACTTAAGCACTTGTTTTAGAAACGCACATAAGGAATTCCCTCTCTGACTTTCTCTCAAAAGGAACAATGCTAGAGCCAAATGTTGTTCAGTAAGATATATAAAGATAATGTATACCAGAGGAGTAGCTGGGATGCTAGAACCAGTAGGCGAAAAGAAAGGCTGACATAGATATATCATGAGACTAAAGAGCTCCTTAAAAATGCTTTACAGAAAAAGGAAATGATAGCGATAAACAGCTGTTAGCAAACCAAGCACAAACCACACATAGTACACTTAAATACACATTGCACTTAAACACACATTGCACTTAAATACAGTGTACACAGAGGAAGAAGAGTTGGTTTTTATACCCCACTTTTCTCTATCATTAAGGCATCTCAAGGCACCTTACAAACCACTTTCCTTCCTTTCCCAACAACAGACATCCTGTGAGGAAGGTGGGGCTCAGAGAGTTCAGTGAGAACTGTGACTGACCCAAGGTCACCAGCAGGCTTCATGTAGAGGAATGAGGAAACAAACCCTGTTCTCCAGCTTAGAGTCCACCACTTTTAACCACTACACCATGCTGGCTCTCACAGGGTGCTCCTGCCCATAATTGTTCCTTAACAAGAGATCTTTTATTATTATTATTATTATTATTATTATTATTATTATTATTATTATTATTATTATTATTATTATTATTATTATTATTATTAATTCGATTTGATAAACCGCCCTACCCCCGAAGGGCTCAGGGCGGTGTACAATAGCAAATGACAATCTTGTGTGCACCACTTCCTACTAAAAGGCTTACAACAGCCAGTGTTTGGAGTGCAGAAATGTAATGGATTATTAGCAAGCATGTCAATCTATATATATATATAAAGCTAACCATGAGTTTGTTGGTAACAGGTCACCTCCCAAACAGCTGGACCAAACGGCATGAAATGTTCACATGCCATCCAACATGCCTCCTTGCATGTTCTTAGCTCCTTCCCGCACTGTGGGACCACTCCTGTGCCACGCAAAACCCAAATTTCCACCAAAACACAGCTGCGCATGCCCACCGCTCACATTCGAACGCCTCCACCACCCGCCAGGCAAACTCGCCCGTGACCTGCCACCACCCTCCCCCTCCACCTCACAATGCGCATGCCCAACATTGCACAGCGCGCAATCTCCCAACGCGCCTGCCCCATCCACCACCCCTCACTTCGCCGCCCTGCAAAAGTCTTGCAGAGCATGCGGGTGGGAGGAATGCAGAGCATGCGGGCGGTAGGAATGCAGCCCACATTCCTCCCGCCCGCACGCTCTGCAAGACTTTTGCAAGGATGGCGCCCTGCCTCCGGCACGGGTGGCTGCAGAAGGCCCCTGGCCAGCTCAGGATGGGGCAGTGCTGGCTAAGGCGAGCGGGTAGGTGAGTGAGCAGACCAGCTTGGATTCTCCTCCCTCCCTTTCTCCCGCCCGCCCGCTCTGCAAGATTTTTGCAAGGATGGCGCCCTGCCTCCGGCATGGGTGACTGCAGAAGGCCCCTGGCTGGCTGGGGAAGGGGCAGGGCTGCCTGGGGGAGTGGTGAGGCCAACGGGCAGGTGGTAGGCAGGGCTGTGCCCGTGCAAGTGTGGTGGACTCAGCGAGGAGGGCTGGTGCGAAGCACTGGCTAAGGTGAGCGGGGAGGTGAGTGAGCAGACCAGCTTGGAAGCGGCCAGGTTGACCCCAGCGGGCCGAATAAATGTTTTCAGCGGGCCACGTGTGGCCCACAGGCCGTAGTTCAAAGACCCCTGCCCTAAGCATTCATTTTTTCTAGGGAAACTGAGCTACTCTGCAGGCTGCATATGAGTTGTGGTTCCAGCAGACCTTTACTGTTTTACACTCATACCATGTCACCCCACTGCCCTACAGCAAGTGGTAAGTGGGGTCCTGCAGCAGTGGCGCCAGCGACCTAGGCCCCATGTAACGCCCCCTCCACAAAAGGCCAGCTGGGCCCAGGCCTTCCCACTTCCACCGCGCCCTCCAGACCTCCCTGAGTGACCTCCACAGATTCCCGAAATAAAGGTCACCATCCAGATATCTGGAAAGGTTCCTTGTGTGCCAGAGAAACCCCCTCCGCTTCCTACCATGGGATTTCTCCCAATGAACCCTGGAACCCTTTGCCACACGCCTGGCCTAACTTAACCTCAGTCCTTGTCATAAATAGAGCCTGTGCCACCAACCAAACCTCAGCAGCCCTTTCATCAATTCCAGCTATATGAAAGAGGAAGGCAAAAATGCTAAACAAAGGCTGAACGAAAGGAAAAGAGAAAAAATATTTGTCTTGCAGTGGTTCATAAACCGAAAGCAAAGCCCTGGCAATGATTTTTCCATATGATCTTGCTCCAGATAAGTTTTTATTTCCTTGAAACAAGGAGGGAAACGCTGGTGCATGTATGGGCACACACAAGAGAGAAACTCTCAGCAATCACTCCCACCCTTGTCAACAGCCTACACAGAAAGCAGAAGTGGCCCTGTTTGCATCATTACTATCGACAAAACAGCTTCCTGCCCTAGGAGGCCTTTCTCATAAAGCATGGCAAGAGAGCAACAGCAACATGCAGGAAACAGGCAGAGTATCTGCAAACACATCAACTGGCACCTTAGTACCCATGGGCAGCTGTTGAAAATCACTGCACTATATAGTTGGGGGGACACCTCTCTGTGCCAAAGCAGCCAGAGATCAGTTCCATGATTCCACGGCATTATATAACCTGTCCTTCAATTCAGCTGACTATACCCCAGAGCTCTTCCCAGATTGCCTTGCTGGAGCACAAGTTAGGCCTCTTTATTATCTCTGATGCCTGTCTTTAGGCCTCTTTATTATCTCTGCTGTCCAGTCTTTCAATTTCCACTCTTTGCCTGGTGGTGATCCTGGTTCTGTCTGGGACTTGAACTAAGAACCTCATGGCCTGCGGCTGCCACCTGACTTGGTGAACTAGTGAAGACTGAGTGCTCTACAGCCACAGAGACTATCTCAGTCCCATGAAAGAAGAAGGCCATCTGGTACACCATGTGTTGTGACAATGACCCTTTTACTTCAGAGCTCTCTTCAGCTCTCTTCAGAGCTGATGTATTTCTCCAATCCATTCTTCTGTTGCTACATTGGCATAAAGGAATACACAACACGGTAAAGAAACAGGGCTATCTCCAGCTGCGACAAGGTCATGGGACAAAGGCCAGGTTTGGAACCCCCTCCATCCTGATATACTGTAAAGGCTGAGACAAAACCACAGTAAGAACATTGCCTGGCCAAAGGCACATATGCACCCAAATCAATGTTCCTTGCTAAATTCTTGGCAAATACAATCTGAATTATGTGGCTTTCACCAATTGTACAATCAAAACCCATGTGTGTGTCTTACATTATATATCATGCTTCTTTTAATTTCAAGCAAAATCCTGTGTTGGATCCCAGTGCTCTGCTCTTGCCTCCTGGAAGTCCTACTGAATCCATTCTAGCTTTTGTTAACCATGATAGCTAAATGAAACCTACATATTCACAGACAGCATTTTTCTAAGTAACAAAGACTAATCAGTGAGAATGGGGAATGCATTCCTCTGGTGGATCACTATTCAAAACAGTGAACTAGATGACCTTTCAGTCTGTTCCAGCAAAGCAGCTGGGGGTGGGGGGACGCAAGAAAGGGCAGGTGCCTTGGGACCCAGGTCAAGGCACAGGCAGGAGATCTGGCAGGGAGTCGAAGGGCAAAACTTACCAGAAAGTACACTCGTTGTACCCAGGCAGAGCCAAGCGCAAGGCAGGGTTTATACAGAAGGTCTTGTCTAATGAGGCTGGGATCCTGTAAGAGCTCAATTCTCCTAAGATGCAGATGCCTCCATCTTGCAGAGCCTTCTGCCATACCTTGCAGCAGTGCAAGCACTTCTCCTTTGACTCTACAACTGTAGCCTCTGACTTTGCCTACTTTGAGTAGCTGACTTGTTACTCGCTCTTCTGAGATTCCTGAAGGCTCTCCCAGCTGCACAGTACCAGGCTCTGCCTGAACTGCAAGGAAGGCCTTTGAACTGCCGCCTGAATTTCCTTGCAAGGAGCCAATCCTGAATCCACAGTGTCTTCAGGCTCTACAACAGAGGCATCAGTGCCCAGGTCAGTGCCGAGGGGCTGGCTCATGACACCAGGATGCACCCCTCTGCCACCATAAGTCAACTGCAACTTGATGGCAAAAAAAGAAAAAGGAAGTTTGGCTTGATTTGGAGTAGGTTGGAGCAGTCTCACTCAACTATAAGCATTCGGATTCATTCATATTTGGCTGATTTTCACCCGAATATGCTTGAATTTGCTCAGATTTGGGCTGAATCTCACTTTGGCAGTTTATGATGACAAGAAATGCAGCCGGCATGCTCAAATGCACCTTCTTTATGGCACTTTCAGTGCAGAGCACCTGAGCTTATAAGTAATGATGTAGAGGACTGGAATTGCTCTGCTTCAGTTAACTCCAGGACTGTTAAGTCACTGCAAGGAGAACCACAGCAGTATTCATCGTAGATCATTCTCTTTCCTTCATAACCTCATATTTAAATGCCTACTTAAAGACCTCTCACTACACAATCTGCTGACGTGAGCTCTATTCCACAAGAGTTTATGCAACAATATGTGTTAAAGTGTCAGGGAAGCATGTTTATTTGTGCAAACACTCCACGCTACTCCTCTGGAATTCTTGCTTCCCAGATCTTCTGGTCCACCCCCACAGCCTCTCCCACTACAGAGCTGGCAGACCTTTCAGAAATAAATCAAGGTTTCTCCAAAGTTCTGAAAATCCCACAAGTTTTTAAAAGATGGTAAATATTCCTCAGAGGAAACCCCATTACATGAGGCTCCAATCCATGTTGATCTTTAAAGGGGGGGGGGGATTTAACCATAATCCCACAGGTCTGTTTTCTTGGAAAAGAGCATCTCTGGGCCAGACGATCCCCAAAATGGAGATGGGTGGGAGGAGAGGGAGGCTCCCGATTTCTTCCAATCAGAGCTCTGCATCAACTTTGGAGGAAGGCAGCAGGAAGAGCTGAGATTCTACCAAAAAGGCCACTGACTCCCAACGTGGTATCATCGCGCCCCCAACTTTCACGGGGAAGCATACCCACCCCTCCAGTAGAACGCGGAAAGGAGAAGGCAGAGAGGAGGAAAAACCTAAGTCTTATCACATGTAGACTGCACTGGAGAAGAGATGCTCCTCCAGTTTCCCTTCTTCTCACTACACACAGCAATAGCTGAGTTACAACTCAACCCTCCCTCTCTCAGCCAAATTTTACCCCTGCAAGAACTCCCTTTGGCCGGAAGACGGGACCATGCCACACGCGGATCGGAGCATCCGTCTTCCTTTCTCTTTCTCCGGAACCTCAGACGGAGCGGAAAAAACTCTTCCTACAAGCAGGCGCGCACGCACACACGCGCCCTTTTTGGCTCTCCCTTCAGCGAACGGCGCTGAACTCCTCTGCTTACTTAAAGTCAGACCCAACCTACATGCATCTGAGCACGTGCAAAGCGCCCCTCTGGTCCTAAGGAGAAACGAAGCCAACATGAGCCCCAGAGGACTAGCCAGGTCGCCTCTTGCCACCTTCCGTTCCCTTGCTCACCCGCTGCACTTGGTCGTGGCTCAGCTCGGTGAAGAAGTAAGCCAGCAAATGAGAGGCGATCATGGTTGATACCGAGGAGGAGCAGCTGCGCCTTGCTGAGGCACTTTCAGCTTCTTCCCCTCGGCTCGGCAGGAACAAAGTAGTTCGGCCGGGCACGCGAAGCCATCCTCCTCCTCCTCGGCCGGCTCCCGCGTGACCCGCCTAACTCGCCTCCTCCCATTGGCCCCGGCCGGAGGGGTGTGTGAGCCTCGGCCCCAGAGGAGGCAGCTCCAGACGGGCGGCTGCTCTGCTGGGAGGTCCACGTGGCTGGAGGTGCTGGGAAATGCCCGGCTTTGCGGGGCCGGCGCATCGCGGATTGCCGCGGTAGAGAGCCGGCTTCCCCTTGCGCCTCAGTGCCCGCAGCCGTGCTGTCTTATGCCAACAGATGGGCTGGCGCAGGGCACATTCCCGGCAGGTCTGCCAGGCCACGCTAGGCTGGAGATGTTTCGTCCCCCTGAGTTATTTGGCCCTTCCGCTCATGCAAGAATAATACGCTTTCAATCCACTTTGCAGCTGGATTTTACTGTGCGGAATAGCAGAATCCACTTGCGAACAATTGTGAAAGGGCATTACTCTGCATGTGTGGAAGAGAGCAGCCCTCATGACTATTACATTGAGGGGATCTTGGGCTTGGACCCCCCAGTGCAGCCAATGTGGCCGAGATGTCCAGCGCTTTTTTTTTGAAGGGGCAAAAGTACAAAAATGATGCCCTCCGTATATTGTATACATACTTTTGGTTGTATACACATATGTAGTCAACTCTTTTAAATAATATAATCTACGTTGACCCCTCTGTAAATGTTGATGACTAATTTCATTTTTACATTATTTTTTCTATCTAGAATATTGGAATATTCCATCATCCGCTCTACAAACATAAAAAAACCTAACCCAAGGAGAAATTTTCAGCCTAGCCTTTTCCGGACATTTTTTTTCATACACCACATCTGATTTTAACATGGGAAACCAACCATACCTCACCCTCCTTCGCAGTCCGATAAAGTACAAGCCAATAAAAGCTTTCTCTGTTAACTATGCTGCTAGAAGCCAAAATGACTTAACTGCAGTTACTGTACTTGAGTCATTGGAAAAGACTCCCTGGCAAAGACAATCATGGGAAAGACTATCATTCTAGGAAACTGGTTGTTGTTGTGGATTTTCCAGGCTGTGTGGCCATGGTCTGGTAGACCTTGTTCCTAACGTTTCGCTGGCATCTGTGGCCAGCATCTTCAGAGGTGTAAGATGCTGGCTATAGATGCCGGCGAAACGTTAGGAACAGGGGCGTAACAAGTCAGCCCTTAGCAAACTGTAGCCCTGTGCAGAACCTGAGTTGGATGCCCCCCCACCATGAAGCGGCCACTCCCACTCCACCTAGACCAATTTTTTTGCACCAGGACATTTGGGTGCTCTGCAGGAGAGGGTGCATTTTTTAGACATATCCAGCCCCAATATTTCCTGTAGCCATATCATCGGGATACTGTCCTTATACTACCTCCCCAAGGTCTGGTGTGAGGTTTTGGTTCAAAGGAGTCCAAAGTTATGGGACTCCCCAAAGAGTACCCTATCCCCCCATTGTTTCCAATGGGGAGCTAATGGGAGATGGGGGGGGCTACAGTTTTTTTCTGAGGGTCCCTTAACTTTGGCCCCCTGAACCAAACTGCACTGCAAACTTGGCGGGTATCATCAGGGCAGTCTCCCTTAATGAGACCCACAGGTTGAAAGTTTTATTGCCTTCAAATGTTCCACTTCAAAGTACAGCCCCATGGACAGCAATACAGAAACTCAATCGCAGAACAAAGATTCTTGGGCAAATTTCAGGGATGTTCCTGCAGGGCGCATTTTTGGATGTATCGGCTTTTTTACCAAGGTACGCAGGTATCATCTGGAAACTGTCCTTATGGTACCCCCCCCAAGTTTGGTGCAGTTTGGTTCCAGGGTCCAAAGTTATGGACCCTCAGAAGGGTGCCCCATCCCCCCATTCTTTTTCTATGGGGCTACCCACTTTTGAGGGTCCATAACTTTGAAAAGGACCCCTGAACTAAACGGCACCAAACTGAGAATGCCTACATCATCTCCAGATGATACCCACGGGGATTTTGAGTTGCCGAGCACATCAAAAAATGCACCCCCCTGCAGGAACATCCTGTGAAAGTGCCCAAGAATCTTTGTTCTGCGATGAGTCTTTATTCTACGATGAACCTGCATTATAATCCAATAAGGGAGTTACGAAGGCTTTAATGACACATTTCTGAAGGCACAGTCTCAAACTTTCAGGGGTCTCATCAGGGGGGACTGCCTGAGTGATTCCAGCCAAAGGATTTGGTGCAGTTTGGTTCGGGGGGGGCCAAAGTTATGGACCCTGAAACAGCAACCCCCATGCTCCTATTACCAACTCCATTGGAAGCAATGTGGATAGGGGCAAACCCTGAGAGGATCCAGCAACTTTGAGACTCCTGAACCAAACCTCCCCATAAACTGAGGGGTAGCATAAGGAGACAGTCTCTTGATGATATCCTGAAATTACAGTTGCCGCTAGCCTACAAAAACTGGCGCCCCTGCAGGGCTAAAAATGAAAACCACTAAAATGCCAAAGGAAACAGACTCCAGCATTTTGATGCTGCCCCCACAGGGTGATGTCTTTCCTCGAGCAGCTGGCTGCCACCTTGCCCAATGGGCATTACGCCAGTGGTTAGGAACAAGATCTACCAGACCACGGCCACACAGCCCAGAAAAAACACAACAGCCAGTTGAATCCGGCCATGAAAGCCTTCGACAATGCTAGGAAATATTGAAGACTACAGGAAAGGAGGAAGACCCACAATGAGATGGATTGACTCAATAAAGGAAGTGATAGCCCTCACTTTGCATGACCTGAGCAAAGATGTTAACCATAGAAGGTCCTAGCCGTGGTGGCGAACCTTTGGCACTCCAGATGTTATGGACTACAATTCCCATCAGCCCCTTCCAGCATGGTCAATTGGCCATGCTGGCAGAACTTCGATAAGAAACCAATCCATAACATCTGAGTGCTATAAAAGGTTCGCCATCCTGACTGTGAATAGTTGAGACCAAGGAGAGTTACCTGGAGGTCTTTGTCTCCCACTGCCTAGAATTTGACATCTTTCGCTATCTTTAAAAGAATCCTTATCTCCCCCTCCTCTTTGCTCACCATAATCTTGTCTCAACCTCTACCTTACTACAGATTGTGACTCCCTTCTGAGGCCTGGAGTCTTCTCCCCATCCTCACAACCCCCAGCTACAGCCTAATGGGGGAAAGGACCCACCCAGAACCAGCCTTCCAGGCAATTGAGTCTCTCCCCACCTCTTGTCAGATCGTAATCGGAATGGGCGTGGCACAAGAGGGTTTGAATGAGCCACCTCTGCTAGGCAGTTGAGGCCACCTCCAAGCAGCAGCCCAATCTAGGGAACTGGGGGGCCCCGCACGCGCTGCAGAGCCAGCCATCGCTTCCGGGTAATTGAGCCCCCCCCTCACGCCGCCCCATTCAGCTCTGCGTTCCAATTAGGGCGGCAACACGTGCGAAACTCCCCCTTCCGGTTCTCTAAATTTCCTGGCATCCCGAGTCAGACCCTTTTAAGACAAAGGGGTAGGCGTGCAAAAGGGTCCATGAAATCAAGAGCAATTTTAGTCGCTCCTCAACAGGCTGGGACAGAGTGTGTTCAGTCTTGCTGGTTGACAAGCAAGCCTAAACACGTGGGCACTGAGTGTTCGGTCCGGAGACCCCCCCCCCCCCCTATATTTTTTTCAACTTAATATTCAAGACACTGAAAACCTTGTCGCTTAGTCCCGAGTCGAGTCTGCGAGCCAAAACACTGGCAGGAGCAGACCGGGACGGATATTGTGATTAAAAAAAAAAAAAAAGTAAAATGATCGACTGACTTGAATCTAGTTGATCTTTGTTTTAAAGAAATCGTGGTGTTTTGGGGGGGGGGGGGGTGGACAAAAACATGAGCGAGTGGGAGGCTGTGGGGCGGCCCTCGGGGGCGCGGCTCCTGATTTATTGTGTTTCCAAATCTACTTTCGTGAGCCGCGTGTGTGTCCAACACCATCTCCCCACGACTGTGGCAACAGCGTTAGCTTTTCGGAAGACGCAGCGTCTCTGCTTTCAGATTTATCTGGCTTTTTAAGACCCTGGAAAGTTTGGGCGAGGCGTTGCGCAAGAGCTCCTGCTTCGCGTGCCAAAAGGGTTCGGCTTTTCGGCCTTGGCATCTCAATCCAACTGCAAATGCCCGATTTAAAGTGAAACTGACGAGGCGCCGCTTCTGCATATGCGCGCGTTCAGGGCGCAGTTTAACTGTGGCATATACCTTGCGCAACGCAACTCTGCTCGCTTCATTCGCACGGTAGTCCTTGTGCCGCAGCAACGGGGAGCCGCTATGCACGGGTTACAGTACTGTTCAAACGAGACGCTGAGCCCATGCAAAGGCGCCTTTAAGGGCAGGGAGGGAGAGGGCGTGTGCTTCGATGGAGGCAGATGGAGTCGGATCTCCAGAAGGCTCCACGTGTTGCTCCTCACGTCACGACAGCCGTGATACATCAAGGGTATAACGGAGACAAGCGCCAGCGCGACGCCCGGACCCGAACCTCCCGCTTGCAACCCAGAGAAGGAAGGGGTGACTTTGCAGCTCCGTCCCTCTCGTGGGAGCCAAGCCTCAGAGGATAGAGCATCCCTGGCCACGAGGTCAGCACCGACTTGCCTCCGTGCCGGGTTCCGCGAGGTCTGCGAGTTTATCTGGGGATCTGTGGCTCCGCCCCGAGTGTCGAGCGACCCCGCCTCCTCTCTCTCGCCCTCCCTCGTCGAGCATCACCCGCGTTGTTGGGCTTCGTTCCAAGCAGCCTCCTGCGGCTGGCGAGCGTGCGGCGCTGCACGGCTGCCATCTCAGGCGATCAAGGCGGGCTGGGTCAGGTGGCCTCCCACTCGGGACTGGAGTAAGAACCGGGCGTCTGGGGCTGTGCAGAGTGCTTTTTGCTCCGCGCTCGACAATGCAGTGTGCAAAGAGGAGCGCAGACGGAGGGGGGAGGGGGAATCCTACACCTACGCTGAAGTAAATCCGTTTGCATTCAATGGGACCCGCTCCCAGGTAAGTGCGCATTGGACTTCCGTCTCAGTCTGGTCCTTAATAAAGCCATCAGTCTGTGGGGTGCTGGGAAACCCTGTTAGCCATTCCCTTCTCAGAAATGTCTTTTTAACCATACTGAGCTCAGGGTAGCTTAAGTGAATGAATGAGCGAGGGTTCAGCTCCATGCAGTTACCTTTGGCTGTCATGACTGCTAGCGTACCAGAGCATTTCTCCATCCCCATCACTTGTCTCTTCTGCTGTGTGATGTTTCTGGTATCTGAACTGACCCCAAAACAGGATTGGCAGGTTCATGATAGTTACTCAGTTTGGAGAACTGGATGCTGCAGTGCTTAAAACCTGAGTATGACTGGGAGCCAAAGAGCTCTTACTCTGTGGTTCACGGATCCTGGCCCTAGCCAATCTAGGATGTCTTGTCTACTTTTTTGGTGTTTGTTTTTTATGCTATGTTGCATGTAAAATTGTTTAAATGTGTATTTTTGTAAGCGACTTTGGTGTCCCTTTGGGAGAAATGGGCTAAAAATATACCAATTAAGGATGCACTGAACTGAAGCGACATCCAAAGTGACAACCCTGACCTTATGTCTTGTGCCGGAAAGGAAGCTGAAGGAAGACATCCTAAATTTGCCTGCTCAAGTTTTTCATTCAGATTACAGGCTTGATTATTTCAACACCACAGTGGCAATGGAGAGCATGAACAGTGACCGTGCAAAGTCAGGCCAGTGCTCCCTTCAGACCAGCATCCTGTTTCCAACCATGGCCAGCCACACATCACAGAGAACACTACAAGTAGGGAGCAGAAACTCCTCAGCAACTGACAATCAAAGGCATTCTGCATCAGAACCCAGATGCCTTATTCCGTTGAGAGGTATACGGACAGCAGTATATCTGTCCTCTATAAATTTGCCCAGTCCTCTTTTAAATGCATCGAAACCAGTGGCCAACACCACATCTAGTGGCAGTGAGTTCCACAAGTCAGCCATCAACTGTACAAAATACAACTTCGTTTTATCTGTCTTGAATCTAGTGCCAATAGTTTTCATGGGAACACCCTGAGTTTTCTGATTAAGCATGTGGAGAAATCTCCCATAGAAGATGAAGGAAAGAAGAGGCTGGGCTAGATAGGGAACACTTCCCATGTTCAATATGGGGAGGTGTAAGCTATTAGAATATGGAAGGTCGCTTTTTCTAACACATTTTTATATTTTAAATTGATTGCAGAATGTTATCCAAACACTTGAAATGCAGTAATTTCTTTTTTAATTTTACAATTAATTATTTTTTTAAAGTATTCCTCTGGATGGATCGCTGCAGAGAGACACTCTAGGGCCATCTAGACAGTATAAATATAGCCCACAGAATCTTAATAGGCTTGCTCCTCTCTGAGATACCACTTAATGCAGGCCATGCTACAGATTTTTACCATTTCGAAAATCCAAAACAATGTAGAGCCTTCTGTTTGGCCACATTCAGTGTGATTCCTTTAATTCAGTTTTATAATATGCTATTACTCATGTGGAATAAGGCTAGGAAAGGGTGTGAAAGTATTCTTATTGCCTGGCTGTAGAATCTCTAGGGCACTTTGACTTTTACCCTCTCTCCAGAAGGGAAGTGATTTAGCAAATAAGGAAGTGGGGCTTTAAGGCTTTAAAAAGGGTAAAGGCTTTAAAAAGGGTAAATGACCCTCTGCAAGCACTGGGTCATTACTGACCCATATGGGGTGATGTCACATCACAAACTTTACTAGGTAGACTATGTTAATAGGGTAGCTGGCCATTGCCTTCCCTAGTCATCTACATTTTACCCCCAGCAAGCTGGATACACATTTTACTGATTTCAGAAGGATGGAAGGCTACCTGAAACCATCTTCCTTCGGGATCGAACTCAGGTCATCAGCAGAGCTTTGACTGCAGTACTGCAGCATACCATTCTGTGCTCATACTTTAAGACTAAGGCCCTATTTAAATGTTAGGTTTTTCATTTACATCTTGCTGCAACCCATTCAAAGCAGCTATGCACCCTCCCTTTGCACAGTAGAAATCAGGTGCAGTGTTGGCAACTAAGCTCATAGTTACTTTGCACAGGTAGCTGATGAAAAGAGAGACTTTTGAGTGTGGATCCCACAGGTAAGTTATTTTCCCTTGCCGCCATTGTGTTTAATTCAGGCCACAATGGACTAGCCCCTTTCACCAGCACTCACACTCAAAACCATTATTTCCAGACTTCTTTAAGGGAAACTATGAAAGCCAAGCAAGCTTAGTAGTGCCCGGTTGGTTTCAGTGAGTTTAGAAGGGTATAACTCTGTTTAGGATTACACTGTAAATCTATTGGGTAAGCATAGACTGAAATCTACTCCTTATTACATTGCTTTGCCACTGACTTGAGGACATTCGTGAATGGAAAATTTTATTTACTTCATTTGTACCCTGCTTTTCTACCCAGTGGGTCCTCAAAGCAGCATACATAATTTTCCTCAATTTTATCTTCACAACAACCCTTTGAGGTAGTTAGGCTGAGAGAAAGAGGGCCTAAGCCAGTGGTTCTTAACCTGGGGGTCAAACAACCCTTTCACAGGGGTCACCTAAGACTGTCTGCATCAGTGTTCTCCATCTGTAAAATGGATAAATGTTAGGGTTGGGGGTCACCACAACATGAGGAGCTGTATTAGAGGGAGGTTGAGAACCCCTAAGCCAAGGTTACCTAGCAAGCTTCCACAGAAGAGTGGAAGCCTGGGTCTCCCAGATTCTAATCTAGTCTGACACTCGAAGCACTACTCTAGGCTGGCTGTTAGTATCAATGAATGGCCACTTAGCAAATCCGGAGCAAATCCAGTCGATAGTTATGCATGCAAATCTCACTGAAAATGGACTAAGCAAGAGGAGAATGTTTTGAATAATAAATGCTCCATTCTGTTGGAAACTTTGTGTGTGTGTGTGTGTCCTTCAGATGTCAGTCACCTCCTTACAGTTGCAAAATGAAATAAAAGTAATCAGACCGGTTTTCAAAAGGTATACAAGCCAGGCAAAGCTGGGTGTGGGTAGAAAGAGAGGCCTGCCACCCGGCTGGGCAGAAAAGCAAAGATCCAGGCTCAAATAGTTGTGGTGCTGTATTTGGTTTCTATGGGTTGCATACCTGCATATATAGAAGATCACAGACACGTGTAGCAGTACAAGACCAAGCGCACGCACGCCAAGTGTTTTCCAAGGACAATCCCCATTGTTTGGTTCCTCAGAAATTGCAAGCCCTGTACGCACATCACAGTGAACTCACATACATCTGTTTGTAAAGAAGAGCCAATGCTTTAAAAATTAAAACCACGGATAAATTGGTTTAATTTGTGCATTCATCCATACATTGAATTTAACCGGAGAATTAGTCAATGTACGTACGAAGAAAAATCATATGTTGTGTTAATTCACTGCCTGTGTGTATGTGCTACAATCCCTGCATTGTCCGTGGATTTTTTGTGTGTAGATGTCATCATTTAGAAATCAGCTCCCAGTCTGAGAGCTTTAAAAGCTTAATTGTGAATGGGAAGTTAACCCATCCCGCCCTTGAACACTTAAAGTATATATAGTGCACAGGCTGCCATTGCTGAGGCATATTTTAACCCATCAATAACCTTTTTAGGACAACTGTATTTTTCTGCTATACCATTAAGAGAAGACGAGTTTGGATTTATACCCCACTTTTATCAATTGTAAGGAGTCTTATAGTGGCTCACAAGCTCCTTTCCCTTCCTCTTTCCACAACAAGACACTTTGTGAAGTAGGTGGGACTGAAAGAGTTCTGAGAGAACTGTGACTAGCCCAGGGGTAGGGAACCTGAGGCTCTCCAGATGTTCAGGAACTACAATTCCCATCAGCCTCTGTCAGCATGGCCAATTGGCCATGCTAGTAGGGGCTGATGGGAATTGTAGTTCCTGAACATCTGGAGAGCCACAGGTTCCCTACCCCTGGACTAGCCTAAGGTAATCCAGCAGGCTTCGTGTGTAGGAGTAGGGAAACAAACCTGTTTCACCAGATTAGAGTCCACCACTTGTGGAGGAATAGGGAATCAAACCTGCTTCTCCGAATTAGAGTCCACCTCTCTTAACCATTACACTACACTGACTCTCAAGAGCAAGATGCCCTTATATAGTGGCTTCAGTGGCATAGCACCAACAGGGCGGGGGGAGCATGATGCCCCGGGTGGAGGCTTGGCAGGGGCATTCCAGGGTGGCGCTACAGCAGGGGCGCAGGATGCGCGCTCCTTGGGCGCAGTTTCTCCTTGCTCTGCCTCTGAGTGGCTTGCAAAGATAAGGAAGATAGTGGCTTGCAGAGGCCACCTGGTGAGCCTCATGGTAGATCCTGAAACAAGAACTTTCCTGTTAGCTATTAATTATAGCACTTGTCAATAAATGCCATATTTATATTTATAGCACTATATATTTATCGCAGTATACTTATATAGCACAAGTCAATTTAAATTTTGGGTTGGACCCAACCTGTTTTTTTCACTGGTAAGAAAGAGCCCACTGTTTTGACCACGAAGAACATGAGGATCATGTGTGGTCAAAAGCCATGTTGACCCAAGACTTGAGGAAGAGAATTGTGTAACACTGACCAAAAAAGCTGGATGAATCCAATATTCAACTTTCTGCAGAGAATTCTGGGGGTGCTACTGTAAGCCTTCACCCTGCTACACAAACACCTTAAAATACCAACCTTGTAGCTGGTGCAGGCAGATCAGATCTTTCTACAAGCGCCATTTGTTTATAGAGTCCAGAAATCCTGTGTAACATTAGAGGATGTGGGAAGGGCAAGGGTGCTGGCTCATAAGCCTTGGCACCTGGATGTGTGTGCTGTGTTAGAATGAAAATTGGCACTGGCCTGCCTCACTTCACAAGGTGAATGAAAGGCCAGGACAACATTCCTCCTTGAAGGACAGCTGGTTAACTGGAGCCTTCATTCTCTTGCTGCCAAGGCAGGCTAGAAGCTACAAACCTGGAAGGTCAGACCAGTCCTTGTTGGCACAGAAAGCTCAAGTTCCCTTTCCAGTGGGTAGAAGCGGAACCCAACCAGGGAGGAGGGGCAGGCTGCAAGCCCATCACCACCAAAATCTCATCTCTTTCAGACTTGTACATATGGAATAGGAAAGTTAATGAGAGGCATTTTTCAGGCTAGTTACAGGGAACAGATGCCAAATCAATTTCAGGCCTACAGTTGGCCTGCTTGCAATTGGCCAGTGGCACCACTGGGAATGGACCTTAAAATCCTTGGCGTGGGCTCAAGGCTCCGTTGCCAACTGGCCTGGAGAAAAATGTCCTGACTCTTTCTGGAGTCTCCTTCTTTGGAGGTTTTTAAACAGAGGCTGGATGGCCATCTGTCAGGAGTGCTTTGATTATGTGTTCCTGCATTGCAGGGGGTTGAACCTGATGGTCCTTGGGGTCTCTTCCAACTTTATGATTCTATGATTCTTTAATCAATGCTTAAGTTATAGAATGGGATGGCTGAAATGTTCCCGGGCAAGGAAGTAAACCACATCACCCATATTTGCTTCAGATCAAACTGATATTAAAAGGACATTTAGAGGAACCACTTAAAAAGTTTGCAACAGTGCTCAAGACTCTTGTATTCCCCAGTCTCAGAGAGTGTGGTTTGCTCAATCTGGCCATGATCCTACAGGCTAAACCATACCTTACCATACAAACTGTAAGGTCAGTACACTTCTGCATGGTTGGTGGTTAAGAGTGGTGGACTCTAATTTGGAGAACCTGGTTTGATTCCCCACTCCTCCACAAGCAGCAGACTCTGATCTTATGAACCAGGTTTGTTTTCCCATTCCTCCACATGAAGCCTGCTGGGTGACGTTGGGGTAGTCACAGTTCTTTCAGAACTCTCTCAGCCTCACTTACGTCACGTCTGTTGTGAGGAGAAGGAGGGAAGGAGTTTGTAAGCCACTTCGACACATTTTATGGTTGAGAAAAGCAAGAGTATAAATCCAAACCATTCTTCAGTTCTTCACTATAAATTGGTCTTGGGAGGAAGTGATTTCTGGGGTACCCAACAAGGCCATTTCCTCATGATACTCTTGCCCTCCCCCCAAAAAAAGTTCAGAAAGGAATTGCAGGAAGAAAGCCCATACAGGCAAAAGGGCCGCTTCTCTGTAAGCTTACATATGCACCCACACGTCCACACCCCAATCCTTCCAGAATGTTTTGCAATGGAAAAGTAGCCACCAGGCAAATATGGCAGGGGGCTGCAGGCTGCACAGTCATGTAGCATGTCAAAGAGGATATCAGGAGCAAGCTTGGAAAGGGGGGAGAATAATGCAGAAAGCCCATTTGTACACCCAGAAGCTGCTGTTCCAGCCCTGCAGCTCTCTCAAGGCTATCAAAGTGGCTCAACCAATGAGGAGACGAGGGGCCAGTAACTCTTACGTGAAGGACATTTGTCCCCCTACAGGGCTCAACTTGTTAAGGTTGTGAACCTCCCAAGTGGGGGCTGGAGATATCCTGGGATTACAACTGATCCTTTTGTATTGTTTGTCTAAAATATTTATTCCACTTCTGGAGCAAATGGCTGCTTTGGAAGGTAGCCTGCATGGCATTACACCCTACCAATGTCCCTTCCCTCCCTAAATCTCACTTTCCCAAGCTCCACCCTCAAATCTCCAGGTGTTTCTGAACCCAGAGTTGGCAACCATAGGCTCGAGCCATTGGCAGCATTCATTATGGGCCGCTTGTGGGAACTTGAAGGGGCCATCTGGAAGAGCCCAGTGGGCCAAGAAGAATGAAGAGGAAGAGGAAAGTCATGGCCTTTCTCCAGAACTCCCTTCTGTGATTTTTCTCTGTGATCCTCTTTGCTGTTTCCCCCCATTATTCTTCCAACCCTGCCAAACAGCCTTTCTTGTGCAGCTGTCAAAAGTGAAATCTTCTGATCCAGAAGACAGTTCCCTTTGGAACAGAGAGATATAAAACACACACACCCCACCCCACACCCCCAAAGAATACTGGTGTCATTCAGAATATCTCTTCGGTGCGTGACATTTGTATGGGTGGCTACGGTGACTGAAAACAGAGCCATCCAAACAGATCCTGAACAACTGGCACTGGTGTTTTCAAAGAAGGATCCCAGATCTCTTGATTATTTATTTATTTAGCCTAGAACAACCTGCAGCAGTCTTCTCTCTTCCAGTTAACCCTCGCAACAACAACCCTGCAAGACAAGATAGATTGCAAGAGAGTGACTGGGCCCAGGTCACCCTTCAAGCTTCATGGCAAAGCAGGGATTTGCAGTTGGGCTTGCCAGAGCCTAGTCCAATGTTCTAACCATTATGTCGTGCTGCCTATTTCCAGTTAACTTCTGGACTTAAAGATACATGGAGAGAGAAAAAGAGCACCCAACATAAAAGCGAAACTCTTCCCATACAGGAGGAAACCCAGCTCTTGCTGGCTCACTCACACATGCCCATATATCATAAACCCAACCTTAGTTCTCACCTGTAAAATAGGAATGCATATTTTTCCCCCAAGGGGAGAATACAGTCCACCAGGTAATTTCTTTTTGACCTGTGCACTGATATTGATGGTTAGAAAATTTTGCTTACATACTTTAATGCCATTATGCCATAGGTTTAGGGTTGTCTGATAGCCAATTCCTCTACAGACTGAAAGCCTTCTTGCTTTAAAAACCACTAACATTCTCCTTTGCCTAGCAGGCATATGGATGTATTGGGTTAAGATTTTTCTCTTTTTCCTTTCACATTGACCACATTCTAATACAAATGAGGCTGAAGGGTACTAAATCCTACATACACTAAGGAATACCACAGTAGGAGGAGCTTTGCGATTCTCCATTATTACCGGTAGCCCTGGCAGTGCAGGAGCCAACAGGTGATCTGCAGAGCAGCACTCGACCAGCATCATAACCAGATACAGCTCTGTCCCCACCCACTTAAAAAGCATCATAATGATGAGTTGATGAGTTGTGGAGAACTCAAAAGCTGGACGGCTGTTCTATGTCATTTTGGTTGGTCCTCAGAAAAGGTGTTAACGTGACTTTTGCTTTGGACCAATACAGTTACCCACAGCTTTGTAAAAGGTTCAATTTGAAGCAAATGGTTTTGCCTCCTCTCCCTAAGGACAGTGTTTTTCTCATGATAACTGAAGCCTGTAATTTCCAAGTAGTGCCTAATATTGCCCAGAAGGGAACATAACTCTGGATGAGCAGTGTCAGACCATTGTGATCTTATGTAACCACTTTTGTCCTTGGTTCGGCAGCTTTTTTCAAATGGGAATACAGAACTCTCTCTAACTCTGTGTGTTAAATCAGTATCATCTCTCCACCCTCCTTCTTGAAAAAAATCAGTAAACAAGGAGAATGGTGATTAAACAACTTACTCAATTGCCACACACTGAGTAAGAAGAAGAAAAATGGAAAGATAATCCTAATTTCTAGATCTTTGGTTAAAATCAAAATACACTACATGCGGGATAATCATTTAATTATAACTAATTTAATTATAACTGCCTCGTGGTGAGCTGTGGTACTGCAGTCAAAAGCTCTATTCATGACCAGAGTTTGATTCAGGTAAATCGGCTCAAGATTGACTCAGCCTTCCATCCTTCAGAGATTGGTAGAATGAGTATCCAACGTGCAGGGGATAAAGTGTAGATGACTGGGGAAGGCCGCGGCAAACCACATAAACAAAGTCTGCCTAGTAAATGATGTGATATAACAACACCTCATGGGTGAGTCAGGACCCAGTGCTTGTACAGAGGACTACCTTTACTTTTTCTTACTATTTAGCTGAAGCAAAGTCTTTGGTCCTGGCCAAATCACATTCATGCAAATGAAAACCAAGCATGTCAATCAATTAAAATACATCCAGCTTTATATTTATATTTTATATTTAACTTTATATTTAACTTTATATTTATATTTAACTTTATGTAAACCTTATATTTAATTTACCAATTAACTAATCAGAAGAAATATTATTAAGCCTTAACAGCAGGTATACCTTAAAAGCTATTAAATTCCAGACAAATACATGCATAAACAATCAACACATTCTTGGGGAAATCCTTCTCGTTAATTTGCCAGGATCACTGAGTTGCCAACTGGCCTGGAGAAAAATGTCCGGTCCCTTTAATAGAAATTTAATGCGTGGAACTGAAGCATTTCAGGGCACAAAGATAAATAACATCACCTGATAACATCCTATTAAGTCTTTATTAAAGGGACAAGCCATGTTTTTCATGCCAGTTGGCAACCCAAGAATCAAGAGTTATTTACACTGACATCATCTGAGACCCAAACTTCACAATCTCTTTGGCAAGAAAAGCACCATTTTACCTCCCCAATAACTAATGTGTTCTAGGAATCCTTATTAAATGGAACCATTTGTGGCATAACAATATGGGAGGGAGTTTTTCTTATTGTAATCACATGCTCCTTTTACTAGTGTTTAAGGTACAACACAACTTCTTATTGTTACATAACATAGTAGCAGAAATTAGAAATACTTCTGCCAGAAATGGAGAGGCTGGAAATTCACATTTTAATAGATCTAACACCACAGCCTAAACCAGAAATATCTGGAACACAAGTTTTAAACTGGCCACTCTAGCCTTTTGTTTAACAGCAACTTGGTCTACAGCAATTTTCAGATGATATTATTTACCTCCATGCCATGAAAAGCTTCAACTGCCATTAAACCTCTTTTAAAGGGGCAGCTGGCAACCTTAGCTATACTTGAATTAAAATCTAGCTTGGACATACCATCCTGGTTCTGTTATCAGAAAGAACCTCTCCAATATCGTTTTGCAGACTTCAATTTTACCTGACATGTTTAAAATTCCTCTACCTCATATCCTTTTGAAGAGATAATGGCACAGTGATTAGAATACTGAATTAGGTCTACAGAGACCTAAGTTTAAATCCCCACTTGTCCATGAGGCAAGTTCTTTGTAAACAGATACACGGATTAATCCAAAGTTTATCACAGTTCTCCCCAGGCAAAGAAGAGAAATTAGGTTGCATTGCATATCTGGGTTCTATTGCTCCTTTTGCTTAAAAAATTCCTTAACTGATCTCCACAGTGTCTTACTGCAAAGCTAAGGGGGCATAAAAATTCCTTGTGGTAAGGGCTGTGCACGAGTGCACAAACAAAGCTTTCATCTTGCAACAAGCTTAAGGGTCCAGAAGCTTGTACCAACACTGATACAAGTGACCAGAAAATGTGGTTTAATTACCAACAATACATTGATGGCCAACTGTTGGCTTCTCTTTTGAAAAGTTACCTTCACGTGAAACTATCCCCAAACACATGAAAAAATTCTGCTGACAAGTTAATTACCTGTTTATTCTAGAATGCTGAAAAATTGCATTGTGTACCCACGTGCATTCCTTTCAGAGTCTTGATTTTGCAACCGGGGAGCAAATGCAAAACCCCAATTAATTTCTTTCCCCCATTCACACACACACACAAAACCCCAACCAGATATGATTCCAAGTTAAAAACAGTATCCCCTCACCTGACTGAGGATCTCCTGGTCCTTCTCGTCAAATTCTATTTCGGCCATCGTTTCCAATCCTTTGGAAGCAACTTTGAACAATGTGATGACTGGTCTGTATTTCCCTCTGGAAGGACCTGCTCAGGATGATGTCAGTGCAGAGAATGCAGGAACCATCTATGACTCTCACTGAGACAGACCCAGCAACGTCAGGGCTGAGGTCACTGGCTGTGCTTGTGGGAGATAAAGATGGAATCATAGCAAGCAGCAGTCTAATCCTGGAACCGAGTGGCGAGCAAGGAAGAGAACCAGCTCATCTCTTTGCTAAAAGAGGAGAGCTTGTCTTTGAAAAGAGGTTCCAAGGCAAAGAAGTTCTTACATGTGATGGCAAAGTCACTGGCAATTTTTTGCACCCTGTGTATATGTTGCACCTTGAAGTGACACTTGGTTTTCATTGCAGCTTGTGCAACTGAATTTTTTTGAGGCTGCGTCCAGATACTTCAACTGGAGGACAGTAAACAAGGGAGGGACCATAGTTCATGGCAGAGTGCAGTATGCAGGCGTCTCATGTTCAGACCCTGGCATCTACAGTTAAGGGATCTCAGGTGGCGGAGTTGGTTGGGAAATTATTCTGTCCAAGACCCTTCAGAGTTAGTGCCAGCCACATCAGACAGGTTGGGGCTACCTAGGCCAATAAGATGACTTGGCAGAAGGCAATTAATTCCATAAGTTCAAACATATAGTGCAAATATACAGTGTTCGTTTAGCAAATGATCTGCCATTCTAAAGTTTAAATGTACTGGGCTACCAGGTGGCAAAGCTGTCCATCATTTTATCGCATATGTAAACAAGCTTTGTAACGTGACATTTACATTTTCCCCATAGCTTTTATTAGCCTGAACCGGAACCTAACTGGAAAAAATTTCTATCATCCCAGACTCTGAACTGGAACAAAGCCAGAACACTGAATGGAGTGATTCTCTCATTCTGTTATCACATTACAGTTCGGCTGAAACTAAAAGACTATCCAGTACCTCAGACCCATTGCATGCTGGTAGTTAAACCCAGCCAAATCCCAATACCATTGCATGCAAATGAGACCAGTTAATGGAGAATATATCTTTTAAAGGCTATTTGCCATAATTGTTAAATGTAATCTGTTGGGGGACAGACGAGAGGGAAGTCATCTTCTCGCTCTGCTTAAAGTTTACCAAAAGTGGATAATATTGGGAAAAGAATGCTGGGCTATATGGACTTTGATCTTACCCAGTTCAAGTAAAACTCTTTCACTGGACCAATTTCTACAGGTATATTTTACTGGCAAACCAAATGAAGAATTCTGCATCGTTCCAAAACCCGCATCGTTCCAAAAAAACCCCAAATTATCCTGAAGTTAGTGATAAACAATGTTTAGCAGTTATCTGACAGCTCAGCATGTTCAAAATGCTTTCCACACATTTGCCCAGTAATCATTTAAAATAACCTTGCAAGGTAGTACTGTATTGTATTCCCACCCAGCAAGGGAGGAACAGAAAGATAATGGTTTGCCTATCCTCAGCTGGGATCATTCTTAGGTATCTTTTAATAGATGACCCAGTTTACAGGTGTTTACCCACTCAGGCTAGGATTGTGCATTTTGCCCTTAGGAAGAGGCAGCAGATTCTACAGTCAGATGTCTTTCTTTTTTCTTTTTTCTTTTGGTTGTTTTTGAAGGATGCTTTGCCAAGGAGATGCATTGAGAAATTAATTGGATTTTTTCTTTGTATTTTCTGCATCCTGCTAGGTATGCAAAGAAATGAATACCCACAATTTATGCGCACTTTGTCAAGCCTGGATCTGCCCATATAGCTTCTCCTCTAATAGGTACAGAGCAAGGAAAGTGGAGGGGGTGTGTGCCGGCCATGTGTTCACTCACGTGGTTCATTACGTGCCATCTAAAGCAGATAATCAGCTCTGCATCTCATGTGACTGCAGGCTGCCTCATTCAGAGTTTCCAGTGGCCACCAGCCCCTCCCCAAAGGCTGGAGAGGAGGTGGGGCAGTGACCTCAGATGGCAGATGCGGCAAGGAGGAGGCAGCAGCGATGCCCAAGAGCCATCCCGCCTGGGCTCCCTGGCAACGCATCTGCCCAAATTCTGTCTCCTTTCATTCACTCTGCTAACTACGTGATCTGAAGCACACAGCCAAGCCATTTCCTCTCCCCTGTGCAATGGAATGAGCTGTCAAGAGGTTTAATGGGAACCAATGGTGACGGTGCACTATTAATTCTGCCTAACACAGATTATATAGATCACTGGCACCGTGGACAGCAGCAGCAACCCCAGAATAAGTCAGTATCCTGAAATGACCTCCCTTAAAGCAAGCAGGTGTGAGACAGACGACATGTTTAATGCATAAGAGATGAAGATAATAGTATCTACGGGACTGACAGGTATAGTGGTGGCAAACACAAAGGTAGGCAGGGTTAGTCTAGAAAACGCTCTCCAGCTTTTTTAAAAACATCAACAAGGCCAGGTAATCTGTCCATAACAAGATCTACCAGTCCACGGCCACATAGCCCAGAAAACCCACCACAACTTGTCCATAGCCTGTTTGCTCTAAGGTGGGTCATTCCAAGAGAATGGCTTGTTGCGGAGAGGTGCTACCTAAAGAAGAATTTTGTGTCACTCCAAAGAGACTCCCATCTCTTCATCCATAATCTTTTAAAGCAAAAGCCATTCTACATACTTTTGGAGAAACAGACCAAAAACATTCTTGCAAAAGTCAGAAAAAAGAAGAAATCAAACCATACCAGAAGAGGAACTGGTCTTGATCAGGGACAGAACTAAAATGCTTCAGATTTTACTATAGAAGTCACTATGGAATACATATCGAAACTGTAGAAGATAAAGGAAGAAGAGGATGGTGCTGCTATCAAAAAGACAAAAGGCTGGGAAGCATCACTGGTGGAACTGTTTTAAAAGTACATATCAAAATTTGTCACACTCTTCATGATCACAAAAGTTTGTCAAGGTGAAAGGCAGGCAGAATTTGGGTTAGCATGATCTTTATCTTCTTTCTTTTCTTTTGTGTTTTTATTTTTTAACCAGACCTTTGCGGTTCACCATGAAGTGGTGGCTTGGGCATGGAACTATGTACAAAGCAGAAGTTCAGAAGGTGGAACTCAGTGGATCAAGGAGTGAAGACACCAGAAATGCTCTGTCCATCCAGTGTACCACTGTGTGTTTCCGGGTCTCCCACTACTAAAAGGTAAATTCACACTTGATATAAGCACATTATATGTAAGCCCAGCACAGTTCTGACTCCAGTTATTGCTCAGTGGGGCTGTAGCTTGATGAGAAAGCACCTGCTTTGCAAGCAGAAGACCCCAGATTGGTCCCTGTTGTCTTCAGTTAAAAGGGTCCCAGGAAGCAACCCCATTGGGTTTTCAGGGCAAGAGACATTCAGAGGTGGTTTATCATTGCCTGCCTCAACGTTGGCTAAGAGAGTTCTGAGAGAACTGTGATTGGCCCAAGGTCACCCAGCAGGATTAGTATGGAGGAGTGGGAAATCTCCAAATTAGAGTCCATTGTTCTTAACCACTACACCATGCTGGCACTCTAAAAGAAGTAGGGGGGGGGTGTAAAAAAGAGAAGAATTATGAAAAGAATAAGAGGACATGATATTGGGTTTATAGTTACAGTATTAGTCTGTAAGTAAAACAAGTCCTTTTACTTCAGAGCATCTTCTTATACAAACATTTCTTGGTAAACTAACCAGATATCTTGAAAATGTATTGTAATCTAAAGTCTGATTAGTGTGCAGAGCCACCCAAATAAATGGATGTTCCTAGGGAGTAATGCCATGTAGTTAAAATACAGAAGGGGGAGCCCAGAAGAAGAAAAGTTTGGATTCATATCCCCCCTTTCTCTCCTGTAAGGAGACTCAAAGGGACTTACAATCTTCTTTTCCTTCCCCACCCCCCACAACAAACACCCTGTGAGGTGTGTGGGGTTGAGAAAGCTCTGAAGAAGGGTGACTAGACTAGCCCAAGGTCACCTACCTGGCATGTGTTGGAATGCACAAACTTATCTGGTTCACCAGATAAGCCTCCACAACTCAAGTGGCAGAGCAGAGAATCAAACACGGTTCTCCAGATTGAAGTGCACCTGCTCTTAACCACTACACCACACTGACTCTCCACTACACCACGCTGGCTCACTAAAGGGTTCCTTTGGTTAATCGAAAAAAAATTATTTGCCCAGAAGGCTACCCTGTCATTAATGAGGTGGAACAGAAAGCAAAGTCATGTCAAAAGGAAATATAAATAAGACATTTAAAGAAGTAACATGAGGACACAGCAACATTTATTGCCTTTTAATCTATGTGTGCGTTGTAATAGACATGATTTTCTTATAATCATACCATAACTATTGGGGAACAAGAGTTCTAATCTAATCAGTCAATTATGTCAATGTGTCATAAATTTAATACTACCAGTAATAACAGCCTAAAAGACCAAGATATACTGTGTAATCCAATGCAGAGTATACGGTATATCCTTCCCGAGTTATGGTATATCCTTGAGTCTCCTGTAGGAGAGAAAGGGGGGATATAAATCCAAACTCTTCTTCTTCTTCCCAGTCTGTTGACATCAGCGGATTTAGAAAGTTGCTTAGAATTACACTGATATTTTTCTGCAAGGAAAAGATTTGCATGTCAGAGAGGAAAAAAGAGAGTAGAGGCAAATTAGTGAAGATGCAACCTGGCCAGGGCTAAGAGATCAGGAGCAGGCTGGAAGATGATAATCTCCCCTCAGTCCTTTCCCCCTCTTGTAGGGTACAAAAAAAATCAATTTCTCCAAGTTATATTAGTCTGAGAAATGAAAAGGAAATCCATTCATCTGTTGTTATCACCCTGGAATTACCCTACTCCTCTACATCTCTCTCCGCTTTATGCTTATTGTTCTTCCATTGCAGCCTGCCAGGTTGGCGGGAAGGGAGAGAAAAACCATGAGAGATATCTCAAATGCATGTTTAGACCCTGGCTACCTTGGAGCTTTAGATGCTTTGTATGATGGATTTGAGGTATTGAACCTTGGTGTAACCTGGGGAATGTAGGTTTAAAACTTAAATGTTATCCACTTAGGGTAGACAAATTCCCTCTTCTTGGCAGTTTTACCTTATGCCCAGAGAAAATGTAGCCCAGTGCAAAATTTGAGTTTTCCGCTCCCCCCTGCCCCACCCCCATGGGCGGCCACCCTCCCCCATCATGACCAAACAATTTATTTGCACCGGGTCTTGAAATCAGTGTATGGACCCAGGGGAAGGGAGGAGCGATGTGGGGGCAATTTTCCCCCCCATGTGACTAAATGGTCACAGCCCAGGGACACTTGGGCCCGTATGTTCCCCTGGGCGATACGCGTATGCCCCTGCTTATGTCATCAGAGCCACATACCCTCAGCAACTGAGGTCCCCTGGATTTCAAAATTACTTGACATTCTGCACCATTGTGAGTCAAGACCTGAAGGCTTTTGCGCTTGCCAAGATTATACCCTTGATTCAACCTTCCACTGTCATTTCAGACCAATACTGTAATACCTGGCTACACCCAACTAAGGGTCATGCTTCAGAGTTACAGAACCTGCACCTGGACTACAGAGGTCTCTGAATTATATTTTTGTACTCATTTGTAAGCTGCTTTAAGTCCCCAGTGAGAAGAAAAGCAGAGAAGGGTTTAAATAAATAAATAAATATAGCCTTACTGCTGGTGAAGGGAGAGGGTTCAGAGTCACCAGACTGCTTGAGCTACCTAGCGAGCTTGTGGCAGAGGCAGAATATGAACTGGGAGCTGCAACTCTGCTCAGTGGCTTTTTAAGCGATGAGACAATCATGAAGCAAAGGCAATTCGGAACAACACCCTCCGGGCCAGAGACCGGTAACTTTTGACAGTGCAAGTTCCAACAAGCAGACAACAAATGGATCGGGCTCTGCTGCAGGGAACTGCCCCAGCCTCATGCTTGCCTGGTCACCGCTTGTGCCATGCTGTGTCTCCTGACACAGACACATTTACACTGTAGCAAGGAGCTGGGAGTTGTGTAAGGTGTATGCGGCATTAAGAGTAACTGAAAGAGCATGTGCATATTGAGCAGCACCAGGGATGGGCTTTGATCCAGATGAGGCTTCTGAACTTGGGAGAGGAAATTTCCTGTATCCCCAGATGCATTTGTTTACTTATTTATACCTTTCCTTCCTTTTATCCTCGTAACAACCCGATGAGGTAGGTTAGCCTGAATATGTGACTGGCCCAAAGTCATCCAGAATGCAGGGCAGAGTGGGGATTCAAACCTGGGTCTCACAGATCCTTGTCCAACAGTCTCACCACTATAAGCCAGGGTCTAGATGGGAAATACTCTCAATACCTTCCCCAGTTCTTAAAATATATGGCTAATGACAGTGTATCTGAACACATGCAGAGTGAATTATCTGTTGACTGGAAACAAAAAGGATTCTCATGGCATCTAGACTTGCTACAAAATAAAGTGACTGTGATAAAGACCCATTTCATACATTATCTGATACACGAAGTGAAACCTCAGTCAATGGAGAGAGGGAAAAAAACCTGAACAGAACAAAAAGATATCAAGTATAAAACAATCTCCCCAGTTATGTTAATTTAATGTGGAGTGAGTAAGAAATAAGATCTCTCTTTTGCTAATGGAATGAAACCTACTGATGAATTCTAATTCAGGAGTCTCCCCCTTGAAATACCTTTGTTGAGGAATGGGGGCTTCCAGTTCAGTAGCAAAATGTTCTGGTACTTAGAAATATCCTCCTACTGGTTTCTAAAAGATGCCCGTTTTTACCCAACAGAAGCTTCTGGCATAATATATTACTTAATATTTAAGGTGTCACAAGATTCCTTTTTTTCGGTCTTGCTGTAACAGACTACCTCAGCTCCCCACTCTGAAATTTCTGTTAACTGAGTGACCCCAATCAGCCAGACTGTGAATGGGAGGGGGGCATTGCTAAGATGGTGTGAGCTCCAGCACCTCTTTGATTAGAAACTGAGGTTAGACCTATAGAGCAGGCTGGGTGGAAGGCAGTCAGAAGAGGAAGACCTATAGCCAGGAAGTGGGGCAGCATGAAACTTATATTCAGACCAACAAACAATTGCTTTCAAGATTCAATGAAAGAAAAGCAGCAACAGTGCAGAAAACTTGGCACTGATCCTTCGCAGTATTTTCTGTAACATCAGGCCAGCAAAGTGGAGACAAGAGACTCCTAAAATATTTTTGAACATTCCGCGGTGTCATAGTAGTACAGCCAAATGTTAGACGCCAGGATAGAGGTGAGGATCAGCCACTCTTTAGCTTTTGTTATACATTTGTAATAAAGAATGTTCCCAGAACTTACTTATCTAAAAGTTACCATTCTCCAGCAAAAAGATATCAAAAGATATGCTTCAACATGAAACTGAGCAATTAGAATTTAGAGGTTTGACATACTCCTTCTGCCCCCCCCCCCCAATTTGGAATTCCTTAGCTGCTTTAGTTATGGGCCGCCCAAACAATGGGAGGGGGGGCATTATTTAACAACAATTGGGTACGAAGCCACAGTACTGCCAATCGGCAGCACAGGTGCCAGGGAAGGAGGAGAAACTCCTTTCTCTCCTGGCAAAGCCCATTGAGGGATATGATTTACTCCACCTTTTTTAATTGTGTAAGTCTGCACCCTTGAAGCAGGGACGTTCCCAGTCCAAAGACATTTTTGGGAGCCTTGGAATGCCCCTGGAATTCCCTTCTCCACACCAGCATGGTCTCCTGCAGCACAGAAGTGACAGCATGGAGGAAACTTCTGGTTTCTAGTGCCATGGTGCTTTGCAGTTGAGGTAAATCCCTCTACACCGGCATCCATGCTGCTTTGTGAGGCAATTGTGGTACTGGTGCTGGCGCAGCCTTTCCGCCACTTCCAATGCAGCATCGGCCGCCGCCACCACCTCACTTTTTCTGGGGCTGCACAGTGTTTTAACAAAACCTAGGAATCCTTAACTGTTAAAGGCTTAACTAAACTGGAGAGATTGCAAGTTTTATGCTATTGCAAATTGTTCCTCACTTTCTTGATCACATTTTGTTCTACCCGGTCCTTCCTGTATTTGTGGCCCTGCTGTTTATTTTTTTTCATACCATCATATGTAAATGTTGGCCCATCACATCTTCATCTGACAAAGCAAGCTGTCACTTTCAAAACCCGATACGGAAATATAATGCGAAGGTTTCATTAAAGTGCTGTCTGTTCCCTCAAATCCTACGAACAAAGTCATTTTGGTGGTGGTCGCTTTTTCAGCCAGCTTCCACAAAGCATCACAAAGTCAGCATGTGCTCCTTGGAAATGATTTCATAAGGAAAGCTGACATCATTAATACAAAGGTTCCAGAATGGGCAGCAAGAAGACAGTCACTCTTCTTTGCATCTTCTGTTGCCTCACACAACTAGCTTCCTCCTAGCTTTCCTCGAGGTGCATAACTTGTAAATTCCAGAGTGATGAAAACGGCCTTCCCTGTTCTCCCACTGCCCCAAATTGGGACACATGATGTAATTTAGTGTCTGTCATGCTGTAGTCAGTCAGTCAAGCTAACCAGGAAAGTTCAGCATGGCAACAACACTTTGCTTTAAAAATTAGGTTAATACTGTCATCAATAACGTGGCTAGAGTTCAACCTAAGTCAGCAAATGTTGTCGTATATGCTTCTATTTTTTACCTCAATATTTCTATCAACAGGCTCACAGAGTGGCTTTTTGAATACAGAGGAATGTAAAATAAATCAAATATATCGTGGTTTTATACAATAAGTCCAAATTATATGACAAGTACAATTAAGGGGTTCCAGTTTTTTAAGAAGCGGTAGCTTGAAAAACTGCTTCAATAAGGCTTGTTAATTTCTTATTTACCCTAACTATTTATAACTTCTATTCTGTTCGAACAACACTTTGGCAGCTACAAGGGTGTTACTAGGCTATTTTTTTTAAGTGCAATTAAGGTTGCCAACTGGTCGGGGGGTGGGGGGGGATATCCCATCCCTTTTACACAGATTTAATATGCCAAAACCTGCAGTTGAAGCTAAATAACATCTCCTGATAATTGCTGCAGATGAAACTGATATCAAAAGGACATTTGGAGGGACCAGTTTACCTTTGACAGAGGCATAAAGTCATGCCAACAAAAACATGGTGCCAACTGTATGCAGAAATCAAGGCCCCCCCCCCCCCCCGCCACAGCCATGCCCATGCGGCCTGAAGCAGCTCAGGATGCCATCTACAGATGCAGCCAATAATCTCTCTGGGAGATTTTGGGCTAATGTGGAAAGCACAATTGCTAAACGTGCATCACTTTTCAAAGAATAACAGCTGAATTTTCCAACACTCGGAGGCTGTATTCTGATTTTAAACTGCCAGCTTTCCTGTTCCTCTCTGCCCTCCCATAAACTGAATGCAAATCTAGAGAGATTTCTTACCTTCAGAACATTATATTTATCATAATTTCATCTTATTGTCAGATTGTGCCAATTGGTCTGTGATTTTCTAATTACCAAGACAACCAAATATGTAACAATACAAAATTGTAAATTTGCACAGTGTCATTAAGGAAGCATGGAATACATTCATCTACCCTATAGTGCCCAGAGGCTCTTCCTAAGTAAGAAAATGCTTATTACAGCATCCCAGAGAAATGTGCTGTTCCAAAATTCTTCCAAGTAAGCCATTGCCAAAGGCATGCCAAGGCAAATCTGAAGAAGCGATGGTTCGCTGGCTGGACTTAAAAGGAAGAAAAGGCGCTATAAAAAATAGGGGATTAAGCAGAAGCACACTTTGTTCATTATAAAACAAACTGAAGCCATCAAGACTGTCTCTTGAAGTTTAGCCAGACCAGATACCATTTAGCCCAGAAATAGACCAAAAGCAAACAGTGCTTTGGTTCAACAACCTCTTCGAGTTTGCCAGAATTGCTCAAGTCTCTTCTTGGGAGTCTTTTTATTGCCACAAAGAAATAAGAGATTCTGCTTTCCTAACTCCAGGGTGTACAGTTGCCAACCCTCAGGTGAGAAATTCCTGGAGATTTGGAGGTGAAGCCGGAAGAGGGCAGGATTTGGGGATTTCAGTGAGGGGTATAAAGCTCTACAGTCCACCTTCCAAAGCAGCCATTTTTACTCATTCATTCATTTGTTCATTTACTTTGGATTTATATCCCGCCCAATCCCCGAAGGGCTCTCCACTCTCCATTTTCTCCACTTCCTGCTCACAGACTGCAGCCGCAGCTTCCCTTAGCCTCTCTTCTGAGCTCTGTTTTAGAGAAGCATCTCAAGGACAAGCCTGACACTTGGCAAAGTTTAGAAAGGAATGAAACAGTAAAAGGCTGCTATAGGAAAAGGATAAAAGAAAGATACAGGAAAGGAGTGAAAGGGAGATGCAGAGTGAAAGACGCAGATGGATGAGCAGGGAAGGGACCCGCCTAATGGGCAGGATACTTTCCCCCATCATCATATGATCCCAAACAGTGGTGGGATTCAAACAAGTTAACAACTGGTTGTTTACAAGCACCATTTTAACAACCGGTTCTGCCGAAGTGGTGCAAACCGGCTGAATCCCACCACTGATCCCAAGCCACAGTCACATCAAGAAGCATGTGCCAAATTTCTTCTTGTGAAAACTACGTTGCTGACACCTGTTGGGATAAGTGCTCCTGGTAGTTGGAGATTACCCCTTATCGTAGTTAGCAGAGCGGCACGGGTGGCTAGAACACAGCAGAAGCCCTTACCTCGTGTGCGTGCGTGTGCGTGATGGATCCCAATGTGCGGCAAGCTTACACAAAAGAAAGCCGGAGTCAGTTGTAGTTTCTAATCTAATAAAAAGAGTATTTATTAGTGAACTCCATTCTGGATAGAAAGGTAGGTAGATAGAGTCACTATGCTATCTTAATCTAGCTGGATGGAGATGGATGCGAGGAGCATCCATCCTCTCTCTAGGCATGGTAGGAAGAAGTGGGTGAGAAGGGGTCGAGGAAGAAGCCGGAAGGAAGGAAGTCCCTGAGAGTATCAGTCTAACATCAAAGGGATAGAACCAGCATGATAAAGGTGTCAAATCCCTAGGTCCCTATCTAGCCACTAGCTCTCTAGTAAAACCCCCTCTGTAGGTTGAGGCAGGAAGCAGCGTAAAGTCCTTCACTTCCAACAACACCCAGGCAAGGACAGATGGGCTGCCTGAAGGCCAAAGTACAGGGAACAATTTCTGAGTATATCAACTCCCTATGTGTTGTCATTTAGTTCATGCAAAGCTAAAGTTGCTAACTGACCCTAGCCTAGGGCGAGGCGGGGGTGGGGGCAGAGAAGATCCTGGTCCCTTTAATTGAAGTTTAATATGCAGAAATCTTCTGTTGAAGCTCTCCTCAACAAAATCACATGATCTGATAATTGTTGCAGTTCACATTGATATTAAATTAAATTGACATTATATTTAGAAGTTACCAACCCTATGAGCAGTTTTTGCCACATGCAGGATAAGCTTTTTGCATGCTACCCCTTAGTCATATTTTTCTAAGTATTTGCTGTGGCAACAACAACATGCTGCATCATGGGAATGGTGACATTTGGAATAAGTCATTGCTGATCCAGTACTACATTCCTCTGTCTCCTCATACTGCCAAAGTTAGCACCTTCTAATGAAGTCTGTTCATACGTTCCTGCTCAAGTCACAGCTCATTCATACATAGACCTTAGTTGATGCCCACTTAACCTTATGATTACTTGAGGTGATGCTCACTGGCAGCTGAACATGTGAACTGACAAGCATTGCATTTGGCGTAATAGAACTTTTCCTATCTGCGACAACCCATTCACACACATAAGCTGTCATATGCACACACATAAGCTGGATTTCTTATTCTCCGGGACTTGTTCAGACATAAGTAAGTCTGAACAAGTCCCAACAAGTAAGAAATCCAGTGATTTACATACATATGTCAATTGGCCATATGCCTGTAGAAGATCAATGTGTGTTTCTGCAGCGCAAAAGTTTCAGGTTAGTAACAGTCTGCCCTGTTGTAGCACTAGAACAACTTAACTGGGCACCAAAAACTTGCCAGTCTACAGAACTGCAGCAGCTGACCAACAATGCTAAGAATGTACCCACACCTGCTCCCCTCCTCCCCACGTCTTGTTTTATCTCCCTGTCTCAGATTTCAGCCAGTAGCTACTACTTTTAGTATTCCAGTTTGCAGAAGCCGAACCTTGAAATGTCTTGAATGGATAATATAATTGTCTCCAAGTACTCCCCTAGCTTTTAAGTAACTGACTGCTTCCGATAACATTTGGTTTCTTTCATTTATTGACTTTTTGAGAGCAAATAATACCGAGGACTGTCAGATTTTCAGCTGCTCCACTAATCAAATGGCCATTCAGAGATCAAAGGCAAATTAAGCTATCTTTCCCTGAAATATGACAAGGTGTACACAGGCAGCAGCAACTGGTGTCAATTGCAAAACAACTATTTACAGGAAACCCTTTAGTGATCTGCCAATGAAATGGTGAAGATTCTAAGCCCATTTTTTTTAAAGGACTAGACAAATTCATGGAGAAAAGGGCTGCCATGTAGCCATTAGCTTTGGCAGCCAATGGAGCCATGCTCAGAGGTAGTCTACCTCTGAATACCAAATTGGGAGAGACAAATTGGGGGCTGTTGACTTCATGCTTCCCAGAGGCATCTTTGTTGCCACCGTTGGAGACAGAAAAGCACTATCTGTGAGTGGATGAATCAATTTCTGAAAAGCACTTGGTGAAGCCCCAGAGACCGACTCTCTGCCACAGGATCTTTGGTCTGATTAGTTCATTCATGTATAGACCAAACTTCAACTAAAAGTCCCCTGGCAGATTATAGCACAATAAAAATTCATTAAAAGCCATTGAGATACCAATAAAAATCCAGGAAAAATCAATAAGCAATATAAATAAACAACATGCCATAAAAATCAATACTATGCAATCTTTCAGATGTGTCAGTCCCCCTGCCTCAACCAGGACAACTGGTGTTTCATCTATATGGCATAAGCCAAAGATGTTCTCAGTGTAGGAAGTTTGGGGTAGGGGCTAAGGAGATGTTTAAGATCAAATATGAATGTAGCTTCAGAGTGAAACAGTTCAGTGGTTAGAGTGCTGGACTAGGAATAAGAAGACTGGTGGTTCTAATCTCTTTTCAGCCACGGTTGTTGGGATAAAATTAGGGGTCATTAAATAAAATTTAATGGAGTCACTGCAAACTAGATGATGAGTGAGATGAATCCCTGCCCATTACACAGAAGGTCAATTCATTCATTCATTCATTCATTTGCATTATAGCCCACCTTTTTCACTAAGACATGAGGGGGATTACATGGTTCAGTTACTATCAACAAGATAGGACATCCAATAAACAGTGCAATAGGACTTGGACTGAAAAAATCTAGAACCAAGAAATATGTAGTTTTTAAAAAAAAGATTTTGGGCCTATCGTTCACTGTAAGTTACACTGAGTGCTCTAGAGACATTACAACTTACCTAGCTCAACTATTTACTAGACATAAAACCCCCTCCTTTGTGTAACAATTCATTTTCATTTTCCTTTCCCTGTTTTCCGAAAAGGGCACCTGGGATGACCCTCTGACCACCTGAATACCAAAACAAAATTGCTATTCAAGGGGAAAGGCTTTAAGTAAATGTTCTCTTATTACTACCAGAGGAAACCCAGTCACTCAGTCTTTGTCCTTTACTACCTCTTATCACTTAGATAAGACTCAACCCTTTCTTGCAATATCTTGCACTTGTCATTGACTTAGCTAGAGAATCCCTTTGACAGAGATTCAAGGACAACACAGGTTCACCGCCAGCAAAAGGGATGAAGCTATCGGAGTCTTTGCAAGGCTGTTCTCCAATCTGGAATGGATTTGTGGGGAGGGGGGAGGGGAAGGGACACTATCATCTTGTGTCTGGAAAACTGCAAGTAAAGTTGAAACAAAATATATATTTGGCAAATAGTTGAAGTGTGCCAAAATTTCCAGGTTTGAACTCAGAATTACAATTTGGGTACCTTTAACATAAAAAAAAATGTGTACAGCTTGTTGGAATCCTTCGCTTTGGCAAATAACATGGAAGAGCTCTGATAAGCTGAGTTGCTGTGTGTCCACTATAAATCACTTTTCACACTAATATCAGTAGGGCAACTTACATGGAATTAAGAAGCAAGACATATTTGTACAATAAAACCATCTCTAATTTCTGCTCTGACCATCACCAACTGACTCAACATAATTGAAACAGTTGTTCAGTGATAGAAGGAGGAGGAAGATACGTTTGGATTTATACCACCTTCTTCTCTCCTGTAAGGAGACTCAAGGTGGTTTACAAGCTCCTTTCCCGTCCTCTCCTCACAACAGACACCTTGTGAGGTAGGTGGGGCTGAGAGAGTCCCTAAGAACTGTGACTAGCCCAAGGCCACCCGGCAGGAATGTGGGAGTGCGGAAACACATCTGGTTCACCAGATAAGCCTCTGCCGCTCAGGGAATCAAACTCGGTTCTCCAGATTGGAATCCACCTGCTCTTGACCACTACACAACGTGCCAAGTCTCTTCTAAAAAAACTATCTCAGAATTATGGCAGAAGACCCGCAAAGCAGAGATCAGGGGCAGGCCTCCTTCAAAAGGCTGCTTCAGAGCCACCCTGCTGCTGCAGAGAAGACTCACAGTGAGTGCAGTTCTAAACAGAGTACCATGAACTGAATCCCACTGGCTTTAATGGATTTACAAGGGTGTAATGTTGCTTAGGGTTGCACTGTCACTCTTATAACCATGCATTATACTTCTGATTGTGAGAACATCTGCCAAATGATCTCTGGCAGGCAAATGCTAAATGAGGTATTGAATACCATGGTACAACTGAATCCTGTCCAATCTCATACCACTCAACTAATCAGTGAATGTTTCCTAAGAATTTTGAAGAGATTTAGAGGGAACAAATCCACTTCAGCTCTACCTGCAACTTTTTCTGGCAGGTACAACAGGTGCTCAAAGTGCACTTGAACCTTAGGAAGTGTATGGAGAGGGAACGTCACTGATTTCCTTTACTCAGAAAGTCATAGGTCCTCCTCCCAGGCCAGTTTGCATACAAGGACACCTCACTTTAGTAGCAAAGGCTGCTGTGCCCCAAAGGCAAGAGTCAAAAATAGATGGGGCCGTGCATGAGGTGAACAGACACAGACACACTTACCTCCACACCTAACAGTCTTCATGAGAATGAGAGGCCTAGCTGAGTATGGAGAAGCCACACACCAAATTGCCAAATGTTTTATCAGTCACTTCTGTTGCTTTACATATCAATACCTGTCTAGATCAGGTTGCTGTTATCTTCCTGCTGCAGAAAACACCACCTGCTGGTTTCTGGGGAACGAACTACTATTAAAGCAGGTCAGGAAATGGTTCTCTCCCCATCTCCCCACCCCCAACCACCAGGCTATCTGAATCAGACATACCCATTGTATATTCAGTTAAACTGTCTTAAAAAGCATGCATCTTTCTTATAGGAAATAAGCTGCTTTGTTTTTTAAAAAATATCCCCACTATTATGAAAGAAGGAATCTGTGCCAACCCTGAAAAGTAGAAGTCTATGCCAGGAGGGACACGTCAGCTTTCACCCACCCCAAAGGAAGCCGCTGCCTGAACTGCAGGACGTGCTAAACTACATGTGTGGAAAATGCAACAAACTGAAGGAAGCAGAAGAGAGATACATTTGCCAACAAATGACCTACAGTACACCCTTGGAAATGAAGGCAATTGCATAAGACCTAGTGATCATAGTTCCTCACAATCCTTTGCCTGCATTTTGGAATTAGCTGTTGCCACCTGAGGCACAATCTGTCTAGACCAAAAATACAGCTGTAAAAAATACGCTCATGTTTATAACTCTTCGATTTGTCGTTTAGGCTGGTGCAAAATTGAAAGTATGGAGATAAACACTACAGGGCCATGCTTGTGCTATACAACCCTGGTGAACTGGAACAGAACTCCTTGCCATCAAGAACAATACCACCACCACCACCCCAAAAAACCACCACCTTAACTGGAAACAGATTCAAATAAGCAAATAAGCATTTCAACAACCAGAATCGCAGAAAGTTATTTCAAAAGCAGTAAGAAGAGGTTTCTTTTCGTTTTCTGCCTCTCATCTGACCTGAAAGTGTTCCTTCAGGTGACTTCCAGAGAAGAAAAGGCAGCTAGAAATAGGGGGTCTTGGTTTCAGAGTTCTCCCACTCTTGACCCACAAACGGTTTCTCTCAGATGAAAACAGAAAAACAGCTAATTATGGAAATTACTGTGCAAGTTGCAAATTTCTCTGACATGTGAGATTTCAAACAATGAATACAGCATGATGGTGCGTGTGTGTGTTTTTACAGTCAGAAACATCTAGCTATTCTCATTAGGACCTTGAACTATTCCTCATGAGTAAGATTCCAGGAAGAAAAATAGGCTTATCAAAGATCCACAAATGAGCAAATGAACCTGGATTCTTTATCAGTGAGTTGAAACTCAATAAAAGTACAAGTAAGAACATAAAAATTGCCTTACTAGATAAGATCAAGGTCTATCAATGGTAACTCTTATCATCTGTGAGTCAAGTGCAAGCCTGTGACTGAATTACATACTCTTCTTGCTTTCTCCCTAGTATTGAGTATGCAATTAGTCTGCCTCTGACCAAGGAGGTTCTCATGATCTTTAATCTTGAGAAATGTGTTTAATTCTTATTAAATAATAACTCTTACTAAAAGCCATCCAAGCTACCCAGTGTGTAAGTTTTATTATATATCAATAATGATACTAATCTCTGTTTTGTATTAATCAACACTTTGGAAAGTGATATAACTATTAATTTACTTAGACCAGCCATTCTCAACCAGGGTTCCCTGGTACCCTGGGGTGCCGTGAGCATGTCCCAGGGGTACCGCAGCAACACTACTGCCCGCCCCCCTCATTTTTGTGGTGTCTCCCACCGGTGCCAGCAAGGACATGGAGCTGGCCCATGGGGCAGGGCCTGCCACAAGGTCAGCAGCCGCCACCACCCACAGTGCTACCCTTCACCCTGGGAGGGGAAGGTGGGGGGTGTGGCAAGCAGGTGCAATGGGAGGGGAAGGTGGAGGGTGGCGGCAGGGGTACCGTGAGATATGAAGAGTGAGGTCAAGGGTACCCTGACCTCGAAAAGGTTGGGAAACACTGACTTAGACATTGGTCAAATTAGATTTAGTAATTTCTATTTTTTGTTTGCTTGCTTGCTTATTAAAACATTAATATCCTGCTTTTCCTCTTGGTTCTGGGTGGCCTACAATAATTGTCAAAAACATGTTCTGTTAACATCAAAAAGCAAAGCTCAGACATTTCCACTACCCCTTTCAAAGATACTTGCCTCAAAGCCATTTTGAATCCCCAATGGGAAAACAGGCAGGGTATAAATTAAGTACATAGATAAGAAATATCATCCCTTCAAATATTTAAACATGGCCATCAAGTCACCCCTTAACTTTCTCTTCTCCAGGCTAAACATATCCAGCTTGTCCCTAAGCCTCTCCTCATAGGGCATGGATTCCAGACCTTTTACTATTTTGGTCAGCCTCATCTGGACATATTCAGCTTGTCAATGTCCTTCTTCAACTGTGGTGCCCAGAACTGGACAGAGTATTCCAGGTGAGGCCTGACCAATGCAGAATAGAGTGGTACTGTTACTTCCCTTGACCTAGACACTATACTCCTATTGGTGCAGCCCAGAATTGCACTGGCTTTCTTAGATGCCACATCACACTGTTGGCTCATGTTCAGCTTGTGGTCTACTAAGACTTCCAGGTCCCTTTCAAATGTACTGTTGTCAAGCCAAGGGTCGCCCATCTTATATCTGTGTGTTTCATTTTTCTGCCTAAGTGTCGTACCTTACATTTTTCCCAGTTGAAATTCATTTTGTTTGTTTTGGTCCAACTCTCTAATCTGTCAAGGACATTTTGAATTCTGACCCTGCCCTCTGGGGGTATTAGGTGCCCCTCATAATTTGATGTCACCTGCAAATTTGATTAGCATGCCCTCTGTTCTATCATCCAAGTCATTATCTCTCTATCTCTCTGCTGTTATGATATGCCTATAGGGGTGGTTTGTCAGTGAGAATTCTAGAGAACGGGAGGTAATTCTTAGCAAGTTTTTCATACAAACAGAGAAAAAGAACGATGAGTTAGAAAACCTAGTTTTTTAAAACTTCAGTTTGCGCTGGCACACAGCTCCAGTTTATCAACAGCATACAGATAAGCACAATGATTGTTCTTAATAGCTGTAATTGGTGATAACAGACAGGCCTCTTTGCTATGGTAATTTAGCACCTATGGAGAGTGAGAAAGTTATCAGACCTGTTGAGTTTCTGGCTAACGCTATCAAGCCTGATGAATACTAATCCAGCCATTTCCTCATAGAGATTCCTTTTGAAGTTCCTTTTTGTTGAAGAATAAGGGTTTTCAGGTCTGCATGTGTCCTGGAAGCTGGAAATGTTCTCCTGCTGCATTTTGAATATTGCCAAGAGCCAAATATGTGTTGAGTTGACCTTTGAAAGGATATCAGACAGTGCTTTTGGAAAGTTGAACTTAAACCCATGAAGATTATGCTGCAATAAAGGGGTTAGTCCTGAAACTGCTCCAAGGCATTTATTTTCTTCTTCAAATAATACTGTAAGGTTATAAACACTATAACAGATTCAAACTTCACACAACTAACAATTTCACTGAAAGGCCGTTCAGAAGGACAATATTGTCAACGTATGCCAGAAGGCCTGCTATCAGCTGCTCTTCCTGAGGGACACAGTTCCTCTATTTTAGGCAGGAGTCAAAAAGGCTTTCTGCTGAATCTCCACCAACTGAATTTTGGTTAATGTGGAGACCCATGGGAACCCCCTTGCTTGGGCTTCACAAAACTCAGGGAAGGTGTTCTGGACAGAGATAGGCCTTTGGAAAACCAAAGAGAATCTTGTCAGATTCTCTTTGGTTTTTCAAAGAGAATCTGACCTACCTAAAAGATCTTCTGGAGCAGCTGTTGGAGTAACGTAGAGCAGCTGGAGAAATCCACTTCAGTGGATGCACGAAGTGAAAACTTGGAACACTTAAACAAGGGGTGTCTAACTCCGGTGCTTCAGATGTTCATGAACATCTGAAGCACCAGAGTTGGACACCTCTGACTTAAATGTTACAAACTACTCCTCTAGCCCATTGTTCATGTTCTTTTCTCACCCTCACATGTATGTATGCGTTTCACTTCATGCATCTAAGGAAGTGGGCTTTAGCCTACAGGTTTCTTGGGGGAAGGGGTTGCTTTTTGGCCATCTAGCTGCAGACAACTTATGGCGACCCTGTAGGGTTTCCATGACAAGAGACATTCAGAGGTAGTTCGCCATTGCCTGCCCCTGTATAGCCACCCTGGACCTCCTTGTGGTCTCCTGTCTAAGTACCAACCTGGGCCGAGCCTGAGATCTGAGATCTGACAAGATCAGGCTAGCCTGGACCTAGGGTTGCCAGTCTTCAGGTAGCGGCTGGAGATCTCCTGGAATTGCAACAGGTCAACAGAGAGCAGTTCACCTGGGGGCAACGGCTGCTTTGGAAGGCGAACTCTATAGCATTATACTCTACTTAGGTCCCACCCCTCACCAAACCTGGGCCTCTTCAGGCTCCATCCCAAAAGTCTTCAGGAATTTCACAACCCAGACCTAGCTACCTTACCTGGGCTATTCAGGTCAGGTCAAGAAAATTGTCTTTAAAGCTCCCCCCCCCCGATTGTTTTTGGGGGGATTGCTGCAGCAAGGCTGTTCATTGAGTACTTTGTATGAGTATTGGGGAAAGCTTATCCTGCTAAATTTCTCCCTAGTCACCTGTTAAAGGCACAGGCACAGCAAAGAGGGCAGTCTGTTAAAAGTATAGAGACACACTCAAAAGACACAACAACTGGTATGTGGCGCCCTCTACTGTCCCTTTATTGCTCTACTCAGATTAAAACTCATGGTAATAGAGTCTGGGAAACGTGGTGGGAGACCCATCTTTCTCCTGATGTTGACTGCATTGAATTATCTGAAAGAAAGATTCTTCAGCAATGACCTTATTGTGGCATTCTACTTCCACTGGTACTGTCTTGGCTTGTAGTACTTGCCCATCGTAGTTGTGGTTAATGTTACTTACTTAGCAGATCTTCAATTGCTATAAGAAACCACCCCTCCTGCTAGGGAAGAGAGTTAAAGTACAAACTATTTGTGCACCTGGAAAAAAAAACTGACTTGCTAGAATGTATCCCTCTCAGAAAGAGAGAAATGTTAGCAACTGTAGCGGGGGGGGGGGAAGGGGGGAGAGAACCAGGATATTTCTGATAACTGTCCAAATCTTTATTAGGATCTCCCAGTGTGGTGCTGGTTAAGAGTGGTGGATTCTAATCTGGGGAACCTTATATGCCATTAAAGGTTAAAATGAAATGAAAATGAATCTGGGGAAACAGGTTTGATTCCCCACTCCTCCACATTAAGCCTGGGCTAGTCGTAGTTCTCTCAAAACTCTCTCAGCCCCACCTACCTCACAAGGTGGCTGTTGTGAGGGGGGGGGGAGAGGAAGGCAATTGTAAGATGATTTGAGACTCTTTACAGTGGAGAAAAGCAGAGTATGAATCCAAATTCCTCCTCTTCTTCTTATGTCACTAGATTTCCAATCTGATTGTACTACTCAAGGTACCTCTGGTACTGCAGTAAGAATGGAGTTCACCAAGGCTTGTATCATTGTGATGGTCTTTTGAGATCTCTCTCAGACTGCAAATGGGATGGTCCCCGCATTAGTGTTCCCAATATTTCTGGCAAGGACCTTTCCAAATTGGTATTTGCATACCTATTCATTCCAGTTTACAGCAAATAGCCATGTCTGTGTAACCAAAACAACCAAAACAACAAAGAGTTTTGTGGAATCTTGAAACCAATGCTCATTACTGAACACATGAAGCCACCTTGTATAGAATCAGACCATCCGTCTATTGAGGTCAGTATCGTCTACTCAGTCTGGCAGCTGCTCTCCATGGTCTCAGGCGGAGGTCTTTTACAACACTACCTACAGGATCCTTTTAATTGGAGGTGCTGGGGATTGAACCCAGGGCCCTCAGCATGCAAAGCAAATGCTCTACCACTGAGCCATGCCCCCTGCCCTCTGTTGAAACATTTTGATTGGTCCTAGTAAAAAGGCGTTACTTGACAGTTACTTTTGAACTCATTTTTTCATTGAGTCAAGAACACCACCTGCAAACATTGAAGAGTCAGGACAGTGACAGAAACGCTGGCATGTGACTCAGCTCAATTGCCAAAATTCTTTCTTCTACAACTATTTATCTTGCACATGTGGTTGTTTTTCTGTTTTTGTGGTGTTTTGCTGCCACTGTACCTCTGAGTGCTTGACTCACGCATTCAGCACATGCTTTCTCTGGCAAAGAAAATCAGTGACTGCAGAAGCCTAAACGGACATGTGTCAGTTTGTGACTCAGGCCAGAAACCCCCTGTGCTAAGAAGGTGGATGCTGTGGATGCCACCATGCTATTTAGAATGGTGTCCTCCTCCGTTGGTATAGAAGCAGCGCTGCTGACCAGTCAGGGTTGCCCACTTTTGCCTAGGTTGAGAATTTCATCAGTTGCCTGTTTTCCCATCCTGGAAACCCCAGGAGGGAAGAAACATGTCTGGCATCTTCTTCTTCATCAGCAAGTGTTAGGGTCAGAAGAGGCCTGCCATCGTTGGAACTGGATAATGCTGCTCCAACCAGCCACTGAGTTGAGGGGAACATCGCCTACTATAGGACAGGGCTAATATTTCTGCTCGAGGGCTTCATCTGTGTGCTCCACTGGCTTGCCAGCATTTGCTTTCTTTCCAGATAGTCCTAATTCTGTGGCTTTTGCTTCCAGAGGAGAGGGCTGCTGTGCCTTTAAGAGGTGAGGCACCTCAAAGATCCCAGCTGTGTCTTTTCTCATCACATCTTTGCAATGATTTGGAGGGATTCCTCAGGGTAGTTTCTGAGTCTATTTAGCTTTGCCAAGAGGCTGCCAAGTGGTCTCTCTCTGTTTCTTCTGCAAGGCTTGTAAGTAAAGGGTTGGATTCTGTAAGGTTTTCCCCCTCCTTATAGCTTGGGGTGTCTCAATGAGGAGACTGTAACAGGTAAAGCTGACAAACCAACCTTAAAGTCTGACAGAGTTGAAAAGCCAGCAGTGAGGGGCCTGATACACTGAGGTGTGCCAAGGGTGATTCTGATGCTCTTAAACTATTGTAAATATGATTGAGACATGCTGAGGCCCTAAACTATGTCAAGTATAAGAGGCCTTATAGCATTACCCTCTCATACACACTTCAATTTAGAGGTCTCCTCAGAATCCTATTTGAGTATACTCAATGGGGCTTACTCCCAGGAAGGTGTTCTAAGAATCACACCATCCACTTTTTAAAAGTTATTATTTGGGGCCCCTCACAATCTGAGGCAGTGTAGCTTATTTGGCTTAGCCAGCATGATGTAGTGGTTAAGAGCATGTACACTCTTATCTGGAGGAACCGGGTTTGATTCCCCGCTCTGCCACTTGAGCTGTAGAGGTTTATCGGGTGAACCAAATTAGCTTGTGCACTCCAACACATGCCAGCTGGGTGACCTTGGGCTAGTCACAGCTCTTGGGAGCTCTCTCAGTCCCACCCACCTCACAGGGTGTTTGTTGAGGAAGGGATAGGGAAAGGAGATTGTAAGCCCCTTTGAGTCTCTTTACATGAGAGAAAGGGGGGATATAAATCCAAACTCTTCTTCTTCTTGTATATAAATCCAGCTCTGGTTGCAGGCAGGACTATAACTGTCACTCTCTTTCTTCTCTTTGACTTCTCCTAGGGAGTAAACATGGCTAAGGAGGCCCCCTTGGGGGAAGCCCGGCAATGGCCTCTGCTCTTGACCTCTGCGCCGGAGATTCTTGGAGAGATCCTAAGTGAGCAGTTTGGCCCTCTGCCCTTCATGGCACCCATCACCCGAATGAAAAGGAAGCCCTCCGGTTACTACTTTCCTACTGAGAACCGGGAGCAAGTCCTAGGCAGGAGACATGCTGCTAATGCCAAAGAAAGAGAGAGGGTAAGCAAGGGACCCCAGCTTGGTCTAGAATGGATGCTTATATACACTGGATATATACTGGATGCTTGGGTAAAAACAGCCAAGGCAGCTTGGGACAATCAAGAGTGGCAAAATAAAGTAGTTAACATTAAGTAAAGCAATATAAGAAACTGATGAATCAAATCACCAGTGTCTATTGTTGCAGAATAGTAAACCATTAAGCAGGCCGAGCAAAGACAGAGAGGGTAATGGATAAGGGAGAAAATCTAGGTAAACACATCAGCTTATTTATTATGTGCTTTGTTCATTGCTTGCTTTTCTCATTAAGACTTGAGTCATTTCAGAGGTATGAAAGTAATGAGATAAATGCAAGTATAATACCTACTAATGAACAATACAACACGCTGCTGAGTGCCCCCATATGATCCTGATCCAAGCCAAGTGTCATAACAAAATAAATCACTTGGCTTGCTATTGCCATGAATCTATAGTAATAAAAGAACTATCCTATTTGTTCATTTATGGCAGGCACAAGTCATCAGTGAATAAAGCTAGGGCACTCAAAACTGACCACCTATTTCAGGGGAGTTCCATAGCCAAAACTGAAAGGCATAGGGATATCCTAGCTGAGAGGAGACATCCCTCCCCCATGGTGTTTGCAAAGAGAACTAAGGATCTCTGCAAGGATTTCTCTCTAAAGCATAATTCATCCTAAAATAATTGTACATGTTTGAAAACTGACCACCATCCACAGAATGATGACAGAAGTTGCAGTGCTAAAAATGAAGGGGAGTAGGACTCTCTGAACCAGGTTATTTTCACAACAGGCAACATGTAATGAGAGCAATTTGTCATTATATTAAATCTTCAGTATGCTGTAAAATTTCTCTTTCAAATTCTGCCAGTTATCTTAACTTTCCTCCTGTCAAATTGATTTCCCTTCTCAAGGCCCAATCCAAAATGGGGGAAGGTGAAGGTAGTTGTGGAGGCAGTGGTGCCTTACGGCAGAGGTGCCTTACGCTGCCTCCTTGGGGCAATTACCCCGATGGGAGGAAGAATCTGTCAGCCAACAGTCACTGCGGTCTCTCAGGACGCCATGACGCAGCACGGTATTAATCAAGAGGGAAAGAAAACTGCCTAACATTTTCACAGCTTGGTGTCAGGCTACCATTATAGCCATTCTGTAGTCAAGACACTATGACAAAAAACAAAAGAAGATTGCTGTCTACCTTACTTCTGATAGTGATCACAACTGACAGCAAGTTCATACGTTCAAGCATTGTGGTCTCTGGTCATTTTAGGGCATTAAAGGTAAGGTCCAGCAAGAAACAAAATGTAGTTGGTTTTGGTGGGTTTTCCAGGTTGCGTGGCCATAGTCTGGCCTACCATGTTTCTACCATTTTGCCTGCCTCCGTGGCTGGCATCTTCAGAGGTGTATCACAGGGGGAAGTCTGTTACACACTATGTCTAGTGTGTAGTTCTTTAAAGCCAGAAGAACGTGCTGTTTGCCTAACACTGAACTGAAATCTTATAAGGCTTACCTGGGAATAAGCCTCATTTCACATTACAAGATTTATTTCCAAACAGGTATGCAGATGAGGTGGTGGTCCCAAAGTTACGAATAAATCAATCAATCACAGATTTAGGAAGATTTTGAAGAATTAGCCAGAGTGGAGGAAGTGGTAGAATTAGTTGTACAATGTAAAGCTAACTGAAAAAAATGCTACCACACATTGGGAAATGTAGTTGCTACGCTCCAGACAACTACTCTTATGCAAACACTTCAGGCTTCTGATGTGTTCGAGAAGCACAGCAGAATGCAAAGTGAGCTGAATGCCTGTCCAGGTGAAAACAGGTTATCTGTTAAAAGTACTTGGTGATTCTTCAATGTTGTGATACAGGTCAGAAAGCACTGACCTCCAGAACATGACTAATGATGGAAATCTAGCTATTTACCACAGGTGCTTGGTGGGATGGTCTCTTGAAGCTCACTAACAAATATTACATTTGCTGAGTTTCTGATACCTGCTGTACTACAGGAGTCCCCAATGTGCCTGCTGACACCTTTCCTGACTTCCACCAAGTATTTGTAGAAAGTGGCCTAGTCCAGATGGGACTTTTTGCCTAGCTGGCCATTGGAGATCTGATTGGCTGTGCATATTTAAAAAAATATTTCATTGCCAGCTGCCACTATTGCATTGCTTTCACTGTTTCTCTCACTCCTGTCTCTCAGAGTATTTTTTTACAGTTACCCCTCTTGTCCCCTGCACTTGAGTTTCCTCTCTGCATTTGTGTGTCTGGCTCCACCTCCCATGGCAACCATCATGTGGTTACACCCATCACCCAGTGTCAGATTTCCAAACCTGCCCAAAGGCTCAAAAAGTGGGGGACCCTGCTGCAGAAGGCCATTGCTTTCACATCCTGCATGTGAGCTCCCAAAGGCACCTGGTGGGCCACTGCAAGTAGCAGAGTGCTGGACTAAATGGACTCTGGTCTGATCCAGCAGGCTTGTTCTTATGTTCTTTTTCTGTTTAGAGACGGAGGGGGTTCCAGTTCTAAGGATGCTTCTCTTTCAAATATAAGTCCCTATATTCTATGATTACCTTTCCAAAGAGCCTAAACATCAATAGGAGGAGCCTGTAATTGTGGTGAAGACATGCATAGAGTTATTCTTATCTCTGCTAGGCAATTAAGTTAACTATGGGAATGAGGAAACAGCTCTCTTCTCCAGGCACTCAAGGACAGAGTAAACAAAGTAAAATAGATCGTTTTTTTCCTGGAAAGGGTGTAGACATTCAGAGTGATTTAGAACTTTTCAACAGATGTGCTCCCCTAGAGAATGAATCACTTGAAAAAAACAACAGACGTTATGGAGTTCCCAACAGCCATGAAGCAGGCTGAGATTATTGGCAGTGGCGTACCTACCACGGGACCGGGTGGGGACAAATCCCCTGGGTGGACATTCAGTCACGTGGGGGTGGAAAATTGCCCCCCACACCCCTCCCCCTTCCCTCCTTGGCCAGGCCCAGCAGAGGCAGCAGACGAACACCACTCGGCCCTGCCCCGCCGGCTCAGGTAAAGGGGGAACAGGGGCGCCATTTTGCCCCGCTACGCCTCTGCTGATTGGACACACCCAAAGCCTTTAACAACCAAGGGGTTCATACTGGAGCATTTCTGAAAACTCTGTTTTAATCTCTAGGACTCTTGAAATGGTGCTAGAGAATTCTGAGGCTTTGGAGATAAGCTGGACTTGTTAAATAATGCATACCAATCACTGCCTAAAGCAGGGCAAATGCTTGGAGGAAAAGCAGAGCAAATGTTTGGTGGAAAAGAGGCTATGAGCTTTAGTAAGCAGAATGCACCTATGCCTACCCAGAGACCATTTTGTTTCAACCTTATCGTATGCTTGTCCAAGATCATTGATGCAAAACGTGAAACAGGAGCTCTGCTAAAATTATTCTACAACAAAGGGGGACAGTTAGTAGCCCCAATTATTAAGACATTTAAGAGCAAAATTCTCTCACAGTTGCTGTATGGAGTTGAAGTATGGGGATGGCCAAGGTCTGTGATAGATCAGCTAGAGTTATACTACAAAATAAGTTTCTTAGGAAAAACATGGGACTTTCCCAGGCCATAGCTGCCCCAATGATTCGGATGGAGGTTGGCTTGCCTGCCATCTCCACGTGTGTTCACCTCAAATTATTGTTGTATTTTAGAAAGTTGTCTGGGCTACCTAAAAACCATCTGGTTATCCTTAGATTCAGACATATGTATCAAGAAAATAAATGGCAAAAGCTGATGGGTTCCATTTTATATCTTTATGAAAGAAAGTAATTTTTTTACCTTTACTTTCGGGGGTTGGGCGGTCTAACAACAACAACATACCATCGTTGGATGCATCGTTGGATGCAGTCAAGTCTTGGGAAATCAGCAAGATTCAAGATTGTGTCCTTAAAAAAGATGCATATTTAGATGAGAAAGAAGCTGTGAATACCAAAGCTGCACATTGGTTGGATGGCTGATGTATTTCCCCTTGTAACTTTTAAACTTGCTTCTTTTATGTTCTTAGCAGGTTTGATTAGGAAAAAACAAAGATTGATTTTAAATGCAAGATCTAAACTGTAATATTTTGTATTTCAGTATTTTAATGGTTTTATATGTTTTTGTTATTGTACATGGCCTATGGCTTAACACAAATAAATGATAAAGGAAAGCCATTCTTGTTTAAACATGGCCATGCAAATCCTGCAATTTGTGGGTAATCATTATTCAATATTACAAAATTCATGATTCTGGAAGCATCTCTTTTTCCAGCATCATGGCAGTAGCCATTGTTATGCTGACAGTAGCCTGCAGTATCCTGCATGTTGTGAGAGAGCGAGAGACAGGCTACTGGGGGGTGGCATTCTTGTGCCAATTGTGCAGGGAAACGTGTCCTGAACAGAGCAATAAAATAGCCCTGATGTTTTAAACAGAGTTCTTATCAGGGAATTAGTTGCTCTAAATGTTGACTCTAGATAACTTGGGTAAACTTTGGGATGGTGAAATTCACCTGCCTCCTGTTCTAAGCTTAGTTTTAGCAGCTGCACTGTTCTTAGAAGAGAAGTGGCAGGTTTTTGTGGTTTTTTAGAGTTGAAGATGGTTTTGAAGATGGGCTCTTTATCCGGATCATTGTTGCCTGTGGGAAAAAAAGTATTTTAAATTGTTTTCCAAATCTGATTCACTGGAATAACTCCGCAACAGAAGTGTTGTATATGTGTACACCTACAAGAAGCACAGCCTTTCACAACTCTTGACAAAACCACTTTCCCTTATTTCTTTGGCCTTGACTTTAGCATATCGTAACACTGGATGTAGGGCCTCTGCTAGATTCGAATGTTTGGAGTTGAATGCCCTGTTGCTTTTTTGAGCAGATCTGTGACATTTTGGTTATTTTTACAAATGAAATGTTCTGAGATTGTTCTGTCATGGTCAGACAGCTGACTCTGGCAACAGATTTTGAGAACTATGAAGTGTGACATTATAGGGACAAGGTTAGATCCATGGGTTAGACCCAACCTCCAGGTGGTTCCACCATATTCAAAATATTGTGGAGTGGGTGCACTGAGTAAATACAGCCAATCCACTTATACACCCTAAGGGCTAACTCCCTTGTCCTAAGACAATGAGACATTTAAATCTTTGCAACCTATATGGTAAGGTACTCTTTTAATCTCCAGCCTAAATGATGCATTCAGCTAACAATAAGTACTCACGTATAACTACAATATATGCAATACAAATATATACAACATGCAAATAGTCAAATATCAGTCCTTAATCATGTTTGGGTTTAGGCTAATCAAACTCTGGTAAGTTTGGTTTCGGAATTCTTTCAATGGAACAATACTTATAGTTCTAATATACAAAGCTCTCAAAGCTCTTCCTTTGAGGACTATGCACAGGGCATGAGAGAATGTGGTCAGCTGCAGTCTTGGAAGAGCCAAAGTTAAAAATTGTTAATACCTACTCCTTTGAGAGCTTTGTATATTAGAGCTATATAAATATACCCAAGCCCCACCTGGGTGTGGGAAGTTCTCCTTGAGATCCTGTGAGCTTGCTGGAGCATAGGGCCATCACAGTCCACAGTCTCCTCTTTCAGCAGTGGCGTAGTGATTAAGAGCAGGTGCACTCTAATCTGGAGGAACCGGGTTTGATTCCCCGCTCTGCCGCCTGAGTTGTGGAGGCTTATCTGGGGAATTCAGATTAGTGTGCACTCCCACACACGCCAGCTGGGTGATCTTGGGCTAGTCACAGCTTTTCGGAGCTCTCTCAGCCCCACCCACCTCACAGGGTGTTTGTTGTGAGAGGGGAAGGGAAAGGAGTTTGTAAGCCCCTTTGAGTCTCCTTGCAGGAGAGAAAGGGGAGGGGATATAAATCCAAACTCTTCTTCCGCAAGAAATGTGAGGTCACATTAGACATCCCTGTGATATCTCTAATTTCTGTGAAGGAAGAGGCATTCATGCTCCTCTAGAGTTGTAATTTGGAGGGGGAGAAGAAGGGAGTTGCACTGTGGGGCCATGGACATCTTCTGAGCCTGAGGGCCTACAATATCTTGCATCCAGCCCTCATTTCAGGCAGCCCTGATTTCAGCAACAACAGAAGTAAGCAGATGATCTGGCCGTTGCAGCAGGAGAAGAGAAAGGGAGATTCAGAACTTGAAACCCTTTACTTTAATCTCCTTCTCTCTTTTTTTCTCAAACAGATAAAGAACTTGAACAGCGGTTTTTCCAAACTCAAATCTCTTGTGCCGTTGATCCCAAAAGACCGGAAGCCTAGTAAAGTTGACATGCTTAAAGCAGCAACTGAATACATTCGCCTGTTACACTTGATTCTGGAGGAAACAGCAGGACGTGAGGTAGGAGAAAAGCTGACTTCCAGCTCCCCAGATTAACCCACTGTAACAAAGCTTGCTCACATCAGGGAGCTCTTTTCACATTGTGTGGTCTGTAAGACCTTGTGCTTTGTAGAAGAATCCGCTGTGCTCATGTGACAGGATGCACAGGTGGCTTCTTTGGATCACTGGCCAGACCTCCAGCTCCTCTTGGGTAGGTCACGCTTGGCTCCATTGCAAATTTTGCAAGGGCTGATCCTCTGCCCCTACTCATCTTCTCAGTGAACAATTTCCTGATAAGCTTCCAAGGGCCGTTTCCCCACTCACCTTTTGTTGTGCGCTACTCGCTCCAAGTAACGCGGGTTCCAGCGGCACTTCCCACTACCGGAGCGGTGACAATGCAGCCGCCCCGATTCTGCCGCCCTTGCAACCCCTCAGTGTGCGTCATTTCTGTTCCTGTTCGAAACAGTGCCTTTTGGGAAACCCCGCGCGACTACCTGCAGTGGGGAGCATGACTGCGCGCTCAAAAACACCCGAAGCTTACAAAACCATTTTGCCTCTGCTTTTTTTTTTTAAGTGAGGAAACGGCCAAGGAATGAACTCCACGATTTGAAAGTCACTGCTTTAGAACACTTTAGACTATCTTAATTGCATTTGCAACAAACTTGGTATGCAAATTGTTGCTTCTTTGCACAAAGCAATGTGCCACCTATAGGCTTTGAAAGTAGAAGTGTAACAGTGAACTGGGAAAAGCGTTAATGGATTCCATGTTTGCAGGATCAGAGGCAAATATGTGGTCTGCTGTCCCTAAAAGCTACTCATTTTCTAATATATATTGCACAAAGGAACAGTATTAATTGAAAAACGTAAGTCTCTAGAAGAACGCTTATGGTAGAGAACAAAAGACTGAATTTTGAGGCCTACTGTGTGCAAAGGAAAAATTCAGTAGAGTAATTTTTGGCATGATGGTTAGCTATCTTTGTCCCCAAAAACCCTAGTTACTGCAGACAGAGAACCTGTGCTTAGTACAGGGGTGGCCAACTTATGGCACCCCAGATGTTCATGGACTACAATTGCCATCAGTCCCTGCCAGTCCCTGCCCTGGTGGGAATTGTAGTTCATGAACATCTGGAGCACCATAGGTTGGCCACACCTGGCTTAGTAGAATCTTCAAAAGTATTTTCTATTTGGTGTTTGTCTAAAGTGGTACATCCTAAATCTCTTCCTTATCATCAAACTTAAGCAAGGTCTACACATCATCTACACATGTTCAGAAAATCTGCAGGTAGAAAACTAGCACAATAGGAATTTTTTCTCCCAAGATGCTAGATTATTATCTTCAGGGGATTATTTTACTTGAGGGAACACTGAAAGGTAGCTTTACATATCTATAGTCTGAAGTGGTAAAATCCAGGGTACCATCTCATTCTGCCATAGACTAAGCTCAATAGAACTCCTAATGCTCTACCCTAGAATCATACTAACTTGTTTTTACATGTGCATATTTTCAAAATTTTGATCCAAGTGTAGCTTGGTCAGCCAAGACAGTGTAACAACACGTTTGCTTTCTGCTTCCAGATGGTGGAAGACCCAGTTAGTCACAAACCTTTTGTGGCCAGTTCTCTGCCAGCTCCCCTGGAAAGATGCTTGCTGGGAAACAGAGTGCCACAGAGTTCCAGCTGCTACATTAAAGTGGAAAATGACAAAAAGGCTACATGCCCGAATGAGGTGGTGGAGGCTCCCATCTACACTTGGAGGGAAACTGTTCTGCCTGCCTATGTGGGGCTCATAGAGCTTCACAAAAATGGATAACTGGTAAGGTTTTTCCCCTGTGTGAGTGTATTACTTTTTACTCAATGCCTCCTGTGTTGCACAGAAAATGGCCTTCTCAGAAATGAGCATATTTCTTCAGCAGCTGTTAATCCAGGACCAGAGACATAAAGCTGGAAGGTCTAACCTGTGTTCAGAGAGCTAGCTTAGCCCCAGCCAAGAAGTGCAATCCATGCCAGAAGCAGCATATGAAAGGTCACTGCTTCTAGCTTCCCTTGTAAACTGAAAATTCAGCAGTAGTGGTGGAATTTTGGGAACATCCAACTAGATTACAGCCCTGACCTGGATGGCCCAGGCAATCCCTATCTAGTCAGTTCATTAAATTAGCAGATTAGTGCTTGGATGGGAAACCACGGAGGAAGTCCAGGGCTGCTACACAGATTGAAGTCCCTTCTGTCCGCAAATTCTGACCTCATCAGGTTCCACTCTCAAAATCTCTGGGCATTTCCCACCCCAAACCTGGCAACCCCAGCCTAAGTAACTAGCCTCAGTCTTCCCCTCAAGGCAGCACTGCAGTGATGAGGCCCCATGTTTTGTTTATGTGAGAGAGAATGCCCAAATGGGGGGAATGGAGCACACGATCTGCTACTTTCTGAGTCACAAAACCTGATGCCAGTTCTTCCTTTTTGGAAGCAAAGATAGGCAGACATGCTGAAGGAAAAGAATCAAAACCTAACACTTTGCATCACACAGGTCTCTGTGGGAAGCTTCACTGCCTATCCACTTGCATTTCTGAAGGAATGAAGGAGCCATTTTTTTAAATGAAACTTGAATAGCTCTGCTACTTGGTAAAAATAATATGTAGCAGTTAAGCTCTTAATCAAATAGCTGCAGCTTCTTCATGCTGGGTAACAAAATTGTCTTTCAGGTTCTCCATAATGGACGGGCGCAGGATCTTTACTCCCAGAGTGAGCACTACTTTCCCTAAAGGGCTTTGGATGTTTTTTTTTTAATTGCACTTAATTTGTTTAAAAGAGAATAAAGCTGTTGCACTAAATGAACCCTCTGATTTTGCACCTGTGCATTCTGTTCTCTGGAACAAAGTTGATTGTGGACAGAAGAAAGGGAACTACATGGAAGGAAGCTGATTCATTTGAGATGTCATTCTGGAGGAAAGTTTTACAGACATTGCGAACCTCCAAAAAAGGCAAATAAAAGGGTTCTAGGTCAATTCAAGCCTGAACTTTTCCTAAAAGCTGAAATGACTAAACAGAGGTGATTGTACTTCAGTCACATCATCGCACACAAGGGCTAATTGGAAAATACAGTAATGCTAGGAAAGGTTGAAAGCAGCAGAAAACAAGAAAACCAAACATGAGATGGACAGTATTCAAGGGTAGCCCCACATAGAGCATATTGCAGTGGTCTAATCTAGATGTTACAAGGGCATGCACTACAATGGCAAGATCTTTCCTTTAGAAGAAGTGTGACTACATCCAGAACAGGAAAAATCCCAGTTCTTTGGACAAATGTTCCCCCTACCAGTTGCACCTCTGTTTTGTTAGGTTTCAGTTTCAGTTTGGTCGCCTTTATCCATCCAAAAATTTCCTCCAGGCATCTTTTATGGTTTCCGTGGAATCTGCTGGAAATGTCACCCATGCCATTCAGCCCAAGCTTTTGGATGACATCTCCCATTAACACCACAATAGATGTTTAAAAGCATGTGGGGCAAGATGGAACCTTTTGGGACCCCATAAGCTGAGCAGCAGACCTCCAGAACTACAGTCTGAAACTGTAGTAGAGAACTGAAACCACTACAAAATGGCGCCTCCCAGTCCCAACCATAAAAGGTGGTCTACGTGGAAGGATAGTAGGATCAATGGTATCAAGAGGTGTTCAGGAGAATTAGCAGAGTGGTACTCTTCCTGCCCATGTTACAGGTTATCCACCCACATGACCAGAGGCGTAGCACCAAGGGGGTGGAGGGTGTGTGTGTGACGCACTGGGTGGGTGCCCCTGCGGAGGCCTCCCGGGGGCGTGGGGAGGGGCTGGGAATGGGGTGTTCTGGGGGCTTGGAGGGGCACGCGGTGCACACGGACACCAGGCACACTTCACTTTCGCTCCATCCCTGCAAGTGACCAAAGCCATTTCAGCCCCATACTTAAGCCTGAAACCAGTTTTCAACTGGTCCAAACAATCCACTTCATTCAGGAATCCATGAAGTTGCCAAGGTACCCGGAAAACCCACAACACCCTACCACTTGTTTATTTACCATTCTCAAGAATGATACATCTGGGACCAGAAGCTAGTTATTTAACCCTCCTGAGTCCAAAGTAGTTTTTTTCCCCCTTTTGGTGGATGCATTACTGCCTGCTTCAAGGAAGGGGTGACTTCCCCCTCTCTCATGGACTCAAGTCTGCTGACGACTCCTCCCTACTGCAGGTTTAAGCAGCAAGGAGGGGCAAGGATTATAGCAGCACAAGTTAAGTCTCTGACTCCCAAGAATCTTGTTCACATCCTCACTCAGCAAGCTGAAAAGTATCCCACTTAACTGGCCAAATCACCGCCCTGGGACCATCTGATCCTGCCTCTGTTACTGTACAGTCCAAGTTTCCGATTCTAATGTGGTGTGAACTTCTGTGAGCACAACTGAGAGCAAAAGCTATGCTGACCTGCCATTAAATGTTAAACTGACTTGTGCAGTTCTTCTGCTAAAGATAATTAGTAAGTGCACTATCTATTCTCCTGGGGCATCTCGAAGGAAAACATTCCAGAGCCCTGGTGCTCCATGTCTGGGTGAGTGTGCCAAAGTCAGCCTCTCCTTACCACTGTGTGCCATATCTAAATAGAATTACAGTAAGTTCTGCGGCTAGCAAGGAGCTGGACTCTGACTTCTGTTTCAAGTCTCAAGTAGGAAACCTAACCGTCTCAATAGATCTTGGGAGTAAGCACCACAGCTTGCAGTGGAAAGTACTGCTACAAGAAACCGGCTGCTTAAATCATCAGGCTAGAGTGTCAGAAGGGCTGTAGTGACAAACTGAAGTTTCTTGATGACACAGAGAGGGAGGAGGATAACACCCTGACAAGAATAGTTTGAGAGAATACTGGGATATTTCAGTGAGCAACTAACTGCCTTAACTGTGCTAAACATAATATATCTGACAAGAGTAGTTCAGTCACTGTGGAATAACTTATTAATTCTACTATGACAGCTGATGCTGTGTGAAAGCAATATTATACACAGAGAGAACTGGTGAAGGGTTATTGAAGGGTCCAAGCTGAGGTGGCCATATATATAACCATGGAGGAATAGATCTTACAAAGAGGGCCAGCTGCTCTGGTGTATTGAGTTTCACTTTCGCTCATTCCGCACATGCAGAATAATGCACTTTCAAACTGCTTTCAATGCTCTTTGAAGCTGTGCGGAATAGCAAAATCCACTTGCAAACAGTTGTGAAAGTGGTTTGAAAATGCATTATTTTACGTGTGCGGAAGGGGCCTTTGTTTTTCCTCAAAAGTTTAAGTTTGGGTTTCTAACTGAGGGAAGGCTGAGTGAAGGTACTGTGTGAAGTACCAGCCAGTGTTACACGCTGTACCATCTGTGGTGATGCGTGCCTTTAAGTGTATGAATTGATGGGTGGATTTAAGAGACCCCAGAAAAGCAGTTGGAACTGAGACCTGAGAGAGTAAAGGCTGAGAGCTTCTGTTAGTTATTAACTGTTCTTATCGTTCATATTGTTAACTGTAAATAAACCTAATCTCCTGAAGCCGATTTCCAATAAATGTACAAGCCAACAAAACAATTCTATCCCCCCCTACTCCTGTGGTAGGAACCCCTTCCCCTGCTGTACATACAACGCAGCTCCAATGAATTGGACTACCTGGGACTGCACCAATTTCGATTTCTTCTGATTAATGAACAGACCCAGCTCTATGCAGGTCTGTACCACTAAAATGTGTTCTGTAGACTCAGCCACAATTAACCAGTCATCCAAGTAGGGATAAAGAGTGCAACCCCTTCGTCTCAAATATGCTACCAGAAGGACCATGTATGTAGTAAATACTTGTGGTTCTGCAGACAGCACAAAAGGTAGCATTGTATATTGGAACACTTTGTTTTCATACTTAAATCGAAGGAACATGCTATAACTTTCATGTATTGACACATGAAAATAAGTGTCCTTTAAATCCAATCAAAAACAAGAAAACCAAGAATTTTTTTTTCAACAGTTGCAAAATCGATGGTAAAGAACCCATACAAAACTTTGATACCTTCATATGCCTATTCAGGCCCCTCAAATCTAATATGGCCCTATTACCCCCATCTTAAGTACAAGAAAAACAAAAAGGCCATTAGACTGCGTTACCTCATGTAAAGGTCCCTTCAAATCCTGTACCTGAACCTCTAACTGACGTAAAGTCTTATTTACAGCCTTCTTGGCCAATTGAATTGGGATAACTCTTTAAATTCTAACATATAATCTTTATGAACAATCTTTAAAACCCAACCATCAGAAGTTACAGTTTGCCAATGGGCAAACTAGTGGGGGAGATGAAAATAATAATAATTATAAAACTGATATGCAGCAAGCATGTTCCTATTTTCCATGGGTGAAAGGAAGGCATGCCCTCACTCACAACTGCCAAATTCTTCCGAATTGGTTTCAACTCTTTGCTTTCCTTCTCCAACTGTGTTTCTGAGAGGCAGCGCTCTCAAAGAAAAGTGTGGGTCGGTTGTGAGATTATAATTCTAAGTAACATGGGCAAAAGTGTTGCTTAATACAATCAGAACTGTATTTGATTTTTGTCCTGCAACATCACATTACAGCTTTCAAGGATAGAAGTAATCCAGTCACTGAAAACCTAAAATGTGAACAGATTTTCAGCCCTGAATCTTGAGAAGCCCCATAGGTACAGTTTACTTAGGTCTATTTTTTTCCTCCACCTTTTCCATCCCCTCTTTCCAACTGTAAGCTCCTTGGGGCAAGTCAAACGTGATTATCAGTTCTCCTGCAAGTGAGCTCCCAAAGGCACCTGGTGGGCCACTGCGAGTAGCAGAGTGCTGGACTAGATGGACTCAGGTCTGATCCAGCAGGCTAGTTCTTATGTTCTTATGTTCTCTAGTAACACTTGATTGCATCTAACAATAAACCAGTGTTCCTCCACCCCCTGATTATAATTTATTTTCTCCTCCAAGAGCTGCTGTGCTACACGGAAGTAAGTCATAGCAAGGGCCGTAGGGCTTACTTCTGGGTAAACCTGTTCAGCAGTGGGTTGTCAGTCAAGGAGCATCTTATCGTACAGAGCCAGGAATCGTGAAAGGGCTGTGGCTGCTGGAGGATTGGCTCTTTCCGGAGTGCCCCATCACCTGGCCCACCAATAACAAGTGAAAAGGCAGACCATGCGACTCTGCTTGGGGGAGACCGATTGGATAAAAACAGACCGTAATGGAAACGGATTGTTGCGTCATTTCTCGACACTGCAGTAGGAGGAAAGGCTCTTAATGGGGAAAAGGATGCAGGGATGCTGCCGGCCTCGCTCTGGCTGTTGGGCCAGTCTGCCAGCAGGGGGCGCTGGGGACACAGAGGGAGTTGCCCTTTTGTCATTTAACGAGGGCTGGCTGGCCGGTTGCTGCTTCTCTTCCCTTCCGAACGCACCCCCAGCTCTGTGTTTTTAATTTTGATGCTAATGTGTTGCATGGAAATGAAGCCTCCTCTGTGCGTCTTCCCCTCCCTGCTCAGATCTCTCTAGGGCTGATTGCTTTATCTGTGTGCATAGAAGTGGAGGTACCAGAGAGGCGTGGTGAGTCCACTGTCAAATCAGGACCTTGCAGGATGGATAGCAAACGCTCTTCCGAGGTTCTGCCTTGACTGGAAAGGGAGAGGAGGAGAAAAGGGTTCTTGCTGCAGGTGGAGGGGAATCGGTCCTGGAAGATGCTTGAAGGGGTAAGGAGCCATCCTCCCGTTTCAGATGCCTCCGAGTAAACAAGTCTCCCTCTGTTTCGTTTAATTGTTCTTTTGGCTTGGGAAATGGCTTGGCGTAGGGATTGAATATCTACACCTAGGGTTGTTGATATGCAAAACGCTCTCCCCCTCCTCTGCATTTTGCAGGAAATGTAATTCAATATGGGAAATGTGCTTTGGTGCCCTTGCTGCTGTTTGTTGTACGGTCGCTTTTTACGGACAGAGGGATTTTTGAAATCACATACAGCTCTTTGATGGTGGGATTCTGTTTCTTTGACTGGAAGGGAAAATCATACTTGCTGAATTACACTGAGTCTGTGTGCAACTTGTAAACTCGATTGTTTAATGTTTTGCATCAGGAAGAAAAATACTCGCATCCCAGGATGTATTCTAACATGGCAGGGAAATGTAACTGACTTAGCATCTAGTCGTTATTCAGATGTGTGCACAGATGCTTGTTTATGGTTGAATACAGCCTTCTGATCTGGCTTAGATGCAGGAGATGGTCTGTGGTGTTTGATCTCTGGGAATTCCTCGTTTCCAAGGTAGCAATTCATGCATAGATACTTCGGGGCAGTGGGGGGTTCTTTTGCATGCTTTGAAGTGGCCGCAGATGTGGCTTTGAGACATTACATTGCCGGGGTTCTGTATTGCTTCCCCTAATTGATGATATCTTGGTATCAGTTAATAGATGTGATTTTTTCCCTCTCTCAGCATGCTGGGAATGGCAGGGCCTATTTACTCCTTGATTGGACCTAACTTGGGCTTGGCCTTCTCTCCCTCTGCCCCCCCCCCTCCCCGGCCACCCGCCACCGTTGAATATTCATCCCTTCCTTTTGTCTTCTTCCTCTCAAAGATGACATATCCTTCCTGACCATAAGGACAGCATACACTGGTTCACTCATTTCTAGCCATCGTTTCCCCTCCTGACTCACAATCCCTGCTGTCTAATCTGAACCTGCTCTATACATCAAGAGAAAATATTACCTTCACTTTCAAAACAAACTGAATTTACTTCTCACCCCTCATAACATCTGATTCCACACCCTTGGTGGTTTTATTATCTTTTACTGAGTAAAAGTGTTTGTTAGGGTTGCCAGTGCTGCGTTGGGAAAGATCTGGGGATTTGCGAGGGGGGAGGGGGAGATTTTGAGAGTGCAGAGATATCCCATAATAATTATATGTTTAAAACACACACACACGAGAAGACCCTTGAGAACAGGCCAAACACTAGAGAACAGGCAGAAGGAGAGAACTAAGATCTTTAAAATGATCAACTCCACACAGCTCTATCCTGTGGTTAAAAAAAATGGCTGTTATTTATTTAGAAAATATCCAAGCCACCTTTTTTTCCAGAGGATCTGCTTGACAGGTCTTACAAAATGAACCATAATAATAAAAAAAACCATAATACACAATTAAACATTTAGTAATTTAAAACCCAGCCAGAGCATAAATCAGTCCAAAACACTGAGCTGAGCAACTTAAAATAAGTCTCCTAAAACAGTTATTGGACTAGAAGTGGAGCAATGAAGAGAACTTGGAAGATCGAGCCTTTAAGTTAAAAGCCTGGGTAAACAATTTTGACCTGGTGCCTAAAAGAGACTAAAGAAGGTATCAGGGAGGCCTTGAGAGGAAGGGCAAACCACAAGATGTCACTTCTGAAAAAAATCCTGCCTCTGGTTTGCCTCCTGACTCATCTCTGAAGGCAGGAGCACAGACAGGAATGTGTCGTTCTGAAAATCTTCCTCCAGGTGAATTCTTATGGGTTCTGTTCGCTTCCTGTGTTAATATTTGCTGAATTTTTAAAAAAGTTTCTAAAACTTGATAGCATTGACTGTTATTTTATTTGGCTCTGATGTTTATATGGTCTTTCTAAGCTGTTGCCCACTGCAGAAAAACTTTTTTTTAAAACTGAAAAGCAGCATACAAATATTTTTTAAAAGTCACAATAAGTCATGTGTAATTTGGGAGCACTTAAGGAGCAGCAGTGGCGTAGGAGGTTAAGAGCTCATGTATCTAATCTGGAGGGTTTGATTCCCTGCTCTGCCGCTTGAGCTGTGGAGGCTTATCTGGGGAATTCAGATTAGCCTGTGCACTCCCACACATGCCAGCTGAGTGACCTGGGGCTAGTCACAGCTTCTCGGAGCTCTCTCAACCACACCTACCTCACAGGGTGTTTGTTGTGAGGGGGGAAGGGCAAGGAGATTGTAAGCCCCTTTGAGTCTCCTGCAGGAGAGAAAGGGGGGGATATAAATCCAAACTCTTCTTCTTCTTAAGGTAGTAACACTTGGTGAAAGACTAGAGATAGGTGTGCAAGGGAACAGATTCCAACTCTTTGTTCTGTGGTATCTGTTCTTGGTAAATCGTGGTCACTGTTTTCTTATGGAAAGATTCTTGTAGATGCCTTTTGAAAATGTTTGTTAGCATGAGTTTCTGGAGCTACACTAGACAATGTTATGTAGTGGTTAGTGTTGGGAGGTATGCCATCCAGAGCATCTTGGAGGAGGCATGGGATAAAAATGCAAGAAATGATTTTCAGAATTCAATTCACTCACACACACACACACACACACACACACACACACACAGATGAAATCTCTTAAAGTGAAATCTCTTAAAGTGAAACCTCTGTCTAGACTCGGAGTGCACATGCCACTCAAAGCTGATGCGTGGACATACACAGTGCAGTTGGAGGACTGGCTGTTCAGAACCAACTAATGTAGCCCACTCAAAGGTAAAAGTGAGCTTTTCACAACATGCATTGGGAATAGCTGTGGGAATGGTTGCCTAGGAAAACTACAGTGAACATAAGGATGTTAGAAAAAGCATCCCTATTTTTGCAGAAACAGGATGTGCTTGTTCTATCTTTAACTCCTCGGGGTTGGACTAGGGGCTCCCATTAATTGCAATGGCATTTACACTGGAGAACTTTGTAACATTGTGAACAGGTATTTTCCTACCTTGAGATGTTCCTGCTGGTTTAAAGTCTCTCTTGAACTTGCCGGAGATAGTTTGCTGGCTTTACTGAGCCATTCCTTTGGCATGCAAGTTTGTTCTGGATTAGGTCTTGTGTGCATGTCAGGCTACCTGGGTCTTTTCTCACCTGTTCACACCCAGTCCTTACCAAGTGAATAATTTCTTTCCCTTAAGAAGCTCTTTCTAATTTTAAAACCAAACCCTTCCTTGTGTGATTATAAACTGACTGGCTTAAAACAATTATTAATTGGCTTTAAGGCTTAAAAAAGTAACAACTACATCCCTGTTTCCATGGTTATGTTCTGCTCAATTCTCGTTCTTAGAATGCAACAGGCATGTTTCCAGATAGTTGAGCAGTTTTGTAGTTTTGATCATCATCAAAGAATATGAGAATAAATGAAAAATTCCAACAAGGTGGCTGTTGAATAAGTTTCTAAACTGGTTCTGGTGGGTTTTCTGGGCTGTGTGGCCGTGGTCTGGTGGATCTTGTTCCTAACGTTTCGCCTGCATTTGTGGCTGGCATCTTCAGAGGTGTCGTGTATCACAGAGAAAAGTCTGTTTCACACTGTGTCACAGAGGATGAAGTAGAACAGTTAGTTGGTCTGCATCATTCTGAGAATGGAGCTTAGTTCCTCATGCTAGTTGAAAGGGAAACATCTTCATGGACACGCCACCTGTAGTCACCTCACAGTTTCCCCAATGAACCAGATTTATGGAGGTTTTCTTTAATCTTGTTCACTGGGGGAGGGGGGAATATGGGAGCCCTTCAAGTTGTGCCTGCAAGAAACTGCTCACTATACTGGGTAAAACCCCAGTTGTATAGGCATGCCCAGACTCCTTAACCAGGGGTGTCAAACTCGCGGCCCTTCAGATGTCCATGAACTACAATTCCCTTCAGTCCCTCCCAACATGAGTATTGGCTATACTGGCAAGGGCTAATGGGAATTATAGTTCATGAACATTTGGAGGGCTATGAATTTGACACCTGTGCCTTAAACTATTCCAGGAACAGAAGATGGCGTGTAAGTTCGTAGCGTATGACAGGGGAAGAGCGTGTGGCTTTTGTACTTGGTAGCAGCCTCCTCATATCTACCCTAACGCCTAGTTCTCCCATTTTATTTCATGATATTTAAAAGAGCTCCCAGACTACAGAAAAGCACTTCAAAATTCCTTGAGAGAAGAATGGATTTTTCCCTTGAGCCTGTAAGATTTGGGTTTTTTTAAAAAAAAAAATGAAGAAATTTTAGAAGAAAAACAAAACTTTCGAAGGAGAGTTTGAAAGACAGAGAGTTGCTTGCTAACAAATTATTGTAGAGCCTCTTGGTTAGAATTTTACAAGTGACTGAATCATTCAGCCAAGCAAGAGTTAACTACTGAAGTCACAAGCCTAGAATCACATGAGCTTCTGGAAAGATCTCTCCTTTTTTCTTCCAGCAAAAGAGCAGGGGCAGATGTACCGATACCGAGACTGAGCACTTGCATAGATAGTTTACTGTTCCTGTATTTAGTGTAAATTAATTTGTTATTTAGTAAAGTTCTACAAAACAACTCATTTGCATCTTTGCCCTATTATTTACTCTGCTCATTGCAATAGAACACTCTCATGGAGTGCTTTTTTATTTTTTATTAGCAAAAGAGAACAAAGTAGAAATGGATTTTGGCTGCAGGGCATCTGTATCCTAACACAAAAGTGTCACTAATGGCATAAAAACTGCCAAGGATAATGTGTATGGCATCCGTACACTGGGGAAACACGGGTCTGCATTTCATGAAACCTGGTACTTGTCATGGATGCCAAATTCTATGCAGGAACCCTGTTGTCAGAAGCATTCTAGTCCCTTTCTCACTTCCTGAGTACGCTTCATTGCAAATTCACTTCTCTCACCATTTCCCAGAGTGCTTCTATGCTTCAGGCAGAAGTGTCAATTATTCGTGAGTTTCTACCTCACAACATCAGTGGTGCTGTCTCCAGAGCATTCATTCAGAGCTGTAAAATGCAGACGTAACTTGCTTCAGTCCATCTATTTGAGCCAAAATACCTGCACTTTAACACATAGTCCGGTAACCATTCAAGCACTGATGTCAAAGGCTATTAGGGCCGAATCGTGTGGATGGAAAATTGTCATCTGGGGGACTGAAACGCCCAGTTCTCTCTCCTTCACATCTAATTCTGTTACTAGAATTGAGGGTGGACGCTCTCCACTAAAGACTGATTCCAGAAAAATCCTGAAGGCGGCAAACAAACTGAAACAATCCTCAGAGCTGGTGTGAGTTCTTCCCTTAAACTTTGACACCTTGGCTTCTTTCTTGCAAAACATGGCTATTTCACAAGCATCTCCTTCCATATTCCCCATTAAATAACTAGAAGACTCTTCCTTTCCTGTTGCATCAGGGTTTAGCAATAAGCAGCTTAATATTGATCTTTTGACTGGCTTATATAACATTAGAGCTAGGACCAGAGGAGGTACTGCTTAAGGCACATTTTCTGATTTTCAGTGTTGTCCTGGGACAGGATAATATTTTGGTGGGGGGGTGTGTGTGTGATTTTTTGTAGGCTGTACCAGCCCTTCATCTTCACAAATTCGAATCTCCCTCCCGCCTGCTCCCATTCTGCTTGCTGAGTTTCATCCTCCGCCCCCCCCATCTGTTTTTAATGGGTCACAGTATACTGATTGATTTTCCTTTTATGTAAGTGACCTTTTAGAAATGCCTCATAGCTTCATGAGTAGGAAAGGACAGACTAGAGGGCCAGCCCGGCAAAGACATCTGAGTGCAAGAGGTGGAAGACCGGTGGGCATGGAGCCTAAACGCTCTCCTGCTCAAGCCTTGTTGAAATCAGTGGCAACTGCTTTAGGGACCTAGCCTTGAAGCATGTTCTCCTCTCAGGCAAATCAGCCCATCTTCACTTTTATTATGCCCACCTCTCCACAACTCGAGCCACAGTGGCTGCCTGGCCTGGCCTAACAGCATTAGGTTTGTTTTCATATAAAAATCTGGTAATTTAGCAAAGTGCTCAAAGACTGTTGAGTTCAGCAAAGCCTGTCTAGCCTCTGCGTGTGCCAGGAACAGACAATTACTCAGAGACTTTTATCTATTCAAACTAACATACTTGATTTATTATTGATTGATAGGAGCTCCATTTCTGGGTAGGATAAATATAATTTCCTAATCTAGTCTAACTAACTAGGATGGTGGGCGATGCAGGACCGGTGTCCTGCTTCGTGGTTGCAAGGTGGAGAAGAAAGTGTGAGAGCAAGTGGAGGTGTGAAAAAGGAGGAAGGAAGTTTCCTGAGAATGGCAATCTGCACATCAAAGGGGTAATGTTAGGTCATTAGAGAAAGGAAAGGATGCCCAGTGCCTTGAGCCCTCTGTCCTGCTGACTTTCTAATCACATCCCCCTCTGAAGTCTGAGGTTAAGAGGTAGCACAAAGTCCTTCACTTCCAACAAACAAAAGGGCCACCTTGTTTGTTGGGGGGGGGGGAGCTCCCTTCTGGAAGGAAAGTGGTGGCTCATACCCCCTCCCACCCAGACTGGCTCACAAGAGGGAACTGGCCCTGCAGGAAAGAAGCCAGTGATATTGCATGGTTGGGCGGGGTGTGTGTGTGTTTGTGTGTATGTGTGTGTGTGTGTGTGTGTGTGTGTGTATAGAATATACTCAACATGTCTTAGAGATCATTATGTTCTTATTATACTGAGAGGCAACCCATAGACCTTTTTTCCAGGGCATCTGGGGATTGGCTCGTTTGAAAGGAAGAAAGGATTACATGGCCTTTCCTTTCCCTGATTTCCTTAACAGCTGCTTCTTTCCTGTAAACAGGATACCTTCTCTGGGGATGAGCCGGTTGAGTGAAAGCCACATTGCTTCTATCTCAGTTCTGGAAGAGGCCATGGCTCAGTGGTAGAGCATCTGCTTGGCATACCAAAAGTCCCAGATTCAGTCTCCTCTGCCTGATACCCTGGAGAGCCACTGGCAGACAAATATTGACATTCATAGACCAACAGACTGATTCAGCCTAAGGCTGCTTCATGTGTTCACATGACTTTGCTCCAAAGTAAGCCCTGCTAAGTTTAATCGTGTCTACCCTCTCAAAAGTGTTCTTAGAGCAGCAGCGTAGCACCCAGGAGACAGGGGGGCACATTGTCCCAGGCGCACTCTGGTGTGAGGTTGTGATGGGGCAGAGCTGGGGCGTTCCAGGGGGCAGGGGCATGACAGGGGCGCAGGGCACACATGTACCCCAGACACAGTTCCCCCTTGCTACGGCTCTGTCTTAGAGTTATGGTCGTGCAGTGCCTCGATCCTATAGTAGTTTGCTCCGAAGTCAGTCCCCAGTTTAGAGTGGGATAATCCTAGATAAGCATGTCATAACTGCATCCTTGGGTACTAGAGTTCTGTGCATTACGTTCCACTGAGTTCTGTGCATTTGGAAGGATGAATAACCCCCTCCCCTTTCCCCCCCCCCTCCTATATTGTGACAAATAGGAGAATGAGGAGGCAACTTCTGGCACTTCCTTGGCTGTTTCAGGGGTGAAAGTGGCTTCATCTTACTGACGCTCCCTTGAAAGTCCAGGAGACTTGCTTTCTTACACAGTTTTCCAATTCTGCTTTTACTAGTCTGCCGGAAAGCAGAGTGGAATAACTAGCAGGGCAACCTTAGTGCATGTTCGCTCAGAAGTAAGCCTCGGGTTGGGAAACACCTGGAGATGTTGGGGGTGGAGCCTCATGAGGGCAAGGTTTGGGGAGGGACTTCAATGGGTTGAAATGCCATTTAGACCACCTTCCAAAGTGGGCGTTTTTTCCAGGTCAACAGATCTCTGTCATCTGAAGATCAGTAGTAACAGCAGGAGGTCTCCAGTTGTCACTTGGAGGTTACAATCACACACATACACCCGCACCTAAAAGCTGAAGGATGAAAACACCCTGTAAATTCAAAACTTCTTCTTTTTACTCGCTGGTGTACAGTGTAAACTATCAGGCATACACAGATGCCTTCACAATAATTGAATATATACAGAAAAATATCTATTAGGCCAACTGCCTTCCCAAAGAAAATATTAAATAGGCAAAGGTGTGTAATAGGCCAACTACCTTACAAAGAAAATATACCATAGGCAATAATGCCTCCGGATTGGTTGTTATTTCACCCAGGCTTTATCAAGGCTATTCCTGTAAATAATTGGTTGGTTGGCATCCCTTAGTAGATCTCATTTTATTCAGTGGAACTTACTCCCAGATAAGAGTACAAGTCATTATCCTCTAAAAATCCACTGGTTCAAATATTGGCTTGACTATCAACTTCCTACCAGGTGATTTTAGGCAAGCTGCTACATCTTGGCTTTGGAGTCCCATCAGAGTCCAAAGAAAAGAGGCAACAATATTGACCTAGATTACAGGGGTGTTTTGGCTGCTGTGTGAAATTGGTAGGTGCTGGTATTGCAATTTAGCTGTGGGTTTTTCACCCCTGGCACAGTGGCCAGCTGAATGGCACAAATAAACCAAGACAGCTTAGATCCAAATGCCACCTTGATGGAGAGGCAGAGACGGCCATTTAACCTTTTCCCACAAATGCTTTTGCACTTCAAAATGAAGCATTCAAATAGAAATGCTTTTCTAAAAGGGGCTTGGGCAGTTCAACCGTGAGATGTCACACCCCAGAGACCTAAAGTAGATGCATTTTAATTGGCTCTCTACAGAGCTATCATGGTAAACAGTCCCGTTCAGATAACACTATTAGTGCATGGAAACTCAGTTGGAGGGGTGAAAATGGTGTCTAGGAATAAGGTGCAGTTAGAGACATGAAGGGGCCATAATCAAGTCTAATGTAAATGCAGCTACAAGGGCACCCAGACTGGTTCTGGATTATGATTGTGCGATGGGAGGGAAAGCGAACTCTTTCCCAAACATCTGCTTAACCCGCTAGTGGAGAGAAATGGACTTTTTTCTCTACTGTGGGACAGGATTAACTCCCATGGCTCAGCACCATGATCCTATTCTGAATTCGCCCCCTCTTCAGCAACTCTTTGGTGACCTTTAAAGGTGGAGGACCCCCTGTGTCAGTGGTGGTGAACCTGTGGCACGCGTGCCAGATGTGGCATTCAGAGCCCCTCTCTGTGGGCACGCGTGCAGAGAGTTCGTCAGGGGGGAGCGGAAAATCACCCCCCACACACACACACACAAACACACACCTCTAGGCTGGCCTTGCTTCTGAATAAACCCTCCTAGTGTTGTGATTCACCCATTCGATGCATTGTACAGTTGCTTCACCAAATGTACTCCCGAGTAACGAATGCCTTTGAGCAAACTGTTTGTTCTAAACCAGGGGTAGGGAACTCCAGAGTAGCTCGAGAGCTCGCGAGATAGCGCTCTTCTGCCCTTGCACTGCGCGCTCCATCGGTAGCCGACGTGCCGCCGGCCTCATCCCGTGCTTCCAGCCTCTGCATAGGCAGCAGGGCTGGTGCAACCAACCTGCCCGTGGTCGGGCTAGCTGGCGCCGCGGGCTTCCCCTCTCACCCGCCCCATTGGAGCGGAGTGGGTGCTTTCCCGGCGGCCGGTGAGGCCAAGCCACCGGTTTCATCCTTGCCCACCCTGCAGGCAACAGGGCGGGCGCACCAATCTGCCTGCGTGGTCGGGCCAGCTTTCGCGCCGCTGGCTTTCTTTGCCCGCCTCCCTTTAAGCGGGGCAAGCGCTTTCCCAGTGGCCGGCGGTATGGTCGTGAAGTCCGCTGGCCCTTCATCTCTCTTTGCTCCGCCTCCTGCGTAAGGCAGCAGTAGGTGAACGCATCCATGCGCTTCTCAGAATGAGCGGAGTAAAATGTTAAAAAAAACCCCAATATATATAGTGTTATCTTTATTTTAAATGTCAAAAATTATTTGCGGCTCCAAGTGTTTTCTTTTCCCGTGGAAAACGGGTCCAAATGGCTCTTTGAGTGTTAAAGTTTCCCTACCCCTGTTCTAAACTAAATCCTCAGTATTCAGGTTAAATTGCCATGTTGGCACTTTGCAATTAATAAGTGGATTTTGAGTTGCAATTTGGGCACTCGGTCTCGAAAAGGTTCACCATCGCTGCCCTATGTCTTGTCCAGTTGGTTTGCAAAATTGAATATTGTACACACACAGTTCCCCACCTGCTAGGACAAATTATGTGTCCCCAGGTACATAAAAATGGGACGTAGAGGAAGATTGATGCCCCTCTTCAGCTATGCCACAGCCCCAATCTGAAACGGGCACCTGCAGAACTGAACTTGTGTGGGAAATATACAGCTACTGTCTGACTGCAAGTCCCTGTGGCAGTCGCAAGATAAATGTAATATCTAGTTTAGTCATCAGCTTCTCCAGTCAAACTGGCAACTTCTGCTCCCACACAGTACCTGACTGTAAGTTCTCTGAGCCACTGAACACCATGAACCATCTAGCCAGTTCAGTCAATTGATGTTGGTGGCTTCAATGCCACAAGAGCAAAGCAATGTAGATTGAAAAACTTCATTTCTGAAATCATTTGGCTCACTTATCCGTAGACTCTTGGAGTCACTGCTTCAAGACAGTAAACTGCGCTGAATTCTGATAAACTCATTCCTTTTCAAGTCTTCCTCTGCCTCCCTTCCCTTATCTCTCCTTCGGAAAGCTTTAGCCAGCTGTGTATTAAATTTTGCATAATAAGGCAATAGATGCCCCTGGGAGGAAAAAGGCCAGAGTGGATTTATGATGGCCCCAGGGATAAATCTGTTATATCAGATATGAATAGATGCTTGAATTCAGAGTGCCCAGTAAGAGGTAACTGTAGTAATCCACATGCTCAGCAATGTATAATTGTAAAATGTTGTACTTTTTGATTGAGCTTCCATTAACTGTAACTAATACTTCTATCGTCCTGGTTTTGTGATGTGGTACAATATGGGGGTGGGTGGTGGGGGTGGGCCTGTAAGCAATAGTAAGCTGCAGTCTGCTCTTGTTATATCTGGTTGAAATATGTCCCTGTTTGATGACTTCACTGGCATTCTGCCAGGGGGCTCCAGGGTCTCTCCTGATTTGCATGGAATGGAGATGGATTACAGCGGCTGTTCTCGTCTTTCTGTACTCGTCAGCTCTGATTTCTTCCACTTTTTAAAAGCAAGCCTCACACTACTATGGTTTGTCAAAATAGTCCTCTCTTTCTGAGGGGGACTCTGTCATTCTTTTCTTTTTAAAAAAAAACTGGAGTAGGACTATGCAGGAATAAGTCATGCCAGATAATCAGCCTGCCAAATTAATCATCTTGGCATTTTATTTTATTCCCCTTCCATTTGTAGTTGTTAGAAAATTAAAGCCTGAAACGAAATAAATGAATAATAACTTGATGATCAAATTTGTTAGGCTGATGTTGTGAAACTAGGAAAATATGTTGCTGTAAAGGGGGGGGTGGATGAAGCTTTATGTGAGAAAGGAATCTGTTACAAGAAATCTGTTTCTAGGTGCATTGGTTCAGTTTGGATTGGGACTATGGTGAATGGGGTAAGAAGAAGAGAAGAGGAGGAAGAGTTTGGATTTATATCCCCGCTTTCTCTCTGTAAGGAGACTCAAAGGGACTTACAATCTCCTCCCACCGCCCCCACAACAAACACCCTGTGAGGTGGGTGGGGCTGAGAGAGCTCGGAAGAACTGTGACTAGCCCAAGGTCACCCAGCTGGCACGTGTTGGAGTGCACAAGCTAATCTGGTTCACCAGATAAGCCTCCACAGCTCAAGTGGCAGAGCAAGAAATCAAACCCAGTTCTGCAGATTAGAATGCACTTGCTCTTAACCACAACACCACGCTGGTTGATACCTCCTCCTACCCACCACTTGTGCTATTCTTCCAACATAAAATAGCCCAGGGGGATGCTTTTTACCCCAATGGAGCTTCCAAGTTTAGTGATAGGGTATACCTAAACTTACTTAGCAGTGCAAAGATTGTCCCTCAAGGCTATTTCAGGTCAGAAAAACAGTACAGAAAAGGCATAACCCCTCATCTCAGCCTGGTGCAGTTTTGTTCCCAGCAGGAAACACACAATACACCTCTGATTGTGTGGATCTGGGGGGGAATGTAGCATTTACTTGGACCTACCTTCTCCTAAAGAATGTTTCATTGCATGGAAAGATTAACAATCTATTTTGTGTAGGTTCAGAGTGAAACTAAGGGTCTGAATCCAATGAGCTGCTTATGGCAGTTGCAGTGCACTTCATCAGTTTTCAACCTGAAGTCGTGTGCTGGTTCAAAGATGATAATGATGCTTACATCTATATCCCGCCTTTCTTCCATCATGAAACTCAAGACCACATGTATGGTTCTTAGGAGTCCTCCCCTCCAGACACTGAATCAACCCCATGCTGCCTAGCTTCAGCAACCCTGTCATGCGCCTTGCATGATGCTGTGGCTGGAATAGTCTTCTAAACCAGTGCTGGTGAACCTGTGGCACGGGTGCCAGAGGTGGCACTCAGAGCCCTCTCTGTGGGCACGTGCAAATAGAGTCCCCCCCCACACACACACACACATCTCGGCTGGTCTGGGCTGCTGGGCTCGATTATTAGCATTAAACCTCAGACCTAGTTTTGGGGAAGCAGTGTAGGTAACCCTGTTAAGCGCTGTTAAACCCCACTGATTTTCATTCGAAGAACTAAAGCACACTCCTTTATCTGGGAGTAAGCTCGGTTGCTGGCAATGGGGCTTGCTTCTGAGTGACCCTCCTAGGGTCGTGATTCACCCGCTCGAAGAGTTGCACGGTTGCTTCAAAGCAAAGCCACCAACTACCACCAAGCTTACTCTCGAGTAGCGCACGCCTCGGAGCCAACCGTTTTTTCTAAACCTCAGTATTCAGGTTAAATTGCCGTGTTGGCACTTTGCGATAAATAAGTGGGTTTGGGGTTGCAATTTGGGCACTCGGTCTCGAAAAGGTTCACCATCACTGTTCTAAACAATTTGTCCAGAATGAAATTGGACACACGTGCATTATGTGCTAACTTGTTATGCGGAGCCACACTGTTCTTTCAGCATAGAATGCAATATGTAGGAGAGGTCTGTCTGTGGAAACCAGCTATGACAGCTAAGTGGAATCTCGATATTCAGAGACAATATACCTCTGGATACCAGGTAACTGGAATGAGCAAAAGGAGAAGGCCATCAGCTTCCTGCTCTGCTTCTGAATTCCCCAGATGGAGCCAGCTGGCAAGGGAAAAAGACTACCAGTATCTAGCAGAACAGGTCCTTTGTTCACAAGGGCATCTGTGCTCATCAGACTAATGTTGCTGTGTGGCCTTAAAGAACGAACTATGTGTTCTTTGAACAGTCGTCATTTCCATACTTATTGAATGGGTTTCTAATGCCTCTTTGCGGTAATTCATCCCAGTTTTAATGGAATGGTTTTAATGGAATGCTTAATTAATAGACTGCCTCTGAAGTACTGTGTCCAATCTCAGAAAACTGGTGAAATAAATAAATGAAATGATTAATTACTAACAGCAGAGCTGATGCACAGACATGTTGGTGGACAGGGAATCGTAGATCCTTCTGTTTTAGCATCTCCACTTTACTCATTGTGGCTCTCTACAGGAAAGCTTTTCCATGGACCACTGGTAGCAGGGAATCCTTAAAGGCACCTTGCATTCTAGCTAGTATTTCCTGGAGTTCACAGTTCTCCTTTCTCTGTTTTTATCCTTGCAGCAATCCTGTGAGGTAGGTCAGGATGAGAGACAGTGATGGGCCCAAGATCACCTCTCAAGATTCATGGCAGTGTAGCGATTTGATCCTGACTCTTCAAGACCCAGGGTTCTAACTATTGTACTGCACTGCTTTGCCTCTACCTGAGGGAGCCCTTTTGCCCTTTACTTCGTGGTAGAACCACCTTTGCATGTCTTCAAAGGGTCGAAAACTTGCTCAAACAATGAGTGGTTGCAAAGTGACCACAGGCCTGTGTGGCAAAGGACTTGAGGGATGGCTTCTTGTTGCTACCCAAGTAGCTCCACCTCTGGCTTTTGTGGGTTTTCCATGCTGTGTGGCCGTGGTGTGGGCAAAACGTCAGGAGCTAAAACCATCACATCACAGACATACAGCTCAGAAAACCCACAACAGCCAGTTGATTCCGGCCTTCAACAATTCCACACCCATAGCTTTTAAAGCTGGACCCCACCCCCCATAACTCGTTTCAATAGAACTGGGGCAACTCTGTGGCTAAATGTTGTTTTTGTTGGTTCTGGAGGGTTTTCCGGCCTGCGTGGCCGTGGTCTGGTGGATTTTGTTCCTAACGTTTCACCTGCATCTGTGGCTGGCATCTTCAGAGGTGTATCACAGAGAAAAGTCTGTTTCTCACTGTGTCTAAGTGAGAAGGGAAGGTTTAGTGTGGTATATTGTCCATGTCCCAGGGTGGGGAACCAGTCATTAACTGTTGAAACTTGCTATGCAAAGGTGTGGTTGAGTGCATTGTATTGCGGGTGGAGTTATCAGTCCATTTTTTAAGTACTGAGAGCCAGACCCTGCTAATCTTCAAAGTCTCTTCTTTCATGTTAGGAACAAAATCCACCAGACCACGGCCACACAGCCCAGAAAACCCTCCAGAACCAGTTGAATCCAGCCGTGAAAACGTTCGACAATACAATGTTTTTGTGTTTAATTCCACCCTGAAAAATATCTACCGCTATGTATTTACAGCAGGATATATCCGGATCACCTGACACAGCTCATGCCCTAGTTATCAAGTCTGGGGAGCACGGGGTTAAGCCGTGACTGGGCAGAAGATTGGACTAGACCCTTTGACATGAAAATCCCTGTTACCACCCCCACCCCTCCCCAAAGACACTGTAATAGCTCTGAAAATTGGCTATTGCACCCACGAGCAGGCAACTCTCTGCCTCTGCCAGCCATCGCCTGCCGGGCCAAGCGCCTCTGTTAAGTGTCAAGATGAATGCAGGAAGCAGAAGCAATTTGAAGTGCAGGCTGCTGGATCAAAAGGCAATTGTGGCTCTGGAGGCGTGAAGCCCACGGCCCTGGCTTTGTGTTTCCAGGCCCCTCAGTGCTAGGACAGCCTCTCCTGTGTTATTGTTACCCCATGATACCCTTTTGTTATAGGTGTTGATGTGGCAATAGCGCTTATTCAGGAATAGATGAGTGAGTGAAGCAGCACAGGTGGTGGCGGCGGGGGAGGGGGCAGTCTTAGACTTGACAGTCACAGCCTAAAGATGGAAAGACCCTGCAGTAATGGAGCAGCTTGAGCAAAACAGTAGCAGCTGTGTTGTTGCATATGAGCATTCCCAGAAAGCCCCTGAGGTTTTGTTCGTGGGGGTGGGCGGACCATTGGGAACAGCACAGGGGGTAAAGTGCAGGTCTGCAGTGGGAGAGGAGAATCCAAAGAAGCTGGGACCATCACTCCCGTCTTCAAAAAGGAATGCCATTCCATTGGAGGAGCATCTGTATTTAAACTTTGCTTGCTCACTGGACATCTGGTGTGGACCTAACCTTTCTTTAAGGAGCCTTCCTCCAAATTGAAGGAGACTTATTCTAATTAAGTGTCTCTTCCATAAGAGGAAGGCTTCAAATGTGGCTCAGTGGTCTAGTAAGACAGGGATAGCAGTGGCGTGAGCATTGCCACCGATAGGACCGTTCAGCACAACGTGCCCTCATGCATCGCCAGGGGGGCATGGCCAGATTGTGGCAGGGGCATTCTGGGATATTCTGGGGTGTGGTGGGGGCAGGTGGGGGCACGCACATGGCCCAGGCACAGTTCCCCCTCACTCCGCCCCTGAGGAGTAAAAGCCATCCTGATATCTTTATTGAACATCTGATACGTTTAATTTTCAGTAGTTCCTCTTTTATAGCTGTCATGCCAAAGGATATTTTGTGACAGGTTAAGACATTTCATCAGGGGAGGTGCTACCAGGACTAGAACAATTCAGAGACTCTCCAAACCGAGACATGTTATGCTCCATCTTTGGTTGGTTTCCAGATCTCTGCAAGTAAAATTCTTATTTCATTGTCCGTCAGATGCCCTACGCTGGTGATTGTATTGCTTTATTCTGTGTGATCCACCTTGAATCCCTGGGAGAAAGGCAGACTACAAATAAAGCAGTTGAATTCTGAGACAAAACTTCATCCTAAAGATGTGAATTTTGCCACATTTTGGATTTAAAGAATGAACATTTGCAAATGGTTGGGCTCCAAACGAATAGCAGAAATTGCCTCAGGTTTCTGAGACAGGAATGAATGGTGCCTGCTGTTCCCACACAGTTTCAGGCTCAAGGGGCAAGATTCCCTGGGCTTGCAGGGGCACAGGTGAGTTCCTAGAAGCAGCTGGCGTTAACGGAAGTGCCCAGGTGTCCATGCCGTGGTGGCCACACTTCAGTGCTAGCCCATTGGGACCACTGGGGCAGATGGCAGGAGTGTATGCATGTCTGCTCTGCAGTAGGAAGCAAAACTCAGCAAAGGGACTCAGAGCGGAGCTGCTTCCAACAGTGAAGACTACAGAGGCAGGCCTGGTGAGGGTTAGGACAGCTTGAATGGGAGCAATGTGATGGAGGGGGCGGGGGTGTCCTTGAGAGCTATTCTGTGCACCTGATTGGCCAGAGGCCACCTTGAATACTCATGGAATCTGGATTGGAGATTATCTGGCACAGTATCACATCCTTTAAAGTCTCACTATCATTTCTTGTCGAACTAGTTTTGCAGGTTTTTGATGCAATATAAAGCGGATTTGGCCAGAGGCAATGGTAGGGCAAAAGAGAGTGCACAGAAAGTGCAAACAAATCTGTCATTCTACCTTCTGAAAAGCCGTTGCCTGTCCCCAGCCCTGGAGAGCTTGTAAGAGGAGCTTATTGCAAGGAAAACCAGCACATCATCATCATTATTATTGTTGTTGTTGTTGCTGTTGTTATTTGTCTTTTCCCAGCCAATATTGCCTAAGATGTGCAGTAACACTTGCATCAATTCCCAAAGCTTTTTAGCATGCTGTTTAAATCAGTAGCAGGTTGGCACTGATCCTGAGAATCTGGTCAGTGCTTCCAAGTCCCAAATAATGCATGACACCAGCATGGTGTAGTAGTTACATATCGTATTGGACTAGTGTCTGGGAGAGCCCGGTTCACATCCCTGCTCTGCCATAAAAGCTTGCTGTGTAACTTTGAGTCACTTGCTCTTTTTAAGCCAAAACTAACTTGCAGAATTATTGCAGTGATAAAATGGAGGAGGAGGAAAGTTTGGGGTAGAAATAGCTATAAATACATTATAGTTTTGCATTTTGTTGCTGGCTGGCAGATTCATCACTACCACCATGGACGAAAGAAAAAAAATGCTTTCAAAAATGCTACTTATTTTTCTGCTATTGTTTCCTTCCCCTGTACGTGATGGAAGGACAGACCAGCTGGGCTTTCTGATGAATTTTTAATAACTGTCTGAGCTACAGAGGAAATGTGGTTAAATCCATCCTTCTGCATGCAACATTCAGTCTAACAGCAGGAACTCTTAAAAGCAGATTAATCTTTGAAATCTCCATGCATCTTGGACCAGATACAAGGATCTTTTCCTCTTGCAATCAGCAGTCGCAAATACCAGCTGCAGTTTTCTCACCAAGCCTCCTGAAGTCCCTTCACCTGTCATTTCATCTCAAAGGTGTACTTCCTCTGCCCTGGAAAGATCCATTTCGCTATCTGGCTGGTTGTATACAGAAGATCACAACACTACATGTTTTATAAATAATGTTGATTTCCTCGTTTCATACATCAGGGAACGTGGAGTTCCCAAATTCTCCCGAACAGAGGAAAATATTTTCTACTCTTACCACAAGAATCTTTTTCCTTGGTAAACACAGCATTTTGGACCTTTGGTTTATTATCTGGCAAGAGAATGCATAAAAATGCTACTGTTTGTCTGCAAGATACACACTAAGGAAGATATATCATCAGACTTGTTTCTAGCTGTGTGGTTATCCTATTGGCCAGTGGTGTTTTATTTAATGTGGGACAGATGGAGGGGGCTCCCCTCCTGCAGAACACAATCGGTCACTGACCTTCTTTTCTTGCTGTGTAAGAAATCATCTCTCTATCATTTGTGGGCTTTATTTGGAGATTTTAGTTGTATTCATTCCACTTTGTTGTTTTGCTCAGTGAGGGGGTTCCTGAGGCAATAATGCCCCGCTTAGAATAGAAAGGGATTTTCACTATGTTTCCTTGGCAATCCAAAATCTCTTCTTCATTGTCTCTGTGCTGATAGTTCTGGTCACGTGATCCAACATAATGTTTCTGTTATGCTTATTTGATGTGCCTCTTACAAGCTCTGTGCTTATCCAGTCATAATAGATAGGGAAGGACAAATCCATCAAAAGTTGTTACGCCTGCATTGAAATAATCGGTCTATCCTTGGAAAATGTTCTTATTTTTCAAACAGAAGGACGAAATCTCACCAACTGTAAAAAGTGGGGAGGGGAGATGGGGAAGATGCCCATGCTAAGTGGCAGGCCACATGCTTTGTATGCAAAAGGTCCCCAGTTTGAATCCTGGCATCTCCAACAGTAGGATCTCCTCTACCCACTGTTGTGCTTCATATAATTATAGAGGTGGAAGGAGTCATACAGGCCATCTAGGTCCAGCCTGTCTTCCCCAGTAGCCTGAGGGATCTGGCTTATCACTTCACATGGGCTGGGCCATGCTGGCAGGGGCTGATGGGATTTGTAGTCCATGAACATCTGGAGAGCCACAGGTTGCAGCAGACCCCTGATCTAGTCCAAGAGCATCCCTGACAAGTGTTCGTCCAACTGCTACTTGAAGACTGCCAGAGAAGAGGAGCTGACGTAGGCAGCCTATTCCACAGTTCAGAAAAGGTGAAGGCTAGTTGTGACTTGTCTAGTGAGTATTTAATCAGACTTGTGAAATGTTACATTCAGTTGGCATCCAAAGCTGAATTCTTTCAAACCCCACTGAGGTGCGCAGACCCTGAATGTTCACTTTTGCTAGGTGAGGGTCATTTTTGATGAAAACTGAGCAATCTGAACCTGTCTAGGGGTACTGACCCATTTTGCCATGATTATGATTTCCAGTTGGTGAAAGGCATTTTTTTTTTGCTAAGGATGTATTTGTGCCAAGGTTCTACGGCACAATTTGATTTTAGTGCCAGATCTGAAGCATGGCCAAAGTTCCCTTCTCTCACCACTGAGTAACCATGGCCTACCCTCAGAGGCAGAGAGCGCATATGGCTGTGGTGGCGAACGTTTGGCACTCTAGATGTTATGGACTACAATTCCCATCAGCCCCCGCCAATTGGCCCAGATGTTATGGACTGCAATTCCCATCAGCCCCTGCCAATTGGCCATGCTGGCAGGGGCTGATGGGAATTGTAGTCCATAACATCTGGAGTGCCAAACGTTCGCCACCACGGCCATATGGGGACATGTGGGGTCACATGTCCCTGGGCGCATGGCAGCTGGAGAATCACCCCCCACAACCCTTCCCTCAGCCCCACCCTGCCAGGCAAATCAAGGTGCGGCCAAAGGCAGGCTCCCACCGGCTAAAGTAAGTGGGGTGTGGGGGGGGGCGCCTGGAGCAGGTGTTGCCCTGGGCATCATTTCTGCCCCCCCCCCACAGGCCTCTGCCCACCCTTAAGACAATCCAAACTGGGGTGGAAGAGATTGCTAGCAATTGTGCTCAACAGGCAAATGCAAAATTAGAAATCAAACAGGTTGGAGTGGAAAGGAAACGTCTTAGTATATTTTCTTTCTCCTTTAATTCATTAATGACCCAGATCCCTGCAGAGACCATTTTAATTCCAGCATCTGACAAATAATCCCTCTGTGTGTTGCTGCTGCTAGGCTGCTGTTTGAGGATGCTTTTTGAAGGCATCTTGTAATGTGGCGTTGCTGGCAGGAGCTGGGAAAACCAGATGCAAAATAGGGACATGATCAGTGGTGGGATTCAAATAATTTAACAATTGGTTGCATACAAGCACCATTTTAACAACTGGTTCTGCCGAAGTGGTGCGAACCGGCTGAATCCCACCACTGGATGTGATGGAAGAAAAGAAGGAGATGGGGCTAAAAAAGATTAGTCTTTAAGGAATTCTGGGTCTCTTTAGCACATATAGCAAATCTACAGTACGATCCTACAGTTCTCTTTCAAGTAAGGCTTTGTCCCGATCTGGACAGCCCAGGCCCACATCATATCTCAGAGGCTAAGCCCCAGTTAGCATTTAGATGAGAGACCACTAAGGAATATCAGGGTTGTACCACACACACACACACACACACACAGGAAGGGAGGGAGGGAGGGTTGCACCACACACACAGCAAATTTGACTTTATTCATTTAGTGAAGTGTGATAGGAATATTATACCTCTTATTTTAAAGAAACAGTTTTGTAACATGCAGTATGATAATCTAAATATTAGGAGAGACGGAAATGACCTTTAGATCCCCTACTTTGGGCACCAAACTGTCCTATACTATCCCTGCAGTACTTGTATTGTAATTGTGCATATCTGTTTTCCCTCTGGGGCTTAATGAGATCTATTTCTGATGAAGGGAATTACTCAGAAGCAACAGCCCCCCAGGTTGCTTTTTTTGCAGCTTCATTATACGTTGGGGGATCCGCAGCATCATATGAATTTTAGTCCTTCGCTAGTTGGCTGAAACTGCTCACAGGAGGGGATGCTGCAGACCTAAAGCAGTTGCTCTGTGTTGCTTTTTGATTACCCTTGTTTATTGATCTGGGCAACACTCACGAGGCTCTTCATTCTGTGTTTTTTGTATCCTTTGTTGGTGGCAGTTTGTCGAGCAGTTTTCTAGCATTTCCTTTGATCAGCCTCTGAAATGCTGAGCTCTGCTCTAGAAAACAGTGACATTTGTAGATTCTGAATTTTTTAAAAAAGAAGCAAATAGAAAACACACCACTGAAAATCAGTACCATCAGATCCGATCATATGCTCCCAGATCATTGTGATATCCTTTGTAAGTCTGCCCGCAGCTTTTATATGGTGTTCCCTTATGGATCCCATCCTGGAATAGAAATATCAAGCAGACCCAATCCACCTCTCTGTACAAAATATTTGGGGTGACACACTCTGGGCCCTTTTCTACCTTATGACTAGAAGCTGGACAACACCTTCTGGAGACCAGGGGTTGGTGTACAATGTTCAAGTACTGGATTCAGTTTTGCTTCAGGCACAAGGACTTGAGCCTCAGTGTCCAGGCTTTAACTTTTCTGCATGCTACTGAATGGTGGACCCACATAGAAGCAAAGCTCCATGCCTTGGCCTACCTTTGGACCATAGGTGTCAAACTCAGGCCCTCCAGATGTTCATGGACTACAATTCCCAGCAGCCCCTGCTAGCATGGCCAGTTGGTCCTGCTGGCATGGGCTGATGGGAATCATAGTCCATGAACACCTGGAGGGCCTGAGTTTGACATCTATGGTCTAGACTCTAGACAATATAGACATGCTCCCTCCCAATGAGATGTCCTCCACAATAAAATCTAGATTTTAAAAATTAGAACATCTGGAATTGATGGCCCACGCAAAAAAGTTCTGCTCTCCCCTGGCATCTTTTTATGATCACTTAGGCGTGGCCAGATATCTGTTTGCTCTTTCCGATCCGGAGCACCAACATGCCATCACTTTGACCAGATGCAATGTGCTTCCTTCCGCTTTGAGGGATGGAAGAGGCTCCAATACACCCCATAGTGAATGTTTCTGCATCTGCACGTTGAAAACTGCAGAAACTGTATATTGTGTTCTGAACTACTTCCCCCTTCATAACAGGGCCAGAATAAAGTTTCTCTGCACCTTATTGATGGGCTTAGAGTTCTGGACAGACCAGCAGAAGACTGTTTATCTGTTAGACAACGAATCCAGGGATGCTCTAGAGCAAATGGCCAGGTGTTTATGTATGGTCATAAACAAATGATCTTAATTTTTGCTCTGTATTTTATCCTTTAATCTCTGTATTTTATTTTAAACCCTGTTATCTATCTAAGTGAAAGATATCCTTTGTACTTTTGTACTTTGTACTTTTATTTACAGATGCAGCTTTGCAAAGTCAAGCAACATGCTTACTGTGGGCAGGCACTTTACTTTGAAAGCTGCAATCCTTACTTTTCCTATTGAAATCAGCGGGACTTCCTACTTTTTAGACACAGCTAGCATTAAGCTGCAAATCTTGTTAATTTGGGGAAAAGAAAGAGGAGTCAGTTCTGAATGAGTTAGCAAGTACAGAATGGTCTTTACCATCTGCTTAGCTACATTAAGAGAGGTGACAGTCAGACATAAGATTCTGAACTGTTTTTTTATTGTAGCTTGCCCATTCCTGACCCTGGAAGAGAAAAGTTTGTACTAGCAGGTAGAACAGATGAACACATGAAAGCAGTGCATTCCGGGGCAAGACCAGTGGGTCACACGCTAATGAAAGCTCACTGAGAACCATATGATTGATGCTCAGTTTAATTGCATCTATTGGTTTCCGCTGTCTTATTTAGCCATTTAGTTAATCCATTTTGAGGCCTGGCTAAAATAGTCACATCAGTTGCAAAAAAATCACCTGATGTTTGTTATCAAAGTGAGGTCCTTTGAGAAAGCGGTAAAGCAGAGAGTGTTGGGCCAGAGGATCCAAAAGGTTTGTAAAGTCAACCTACTGAGAGCTTAAAAGTAGGTCAGGAACATGGCCTAAAAAACAGAGTTTTAGAAAACTGTACGAAACCAACAATTTCATCGTTAGGCACCTCTAGCTTCTGTGTACAGATTGTGTACCGTCCCCCTCCCCCCAGCATTTAGGAACTTTCGCTCTCATTCCTGGTTGGCAATACCATTCTATGAATCAAGAGGTGAGGAGTTGGTTATTTCTCTGGATTACTTTCCACACACCAGCTACTCTGAGGTTGAATCTGGCAATTGTGGACTACTCTACTGAATGGTCAGAGCCAAGTCTAGAGATAGAGCAGGCAATTACAGCCTGAGGACGGTATCTAGCCGATCTGTGGGCAGTATTCGCTTGGCAGACTGCTTCATCCACTAGTTAATTGTTAAACAGCTCAAGGGCCAAGGCCTATTAAAAGAATAGTGGAGGAGAAAAAGCCACACATGGGGCTTCCTTTGATTCTGAGGGCTCTGAATTGGCTCTGGAAACAGAAAGCACCAGTGTCTAACAGTTCTATCCAGGTGTGGTCCTCAGGCCCCCCAAAAAGTCCATCCCTGTTTTAAGAGCCCAAGCTCCATTCCAGATGCACAGTCTGTTTAGAAGACTGCTCCTTCACCAGTACTGTCAGCCAGTCGGGGCGGGGGGGGGGGGGGGCGCTTGACCACGTAAGGAAACAAAGAAGATTTCTATCCTCTTCAATTGCAGATATGTTTCCCCTTACATCCCCCTTTTTCATTAAAAAATGAAAGTTAGAAATGTGTACATATTATTGTACATATTTTTGTATTATCCTTAAGAAGAGCCCCAGAACGATAAGCTCTGCTCATAACCTGAGTTCAGTCCTGGTGAAAGTCAGATTCAAGTATCTGGCTCGAGACTGACTCAGTCCTTCTAATGTTAGAAAACTATGAGTATCCAGTTTGCTGGGGGTAAAGTGTAGATAACTGGGGAAGGCAATGGCAAACTTCTCTGTAAAACATAGTCTGCCTAGTAAGTATTGTGATGTAGCATCACCCCATGGGTCAGTAAAGACCCAGTGCTTGCACAGTGGACTATCTTTATCTTTTCAATATTATACATGTTGGTATAATAAAGTTATATTGATCTAGTGATATTCAGTTGCTGATTTTTTTATAATATAAAAACCAAACCCACGATGGCAGGGATAGGGGTCAGGGAAAATGGCTGCCTTGCGGGTGGGAAAATCTGACCTTTCCCATCCACATGGTCGGGACCCCTACAGGCTTTACTGTGTTATTTCTTAAGACTTTGCAGCAAAGCAGGTTTGAGAAGGATTGGAGAAAAGCTTGGGAAACTTCAGGAGGTGCATGAATGTATCATGGTGGCTAGAGCCACCAACTAGGTGACTCCAGCACCAGCCTCAAGATCACCGTCATAATCAAGGCCCCCACTGGAGAGCTGCATCCACAATACATCAGTAGAGTTCCCAATCTGTCCTTGGAACCCAACACAAAAAACACACAGTCGCTATCTGTGAAGGATACCTGCAGAAGGAGAAACTACATGACTGCTCTCCCCCTGTTCCTTCAATTGAGGTTGATGAATGACAGCAAACCCAGCTGGAATTAACCACAAGACAGGCTCAGTACTGCCAGCCAGCCAGGTCTCAATCCAGTATGTCAGGTCGACGGCCTCTTCCAAAATCAAATCATACCTGAGAGAATTCCTGTGTTTAACTGTTACCACGCTGCTCAGGATAACACTTTCCGTTCCAGAGGTATCCCGCTCTCGGCAGCGCCCAGGAACCCAAGCAAGACCCGACAAGGCTCGGATAAATAAAAGTGATTTATTGAGATGCTGACCTAAGTGTCAGCACCTCCCTTCCGCACAACAACTGCGCTGCCTAGCAGCCATACAACCCCTTAAGTACACTTTCTCCCGTCGGGGGCCCGGGAGAACCAAGGACAGCCCACCACCATTCATCAACAGAATTCAAAACACCCAATCATTCATTTGCAACATGCAGGAACCAATCAGAGTTCGATAAGCATTCCCTTCTCGAGTTTCGCGCCAGAGTAGGGCGAGGCGATGACGTGTCCACTGGCGGGAAAACACAAAAGGTTTCCCCAGGTGTCCGGGGTCAGGAAGCAGAGGGTGATGACGAGAGCTGCCTTATCTGCCTGCTGACAGGATTAGGCAGGGCGAGGCGCTTCGACTGAGGTCTTCCTTTGTCCGCGTGCATCAGGAATCTTTACACGTGAATAGGATGTGCCCAGGTGGAGCGGAGATGGCTCTCTGCCTTGGGCCAAGGAGGTTCCATACAATCACAAATACAGGGAAACTTACAAATCTTATTTCTACCTAATACAACTCAGTTTCTACCTAATTAATACAAAACAGAATAAATCTTCCAATCGTTTCAGTTCAGACATAGTCCAGGAGCGGGATTCTCTCCTGGCTCCGCTATCATAACAACCTAACACTGAACAACATGACCAGTGGGGGAGGGGGGGAAGAATCTGTTAACCAACATATTGAGGTGCAATCTGGACGTGAGACTGAGGGTGCTAACTTGTGGCGATTTTTCTCACACTGGCATTCAAACTGGGATGCTTTGTTCATATTTCCCCACAGGGATAACCATCTTGTTTTTCCTGTCATGAATATGCTATTTCCCAACTGGCTTTACTCTGTTCTTTTTGGGAAGAATGCAGTCCAATTACCCGAGTGTGCCCTTGCCTTCCGGAAGGACTAGTATGCGTTTTCTTTGCCCACGTATCAGTGCCATTTTCCTGCTGTCCGCCCCTTATGAGTGCTATTTTCCCCAGCACTTTCTTTGGAGATGTGCTGCCAGGGGGCTTTTAAAAAAAACAACCAGCAATTGATGTATCACTCCAACGATCTGTTGCCACTGTTTGAATTTTTAACAGAACCATTAATAGCACTGTTAAATAAAGAAAAGAATGAAGAAAGAAGGGATGGGGGGTCACCACATCAGCCATGATGGGCGGCCATGATGAGCATGCTTTCAAGAGCTAATGCAGACTCACTGCTGAGCACATGGAAGTGAAGACTTGGGAGGGGCAGGGGATGAAAGTTTGGGTTGCCAGCTAAAGAATGGGAAACTCCATGAGTGCTGGTAGTGGTCCCTGGGGAGAGTGAAGTTTGCAGAGGACAGGCTGCTCAGGAGAAATGTGATGCCAGAGTTCATCTTCCAACACCACCATTTTCTCCAGGGGAACTGGTCACTGTAGTCTGAAGACTAGCTATAATTCTAGGAAAACTCCAGACCCTACCTGGAGATTGGCTACCCTAAAATGCACAGAAAACTTCTGTGTATGGAAATTCCACTGCAAATGTGCATGTGGCGTAGGAGGTTAAGAGCTCATGTATCTAATCTGGAGGAACCGGGTTTGATTCTCCGCTCTGCCGCCTGAACTGTGGAGGCTTATCTGGGGAATTCAGATTAGCCTGTGCACTCCCACACACGCCAGCTGGGTGACCTTGGGTTAGTCACAGCTTCTCGGAGCTCTCTCAGCCCCACCTACCTCACAGGGTGTTTGTTGTGAGGGAGGAAGGGCAAGGAGATTGTAAGCCCCTTAGAGTCTCTTACAGGAGAGAAAGGTGGGATATAAATCCAAACTCTTCTTCTTCTTCTTCTTCTTCTTCTTCTTCTTCTTCTTCTTCTTCTTCTTCTTCTTCTTCTTCTTCTTCTTCTTCTTCTTCTTCGCATTCACAGCAGCGATGGAAATGGATTGCGAGAATCCTTGGGATGTCGAAGCAGTCATAGGCTCCTTCCGCACATGCAGAATAATGCACTTTCAAACTTCTTTCAATGCTCTTTGAAGCTGTGTGGAATAGCAAAATCCACTTGCAAACAGTTGTGAAAGTGGTTTGAAAACGCATTATTCTGCGTGTGCGGAAGGGGCCTTAGAGCGGTTGTATCATCTTTTGTATCATTGCACAATGCGGCATCATCATATTTCTGCTCGTCACTGGAAGAGAGCCAGATTCACTCATCACAAGATGGAATAGGGTTGCCAACCTCCAATTAGTGGCTGGAGATCTCCTGGGGTTACAACTGATCTCCAAGTGGCAGAGATCAATTCCCCTGGGGAAAAGTCAATTTTGGGAGGTGGACTGTATGAGATTACACTCCTTTGAAGCCCCTCCCCTCCCCAAACACCACCCTTCTCAGATTCCATGCCCCAAATATCCTGGTATTTTCCAACCCAGAGTTGAAAACCATAAGATGGAAGGAATTTGTGCTCAGTGAAATAGAACAAATTTCACTATTCCATGTGTCAAGGCAGTGTTAGGTCTTGGACCTTTAGCCAATAAACAGACTCTGGATTCTTGATCAGTTTCATTTATTGAAAGGCATCAAAGTACCCAGCTTAAGAAAGCCAGTTCTGCCAGTTCTGGCTTTTGCTAGTCACTTTATCCCCAGAGAGTCCCCCCTCCAGTTTTCCCAAAGAATGTGTGAAAAGAGTTATTTTGGAACTTAGGCGCCCCAAGGTCAGCGATAGGGAAAGATATAGCCACCTGGCTTGTTCACCCCCACGGGGTAACAGACATCCTGTTTTCCCCTGAGAGCAGCCCGCCGGGTCAGCCTACTTATCTACAAATGTGTGAAGCCATGAAGATCAAGAGAAGAGGAAAGTTCCATTACATATAATAGACAGGTTACATATATCTTGCAACAATTACGTTGAAGTGAAAGTATACTTCCCTCACCCAGATACCATCCCTGTCAATATAATTTGTTGCTCCGTCATTAAGCTAGGAATGCCCCTCAATCACCAGGTGCAGTTCCTAACAGGCAGCTCCCCTACTACCACCTCTCCCACCCTAAGCAACTAGTGTTATGTCAGATAAAAGGTTAAACACAATCTTCCTTTCCCAGTGCCAGGCAATAGCAAGCCAATCCTGAACTGATTTGCACCCCTCTAAACCTGCTGATTTCAATGGTCTTAGAAGGGTTTGTGGAGTGGGTGCCTTCTTGAGATATTGCTTTGGCTCCAACAATGCATAAATGGAAACATAAATGGACTTTGCACAGTTATGCTTTTAGGCAATTTTGTTCAGCACCAGTGCTTTCCGCTCTATGCAATATAGTGCCCAGAAATTGCTTGCATAAGATTTTCCGTGGGCAAAAACACAAGAGGGGGAAAAATGAGCTTAGCTTAGAGCAAATATCTAGCATAGGCTTTTAAAAAACTGTGCAAGAGCTCTAGCGCAAATATAACTTGTGTACTGGTTCCAGCCCATTGAGATGACAGTGAGATATGGTTTAATAACCAAAAGGTACTTACTGTCTGTTTTTGGAAGGAAAGGCTACTGTTAATATTTTCTGTTTCATCTTCAATAGAAGCAGTTCAAAGAACCGCCTTTGGCCCTTTCTGTACAAAACACTTGAAACATGCGCCAAACGTTTTGGAAAGACTTGTTTTCATGGATTTTGTTAACAATAAAATGTTTCCAATGGGGAAAAAAGGTATATATGGCTTTGATGCTACAAAGACTCAATATCTGAAGCCTTGTTGATTCTGACATCAAATCTACAAGCATTAAATCCTTAACATGCTTTTTTAAAAAAAGGAAAAACAGCATATTCACATAATCAGCAGGCAATAATGGATTTATTAATGTACAGAATTGATGGACAGCTGTGATGTCAGATGATAAAACACCTGTGGAAAACTTCAGAAAAAGGCAGACAGCCAGAGAAACAAAAGTAGCGAAGTCGAGGGGAGGCATGGAGCTTAAATTTGGACAGGAGAACGTTTCCTGTTTCTACACACAGGCAAGGAGGAAACATTCTGAAAACATTTCAGAAAAAGGCTTGCTAGTGTAGAGGATCCATATAAAAATTTTTGAGGCTGCAATAAAATGTTTTCAAAACATTTTTGGAGGAAACTGTGCAGAACTACTTGAAGGAAATGTTTTACTTCTTTCCTCAAAACATGTTAGTTTGGCTGTGCAGAAAGGATCATGGTGTGGTGGTTAAGTGGCAGACTCTGAGGATCCGGGTTTGATTCCTACTCCTCTGCATGAAGCCATAGCAGGATTGTGTGAGTTTTATTCTACAACTTAATCCTGTAACTAATCTGTCTGAACAAACTTTACACTGAGGAAGTCCTTTTCCAAAAATGACGCTTACTGCAGGTTGTGTTCTGTGATATCTTACCCATTCATTATATTCATGTCAATTTCACTGGGAGGACATTGCAGTCTCGGGAACATGGGACACCGGATTTGAAGGACCTTTGCAAGGTTTATATGACAATGAATGACACAGCATGCACGTTTTTGAACTATTATCATTGACTGTTTCATTTACATCTTCACACTTCTGTGAAATCTATTCAGAAATAATAAGGACAGTCTGCCTGTGGTCCTCTAGCTGACGGCATGTCAATATCTCTCCCAGTTATAATCTCATGAGATGACTAATTGTTATTTGAATGACATTGATTGTCACATTTTTATATAGGTTGTACAGTTTTTGCACTTATCTGCACTTATGCACTTCTACACTTTATTAAAATTGTAATTTAGGTTGTTTTGTTTTCATTATTGTCAGCCAGGGTACAGTGGTCCTGTTCTCCCTTCTATAGTTTGCACACTGTACCCACTCTTTTTACATTGTAGGCAATGGCAAACCACCGGCGAACATCTCTTGCCTTTTATTTTCAAATCAAACCTTTTATTGGCATAATAAACAATATAGATCAGTAGTGATCACAGAGTAAAACAGTCGTGGTTGCAACTTAATGACATAGCACAGGTACCTAGCCACCGTTTCATAGCGGAAAGATCATTGTTAAAAAGATTTTTTAAAATTTGTGTTGATCTGATAGATCTTCTTTATTAGTGAGTAGAGAGGTCAGCAAGTTGGACCTGATTGTCTTATAAAATGGACAGTATAGAAGCATATGAATTACAGATTCAGTCTGCTTCATGCTGCAATTGCAGATTCTGTCCAGGTAGATAATTTTAGACGTCTTCCTGTCGTTACAGCTGAAGGAAGCCCATTGCACCTTGCCAAAGAGCAAGCTCTTTGCAGGTTGGGTAAGGTCAATTGACTCAGGTATTTGGTCTCCCTAGCTCAGGGGTAGGGAACCTGCGGCTCGAGAGCCGCATGCGGCTCTTCTGCCCTTGCACTGCGGTCCACGAGCCGGTGCCCGGCTGGCCTCTTATCTCTTGCTCCTCGGCTTCCTGCAGGCAGTATAGGTGTATGGTGCAACCAACTGCCTCAAGCACAGCTGGCTGGGCCGTGCTGCGGGCTTCCCCTCTTGCCTGCCCCATTGGAGTGGAGTGGGCGCTTTCCCGGCGGCCGGCAAGGTTGAGCCGCTGGCCCCATCCTTGCCCGCCCTGCAGGCAGCAGGGCGGACGCATCCATGCGCTTCTCAGAATGAGTGGAGTAAAAGGTAAAAAAAACCCAATACATACAGTGTTATCTTTATTTTAAATGTCAAAAATTATTTGCTGCTCCAAGTGTTTTCTTTTCCCATGGAAAACGGGTCCAAATGGCTCTTTGAGTGTTAAAGGTTCCCTACCCCTGCCCTAGCTGTATTAAAGGGAATTCCTTAAAAAGGGGAGAGCAGGACTTATTGCTGCACTGCTGAGGTACTGGAATTCCTGATCAATCTTTGCCTTAAGGAGCAAAAGATTTCATGGGTGGACAGCATAGTTAGTCACTCTAGTGTAAATCCCAGTGTTAATATTTTTTGTTCTACTAAGGTCCACCAGTCAGAGTTTTGAAGATCTACAAGAGACCGGTACGTTAGGCTTGAGTCCTCAAAGTTAAAACAGAGATGTGGCCAGAACCTATGTAGCAAGCCTTGCTCTTGTCTTTAAAAGGTGTTGACCAGTTTCAAGACAAAGAACAGCGGAGGGCATACAATGTGGCAAACCGAGTAACTGATCTAAAAAGCAGGATTGTATATGTTCAACTGAGCGATTTCAAGCACCAATCCATTGAGGAGCACCATAGAGCAACTGCTGACCTACCTTGGCGTTAAAGGCCTTAAGGGTAGCAGGGACATATTCATGGCCCCTGTTATAGAAAAAGCGAATTATCGCCACAACACTGCTCTTGCTTGCCAAGATTGCTGTGTGAGTTGCCCAGCCCGTTCCATGATGGAAATTCAACCCTAAGTATATGAATTGTTTTAACTTGCTCCAGGGAATTCCCATTTAAGGACCAACAGGTACGCCTCCAAGCCCTTGAAAATATGAGGATCATTGATTTCTCGAAGTTCAAAGCAAGACTTTTGCTGGTGCAATAATCATTGCAACAGGTAAGGAGACGATTGAGGCCTGTCTTGGAGCAACAGAGAAGAACTACGCCATCAGTGTAGTTTGTCAGGGTAGAATTACTTACACCCGAGACGCTAGGATCATAATTAGGACTGTTGGCTCATCAAAGCAGCTCTCGCCAGCATGGCCAATTGGCCATGCTGGCAGGGGCTGATGGGAATTGTAGTCCATAACATCTGGAGTGCCAAAGGTTCGCCACCACTGGTGTAGAGCAAGATCGGTATACATCACTTACCTAGTCTTGGACAATGTGCACCTCTTCCCTTGAAAACCCTGTAGGGTTGCTATAAGTCAGTTGTGACTTGACAGTACTTTCCACCAGCAGCAACAACAAATTCATCATTTTTTAAAAAAATCAAAAGATTGCAGGGTGCACCACTCAGATCAACATCAGTGTCTTAGGCCAGCTGTACAAATGCATCCACCAACCCAAGCAGCCCTTCCCAGTTCGTTTTCCAGGTATCCATGCTGTATTGCATGGAAAGTATGGTGAAGCACTTGAGAAGAGCTGTTGCCTAGGGAAAGGTGATGTTCCAAGAGGCTTCCCACCCGCTCATTAGTTCACCACTGTCAGCCTTCTCTTTCCACCCCTCCAATTCCTTTCCTGTGAAACCTCAAGTCCTCCCAGTACACAGCTGCGGTGCATTGAAGACATTCCTGCTGATGTGTGCCACCTGCCATTATCTGATTCCAGAGTATCATATGCCAGAGCAAATGTGTCTCCTGGAACCAGGCTGCTCCAAACTGGCACTCCTTTAATAATACTGCCATTGCAAACGTCCATACTGTGGTGAGTCATTTCCATTAACTGCCTCATTGTCTTCCATTCATGGCTCCCGTCTTGTGTATTTTTTTTAATGTAATGCACAGATGCCTATTGATTTGGGATCCTTGATCCTGAATAGAAGCAGACAATGGTCCCTCTGTGTATCATACAGAAGTAAGAGTGTAGGCATGTGGTTCCCATCATCAAAACTCTATTCAAGCAGTCCAGGGCAACAGGCTGTTGAGAGCAGAAGTCCACCAGGTACCAGTTAATAGCTCCTTCCTAGCCAGAACACTTACTGATTTAAGCGTTGTATATTGGTTAGTCAGGGGTCCCTAACCTTTTTGAGCCTGTGGGTACTTTTGGACACAGCGTGATAGGCAGAGTTCATTCCCATCTTGTTTTGGAAGTGGGCCGGCCATCATTTGGCAGACGAGATCTGTCTGCTGCACATTAGGCGGCCTTGAGGGCAGATTTTGAGTAGCGATCACACTGCATGGCAGGCTGATTGTGGACTGGACGGAAAGGCAGCTAACCAAGTGATCTGTGGCTGCAAAAATGTGCTCATGCAGCTCTATTGCATTGGCAACACAAAACAGCATATTTGCAGGGACAATTCTCCCTGCCAGCCCCTATTGTGTAAAAGCCTCTAATGGTTCAGCTGGCTCTGATGCCAGAGTTTTTGGTTTTTTGTGGGGTGGGGATTGCAAGAGAGTGGGCAGGGCTGGCCCAAGGCTTTTCTGCCAACCTCTGTGAATTGAAACCCTCCCCCTGTGGGTAGCATAGCTATTAACTTTTCAAAAGGATACTGTTTTCTCGTTTTTAAACACCTGTCCCTCTATTACTTCCTTTTTTCCTGTCCATCTGTGCCAATGGCCTGAGCGGAGGATAGATCTCTTGCCAAGCAGAGAGCATCACTCAGCTAAAGAGCTGCTAAACAGCTTTTGTGCATTGATTTACACATCTAGGACAGATGCTGCCAAACTTTTGGCACCGTGGTTTACCTGTTCTGTTTGGACCGGGTCAGCCCTCTTGGTGGAAGTGGCTAGTATTGCGGCAGGTGCACCTTAATACTAGTGGACGTGGCCTTCTCTCTAGCCCCACACCCTCCACCAAGAAAATCTCATCCAGTTCAACTCCTACATGCCTGCAGGAAGGTTTAAAGCAAGAAATGGGTCTCCCGCTCTGTGGGCTTCTGGCATGCCCCAAGAAGTACATCAGCAAGAGTTGCCAACCTCCAGGTGGGCACTGGAAATCTCCCAGATTTACAAGTGACCTTCAGACTACAGAAATCTGTTCCCCTGGAGAATGTGGCTGCTTTGGAGAGTGGGCTGTATTAAGGCTTTGTACCCCACTGAAATCTCTTCTCTCCCAAACCCTGCCCCTCCCCAAGTTTGATCTCCCAAATCTTCAGAAATTTCCCAATCCAGAGTTGCCAGCCCTAAAAGCAGTCAAGGTCTTTTTCCTCTGGAAAAGAAAAAAGAATAATACAACTACCCAAGAACTGTATGGGTATTAATTCTAGCACGCTGGATCTCAAGATTACAGAATGGATATCAATAGAGAGAACATTACACAGTTTAAAAATTCGCTACCTTCTGTCCATTGACTCTAAAGTATCAGTAATAAACAATTTCTTGTATCTTAATAATAGTGTTCTTACTATTATTGTTCTTACATGGTCGATTCAGCCTCAAATAAGAAATAGAGTTCTCATTAACTTGGATCTCGAGATTATAAAAATAATATCATTAGAGAAAACTTTACACAATTTTAAAATTCACTACCTTCTGTCCATTGGCTCTAAGGCATCAATAATAGACAATTATTTTGTATCTTAATCATTAACAAAGTAATGTTCTTACTATTATTATTATTATTACATGATCAATTCAGCCTCAAAGAAGAAATAAAGTTCCCATTTCTTATCAAATTTTTGTTTTGACTGTCTGTTTACAAGGTTCGTTAGTTTAGCCATTGTGGCATCTTCTCTAATTTTATCGTCCCAAAGTTCTGTGTTGAGATCTTGTTCAGTTTTTAAACAAGATGCAATTATTACTCTTGTTGCTGTTAATAGGTGCCAACATAGTTCAGTAAGCTTCTTAGGGAGATTTTTTGGCAAAGTGCCCAGTAACATTATTTTGGCAGCAAAGGAAAAAATTGTTTAATTATTTTTTGCATTTTCATATGTACTTCTACCCAATACTTCCTAATTTTTTTCTGCAAGTCCACCACATGTGAAAGAAAGACCCAGCTCTTCTTGACATCTGCAGCAGAGACTATCGCTTTGGTTATTGTGATGGTTTCAGGAGTTATATACAATTTGTAAAAGAGTTTGTACCATTTCTCTTTTAACATTTGGCATGCAGCAAGTTTGGATGGTCTGTTTGTCAAGGCTTTCACGGTCCCTGGTGTGCTGTGTAGCTTCATTGGGAGCACAGAATTTAGCATTCTCTCCTGACATTTCACCTGCATCTGTGGCTGGCATCTTCAGAGGATCTGAAGGATCAGAGGATCAGATCCTCTGAAGATGCCAGCCACAGATGCAGGCGAAATGTCAGGAGAGAATGCTGCTAGAACATGGCCATACAGCATCGAAACTACACAGCACCCCAGTAAGTTTGATGTTTCTGATCCATAATGTTTCCCATTGATGAAAAGTTATTTTTTCTTTTAGGTTTTGCATCCATTTCACCATGTTCCATTTCTGTTTCAAATTTCAGCAGAATCTTATATATTCTTCCCATTCAGATGTCGTTTCTGTGAGGTGATCTCTTTTTCAACAGTTGGCATTTCACATAATATTCCTTGCGATTTTAATTCTTTTCTGAATCTGGATGTTATCCAAAAGTATGTCAGTCATTGTATTCTCTTGCCCTCCTCCTTTATTTCTTGCCATGATTTAATTTTATCTTGCTTGTTGATCATTTTCTCATAAAGTATGTTATCATTATGCTTCTGTATTTCTATATCACGATTGGCTTCTTTGGGAGATTTTAGAGGTGAAGTCAGAGGGCTAAGTCATGAATAAGTTTTTTTCCAGATTTCAAAAAATCTTTTTCTTATTACATGGGAGTCTTTTCTTATTGGTTCTGTCTTTTGATCATTTTCCCCCCTAGAGTCAACTATTCTTAACCAGTACATCACTCTGGCCCCTTCTGCACATGCTGAATAATGCACTTTTAATCCACTTTCACAATTGTTTGAATTTCACAATTGTTTGTCTTTGCTATTCTGCACAGTAAAATCCAGCTGCAAAGTGCACTGAAAGTGGATTGAAAGTGCATTGTTCTGCATGTGCGGAAGGGGCCACTGGCTTTTGTGATTGACTGCTATGCTGAGGAAGGCACTAGGTAGGACAGGAGAAGGACAGAAAGTGAAGGGGGAAGGCAGACATCATATCACAGCTCTAATGCTGCTTAAGAACCTAGCTCCCAGTGAGGATCACCCCAGAAATTACTTTCTGTTTCTCCCATCTCCCCTCCTTCCTTTCCCTTATTTCTCTGTGTGAAGAACTCTGTCTCACGTCCACTTCTGGAGTATCACCATCATAGCACAGGTTGAAATGATTGACCATTATTGCCCCTCACATCGCACCTGTCAAGGGAGCAGCAGGGAGGCAAGTGTGTGCCAGAAAAAAAAATTGGCTTGCACCAGGTTGAGGATCATTGAGGTGACAACATTTAGTGCAAGTGTCCCCCCGCCCCTTACAGAGAAGGCATATAGGTGGACTGCAGGGAGTATCTGTCAGAGACAGTTCCAAACAAGAAAGGGGTCTGTAGTCCCTGTTTTGTAAAGGACATTCCCTTAGGTGTCAGTTATCCAGCTCAGTCTTGAGAAGCGCCATCAATAGCCTCGCTCTTTGCTTTAAATGAGTCGCTTTCCTTTGGCAGGAAACCTTTTCTAGCTTCCAACTGACTTTAATTCCGTGCAGATCTTTATTTTTAGGTGGCTGGTACATCTGTGTAACCAGGCAACAGGGATGATGCCACTGTTTTGTGAGAGTGGGAGGCAGGGGAAAGTGACTCTGTTTTGCAAGTGATGGGAAAGTGTTGGGGTTTTGCAAGTGTCTGTCACAACTCAGTCATAAAAGGGTTAACTGTTTGTATCTAAGAAAGTTGCTGAAGTCACTGTCTATGACCTGGCCTACTGGTCAGTCAGATAGCCATTGCTTACCTGTTAGTGAGCGCGTACATCTCAAGTTACAAAGTCAACTCTGTTTGTTTGAGCACACCAGCACCACCACCAGGAGCACTAGACACCAGATAGGTACCAAGATGAAACCAAATGTACAATAATGTAGCTGTGCAACAGGAAAGAAAGGATTTCTTATTTTATCTCCATGTAACCCTCCCTTTGCAGTTAGTAAACTCATTTATAAAAAGCAACTGAGAATCTGTCTCTTCTGTTCTACTCTGCTAATATATATATAGATACATACCCCACAAAGAGGCCTTTATGGCATTGGGGTTTGGAACAGGATGGTTGGAGGAGGATCATGTCTTTTTTAATTCAGGAACCCCAAAGTTGGGTACTTGATATCCTAGAAGGACACTGCAAACTGGGAGGAGTGCAGAGAGGAGACACTGGCTGGAAAATTTTGGGCTCATTCCGCACATGCAGAATAATGCACTTTCAAACTGCTTTCAATGCTCTTTGAAGCTGTGCGGAATAGCAAAATCCACTTGCAAACAGTGGTGAAAGTAGTTTGAAAATGCATTATTCTGCGTGTGCGGAAGGGGCCTTGCTTCCTATCCTTTCCTCTAGTTTCCCCTTCCTCTTGTACCTTTTGTAGCTAGCAATGTTCTACTACAGCTTCCCAAGGGCATTTTTTGTTTTCCTAAATTTAAGTCTCCTTGCATGATTTCTGGAACGAGATGCTTCCTCGCCACAGGCCACCAGGCAAATGCCTATTTGCAAGTCTTGGAGTTTAGTGTGAAATCATTCCTTATATCAGCTTCCACTTACAGGCCACTTTTCTGGCTGGAAGCGAGATGTTGGCATGCCTTTGCATTCAGGCAACATTGCAGACCTGCCCCATTGGTTGTAATTAAACGTATAAGCGCTAATGATTGCTAAGAACAGGGAATAGTAGCAGCAATGTATAATTTAGGCAGGGTCTTTATGTCAGCTCAGTGCCCTTTAAGCTGCAATTGCTTGTGAGTAAGCCTGCATCCTGTTTTTATTTCTGTAATCTTGGACGTGTATGGAACCCACCCAGTGCTGCTAAAAGCTGTTTTCTCTCATTCATTGCCAAATATTTGGGGAGGGGGGACTTTTTGGACAACATGTCAAAAAAAAAAATCCTGAAAACAAATTCCTATGGGAAAAAAGAGAAAATGTAATGCACAGAGAATAATGTGATAGTTTGGTTTCTGGCTTGAACCATGTGACGAAAGGTCTCTCCAAGTAGATCAATAAATGACTGACACTTATTCCTGAAGAGGGAAGCAATAAAAATTTGGGATGCTGCGGGGGGGGGGGGGCGGGGTGCTTACCACATTTGAAAGAACCAGATTTTTTTGGCCATCAGAGACTTGGGAGAGCCAGGAGGGTGCAAGACATGTCCCTGTAGGAGTCTCTGCAATGATACAAGCCTTTCCTCTGTACACAGTCCACCATTTCCACCTAGCCAAATGTGCATCATTGTAACGGGCAGAGTGGGTTCAGCATCCACAAACATATTGCAGCCCTGGTGTAGTGGTTAAGAGCACGTGTCCCCTAATCTGGAGGAACCGGGTTTGATTCCATGCTCTGCTGCTTGAGCTGTGGAGACTGAATTCAGATTAGCCACAGTTCTTCTGAGCTCTCTCAGCCCCACCCACCTCACAGGGTGTTTGTTGTGAGGGGGGAAGGGTAAGGAGTTAGTAAGCCCCTTTGAGTTTCCTACAGGAGAGAAAGGGGGGGATATAAATCCAAACTCTTCTTCTGTGCAAGGATACCAGGCTGTGAGGGTTGGTTGATCCACCCAATGGGAGGGCAAAGTTTGACCCTGCTGCACAAGTGTCTGATCTCCGTGCAGTGCTGAGCTTCCTCCCTCTCACTTGCATGGGAGAATGTCTGTTCTTCTGAACTTCACATTGAATTCTCTCCTCAGAGTTTGCTCACCTTACAATAGAGTGTTGCTATGTTAACCAAACTTGGTTGTTGAAGAGAAAATAATCAATTAAGCCTTTTTGTCTTCCTGCAGGTCCCCAAAAGCAAACTATAGATTACAAGATGAGCAACGAAACCATTCCTGAGGAGGTCTCCTCTTTGCCGTCCCAAGGTCAGCATTATTTTGACCAGTTCTCAGAAGATGATCCTGAGTACTTGCGCATCAGGAACATGGCCGCTGACCTCCGCCAGGATTTCAACCTAATGGAACAGAAGAAAAGGGTTACCATGATTCTGCAAAGCCCCGTGAGTACCTTGCACCTCAGTGGTGTCGGTGAACTAGCTACAAGTTGGCAGGTGGGAGGGGCACAACAGTAGTGTTAGCAAGAACAGCAAAGTTCCCTTTGCCCAGAGTAGTAAGCTAGCCTGGCTTGGATGTATGGCAGATACCAAGAAACACCACAGGCCCCCAAGCCAAGATTCCCTCTGAGCCTCCATCTCAGCCCAGATACCACTCAAGCATTCTAGGAGAACAAATCACATAGCTAGCTTGGTTCCGAGGGCCCTCAAGCTGATCAGAGCTCCTAGAATGTTGTCTCACTGACTTTGCTTGGCAGCCCTGCCAGGAAAGCAGTAACATGTGACCAATTTTGGCCAACTGCTGTGCAGGAGGCTTCTTTGCTCATCTGTCTTGTTTCCTTGTCATTCTCAGACGTGAGTGGTGACATCCAGGCCGAGCCCCACTCAACAGAAGCCTGGTGCACACACCAGCCCCAGGTGTCCACTAAAGGCAAGACACAGGAAGGGAGAACACGTGTGAAAGTGCTGACCCTTCTCCTGCACTCTGCTCAATTCCTTGGTCATCTGCAGGGGTCAACATACAGGGAATGGGGGACGTGCTCCCTCCCCAGGATCAGCAATGTTCCAAAACTAGTGTGGCTGATCCCTCGAGAAAGAGCTTGGAAAGTGGAAAGCCACCTTTTCTGTGCATCTGCAGATGCCAGGCGAGTGCACAGAGGCAGAAGGTGGAAACAGCACACTCATTCCTGCTTGCCATCCCCATGTATTTGGTGAACATATAGGGTTGTCATGTGTACTGAGTGTGATGCTAGCAGAGTGTCTGTGGTACAGTGGTTAAACTGTGGGCTAGGGATGCGTGGTGACTATGGGCCAATTATTGTCTCAGCTTAACCTACTTTACGTGTCTGTCCTGAGGATGAACTGGACAAGGGAGAACACTGAGCTCCCTGCAGAAAGTGCAGTAAAAATGAAGAAATAAAATATGGGCTGAAGTTCTGCCAAAGGTGCAACAGGTATGCTGCTGCATTCAATCCTTAGGCAAATATCTGAATGGTGATTCTGACACCTGCTGGATTCATATCTCAGAAGCACCCAGAAAGGATGCCTCAGGCAAGAAGAACTGGAGGCCAACGGCACACTAAAAACTAACCAAACTTATTCCAGCACAAGCTTATACTTTGAATACATTTTCTTTTTCATGTTAAGGAGCTACTGGACTCCAGTTTTATTTTGTAGCTACTGACTAACAAAACTACCCTACTAGAATGATCAACCAAGAAGGAATCTTTTAAAACCCATAGCTGGTTTCCAAGACTACATGATGCCTGTGCAGTATAAGCTTGTGTGGGTATTAATGGTTCTAGGAGCATGCCAAACTGTCAAGGAAGCACATCAAACAGAACAAGGGAAAGGCAAAGAGATATGAGATGGTTGATCCAACTCCTCTTTCATTGCTTTCAATCCATCCCTCTTCAGAGTGCCCTTTCCACACAGACTTGCCATCAAAGAGGGTTCTGAAGTGTGTTTTAGTGCACACATTCTGTACAAGCAGAGTGCTGGCCAGACTTGTGGGACCTCACTTGTTGGACCTGCCCTCAATAAACACAGAGTGCACCTAGAGCAGCAATGGCAAACCTTTTCAAGACCAAGTGCCCAAATTGCAACCCAAAAACCCACTTATTTATCGCAAAGTGCCAATACGGTAATTTAACCTGAATACTGAGGGTTTTGTTTAGAAAAAACGGTTGGCTCCAAGGTGTGCGATACTCAGGAGTAAGCTTGGTGGTAGACTGGTAGTAGAAGGCTTTGCTTTGAAACAACCGTGCAACTCTTCCAACGGGTGAATCACGGCCCTAGGAGGGTTTACTTAGAAGCAAGCCCCATTTCCAGCAACTGAGCTTACTCCCGGGTAAAGAATCGTGCTTTAGTTTAACAGCGCTTAACAGGGTTACCTACACTACTTCCCCAAAACTAGGTCTTAGGTTTAATGCTAATATTCGAGCCCAGCAACCCAGGCCAGCCTAGATGTGTGGGGGGGGGCACTCTGTTTGTTCGTGCCCACAGAGAGGGTTCTGAGTGCCACCTCTGACACCTGTGCCATAGGTTCGCCATCACTGACCTAGAGCATGTCTAATAACCCCCTACAGGAGCACGTTACAGGGAAAGGCCAACTGCAGTGAGCAGTTGCCAGTCTGCTTAATGAGGATCCCCCAAGAAGAATCTGAGAGCCACACAGACACACACAAAGTTTGGAAATCTCTTGTTTAGAGTGCTAGAACCTTCAGCCTACTCTTTGCCTTCTTTCTGCTCTTTAGTAGTGCTGCCATTATCAGGGCCAGTCTTGAGACTGTTTTTAAGAAGGTCTCCAGAAGAACAGATTCCAGCTGTGAAAGCCTGCATCATTCAGCCTAGATCATTCTTTGGTGTGTTTTTTTCAGTCTTTCAGGGAGGAGTTGGAGAGCCTCATCCAAGAGCAGATGAAGAAAGGAAACAACACCAACATCTGGGCCCTTCGGCAGATTGCAGACTTTATGGCCAGCACTTCTCCCTCCGTCTTCCCCACATCACCGTTGAGTATGTTGGCATCATGAGGAGGCAAACAATCCCAATGAAAGATGTTTGGTCATTCTCTCTGAAGTGTCAAGGCTTCTATCTGTCCTAGTCCACCTTCCTAGTCCACCTTCTTGCTCTGTCCTTCCCTGTCATCCTATTTCTCACAGATCAGACATGGCAATTTCTAGACCTTTCTTTTCTACCATACCTTGTCTGACCTTCCCTAGTGTGCATCCACCAGAACTGAAATGGGTGTGGGGCTGGATCACCATGCTAAACCCTGAAGTTGTGGAGGTTATCTATTGGCTTTTTTAGAGTTCAGTAATATAAATTCCTTGGTTTCCTGTTGTAACACTCACCTAAGCATTCTGATCATGCTCCACAGCTGCCAAACCTGATTCCTGACTGTCTGCTTCTTCTTTTGTCCCTCCCCTTGGGCTCTGGGGCCAGAGGGGTATGCTTTTACATTTGTTGACTGCTTTTGCAATGAGTGGTATCCAAATCAAGTGATGTAGGCATGGCATGGCAGGAGCCATTCTGACCACTAAGGGCAGGCACTTTAGGCCTTCCTACTTTAGGCAGAAAGCTCCATCCAAGTTGGGTGGCACTGTGATGCCACAGTGTGGTATAAGTGAACTAGCAAAAACAAGGCCTTGACTAAGAAATGCTCTTCTTTGCTTCCCTCTTGCTGCGAATATTCATATGCTGGCAGTTAACTATAAATTTTACTAATGGGAATAATGGGACAGTTTTAATTTGGATAGCACTTGATTTACTTTTATTTTTCTATTAAATTAAAGCTATTAAGTTTTTCTGTCCTAAATTGTGGTTTTAAATTGAAGTTTTTTTGTATTTTTATGGCTATTGTATGTAAGCTGCTTTGCATTCTATAACATAAAAAGAAAGCCAACATTCTAAATAATAAACAAACAGACGTACAATGAGAAGGATTTCCAAGGAGCCATATTTTACACGTTCTGTTCCCAGGTCTGCTATTGCCTGGCACAGTTAGACAATTTTGCCTTGCAGAATCAAACCAAGGCTTAGTCCCATCACGTGTGGTCCCCAGGTGGCTTATACATCCTTTAGATTTCCCTAGCTGCACTGCATGTACATTATTCAGGCATGTTCAAGGCAAGCCCCTGCTTAACTCTCTTCTGCAGACCTCTCCACAGTGACACCCATCAACGACCTTTACGGTACCGACTCTACATCTCTGGCCAAAGGAGAGAGGCTCATGCGCTGCAAGGTTGGCAGCGTCTACCGACTGCTGGACCTCTACGGCTGGGCACAACTGAGCAGTACTTATGTCACGGTAAAAGAACTCTCCTTGCTGAGGCTTGGCTTGGTGGCCAGGTCAGAATTAAACCTGATTTCTTTAACAATCCTGGTTTTTAAAACATTTCTGCCTCATTCCTTTCTACCTTTTTACCCTCAGGCAAGTAGCAACCATTTAAAAATACAAATAGGGTAATACTTATCTTGAAGTGTAGAGAATTTCAAAGGCAAATTATTGAATTTGGTAAACATCTAAGCCTTCTTCAGTTGGGTACCAGGGAGGCAGTGTTTTGAAAGGTGTTTTGAAAGTGTTGGGTACCAGGGAGGCAGGTGTTTTGAAAGATGACATTGTGGCAAAACAGTTAAGAACATCAGAAGAACCTTGCTGGATCAACCTCAGGGTCTACCTCATCCAGCATCCTGTTTCCCAAACTGGCCAGCTAAATGCCTCTAGAGGACCACAAGCAGGGTATGAAAGCAATAGTCATTACCAGCCATAGCAAGTAATAGCCTCCACCATGAATTTGTCTTCTTCTTTTATGAGGCCATCTTTGCTAGAACTATCACAGAATTAATTTGTAGATTTCATGGCCATTTCTCCATCTTAGGCTACATATAAATGTACCTTGCAATTCCCATCTTCTTCCTGTCCTTGCAGTGCAAATAACAAATATTTGTCATTGTTAGGTCAAATACTAAATCAGTTGTCTCACTTAGCCACGCTTTATCTGCACTGTATGCCCACATTACCGGCATTCCAAAAAAGTAGTCTGCGTGACTGACACATTTCTGCCATAACTGATAACATTCCTTTCATGTAATTTGTCCATCACAATGTCTGTTCTCCGTAAATCCAGATCTCTGAATAACCAGTCTGTGAACTGTGTTCTTCCAATATTGGTCTCACCCAGTCTTTGCTGTTAACTAGTTAATTCAGAATTAGAAGCTTATTTTTCTTGCCTATAATCCACCCTATAGTGATTAAAACCTTTGCTAAATCAAAAACTACTTGATTTCCCGTTATTTACACGATAGTTCCAGCAATTTAATCCTAATAGATTGGGCTATCTCTGCCTGTCTGCCAAATATACTAAGAATCAGAGCTTCCATCTCGACATTTCCAACATCTGTGACTACTTTTGTTATTAATTTTTATTTACATAATTTATAGTCTGCCTCACTCACAGAGACTCAAGGCAAACTTAATTGAGTTGGTGCTGTCAACAAAATGGGATATTCAATAACCAATGCATTAAGATTTTAGAAGTCTGGAACCTCTAAAAAGAACTGAAGCGTAGCATAAGTATTAACAAGACACATTAAATAGTGCAGAAATTACATAACAGGATCCTACTTACAATAAGCTATACACAACAATATCCAAGCAACTTGTCAACCATTTTGTACAGTGCAGTCTTATTACCTGCAGTCTTATTACCTTCCACAGAAAATTTCTGTGGAACTAAATGCCACCAATATACACACTTATCTGTCTCAGAAACAAGCAATCTTGCCAGACTACGCAGGCACAAAGGGGCATATTATGGCTGTGCGGGTTCATTCATACCTGCCTGCGAAGCTACACATCAGTAGAAGGTAAATTTTTTAAAATGCACCTCTGTGCGAAGGGGCACCCCCAGCCGATGTGCTGGCTGTTCACAGGACAGCCAACCATGCGAACGGTCCAGGGCGAGGACGGGTTCATGTATCCTGCCTGCAGCCTGCTTGTAATTTGCTGTGCGGAAAGGGCCTAAGACCTACACCATTTTCCCAACTTGAAACATCATCAGACAGTTGCTTTTTGTCCTGCTGGGGTCTCTATGTGTACTGACAGGGTAAATATAGGTTTCTCCAACAGCACAAATAGCAAGCTTCCTGAGGCTATTTCAAATCAGAAGGATGCCTGCCCACCACCCACCCACCCACCAACACACACACACACAAAATGCTCTGGTCCAAATCCAAATTGGATCTCTGTGTAGCCAGGAATTAGGTTCCCTGTGGAGAACTTCCAAGGCACATTCAATAGAAAGTCCTTATGGCAAACCTGGAAACAGCACAGAGACCTTGTAACAAGTAGTAAGGCTCTGTATGTTTACTCAAACTTCCATTCATCTTATTTGGCAGGGTGGGGATGGTGGGGGGAAGAACACTATTAGTTTTTTAAAAAGGGGGAAACTAGTTGTTCCTTGTGTGGGGGAGGGAAGGGAGGAAGGGCAAGAGGGAGACAATTTTGTGACATTATAGGTTTTAGGCATTTGATGCTGCTTACAACTGTGTTCTGCTGCCAGCATTCTCTTGAACTTGATCCTGGACTGTAATACCTGACCTTAACAGAAGGAGTGTGTTCTATGCCGGGCTCACTGCCCCGATTCTGTACATCCAGTCCGTAGGCATGCTAGCGGCAGTGAATTGCATCTGTTGTGATCATACCCGTTAGTTCAGATGCACATGGTCAGTGGGCTACAGGCTGGAATCCACCATGTGAAAGATTTTGAGAAGGCTTCCAAAGGTCATGTTAGTATGGTCAGGCAAACTTAAAATGCTAGAAACGAGGGAGCAATTTGTGCTCTCCTGACCCTTAAAGCACAAACATTCCAGGGGCAGCTGCGTATTCTTCAAGGAGAAATATTCTTCATTGGTGGGGGCAGGAGGTGAAGGCTTTTCTTCTGTTCTCTACTGTTTTCCCTTCAAGGGCTACATGAGCACTGTTAGGCAAGTACTAGACATGACAGAAGACATGTGTGTGCCACTAAGAGCAGCAGTCACACATCTCCTCCTTCCTTTCATGATAACTTCCAGTTACACACATTATGATGTATCATCCGAGTGTTGCAAGCATTCTCTCCCTCCTCCATTCTTTTGGGGCTGCTGCCTGCAGGAATAGAGAAACTCAGAGTACTGTAGTGTCCACTCGTGTTTTGTAGACCCTTCTGGAGGAGGAAGTGATGTAGAGTTGCTGATGGCACATTTCCCATCTCATCTCATTCCAACTGCATCCCATGAGCAGGGGAACTTAGAGTAAAACCTGTCCTTTGTTTTTCTGGCAGCTGCGAGTCAGCAAAGAGCAGGACCACTTCTTGATTTGCCCTGTAGGCCTTTCCTGTCATGAAGTCACTGCTTCTACTTTGGTGAGTATGCAGGACTCAGTCCTTTGCCTTGAGCAGCTCCATCTTTGTTTCCAGAATTCTGAACATGGTGGGGCACATCCACACACGAAGTTCAAATCTCTTTTGAGAATGCCTTGGGGATGCCAGCTAAAATGGGAACCCTGCCCCAAGTTCCCACCTTTTCCCCTCTGTAACACCCAACACGTGGCCTTGTGCCTCGATGGGATTCTTTGAGCATCTTCCCAGGCCCGATCCACTGAATTGCCTGCTCATGGTATCCTAACAGAAGCTAAGCTGTACCACTTTACTATGGAAAAGGGACTAATCAACACAAGATGATGTCAGTTCTTTGAATGAGCACTCAGCATTTTATTTTCTCTGTTTTAGTCAAGACCTTGGCATAAAAGAAGAATGATTTAAGCATCCCATTCATGCCATTTTCTCAACCAGAAATGATCCCGAGGAACAACTATTAAGACAAACATATAGGCATTGGTGTTATTACCTGTGTTTTTGTCTCAGTGGAGCGCATAGCAACTCCCCAGGGCCATTTCAGGTTAACCCTTCCCTTACGCTGTGATCCCAGTTAGATTTGGGTCCCCATGGAACTCCCAGTGCCTCATTTAGCAGCTTTACGAATTTGCCTTGGACCTCTCATCCTGTTGTTTTATTAATGGTCATGGCACACAAAAGAAAGAGCAGAGGGCAAGTGTTCACACGCAGTCAGTGCTCTTTGATCCCCACAGTGGGGCAAGTAGGACTTCCCGGAGATCCCCTTGGCTTTAGAAAATGGTCTGGGAGGGAAGGCTGAAGCCCATTCTCCACCAGTGCCAATCTCCTGTGCCAGTTCAGTTCCTGAAACACATGAGAACTGTAGTTCCCTGCTTCCATATCTTTCTGTAAAAAGAGCACTGCTGAACTGAGGAAACCCTAACGCTGCCCATGTCTAGTTTGGCCCTAAGTTTTCTGACTAATATAACATTTACATTTGCACTTCAGACATTTCCTGGTTTAAGCCTGTTGTTTGAAGGCTGCATCACCTTCAGGGTGAGGTAGAGTTTGAAACCGAAGGTTCTGTTTGCCTTCAACCGCTTGAAAAAGGAACGCATTGGAAAGAACAGCCTTCTGATTGCTGAGGCATCCCTTTTTTCTCCTGAATTAACCTTGGATGTGGGTGGGTGTTTGAAACGTGTAAGAATACAAGTCTTCAAAAAAGGACCCCCACACACAGTGTTCCTGCTTGAGTCATTGAGCTTCATGTTTTCCATTAAGGAGGAATACTCAAATCAGTGACTCATTCATAGTTGCAACAGGGATCAACACTGAGAATAGGTACACCTGCTGCAAGTCTGCATTGTGTGTATATGAGAGGGTGCGGGGTTGATTCTGCTGCATCTTTGTTCCTGATTGGAAGCAGGACAGAACAGTACAGTGACACAGCAGGCACCTTCCTCAGTGGGAATGTAGCTTGGACTCACAAAGAGCCTTTCCTTTCTCATAATGTATTCATATGACTCACTACCCAGTTTGGGATAGGTTGCCATGGAATATCAGATGCTGCCGCCAGACCTTCCCTTTGAGGTGTGATTTGGTCTCTTGAATGATAGTCCTCTGCCCAAGGAGATGCTTCCTCTTTGTCACCCTCTGCTTTTGTCTTGTATGTTTGCATGTGTGCCACAGATTAAAGTGAACGTGCTGGGGGAAGTGGTGGAGCAAGGCAGCACCAGCTTTTCAGCGGACGCCCGCGGATTCAGCTTGCACTCAGCCATCTACGCGGCGAGACCCGATGTGAGATGCATCATCCATTTGCACACGCCTGCCACAGCTGCCGTAAGGAATGCCATCCGTCTTGCTGACAGCCATTCTCTGCCAGGCAACAGAAAATGCCTTGTCATGAGACAGTGGGCTTGGCTTGGAAGCTGATTTATAGAAGAGCATTAAACCCGATAAAGCAACAAGCAGAGCGGCAGCTGGGGCCTTGCTTTTGTTCTCAGGCGCTACAGACGTTCTGAAACGCCTTGAATGAAACACCTTGAATGAAAGGTGTCAGGGCAGACCAGGTGCTTTTCTTACTGTTATCTCAGTAAGGTAATTCCAGCACAAGGAACTGGCAGAGGAGCCTATGAAACAGCTGATCCCTGATGGCACAGCAAGGCAAGAGAGGCAGGAGAAGCAGTACACACAAAGGCGTGGAGGGAAAGAAACTTGGGGAGGGGGCTGTTCCGTCACAAAGCAAGGGACAAACCCATGTAGCTACCTTATACTGAATCAGACCATTATTCAAGGTAAACAATCCTGCAGCGGAGGTCTACACTGGAGTAAAGCAGTCAGCTTTTAAGTCAGCAACTTGAAGTAAGGCACACGAATGCAGAGATTCTCTTCCAATGAAGGGCTTTTTATTTCATGATTCTGACTGACAAAATGCTACGTAGAAAATGAGTGTCGCTAGCACACAGTCCCAATTGCACTTTGTCTCCCTGTATACATATTTACAACCAATCAGTTCACAGTTTCTTATCAATTCAGGTGCACAGCACGAGGGGATGAGTCATGCCTGTTCCGGAGATGCAACTGTCAGACAGATTTTGTTCATCAGGAGTTGACAGCTCCTGACAGATTCCATCAGGGTCAGTACAGGCTATTCAGACTGGCAGTGGCTCTCCAAGGTCTCAGGTTCACATCACCTGGTCCTTTTAGCTGCAGGTGGCAGGGATTGAATCTGGAACCTTCAATGTACCGAGCAGATGTCCTGCCACTGAGCCAAGGCCCCTCCCTAGAGTATGGGAAGGAGCCACATGTGGACTGTGAGTGTCCGGGAAGAGGTCTGAAAGTACCTGGCATTCATTGTGCATTCCAAAAACAGGTTCTCCTCTTGTTTCTGGGAAACTCAATATGATGTTGGCCAGTGTTGCAAATTAAGCCAACATGCCTTTTGTTGTTGTTTTTTAAAAAAAGGTTTTAACTTCAGTTGTCGTGGAATTTATTTGTCAAACATACTGGCATGCTGTTTTTCCCAACAACAGCAGTAGCTTAACAAAAAACCTGCCCTGTAGGAAAGAAACAATTAAAAAAATAAACAAACCCAGAAAAAAGAAAAAAGCAGCTGCCAAAGATTCCTTCAAGAAAATGTCTTCTTTATAGATCAGCTGCCGAACGCCCTTTTGAGGGGGAAAAGCCTTCCCTTTCTTACAAAAAGCAGGCAGTATGGAAGGTAGGAACTAGAAAGTGGCTTCTGATAACCCACTGTCAACCTACTAGTGTCAAGATACTTTTGCCTTGTGAGAACTAATTCCCCCTGTTGTAACAAGTTGCCATGAGTTGGAACAGTGGTTCTCAACCTTCCTAATGCCACAACCCTTTAATACAGTTCCTCATGTTGTGGTGACCCCCGACCCTAACATTTATCCATTTTACAGATGGAGAACACTGATGCAGAGAGTCTTAGGCGACCCCTGTGAAAGGGTTGTTCGACCCCCAAAGGGGTCGCAACCCAAAGGTTGAGAACCACTGAGTTGGAACCTTCAAATATTAGCTATCATGTGATATCCACAATTGTGGGGGATGGGGGGATGGGAGCCTTTAATGAGACTATGTACCCCCTTACCTTGCCTAGAAAGACGCAATGCTGTTTATGTTTGTTTGTATTAGTGTAGTATCAAGTCACCTCTATTGGTCTACCCCCTGTTTCTGATCCTTACACATTCATTGACTGAAATCTCTGTATAACTTGAAAGAGTGAATGCTCTTACAACTGATTCCTGACTGCCTCCTTGGAGTGAATTTTCTTACTTGGCCATCAAAAATACTTTGGAAGCATAATGAATTGGGATGCAGACTGTTGCTTCTTCATCTCTTCTCTTGTTCATTCTTTTCTCAGGTGTCTGCAATGAAATATGGCCTCCTGCCCATTTGTCATGATGCACTGCTGGTAGGGGACATGGTATATTTTGACTACAACGGTGATATGGAGGAAGAAGCAGACAGAATTGAGTTGCAGAAGTGCCTTGGGCCTACTTGCAAGGTTAGGGTTGAGAAATGCTGTCCAGGTTTCCTTTTTTCCAGTTAATGATTGAATTTAATGTCAACAGATGATAATATAAACTAGAATCTACATGTCTAAGTGGTTTCTGAACTGACCAAGTGTAAATGTGTTCTGGTGCATAGCCAGTGGGGTAAAAAGTAGCTCCCTGGGGCCATTGTAAGTTGGGAAAATTGCATCTCAGGGGAGGGCAGGTAAAGCTAGCCCAGGGGTAGGGAACCTGCGGCTCTCCAGATGTTCAGGAACTACAATTCCCATCAGCCCCTACCAGCATGGCCAATTGGCCATGAGCTAGCCCTGAGCTAGCCTGATCTCATCAGATCTCAAAAGCTAAGCAAGATCAACCCTGACAAGGATTTGGATGGGAGACCTCCAAAAAATACCAGGGTCGTGACACAGAGCCAGGCGATGACAAACTACCTCTGAATGTTTCTTGCCTTGGAATCCCCACCACGAGTCACCATAAGTCAGATGTGTCTTGACAGCAAAAAAAGTGTTTAAACCAGATTAAATCAGGCACCACACATTTGAGAATCTGGGTTTCAACAAGGAACTTCCAGCACTTGTCTACTTGACAACAACAGGGCAGACATGAGATAGATCCATAAACAATGTAACATGTTGTTAGGTTGTTCCAAAAAACTTAGCCAAAGGTTTGGAAAATTTTGGACCATCATACACAAGTGGGGTCTGTACTTGAAAAATGCAATTTTAGTGCAACTGCTGATGGTTTTAATTAGCATTAGTTTCTCATTGCTTCTCTTGGTAGGTTCTAGTGCTGCGGAACCATGGTGTGGTGGCTCTTGGGGACACCGTGGAAGAAGCATTTTATAAGATCTTCCATTTGCAGGCTGCCTGCGAAGTACAGGTGAGCTACACTCACATAAACACATAAAAATACACCTTCACTAGAGACAATAACAGATGACTCCAAAGGGCAGGATGACATTCTCTGTATGGAGATGCTGCCACAAACGCCATCTGTGTCTCAAATATTTTGGCATCTCCTGCCTCAATTCAGTTTTAAGGCAGGAGCCCTTGGAAGAATCTCATCAGGAAAGAACTCAAGTTGAATAGGGGAGGAGTCAAACGATAGGAGCCAAATTAGGGCCACATCAGTCATTCACTGCCCTCTACTGGGTCTGTGTTGATCATCTGCCATACTCTGCTGGTGAAGGTTGGACACAGACTTCAAAAAAGATCACCAACCACTTAGCCTATAACCCTATGTTGCCCACATATATAATTTATTATGTTGTCAGTTTCTTTGCTGAATTATTGCAATAATCTCAGGAGATTCCAAAGACCTACTTCTGCAAATTATATGTCCACTAAAAACCTGGGAGGAAACAGCTTTTCACCATTCACTGGCCTTGCAAACATGGTGGTCACCATAGGGTTACCCCACCTACATTACATGACCTTGTATATCATAGGCTGGCACCATGAGTTGTGCAGGGCAGAACATGCTGGAGCAGAGGCGTACCGCCCAAAGGAACATATGGGATCAAATGTCCCTGGGCCATTTAGTCACTTTCCTCCTTCCCCCTCGGGCCCATACACTGACTTCAAGACCTGGTGAAAAAAAATTATTTGGTCATGGTGGGACAGCCACAACGCCTCATAATGAGTATGGGCGCGTAAATCCTTGTGGTTTTGCACAAGGCTACATTTTCCCCTAGATACACCTCTATGATGGAGGAATGTTCCAGTTGTCCACAACTGTGACTGAAACAGGAGTGTAAAAATCCTGGAGCCTTAAAAATTGGTTCTGGCAACGAGGTTACTGAAGAGGGAAGGATGCAAGTTGCAATCAGAAACATAGCACTGAGCATATACAGGGTGCATTTATTTACTATTGGATGATTGCTCAGGTCCACTTCTGTGGCTCCCATAGTGGATTAGACTCTGGTACTGCCCAGAATGAAGTGGGCCTGGGGGATGAATGGCAGCCCTCCACTCACTGGTAGACTTAGCTCTCTCAGCCTCTAGGCTGCTTCGTAAAAAATATAACTGGTTCCCAAATATGGGGGAGAGGCTGCACCCTGATATATCCAAATCCTTGTTGTCTTCTGTGGGGCTTTTTAAAAATTGTGTCCACAAAACACAGCAGGAAATCCCTCCCCCTTTTCAGTTCTTCCTGCACTGGATGATGACCAACCACCTCTGTAGCAAAGTGGCAGCTTTGATTGCATTGGCTCTGCAGACACGCTGCAATTACTATCTCTTAGTGCCATTGTCCTGCCTTCTGTACATCAGCCTACTTCTTCAGCTGGAAAAAACTAGGTCAACCAGCCACATGGCAAGGCCCAGCGTGAGAGCCACCTGCAGGTGAAAGGATGCTAACACAGGCCACCCACCCACTCCACACAGATTCCTCCTTCCAAGTTGCGTTCAGGATCAAAGGCAACCAAAGATGCTACTCTCTTGGCACTGTGGAGGGTTGAGGGAGCAGGCAGTTTTGCTTTTCCACCCTCCTCAAAATTCTCCTTTGTGATCTTTGATGCTGCATGTTAATCCTGAGTGAGTAATATGAGGTATAATCCAGGGCAGATTGGCCATTAAGACCATCAGGAAGATTCCTGGTGGACAGATTACTTGGGTGGCGGGGCACTAGCCCCAAATGGGGGATAACCTTTCCCATGCTTGGGGCAGGGCAGAAGGCACCTGGCCAAATCCTGCTTGGGGCTAACTGCAGGATCTTTCGGCCTTCCATAGGTATGTGTGTACACGTGCTTTTCCAGGGCAAGATTTTCTCACAGTCCACCCTTGGTATAAAGCATAAGAGAGTGATGGACTACGAGCTGGGAGACTGGCATTTAAATCTGCCCTCTACCATGCAGCTTGCTGGGTGATCCTGCCAAAATATTCTGATTGTCCACAGCCAGTCATTTTCTCTTTGACTCACAGGGTTATGAGGATAAAATAGAGCAGGGGGTAACAGTGTATGCTGCTCTGAGTTCCTTGGAGGAAGGGCAGAATAAAAATGCACTAAATAATTGAATAACGCCCCCCCCCTTTCCTTCCCTATATTTTAATGTTGGGGATTTTATAATTGGTACCCAAAAGTATTGTTGGTTGACTAAACAATATTTTGTGTTTGGCAGTTTAATATTTGGGATGCAAGCAGTACTTAGTATTTGGTGGTTGATGTGCATTTTGTATCTGACATAAGTGATAGACATTATGCGATGACAGTTTATGACATTTTATACTGGATACTGACCAAAATAACCATGATGTGCCAATGAGTCTAAAGGACACACAGTGAAAACTTTGGGATTAAACTCTCAGATCTAAATTGCTGATTTCACCTACAGAATTTGAGTGAGGAAATAAGGACATATCGCAAATGTTAAATATTTGTTTGTGTGTATATGTGTGTGCGTTTCTATATTTATCCATATCTATGGTCGTTTCTGCATGGTCCAAATATCCCAGGTTGAGCAAGGGAACTATCCTAGTTTGATCAAAAAGTTCGCACAGTTCCCAATCCTAAAGTGGGTAACCCCCCCCCCCCCAATATTTCCCTCATCCCAGGATTTTCAAAAATTGCCAATTTGGCAATTCTTTTTTAAAATCCTGGGTTGAACCCCACTACTGTGGTTGGGAATGTAATGTGATGCTGTACCCTATTGTTTTTTGCTGCCGCTTACTGTGTTGAGGCCTGCACTGGGCCCTATTCAGAACTGGAAAGGGGTGGGCTTCATTTTCCCCAGCTGCCGTAACCCAGTTGCAGCCCGGTATAATTGTGCCATGCAGAAACAGCCTATGTGTCTCTGTATCTGTGTCTGTCTGTTGTTTGCTGATTCATAGCCCAACTGATCTTTTCAGTTGCTTATCCTCCATTGCAACACCTGCTGTGGCCTAATAGGTCCTGCTTGGGTTATGTAACACTTCTAACAGGCTTACGAATTGACTCTTGATTCCCAGAATTTAGGCTGCAGCTGCCCATACTGGGCCCTAAAAGAATCCAAATCACTCACCTACGAACTCTAGAAACAGTGAAGTGTGTCTAGAGAAGTGCTTTCTTATCATACTTCTCAAACCTCTCCTGTTGTCTTTGTTCTCTAGGTCTCAGCCTTGTCTAGTGCTGGTGGAACAGAGAATCTGATCATGCTGGAGCGAGAAAAACACAAGCCCCATGAGGTTGGCTCAGTCCGATGGGCTGGGAGCACCTTTGGACCTATGCAGAAAAGTCGCCTGGGAGAACATGAGTTTGAAGCCCTCATGAGAATGCTGGACAACCTTGTATGTTGTTGGCAAGTGAAGAAGCCATTTTTGTCAGTTAACTTCACATGAGTTGTGGTCTTCTCACATAGACCTCCCTAAATCTCTGGTATATTTTGGCAGGGGTTGACTTGGTCAGATGGGTTCTTGATAGTTTCAGCCAAAGTTGCTTTAACAATAGATGGTTACAATTTTAGAGCGTCAAGGTGCAAGAAGGTTTATCTTCTCCTCTCAAAAAGAAAGTGTTAAAGTGCTAAATATTTCCATAACCACAGGAACTGTTCCAATCCACTGAAAGACCACACTGAACAACAGATAAATTGTATCAGTTCACCCTGCATTTTTAGTAGAGTTTAGGGAAATAATGGGATGAGGTCCCCAACATGAAGAAGAGTTGAAGAGTTTGGATTTATACCCTGCTTTTCTCACCCATAAAGAGTCTCAAAGCGGTTTACAATCCCTTCCCTTCCTCTCCCCACAACAGACACCTTGTGAAGTTGGTGGTACTGAGAGACTTCTGAGAGAACTGTGACTCACCCAAAGTCACCAGCAGACTTTGTGTGTAACAGTGGGGAAACAAATCCAGTTCACCAGAGAGTATGCCACTTGTGGAGGAGTGGGGGATCAAACCTGGTTCTCCAGATGGGGCTCATTCCGCACACGCAGAATAATGCACTTTCAAACTGCTTTCAGTGCTCTTTGAAGCTGTGTGGAATAGCAAAATCCACTTGCAAACAGTTCTGAAAGTGGTTTGAAAACGCATTATTTTGCGTGTGCGGAAGGGGCCTTGGAGTCCACTGCTCTTAACCATTATACAATGCTGACCCATGGGCATCATGGTGCCCAGCAACACCTTGCCTTGCACCCACCAAGTGCTTTTAGAAAATGGGCGGGGACAGTTGGGGCTTTCTCGGCAAGGCTTTGGATTTTCCATTGGAGATGTGATTGGCTTTAGAAATTTTTTTAATGTTGCTTTGTCAGCAGCTGCCACCACAAAAGAAGGATCACTGAAGGTAAGCCGTGGCACCCATTTTGTAACTGGCCTACCACACTGTGTAAGAGTTCCAGTGGTACCCTCAAGCTCCAAAACTTGGGGACCCCTGATCTATACAGTCCAAAACTAATTTAAAAAGCACTTTCAGCAATCTAGAGGGGAAAAAACTTGCAAGAGGATTATGGAAGCTAAATTCCTGAGGACTTTCCGTAGCTTCCCAGTTAGTCACTTTTGTCTTGGGTAACCATGCAAGTGTGCATTCAAGGAGCTTTATCTGTCTTTGACAGGGCTACCGGACTGGATATGCATATCGCTATCCATTCATCCAGGAGAAAAGCAAGCATAAGAGCGAAGTGGAGATCCCGGCCACTGTCACAGCATTCATCTTCGAAGAAGAGGGGGCACCCATCTCAACCCTCCGGCAGCATGCCCAGAAGCAACAGAAAGAAAAGACCCGTTGGCTGAATACACCAAACACTTATTTACGAGTGAATGTGGCTGAGGAAAGCCAAGGTAGTGCAGGAAGTCAACGGACCAAAACCACGGTAAATGGAATACCAGCCACTGCCTGTCCTACATGTTTCTGTCAACTACTGGGACAAACGAAGGACAGAGCCCAGAAAGAGCCATTTGTATGCAATTCAACTGTGGTTTCTAGCTAAGCTGGCCTTAACCTGTGAGCCAGGTGTGATAACTCTGGCATCTCATGCACATTCCTAGCAAGTTTCTTACAGTGTCCCATTCTTAAATTTGAACTGCTTTCTGGAGAAACCTCTGGGTTTTAGCAGAGGCTTCCCCAAAGAGACCAGTAAAGAAAGGCTGCCTGCTTGTCACCATTCAGCTAATGCATTGCAAGGCACCACAGTAACATACTACTGAATGCACTTTGGGGAGGCATGTGGTCAGCAGAAGAGTATGAGCCATAGAACAGTCTCTGGAACCCTTCACAACTTTAAGTGGATCTTTGGCAGGAAAATGAATGTGGAAAAGGTGTCTTAGCTCATGCAAACCAGTTGACTCTCCCCAGAATGAAAATTGTGTCAAACCAGCTGGTAACATAGAAAACACATTTATAATTTTAGAAGAAAAAAATTCTCCAGTTCCCCAAGGAGGCTGTAATAGCATATATGAGCCCCCTCCCTTTTATCCTCAAAATTATGAAGTAGATTAGACTTCAAGAAGATGAGGATACTCAGTGAATTAAGCTACATTTGTGGGGGCCGGGCGGTGGGGGGGGGCTGTTTCTCATCCTGAAGCAGAGCACCTTTGAAGGCAGAGGCCAAAACTTCAAATCTTCTCCTCCAGAAGGTCTCCACCCATTGTTTTCTACCTTTAATGAAATGCCCTCTGCTGATTTGCTCTTTCCCCCCCTTTGATACTATCCAGTGGCTGAAAGCTGATGAAGTAGAGAAATCAAGTAGTGGGACACCAATCCGAATTGAAAACCCAAACCAATTTGTGCCTCTCTACACAGACCCACAAGAAGTTCTGGAAATGAGGAACAAGGTACAGAATCATTTGCCTTGCTCTTATCTTAGCTTCTAATCTGGAACCATACAGTATTCATACAATAAGCCTGTCTTAGGTTTATGCCAGATTAACCATCATGACTGTTCCTGTGTCTAGGCTATTTCTGTGTCAGCCTAGGAGGATTATGGTCTGATCCTCAAAGGTAAGAGCTTGAACAGATGTGATATTGGGAGACCCATGCCTGAACAGACCTACTCAGCATTTTAATAGTCCTAATGGCAGGACAACTATGCCCTTGTAAGGTTAGAAGTGTAGAAACTATGGAACATGTCAGACTGGATTGTGTTAATTACAACCAGATCTGTGATGTTTGTATCACCCCAATACTTACAGGCTATCCAGTGAGACAGAGATTGTACTATCTCTCATTGAAGCTATGTGAACCCTGAAATTTAGCGTAAAATAGCTAAATTTGGCTTGATTGCAAATAAAATTAGGAGGTCCCTGGTCAACTTCATTTGACACTTATAGTGATGTTCGTTATTCTTCATGTGGACCTTATTTTGACTGAACAGCTGTATTTTCTATTGTCTTATTTTGTGCTGGTCTTGGACTGTGAATAAACTTACGTTCTGTTCAAATAGGATAGCAGCTGCTACATGGGCCCATGATTTGTGTTAGAGTGACAGTCCAGTGGGAGAAAGGCTTTAATTCTTCCACCCCTACTTAGCTTTACTAATCAAAACTGCCTGCCCCTGCTCTGAGACAGGAAATGTCTTTTTTCTTTAAACATGAATATGTTCCTGCAAACACATTAAGAACCACTGGCGTAATGCCCATTGGGCAAGGTGGGCAGCTGCCCAGGGCATCACCTTGTGGGGGGAATCAAAATGCTGGGTTCGTTTTTGGGTATTTTTAGTGGTTTTCAATTTTTGGCCTGCAGGGGGTGCAGTTTTTAGGCTAGCGGCACCAACCCCCATTGACAGCAATGCAGAAAACTCAATGCAGAACAAATATTCTTGGGCAAATTTCGGGATGTTCTTGCAGGGAGGGCATTCTTGGACGTATCAGCACCAAAATTTCAGGGTATCATCTGGATACTGTCTTGATGGCACCCCCAAGGTTTGGTTCAGTTTGGTTCAGGGGGTCCAAAGTTATGGACCCTCAAAAGGGTAACCCCCATCTCCTCCTTAGCAAAGAATGGGGATGGGGCACCCCCCTTTGAGGGGACCATGGCACTTTGGACCCCTAAACCAGAATTGCATCCAAACTTTGGGGGTACCTTATAAGGACAGTTTCTAGATGATACCCTGAAATTTTGGTGCCGATACATCCAAAAATGCACCCCCTGCAGGAACATCCCAGAAATTTGCCCAAGAATCTTTGTTCTGCATTGAGTTTTCTGTATTGCTGTCCATGGGGGTTGCAGGCTGGGGGGGACGACATTTCTGAAGGCACAGTCTCAAAACTTTCAGGGTCTCATAAGGAACCACCCTGATGATACCCCCCAGGTTTGGTGCAGTTTGGTGCAGCGGGGCCAAAGTTATGGACCCTCAAATCTGTAGGCCCCATCTCCTATTAGCTCCCATTGGAAATAATGGGGATGGGGCTCCCCCTTTGCGAGTCCATAACTTTGGTTCCTTTGAACCAAACCTCACCAAACTAGGGGAGTAGTGTAAGGACAGTCTCCTTATGATATACTGAAATTTTGGTGCTGATATGTTTACAAATGCACCCCCTGCAGGCACCAACGTCCTGGTGCAAAAAAAATTGGTTGTGGTGGAGTGGCCGCCCATTGGGGGGGGGGGGGGCATCCAACTCAGGTTTTGCCCAGGGCTACAGTTTGCACAGGGCTGCCTCATTACGCCCCTGTTAAGAACCCCAAATATATGCAGAAACCTCTACTTTCTTTATGGCTGATTCCAGTTTGCTGCTCTACTGATACTACATTTTCATCCTCTCTGCGGCAAAAAAAAAAGACAGGCATTTTCTCTTTGCCGATCTTATCTTTCCACAGCTAACATGGCAGGGGGAAGGATTACATTCCTCTTCTATTATGCCAAGGCCCTTATATAAATTGAGGTCCTGTACAGCTATTAACCTTTTAAAAACACCGATGATCCAATCATGGCTCTTCCAATGTCACATCTGTTTTGGACCTCTATGTCAAATAAGATTGCCTCCTTCAAGGGGTTCCCCTTTCCTAGAGACTGATAACGTGTTCCATTTTCTTTTGCTTCTTCGTTCAGATTCGAGAGCAAAATCGACAAGATGTGAAATCAGCAGGACCCCAGTCTCAGCTGCTGGCCAGTGTGATAGCAGAAAAAAGCAGAAGCCCGGTACTTGTCATTGTGGAACCTACTGTAAACTCTTGCACTGTGCTGTTGAAGCCACGGGGTGCAGTGAAGAGGTTATCAGACTTAGACTGGGGTGGGGGTGGGTTGGGCTTCCAGGGTAGCCATGGGCCAGGCATTCTCTCTCAACCTATCCTATCTCACCAAGTAATTGTGAAGACAAAAATGGAGGATAATCCCACAGGCAGCACCCTGAGTTTCTTAAGTTCCGTCATGGTGTAGTGGTTAAGAGCAGATGAATTCTGATCTGGAGAACCACATTTGATTCTCCACTCCTCCACCTGAGTGGCAGAGGCTTACCTGGTGAACCAGGTGTGTTTCTGCTCTCCTACATTCCTGCTGGGTGACCTTGGGCTAGTCACAGTCCTTCGGAACTCTTTTAGCCCCATCTACCTCACAAGGTGTCTGTTGTGGGGAAAGGAAGGGAAAGGAGATTGTAAGCCACCTTGAGCCTCCTTACAGGAGAGAAAGGTGAGGTATAAATCCAAACTCTTCTTCTTTTTCTTAAAAGAAGGAGATAGAAATGAAAGAATCGGATAAAATAAGATAAGCTGTCCAAAGCATTGAGGCTATGGCTGAGTGGTAGGTGACATACGTTGCATGCAGAAGGTTCCTGGGTTCAATCCCCAGCATTTCCAGTTAAAGGGACTAGTCAGCAGATGATATGAAAGACCTCTGCATGAGACCCTGGAGACCACTGCCAGTCTGAGTAGACCAAGGGTGTCCAACTCTGGTCCTCCAGATGTTCTTGGACTACAATTCCATTGGGAATCCTGGTCCATGAACATCTGGAAGGCCAGAGTTAGGCACACCCTGGAGTAGACAATACTGACCTTTCTAGAACAGTGGTCTGAGTATAAAGCAGATGCATAGATTAATGTGCATAGCCTTGTTTTCAAGCTGTCTTAGCTGTACCCTTGACCTGAGTGACATTGAGCATGTCTACCTTGCAGTCAACCGACAGTAACTTGGCAGATGGAGAGGTGAAAGATGTGTCCCATGAGGAGGGTCCTCCTGAGCCAGAGCCACCAAACCCCTTCAGCCAGTTGACAGACCAAGAACTGGAGGAGTACAAGAAAGAAGTGGAAAGAAAGAAATTGGGTCTGGATGGTAAATATCCGGGGCAGAATGTGCATGTGGCTTGTGGACCAGAACCATTGAGTTACAGAAAAGGGGCACTATTGTGAACAGCTGGTCACTCTGAGAATGGAGCTCTGACTGTTCTCTCTCTAAAGAACAAGCACGTGAAGGCCAAATTCAGATTGGAACTGTGCAGGGAAGAGTGTTTTCAGCTTTCCTGCAAAATCTTCCTTCCTGTTGTGATCACAATCTGTGCGCCTGATTTTTAGAGGGGAAGAAACACTGTAGAAGTCCTGTTCATATAAATACCAGTCAATGAGACCTAAAGAAAAAGAAGAGGTGTCAGTTTCGAATCATGGCACTTAGATTGGGAAAAGCAGTGGCGTAGGAGGTTAAGAGCTTGTGTATCTAATCTGGAGGAACCGGGTTTGATTCCCAGCTCTGCCGCCTGAGCTGTGGAGGCTTATCTGGGGAATTCAGATTAGCCTGTACACTCCCACACACGCCAGCTGGGTGACCTTGGGCTAGTCACAGCTTCTCAGGAGCTCCTCTCAGCCCCACCTACCTCACAGAATTGTTTTATTTGTGAGGGGGGAAGGAGCAAAGGAGATTGTAAGCCCACTTACAGTCTCCTGCAGGAGAGAGAAAAAGGAAGGATCTCAAATAAACTCTTCTTCTTTACTGGCTGGCTTCCTTCTTCTTCTTCTTCTTCTTCTTCTTCTTCTTCTTCTTCTTCTTCTTCTTCTTCTTCTTCTTCTTCAACACAACTGGCCTTCTTTGCTTCCTTCTACTGAAAAGTGTTTTAGGTGGCTTAGGCAGCCGGTATTACCAGTCACATTCATGCTCTTCTTTGTCCTGATTTCACTTTTGATCAAGTGGGTCTTGTGCAGTTTTGAATCACTTGGAAAACCAGTAAAACTTGCTAGGCCGCAAATGGTAGGGCAAGGAGGGAAAAGGTTGTGTGATACTACAGGTTACATTAGCCAGCAGCTGATCTTGAACTGGCAACATGAAAAATGATTCTGTATACACTTGTCAAGGGATGAAGATGGAAGGACACTGTCATTTTCCAGTCTGAGAACCTTTTTGAAGGCTGGAGTTGGATGCATAGATTCTTATAGGAGTCCAGTTATTACAGGTGTGGTGTTCTGTAGAACTGGTAGAATTCTGCAAGCTAAGCACACTAATTCGAAATGTAGGATCAAACCCTGTTTATCAACTTACTAAGTAGATGATTTTGTTTTCCTTTGACCTTGTTAGTTCTCTTTCTCTCATTTCATCCAATCTCCTTCCAGGTGAGAAAGATGCTGATGCAGAAGAACAGGTGACATCACCAGCTGCTAACACCACAATACAGAGCCCCATGTCACCATCCAAGGCTTCAGAAGGTAAGAGAAACCTTTGTAAGCCTCCAAGAATCTAAGCTGTCAAATGTATCTACTTCATGACACAGGGCATAATTATCTTACAAAACTTGCATCTATAAGATGAGATAATAGCCAGGAACTCTGATAGCTTTTAGACAAGCTGGATAATTTTATGGAAAGAGTTATTATTGTTATTTATTAATTTTCCTATACCGCCCAACCCCTAAAGTTGCTTCGATTCATGCAGTTCTCCATGTTTGGAGACTTCTGATGCCCAGTTACGGAAGACGCCTCTGTCCACCATCCCTACTTGGAAACCTTCTCAAATGTCTGAATAGCCATATTGGAAACAAAATGCTGATTTTTCTTATTTGCACCATTGGGAAACATGCAGTAGTTGTCGTCTTCAGCCAGTCTGCCAGTAATCATTGCATCCAGAAATCAGCTTATTAAAATTCCTATGCAAGCCCCAGATGATTAAGAATATTCTAGCAGACAGTGGTGCTGGGAGGGCAGGGAAAATGCAAAAAGAAATAAAAGAGTTTATTGATGTATTAACTTATTTCATTTATAATTATCCTTTCTTCTTGAGATTCTTTCAGTGCTGTGGTGACTGGGCTGCATAATAGTTGGCATCTCCAGTAACAACTACTCACTTGTGTATGTGTGTGCATGGAAACCCACTACATTTGAACCCCAGTGGCTCCTTCTCCCTTGCAAAATATCTGTAAAAGGAGGCAGATCAGGAGAAGAGGGAGCACCCAGTCCTGTTATGCCAGCTGCTGTTTTCTTGGAATCAAAAGCCAGCCGGCTAAAAGCAACTGGCTGTTCATCTTTCCCTTTTCACCTGTCCTGTCTTGAGAACAGTTTGCAGAAAAAGGTGGTCTGATCATATGCAGGAGCAACACGACATGACATTTCCCCTTTAGGAATGGAATTGTGGTACTAAACATGTTTGTCTGCGGCTTCTCTTGCTGGGTGTTTTTCTTTTCTTTGGTTTATGTAATTTCTTTTCACGGACTCATTATGTCTCATTGTGTTTGGCGTGTTTCTCTCCACAATGTCTTCCTTTCTCTTTCCATATGTTGCTTTCATCAAAGGAGTTACTTCTGAGTCTGAATACTTGTCACTTTAGTAAGTACGGAGAGGCTGTTTTCTCAATTTTTAGCTAACCCCCGCCCAAGGAGGGGGGGAGGGACACTTTGCCACTTTCAATCCAGATTTCTAGGAATGAGGAAGTCTGTCTTCATTGAGGGAGGGGCTGTCTTCATTGAGGGAGTATGGCACCTGCTTTGCATGCAGAAGGCTGCAGGTCCATTATCTGCCATCTCCAATTAAAAAGGGCTAGGAAGTGGGTAACATGAACCACCTGAGATGCTGGGAAGCAGCTGCCAGTCAGAGCAGACAATACAGACCTTGATAGACAAGTGGTATGACTCCATGAAAGGCAGCTTATTGTTGGAGCTGTAAAGTATACATGTAGTTTTCCAACACTGAAGGGAGCCATATATCAGCTGAAAAGCAATTGCTTTGCATGCAGAAGGGTTTAAGATCATTCACAGTTTTCCCAGTCATGGGGCTGGGAGGAGTTAGCCTTGAGATGCTAAAGAGGCAAAACTACCAGTGACCTTGATATAGCTGTGGGTGGGGGGACAACAGGCTGCGCAAGGACTCTCAGAAACTTCGCACTCAAATTACATTTGAGATGCTAAATGTATCAAGCTGAATCTGGGGCATTTCCCACAGTTCTGCCAGTTTTTAGCTAGACAGACACGAAGCAGTATGAAAGCTCAGTGTGAAGCAATATGGAAATCCTTGTGTAAGTGTAGGAGCTTTCCTGTGTCGTTTGTTTATTTGCACAGTTTTCTTTGCGCAGGTTTGGATGTGATATGTGTGATCTATATATTATAGTGCATCTGGTAGCACATATCTGGGGTTTCGGTGCAGCCAAATGGCTGATTTGAATGTGGGTCTCCGCAGTCCTGGTGTAACACGACCACCCTGCCTACGGGTAGTTTCTTCCATTGACGTCAGGGGCACCTACCAATGTTCACGTATTATTTTTTTCCACTTGGAAAGGTGGGAAGAAGACAGAGAGCAGCCGAACACCTGCTGATCCAGCTGCCACCAACCCAACAGGCCAGCCAGCGGCAGTGGTGAACGGGAAAGAGGATGAGCAAAACGTAGAGGATGCCCTAAGCAAAGGAATCAGCCAGATGACTACCAACGCGGACACGGACACTGCAAAGGACAAAAACGAGACTGTCACCAGCGGACCTGTGTCCCCAGAAGGCTCACCATCTAAGTCTCCTTCCAAGAAGAAGAAGAAATTCCGGGCTCCCTCCTTTCTGAAAAAGAGTAAGAAGAAAGAGAAGGCAGAGTCTTGAATGGCTCTTTTGACCTCTTCCTCCCCCACTAGTCCCATTGCCTTCTGCTCTTCCCTCCACTCTTGCTGCAAAGTCATGGGAGCAACAGGGGAACTTTTCCTCTGATTAAGCAACACCAAAAGGGAGAGGTTGGGAGTCCCAGAGTGGCTTTTCCTTAGGAAAAGGATAAGCCTAGAAGCTTGGAGAAGTTGGGGAGAGTTTTCTGGGGATTTGTAGGACAGGATCCACCCATTCCCCTTGCTCCCCACTGTCACAATTCCCCTTTTATCCGCAAGTCACAGAAATCACTTAGCTGAAGAATGATATTCCAGCATTTTAATCATCTACTGGGAGGGGTGAGGATCCTTGTTACTTAATGGTCACCAACTTCAAATGTGTCTTTCTCCCCCAGCACTAGTGATTCAAGCCATTTGAGTCCCAGGGTTCCTGGTTTTCCCATGGACTGCTTTATGGCACAGGTGGCCACTGTTAGGGAGAATTTTGCACACCGAGATGGATATTGATCCCCTGCTGAAACCAGGGGCCTGGTGAAGAGGGTGTGCGGAACTGTTTTGGTGCTTGATCAAATCACCATTATTTATTCCTGATGGGATTTTGCTCTGAACTTCAAAAGGGAAGGTTTTGTTTGATACTTCCTCCTGTACAAATGTGTGAACACAAATGTTCTTTGGGTGATGTGTACTGAATTAGAAGGCAGCACAGATTGAGTGAGTGAGTGAGTGGTTCTCAGTGGAGGCAAGAGAGAGCAGCTGCTGCAGATACAGAGTGCCACAGAGGTAGCAAAGCATGGGCTGAGTGATGTAACTCAAGGGTCAATCTGCTAGGCTGTTCTCCTGTGGAAAACCCCAGTGATATCAGAAGACCATGGGTAAGAGCATGGTACTTACTGCTCATGTCAGTGGGTCTTATGTAGGAGAATATCCCAGGGATTTATGCTCCATATTAATTCACAGAGGAGGGCATCCTTTAGATTTTGTACGGCTGACATCAAAATGTTGTGAGCTGGCCTTGGTCCTGAAACTGGATCAATCAGTGGAATTATTTTCTAATTCTAAGAGGAACATGCTGATCCCACCCCTCTCTCTGGAAAAGAAACCCATGTGGATGTTTATGCTGTGTTTTTCAAGCTTCCATCTCACCCCACCCTTAATCCTCCCCGCCCCAGCAACACCCCTTTGAACAACAAAGCAGTCCACCTTGAAGCCTTTTGCTGCCTGTGGCTGATCTATTCCAGCTGCTGAGAAAATGCATGAACCCTGCATAAGCTGTAACAAGGAAAATGCATGCACCCAGTGCATCCCACAAATATGGGTGTGAGGGTGGGAAGGAAGGCTCTGCCTGCATTACGTCTAAAATACGACTTCACTTCGGTCACTAAGTGCTAAACTTCATTAGTTTGGAATATTTAAAAAAAAAACACTGCCAATAGTTATCACTTGTGTAATAGTCATCCATAATAGTAATTGTGCAACATACGGCATAAGAAACAAACCATTTCTCACTTGCTACACTCTAAAGGAATATTTTCACTCGTGTTTTATAAAAATGTCACACTTCTATAAACTGATTTAAAGATCGATCAGATTGATCAAATTACATTAAAGATCGATCAGAATGCATCGTATGTTTTGGAAGGGTTCATTTCTGCTCTCCACACTGTGCTACAAGTGAGAAAGCATCTTGCCTTTGGCCAAGACTCAAGAGAATGAATTTTCAACCAATACTAATCCTGCTAATTCTTTCCATTAGCGGTAGCAAAATGGGGCAGAAGCTAGAAACTTTTGTGCAAATCACACAAAATCCTCACATTTCTTAATTGCTCATTAATCTTGTGACCCAACCAGGTGCTACATGGAGGACTGTAATGTCATAGAATCATAGAGCTGGAAGAGACCACAAGGGCCATCAAGTCCAACCCCCTGCCATGCAGGAAAATACAATCAAAGCACTCCCGACATATGTTCATCCAGCCTCTGTTTAAAACCTCCGAAGAAGGAGACTCCATCACTCTCTGTGGCAGTGAATTCCACTGACAAACAGTCCTAACTGCAGGAAGTTCTTCCTAATGTTTAGGCGGAATCTCTTTTCCTGCACCTTGAATCCATTACTCCTGTGTCTCTGAGGCAGCAGAAAACAAACTTGTTCCCTCTTCAACATGGCATCCCTTCAAATATTTAAACATAGCTATCATGTCCCCTCTTAACTTTTGCTTCTCCAAACTAAACATTCCCAGTTCTCTAAGCCTCTCTTTGTAGGGCTGGGATTCCAGACCTTTTACCATTTTGGCTGCCCTCGGGACACACTTGTCAATATCCTTCTTAAATTGTGGTGCCCAGAACTGAACACAGTACTCCAGGTGAGGTCTGACCAATGCAGATCAATGTCCCCTCCCCCATTGGTCCATTTAATCAGAATACGCTGCTTCTGGGGGGCTAATGGAGATTGGTGAAACATCGGGGCATTTGAGGCTTTCCACAGCTAGTATTTCCCTTCTCCAATTTGTCTCCTTGCTGTATGACAGAAAGCATGTTGGGAAGGGATTTAGAACAGAGGAAAGGGTGGGAGAAGGTTAGGTATCCTCCCTCACCCCTGCCCTTTTTTTGATCCTGAGTGCCCCTCTGGAAACGGAAGAGGGGTGTTTTGAAAGGCTGCCAGATTATGTTCATTTTTGTATATACCACCCGGTTGGTCCTTAAATAATAGGTTAGAATGAAAAGTGTGTAGTACAATCTCTGGAAAAGTCTGCAAAATGGCTCATATTTCAACATTTTTATGCAGAGCAAAGAGCACTTCTCAGAGGAAAACTTCAATATCTGAACCAGAAAAGATGGGATGACCTTTGAACGGGAAATAACCAATCCCTTTCTTTGTCTCATTTCACTGGAGAAGTTTTGCTGTCAACCCGCTCTGGAACTTCATCAGTTATCTTGGTGCTTTGCATGGAGAGGCTCATTATTTGTTTTGTAAAAAGGGCCAAATCCCAAAGAGAGGCAACATTTTAGAATACACATGCAGCAGATATTTTTTTTCAATTAAAACAAACAACACACACAACTGGATGGAGGTGTCCAGCAGTTCTGAAACTTCTAATACAAAAAGCATCTCTGGGTTTTGATGCATTCCACATTTAATTTACATTAAATGAATTTATTATCTATAGACTGATATACATATACATAGATATGACTTAAGTCCCTTGAATGGCCAATGGACAAAGTATGAAGGAGAGCTATGTGGAAAGGTGGGAGGTATTGTACCATGCGCGTACACGCATGTTTGCACCGTTTTTCATATCGTATTTCTCAGAAGCATCAGCTTCCTTGTTCTCTATGCTGAGTGACTATTGTTCTGTGCGGGCCTGTGTACCTTATATGCATGTCAACAACATCAAATTCTTTGCTTAAAAAGGTGCGTGTGGATTCTGTGCATGTGGCAACAGTGCTGTAGTTATAACAAGGTGTTTAAAGCAACTGTAGGAAATGGGTTTTCTTTCTTTCCCCCCAGAGCAGGCCTTTCAACCTTGCTGACAATATCGCCTTTCTGTGCATTGGGATGGCATGCCTGAAGGTGAAAATGGTCAGCATATCTCAAAATGTCTCACCTATGTGACACAGTCTTGAGGAAGCCAGCCTGGTGTAGTGGTTATAAGCAGGTGGATTCTAGTCTGGATAACCAATTTTGATTCCCCACTCCCCACCTGAGTGGCAGAGGCTTATGTGGTAAACCAGATGTGTTTCTGCACTCCTATACTCCTGCTGGGTGATGCTGGGCTAGTCACAGTTCTTTGGAACTCTCTCAGCCCCACCTACCTCAGAACGTGTCTGTCGTGGGGAGAGGAAGGGAAAGGAGCTTGTAAGTCACCTGAAGTCTCCTTACAGGAGAGAAAAGTGGGATATAAATCTAAACTCTTCTTCTTCTGTGTATGTCGCATTGAAATGAACAGGACTGCTCTTGCTCATTTCAACTGGACTTGCATGAGAGATCTTCCTGGCAGATTATGCTCTGTGTTACTGAGTAGACAGTTGAGATCCTGTACATCTCTGTCTCAGGCAGTGAAATGTACATGCCCCTTGAAAAACAATAAGTAGGCATCCTAACACTGATATTAATCTTATGAGCTATGAATAAACTTTCCAACTTTTAAAGAAACCTCAGTATACTTACAGATAACAGAGGAAACTGCCTAAAAATGGAGCTTGTTGTAAATGGGCTCAGTGTTGTACAGATACAGAGCACTGCTCAATTCCTGTTCTGAAGAACCTGTACTCTGTTTTACCACAACTGTCCTGGTAACTGTTCTGCTGATTGTGGGTTGGGCACTTAATAAGCTGCTAGATGGCAATTGAGTTTGAGACCCTGGAATGTGCTGGAGCTGGGAGGTCAGGGCCCGTTAGAACAGGCCAGTATAAGGCTTAGCAGTGAGATGATCACTTTGAGCTCTGTGCTTGATGTTTCAAAAGTTATGCTCTCCAAATGTTATCAAGGGAGAATAGACAGTATACAATTTCCACAAGGAGAGGTACCAGGACTGTGATCTTCATGGGAACCCCCTCATCTGCCCTAGAAGGAAGTTGCAAATAGGTAGTTCACAGTAATGTGCTGCAGCAAAACAAAAACCAGACTCCTGTGTTACCATGAAGACAAACATATTTGCTGGCTTTGGTATTCCAGAGCACATTTTTCAGATGCATAAAACAGACTCCCAGTTGCTGAGAGACATAAGTAAAAGAAGGAGAAATAAACCTTACAAAGTGAATAGAGGCAATGCTTATTATAGGGAGAGAAAAACATTATTCACATGCTCAGAAGTACTTTTCCTCTACTGCTGTATTTTATTAATGTCTGAATCTTTGAAGAAGGGGCATAGCCAACAATGGGAAGATATGGTGTGGCTGGGGAAAAGTACAACTTGTATAAAAAATTTCTTTCCTGTTTACACCACTGGGTGGCCAGTTGGTTGGTAGGCAAAATAATTACAGTAAACAAAGATTGGGAAACCAAAGGATAGCACCACACCACAGGGCTCCCAGATAGGAAGGCAAAAGCTTATCACCACAAGGTACAACATAAGGGGTGGACTCAAGATGTTTTGTAGACCTTGAGAGCCAAGTGCATTGAGGCTCAACGCCAGCCAACAGGAGGCTGCAGCATACGCTGAACCAGAAAAAAGGAAATGGTGGTAGAATTGAATATGTTGTGTCAGAATAATGGGGGGAGGTCCCGCAAATTTTCTTGCATTGGTAAACAGGCCATGATTCCAAGCACTAGTCCTATAAATGGTGCTATTCCTGGCTTCAGTTAAATTGCCCTTTAGGTAGAGGATATAGCCAGAAAGCCCAAGTAGCCTATAACATCCAGAAGCTTTAAATGCCCAGTGCATGAGCCTGCATGAAGATCTGGAGCAGTAGAATATGGCATTTCCCCCATTTGAGTGGTTCTTGAGTGCCCTCTGATGAAGCAAAAGGCCCTTCAAGTTTTTCTGGTTTCTAGTTCATGTTTGGGAGAGAGTCACTTGAGTTAGTGAGGAACAAAGACTCTCAACCTCCCCCTGTAATTACAAGACGTTTACTTAGTCGTTATTCATTTATGAGTTGAATCTGTCCACAGGAGAACTTCTTCCATGCAATCAGCAAGGCAAAAGCAAGGGTGTAATTATTTTCAAATAGCCCAGTAATTATCTCTATGCTTCTGAGCTGATCAATGAGTATTCATTCCCCAGGGAGAGGAAATCCACCCCCACCCCTAAGGGTGGCACCACAACAGAAATATAAACAGTTTGCTCTAAATGGTGAAAATGGGTAGGGAGGTCTGGAAGAAGATGCCCTCTTCCACAGAGATATTCTGTAATTTCAAAAATGTCATCAGGCTAGGGAGTTTTTTTTTGGGGGGGGGATTAACTTCTTTTCTATTCCTATTGTACATCAATGTTTTCTTTCAGCCACTGCATCTCAACAGCGTAGGGTGGGGGTTGCCAGCAACTGTGTGAGAGAAGCTCCATGATTTCATTACTGACAACCTCTCAAGCCCTCCCCTCCCTAATTCAACTATTCACCAGCAAACAACACCTGCATGTGTGTTCTTTCCACATGAACTGGATGAAAAGGTGGAATGGTCAGGAAGGTACTGACTGTTTCCCCTGGGGGTGGGAAGGAGCCACCAAGTAGAAGAACATAGTCATACAGGATTTATTGGGTCTGAAAACTAATACGTTGTGCCAATGAAGGTGTTAAAGGAATGAAGTAAAGTACTTTCAATCATCCATCCCCCGTTGTGATTTTCAAGACTTTATGACATTTCACAGCTGCAAGGGACAACTGTGGCACTGCCAAGGTCAGTTTGAGTTTGGGACAAACCAAACACTTATCTTGCTTTTTCATTTGCAAGAAACTGCACTGATTATCACAAAATCAGTAACAGAATCCATAAAATCATCAAACAATTGAAACCCAACCCAAGTCACATTACAGCGTTAGATGGTATCAAATAATTCTGAAAGCCTTCTGGAAAAAGTTACTTACAGTCTTCCTGGAGACTCCTTTATTGGGAATATGGGTCCCAGTATATTGTGGTAGCTACCGATATGGCCATTGTGTGGGGTTCCTGCTAATCTGATCTCTAAAAGTCCAAGTTCATGCAGCAAGCCCCCCCGCCCCCCGACAATTATGGTCCAGGGCTGGTTCATGCATGTTCTAGTTGAAAAACCTGAATATAGTATTGGTTTTATGAAAGGGCAAAAAAGCGGTGCAAAGGTGGTGGTGAATTTGCTAAAGTGATGGGGAAAGGTTTATAAAGGTTAGAAATACCAAATGACATCGGATCTCTCTTTCTGATTGACTGGTAATGCTGTGTGACGCCCTTCTGCAGGCAGTCCTCAGTTCATATTCTTGGCCTTTTCCTGGCAGCCCCAGGACACGAGGACATCAGCATCAGCCTAGATCACGACTCATGGTGGGACCTTGGCAAGATTTGAAAGCTGCCCAGGGCCCACCAATGTACAAAGCCAAGGCCATCTCCAAGCCATCCTCTTTGCTGCTCACCCAGAGAGCAACACAAAGAGTGGATTGCATGTTGCAGACCTTAGACAGCAGGATGCTGTTGCCAGGGGAGAGACAGGTAAAAGGAGGTAGGGGAGAAATCAGAGGTGGCACTGGCCTAGATCAGCCAGAAAAATAGTACCAATAGCTAAACAAATAGTTTCAAAGCTCTGTGCACCAGTCAGGCTGCTAAGAAGTTAAATGTCCGTGTCTGACAATCGTTGCTTCAAAGTGCTATTTAATGTTGCCCTCTGTAAATATGAGCCCTGTGTTTGGCCTTTTACTGATATTGTGGTTTACCTTTGGAGTTCAGATGTAAATAATCCCTCTCTTGTGAATTACTACTCCTCTCTCTGTGCATTATTACACAAAAGCCTCTATTTTTGTTCTGTACGCTACTATCACTTTTTAAAATGACAGAGACAATTCGACAGGCAATTCGTTTTCTTGATGGTTGCTTTCCTTTGCAATTTTCTATCTTCCTTTTTGTATCGTACTTTGATTTTTAAAAATCTTTGAATACCTGTCGTCTTCAAGAGAATCTTACACTTCAACAGCTGAGCCCTTCCAAATGTTGTTGCTTTGCAAGTCCGCTAATGCTGCATGTTGCTACTTACAGGTGATTGTATATACTGTTTTTCTCAAGGTAATGGATATTGCAGTATTAAAGCAATTGTGCTCAGCTGAGAGGGAAATATTGGCTCTCATTGGGATGTAAACGTCTAGGCCAAGCAAGACACTGCTAAATAAATGCTATTGTCTCCTTTGATTGCTCGGGGTTGGGGGGAACCCACACAAATAAACTTCCACCAGATCACCAAAAGCCTTCCAGAAATCTTTTGTATTTAATATGGGCTGGAAGAAAATATTCACAAAGACTGAAAATCAGAAATCTTTTGAGTCTGCTTTGGTGGTTTTATCACTTGGGAGCACATCAATAGGATTGTGGATCAAAGCCCCTCTGCCTCCACATTCAGGCAAGGTGGGTTCCTTGCCTCTCAAACACATTATTCTTACAGGGTTGGACCCATTCATGAAGAGAGATCTATCAGTTGAACCTCCATAGTCAGACACCATACTGCTGAGAATCAGATACTAGAGCCAAACAGCAACAGAGCAGCAACAATTGACTAGCCAATATTTGAACTAGAATACAGGTCAGAGCCCATCTGTGTGAAACTTGTGACCAAACACGGCCCACCACAGCTGCTACCAGACTACCCAGGACTACAAAAATAAGAAAGCTGGATGGCCTCACTACATACTTGGGTAGCTGAATTTGACCTGCTGGGTATTATTAGACAGGCTGGGGGTATTCCCATTGCAAGCAACTAGTTTCTATGCTGTGTGAGCATGTCTGGCTTCATCACTCTTGGACAATGCCAGACAAGCGTTACGGTGTTTAAAAAGCAGGGCTAAGTCATTCCTCTCAGCTATTTCAAACTATAGGTTAATTATCCATTGAGAGCTGCTATGGAGAATCTCACTCTACTGCAAGACTGGGTGATCAAGGAATCCTGGCAAGCTTTTCTCAATCTGGACTGAGCAGGCTCTTGAGTTAACATGTCTTAGGTCAGCCTAGAAAAACACTAGAGAAGGCCTAGTTTACTGCCCCTTCTCAGGAAAAAATAAAATATTCACCAAACAACAAAGCCACCAATTAAAATTATTCATGGCTGTTTAACTTCAGTTGTCTGCCAATATGATCAGGAAAATGTGATGTTACTTAAAGCAATTGTACAGGCTCACACTTCAATAAAACTACAGGAAAAGGGCAGTTGTACAGTTATGCACAGACAAATGTATGGTGTTTGTGGATGGTACAGCCAATAAGACATTCCCAGTTGATCTTGATGGTTCTGATGATCTTAACATCAACAAAGGCTGAATCCTCCAAATTAATTTTATGCTTTAGATCTAGGGTTGCCAATCTCCAGGTGGATGCTGGAGAGCTCCCAGAATTGCAACTGATCTCTAGGCAATAAATACCCATACTCCGTGAGCAAATGACTGTTTTGCAGGATGTACTCTATGGCATTATACCCAGCTCATCTACAAATCTCCAGGAATTTTCTAACATTAGAAATGCTGCATAGATCCAAATCTGGTAAAGACACAGGGAGTCACAGTATATACTGAAGTGCTAACTTAACACGCACATTTATTTATAATAATTAGGCTCACTAGTCACTAGTCTTTTTTAAATATATCAATTGATTTACCTTGCTTAACTATTTTAACTGATAAATCAATTAAACTGGAATAAATCTGCATCTTATTAAAAACTCAACACAGATTATTTTGGAAATACTGAAGGAAATATAATAGCTTAACTTTTTATAGAAACCGTTTTACTGTCAGAAGGAATATGCGTGCTTTGTTTCAAATTCATTAATCAAAATGACCGCCGAATAAACTGCTCATCAGGACCTAGTTGCACCCACCAATTACAATTTAAGCTAAATGAAGACTGAAAAGCGTTGTAAAGCAACGAAAGTTGGAACACCGTTGGAAAATTCACTTTTCTGCTGAGCCCCGAATATCTTCAAAATCCCCACACAACAACCTAAACCACCTTTCAGTTTTCCATACATTGACAACAGGAAAAGGTTTGAAAAGCATGTTAAATAGTACATACGAATCCTATAAAAGTTGCAAATTTAATTTTTGAAAATCCTCGCGCAAATGAGAGAAGAAATCCGGGGAGAGATCTCTCCTTTTTTTCTCCTTTTCTTTTCTTATGTGAAGGCGTCGTCCTACAGAAGCGACTCGTGTTACTAGGAGACAGATCCAATCCCAGGGCGGAACTGGAGATGGAGAGCGGAATGTTTCCGGCCGGAGCAAAAATGCGCGAACCGCCGGACCGGAAATCCCTTCAGGTAGTCCAGAGAAGCGTCGTTAGACGAAGACCCTTAAAAGAGCTGGGATGGGCCGAAGCCGTTCTAGGTCCCCACCTCGCAGAGGTAAGTAGTAGAGACCCCCACAGCAGATATTGGCCCCCACACAGACAAAAGAGTGAAACTCCTTTTCTGGCTGCTGCCCCTCTGCCCCTTCAGTCAGGGGTTTTTCCCAGCCCTCTTTTTCTCTTGCCCACAGCCTTTTTTGTTCTCCACATCACCGCCAGTTGCATGTTGGAAGCCATGGGCCACTTCCCTGCGCCGCTTTTTTTCCCCTTCAAAGTACGCATATACTTAAGTGGTACATAAATTAGAAGAGGTTCACGTGGAAGCCAACGTGGCTCTCTGGCTAACTGTATTATGTATAGATATATAGATACACACACACACATTTCGACCCTGCCAATCTCCCAAGGGACTCGAGGCGGCTTACATATATAAACATAATAAAATGCAATAATATTAAAGCAGTGCAAAAGTCTAAACATTAAAACCAATTAATACCAAGATGGGGCAAAAACTACCTAACAACATAAAGGAGCAGACGTGCATGTCACACCCAGGCGAAGGCCGTGGGACGATATTAAAAAAGGGGTGCCCAGCTGGACATCCTTGCGGCCTGGAACCACCAACAGATTTCCCCTCCACAGACTGGAAGGGTCTTTAAAAGGGAAGAGGCAGTTAAAAGGGATGTATGCTTTGTCAGGTATTGCCTAGACTTCCTTGTGGAATGCAAAAGGTGCAGAATGCAAAATGAGACAGCTATCACATTCCAGAGAGGGAAACGTGCCACGTTACTTTAACATACAAAAACTAGTGAAAAAATAATATTAGCCTATTTTGTTTTTCAGTCACTTGTAAAAGCTTAAATGTTTTAATGTAAGTATGTGGCTGAGGTTTTTTAACAGTTATGATCTGTTCGAAGTAGGTACATGAGAGGTATAAAGTATGTAATACGAGTAATTTTGAGTAGGAGGCTGTGCTTTAACCTCAGCATTTGAAAAATACTCATGAAGCAAGCAAGTTTTGTGAAGGGTTCTCATCTGGTTTGTTATTTCAGAAAATGATCCAAAGTTACAGGAATGTAAGCTTTTGTAACAAAGAGTTTGTCTCTCCTTGTTATCTCTTTTCATCATCGTTCTCCTTTCTTTCTGCAAAGAACGCCGGCGCTCTAGATCCACCTCAAGAGAGAGGGAGAGGAGGCGGCGGGAGCGGTCAAGGTCCCGGGAACGAGATAGGAGGAGAAGTCGTTCCCGTTCACCACACAGGAGGCGATCAAGGTGAGAAGGTGACATCTGATAGTGATGCTGAGTTTCTGGTTAACCTGTTCGGTAAGATGAATGACTAAGTCCTCACAGCTGCTGTTCTTCCTGTAGGTAATATACAGGAGGACAAAGCAGGCTAATAGCTCGTGCCATTAGAAACCTCTAGGGAAAAGATGGCTAGATATTGTTACCTAACAGGGATGCATGAATGCCCTTGCCTCTTCTCTCTGGCATCTGGAAGACATGTTTGTCTGCAGGAGGGAAAGGTCTGTTTTTTTCCTTTCCATTTTATGGTAACCTTCACTGTATTTACAGTAGTTTTGCCATCTTCCAGTAGTTTTGCCATGCAATGTTTGGCAAAGGGGACTAGGGGCTGTTCAGTGTTTAGCACTGGTAATGAAGGATGTTTTCTGTACAGTTATAAAATTCCTGTGCAGAGTTTGAGTGAGCAGTTGGAATTCTGTTCTAACATTATGAATTGTTGTAATTTTTACCCCACTTTTCAACCATAAATGTGTGCTGTCAGCAGTTTGCTGCACTTAAAATATGTTAAATAAATTAAAATAAAATCTCACTGAGATCTTGGCAGTGGCTTAGCGCTGCGGGGGTGAGGGATAGGTGCAACTCCCCAGGCATGAGGGGGAGGGCCGCAGGGCGCACATGTTCCCCAGGCACAATTCCCCCTTGCTACGGCTTTGGATCTTGGTGCACATATAATGAAGAGTGCCTGACTGCTGCCTGTTCTGTTTTGACTTCAGTGATAGCTGGAAGGAAGAGGGCTGCTTAGCTGCAAATACGATACTTGGTTAGAGTCTCATTTCTTTCTGGCCTTGGTAATAGATACTGTGCATAGTGCCTTGCTGCCAGGGTTCAAATCCTTGTTCACGGAGATGGGTGATCTGGAACTGGTTGCTATCAGTGAAGCTAAATTGACTCTCAGCATTGTTAGGATAACATAAATAATCTATTAAACTTTTTTTTACAGAAAACTGTGTATGAATATGGCAGAAAAAAATCATTACCTAGCTATAGAATCCAACCCCTTCCCTTTCCTGTCAGATCCCACTGATGGTGAACGTCTTTGTGGGGGATAGTTCCTTTGTGAGGGATAGTTCCTATGTAAGAGGGACAATAATTATATAGTGGTGATTGTCAGTGAAGATAATATAAAAAACTTTTTGGTGCATAGAGTTAGACTTGTAATGTTTGTGATTTTGTGTTTGAAGCCCTTTGGAACCCTGTAAATATGCAAGGGCTTCTTTATTATTATCTTGTAAGCTGACAATGCATATTTCTTCATTTCCTGTTACTGCACTTGGTTGATATTGTAGGTCTCCCCGGCGACACAGATCCAGCTCCTCTTCCCCTTCCCGACAGAAAGGAAGAGATGATGAAAAGAAAGAAATCAAAGACTCCAAAGGCAAAGAGCGCCAGATCACAGGTAATGAACCAGAGCCTTGTGGTTTTGCAAGCTTGGCTGAATAACACTTTGACTTGACGTCCCTTGTCAATACTGACTTGTCAATACCTGCAATCTGGATTATAAAGGTTTATCATGATAGGGGGTGTTAATGTGAACAGGAACCAGCCCTAGGGCAAGGAATTTGACTTGATGAGTTCCTGATTCTTTAGATCCCATATAGCCAACCTTCCTAAGAAGAGCCAGAAGATGGTATGCTGGAACTGAGTCTGAGAGTTTTCCCATTTGATTGCTTTGCTTGCACAATCTGCACAACTTCCCCCAGGGTTGTCTTCAAAGCACAGTGGGTGCTTTGAAGTGATGGCAAGTTGCTAGGGTTTGGTTAATTGTTGTTAATCGTTAATAGATTGTTAATATGTAGTGACCCTATCTCTCACAAAAGCTTCCTTAATATTTCGTATGGTTTCACAGAATCGAAAGTGCAAACAAATGTATTGGTTTATGGGACACATTACATATGGTGAAGCTACAAGAACATATGAAAAGGATACCTTTTAAGAAATACATCTGGGGATTAAAACTACTCTTAGGAAAACCAAATATAGAGTAGAGTGGTCCTTTGCATTTCTTGATTCTGGCTTTGCATTTCTTGATTTCTATTGGTGTAAGATCCTTCTAGTTGCATCCCGTTTTCTTTATGTCTTGGTTGTGTTTTCCTTTCTAGAGGAAGATCTAGAAGGGAAAACAGAGGAAGAAATAGAAATGATGAAAGCAATGGGCTTTGCATCCTTTGACACAACAAAAGTAAGTGCTTATTCTTGTCTCTGACGTCCTTAGCTACTTGGGGTTAGGCTACATTTGCTCTTGGGGCCATAATTTAATCAGCCAGAATGTATGTATCATCAACTCTGCAAAACACAAAAACCCCACAGTGCTTCCTGAACTCTACTTTCATGATTCTTGTGAATTATACATGAATATGTGTGAGCTATACCTGCTGCCATTTCAAAAGTAAGAGAGGCACTGAGAAAAAATCTGCAGCAGTTGCTTCTCAGTAGAGCTCTTGCCTCTGATCAGCTAAACTAAATAATAATGGAAACAAATGAGGTTAGGCAAATTAGCCCTAAATGCATTATTCTTATGGATTGAGATGTGATTCCAGTCATTAAGATATTTCTTAACAGACATTACAAAGTGGACCCCTTCATCGCGATGATGAACTATCATGCTGGAAATATTCATTTGTGATTACTAGTTAACTGTTTTTTTTAAAAAAAAAAACAACAACCAGCAGCAATAGAATGTTTCTGTGTATTTAATTAACGAGGTTTGATGCAAGCACAAATAAACTGCCTCCAGACACAAGATTTTGTTTAGATGTCTTGGCTAACAGCTATAGAGAGACCATTTTTTCATGAATTAAGCTAATGGGGTTGGGGTAAGAACGTCCGAGCATAGATCTTATGGCAGGTAGACCATGGGTTCACTTAGCTAAATTTTGTATACTCTGACTACTAGTGGTTTGCCAGGGTCTTGCTTCCTGAAATCCTTTAACTGGAGGCATCAGGGACTGAGTCTGTATGTGGAGCCTATGCCACTGAGGCCCAGCCCTTTCACAAAATGGGCAAGGAAGGACTGTTGCCACTGTTTAATTGGGGAACAAATTCCTGAAGACACCTCATGGTCTTGGACATTCAAGAGGCTCTTGGCACATCAGGATGGCAAGTTCTGTCGAGGCCCCGGTTGCAATATGGATCTCACCCAGGGCCATTGGCACCGTAGCCCCAGATGCCCTACAAAAGTCTGTAGCTACAAATCAGTTCCTTGATTTTCAAGGGAAGTGCTTAAATGAAGCTGTTGAAATGATGTACACGTTGAAAGTGGCAGAAAACTTTAGCTGTATCTAATCAGACATGGTTTGTGCTGTTGGTGGAGAATAAATCATCTTTCTCCTCCAGCACTGTGTTGGCAACTTGTCATATAACAGAACTGCTCTGGATTACTTGAAACTTAGTCCAGCCACAGGTTGTTTCATGTGAAGTAGTAGCTTCTCTTGTTTGACCTGAGCCTATTTCTGCCTCAGTAACCTGACCATTCTAGGAACTTATTCGAATATTGCCTTGTACAGGAATTCCCAAGTTAACTTCTGCTCCTGATTATCTCTTCTCATGCACTTCTGCAGGAGGCATATTGATTTGTTCTGCAATGCACTCTCCGTTTGATTGGCCTGACTAGCCCTCTGATATACTGTAAGCTCTTGCATATTCCCCAAAACCTTCTGCAATGCAAAGGACTAAAAAAGCAGAGACAACGTAATTCTCTCACAAACAAGTCTCTGAAGAAAAGATACTCGACAGTTGAAAAACATTTCACTAATCTAAATTCACTAATCTAAACATCACTAAATTCACTAATCTAAATTCACTAATCTAAATTCACTAATCTAAACATTTCACTAATCTAAATTCACCCTTGTGGCAGGGTCTCTGTCTAGAAATATTCCCAAACAGCTTTTTTGAAAAAAGTGGACAAAGTAGAACAAAATCTCATTAATAAAGCCAGTATAGTGGTTTTATTGAGGATTGTGCATATGTTGCTTGGATTATTAGAAGGTGATTTTTTTTTTATTTTCAGGGCAAGAAAGTGGATGGCTCAGTAAATGCCTATGCTATAAATGTATCCCAGAAGAGGAAGTACAGGTTAGCACATCTTTCACTTGCACGGATTGGTTGTGACTCTGAGATCCCTCTTATTCTGAAGGGAATGCTGTTTTGCCCACCATTCTATGATCCACAGGAATGTATGCAAAAGGAACTCCATGTTGCTTCTCTGTTAATCCAAAAAAGAAAAGGGTGGGGGATTTGAAGCAAATGACTGAAGATCTCTTGGGGAAAATATGTTCCTCTGTGCTCATTATCCCAGAGATTTGTAAACTCAGTGTTGCAACCAATTGCCTTAAAGAGGACTTGAGTTCCTTAAGTACAAATAACATGCCTAAAATTGAGCTTTGTGGAAGAGTAAAAGATCTCCTAGACGGCCCTCACCTTATGCTTCCCTCCTTCCTGAAATTCACTGACATGTAGATTTGTTAGCTAAGAAGAGGAGGAGTTTGGATTTATAACCCGCCCTTCTCCCCTGCAAGGAGATTTAAGGCAGCTTACAAACTCGTTTCCCCAGAACACATGCTTTGTGTGGTAGGTGAGGTGGGGAGAACTTGGCCTAAGGTCACCCAGTAGGCTTCTTGTGTAAGAGCGTGGAAACAAATCCAGTTCACCAGATGAGATTCCACCATTAATGTGGAGGAGTGAAGAATCAAACCTGGTTCTCCATATTAGCGTCCACCTTCCCTTACCACTACACCACGCTGGTTACCATCTGAGGAACCCATTTTGTAGGACCCTGCAAATTGACCTGCCACTCTCATTTTGGCATTCACTATACATATTGCTAAGTATATGAGAAAACTGGGTTTGTGTTTATTTTCCTCTTCCACAAAGAAAAATTGACACCCTACAGGCAATGCCTTGTGAAATTTCTAATATTTTGTGGCCTAGGAATGCTTTGTGGAGTTGGGAAATGAGGTTTACGGTAGCTTGCTGCTAACATTTGCTTTTTTTCCTGGCAGGCAGTACATGAACAGGAAAGGTGGATTCAACAGGCCTCTAGATTTTATTGCCTGATACCTGCACTTTTGATACATAAAGAGACTTCACTATAATTGTCTTAGCAGCAGTTATCTGAGGCAAAGTGGACAGTGAGCTCATCTGGGAAACGTTCGTGAAAATGACTTTTATCTCATAATGGGAGATGGTAACGTTTTTGGTTTTCTCAAAATGGCCTCCATTTGTCTTTCTTGTCTTTCTTTTTTGGAGTGGGGGAGTAGGTTTCCATTTTTTAAATGTTGCCCCTAAAATTAAGCGTAGAAAAGAAGAATCTGTTTCCTGGAGCACACTTCCAGTCAGAGTATAATGAGAAGATTAACATTAGGACTGCAAATTGCATTTGTTTTGCAGACGCTTGCAAAATATGTTGTTAAATACACAACATAAGACTTTATTTTTGTGTTTCTGATGAAAGCTTGGTGGGGGAAAGCCTGCTGTGCAGCAACCTGTTGCCCCCCTCCCAATCTATTTCCAGTCCTGCTTTTGGTGGCTTTTAGTATCTTCATTCCACTTCTCTCCGGCAGAGGGCACTGCAGTTGTTTTGGCTGTAACCATTGTTCCCTTGTAGGATATCCCTGTAGTGCTGTGGGTGACTTCCTCCCGATGTTTACAGAACAAATCATTTGGTTTTTTGTGCAATTGATGATGCACCCAGTTCTGCACACTAATATTTGTGTCACTTTCAGTACAGAATTTTTAAAATAGATTTCGGTGGATGCTTTGTGGGCCTATAAGGATCTTAGTAAGAGCTCAGCCTGAGACATAAAAAAAGCAACCAATGCTGACTTCTACCCTTCTTTAAGCCACTGGAACTAGTGGGGTCATCACCACTTCTTGATGCCAACTCTACATTATGTACAGTGTTCCCGTGAAAGACATCATACAGGGTTTCAGAGGAAGTGGAAGGCTAGCAGGTGTATTGGATGCTTTCTCCTGCTGCCATTTCTAATTAATGTTCTGAGGGTTTTTTAAAAAAAGAGATAACACTTAGAAAGCTTATGATGAAACGTGAGGTTATGGAAGCATAGTGAAAAGTGAATACAGTAGATTGGTACAAGCTACCACTTTGTGAAATTGGAAACTTTCTGATGGAACATGCACATGTAAGTGTAGGACAACGCTTTTGTGGCTACGGGCTTTTTGGGTTTTCCATTTTAGAAAGTGAATGCTATTAAGATTGTGTCCTCCCCCCCCCTTTCAGAGTTTTTACCACTGAAGGCTGCAGCCCAAGACACAATGTAAATTAAGATAAAACCCTGCATAATTCTGCCAGACTTTCATCTGAGTTAAGGACGTCCTTGTTTTCAGTTGTTTTGCTAGCGTCATGCACAGTTGAATATGCCTGATACCTTTTTCTGCTTCCACAATGAATTTCACACAGGCACAATCCTGATTAGGATCACTTGCTCAATTTCCTTTGACCTAGAATGGTAATATGATTTATTCCTCCTACACAAGTAAATGTAGAGTCCTGAAGCTAACAGGATGTTGCCAGCATGCAGTCCAAGCGGGTGTGCCTTGCACAAGATTATCCCATAGATAGACTGAAGTCAAGCTTGTCAGATCACATGAAGGAGTTCTTGGACTGTACACTCTACTCTGTTTATAAAGTTCACTAGTCATGGTTGGGGGAATGAAATAGTTGAAAGCTAGTTGAGATACTCCAAAAAAGGGGGCAGAAGGTTGAAGAAACACCACTCAAGACTAGTTGTCTCTCACCTAAGTGATTTCTTTAACTCCCTGTTTCTTTGGGTACTACAGAAATGGTTCTGAATGATATCACTTTACCCTGTTTTGGAACTTCTTAAATGAAAAGGGAATTGTAGGGAGAGGCAATCCTTCCTTGAGAGGCTACACACAGTGAGACTAATCCATAAGCTTGCATTGACTGATCTATGGATGTGTTATGTGTATGAACTTGTACAATCTAAGCATGCATTCACGGTGTAGTACATAAGTGTGTATAGGTAGTGGTGGAAAGACTGTCAAATTGCAGCTGACATGACCTTGTTGCGTTTTCAAGGCAAGAGAGGATCAAAGGTGAGATGTCATTACTTGCTTCTGTACATCCACCTTTGGCTTTCTTGGTGGTCTCCCATCCAAGTACTAACCAGGGCTGACCCTGCTTAGCTTCAGTGGACTATTGAATGTGTGTTTAAATGTGTAGCTTTAATATTGGACAGTCATATCTCTTCCCCCCCCCCCCCCCTTTAACTGACCTGTGTTCTGGAATAGAGAACTGCATGGTGTGTTACATCAGGCTTTTGGCTACTTGTTTCCGACAGCAACTTGCAGTCTCCAATACCACTTTGCAAAATTGTTTAATATTGGGGGAGCTACTGTGCTCATGAGTGGGATGGGAGTCTCACTACAGGCACCTGAAATTTTTCTGCCTTTTGTTAAGGTTTTAGTATGTTACTTGCCTCTTCATCATGTCTGTGAATTGTTCCATAAGTAAAGCCAGAATAGTGTGGTGGATACTAATCTGGAGAACTGGGTTTGATTGTGCACTCCTCCACATGAGCAGTGGACTCTTATCTGGTGAAGTGGATTTGTTTTCTTGATCCTGTACATGAAGTCTGCTGGATGATACTAAGTTAATCACAGTTGTTCAGAACTCTCTCAGCTCCCACCTACCTCACAAGGCATCTATTGTGAGAGCAGAAAGGGAAAGGAGTTTGTAAGCTGTTTTGAGACTCATTAACAGGGGAGGGGGGCAAACTCTTTTTCTTCTTCTAAAACTTGACTAAATATAAATAAATGTCAATTTGCAATCTTCCATGGAAGTTTGTTGGGTAAGGCATCTCACCGGATTGTTGTGAGTGTGAAAGGGGAGAAGGATGGGAGCCTTTTGAGAGGATTCCTTTTGGGAGCAATGTGGTATATAAATGAAGTATATAATATAAAGAATTCCAGCTCCCTTATGAAAAAATGAAGTTACATTAGTGGTTATAGTGCCTTCAGTAAGGAAGAGCAATAGTAAGGGATTATAGTAACTGGCATAATCCCCACTTTTGGCCTTGGGAAGGGCTGGCTTTACCATGGATGGCTCAGTGTGAAGGTGCCAGCACTACAAGAAGGAACGAAGTTGTAAGTGGGCTGGGGTTCTCTTGCCAGGGCGGCCAGGATCCTTGAGTGAAAAGTCATGGCTCCATTTAAATGGTCAATAAGGGCCTTGGCACTGGCCCAGCGTCTCGTTCAAACCCCTGCAAGCCAGCAACGTCTGCATATTTAGACTGCCTGCGCTTTGGCCACAGACCTCTGATAAATGCTGAAAGTGAACATGAGTAACTGCTACACACGGGCTGCCGCTCGTGTTAAACAACACGTTGGACGCGTGCAAAGTACCCCCTCTCGCTGATATCACGTCTAAGTGCCGCAGGAACGCGTGGATGGTGGGCGGAGCAAAACGTCGAAGATCAACACAATAAACTGAAGGGGGCGGGCCACAAAAGCGCCCCAACCAATCAGGGAGAAGTCGCGAGCGGGATTAAAAGGCTGGACAAAAAACCGCTGTGCCTATCAGAAGCCTTGTCGGGCGTACCTTTAAAAGTCCTGGCCAATGAGTCGTGCGAGTAGAAGCTAAGCAATATTACGGGAGGGCGAGAACGTATGGTTTGTCCAATGACGTGTTGAAACTTATAGGGGCGTGGTCATAGGCTATCAACCAATAAAAACGGGACCTCTGGAGATACAAAGGCGGGTTCGCGGAGAAGGCAAATAGAAAGAGAGCTGAGCGAAGGGGGTGCGGCGTATTGTTTTCTTCCCTCATCACGGGCCAATAAGGCAACGGTGTGGGCGGAGTTTCTTTCCCTCACCCAACCCAGTCTCCGCTGGGCCGGCAGTGGGTTGAGTTGCGGTCGGAGTCCGGGGGAGGGATTGGTTGCGTCGAGCCTGTCAGGCTGAGGTGGGATAAACACACACTCGAGCTGCGCCTGCCGGAGAAGAAAGAAGCGGAGGGTGGCCGGGCCGAGGGAAGGGAAGACAGACCGGGATCAGGGCCGCGAGGACGGCAGTACGAAGCCAGCCAGCAGCCCCTACGAAGGCGTAAGATGGCGACAGCCGCCCAGGTGTGCGAGAACATCCAGATGCTGCTGGAAGCGGCCGAGTTCCTGGAGCGGCGGGAGCGAGGTAGGCGTCCCGCAACGGCCTTCGTCGCTCGCGGCCCCCCCCCCCCCCACGACGGTCAGGCGCGACCGGGGAAGCGCCACCTCACAGGAGCACTTCCACCTTTCCACGGCCGAAAGCGGGGTGTGCAGCGGCGACGGCGTTTCTTTCCGGGCCTCTGAGGCGTTGAGCTCCTAGAGAAGGATGAGGAGGCCGGAGCAGGAGATGGGGGGGGGGGGGCGGGGAGAGAGAGAAGGGCCTTCCTCGCACTTGGCTCGTCAGCCTTTGGTGCGGGCCCGAGAGGAGGGGGCGCTGCCTTCTCGCCTCTTGGGGGGTGCAGGGAGGGTGCCTGTCGTCCCCCTCGGCCCGTAGCCCTGACGCTGCTCCTCGCCGCGATCGAGCCGGCCCGTCTCTTTTGTTCTGCGCATGACCCACTTTCGACCCCCGACAAGCACCTCTCTGGGACCCGAGAAGACGTCAATGCGTCGCGATGCTGTGCGAACCGAGGGCCTGCTCGTGACTTGCTGCGCCTTCCTGCCTGCCTGCATAGGGGCTTCCCCATCGAAGGCTGTAATCTGGGCTCCAGAGAGGCGTTATCGGCCTGCCTGCGTTTCCTCGATCACGTAGGCTTTCTCTGCGCTCCTATAGCAAGACGGGCTGCATCGCCTGGCTGGCTCTTTTGCAGCCTCTCTCGGTGCTTTTTCTTTCGAGGCTGCACGTTATGGCCAAGTCCCACCCCTCGCCGGACGCGAGAGGCCTAACTTAGCCAGGATTGTAATTAGCATGAATACAATGCATCTCTAAACAATAAGGAAACGAAATTTCCCCCCACAGAAACAGCTTAGTGATCTTTGCACGCTCCTGTTGTGTACGTGGAAGTGCTGGGACTTGTAGGCATCGGTTTGCATGAGTTTGTGACTGAGGTGATTCTTCAATGAGGAGAGGAGGCGAGGGAACCTTAACTTTTGTAAGCTGTGTAACAGTTTATGGGCAGGGATGGTTTAGGAGAAGAGATTGCTTTGTCTCAGACTGATAATGGAATAAATGCAGGGTTTGTTGGTTTGTCTTTTTGCAGAAGCTGAGCATGGATATGCTTCCATGTTGCCCTACAGCAGCAAGGACAGAGATGCCTTAAAACGAAGAAACAAGTCCAAGAAAAACAGCAGTAGTAGCAGGTAATGGCACATGGCGCTATATGACCTGTTCCGTAGGCCCTGTTCGTGCAAAGTTCAGTAATTTACAGGACAGTTAATGGCTGTAGCTTGATGAGTATGTTAGACGTAAGCTAATCACAAGGTTAGTTATAGAGAGTCATGCTATAGATTACGCTATGGAGGAAAAAATTCTTGTGTGTTGCTATGTCAGCTGCTTACTACCTATAGTTTCACTTTTGTGTCCACTCGACATTGGCCTTTAAACAATAAATTGTCAGACACTGGCTGGAATGTCTATAGAGATGTCTTAGCAGCAGTACTTCCAACAACACTCAGTAGTGCTTTGTGTTCACATTAGAGTTCTGTGTGAAGTTTGATTAAGTTACTTAACTGTACTTCACTGAAGACTTATTTTGATAGTCATCTGGTGAGTGATAATGCTTGCTCACTGCAGTTTCTGTTTTCTTGAAGCCAGAATAGTTTCGCTTTCCAATGCACATAACTTTTTGACATTAATGAGACCCGAAACTAAGGTGTAAACCTTACTGGTTACTTTTTAGTAAATGTGCTTGGTATAGATGCTGCCTTGAGTGGATTTAATCTATTTTGAATTTACAGTTATATGTACATCCGTGTACAAAATCAGTAACCTGTTACATCATGTAGGTTATTCTCAAACTTTTATTTTGCAAAAATTATTAAAAAATGTATCTAGATCTCTGCAGATTACTTTCTTGTAAGCAAAAAATACGCCATTTGTTTTTAAAAATTAAACATGCAGCTGAATAAATCTTCTAGGGTTTAATTCATCCATAAGTTGCCAAAGAGGCAATTTCAGAGTTGTTGATCTGTGATTTTTAAGGATTTAACTCTCAACATCCTTACATTTGTTCTAGTTTGTCTAGAGACAGACTCTTTTGATAACATACCTGAGGAATCTGGAAGAGTAGCAGTTGAGTGATCTTAAAATGAAGAAATTGTGCTGTTGCTGATATAGTGCTATGTTTATCACAATAGTGCCAGAGAAGTGAAAGTTGAGAATCTTTTAATATAAAGCTGCTCACTTCAAAACTCCAGTGAGAAGTCTCAGCATATCTTAGTTCCATGGAGGACGGAATTAGAAATTTGTTAGTAAATCTGTATTTTGCCTGCTTGTTTTTTCACTGCTGCCATAGAGGGGGAGGCATTCTAGGCTGTGCCATTCCTTTCAGCTGTAGGGCATGACATTTTTACGTTAAAATACACATAGAGCTTGTAGAAGTCTGGAGTAAAATCCTGGACCTTGCTAATGTAGGAAATATGAAGAGGTACCAGTATGATAGAAGCTTCTGCTTAATATTTCCAGTTACTCTTGTCAGTTGTCTGTTCATCTGCAATATTGTTGTGCAACATGTTAGGTTGTATTCTGGCCATATGTCTCACTGTGTAGGTGACAAGTACAGTATGTTAGACTCATGGCTCATCCCTCCCACCCCATCTTTTAATGGAGATGACAGAGGGGTTGTGAGGGTTGATGATTCAAGTGAAGATAGTACACTCAAATGCACAAGATGCGTTAAGAATGGTTATGCTAAAACAGCCTACTTTAGTGAGGTGAAATTTAAGAATGTTCATATCATTCCTCAAATGTCAGTAGAGCTAAGAATGCCTGGAACATCTTGCCCTTTAGAATTAAAGCACAGAGTCGATAGAGAATAAAATCTTCAGATGATCCAGCCAATTGCTAATCTAATATTTGTTAGGGTGGCAATTACTGGATTTAGGAAGACTGTTGGTCTTGCTGGGGTTGTACTTCTCTCAGATTGGTATTGGTTTATAGAACATATGATGAGATGCATTCAGAGGACTAGTTTGCCTTGCCATAGTTGAGACCCGTAAGAAAGGTGGGTTAATGATCATAACTAGCCCTTGTTGCAGCTGAGGCACTTGACTTTTGAGTCTGAAACCTGATTTTATTTTCAGGATGTCGCATTAGTTTCCTCAATCTACCACTGACTGTTAATAGAAGTCATGGATTTGTAGTCATTATTACTACTGCAGCATGCTTATTCCATGGTTGAGAATTGTAAACAGCTAAACTAATGTGTCTTCCTTTTCTCTTTAAGATCAACGCATAATGAAATGGAGAAGAACAGGTGAGTCTTCAAAAAAACTTAAATACAATTTTATCTGAAAAGCAGTGAAATCCCACACATTCTTCAGTACCTTTGAGGTCTATTTTAAGGATGCTGTTTTTTGCATAGTGATTTACAAAATGCAGACTTGCACATATTTGTGTGACAGCATTGGATAAATAGTGAGACTTCATACTAATGCAATATCTAACGTATTGCCCTTTAGCTATTTTGGTTGCTATATGTACTGACCTGTAATCAGATTTCCATGAAGTAGAATGTCTGTTAGGAATCTTCCATTCAGGTATCATTGAAATGAAATATCAGAATCAGCCCTCTTTTTTTATGTTGGAGTGCTGTTAGAATGTCTGTGTAGTTTCTACCATTCTTTGATGGGCTGTGTGACTGTACTAGGGGTCTGCACCATTTTCCCCTCAGTATTTTTCAGATTTGGGTTTATTGAACCCAAAAATCTTCAAAAAAGCCAAGTAGTCATTCTAGTAATTTTTTCCCTAACCTTTTCCCTCTGAAAATACTTGAAAACTTTCAGCTCCATCAAAACCCTATTTTTCAAGGTAGAGGCTCCCAGAGGTGTAGTGCCAACGGGGCGGTGTGGGGCGTGACACCCTGGGCAGAGGCGTGGCCAGGGGGCAGCAAAGCAGGGGCACAGGGCAGAATTTCCCCTCGCTCCACCTCTGGAGGCTCCAATCTTACAGCAGAGCTGCAGGTAGCTCACGTTAAAAGAAATCCTAAGTTTGGTAATGTTTGGGTCAGGGGGTCCAATTTTATGGCCCCCATCTATCTAATGGACTTTTCGATTGGTTCCAGTGGAAGATGGTGGTACCCTTTTGGGTGTCCCAGAAAATGTGACCCCCTGACCCAAACTTTGTCATTCTTGGGGGTTCTTCTGAAGATAGCCAGCTATAGCCATGCATCAACTTTGGTCACTCTACCTTGAAAAACACCCCCCCCCCCATTCCTCATAGACTTTAATGGGTCAGTGTCGCACCTGAGGGTCTTATTTTTAAAAAATTCTCACCATTGACTTCAGTGGGGGTGGGTAACTGTTTTGCAGTGGATCAAGACTGGTATTAGGAATTAGAGAGGGGATCATTAATCAAATTGGAAACTGGTCTGCTGCATCTTTTTTCTGACTTGTTTATTTTGGGAAAACATTTTACCCTGATCTCTCAAGACAGACTCTGAGGGAATGGAGGCACAAGTATGCGTTCACTTCAGTCCACTGCAAAGTCCAGAATTGGGTAATTTAACAAAGCCATGTTGAGCATGAGAAAGACTAACTGCTTAGCATTCCAGAGGTGCATGCTTGAGTGATGTGGGCTGACAGTGGTACTCACATGGGGAAAAACATACTCACTATGCAAACCTCTGGGCCACAAGAGAGAAGTCTGGCCAGACTGATTATTTCATGGCCCAGTAGTTCAGCAGATTTGTAGACTGCAACTCAAAAGGGCTGCACAAGGTACTCTCTCACCGTTGGACCCACCATATCCTCTCTCATCTGCCTCATCCCCCTGAGAGCCAAGTGCCTGTCCCATGAGCTCCAACTTCAAGGTCATCTTGGCCATTGCCCTGGAGGGGAATGTCGCCTAGCAAGGGAGATGAGGGACAAACAGCTGTGGAGATCCTCCCCCCTCCCTCTCCCCGCACAGTTCCTCTTCTCCCAGCAACATGCCTCTTTGGGCTTGCACACATTCAACATGCTGCAAGAGCCCATCTCTACAGCATACAAGTTTTCAGCCTGCTCAGCGATCCTACCCGTGATGTTCAGGACACATGGTTGCCGACATGTAGACCTTCTGGTGGGCGAAAGACTCAAGGCAGGACTCCGCACCATCTGTACGTCCTTTAGCTGGCTCCAGAAACGTGGCCAAGTTAATCACAAGTCATTGAGCTCATAAGAATGACCAAAGCCAGTATTGCCATGTCAGACGAGAACAACTGTGTTTAGGCCTTGAAGGGTTTAAGGACCTCCTCAGTCCAAGAGTTAGTCAACCACTCATCCTGGTTGAGCTGGCTCGCTTTCTGTACCACCTCACATAGAACAAGGTGTGAGGGGTCCCTTCTTCTCCCCCAAATGTTCAAACATGGTTAAGGTAGAGTTTCAGTGAGTCCTGATGTCACCAAACAGGCGGTGCTTTGCAATGCCTGTCAGCACCTGCTTCTCACACAGCAGATGGCTATCCTTCACCTGCAATCATCTGTGCAGGTGGCATAGCTCCAGCAGCTGCCTTTAGAAAGTGTGCCTTGCATGGCTTCATCATCGCGCCACTCCAGACAGAGGTTGTGGTGGTGGAAGATGGCTGAGAAGCAGGTTTCTGGCCAGGTGGGAAAACTACAGCATTCGCTCTCTCCCCTCCGCACAACCTGCCAAGAGGAGTTCAACAATGTAACTCCGCCAAATCAACAGAGCAATAATGAATAGAACCTGCTCCCTCAAACACCCTCCTCTAAATAAATTAAGGGAACAAGGACCTGGCCTACCACAACACCTGAAAACTTGCTTCTTTGTTAAGAAAATGACGGGAAGAGGAAGAATTAACATACACAAAACTGAGAGTTCCACCAATCCTGAAAACAAAAGAAAACCCCCTGAACTGCCCTAAACCAAAGAGGAGAATCTCTCAGACCTTGTGAGGAGATTTATTTATTTATTTATTATTGAAACTTTTATCCTGGCCTATTCACCAACCCCTTTCTCCCCTCCCCCCCCCCATCATTTCAAACCGTGTTATTCTGTGAGCAGCAGGCAGATAACAGGAATCCAAGGGATGCCATAATCGAAGCACCAGAAACTCAGAGGGAGGAGTAGCGGTCGAAGCCAAGCTTTCCCCTGAACTATTTCAAACCTCTACCTGGAATGGGCCGTGCTGTTTGGCCATGCATAGAAAAATTTGAAAGAAATCCAGGCAAAGAACACCTTCTGGGATTGCCCGAATAGCAGTATTGTCATTATCCTGAAATTCTATTGTCCACTCTTAATTCCTGCTTCCCCCCTTCCATCCTCTCCATAGATTGCAAACCATGTTAGGACTGTAGCAGTATATCAGAAATGCAGTACAAAATGCACTGCAGCCATTGGCCAAATAGGAAAGCTTGAGCAAGCTTCATTATTTGTCTCTTCATGATGCTTCTCCTGTTGCCTTGGAAACCGGACACAGGGGAGGAAAAGGACAATAGGAGATTGCTCCTTCCAAAGCAGCCCAGCAAAGGGGCATCTTTGCCAGTTCAGCAGAACCCACCTGAAAGCCAGCGGAACATCAGCCAAAGTATCGAAGGGATTTTTAAAAAAATTAAATCCCAATCGCCAGCCTCACAAATGGGCTTTCATTTTTTTTCAGAACTTTTTTCTCCAGTGCCCTTACATGGGCCATAGGAAAGCTTTTGAAAAGCTGGATTTTATTTTATTTTTTTGCTTTTCAGCTCCATTCAAATTTTTCAGTTCAGCATATCCAGATGAACACTGCTAGTCTCCACCCTGAGCACAGTAGTCTTGTGGAGGACCAAGACATTGCATCACGAAAAACAGTACTTCTACCTCAGCAGCCTTATTCTGCTAGATTTTGATGACAGTTATTGGCTATTGTGTAATTTCAATTTATTTCAATTTCAATTTCAAGTTATTTTCAATTTATTTCAATTTCAAGTTATTTTCAATTGTGTAATTTTGGAAAGAATCCATTACACATATTAGCAACTATTATGCCTAATATAATTGTACTGGTTGCACTGTATAGTTTTTGTTTACCAGCATTCAGCACTCCAAAAGACTTGTGCCTTAGAAAATAGTTCACAGCTTGCCTTTTGCCCTTTCCAATTATGATTATATCTGCAAACTACAAAACTCTCACTCACTGTAGGAAGCATGGTAGAATGGAGATCTGTCCAGTTACAAAAAATACATTAAGAACATCAGCTCTGATTAATCAGACCAGTGGTCAGTCTGGTCCAGATCTTGTCTCTCACTGGTACCAGTTTATTACTCTGGAGGGCCAATAATAATAATAATAATAATAATAATAATAATAATAATAATAATAATAATAATAATAATAATAATAATAATAATGTTGTTGTTGTTGTTGTTGTTATTATTAATTGCGCTTGAGATACGGCTCCACCCCCGAAGAGCTCTGGGCGGTATACAACAAAGTAAAACAAAAGAATTAGCAATAAATAAAACCAACATGGGATAAAATAAAGTTCCAACATAAATATATTAAAATCCAGTACTTGTTGGTAAAAACCCTTTTTAGCGGCATCTGGGACTCAAACCCCCCCCCCCCCCCCCGAGGGGACTGGCAATATGTCAGTTAGATGGTGCGCGGGGGCTTCCACAGGGGGGGCGTGCATCAGCAGCCAGCCTCCCCAAAGGCCCGGTGGAACAACTCAGTTTTACAGGCCCTGCGGAACTCACCAAGGTCCCGCAGGGCCCTAATAGATGGAGGAAGAGCCTCCACCAGGCAGGGGCCAAGGCAGTAAAAGCCCTGGCCCAGGTGGAGGTCAGCTGCATCATGGAGGGGCTGGGGACCATCAGCAAATTTGCCTTTGCAGAATGCTCTGCAATAGGGCATAGAGGCCAAGGCCACCTTTCTTCCTAGCACTGGTATTCACAGATTTACTGTCTCTGAATGTGGAGGCTCTCACTTTAATCACCATGGCTAGTAGTCACTGGTAGACCTATCCTCCATTAATCTGTCTGTACCTGTGGCAATCACTATGTCCTCTGGCATCAAATTTCACATTTTAATCACTTGTGTGAAAAATTTCCTTTTGTCCCTCCTGAATCAACTACCCATCAACTTCATTGGATATCCTTGAGTTCTCTCTGTCCACTCTTTATCTTGAGCATTATTTTGTAAACCTTATTGTCACGCTCTAACCTTTTAGTAATCTCTTTTCTGAATAGGAAAAATGCTCCAAGCCCTTAATCAACTTAGCTGCCCTTTTCTGTACTTTTACCACCACCTCTACAATGTCTTTTTTAATATACAGTGTCCGGAACTACACACAGTTTTTCAAGTGAGGCTGTGCCACATATTTTTATGGGGGCATTATAATATTAGGTGTTCTATTGTCAACCTTTTTACTAATAATCCCCAGCATATAGTTTGTCTGTCTTGTTCCTGTGGGTTGACACTTCAATTGAGCTATCCAGTACAACCCCAAGGTCCCTTTTCCCCTCAATCTCAATAGTGCAAGTTCAGACACTATTACCATATACAAAGCTGACATTCTTAGTTCCCATGTTGATTATTTTATGCTTTTCTACACTGAACTTCATTTGGTCCATCGTTGTCCACTCAGCTAATTTATGGAGCCTCTTCCCCCACCGGAACTCTTCACAGTTAGCCTTGGCTTTCATCTTCTTGAATAGTGGTGATGCCCCCCAGTTCCAGTTAAATAGTACTGATCCTTGTGGGACTACATTGCTTACTTCCTTCCATTTGAGAACTGTCCATTTATCCAACTGTTTTAGGCCCCATTTATTAGGAATTGCAGCTTTTGCTTGACTAGTACTGGTAGGATACAGGTATAGCGTGCTCCCTTGAATGGTACCTCCAAGGAATAAATCAGTCACTTTTCAAAAAATGTCACTTGTGGAGTATTAGTCAGTATGGTCCTTTGGGGTGCTGGGTGAGTAAGATGGAACACCTAGGTGGTGGATATTTGGCTTGTCATGTGACGGTTCAAACGCTTGCACTTCTGTTGGCATTGCTTGAGGCAGAAGCTTAGCTTATTGCATACATTTATGAGGGGAGCTGAGTATTCGGCACGGTTGTTCTGAGGCTTTTTTAATAGGCTCATTAAATGCGTAGGAGTTGACTGCCAGTCTGTTGTAGAAATCGGGCCCAGTTTTACAAGTTGCATGTAAGCTCACAGTTGTGAAAAGCTGGCAGCAAAAAGAACCTGGAACATAATAGTAAGCCATTATTTCTCTTACTGGCCATGCAGGTTGCCTTATGGCCTATTTCCTGTTCATTTGTTCCTCATTTTTTGTATGAAGTAGGAACACCTGATCTTGCAGTAAAGAGTTCGTTTATATCTATATTCAGCTGTATTAGGATGATATTTTTTTAGTTACGATTTGCTTTACCTGGGCAACCCAATGGGGGGGGGGATTGTGCACCTTCTGGAGGTGGCACACCCCTGCGCCAGTGTATGTGTGGTCTGAATATGCTACAGTTTTTGTGGCAGAGCATTACTCTCCCTGTGGGAGTTTCTGCAGGGTCTGGGGTTTTTTTTTGCTTTTTTAGGCTTCTTGTACTGGGGGCAGGGTCATAACAAGGCAAACTGTAGCCCTGGGCAAACCTTGAGTTGGATTCCCCCCCCCCCCCCATAGGCCGCCACTATACCACAACCAAATTTATTTTGCACCAGGACATTGGTGCATGCAGGGGGTGCATTTTTAGACATATCAGCACCAAAATTTCAGCGTATCATCAGGAGACTGTCCTTATGCTACCCCCCAAGTTTGGTGAGGTTTAGTTCAAGGAGTCTAAAGTTATGGACTCCCAAAGGGGGTGCCCTATCCCCCATTGTTTCCAATGGGAGCTAATCCCCAAATTGCATAACCTATGCAGCCCTTTGTCTGGAGTTAGGTCAAAACTCCTTGGAATCAAGGAGGGCTTGGCTGAGGGCTTAGATTCTGGCTGCGAATTCATTTTCTCTCGGACTGTAATTCCCTGGTCCACCGTCTGCTCTCTGACACCCATTCCAACCCCTGGTTTTCCATAATTAAGGAAAAAATGGCCCCTATTGGACTGGGATTTCTGGGATGTTCCGGAAGGGGGGGGCATTTTTGGATGTCATCACCAAAATGTCAGGGTATCATCTGGAAACTGTCCTGATGGGACCTCCCCCCCCCCAGTTTGGTGCAGTTTGGTTTAGGGGGTCCAAAGTTATGGACCCTCAAAAGGGGTGCCCCATCCCCCATTCTTTGCTAAGGAGATGGGGGCTACCCTTTTGAGGGTCCATAACTTTTGACCCCCTGAACCAAATTGCACCAAACCTTGGGGGTGCCATCATGACAGTCTCCAGATGATACATTGACATTATGGTGCTGATATGTCCAAGAATGCCCTCCCTGCAAGAACATCCCGAAATTTGCCCAAGAATCTTTGTTCTGCATTGAGTTTTCTGTATTGCTGTCAATGGGGGTTGCAGGCTGGGGGGGGGGCACATTTCTGAAGGCACAGTCTCAAAATTTTCAGGGTCTCATCAGTTGACTGCCCTAATGATACCCCCCAGGTTTAGTGCAGTTTGGTTCAGGGGGGCCAAAGTTATGGACCCTCCAAACTGTAGCCCCCATCTCCTATTAGCTCCCATTGGAAACAATGGGGTATAGGGGCACCCCCTTTGGGAGTCCATAACTTTGGACTCCCTGAACCAAACCTCATCAAACTTTGGGGGTAGCATAAGGACAGTCTCCTGATGATACGCTGAAATTTTGGTGCTGCTAGCCTAAAAACTGCACCCCCTGCAGGCCAAAAAGTAAAACCACTAAAAATACCCAAAAACGAACCCAGCATTTTGATGCCCCCCGCAAGGTGATGCCCTGGGCAGCTGCCCACCTTGCCCAATGGGCATTACACCAGTGACTGGGGGGAAATCCCTTTGGAGGGGGCTGGGCAGCGCAACCCCCGCATGCCAACCCTGTCTGGACTGGGCTGTTAATTGTAAAATTCCAGGCTAATATTTAATGGCTTGACTTTTGATCATGGTTGGAATAAAGAGGATTTCCAACAAGGAAGCATTACTGGAAAGATCTGTTATTAGTCTTTTAGGGCCTAGGCCAGTGGTGGCAAACCTTTGGCACTCCAGATGTTGTGGACTACAATTCCCATCAGCTTCTGCCAGCATGGCCAGTTGGCCATGCTGGCAGGGGCTGATGGGAATTGTAGTCCATAACATCTGGAGTGCCAAAGGTTTGCCACCACTGGCCTAGACCATCCTTTGCAGTACCTGCCTTGCCTGGTGAAGTATGGTTTTTGTTTAAAGATCTGTTAAAGTACTTTGAAGATAGAAATGTTCATTTAAAAGAGTTGGTAAATTGGCTCCCAAAATTTTTGTGAAATAACTGCTTAGAATGGGAAAGAAATGTTAACATATGTCAGTGTATCTCATGGTCTGAGAAGGTGGTTCCAGATCCATACATGTAGATGCAAGGCAGTCAGAGCTAGGCAATTGTGAGCCCTAATGATTTAAATGGGAGTTCAGTGGGTATTTAAGTTATGAAATCGGTGGGAGTGCTTAACTTTTGCTAGCTTGTACCCTGTATGTTCATAGTGCACCTGCAAATAGCAGAGTTGCATTTATTGCCAGGAAATGGATTTGCAAGACTGATTTCAACAGTGATTTCCAGTATGGTGCTTGTGAATGCCATGACATACCTCTTGCCACTCTGCTTCCTGACCCCTTTTACACTCCTATATCCTTTTTCAAGCTCCCTTTTTTCTTTCTTCATCTTTCTTTACCATTTTTCTTTCCTAAGCCTCTGACATTCACCTCTGCCCCATGTCACTTCTCCAGCTAGCTTCAGTGTCTAGTAAAGGTGATGGAATAGGTAGGAAGAGCACCGAAAACTGAATTCCAGCTGCCTCATGCAGTACTCTGTGCAGAAGCTTTAATGTGGAATGGGCTCCTGAATCTGGCTCAGTTTTCCTTCATTGAAGGTTTCTGTTTGCTTGAAAATATACTACAATAGCTACTCCACCAGCAGCAGAGGTGGGAGGGGGACGACGACATTACTATGAGAAGTTAAAGTAAATGTGAAGAGATGAGGAAGAGAAAAATGGAATATTTAGACTGCCCCCTCAGTCAGGGAAACAAGCCTGCCCTCTTAACACCAGCCACATTCAGAATACATACACACATGCAGTACATATGGACTCTACAGTATTAGCTTCAATGCAGTTGCCCTGTGAGAATCCCCAGTCCTGCAGAATTGTCCCAATAGTAATTAAGTCCACCAACCATATTTTTTGTTTGTTTCTCATTGCAGTCTGTTCATGATGGTGCTGCCCATATCCTCAGGAAGGTTAAATTGGGCTTAAGTCATAGCATAACTGAAGTAAATTCTGCTTAGACTTGAGGATAAGAGGATTCATTGTCATTCTATTAGAAGTCTAGTAGCTTGATGGGTTTCACTGTTGATGAATCAGATGCAGTGAAGGGTGGGGGGCACACATTCTCCTTTTCCAGGCTGGTTCTGGTGAGTGATTGCAGTAGGGGTTGAGGGAAAATATTAGATGGCCTTCTAACCATGGAGTACCTCTTGCTTAAGATTAACTTACCTTGTGGGTTATTTGAAATTTCCAGTAACCAAATATTTCTGCTTTGTGGCTTGTTTTGGAAATTGACAAAGCCATGGTCAATGTTATCCTTTACCAGTCATGCATTTGAGGCTGAAACTTGGTGGCAACAGTCAGTTGGCCTTCAAATGAGCCAGAATCTTTCATAGAAGAGCAGCCATAGCTCAGTGATAAAGCAACTGTTTTGTGTGAGCAGGAGGGTGGGTTTGATTCTCACATCTCCATTTAGAAAGATCTTAAGTAGCTGGGCTAGAAAGACCCTCTGCCTGAGACCTTGGAAAGCTGCTTTTAGCCAGTGATGTGCTAAATGGGTAGTATACTGAATTGTACCTTTCATCGAACCACAGAAAATAGAAATGTTTAAAGAAGAGATGACATCCTTCTAGTTTATATCAAGTAATTGGGCCAGGAATGTATCCTGTAGGGGACATCTGTGGCTAAAATGCTGATGATCAGCCAGCATAATGGAGGTTATCTCCCAAATTCGTGCTGCTGTCTTACTGGTGACTTCGAGCTAGAGTGGGTTTTTAATCAAACTTTAACATGTAATGTGCAGTTATTATAATAGCACAGCTTATAGCTCACTGGGGTATTAAAGGCATTGATTGTGAAATGATACTTGTATGGCTCTTGTTAATCTAAAGTTTATGTAGGACAGCTCTCATTTCCGGAATCAAATGTACAATAACTTTTTGAAAAGTACTGGAATTAAAATATTGTGAATTAACTTGATTTCATGATTATTTTGCATATTGCTTTAATGGTATCATATAGAAGTATCATAATATACGTATCCTTCTTAATCGTTGATTTTATAGCTTTAATGCATGTAAATCTTTAACAGACGTGCTCATCTGCGACTGTGTCTGGAGAAGCTGAAAGGGATGGTGCCACTTGGACCAGAATCCAGTAGACATACCACGTTGAGTTTACTAACAAAAGCTAAATTGCACATAAAGGTAAGTTAGGTGATACAGATCCATTACTTTCATGAGTACCCTTAATTTTATCCTCCCATAAGTAATGGAAATGGAATTCTAGAGGAAGATTCAAATTAACAAGAGACACAGAAACCTGTAACAAATATTTGAACACGCCTTGTGGGGGTGAGGGCAGTCACATTGTTTGGATGTTTTCACCTAGGTCACTATCACATTTGAACAGTGTATTCAAAAACACTTAATCTTGACAGGAGATTGAACTAAAATGATCAGGCACCAAAGGAGATGGTATTTCCCTGGGTGGGGAAGGGACCACTCAACTTGAAGTGGCAAGATAAACCCTTACTGCTGTGAATAGTGAGAAACAGAGATACTCAAGGATAAGTTACAAGATACAGTTAAAGTTGGCTGTTTCAACTTTCTGAAGAGGTAAGTTAGCCTTAATTTGCCAACATATGAGGCTTAAGAACGATATAATGGTGATTATTTTTCCTCAACAGAAGCTTGAAGACTATGACAGAAAAGCAGTACACCAAATAGATCAGTTGCAGCGAGAACAGCGGCACCTGAAGAGGCAGCTGGAGAAACTGGGCATTGAACGGATAAGAATGGATAGTATAGGATCAACTATCTCTTCTGAGCGGTCTGATTCAGACAGAGGTAAGTGATGGCCTATTTCCTGAACATCAGCTGCTCTACCTGTTGTGAGTGTTCTGGGCTGTGTGGCCATGGTCTGGCAGTTTTTGTCAGACCATGGCCACACAGCCCGGAAAACCCACTACAGCTAGTTGATTTCCAGCTGTGAAAGCCTTCAACAGCACATCAACTGCTCTGTTAGGAAGCAAATACTGACTGAAGTCTTAATTTCTGCTTGCAGAAGAAATTGATGTGGATGTGGAAAGCACAGACTACCTAACGGGGGACCTCGACTGGAGCAGCAGCAGCCCAAGTGATTCTGATGAAAGGGGAAGCTTGCAGAGCCTCTGCAGCGATGAGGGCTACTCGAGTGCCGGCATTAAGAGAATAAAGTTGCAGAACAATCTCAAGGCCTGCCTCAACCTATAAGAAGCCAGTGGCTTTCTTTCCATCCTTGCTGTTTCCTTGTTGGATCTTATTAGGTAGTATGTTGGACCGTCCCACAATTCTCTTGCACGTAAACTTCTTATACCACCGACATTACCAAAATCTGCTTTGCCTAAGTCTGACAACAGTGCATAGGGTTGTGGGTTGCAAGCTACTCTCTGGAGCACACATCTGATGGCATCCACTAGCTTCTCTTTTCTGTTGGTAAACTCATCTCTATGAGACTGAACATTCCAACCAAATTCCTAAGCGCCCAAGAATAGTGTTGCAGTAATAGCAACATACACATTTTGCCTGTGCTGCTATTGCTTAGTGTTTTCGATGTGCCAGGGGTGGGGGTGGGGGGATTGTAATACAAGGTGTTTGAAAAACAATAGCTAGACTAGCCATTATTCCTCAAACATGACCTCAAAAGACAGAAATATACTTCCTTGTCATTCAGAGCAGGAAACTGGCAAGGCAAATTTACAAAGCCTTGTAACTTTCCGATAGGGAATTATTCAGCGAGACTTCCCAACCAACCACTGACCAGCAGTTTTCTTCTGATGTGTCCCAAGTCACTACAGTTGTGACATGGCCCTTTCTGGGACTGCCTTTGTGCCAGTACTGAACCTTTGAAGTCTGAGCTATCCTTTTCAAAAGTAGCACCATCGGGCTAAGTTAGTGGCAGGTAACTGACAGAATAAAACTAGTTTGACAGTAGTATAGTATCAACAGAATCAGGTTGCAGAGTCTTCATATAGGCAGGGAAATGTTTCCAGTTGTAGCCAATTACCTTAGTAGGATGCCTACACTCAAATCAATCTCCCAATCTTTGATGTCAAAAGACCAAATGGTACTTCAGACTACTCCTGTGCAATCTTTATGATGGTATCTTTACATTGACAGCTGCATTTACCTTTTGTTCCTAGCAGCTTTTCTGGCTGCTAAGTCCTTTCTTGTCTCTGGGACAAATCTTTCTACCTCAGAGAGATGAACAAAGCTGATCTCAATCCCGTTAGCACAAAAAGAAAAAAAAAGGAATTATGCCTCATTTGTATGCTTGGTTCTAGTCCAATCTGTTTACTTAAATTTTCAGCAATAACCGAGTGACAGAGTTAGCTGTGCTAGCTTTGAGTTGTTAATGACTGAGGAGACATAATTGCAGCAAGTCATTGGAGCCCCCCTGGTGTTCCAGCACTTAATTGCCTGTTTAAATTATTTGGTAGCACTCTGAAAGTGTCCTCTGTAGATTTTAGGTTGCTTTTACAAACTTTTACTGCCCCCTTTCCACTCTTGTTTCTGGTGTCCCACCTCTTTAAGCTAAGTTGAGCACACACAAATGTACATAACAAGACCTATAAATAGTATTTATTCATTTTTTATATAAACCTAATGTAATAGATAACCTTATGATTTTGTGCTTTTATAGATGTTCAGGAAACTTTGTACGTCAAGGTCTACTAACCAAGAGCGTTTCTTAGTTGTCCTTGCTTTTTGGCATTAGTATTGTGCCCACTTGGCCACCTCCTAGTCATTTTTTGTAACTTTCTCGCTTGGTTCTCCATATGCAGCCAGATGTTTCCCCCAGCAATCACAGGATACTCAAGAGCTGCTTAAGCAACTTCACTTCACTCTAAAAGGGCTATGTAGCTTATTTAGCTTAAAATGTTATTCATGCTTGCTAGCAGGCTGTGATCCAAACTGCCAAAATCCACTAAGACACTCTTGTCAAAGTTCCAAATAAGCAACTTACAAATGAAATTTGATTTCTTCAAGCAGCTTTTCTCTAGATAAATTTTCAAGACGGAAAGCGAGGCTAGTGGATTGCTAAAGATCTCCCAAGGTGATTTCTTTTTGAGTGTGCTACGTTAAACACAAATAACCGCTGGAATTTTCAGGTGTCCAGCAGATTTGCACTGAACTCCTACTTGTTGGAGGCTGCCTTGCTTTTATAAGCTGGCTTCAAATACAAGCAAAGGCCCTTCTGAGAGCATGCTCCCAACCTCTAAAGAAGTTGAGCGGCTGCCCTTTGAGGTCCTTTGCTCCAACCCATTTTTTGCCTGAGACTTTTTGAGCTTCAATATTTGTTAATGTGTTGCATAAAATTGTCTCACGCCCAGCTCTGAAGTTGTTGCCACCTTAAGGTTGAAAGGAACTTCAGGTGTTGGGATCTGTATTGTTGAGGCAAATATGAAAAACAAATTTGTGTACTTTTCTTTAGAAGTAATGTCTTAAGAATTTAACCTAATGTATTTTAATTGTTGTGCCTTTTCAGTTAATTGTAAGGAGGCACAATCCACTTTGAGAAACTCCTGGGCAAGGCCTGCTCCCTCCAAATGAGTGCAAGTGGTAGAGAAGCACACCCTTGCTTTTATTCAGCTGATTTCATTTTGGGGCACTCTGGCCAGGAGAAATCCCTAATGGATTGTGTCTGTTCCTTTTTATTTTTAAAGTAAAATATTGTGGTGGGAATTCTTTTGTCCCTATTGTGAACCAGTAATTGATCTTTGCACTGTCTGAATTTGGTCCTTTCAAAATTTTGGTGGCACAAAAAATATTGATCTTTTGCAAATGATGCACTATTGTTGAAAACAAGCCTAAAGAGATGATTAGTGTTTGGAAAACATTTCGGCAAATAACGCAAATTGTCCTGTGAGCTCCATGGCCACTTTTAAAATGTCTTGGCTACGACTGACCTCGGCAGCTCCGAACTTCTGTGGTCCTCTTTGCTAATTGCCCAGCCCACCCCCAAGGCAGCTACATCCACTTCAAGCCCAGTTTTCATGGGCCTGAGTTGTGTGTTTGCTTCCACGCTGCTTGAGTGATATGTAAAACCTCTTTCCATCTGAAGAGGTTGTGCAGCTTATTAGGGGTCGCAGTTGTGGTGCATACACACAAGCAGAGGATTCATGCACAAGCAAGTGGCTGGAAGCAATAATGCTATTTGGTCAGTGTGTAAATTGGGCCATAGAAACATTACATTCTGGTTCAGCCAGCCTTTTCTCGATTTCACTGATCCACCAGCATTATTATTTAATAAACTGCAGAAAATTAGATTTGTAGATTGTCATGGGCTGCTTCTGTGCCCATGTTTACAGCAGGAAGTAGCATATGTATGCAAGTGCAAAAATATGTGGGTGTTCAAGTTACACTAAATTCCACTGCATTTGGAATCTTCCAATGCAGCTGTGAATTGGGGGCATGCTTGATTGGGGGAAAAATCCAAAGCTTATCTTTTGTTGTTCTAAAATACCTCTGGTTGACAGGGTGACAGAAATATCCTAAAGTTATTGACTTGGTTTCTAACTATGTCTTCAGTCACTGGAAGGGGAGCAGTTCTCCGATTCCCCTCCCCACTTCATCCCCTGTGCAGTTCCCAAAGGACCATGGTGGCATGCAGTGGGAGGGGATGCTAGAAAACACTCTTGCAGGAGTGCTACCGTGTAGCATAGAATCCAAGTAATTGTCTGCACCTGATAAACCTTTTCTCCTGAGAGTTGAACACCCAGATTTTTTTTAATAAAGCCAAGTTTTTCAGGTGCTAATAGACATCTATTAGAAACTTTCCCAGGGTTGGTGCATATACCTGATTTGGATTCATATTATTTGAAATGGTCCTATTAGGTGCCACGAGTACTTCCACCCTCCCGATTCCAGAGGTCTCGGCGCACGCAGGCTGTGTTCTGCCAAATGCCGTTCTTAGCACTTTGTTCTCACAATACCGCACTTCACTTCTGCCCCTGATCCCAATCTCAATAGAGCTTACAAACATAGCCTCGCAGAGGAAGCTCTGTGTTCTCTGATGGGGGAGTGTGGGGTGGGAGACAAGATTATTTAAGTACTCACTGCCGAATTTGAGTAAACTGAGGCATCTGGTGTACCGTCTAGCAATATGTTGGGAAGACTTGCTGTCCTCCTTCTGCCCCCTCCGTAACAAATTTCAGGTTTTGACACTTACTGTATTCAGACAAATTCTGCTTTTTGATACCCAGCTATGTGTTTTCTCCCCTGAAGACATATTGCGCTGCTTCCTCTCTTGCTTCTTTGATTGGAGAGAGAATTTTTGCTTTCGATGTTAGTGCAAAGTGATTTGGTTCCTGTGCGTTATGGCCACCTAAAGTTCTTGGAACACCTACTTAAATCAGTGATATGTTTGCTTTGGAGGGAAAGCTGCCCATAATTGCTAAACACACTTAAGTGTTTTCCACATTCCAAAGTCTATACACACACACACACACACACACACACACACACACACACACCAAGATTGGCTTGAGCAAACCTGTGTGTTTTACTGTTAGGGTCTGGTTGAACAGCACTTAAAGCCAGCCTGTTCCTGGCTGCCACCTGCTTGCTTGGTTGTAGCATGCTTGCCGAAACTCAGCCGTTCCCTTCTGAAGTGCCCAAAGATTTGACTGACTTGGTAGCTTGGCTTTATTTTTGTGCTGTTTTTTTCTGATTGACCTGGTAACTTTCCTCTTTCCTCAAATAGGTGCTCTTAGTGACACTTGCTTGTTTTGAACTCTTGACTTTTTAGTTTTGGAGTCTTCCAAATAAAACGTAGTCTAAAGAGGAGCAGCAGGCAGGGAGAAACAGGAATCTGGTTTCCAGGTATTCAGTTCCTAATGTATAGATGTCATTACAAATCCTGTGTCAAGACCATATAATGGTGCTTTTTACTACAGTTAGCACATGCATTTTTAGAAATTACATGTTTTAGAAGACCTTGCTGTGTATATGTATACTTCTGTATTGTTCAACTGTTAGAAAATAAATTATTTCATTACTAAAAGAGTCAGCTGTCAGTACTTCCAGTTTTGTGAAAGGGAAGCTTAATCCTTTGTTGATAAACTTATTCAGATTGTAATGGAATCTAAATCTATCACCTCAAAACTTTGCAAGGTCCTTGGGAGGTCATTTGGGCAGTGGCTATATATACATGACTTAGTATTAAAATTCTTCATTAAGAGAGCCTAAATTCTTTTAGAGAAATTCTAAAGTCTGTGAGAATTAGGCACATTGATCAGATTTGCAGTTTGCATAATTCTGGTTTTGTTCTTTCACTAGACTCCCCTATAACCACCTGCCCCCAAGAGAACCCCCCCCCCCCGCTTACCTACTTGCCTGCCCCCAGGGCAAGTCTCCCCAACAACTGCTGCCCCCACCCATCATTCCCATTACCTTGAAAATACTACATTTGAAAAGCATGTTAGTTTAAGTAGTATCTAGTTGCGCCCTTAGGTGACCAACTCTGGCTCCCCAGATGTTCATGGACTACAATTCCTATCAGTCCCTGCCAGAATGGCCAATACCCTTAGGTACTCCTTGATGCTCTGGTTTCCAGTGCATCTATCTGCTAGTACATGTCACTAGTTGGTATATCCTGTTTTTTTATTGGTGTCTATAGTGCATGCACAGCTATCTAAGTGTGATTAGCATTATTTTGATGCTAACTACTGAAAATATTGGAAGCAATGAAGTTATGGGTGGGATCACGGCTTGGTGATGCACCTGCTTTGCATGCAGAGGGTCCCAGATTCAATCTCAAGGAGTGAGAAGGGTGGAGCTAGGTGGGCTGGCCGTGGACAAAGGGAAGAAGTCTGGGGCAAAACTGCTCACTGGAAAATCTTCCCACTCTGGTGGAAAATCAAAATTAAATTCATGCTACGAGTGGTCTTGCTTGCCACGGTGAGACTAGAAAGTGAAAGGGGAGCTTGAGGAAGTACATTTGTACAGGAAATCTTGCTGCAACAGAAATTTTCCCATCATGCAGCAGATACCTTGTGCATCATCAGCCCTTGAATACCTTCGAGTCCTAAAAGCAGGATACAAATGTGATGGCCGAAACTGGAGATGTATTTAGTCCAATCTCGACAACCAAGCTTGATTTGTACAGGGGGGCAAGAGGTTCGAGCATGCTGTAGGAGATGATAAAATGTGGTAGCCTCAAGGAGGAACAGGTTACTTGAAAAGAGGATAGGACCTAACAAGCTAAAATAAATAGGGGAATTGCCCTGCAGGGCTGAAAGACTGGCTCTGCTCAGAGGCTGAGCAGTTGTGTACTGTTGCATAAGGCAGGCTGTACAGATCCAGTCATGAGCAGGGATTCCTGGGAGCAAAGACTCTCAACAGTAAAGGTAGGTATTTAAGGGGGGGGGGGTAGTTGAGTAGCTTGGGCAAATACTGGCAGTCTGTGAATTAGATACTTCACACTTCTCTTTCCACTCCACCATCATTTGTTTTACTGCTCTGACTAAGTTTCTCGGCAAATAGACTTCAATGTAAAGTTAAAACTGTGTTTGTAGAATTTCTGAAAATGTCCAAGGAGCAATTGAGTTGACATCGGAATTGGCACCTTGATGTGAAGTTTGGAATGCCAAACCAGTCAATAAGAAGAGCTGTGGAAATTCCTTACCTGTTGTTTTTTTTTAATAGAGGAGATGGATTTTGATAATTATGTTCAAAGAGAGAGATTATCACATTGATAAGTCTCAAGCAGTGGTTAAGGTACCCTTTCAAGCAATGAGAAATCAGGGATCTTGGGAGGTCTGAAGCATTCAGAGAGTTGTCTGTGGTACCCCTGCAAGAGTTGCTGCTGTTTCTATGCAGACTGTTTGGGGTAGGCAGTCCTGCTGAATGTCCACAGTGGCTGTGATTTGATCATTCGATTTCTCTTGATCTTGAAATAGAGCAGAATTCTGTCCTTAGAAGAGGCTGCTGCTGAGTCTCTGGAAACAGGGTAAGCTGTTCTGTGGCGGAGTAACTCCTCTTACTTCAAGAGCAAACAAGTGTGTGAGAGGTGTGGCCCTTGACTTCAGATTCAGAGTGGAAGTGTGCCTGCCTCAGCTGACGGGTTAGGGAGCCACTGTCTTGAGAGATGGCCAGCAGTACAATTTACCACTAAGCCAAAACTATTCACTCTGGGCGTTTCCGCACGAAGGCGGAAGCGGCCGGGTCGGCGTTTCCGACGCCGACCCGACGACGCTGGGACTGTCTGCATGGACGGTCCTGGAAACAGCCGGGCAGCCGGCGCCACGGAGTGCCGGCGCCCGGCCGACCCGGCATGTCCCCGGGCCTCCGGCGCGTCGCCGAGGCCTGGGGACACGCCCCCCCTGGCCCTGCGCGCCTGCTCCAGCGGCGCAGGGCAGGGGGGCGTGTCCCCAGGCCTCGGCGACGCACCGGAGGCCCAGGAACAAGGTAAGTGCCGGGTGGGGGAGGCGTCGTGAAGCCACTGCCGTTCACTCGGCAGCGGCTTCACGGCAACGTTTCCCCAACAAGAGCGCTTCCAAGCGCTCTGGGGAAGCGGCGCGAGGGCGGCACAGCTGCGCCCCCTGTGCGAATGGCGGCCTGGAGACGGCGTTTTTGCCGTCTCCAGGCCGCCATTAATTGCCCATGCGGAAACGGCCTTAGTTTTATTGTCTGCTTTTGCACCCAGAGGTGCTCCCTTGCAAACCATCTGTGATGAAAACATCCAGGCCTCTTGAGTAGGAAATATTATACTGGTGTGTGTTGCATCGGTATGGGACACCCACCATTAACGGTAAGTTTTAAACGTTTCAGAAACCAAGTCACTAACTCTGAGGGCAGAATTTTAAAAAAATCTCACCTCATCAGGAAGCAGCTTCTCTTGATCTAACACAGAAGCTTCCTTGTGCTCAGTTTTGCTGCCCTGAGCTCCAGAGCAACCTGTGAACTCTAAATCACAGCAGTTTTGCTACTATGACAGGGCTTCCCCATCTAGTTGTTTTGATCCCAGAGTAGCTGTGAGGCTTGAACTCCTGCCCCCGGCTCTTTGGAGTTGGCAGGCCACCTAGTTTTCCACTGCAAGGCTTGAAGCAAAGCTTAAAGAACTTGGCAAGCGTAGATGGGAATTGTGCCAGTTAGAGTGGCAACTAGTGCTGAGCGGTGTTGCTTGCTGGAGAAGAGGAGGAACAGAGAAAAGGGTTTTCTAAGCCGTTGCCGTGAACGCATAAGGCTGCAATCCATGCATAAAGAAGATGGCTGCTGTGTGCCACTATACCTTGCAGAGCAGCACAAGCACAAGCAAGGCTTCCTCTTCCCACTCAAAAGTAGATTTTTGGCTACTGGCTGAGTATGCAGGTTGGCTTCTAGCTTGGCTGTGCACCTGCTAATGGGCATCAGCAGGTAGAAAGTGAGGGCAGAGAGGAAGGCCCTTTCTGAATGCAGCCTCTGTGAGTGAATGCATGCGTCACATGCTGACCATCTGTGCTGCGGTGCTCAGGAAAGCGGGGAATTCAGGAAACCCAACTGGAAGGCACTGAGCCAAGCAAGGCTGGGTGGAGACGCAGCATGAGAGAGATGGCAGACCAGGTGAAGCCACAGCAGCTGTTTGCTCAGCGGTGCAAGTGACCTTTTGGAGAGGGTAGTTTTGGGGTGGTGGCAGCGACTGCAAACAAAGCAGAGCTGCCTGTGGGAGTTCAAGGGAAACAGGAGGGCTGGGTTCGAGGCTGCCAGGAGCTCCCTTACTTAATGGCTCTTTTGTCCACCAAACAGGCCCAGCAAAGCCTAATCCACACTCGGTTTTTCATTTAAGCTAGGATTTATCCTCCAGACCTGTTTTTAATGGCAAGACTGAACTGTGGAACAAATCATGCTGCAGTCAAGAAGAGAGTGTCATTCATTATGCATGGATTGTATTACCTTTTGGCCCCAATCCCAGGGCTGGATTTGCACTGCAAGCCTCGCGGGGTGCACAATTTGAAGTGTATCTGCTCTTCTGGATAAAGCACATGCTGTAGTTCCCAGCATGGCTGAGAAGATGTTGCAGACTCTCTGTGCTTTTGTGGGAGACTGAGATGCACATGAGGATGGTTGTGAGACCTTTCCCCCCCACCCCCACCCTATAGTATATAGCAAAAAAGATTTTGAATAGATTGTTCTTCCCTCATCCCTTTGCAACTATTGAATATAGTGTGATCGTGTGTTACAGATTCAAAGTCTTCCTTGTTTCCAAAATTTAATTTAGCAATCCGAGACAATTTCACCTTCATCCCTTTTAGGGAAACAGGTGGAGAAAGCAGTAGCAGAGCTACTCCGGGTCTTCTTTGAGTAACTCATCTGCTGTGGACCTCTTTCAGTCTGCTTTCATGCTGGGCTATGGAGCAACTTCAGCGCTGGCAGCTTCCATGGGTGATCTCTACCTGAATGCAGATAAAAGCTGTGCCTCTCTGTTGCTTTTACGAAGTTTTTTTCAGCAGCCGTGTCTGCTGTGGATCAGGCCATCTTCTTGGTGTTTGGAGGAAGAAGTGAGGATCAAACCATGTGTTTCAGGTGGGTTTAAATTGTGAGCGCCAACATGGTACAGTGGTTAAGAGCGGCGGACTCTAATCTGGTAAACCAGGTTTATTTCCCCCATTTATTTTAATTTCATTTTTTGCCTACACAGGCTGATCCTACAACCCCTCCATCCCTTTATTCCCCAGCGTTGCTTCCTTGCTGTCCAGAAAGGAGACTTTCCCTGTAAATCTTGGAGCTTGGCCAGCTCTGAGATTGCCTTTCTCAGCCAGGGGAAAGGGTAATGAAACTCTTAGCCAGAGCCCAACATTTGGTGACATGTTTTGCACCATTTCTGATAATGCCGCCTCCTTCTCCAGCAGGCCTCCTTGGTTTGGGATGTGGTGTAGTGGTTAGAGTGCTGGACCAGGGTCTGAGTGGCTCATTTTCAGATTCCCCATTTATCCAGACAGTTTCTCTCAGCCTCCTTTACCTCACAGGGCAGTCAAGATGGCTGAACAAATGGGGAGGGGTATTACATATTCAGTCTGTGCTGTTTGGAGGGAAGGCTGGATAGATATTGGAATTTCAGACTCCCTTGACAACTTGTGGTTAGTTAGCTCAGGCTATCTTTATACAGTGGCAGTAAAATGGCACAATGAGCCATGCAGGGTATACACACTAAATTCTCTAATTTTCCATTGCCCTTTGAAGTTTTATTTTGCTTTTAAGGACTAACCTCGAGAACGAAGCAGCAAGATGCAGTGGTGCCCCCAAGCAATCCAGTCTGGATAGATGGCAGATGGAAATGGCCCCAGCAGTCTGCTGGAAGTAGGGAGAGGGAGGTTCCATTGCCACTGTAAGCCATTCACTTGCTCCTTGTCATGACTGGCCACTGGTTCTCTCGCCTCTTTGTTTGATGTGGACATCAGAACTGAGGGTAAGCAAGTGGCTAGGGTAGCCAACCTCCAGGTATTGGCTGGAGAACTCCTATTCACCTGGACAAAATGGCCACTTTGGAAGGTGAATACTATGGCATTGTACCCCAATAAGGCTGCTCCCAAACCCCACCCTCTTCAGGCTCCACCCCCAAAATCTCCAGGTATTTCCCAGCCATGAGCTGGCAACCCCACAAGTAACAGTTTCCGTTGCCCTGCTGATGAGCGGCTGTATGAATGGGAAGGGGACCAGCCCTGCTCTTTGCTCATTCAGTGTGATTTCGTAGAAGCAGCCATGTCGTCTTTCTCCATCCTCTCATTTTCTCAAGGTAAGAAGGTAGAGGGGCATTCTCAAAGGCAGTGCAGTGCATTTTTGAAGTGGGCTGTACAAACTAATTTGATCTTTAAAATGTGATGGGTAAAAGACTGGTGATAATGATGTTTCAGGGCCAGGAACCGCTTTTGGGTGGCTATTGGGAGTCTTGGTGCATGAGAGCCACAATTGTCTGAGGCTAGAGACAGGGGTCAGTGTGTTCACCACAAATAAACCCTCACCCACAAACCCCTACACACATTTGTGCTGTTGTGGGGTAATTTGGAAGTGACCATCATGTAGCGTGGCATCAATATGTACCACCTCTAACTTTACTTCGGCCCCTGCATCAAGGTGGAGGCACAAGCCCTTAATGAGCTGGGGTCCTCGCAACTGCTTGGACCCATACATGCCAGCACTAAAACTCCAGCATCTTCCTGTAAATGATTCCAGGTGCCCCTAAAGCCCTCAACAGCAAGAACCATGGACAGAAGTTAAGACCTCAGACCACAAAAAATGACGCTCCCTTGCCTTAGCCCCAAATGGCTGGTAGGCAACTGAGATGCCTTCAAAGATGGAGTGACTCATCAGATATGAATCAACTGTCCACTTTGCTCAAGCAGGCAACTGTCTTTCCCAGGCTAACCCAGAAATGGGGAGGGGGGGACAGGATGTTACTACATTGCCTCAATTTCCTTAGCAAGAGTGAGGCAATGGCCGTTTCTTTGTTTCATGAACACGCTTTGCCCGGTTTGAATGGCTAGTTTACAGGACAGCTGCTGCTTGGCCAACCCTTAAGATGGCCTGATGCTTAGTTTAGATTTTTAAATCTATGAATATACGGAGCAGGCTTTTGCCAGATCAAACACCCACCCCTGGTCTCAGTATTTCCTTACTGGCAACAGCTTCTATGTTCTTAAACAGAAGACTATCACAGCCCTGCTGTTTAAACTATGGAGGATGAAGACCAAACTAGGGGAGTTCTGCTCGCAAGCTGTGTCTTCTGCCACTCAGCTGCTGGCCTTCCAGACAAGGAAGGGCTTCATGAGCCTGTTCTCCACAACTCTGTGTGAAGCACAGCTCTGACATCATCATAGAATCATAGAGTTGGAGGAGACCCCAAGGGCCATCAAGTCCAACCCCCTGCCTTGCAGGAACACACAATCAAAGCACTCCTGACAGAGGGCCATCCAGCCTCTGTTTAAAACCTCCAAAGAAGGAGATTCCACCACACTCCGAGGTAGTGTATTCCACTGTCAAACAGCCCTTACTGTCACAAAGTTTTTCCTGATGTTTAGGTAGAATCTCTTTTCCTTCACCTTGAACCCATTACTCCTGGGTTCAGCAGAAAACAAGCTTGCTCCCTCACCAACATGACATCCCTTCAAATATCTCAACATGGCTATTATGTCACCTCTTAACCTCTTCACCAAACTAAATATACCCAGCTCCCTTAGTCTCTGCTTGTAGGGCATGGATTCCAGACCTTTTACCATTTTGGTTGCCCTCCAAAATGGTAAAAGGTAATTGGCACTCAACTGGGCCTTGGGTTAGTACTGAAGGACCAGTGCTGGTACTGAGCCCCTCAGCTGCTGCTTCAGCACACAGGCTTATGGGACTGGACTGTCAGAAAATACCACTCAGAATTCACTTTTCTCCAGACACTGGCCGCTTTCAAGGGATCCCATAGCACCTGGGACCTTGCAGTGCCTCTTCTCTTGACAAAATGGCCTCAGAGAATTACACTGCACTTTGGCAGGGCTTCATGGCTGAGGCTGAACATTTTGTCCAGTCCGGCACTTGTTTTCTTGGCTTGTAATAGCTTGTCCTCCCCAGCACTTTGACCTCAGGTGAACCTCAGCCCTCACCAGACACAGCTCTGGTGAGACAATGAGCAACTTTGGGGGCTTGCTTTTTGAAGCAAATGTGATAACAATGGAGAAGATTTTCTGGGACAGACACACCTTTCAAAAGATACACAAACAGCCATTGCAACATGCCTGTGACTCACTTCCAGTACTTCAGGAGTTACCAGGGGAGATCTCCAAACACAGAAGCGGCCTATCCCAAAGAGTTCTTGCGAAGCTCCTAATCTTTGCAGAGGGGGTTTGTGCATTGTAGCCCTGGATAATTCTTGGGTTGGAGCTATAACAAAGAGTTCTTAGGTCAGTCCCGTCCTGACTTCATTGATCAAGTGAAAGTAGGTCGTATCAACTGCATTTACTGTTCATTTCCCCATCTATCTGACAGAGAGAGAGAGAAAGCCCTGCAATTGAGGGTATACTCTGTAATCTGACAAAGCGTGACAGTGTACATAAGGCATGACAGTGTAAGGCACTGTAAGGCAGTGTAAGGCACTGTAAGGCATGACAGTGTACATTTGAGCTATTAAGATTCCAGAGAACTCCTTCTTGGGTCAGCATATGGAGCTATCCCTGGATACTTGCCTTCACTATCTGCTCATAATCAGATATAGACTTTCTCTGAAAATGAAGGGTCTATAAAGACATTGGTAGATCTATCCTTCATGATCTTGCCTTACTGGTTTTAAAAGTGGCCATCACCCCATTTTGAGGCAATCAATTCCATCCCTGAATCTGTGTGTTGTGTCAAAACTGACTTCTGATTGGCACGTCTTAAACCTTCAGACAATTGACTTGGTTTGGTGATTCTGAGTTCTAGAATCTTCACAAAGTGAGGAAAAATCCCTCCATATATTCTACTAGTCCACACAGTTCATGATTGCATAGTACTCTTTCTCTGTGCGTGTGTGGCAATTGCAGTATCTCCACCCTAAGTTTCTGTTTAACGCAACTACACCTCTCTCTGTTTCTTCCTCTCTCTTACACGCAGGGTTAAACATATACAAACACCTATGAAGGCCAAGGAGCCAATCAATCATTTTCACTTTCTGTTCCCTTTTCTGTGGGTGGTTAAAGGACTGATGGTTGATTGCCAGCAACAGTTGCCTCACTGGGCAAGGAGACAGCCAAAAATCCATTCAGAAGTACTATTAGATTTGCTGTGGGCTGACTTAATGTGTTCCCTTGTGTTTACTCAACTTGCTGTTATGTTTCAGTGTGAATTGCAAAGCATTGTCTTCCAAACAAAGGCTCCTACTACCTTGTTCTTTCATAGACAGCTGCATGCATAGGCCTAGGGTTGCCAATTGGATGGTACTTCATTAGTTTGACTGGTAAAACCATGTAATGTCAGGGGGTCCATATTCTGCTGCGCTGCATATCTTCCTACTTCTGCCTTTGCATTGTGTTTGACCAACTGGATTATGTCTATCCCAAATCTGCCAGATTTCTCCAGACTTTGCTGACCCTTCTCTTCTCATGGCCTCGCTCAGGGGACCAGTGTTTTTGACAACTAGGCCAAGCCCTGACCTGGATGCCCAGGCTAGTCTGGTCTCAGTAGATTTCAGAAGCTAAGCAGAGTCAGCACTTTCTGTTCCCTTTTCAGACCACCAAGGAAGACCAGGGTTATGATGAAGAGGGAGGCAATGGCAGACCACCTCTGTTAAAGTCTCTTGTCTTCAAAATCCTACTGGGTCACCACAAGATCAGCTGTGACTTGATCACACTTTACACACACACAAGCCAAGTCTATTCCCTTCCCTCTGCCACTATAATTGCTCTGGCACCTTTCTTTACTATCTCAGCTACCATCTCTGCTTATGCAATGACATACGGGAATGTGGAGCACCACAGCTGGGCTGAATGGGTGCTGAGGTGGTTTCGGTCGCATGTATGCTAGGGATATGTGTGCCGCTGAGGTGGCTTATAAACAGCAATGCTTTCGTGTGGTTCCTCTGTTGCAGCTGAAGTATGGAGACCACAGCTGCGCTTCTGTGTAGTTTCTTCCACTGTTTCCTGATATTTCACTACAAGTGAAATGGTGCCCATGAGAGGGAAATAGTGTCAACGTGGGTGGACCCTTTTGAAGCAAAGCTTCCTCACAGAAGGCAAAATGCATTTTAGTGGCATTCATGCAGGAAAGAAAGGTCATGTGGAGGCTCAAGGGGAAAATAATTTCAGTTTGGAGTCCAGGATGCAACAAAAAGCCTGTATGTAAGTGCAGAAGTGGTCGGAGAGATTCTGAAGCTCCGGTTGAAAGTCCAAAATGGTGTCGTAGTACCACTGCTGACCCCCTGTGAGGCTAGTCCAGGGGTAGCCTGTGCGAGGTGGGTAAAAGCTGGAAAGCTGGAAAAGGCCAGTTCCCTGAGTCCCAGATGTGGCAGATGTGAACAGATGCAGGAGCCTCTCTTCTTCTTTCTCCCTCCTTTGGGAGGGCAGAGCCAAGGGCAGACCCCCCACCCCACCCACCCTACCCCAAGCGCAGCGCCCAGGGCACTTATCCCTCTTGCCCATTAGCTAAAGCCACTTCTGTGGAATTCACCTAAGGCAGGCACCCTGGTCACACATCTATGCTCCAACAGCTCTGAGTCCTGAAAGGAGGGACCCCCAGAAGTAGGGAGCCAACCTCCAGGTGGGCCAGGAAGATCTCCTAGAATTACAATTGAGCTCCATCCTTCAGAGATCAGCTCCCTTGGAGAAAACGACTGCTTTGTAGGGTAGACTCCATGTTATCCTACCCTGCTGAGGTCCCTCCCTAGGCTCTACCCCCAAAAGTCCAAGTATTTCCCAGAGTTGGCAACCCACCCTACTCAGAATACAGCTTCTGTCCCAATTCTTGCTAGAAGCTGAGCGGCATCACTGTCAGGGTTGTGATTTGAAAACAATGAAACTTTTGCACGCAGACAAGCCCAGTTGTGCAACCAGGAAAGCCAACTTCTGCAGATTCTGGAAACAGAGCAGCAATCACATTTTGCATCGTTTCGTTTATTTTGAGTAATTTCTTCTGCTGATTTTATCATTTAAGTGCTTAAATTAGTCCAGTTTTGCATGATTTAGTCTGGGGTTGTTACTCATCAACAGAGCTGAAGGAAGTCCTTGTTTCAAATTCTGTTATCTCCAGTTAAAGGTTTTCAGGTCATGTTTATTGGGAGAGGCCTTTCTCTGTCAATCAGAACATACTGTGCTGAGAATAGAGAAACTGATGGCAGCTTCATGTGATCATACATTTGCTTTATGCAGGGCGTTGAATTGCCAACCCAAATACTTAGAAAGTTACTAAGCTATAGATTTCTGAAATTTAGAAAGCAAGTGTGGTTGCCAACTTGAGTTTGAGAAATTCCTGGAGATTTGTGGGTGGAGCCTGGGGAAGTAAAACAGCTCAGCAGGAATGTGCTACCATAGAGACCACCACCACCCATTGCTGCCAATGCCTGCAAGGAATAGAATAGAATAGAATCTTTATTGGCCAAGTGTGATTGGACACACAAGGAATTTGTCTCCGGTGCATATGCTCTCAGTGTACATAAAAGAAAATACATTTGTCAAGAATCATAAGGTACAGCACTTAATGATTGTCATATAGGTCTAGTAAGCAATCAGGAAACAATCAATAGTAATAAAAACATAAAATGTAAAATCATAAAATAAAATGAAATGTCAGCACAGGCTATAGTCATACAGTCATAATTGGGAGGAGATGGGTAATAGGAATGATGAAAAAAGTAGTGCAGTAATTATAAGGGAGTGTCAAACCACTGCAGGCGTGTCAAACTCAGGCCCTCCAGATGTTCATAGACTACAATTGCCATCAGTCCCTCCCAACATGAGCAGTGGCCATACTGGCAAGGGCTCATGGGAATTGTAGTTCATGAACATCTGGAAGGCCTGAGTTTGACACCCTTGCTGTAGTCTGAGGATCAGTTGTAACTCTGTGAGATCTCCAGGGTCCATTTGGAGGTTGGTATCCCTGCTAGCAGGCTGCTTTAAATATATATTAAATATAAAATTCTCAGGAAGCTGAATCCTGCCCCCAGTGTTAAATTCTGTACTCCTGTGCAGTGGACACAATTGCAATGGACTGCAATTGACACATCCCTCCTTGGGTCATTCTAGATGCAACCTCGCTTGGCCTGCATGTGTTAGTACTGGATCCAAACTTGTTATTTAATGAAATTAAGAAATTAAGCTGAAGTCTCTTCCTTGCAAAACAAACAAAAAAATGTGGTGGGTGGGGGGGGGGGTGGTTAGATGAGGGTTTGTTGCTTCTACAATGATTCCAGAAAGTTAGTCTATCAATAATGATAACCCAGCAGAGAGTTAGATGTGTTTATTTCATTGCACTGTAAAGGCATGTAATTGTGTTCAAAGTTGAATGGGTACAACATGAGTTATATTTATGACTTCACCCGCCCCAGATGATCCTGTTATCTTACGTGGTTCTGTATGCCTCCCATCCTCCTGCTGTCCAATTTCTCTAGCTTCAGATGGCAGCTGCCACGTTTATGTTCACCACCAGCGTTTTGTTACCGCTCTTCTCTCTGTCATCTCTCTGGTTAGAGTGTCTAAAATGTCATACTTGTAGGAGTCCCCTGGTCTGTCAGTCAAGCGTTTGCTAGCTGCTGCCCAGTTTCAATTGCGGTGTCAGGAAGTTAGGCTTTTAATCTGTTTTTACTTTGTTGGGTGGCTTTGGTGTTTTGTTGGGTGGCTGGTTCTCAACAGCTGCCTCAGGAGTCATGTGCTTGAGAGGTAGGTTGTATATATAAATGGTTTCCTGAAGCCACTGGGATGTTCTTCCTTGATAAGAACAGCCATGGAGATGGGCTGGCATTCAGAGGGTGCTTTGAATGTCCCTTTGGGTTCAACCTGCATCTGGCAAAGCACACATTTTTCCTTCACCTGGGATGGACTCACTATTTGTAGGGAAGGGGAGGGAGGAAGTCTGGGGCAACTGGTTTGGCAAGATGTGGCCTGGAGTAAGATTTTATCTGTTTCTGTTTTCCTTTTCAAGGGAAGAACTCGTGAGGCGCTGAGCCAGCAGTGAGTCACTAAGGTGTTTCCTCTCCAAAGGATAATGATATATAAATAGAGTTATGGTTTCCTGCCTTTATTTATAAATCTTGACCAACGTCCCTCCTACTAGATCACTCCATCAATGACGATGAAGCCAAGGAACGATTGGCACGCCTGGATTGGCTGTGCCAGTCCGGGGAAGGGGTGGGGCAGAGGTTTATGCAAATAGGCAAGGCATGTGCTGATGGGATCATGGATGTGGTGCACCTGAACTAATAAGAAGAGCCCTGCTGGATCAGACTTGATGTCTCTTTAGCATCCTGTTTCCATCAGTTCTCAGCCTCTGGGAAGCATGCCTGATGATGATGGCTTTCCTCACTGGTTTGTCCCGAGATATATTTCCTCTGAACACGGAGGCTCCATTTAACTGTCATGCCTAGTAGATCTACTCACTATGAATTTGCCTCCCCCCCCCCCAGTTGATATCTCATTTTAATTTGCTGCTCTTCTTTTGTTTACCTGCCTTCATAATCTCTCTCTGATGAAGGTCATTATTCTTCCCTCACTAATATAATAAATGCCCACAAACTACTTGCATTATTTATATGGTTGACTGTCAAGTGTCCTGAGACATTCATGTATGTATTTATATATAGGATTTATACATTTTCTGTCAAACATTCAGAACTGTGCACAATAAAAAAAAGTCAAAAGACCTAAAGCCCTAAAAAAAACCTTAAGGAACTGACTGGGATACACAGGTTTGGGACATGTCCAAAATTCAAGATATTTTGTCAGGATGTGATTCATTTTATTAATGATATGTAGTAATATATCCCTGGATCCTAAGATAACATTATTAAGATATTTAAAATAGATGTATAGTTTCCTCAGATATCAAGTTAGTTTAGAGTTGCTAAAAGAAGAAAAGGGATTTGGATTTATACCCAGCCTTTTTCTCCTGTAAGGAGACCCAAGGCAGCTTAGAAACTTCTTTCTCTTCCTCTCCCCACAACAGACACCTTGTGAGGTAGGTTGGGCTGAGAGAGTTCTGAATGAACCACGACTATGCCAAAGTCACCCAGTAGGAATGTAGGAATGTGGAAGCAAATCTGGTTCACCCAATAAGACTCTACTGCTCATATGGAGAAGTGGGGAATCAAACTCTGTTCTCCAGATTAGAGTCTACCTACTCTTAACTACTACACCCAGAGGTGGGATCCAGCAGGTTCTTACCAGTTCCCGAGAGTGGGTTACTAATTATTTGTGTGTGCCGAGAGGGGAGTATTAATTGGGTCTGCTTTTCTGTTAGAAATTCCATTAGGTCCAAAAAATCATAAAGTCCTGTTGTTTCCTACGTGGCTGGTTAGCGAAGGTAGAAAACGGGATCATTCTCCCTGTTGGGCTGTTTTAAAAACATGTTTTAGAAATATGGTAAAGTTCCTTGTTTAAGGAAAGTATCCTTCTTTTGATTTCTAGAAACAAAATTAAGTATTTGAAAGTATTAAGTATTTGACAGGCAGTCAATTAGAGGAGAAGTAGTTGTTTCTGTTGGCAGTAGACGATAGGACTTACTATAATGAGTTTAAATTATGGACAGAAAGATACCAACTGGAAATTAGGAACTTTTTTTTACAGTAAGAGTTTTTTACAGTAGCAGAGAAATTATTAATGCCCCGCCCCCGGAATGCCCAGCCCCGCCCTGTCGTGCCCCACCCAGCCCCATTGGTGCTACACCACTGGTTGAATCCCACCACCATGGGAACCTGTTACTAAATTTTTTGGATCCCACCACTGACTACACCTTCTTTTAACCACTACACCCACTTACTATTGAAACATATTAAAATAAAAATAACTTCTCTATATATAATATTGGTATAATCATGTTTGAAATATAACTATTAACCAAATTAATATATTGGCAAAGGATGCTAAGTAGCACAGTAGACCAAGGGTCTGAAAAGTTGTACTCATAAGCACCAGGGTCATGGTGTCTGCCAAAACTTTTCTCTTTGCCAATTTTTTTAGAAAGTTGGTAGGGTCAGATGAGGCTTTTACCTAGTGGGATACCTAATTGGCCACTGGAGACCTGTTTGGCTGTTCAGATTTAAGTTGTATTGGGAGCAGCTGCCACCACAGCACTAGGATCTTCACTGCTTTATTGAAGTTAAGCTGTGTGTATAGAAAAATATTTATAAGTAACAACTCTTTTTAAAACACATCATCTTAAATAAAGCTTCAGCATGAAATGTTGAAGAATTACTACTAGAGCTAAGCATAACTTCACTCCCTGACTGGATCCGCCTCCTGTGGCTGCCATTTTGTGGTTGGCTTGGTCTGCTACAGCAGCCATTGTTATGGTTTTACCCACCACTCTGTGCCCACAGGCTCCAACTAGTTGAGGACCCCTTTAGTAGACCCTTGCCCATATGCAGGGGATCTGTTCTTGGGATCAATGTGAATGGCAAAAATCTGCAAATAAGCATCACATTTTCTATGGTGCCACCTTGCTTTTGGAATGCCATGCTCCTTAAGACTTGCCTGTGGCCTCTTTCCTTTCCTTTAGGCAATAGCCCAAAACACATTTTTTACCCAGGCTTTTAATTAGCGGTTTTATCTTATCAACTTGTTCATGGTCAGCTTTTGTTTTCTGGATAGCTTTTGTGCTGCTGGTGTCTAATCAGTAGACTCTAAAGACGTGCTAGAATACTGTGGTTTTTAATTGCATGCCACCTCAAGTGGAACTCTAAAAAGTCAGTGTAGAAATATTCTAAATAAATCAGTGAAGTTTCTTGCCTCATAAAACCCTGGAGATTCTAGGTTGGCAGGAATTCCAGGTATTCTCTATTACAGATCCCTATTTCTCCCACACAAAACTCTAACCAGAGTAGTAGTAAGTAAGTAACCACCAAATCTCTTTCACCCTGTGTTATTAACAAAGGCACTGGGTCAGATCCAGCGGCAATTGCTATGCAAAAGGCAGGCGAGCTCTTCACTGTGAATATGGGGCAAGAATGGCTCCTCCCTTCCTTTACGTCTGCAAATACCTGCCCATAAATTTCTCTTTAGACTTTAATGAGCAGCTACCTGTAAACAAGGTCAAGCCTCCATCATGTTGCAGCCCACAACTTGGAAAGAGATGTGTACTTCTGGAGAGCTGGGTCAGATATTCTAGTGTACAGCATAGCAGGGCAGTTTCATTAGTCAAGGGGAAAAAAGGTCTCAAAACAAGATGAAATCTGGCCTTTTCGAATACCATCACTTCTCACAGTCTACTGTGATTATAAATTAACCTAGTGTGCTCGGGTAGAGAAAATGTGAAAAGTGCCACCTGCTATTCACAGGTCCTGCTGTAGACAGAAGCTGCTCCCCTTGTTCCAAGGCATGAAGAAGTGGTCTCTTCTTTGTTCCTGGCTTTTGGCATTGAGAGGCACATGGAAGTTTCATGAAACTGATGAACAAATAGCCATAGATAGACTTGGGGCCATATCCTGCCTATGGGAGCTTTTTCGTCTGGCCCCTTGAGCAAGTTCACAATTGCACCCAAAACATTTTTTAACAGCTCAAGGGTCTTGAGGAGGAGCAGAATGGTAGACAAGGTCCCCTTTAGAGAGTTCTAAGTTTGATGCTCCCTCTGAAAGTAGGACAATCTGGCATCTAATTCATTACCTTTAAAAGTGGGTGGAGAACCAGATGTGACCCTCAGGGCCATTTACGTGTTTTAAAAGTCCCTTGAGGAATTTCAGTGTCTTTCAGGGGTTCTGTGATTCCCAGATATCCGCAGGTGACGGGACTAAGTTTGGATCAGAATTGTGATGCATCAGGATAGGGGGCTTAATCCTGCTCTCCGCCATTCTCCTGAGGTGAAACAGCTCAGGAACCTGTCTTTTGCCACACTGAAGAAATTTGCAGGTACTGATGGCTACAAGTAAGTTTCCCCCTATGGGACAAATATAAGGTCCCTAGGACCATTTCAAGTCTGGAAAATATGTATTTATTTATTTATTACTTCAATTTATATGCTGCTCTCCCGAAACGGCTCAGAGTGGCTTACAACATCTATATAATACAATATAATATAAAATCAATGATTCACTCAATCAGTAACTGATGATAAATAACAAGCTAAAATTTACATCTGACCGATAAAATGATTACATGCTCCAACCCTACTGAGAGAGTCAGGCAAAATGTAGATTGTGCAAACCACTGAAGAACAATTGTTGGGGGGGGGGGGGGACCTTTGGCCTCAACTAAACGCTTGGTGAAACAATTCAGTTTTATAGAGCCCAGAACACCTAGCTTACAGGTGATCAAAAGTCCTCATGGGCAACATTAGGATGTTGTAATGTGTGGATCAGCCTACACCATCTAATCGCCACTAATACTTTTTGTAGCAGTTAATTGACTGGTTCGGTGAAGAAGTGCTTTCTTTGTCCCCTCAGGAATCTGCTGCAAATCTTCAGGTGGGGCTGAATTTCTGATAATTGTGATGGGGAAGCTGAAAGGTTTCTTTCTCCACAGCTTCAAGGAAGAAAGAGAGGCGCATTTCTGAATTCTTTGTAAGTGTATTTTGGACCACAACGCTGACTCAAATTTGTCATATCATTCTTTGACCTCAAGGAACCCAGCAAAAGAACATGTCACTCAGAAGGTGGGGACAGACGAGGATTTATTGCTATAAAAAAGAGGGTGTGTATGTGATGAGGAATCTAGTGGGATTTCTAAGGGCAGGGAGCATCTCTTACCTTTGGTGCTTGAAAAATCCAAATGGCACACCTCATTCCCTGTGATCAACTAGGGGTGTTTAGAAATTCTCCATTGCAAGTCCTTTAAAACCAACAGGAGCTCTGCAAGAGCACTTTCCACTGGTTTGTGACTGATGGGTCAGATCTGTCTGTCTCTGGTGTCATTACCCTTTAACTCCCTGAGGTGGCTGCCTCAATTTGTCTCATGACAGGCCCTCTGGCAAGGGATACAGAGTTATAACGTAATTTTGTGTGCGTACTGGCTTAAAAGAAAACTCTTTCTCTGGATGTGCTATATCAATGTTGTCTTTCACCTTAGAAAGTGTACCTTCTGTTTCATTCAAAGCGTGCCTCAAACACATTTTTGATCAATATCTGCCCTGCGCCTGATTTGACCTGTTTTGTTTTGCCCCTTTGTACCCCCAAGATGATGTTGTGTTTTTCTGCATGTTGCTGCAATGTAGGAAAAGTCTTGACTCACCCCCAAGAGGTTGCCTCAATTTTACAAACATTGCACCATGTGCTTTGTCAGGAACGTGTTTTTGTTTTTGACTGTTGGGCTGTCTGACTCATCGGTATTTTTGCCTGAGGAAACTCCTAGCTAGAGAGCGCAGAGGCAGGACAAGACAGGAGAATAGACTTGCCCCTGGGGCTACAGAGCAGCGGGTCTTATTTCCAGCTCCCTTCCTCATTCCATTTTTTGTACTGTGTCCTAAACTCACCCTCCTCCCTCAGTGTAAACCTTCAGCCATATGGAAAGTCTTCCGTTTACCTTCTCTAGAGTCGAAGGTGGATAAGACATGCTAAAGATGTAAAATCTAGCACACAGATCTTTTCTCCTAATGGCCCTGGGGGTAACATGCAGTGTGCACCATTTTGGAAAATGGTGTCAAAACTCTAAAATGGTACCTGTCCAGACCCTGGCTCTTTGTGATCTTTATTATGCTTTGACAGGGAAAATCAAACCACAGAATACCATAATTTCAAGCCCCCCCAGAAGACTGGGAGTGTGTTCTTAGAGTTAAAGTGTTTTTGTGCCGTGTTTGTTTCATCCATTGAGGCTTGGTGAAGATGTAACCTTAAAACCCAGCTCAGTTTATGTAAAGGAATGAGAGCTTTCACTTCTACATTGTCTATGACAAAATTATGCCGTAGAGTCCACCTTCCAAAGCAGCCATTTTCTCCAGGGGAAGTCATATTGATAATGGTCATCTGGGGATAATTGTAATAGAATTGTAGACACATAGAGTTGGGACCTCCAGGGTCATCTAGTCCAACCCCTTTGTACAATGTAGGAAATTTAAAATCCCCCCCACACACACACACACACAGTGACCCCTGCTCAGTGCCCAGAAGATACAGAAAAAACTGTCCAGGATCTCTGTCCAATCAGACCTGGAGGAAAATTGTTTCCTGGTGATTGGCATTTTCTCAGGCATATAAGAAAAGGCCATGGGAGCCAAGCATTGATGCAACCCCTTCTGCACTCCCTCTCATGATTTATCTAAGTCAGAGGTGTCCAACTCTGGGGCTTCAGATGTTCATGGACTACAATTCCCAGCAGCAGGGGCTGATGGGAATTGTAGTCCATGAACATCTGAAGCCCCAGAGTTGGACACCCCTGATCTAAGTTCATAGTCAGGGGACTGCTGTCAGATGGCCGGCCAGCCTCTGCTTAAAAATATTCAAAGAAGGAGAGCCTACCACCTCTTGAGGAATCCTGTTCCACTGAGGAACTGCTCTGTCCTGAAGTTCTTCCTAATGTTTAGCCTAAACTCTTTTGATTTAATTTCAACCCACTGGTTCTGGTCTGACCTTCTGGCGCAACAGAAAACAATTCTGTACCATCCTCTATATGACAGCCCTTTAAGAACTTGAAGATGGTTATCATATGACCTCTCAGCCATCTCGTTTCCAGGCTAAACATACTCAACTCCTTCAGCTTTTAATTATACGACTTGGTCTCCAGACCCCTCCACAACATCTGTATTGTCCTCCTGTAGATGCATTTCAGCTCGCCTACATACATTGTGGAAGATCTCCAGGTCCCACCTGGGAGTTGGCAACTCTATCCTGCAGAATTTTCCAACAGTGCTCACCTCGACTGTGGTCTTGCTGCAGGGAAAGCCAGCAGGGATGCCAACTTCCAGGTTTACAGCTCATCTCCAGACTATAGAGATTAGTTCTCCTGGAGAACATGGATGTTTTGGAGAGGGGATTCCAGTGACATCGTACCATTTGAGGTTCCTGTCCTCAGGCTCCACCCCCAAATCTTCTGGAATCTTCCAAGCTAGAGATGGCAACCCTTACCCCACCTCCCATTGATGGCGAGGTAGGTAAAGGTAAAGTTTCCTCTTCAGTTGTGTCCGACCCTGGGGTACCACTGCAAGCAATGATTTCATAGGCAAGCTGTTTTTGTGGGGTAGTTTGCCATTGCTTTCCCCGGCTATTCTTTACCCCCTAGCTGTGAGCTAGGTACTCATTTACTGACCAAGGAATGGATGGATGGCTGAGTTGACCATGAGCCAGCTGTCAGGATATCTGACCCCCAGGGGGCTTGAACTCCTGACCGTGTGAGTGGCAGTGCAAGCACTTAACCACTACGCCATGCTGCTCCTTTGGTGGTGGGGGGAACCTGCCAACTCTAAAAGCAAGTCGGTCCTGGGGAACCTTGATTCAACTTTTTTTTAAAAAAGGCATCAGAATGTTTGTGTGGATGCAACTTTGATCAACTTGCAAAGAACTCTGATTGAGTAGATTAAGGAATGTCCGGCAACCCAGATTATTGTGATAGTCCGTTGGTTTTTTGTTTTGTTTTTACTGTTTAATTAGTAGCAGCTAGAGATGGTTGTGAATACAGCCTTTGAGAGTGAAAATTTTCAGTGGGAACTTTGAGTGCGAAAAAATGTCCAGAGAAGAAGGGCTTCAAGCAGCCCTTTTCTTCTCCTAGTTCCTGGCCCCAGCTGGCAGCGTTGCACAACTGTTTTGCATTAGGGGGAAGCGTCAGTGGATAATCCACAGGATGGAGGATGGGGGAGAGGGTGAATCTCTACAGGGAAGTCACCCAAACATCTTTAGTCAATATGAGTAGATGAGTCTCTGCTTTCAAATGCAGGTTGAAGTGCAGACTGGCAGAAGTATTTGCAGTGCAGCGGTGATCCCTTCCCCTTTAGTAAGTGGGACAGTTCAAGTACAATCAGCAAGTTGCCTCTTGCACTCGAGTGGATGTTGCTAGTCCACTGGGCCTGGGAGGAAGCCAGATCAGCATGGGAGAGGCAGGATCCTCACTACAGTAAGCCAGGCCTACAAGTTTGTCTAGGCAGGGCACAGACTCATTCCTTGCGAGGTGTGCCACTTCTGGGGCCCCACCTGTTTGTAATGGTTTCTTAAAACTTTTTGTTAAACAAAACCGGTGTTTCTCTGGCTCAGAATTTGGCTGAGCCTTTTTGTCTGCTGCCTCAAGTTTCAAGATTTATTTTTGACTGAAAACTGGCCAATTGGAATATTTCTACCTCTTGAGACAAAAGGCGTCACGTGGACAGGCAGGTTCTCTGCCAAGTTTCACTCACAATGGGCAGATCACAACCTACTGGCATAAAAGAAGTTGCCACGTTAGTTGTTTTGAGTTTCCTCTTTCCTTGGCTCGTCTATCTACTTTCATTTTGTCAGCCACAGTACAAAGGTTTCTTCTCTCTCTCTCTCTCTCTCTCTCTCTCTCTCTCTCTCTCAACGTGATTCTGAGGAACAAAAACAAGACAGTGTAGCCATCCCACTTGGGATAGAGAAGCCGCTAACTGTGAATGGTCCACAGACATTCCAATGCCCAGTGGACAAAAAGATCAGGATCAACGTTTTCACCATCTGGTTTTTGAGAGAGGGAATGGTTGTTTGGCTGGAATTAAAACCTCTCATGGGGATTATGGGTGGAGGGACTATTCAGGGCTCGCTGAGCACTAGGAAGCTGAGTAGCTGTCCCAGGAGGCTGGAAGCCTCCAGGGACTATCTAGACTAGAGCAGGGGTTGACAAATATGGCTCAGCATGGAGTGTTTTAAAAAGAAAATGAAAAGTTTAAGTTACAATATAATGGTGGACACGGCTGTTAACAGTAGGGCATTTTGGAGGACATGGGTCCATTCGGCACAGAACAAAAAAGATCTCTGCGGAATGTGCAGTGACTCCCTCTTTTCACTTGGCACATCCAAAATAAGATGTCGGGGGTGGGGGGGGGGAAGGGAAATCTTAAAAAGAGGCAGCTTCTGGTGTGCTTCCCAGACAGCAAAGGCATCAGAGGGGGAAAGAGACTGTTTCTTGCCTGACCGTTTTGGTCTCTGGTCAATTTCAGCCTCAGCTTGCTCCTGGCATTTTGCGTGCAGCTGAAGGGATTCTCCCTGCTGCCATTTGCTGAAGGTTGCCCCAGGATGTTTGCTGTGCAGGCTCCAATCCTGATCCCGGGCGACTTTTCAGCCCCAAAAGTACACTCAACTGGTTCTGCCGCTTCCGGCAATATATAGTTTTTTTCTTTAAAAAAAATGTTTGGATGAGGTATCTCCATAGATATGCACACGAATATGAGAATCTCGGAAGACCCACTACCTCCCACTGAGAAGCACTGGGTTGACCTGCCCTCCTCAGACCGACTTGGTTTGTGAGGTAAGAAAAAATGTATACCCTGCTGAGGTCCTTCTGCTCCCCAAACCCTGACCTCCCCAGCCTCCTCTCCCCAAATCTGCTGGTATTTTTTTTCACCCGGAGCTGGCAACTCTACCCTAACTACATAATCCTGACTCAATTCAGACCATTTGGCAGCTGTTGTTACAAGAAGGTTAAGACATCAAGAAAGCTCATTACAAAGTCTTCAACATGTCATTCAGTTGTGGCCCCGAGTTACATCGAAGAAAGAACTCTGCCTGGTGTCACTTCATTCACTGCTGCAGCATTGTGAGTTGGGTGAAGGAGACCAGCAGGGTTTCCAGCTGAAGCCTAGTACATTTCTGGAGATTTGGTGTCATTGCCTAGGAAGGAACTTTACTTTCTGCTAGCTTGCATGGCATACCATAGAGTCCACCTTCTGAAGCTGCCATTTGCTTCAGGGAAACTGCTCTCTGAAGCCTGAAGATAGGCTTTCCAGCCTCTGTTCGGTAGCTGGAGGTTCCCTGGGATTACAACTGATCTCCAGACAACAGAGATCAATCCACAGAAAGAAAATGGCCACTTTGAGGTGGACTCTGTGGCATAATGCCTCTCCCCAAACCCTACGCTTCACCCTCAAAGTCCTCAGGCATTTCCCAACCTGCAGCTGGCAACCCTATCTGGAGATCAGTACTAATTCCAAACAAACTCCAGGCCTCAACTGGAGGTTGGAACCCAAGCAGTGAAGACTAAATTATTGGCCATTTCCTAGGCTGCAGGCTTCTAAGTGCTAATTGAATGGCTAATCCGAATCCTTGGGTGAGGCCTGGCTCTCCTTTCACCTCAAGGCCGCAGCCAGTTTCTGAGTCTGAAAGAGAGACAAGCGCATGGATAGATTTCTGCCATTCTGATTTCAAGACTGTGCACAGAGAGGGATTGTTTCAATTAAAGCCCTCGCAATTGGAACACTGGCCTTACTTGGGGTTCCCCCTTCCTGTTTGGGAGACAACCCCTTTCAACATTTCCTTTCTTCACTTGGTCCACCTCTGGTAAGTGTTTCAAAACCTCCAGAGGTGAAAGCACAGCTCCTTCCTTAGAGCTGAAAAAGTTGGCTTGTGCAACAAAGGGGCACTCAGGGCTAAAACAGATGTGATATGATCTTCATCCATCTGCAGAAGGCAAATAGCAAATGGAGCGACACAGAGGAAGGGAGAGGAGATTTAACCCTTCAACCCCCACTTTGTGTTACAACACACTTTTATTAGCATTTCAGAAGAAAGAAAAAATTTCCTCTAAAAACCTGCCTTTCCCCATTTGAAACAGTAATAAAAGTGCAGGAAGCTCAGTTTTGATTAGTGGGACTGAGCTGGGATTCATGGTTAAACCCTGTCTCCATTTCTTGCACAGTCTGTGTCTGGATTGTGGCTGGCATGTGCCCAATTTACCTTTTCACAGACTTTGCCATGTCTGTTTGTCCTTCAAACAACACTCCTTTCAGGGCACAGACTGATCTGATAGAAGTCCCAACAGATTCTTCAACCACCTGGTAGGTTTGGCTTCTTCTCAACTTTGTAATTTGCATTATAGACACATGCTCCTATTAAATCAAATGCTGTGTCAGTCCTTGGCCTTTACTCCCACTCTCCACCCTGCTTCAGACGGGCTGCCAGCATTGTTGTTTTTTAAGGAAGCACATGAGGACACCCACACATCTGGTTACATACACACATCCTTCATCTTAGATCTATGAATACGAATTAAAGCTTGTTTTTAAAAGGTGCACAACTGCTTCAAGGACTGGTGTTCTTTTGGCGGTGTTACAGGCAGTAGCCAATCAGTGCTATGCACAGCCAGCTTTTACTGGAAAGGAAAATGCACATTCATCCGTTTGTACTGAATGCGGTTGGGATACTCCCCTCAACAAATGTTGATTCTGTCTTCTTCCTGTTTCTTTTTAAAACAACCTTAAATCACTATGAAATGTTTACAAACAAACAAAAAGAACATTTTTGGCATCTTTCATTGTATGTATATAGTGGCTGAATCACTTCATAGAACATAGCAGAGGACTTCTGCATTCTTCCCTTCCCTTTCATAGGAACTAGAATGGAGGGGGGGAGCATAACTTGAACTAATCCAGATCTACATCTGGGGAGGCAGCCCTGTTAGTCAAGTAAGACCCAGCCTGGGGTCTGTTCCCAGCTGTGAACCTGGCTTCTTTCAACATCTCCTTTCTTCTCTTGGCCCACCTCTGGTAAGTATTTTGAAACTTCGAGAGAAGAAAGAGCTACGCAACAGCTGTAGGGCCTTTTCCTGAAACACTTTACTTCTGGTCCATCTATGAGAAGGGCACATCCCTTCCCAGAAGAGATTCATTAACTGACACTTCCCCTCCCAGCAACCTCGGACAATAGTGGCAGCCCAGGACATTTTGATACTGAGGTTAAAAAAATCCAAATGGCATCAAGCCCATTAAACTGCCCCCGCCACGGTCATAAAATGAAAATAGTTGACATGTTGTAATGATACCCTTAAATCTGCCACCTGAAAAGCAGGCAGTCTCACGATTCCTATAGTCTGTCTCAGAAAAAGATGTTAGTAGGGTTGTATATTTCTCCACCACAGAGCTCAACATGCCAAAGCTTCTTTATTGTAGAATGCTCTGCCTGGGTCCTAGTGTCTACCTAGCCCTGCTCCTTCCCATCTGTTTGCAAATTTGAAGTAAAAATACATACTCTTGTATCAAAGTACCATGTTCAGTAATGGACAAAACAATGGTTTTGACAAAAAGACAGCACATAAAAATGAATGATAATTCTCATATTTGTTTGATACTATATTCCAATGCAGAAGCTACAATTTTCTCGACCACTACACCTCAACTGGCTGTACTAACATATTTTTCTGAGACAGAGTATAACTACTGACCCTGGACTGCATTCATACATGGCTGGATATTGCATGTTCACTGCATTACAGCAGTTATTGGCAATTGAGTTGGACTGTCTGCACAGGAGAAGGGGAGTCCTTTCAGGGGAGGGACTATGCTCAGTGGCGAAACATCTGCTTGGCGTGCAAAGGGTTCCAGATGCAATTGCAAGCATCTCCAGTTAAAAGAGTCTGTCGTGAAAGGGGATGTGAAAGATCTCACCTGAGACCCTGCAAAACCACTGCCAGTCTGAGCAGACCATACGCGCCTCGATGGACCAGTCTTCTGACTCAGTATAAGGCAAGAGTAACATGATACCCAATCATGTGTGGAGGCAGTCTGGGAAAGGAATGTCAAGGGCATGTGTTGTTGTGTGATGTTGTCAGGGCTTTCAGGATATCAATGTTGCCATTTCTGAGTTGAGCAAGTTCCTGGTGCAAAAGCCTGGCATCTCCATCAGCCGCAGAAGCAGACGAAGCTCACGCAAGGGCTCTGTGCAATAGAGAGGTGAGAATCCTTTTCCGGTTATCAGCTGATTTCAAAGAAATGACTAATAAGCAAAAATCGAGCTGTAAAATTTCAGAATTCCCATAGAACAAGTTAACAGTTTTCTGATCTAAGAGTTTAGATGGGATCAGAATGAACCAGGTTTTTAGCCCATACCTCAGCTTGTTGCCTTTAGAGACACCCTTTGGGGCGGACATTAAACAACGGTTCCAATTTGAACATTGCACTTTGCAATTGATCTTGCATATGCACCTACTAGCACTTGGTATGCTGACACACAAAATGTGTATTTTAATTTGTACATTCATTTACACATCCACCTTTCATCTTAAAAAAAATTAAGTTGAAAAACTTCTTTCAGCATTAGAGGAGGAACTTTAGATTCGAGTCAAGCAGCCCCTTAGAGACGGACAAGATTTTCAGAATGTATCTTCAGAGTACACTAAAAACCTTGTTGGTCTCTAAGGTGCTACTGGATGTCAATCTAGCTGTTCTATGGAAGACCAGTGCTGCTAGACTCTGAAACTACTTTTATGGAAGGAAGAACTTTGTTAGTGCGGTAGGCAAGGAAAGCGATCCAGAGCTGGCTTTTCTTTATTCAAACTGAACAATGCTGCAAACTTGTAGCATCAGTTTTTCAAAACTCACCCTTTGGGAGGAAAAGGTATAATTACTCTGAGCACACTTGCTTATGACTCTCTCCCTGCCCCCCAACTATGATATCGGTGTGTGTATCCTTATTAGCACCAGAATTCATTCCACTGTACCATTTGTTGGGGAGAACAGCATGTTCTCTGCACCAAGCCCAGCTTGTCTTCATTGTTTTCTATCTGCTGTGGCAAATATTGTCCTTTGCCATCTTGAGTGCAGCATTATGTAAAGGAAGCTGGCAACCTGCAGCCGTCTGTCATTGTGTCTAAAAATAATCGGCATGCAGGAGAAAGGCAGAAAATTAGGAGCTGCTCAGTGACACCCAACCAATCTAGAAAAGCCAGGGTTCCGGGTGGCTGAAAGGCAGACTTGCATGAGATTGCAGGAATGCACCCCTTTCCAGGTCATCTCTAGCCTAATTGAGACCTGTCCCCACCCAGGGATGTAAACATGTGAAGAAATAGAGACTTGCCCAGACAGTATAGTCTTGGGCCTTTCGGTGGTCGCCCCAGCTTTGTGAAACAGTGTGCTGCAACATGCTGGATAAGCCCCTGGCTTTCAGAAAGCTTTGCAAGGCAGATGCTTTTGAGAGCAGTTAGCAGTGTATTCCTATGCAAATTGACCCCCATCTAAGTCTGTTAAAGCCAGAGGGCTTGGAAGGTTGTAACTCTGTTTAGGATTGCCCTTATAAATCTCAAGTTTTCTTAATTAATAGGTCATCTGAATTGAAAGCTGCTCAACAGCACAGTTTTGTGAAGTTCTTGCTACTTTTGGATGATATGTTTTCAATGGCGCTGTGAACTGCTGTTTTAGGTAATGAGTTGAAGGCAGTGGTGGGATCCAAAAATTTTAATAACAGGTTCCGATGGTGGTGGTGGTGGATTCAAGTAACCACTTCTAGAGAAGTGGTGAGAACTGGTTGGATCCCACCTCTGGTTGAAGGTGCATCTTAAGATTCAAGATGGCCTGGATGAGATCTTGGGAAGCAAAGCACTGTAGCTGTAAAGTGCTAGAGGAGAAAATCTCCTATACTTTAATACAGGGAGGAAGTGGCAGTTCCCTGATACTGTTCTGCAGAAACCTGAAGCAGGCTCCATGTGACTTTTAGGCTACAGACCTATGACAGCATTTTGAGAGAGGGGTGGAGCAAAAAAGAGATGGTTGCCTATGAACTACTCACTCATTTCCTGTTGTCTCAAGTCACGCAGGCAATCGCATATTTGAAGTACTACCAAAACCTGTCTAGCCAGAGGTGATCACTGTATGGGGGGAAAATGAGGATATACACCATGAATTATGGTTGCTTCATCATACTACTTTCAACTGCCTGATAAAACTAGTTGTGGAAGAAAAGCTACAAGTGTGTACACCAAAGGTCATTGCCAGGCAATACTACCTGCAGGATTCTTATAATCTTCAAATCACTAAAAGCTCTGGACTTGGGTGTGGGTGAAGAACCCACCTGACAGGGGTGGGTTTGCAATTACCAGGTTTCAGCAGCAGTTCCTGGGAGAAATTGGAGTGTGGGTCCTGGTGTTCCAGCATCGCACCAGCGCACTCTAGGATTTACAAAAACATTTACCGTTGAGATTTTGTAAATGCTAGAGTATCCACAATATCATTTCCAGTTTTACCAGAAGTGACGTCAGAGTGTTGACATGGTGCTGGGATATGCTCCTTCCCCACTAGTAGGGCAAAAAGCTGGGAGGCCTGTCATTCCTAGCCAGGTTGGCCATCTGTGAGCTGAGGGCCTAAGTGGCCACCCCTCCGCATTGAGGCCCAAGCAAGGGGCTGCTCTCATGCAGGGCAGGTGTGATCTGCTGCCATGGCCCGTTGGAAACCCTCACCCTGCTTCTGATGGCAAGGGACACACTCAGTCGCAGCTCACACAACCAGCAAAAGAAATGGCCAGAGGTATAATCAGGCTCCTTCTTTCTTCTTCTTCTTTTTTTTTGAGGGGGAGGTTTACCAGGGATGTTTTTTCTCTGTCTGCCTCCATTGCCTGGGATTTCTCTTATTACATCAGTCTTCACCGGGGGGGTGGGGGGGTGGCATTTCTCCTTCTAGGATTATTCCATTCCCTGCTTTTGCTTCACATGCCAGTAGGGGGAAATGGGGGTGGGGTGCACTGGCATCATGCCAGCGAGTGACATCACCTCCACCAAAAAATGGAATTGATGTCATTATCCCCATTCCTCGCTGGTACTTCCCAGTTCAGTAAGGGAAAATTGGTTTCAGGGGCTGGTCTTGCACTGCCATGCAATATCATTTCTATAGAAAATCCAGAAGTGGCATCATTTTGATTCACCCAAAAATTTTATGTCTGATCATACAGTTGTGGATGAATCCTAGAATGTTGCCCCATGTAATGACATCACTTACTCATTTTTTGCCAGACATGATGTTGCAACACTGGCAGACTTCTTCCCCGTACCCCAATTTCTTTCAGCTTGTTGCCTGCTGTGGCTGGCAACCTTAACCTTACCCAAAATTTATTTGATACCCTATAGAATGTCATATCTTCAAACCTGTGATAATACATTTACTGGAAGCCCAGAAAGTCAAGTTGAAACACTATCCTTTGAAAGAGGAAGGAGGGACGCTACCTGGGGAGATACTAGATCAGCCAATAAGGCTACCGATTTGTTCAGAGGAAAAGGAAGTGATTCATAAACCCAGCATGGTTTTTCACAAAGCAGGCCAGGCTTGGCCGGCCACAAACGTGCTAGATGATCAGGTTTTGCAGAGCATGTGAGCTACTGTTAGTCATTAGTTGCACCAGGGGCCAGAAGTCTTCTGCTGTAGGTACGCCTCATCTGCACTACAAACTGGATACCACTTTAACTGCTATGGCTTCGTATGTAAAATACACGGGCATTGATTCTGTGGATAGTCTCGAATCAAGACTCAAGCTTGTAGTTCACAGGAGTTCTCACTACCAAGCCTGATGTTTAAAAAGAAAGGAGAATCATAGAATCATAGAGTTGGAAGAGGGTGGTGTGGTTTAAATTCTTAGTGTGCCCACCCCCATTCTCTTGTTACTCGATAACGTTTTACTATTTAGGAAAATGCCATTTTGACTCCCTTTGAGTGTACCTGCTGTATCCAACATAGAGTTGCCGATTCCAGGTTGCAAAATTCTTGGAGATTTGGGGTTGGAGTCAGGGGAGGAACTTCAGTGCCAGTATATGATGGCATAGACTCCATCCTGCAAAGCAGCCATTTTCTCAAGCAGATCTGATCTCTGCAAGCGGAAGTTGTAATGCTGGGAGATCTCCAGGCCCCACCAGGAGATTGGCAACCCTAGCACTGCAACACTGCTTCGGCTACACCAGTTTCTGGCACTTGCTTGCCTGCTGTGAAGCATACCTGCTCCTTGTAGCAACAGGGGGGAGGGGGGTGTTGAGGGAGAGAAAAGCCCAGGCAAAGCGCCAGCTGCCTCCCAACCTCCTGTTGCACCTGAGATTTGTAAAAGCACAGCAGGGATCTTTGGGCCATAGCCTGGCAGCTGTCGGGCTCTTTCTGTTGGAACAAAACATCCCTGAGGCAGGGAGTTCGAAAAGCATCTCTTGGGAGCAAAGGGGGGGGGTCAACTTCCAGAGCCAACTGGAAAAGAAACAGGGACGGATCTTGTCCCAACTGCCTGGGGCCGGCTGCCGCTTTTGCCACCCAGTTCCCTGCTGACACAGACTGGAAAAGCATCACTTGTTTATTCTAGACATTTTGACACATGCCAAAATGGCCCATTTAAAATTCTGGGCAGGAACCATGTTGAGCTTGTTTATCTGGCACTCGCAACCAGCGATTAAACAGAGACCTCAGGCACACGTCAGGAACTGCCATAGCCAGAAGGTGTCCTGATGCAAAGGAGGGCCCGGCCGAGGTTCATCTGGTTTCTTTGCATTGCAGCCGGACCAGCCATTTCTCAGCCTGTGTGGCAAGCTTTTGGCTGACGAAAGTCCTGCCCTCCTTGGCATCCAAGGGCTTGTCCGTGTTCCCAAACACTTTGGCTGGCCCAGCTCCTGTGTCTTTAATTAGACGAATAAAGAACAACAGACTCTTAGCGGCTGTGCTAAAGAGGGCATTTCAGCAGGGTCAGCACTAGGTAGGGGTGAGAAAAGCAGCATTAATGAAAACTCCCTCTTCCACATGAATGACAGACAGAAGCCCAAGGATGCAAAGACTAAGCAGAGCATGCGTTCACTGTGCGGTTGCCAACCTCCAGGTGGGGCTGCAATTCTCCAGGCTGCAGAGATCATCTCCCCTGAATAAAATGGCAGCTTTGGAAGGAAAGTGCTGTTAGATCACATCCCTGTTCGGCTTCCTGCCCTCCAAAAACATTTCCCTCCCCAAACCTACAGGAATCTCCCAAGCTAGAGTTGGCGACCACAATTGGCAGAGAAGTCAAATCCAGTTTCATGGCTGCACATCAGCTTTCCATTAAAGATACAGGAGCCAGGCAGTCAGAAAGGCAGTCATCCAGTGTGCAGTGGTACTGGATGAAAACCAGAAATCTCTGCTAGCTATCAAACTCGCTTGGCCCAATCATTTGTTCTGAGCCTAGCCTACTTCACAGGATTATTGTGAGGAGCCTGAGGAAGGAGGAGGAAGAAGGAAGTAGACATGTACAAAATAAAAGACAGAGTCTGGTCACTCTATAACAGGAGTAGCCTACAGGTCACGTGTGGCCTCCCAAACCTCTCTACATATCCCTGTGCCCAAGAAGTACAGGTTCTCTTTAAACACCTGGCATATTTTACTTGCATCCCTTCCCCAAAGGAACATAGGAATGGGGCCTGTGGTAGTTCCTCCATCTTGCCCGCGCAACAATACTGTGAGGTGTGGGGTTGGCTGGCCCCAAGTCCCCCTGGGGCATTTCAATGGCAACACCCTAACCAATGTGCGACACTGCCTTTCATTATCCTAGGACAGAAATGTGCCCCTCGCCTGTGTACTTTCCCCCCTCCTCTGACCAGGGCTGTGCACGGAAGCATCTGCAGATCCAAAGGTGGCGAGGTTGGTGCAGCAGCTCCTCCTCCGGTGGCTCTTCTCTTGCCAGCCATCTGCTGCCAGCCAAGAGCAAATGCAGAGGACCCTGATGTCATTATTTTGGAGGAGGTTTCCTGGCTGCACCAGGACAGCCTCTTTGCATACCGAAAAAGCAGCGACTCTCAGCCACTGTGGTTGGGCTCGTGTGGCTGGATCTCTGGCTCCACTTACTGGAGAGAAGCGCAATCTGTTTTTTTGCAGAAATGGTTGTTTACTGCAGACTCCGGAGCATACGCAACATAGACGGAGCCAAAATTGGGTGGGAGGGAGAAAACATGAGGCCCAGTGGGGGGAGGGGGGAGAGTGCGCATGTTTTTAGCATGAAATCTCTCTTCACTGATCACTAAGCCAGGGACCATAGAACAATGATAGAACAGTTCTCATCTTATTGTGACTTCGTGCTCCACGTTGCTGGTGAGCTTTGTGCCAGAATCCACCTTGGACTCTGCTAGTCCCAGTTGCTTGGATGAGTTTCCATTGCTTTCATCTGCAAATGCTGGCAGAACGTTTGGCTCTGGGCAGCCCACACCCGCTGCATACCCCCACGGGCTAGTTGTAGCCAACTGTAGAGCTTGACCAAACTGGTCAGTCCAAGGGTAAACTCATCTTTCTTGGCAGGGTTGTTTGCGCCATTCACTGGAAACAGTGGCCAGGCCCTTGCCAAATAACAACGTTGGGAGTCCTAGCTTTCTTAAGCATTTCACCTGGTTTCTGATTTGCCATTTAAAGCCAGGCGCTTGATAGATGAATGGGCGGATCGGCTCCGGAGGTTTTTCCACTATGCTGAGTTTTTCATTTGAGTTTCAGACCTGGTTTTTGTGATGGGACTGCAAGGGTTGGTTGGCTTTGCTGGAAAAGGGGCAGAAAGAGCAGATCTCCATATGAATTCTCCCATCTGAGCCTCCTTCGATACCAGCAACCAAGGCATCTTGTAGAGTTTTCTCGAGGGGCATGATTTATCGGTGGTCTCTGTGACAGCAGTCCATTCATATGTGGGACACATCCAAGAAAAAAATGCATGTAATGGTTTCTTCCCCAACAAACAGCACTACCGTCCTTTAACTGTCCCCTGCCCCGTTTTTTTAAAATCTGGAAATTTCTATGGCACCTCTCCAAGAAATCGACTTAAGGCATCTTACAAAACAAACTGTAATGGAAACATAAAACACCATAAAACACAGCATCCAATAACACAGCAGTACATCAAACAGCATAAAACTGGCTGAAAACAGATTATAAAAATGATGTTATAATTCAGTTCCTGAGTAAACAGAAATGTTTGGCCGGTAGCCTACTGGTATAAATGTCAGGCAGGAGAAGGACATCTACAGGCACTGTAAAATTGCTGCTTCTGTTCACTGCCTGCCTAACCTCTGAAGAGGCATAGAGAGCAGAGCTTGTGAGGAAGTTTGTACCTGGTGGGCTGGGCAGGATCCACTGTAAATTCTGGTTTTCTGCATTCCTTATAAGGAGGTATCTGCATTACAACAGTAACAATCATACTAGGCAAGGTATCATGGGTTGATCTTACGGAACAAGGGATCAAAGGGCAGTAGTCAATCAAGGTACTCTGCGCCCATATGGTTTTACTTTTCAACACCAGAGTACCTGGAAACATACAGGTAACCAGTGTAATTGTTTGAACACTGGCATAATATACTTACACCTGACAACAAACAGGCAGCAACCTCTTGGATCAACTATAGGGCCTTCCCCCACTTACCTTAAGCCCCGCGCTACTCTCCTCAAGTAGTGCGGGGTCCCGGGGCTCTCCCCACAACAGGGACAGCGACAGCGCAGCTGCCCCGACGCTGCCCCTCTCGCGCCCCCTCAGCGCACGGCATCCCTGGCGCTGTTGTAAACGGCGCCTTTTGATGACCCCGCGCAGAGCGGGGACGCCTGGGCACGCAGCATAGGGGGGATCCTTGAGAGTGGGGAAAGGCCTATAGTTTCTACTCAGTTCTACTTTTTAAAAAAAGATAGTGCTGGGAGGCTGCTGCTGTCCTCCATGAGAATTGCTCCTCAGTAGACACCCTCAGAGATCTGTAGTGTCTCCTGGCCTATTTGATAGCCCAGTCACTGGGTGAGGTCATCAATAAGCTACTGACACCCAGCTCCGCTTCTCCTTTTTATCAGAACCAGTCGTGGTAAGTTAGGTAACGCTGGGGATAATGGCCAAGTGACAGCAGCCCAGCGGTGTCTTTCACCAATTTGGGTGGGTCTGCTGGCTAAATCTCTTTGCCAGAGGCTGTACCCATATGGGGCCATCAACAAAAACTGAGTAAAAACTATAGTTCAGTGATGGCGAACCTTTTCGAGACCAAGTGCCCAAACTTCAACCCAAAATCCACTTATTTATCGCAAAGTGCCAACCCGGCAATTTAACCTGAATACTGAGGTTTTCGTTTAGAAAAAACGGTTGGCTCCGAGGCGTGCGTTACTCGGGAGTAAGCATGGTGGTAGAAGGTGGCTTTGCTTTGAAGCAACCATGCCACTGTTTGAGCGGGTAAATCACGACCCTAGGAGGGTTTACTCAGAAGCAAGCTCTATTGCCAGCAACCGAGTTTACTCCCAGGTAAAGGATCGTGCTTTAGTTCTTTGCATGAAAATCAGTGGGGTTTAACAGCGCTTAACAGGGTTACCAACACTGCTTCCCCAAAACTAGGTCTTAGGTTTATGGCTAATAATCGAGCCCAGCAGCCCAGGCCAGCCTAGATGTGTGTGGGCGGGGGGGGGGGCGATTTTCCACCCACATGATGAACTCTGTGTGTGCCCACAGAGAGGGCTCTGAGTGCCACCTCTGGCACCCGTGCCATAGGTTCGCCATCACTGCTATAGTTGATCCAAGATGCTGCTGCCTGTTTGTATTCAGGTGTAAGTATATTATGCCAGTGGTCAAACAATTACACTGGTTACCTGTATGTTTCCAGGTATGCTGGTGTTGATAAATAAAACCATGTGGGCACAGAGTACCTTGAGTGGCCTATATTGCCCTTTGACCCCTTAAGATCAACCTATGATACCATCTCAAGGGGATTCCATGACCCTTCTCAGTAGTTACCCCTACACTGTGGAATTCCTTGCCTTGGGAGGACTGTCTCCATTTACAGCCTTATTTCAAAGGGAGCTGAAGAATGTATTTCTCCACTGGGTATTTAAATTTGAATTGCCCAAGGACTGGATCTATCTCCTGTAGTTTATCTGGTTCTGATTTTATGATGCTGAGGTTTAGGTAAAGAGGGTCAAATTCCTTCAGGAAGTTTGGAAATAATGGGCAAATAGAAAGCCTGGTGTTTAGGAAACCACCAACTCTAAGAGAATACCAGTCTGGTTAACAAACAAGGTGAAGAAAGCTTTCTTGAAAACTGGAAGTTATGTCCAAATCGAAAGGAGCTTTGGCAAATGTAAGCTCATGAGAAAGCAGACAAAATAAGAACTTGAGGAGAATGTTGCTAGAAACGTTCGTACAGTAAGAATGTCTTTAAATACATTAGAAGCAGGGAACCAACCAGTGAGGTTTTGAGGTGCCTGAATAACAAATGGATAAAAGGATTGCTAAAGGAGGACAGGAATATTTGCAGAGAAATTGATCAAATTATTTTTGTTGGTCTTCATTGTGGAAAGTGTGGGCCACTTATGCACTTCAGAGCTGCTGTGTTTAGGAAATGAGTCAAATTGAGACGACAAAGTCCTAGCACTAGTGAGAGAACAGTAGCTAGGTAGACATTGTAGCATCATGTAATTTATGAGAAGACACCTGTCTGCATTTAGCCCAGAACTTTTGTACAAGCTGCACTTTGTGTGAGCATATTTCATAATGAGCTGCAGTATGGAATAAACTAAATTTTATGTGATTTTCAACCTTTTACTATAATATATGGCATTTTACATTGTATTTATAATTGTATTTATTATCATATTTAACTACATTTATGTTTTTATAGCTATTTATGTAATTTAAAAATGGGTTATATCATATTTATATAATTATTTATGTTTTACTGGAGCAACAGTGGCATAGTGGTTAAGAGCAGGTATACTCTAATCTGGAGGAACCGGTTTGATACCCTGCTCTGCCGCTTGAGCTGTGGAGGCTTATCTGGGGAATTCAGATTGCAAGTTGGGTGACCTTGGGCTAGTCACAGTTCTTCTGAGCTCTCTCAGCCCCCACCTACCTCACAGGGTGTTTATTGTGCAGGGGGAAGGGAAAGGAGTTTGTAAGCCCCTTTACAAGAGAAAAAGGAGGGATATAAATCCAACTCTTCTTCTTCAATGCTGTTTTATATAATATTATAGTGGCTAAGGCTTGACATGTTGAGTCTTTTCTGGGCAAGTCCAAAAAATCTATGCCCCACTGAAGCAGCTGCCCACAGTGAAATGGGGGTCATCCAGAAAATCCCGTCCACATTGTTACCCTGTGGTGACTGGCTTCTTTCCAGAAGACTGGCAGGCTGCACCAGTGGCAGTAATTTCTCAAGTGTGATCTCACCATGGTAACCCATGATCTGATCACATCCAGGTTAGATTCCACTGTGGTACACTCTACATAGGCTGCCTTTGAAAACAGTTCCAAAATTTTAATTGGTCCAAAATGCAGCAGTGAAGCAATTGGTGGATACGCAGATCTTATGACCCCTGTGCTGAAAGATCTGTGTTGTCTACACTTCTGTTTCTGGGCACAAATTGAAGTTCTGGCTCTTATCTTTAATGCCTCAAACAGCTCAGGACAAGGAAGCTTGAAAGGCTCCAGAAGGAAGTCCTGTCTCCCTAGCCTTTTGAAGTTATTTGAGAGGATCAACAAATGCGGACAAGCCTGGTAGACATTATATCCTTGGAATTCCATTTAAATAGCTTTTGACAAAGTCCCTCACTCCTGAGAAAGCTTAGCAGTCATGTGATAAGATTAATTTTCTCATGGTTTGGAAACTGGTTACATGAGAGAAAGAATCAGCAGGCAAAACTAGACAGTTTTCACAACTGAGAAAGTAAGTAGCGGGATTCTTCATGGATTGGTACTGGGAATACCCATACCATTTAATTTATTCTTAAATGATCTTGTACTTGCAATAAAGAGCAGTTGAGGGTGCCACTAAGTTATTCAAGATGATGAGAACTAAAGTAGAGTGTAAAGGTTCTCTCCAAACTGTGTAACATGGCAAATGGGATTCGATGTGTATAAACATAAAAGTTCTTCCCTTTCCCATAATACTAGAATTTATGAGCACTCAGCAACATTGTGGGGAAGCGGGGAATAGATTCAGAATGGACTAAGGGAAATACTTCTTTACTTGAAGAGTAACTAATTTGTGGCCTTCACTGTTCTGGGATATAGTGAAAGCCACTAGCATAGATAGTTTTAAAGGAGGATTAGATATATTCATGTCAGATAAGGATAAGATCATCAATAGGTGGGATGACTTAAAGGAATCTTTGTGTTCAGAAAACTCAGAATGCTGTTGTTGGGAAGAAACAACAGGGGAGGCTTTGGAGCCTCTCTTCCAGGCTTGTAAATGTTTGGGAGGAATCTAATTCAACACTGTGTGAGATATGTTGTGAGACCAAATGGGCCGTTGGTCTGATTCATCAAGGCTGCTCTTACATTCTTATGTCTGGTCCTGAATCCTCTTTTCTCCAATCTGGAGTCTTCCTGGGAGATGGGTTTCTTCTTTGGTTTTTGGGTATGAGCTAGAACACCCAAATGTGAATTTCAAACAAACCATCAAGGCAATCCGGTGGAAGACTTGACTTACCTGTGAACAATTGCTACAAGCATAGTACATTTGAATGTTGATCACATTCTTTCAAAGATCACAGCAACCTTAATTCTCCTGCTATGTTTTAATTTCCCAGAGATGGACAGTCCTGCCATTCATACCAGCCCTGTTCACATGGTTGTCTGTGCATAAGTTAACAAAGATCCAGATAAACACATGATGGTCTCTGCAGATTCATTGTGAACATGGTTTGCACCAGATGCACACCTTTAACTGCTGCCAGAAGAGAAGGAATTCAGAAAGGTATGTTTCACCCCTCACTTTATTCCAATGCCAAGGAAAGCATCCCCTACTCAGCTTGTGGGAGCTTTGATTCTAGAAAGCATGCACTCTTGTTGGTCTTGTTGGTCTATAAGGTACCACTGGATGCAAATCCAGCTCTTCTACTGCAGACCAACACAGCTACACTCAGAAACTATTCCCTACTTACTGGCTACCTGTCCAGCTGTGCTTAATGGTAGAGGAGGAAAGGAAGTCCAGAATCAGGATTCTTCCCACTTTACCAGCAGGGGGCGCTAAGATGCAATGATTGAGATTTCCTCCTTGAAGGCCTCTACCCCTGCATCAGTTTCTCATTCTAGGTAGGATTTATGTTTTTAAGGTTAATGAAAGCTCAGGTCAATACCCAGTGGTATTACCACTTTTTAAAAATTAGCTTTCCTTCAGTGACTTGCATACCTCATGCAAGAAGCAATCTAGATTTACTTTTCCATAAGTACACTCAGCTACAAAAGTCTACATAATAGGCTGTTCTTAAAGACAGAAGAGCAGGGTTTTTTTAAAAAAAAAGCTGGTAAAAAGTTGCTTTTTAAAAAACAGCATTTTAAAAAGTGCCAACCCTACAAAGACAATTGGAGACACGGGCAGAGAAGACCCAGATAGAGTTGCCCCCCCCCCTCTCTTTTTTTTAACAGAACCAGACGTTCTAGTTTCTGTATATCTAGCAGCTGCCAGGCATGCAGAAACCAAGGGGTGTTCCCAAGTAGGGAAATTAAATGTTGACAAAAGCTTCCTGGTTCAGTTCTTTAAAGGAAGGTGCTCTTCAAAGCAGAAGAGTGGGGTTCAGGGGATGGGTAGGAAAGAGGGAGGGTTTCTGAAGGCTTCAGTCCAGAGGGGCAATATGTGGAGTCATGGGGAAGGGCAGGGAATGGCTTCGCTTACACAGATGTATGTGGATGGCGGTGTGTTAATTATTCCCGCATTAAGTCAGTATTGGTTCCCAAGGCGCCGTCTCTGATTGATTGCAAATCCCTTTGATGAGCGGAGATCCGCTTGTGTGCACACACCTTGCCCTGCGCATGCGCTCCTTCCAAATGTGAGCTCCCTTTCAAAATGGATGAATCTTTGCCAGTTGCATTGCACATAAAAGGCACCATTAAAGAAATATTTCTAGGGAAAACTCATTTTGGAACCCACTTACGTCCAAATAATTTCCTTGACACATGCTGGCCCAGCCGAAGTCCACCGTGACCAAGTAATCATGGCCCAGTTCAGTCTCTCTGCTTTCACTGAGGTTTTTAGGTTGTAGACCTTTTGAAGTTCAAAGCAGCTTACTCCGAAATAATAAGTGTATGTAGGACTGCTGTTATAGTGACAAAGCGATGGATTCTCGTTCCATGGTGCGTGGGGGGGTGGGGAGAACTCTTGCCAAGGAGAATTGCAGGCAAGGGGGGTGTAATTAATTCCCCTGCAAATGTTCACCAATCATCTTTTTTACCCCCACCCAAATAGACTCCAGGACTGGAAGAGGCAGACATAAAAAGCCCAGGGAGAATGGGCAGTTGTTTGTCCTTTGCACAATGTACGTGCATGTCTTATGCATTTACCACCACAAGATGTAGAGATTCTCCCTATTTTTGATGGCCTTAAAAAAGGGGGATTAATCAAAAACATGGAGGACAGGTCCATCAATAGCTCTTTCAGTCACAGCAGCTATTCTGAGGTGACTTCATGTTCAGAAGCCATGTTCAGAACCTTAGGAGCTGGGGGCAATTATAGCTGATTAACCACCAGTGCTCTGGTGCGCAGTGAGACCAGAAGAGGCATCCCAGTGCTGGAGGGCCCGCAGTGGCTGCATGCCAGCCGAATTGCCCCTCCACCTAGGTAAATGCCCGGGTATGGCAAATCCACGGGTGCATCCCTTTGGATGGGGCTTATAAGCATACATCACTCTGACAGCGGGCACCATATATATAAATTGTACCTTTTTAGTATGTTGCTTGGCAGCCTATTTAATAACATGATCTTTGGGTCTCATACTAATTTAATTTTGGAAATGTTCTGCATCTCACTGTGAATCATTATCGAACATTTTCTTGTTTTCTTACATGACCACCAAATTGATCATTGTATTTTGGCATTTCCAACATTTACTATTATAATCTTTGTTAGCTTTTGCTACAACTTTTCATGCAATATACCACCAATAAAACATTTTGTACCAGTTTTCTCCTAGCATCTGACATTCCATATATTATTTCTTTTAATCTATAAATTTCCCCATTAATTTATGCTTACATTCTTTCCAAAATTTTGTGTCCATTTTATCATACAGTCTTTCACTTGCTCTCTTTCAGTATCATGTTGGAGTAACAGCCTATACATTTTTCCTAATACATGTTTCATTTCTCCTGCAACTAACTGTTCAAAATTAATTTTCTTTTTCAAATGTCCTCCTTTTGTTGTTAGCTGTCTTTTAAATTTTGAAAGGAGGAGGAGACTTTCTTGATAAACAAGACCAACAGTAGAGTCCTTGCCCAATGGACCTTTGAGAGCCAGCATCGTATAGTGGTTAAGAGCAGGTGCACTCTAATCTGGAGAACCGGGTTTGATTCCCTGCTCTGCCACTTGAACTGTGAAGGCTTATCTGGGGAACTAGATTAGCCTGTGCACTCCAACACATGCCAGCTGGGTGACCCTGGGCTAGTCACAGTTCTTTGGAGCTCTCTCAGCCCCACCCACCTCACAGGGTGTTTGTTGTGGGGGGGGAGAAGATTTTAAGCCCCTTTGAGTCTCCTTACAGGACAGAAAAGGGGGTATACATCCAAACTCTTCTTCTTCTTGCAGTCATCCAGCAAATTAGTGAGATCTGTCTGCTGCTGTGGCCTCACAGCCACCAGCTCAGCTTGTCTGTGCACATCTTCTCATTCCATACAGAAAAGCATAACCTTCAAATCTCCAAGCAATGTTCACCCTGCAAGTGCTAAGAGAGCAATGAGCAGGTGCGAGAGACATGCCTGACTCAGCACGGACACTCCTTCCCTGCCTCCCCCCACCTGCCCCATGAGGTTCTCTTCTTTGAATAATGAAGCATTGATTTCTCAAACAAAGGCGCAGAAATGAAATGGAAGGGCAGCTCGACAGACAGATGGTCCAGGGATAGGGGGAAAGAGGCGCCATCGGCAGCAGAGTCAGAAAGTGAACCTTGCTTTTCATCTGTGCTATAAACCAGTATCGATTTCTTTGCATAGGAAAAATGTGTTTCATAGTCAAAGCAGAAATGGGGCACAAAAGGCTCCTCCTGCAATTAGCTTTCTTTTTGTTCTGATCAGTGTAGCTATAATGAGGCACACAGTATTTTTTTTGGTTCATTTGATCTCTCTAAGATACCCTGGTCTTGTTTTATCCTCACAACAACCATGCAAGGTAGGCAGGGGGCAACTGACCAAGATCACCAGTGGGTTTTCTGGCTAAGCAGTGATTTAATTTCAGATGTACCCAGAGTTCCACTACTTGCAGAATCTGGTTTTTCAGACCTGGTGGAACAAGAACTTGGGTAGGGCAAGTAAAACATGGATTATCTGGGTTGCTCCTCTACAGAGATGTGGCAAATTGGCTAGGAAATGGGATTCTGCCACATCTGGGGCACACACTGATGTGGTTGGATGGAGATCTTGCCTGCCCTGTAAGAAGACTCTGATTCTTGATTTGGCATGTGTAAAGAGAGGCTGCAATGGCTCAGGGCACTTTCGCACGTGCAGAATAATGCACTTTCAATCCATTTTCAATGCACTTTGCAGCTGGATTTTACTGTGTAAAATAGCAAAATCCATGTGCAAACAATTGTGAAAGTGGATTGAAAGTGCATTATTCTGTATGGGCAAAAGTGCCTTCAGTGATGAAGGAAAAGCACTCAGCCCATGGTCTAAGGCATTCTTCCATGATTCTGGCAGACCCCACCCCACAACAGTGCCATGGCCAGCTTTGGTTGAAGGGGTAACACATTTCCAGGAGGAATGGGGAAATCTGGTTCACAGACATTTTGAGACCCCTCTCACCCGAAATACGAACATTTTAATTCTGTGATTGTATCACAGCTACAGAAGAGGTTTTACAATTCATAGATGTTGCCTTATAATGATCTGAATGCCTCCTTTATTTGTCTCTTAAGTTTTCCCATGGATAGGCCTGTGAGAATCCAGGGTGCATCAAAATGGGACAAGTCTGGAAGAATACACCTTTGGGGCACAAACTGCCCCTGCTTTTTTAAAGTCCTCCTTTGAAAAGAAGCTATCCCCCCCCCCAAAAAAAGAAGCTTCCCTGTGACACAAATTCAAATGCCCCCTCCCTTGAAATTCCTAGGTGATGTCAATCATTGTTGTAGGTGGAGGGCCCATCCTTACCTGTCTCCTGCCTCTCCACACAATATTAAACATCACCCCCATACGCACGCACACACATGCAGCCCCCCAGTTTCCTATAACAAGACTCATGTTGCAGCTGGCAGGGCCAATATTTGCTGATCAAGCTATTCTTGGAAACGGGGGGGGGGGGGCAGACCAGCGCCTTCCCTCGCCCCCCGCCCCCACTCGGGATTGCAATTGGTTGCGCGGCCGTAATTTGGGGGTTGCAGCTGCGCCTCGATTGGCGCTCGCTTTTTTATAAAGAGCGACAGAGACACCCCCACCCCCCGGCCGGCGGTCCAGGATCGGTTCCTCTGCGGCACTCGACGCCCTCCCCGCGCAACATGAGCTACAGCCGCGACCTGCGCCTGCCGGCCTCGCCCTACGGCAAGAGGGCCATGGGGGAGTCCTCGGGCGGCCGCAGCAGCCTCCTGTCCGGGGGCGCACGGGCGGGGGCGCCGTCGTCGCTGCTGGGGACAGCTCCCCGAGGCGGCCCGCGCTCGTCGTACTCGTGGTCGTACCGGAGGCTGCCGGCGCCGAGCAGCTCCCTGGACCACCTGGAGGTGCTGCTGTCGGGGGTGGCGGCGCCGTCGAGCGCGCTGAGCAACGAGCTGAAGATCGTGCGCACCAACGAGAAGGAGCAGCTGCAGGGCCTCAACGACCGCTTCGTCACCTACATCGAGAAGGTGCACCACCTGGAGCAGCACAACCGCCTGCTGGAGGCCGAGGTGGCGGCGCTGCGTCAGCGCCTGGCCGAGCCGTCGCGCCTACAGCAGCTCTACGAGCAGGAGATCCGTGAACTGCGCGCCAAGGTGGAGGAGCTGCGCCACGACGCCGACCAGGCGGCCCTGGACAGCCAGCAGCTCGCCCGCGCCCTCCAGCGCCTCCGCGACCAGGCGGCCCACGAGGCGCAGCGCCGGGAGGAGGCCGAGGTGGCCCTGCGCGAAGCCCGCAAGGAGGCCGACCGCGTCGCCCTCGCCCGCCTCGACCTGGAGAAGAAAGTCGAGGCGCTCCTCGACGAGATCGCCTTCCTCCGCCACGTGCACGACGAGGAGGTGGCCGAGCTGCAGGCCGAGATCCAGGAGGCGCAGGTGGGCAGGGAGGGGAGGGGGAACCCCGATCCGGATCCTGGGAAATGCCTGGGGACGGATACAGAGAGGTTTGGGGAAGTCGCCGTCGCAAGTGTGACAGATGGGCCGGCCGCCACCAGCCTCGACGGCCTGGGTCGGACCGATTCGTGGGACTGGCGGAAAGGGACCCTTGTACCTCCTGGAATTAGAGGCTGGGGATAGACGGCGTGAGAGTGCGATCCTGTTCAGAACAGCGCCTCTCCAGCTGTGTTGCAATGAATTAGTTTGGAGTGTGGTCAGTACGTAGCATCGCATTAATACCCTCGCCAGCTCGGAACACGAAGCTGGCCTCCTTACGGGTGCGGAGCCATCCTGGCGCCGTTTTATGTGCTTGGAACCAGGACACCTATTTTGTTGTACTTCTGAGTAAGAAACGCAGCCCCATCCTGCAGGGCGATTTCCAAAGGATGTGCAAGAGGGATTGTTTAGCAGTTGTGTAGCTTCTGCTGCCTTATAGGATTTGCCCCATGCCCCCCCCCCCCCCCCCGCTTCCTCGATTCTCTGATGGCAGATGCAGTGCATGACTCAAAGTGCTCCATAGACAGCATCCTTTTCTCCTTCAGGATATTCTTAAGAGGGGGACTGGGAAGGGCTGGATGAACAATCCAAGTAATAGTTGTTTGAATGCAAGAATATTCTTTGAGGGAATGCCGGTGGAAACCATCTTTTCCTTTAAAGGGCTAATAGTGGCTGTGTGCTACCTTGTGCAATTTGAAAGTATGCCCTGATAATCCATAGCACCCAGTTCTCGGACCGTACATTGGTGGCCGTTTGTGTGGCGCACAGTGATATCCTAAGCAGAGTTACACCATTCCAAGCCCATAGGCTTCATTGGACTGAGAACTGTACTGTTTAGGATGCCACTGTTCAGGCTTTTGAGGGGCTATCAGGCCCCTCCTCTATGCCACAGAGATTGAATGTGCATAATTGGCACACTGAATCTCCCACACTGGAACCATCTGAACATGCCTTTGGAGAACTTTCCTTTGAGAACTCAGGATTTATGGTAACAGTACATTATTTTTAATTCCATTGGCACCCTTTTTTATTTTTAATTCGATTGGCACCCTTTGTTTGGAGCTGAACAAAACCTGTGTTTCACATTCCTGCTTTTTCCTTATCAGAAATCTTAATTCATTAAATAAGGTTGTATTGTGGCACAAAATGAGGTTCTTTATGTGTAAAATAGTTTCAGGGTCAGTCTAGCAATACGGATAAACCAGGTCACCATCTGGGGTGCTGGAATTGGAGGGGCCTGCCTTGTTGTGAGAGGGAGAGAGATGGAGCCTGCACCTCCAGAGGAGGTACCCAGAGTCAATTCAGTGGATTGTTGGCTGATTGATGGAATGTCCTCTTGGGGATGTCAAGAAGGCACTTCTGGTCTCTTATCAGCTGCCCATGACACTGGATGCATCTATAAAGGACAGAAAGTGACAGATGTCAAATAAGTGACAAGAACAAAAAGGTCTCCTGATCAACTCCTGATCAATTAACGCACTTTGCATTTGATTAGACAGCCAAGAGATGAGGAATCACATTTTTAATGCCCTCTGGAGTCAGCCTTGAGTTGTTTCCAGCGGCCTTTGTTGTGAATTAATGCTGCTTTTATCGAGCAGCGCATCAGTGGCCTTGGAGAGGGACAGTCAAGGTCTCTATTGATGTGTGTGGAAATGCAGGCAAAGTCTTCTGGGAGTTTTGTTGGCTTTGTGCTGTTGGAAAGAGGCAGCGGGTGATGCCTGGAAGAAACTCGTTTCCCCCCCCTTCTTTGTCCAGAGCAGCTGCCCAGTGCCTTGGTAGCTGTGTGTGATGCGCCAGCCATGTGGCTTTGTGGCTCCTTTTGTTCTGCTGCTGTCAGCTCTCTCTCTGCTTTGCAGCTTTTCTGCTTGTGGCATCTCCTCGTGAGAGGAACTGGTACACTTGTGGTGGCAACTATCTTTTCCTTTAAAGGGCTAATAGTACTTGGGTGCTGCCTTGTGTGTGTGTGAGGGGGAGCAAACCCCATTCGGAAGCAGCAGACTTTTTGGATGTCACTGAGCTTTGAAAGATCTCCATCTCTTATAGCCAAAGAGAGGCGGGGGCAGCGGGGCTGCTAGCAAGGTCAAAATATAACTTGTCGTTGGGTGGAAACAGGAGCTGAGGTTTTGCTACCAGGTCTCCTTGCAATTCTGGAGGGCTGAGCTCTCACCTGCCATGCCCAGTGGGATTTTTCTCCCAGGCTGCCCTTAAGTTGGCAGAGCAAGGAAGGCTTCAGCCAGTCAACCATAGCAAGGTGTAAAGTAGGGAGTGATAGAAAAATCAGACATCCTCCTATTCTTTTTTTTTTTAGACATGAATGAAGGGAGCTGTGAATAAACCAATCTGGCTGTTCCTATTATATCTACTTTGATTCTTAGGGCGGAGCTACATGTTACTTTTCTTTAAGAGAGAGAGAGATGGGTCCTGATTTCCTGGACCCAGCTTTGATTTCCTGCAGCCTCACAACAGCTGCACAGAATGGCTTCTTTTAAGGACAGGAGATCCCAAATAGGCTAGGAATTCCACCACTGGGGAAAGAAGGGTTCCTGACCCCTCCCCCCCCTGTCATTTTCCCATGCAAAAACAGCCTGGGGGCGTTTTTTACCCTTTTTTCTGCTCTGTGTGGAGTATTCTGTGCACATGGAGCAGCAGAATCAGAGAAGTATCACCCACCCATTTGTGGCAGTTAGTTCCATCAGCTGATTTACCTATCATACATAAAGAAGTTTCCCCCCCCCCCCCGTTGTCTGTTTCAAACCCCTTTATGTTCAATCAGTTGACCACATTCCCAACAACAGCAGATGCTGAGAGTGTCACAGACAAAATGTCAGAGCAAATGAATGCCTTTCATAACATGTGATCCTCTTCATGGTGCTCCTCTCTAGGTCTCTGTGGAGGTAGATGTGAGCAAGCCAGACCTCACGGCGGCCTTGAAGGAGATCCGTACTCAATATGAAGTGCTCTCTGCCCGGAACCAGCAGTCCGCCGAGGAGTGGTACAAATCCAAGTTTGCCAATTTCACCGAGGAAGCTGCCCGCAGCAACAACAGCATCCGCCAGGCCAAGGAGGAGCTCTCGGAGTACCGCCGCCAGCTGCAAGCCCGGAACATTGAGATGGAGGCCCTGCGCAGTGCCAATGAGTCCTTGGAGAGGCAGCTGCAGGAGGCGGAGGAGAGGAACAGCCAAGATATCCACAACATGCAGGTGGGAGCTTCTTGCTGGCTGTGCCTTTCATTGAAAGGAAAAGGCAAGAGGCTAGTTCTCATGGTTGGAAGTGTGTGGGTGGAGTCTGTTGGAAATTCAGAAGCCAGGGTGTTGACTCCTCAGCAGGGTTATCAAAACCAGGATGAATTATACAGGACAGTAGTACGCACAGAAGAAATGGTAGAAAAGAAGGAGGAGGAGGAGGAGGAGTAGTTTAGATTTATATCCCCCCTTTCTCTCCTGTAAGGAGACTCAAAGGGGCTTACAATCTCCTTTCCCTTCCTCCCTCACAACAAACACCCTGTGAGGTAGGTGGGGCTGAGAGAGCTCAGAAGAACTGTGACTAGCCCAAGGTCACCCAGCTGGCATCTGTGGGAGTGCACAGGCTAATCTGAATTCCCCATTTAAGCCTCCACAGCTCAAGTGGCAGAGCAGGGAATCAAACCCGGTTCCTCCAGTTTAGAATGCACCTGTTCTTAACCACTACGCCAGACTAAACTGATGGTGCCTACAGGTCCATCCCATGGCCATGGCCATCCTTTTAGAAGCAGCACTTGTGGGTTTTTTAAAAAAATTGTTGTGAGGCATGCATTCCTCCTGAATGTACTGCTCAGAACTTTAGACTTTTCAGCAGACTTTTGGAGCCAGCATGGTGTAGTGGATAAGAACAGATGGATTCTAATCTGAAGAACCAGGTTAGATTCCCATCTCCTCCACCTGAGTGGCAGAGGCTTATCTGGTGAGCCAGATGTGTTTCCCTACTCCTACATTCCTGCTGGGTGACCTTGGGCTAGTCACAGAACTTTCTCAGCCCACCTACCTCACAAGGTATCTGTTGTGGGGAAAGGAAGGGAAAGGAGCTTGTAAGCCACCTTGAATCTCCTTATAGAAGAGACCAGTGGGATATATAAATCCAAACTCTTCTTTTTCTTCTTCAAAGCGTGGGGATTGGGCTATGTAGGTATCTCATTGAAATGCAGCTTGGAAAGGATGATGATCAATCTTGGCTGATTTGTAATGGTAACAAATAAAGATTGATTTATTTTAAATGGCCATAGAGAGAAGGGTTTGTTGGGAAACAGGGTTAAGCATCCTTTCCCCAGTGTTGCTTTTTGAGGTAGAACCCACAAATAGTTGAAGTGGTACATCCTGCTTCAAGCAAGACAGTACAGTTAAGAAATGTAAGGGGCCTTCTTTACTGTCTGCTGTCCTGATCAAATGGGCAGCCTCCCTCTCCAAGGCAGTATTTCGTTTAAAAAGACAGCATCAGAAGAGCTCCCATTCAATTGTGTGTTTTCAGGAGACTGTAAACCAGCTGGAAAACGCCTTGAGGACAACCAAGGGAGAGATGGCACGCCACCTCCGGGAGTACCAGGATCTACTGAATGTGAAGATGGCCCTGGATATTGAAATAGCAGCATATAGGTGAGATCTGCTAGGAAGCTGCCTCCTCTTGATCATGGTCCATGGTGGGAGAGCTGGGGTGGACAAACAGCCTTGTCACATATAAGTAACGAACTGCTTTGCATTGTTAAGAGTTGAGCACTGGGAAGACCAACCCAGGATATTGTGATGCCAGAAGCAGATGGTCTAAGATGGCATGCCTTCATCTTTGCTGCTTGGTGTGCACACATCCCACTGGGAAGATGCACAACAAGAAGAGCTCGGCTGAACTCTTTTTCATGACATGCAGGGAAGATGTTGGCATGGAAGAGCTAGCATGGGGCAGTGGGTAGAGTGCGGGTCTGGTACCAGGGAAATCCAGGTCCCGCCACAAAGTACACTTGGGATTCTTGGACCAGTCACTCTGTTAGTCCCACCTGTTGTGAGGGACAGAGGACCCTAGGCCCTGTACTCTCCTTGGTGAACAGACTGGGTAGAAATCAGCTCAGTGCTGACCTTTTGTATGGGCAGGGGACCACAGAAAGGAGATTCCCCCACACCTGGTGCCCCAGGGCAATACAGTCCAGGAAAAAACTTCACTGCCTATAATGGAGGCAGCACTTAGGCACATTCTTGACAATGGAAATTGATGTACAATCACACGAGGGAGGAACGTGGTTTCAGCCAAACAGCTACACACTGATGGCAAGAGGCATTTGCAGGCTATATTAGTGCTTTAAGGAAATATCCTTGTTTCCTTCCAGCCAACTGCTTTTATCTCATCAAGCCCAAATGGTAGCAGCAATAGCCAAGGAATGGTCATACCCGTCTTTCCCAAACGCTATCTGTCTTCTGCAAATGGCTTTTGCCATGACAGATTTCCAGACTTGTGAATCAACTGTGATTATTTTTCAATCAGCAAAAGATGACCTTGGCTTGTTTCCTGAGATGCCAACAGTGGCCACTGGGAAGCCTGCTGGGGTCTTTGGAGCCACCTTGGATGAGGCTTTTGTTTATTTTCTCTGTAGAAAACTGCTGGAAGGAGAAGAGACCCGGCTCAGCACAGTCAGCAGCAGCAGCAACACCACATTCGCCCTCAGCTATCCTTTCTCTTCGAGTCCCTTGTCCAATTTCAAAGGCTTCTCGACCAGCAGGGTGACTATCAAGAAGGAGAAGAAGGGGGATGGCTTGGAGGATACCAAGTTCCCAGCGGATCCAAAGACTGCAGAGGAGGAGGAGTCTGGAAATGAGAAGGTGGACAAAGTGACACCCACAAACTAGATTGGCTGAAAGCATCTTCAGAAATCCTCGCAAGGGAGAAGAATGGTACCCTTTTCATAGGCTACTTCTCACAGTTGGTTTTTCAGACATGGGAAGGCTCAGGTAATGTTTGCGTAAACATCAGAATTCATCAGAATTGCGCAATCATCAGAAATCACTGGACACAGTGTGTAACAGACTTCTCTCTGTGACACACCTCTGAAGATGCCAGCCACAGATGCAGGTGAAATGTTAGGAACAAGATCTAACAGACCATGGCCACATAGCTTGGAAAACCCACCACCACCAGTTGAATCCGGCTGTGAAAGCCTTCGACAATACATCAGAATTCTTGGTGCATATACAAGGCTGTCCGACAGACCCGCTCCACTCGGGCAACCCAGTTTCCAGCTGTATCAGGCATCTGGTTCATGTTGTGCTCAGGGATGCAGGGTTCCAGGGCAGCTGTACAAAATATATAGATGACTGGGCCTCTTAGCTCTGGAAGTTTCCCCAGGTCTGAAACACTTGACGTGAACTGTAGCTGTTGAAGAGGAAGCCTGTATGAGGGATCCAGCTCTGGGGTTGTGTCCAAGAGATCTCCTCTTCGCCTCTCTTTCTCTTCAAACTGTTTGTCTTGAGAGATTGTAAACTTTAGAGTTCTCAGTCAGTGTCCTTTGGGAGCTGGGCCTCAAACTCTCTCAGTGTGAAGAATGTAATACTTCACAACTCCCCTTCCCCTTCATTAAAATACCCATTTAACTTCAAGCCGAAATTGAATGTGAAAAAAGTCGCAAGAGGCTTCTTCACCAAGAATCCTCACCTTTTATTTATCTATTTACTTCTTTTATGGTCTGACTTCCTTGTAGAGAGTCCAGGCATACTGTTTCTTCAAACCCTGTGATCTCCAACCAGGGCTGGAATGACACAAATTATGTCCTGTTGTTTGTTCTAATCAACAAACTTTTAAGTGGATCTACTGGTGTTAGAACATCCACTTCAAGGATAAGAACTGACCATACTGATGTTCCCCTTTCATCTGAAGGCCTAAATATCTATATCCGTGCACTGATACATGTAGGGACAAGTGATGTTTTTTGTAGTTCCTTGTTTTATTTATTTTTTTAATGGGAGGAATGGCTTCTGTAGTACATTCAGCGGGAAGTAAAATACTCAGAAGGAGGACTGAACAATAAGGTGTTGATCAGCTATAGAACTTCCATGTTGCCGTCAGTGTCTTAATTCCCTTTACTTTGTTCAATCTCAAAGCTAAACTGCACATTTGGAGTAAGCCTAAACTGAGGTTATTTATTTATTTATTATCAAACTTATATTCTGCTCTGCCCCATAGGGCTTAGAGCAGGGGTAGGGAACCTGCGGCTCTCCAGATGTTCAGGAACTACAATTCCCATCAGCCTCTGTCAGCATGGCCAATTGGCCATGCTGGTAGGGGCTGATGGGAATTGTAGTTCCTGAACATCTGGAGAGCCGCAGGTTCCCTACCCCTGGCTTAGAGCAACTTACATTCAAGATTAAAACAAAATACATCAATAAAATACAGATTAAAATACATGCAGTACCATAAAAGACATTAATAAAGTAGAATACATTAAAATAAAATACATTACATGCCTTAAAATTAAAAAATGCATTAAAATGGGTCTTCTTAGAATTTAATTTAGCGGGGCTTACTTCCAGGAAAGTGAATTTAGGACTGCAACCACAGTTACTCAGCCATGTGTCACAATTGCCGTTTCAATCCTGCCATTTCCCAACACCAAATCGATTCTCTGCAAGAGCTACAGTATTAATTCAAATGCAAGGATAATTTTTTTCCAAGTACACCAAAAAAGAGGGGGTTGTTTTACATTTGTATCCAAGTTACAGCTATGTATATAATATTTTTTTGTTGTGTGTACACCATTGCAGTCATTCGTGTCTGGATTGGCTTATACAGACAGGAAAATCCAGTTGCAGATGTTTGCTGTAGCACACTGATTGTCAAATATCCATAGATGTCTGAGTGGAGCCCTAGAGTAGAAAACATGTGTTGCGTGATTAGGAAGATTTACAGACCAATCCAGGGGCGGGGGGAACACGAATCTCCCTCTGGAGACAGTCCAGGTCTATGTTGGCAGATTTGCCCGTCTCGAGGCACTTACCCCAGTGAAGGGGCAAATCTTCCAGCTCCCAGCCTCTGTGGCACCCAGCTCCATGTTGCACTCCCAAGTTGCATCAGCATGGTGGGGGTGTTCCTGAGGGTGGAGCCGATCTTAGTCAGTTTCCACTGCCCATTCAGCCCCCTTGCACTGGAAGAGCCAGCCTTGGACATATGCCACGTTTCCCATGATGTATGTCCCATTTCCCCTACAAGGGATTCTGGTGGGCCTTTTAGTTTGTTTGCTCTTGGGGCTTCCTACGCTGCAGGGGGAATCCCTTTGGAGGGGGCAGAGTGGTGGTTCTGCCCCTGCCCAACTGGGCTGTTAGCTGGATATTTTGAATGTAGTCAACAATGACTGATCCTTAAGGGACGGCAGGGCCTTTAAGATAGGTTGAGGCATTTGGATATTGGAGATTGGTTCAGCCATTTTGAAATTTTGTTGGCAAAGTTTTTCCTCACTTAATTTTTTTTTAGCAAAACTTTAGAGTAATCCAAATGTGAAGTATACCAGGAGCATGTGCTAGTTTGTACTGTTTTTTAAAAAATTGAATGTGATCAGAATGTCTACTCTGTGGTTTTTGAATTTTTTCTTCAATCTCCCTCTCCCCAACATATCACACAGTGGTTCTGAAAATTACCTCAGTTCCACAAACTGTGCATCCCGTGGCACAGGGGAGGCCAGCCCAAAACATCCTTGAGAGAAGATCACTTATTGTGTAGGTTCTTGGATCTCGGCCTTTTGAGGCTCAAGTAACTCTGCAGGATATTGGGAAACAGTTGTGCTAATTTCAGAGTCTTAGGAGGGATCAAGTACGTATTTATACAAATAAATAAAAATAAATGTATGTCTCACTGCTCTGAACCCTGGATAGAAAAGGGGAGCTAAATACTTCTCCATAGGCCTCCGTTTTCCTCTCCAGCCTTGCTGCTGTCAACATTTGTGTTTTGATCTCTGGCTCACTTCCAGTAAACCTCTTTCACTTTGGAGGTAGACATCGATATAAATGGACATGAATCCCATCCTATCTAATTGGGTACTAGTAGAAGTGCCAGCTGCCAAGAACTGGGAAGATTAGAAAAAATGAGGGTGATCCAATCAGAACTAAGGTCTGAGGTCTCCCAAGATGCAGACTGGCAATGCTTTGAGAGTCTCTGGGGGTATACAAAAGCCGAACATTCATCCCAAGGTTAAATATGGAATCCTTTCCCACAGTAGTTTGACATCCAACAATACAGTGAATTAGCAGAATCTTCGCAGTCAATTTTGACTGAAAAAGACCAGACTGTGTTTCTGAACCGTTCCCATTCATTTCTGTGGGGCTTGCACAGGAGGCTAGCGGCTGCTAGCAAATTTGGTCCTGCCACCTTTGAATGTTTCTGAAATCTGGTGCTATTAGAAAATGTTCTGCATGTTCAAATATAGGGAGCGTGTGAGTGTTTGTGTGTATGTATATACCCACACAGATGCATAATAGAATACAAACTGAATGGTCGTGTTTCAAGTGGTATTGTTTAATAATTGGTGTGGTTTGTGCATGATGCTCCATTCCAAATGACTTATTGTGATGTCTTTTTATTGTTTTTTAATATATTTAGATTTATTTGCAAGGCCAATAAAATGGAAAAGAAAAAAAACCCAACCAACAGGCTTGTGTTGTTTTCTGGGTAATGCTGGGTATTTCATCTCAGAGGACCTCACCTGAAGAAGCTAGAAGGAAACTGGAAAGATTTTCATAAGACTCCAATTTGGGGGTGGGCAGATGGGGATTTTCCAGTCTTGCTAGGTTGACACCTGATTATTCAGAAAGCAAATTTAAAGGAAATACGATGGCTCCTTCTTTGGAGAAACACTGGAAGTACAGGGTATATTCTGAGCTTTTCTCCTGACAGCATAAACAGCTGGTACATCACCCACCTAGCCATAATTCCTGCGCAAGCACACGATAGAACATTTTCTGACCAAAAAGAAAAACTATGCGGGGGGGGGGGGGGGCACCAATATTTATCTCCACTTTTCTGATGTAACCATATAGCCTGCTCTATGTCTATCTTGAATGGTATACCCCATGATTGATATGTACAAGGAGTCTGTTTCTTGCATTCTTCTGTTTCTCCTTTGATGCCTTATTGCTTGATAACAAATGTAAATAACTAGCCAAGACCCTGAAAGACATCTTGGCAGGAGGGAGGATTCACAGGTGGTATAACTTTTTCCCTTCCCTGTACTTGAGATACCTAGGCTCCTAAACAATCCTTTTCACACTTTTGCTGGGAAAATGGGAGGGACTGAATCTGGGATAAAATGGCCTATTTAAAATCATAAAATCCAAACGATAAACCTCAAATGATTTCATAAATCCAAACGATAAATCTCAGGGAGCAGCAGTGTAGTGGTTAAGAGCACTTGTCCTCTAATCAGGAGGAACTGGGTTTGATTTCCTGCTCTGCTGCCTGAGCTGTGGAGGCTTATCTGGGGAATTCACAGTTCTTCAGAGCTCTCTCAGTCCCTTACCTCACAGGGTATTTGTTGTGAGGGGGGAAGGGAAAGGAGTTTGTAAGACCCTTTGAGTCTCCTTACAGGGGAGAAAGGGGGGGGGATATAAATCCAACTCTTCTTCGTCATCATCTCACATCAGACAGCGCTGAAACAGTTTGCAACCCCAAGGTTTAAGGGTAAAAAGAAATTGAGGGGGCGGGGAGAGAAGCGGCACGAGGGAGGAGAGCCAGCGACATTTTGGGGAAGGGAAGATGCCCCCATTATCATAGCCGTGCATTATCTCCGGCATTATCGCCTGCCCGCCCCCCACCTCGCCAGCCTCTCCTGGCAGTTGGATCCACCCCACATCCCTGGGGCAGATTCTTCTGCTTCCTGGGGACCCCACCACAAAGAGGGGGGCTGGCAATGGAGACCCCCTTTCTGCCTCCGGGGAGTCTGTTCTTCCTGCTTGTGGGGGGCATCCCCAATCGCCAAATGTAACTCAAGGCTTCTGCCCCTTCCCCAAATGCTACTGGCCTCCTCCAGCCATCCCTTTCCTTCCCTCCCCAAAGCCCCTTTTGCAAAGCGAGGGGGAGGGCTTTGGAGGACGTGTCTCCGCACCAAGGAAATGAACTCCTAGAGAGGCCTGCAAGGAAGGGGGCGGGGAGGCCACTTCCTTCCTTCTGGGGGCGGGGGAGCTTTGTTGCTTCCACTCTTGTAGCCCATCAGAAGCTTCTTCCCAGTGAGTCAAAGGGGTTGGGGACCTACGGATGCAAAGCTGGGAAATGTGGGGTGGGTAGAAGGGGGATCAGGGGCCCCGATCCGGGAAAGCTGCCCCACATCACAGCCTGGGGAGGGGGCTGCTCCCTCTGGCGCCCCTCTTTCACTCGTCCACTCTGCACAAGGTTGGGGGGGAGGGCGGAGATGAAGCCCCTTCCCTGCATTGCGGAGGCCTGGCGAGTGATGTAGCTTTGCAGGGTGCGGGGCAGGGAGAAAGCAACAGTCTGGACGAGTATGATTGATCAAGGCTGAGGAGGGGCTGCTGATTTGGGGAGAGAGCAGCAGTGACATTGTGGTTAAGAGCAGTGGTGCATTCTAATCTGGAGGAACTGGGTTTGATTCCCTCCCCCCTCTGCCGCTTGAGCTGTGGAGGCTTATCTGGGGAATTCAGATTAGCCAGCTGGGTTACCTTGGGCTAGTCACAGTTCTTCTGAGCTCTCTCAGCCCCACTTACCTCACAGGGTGTATGTTGGGCGGGGGGTAGAAAGGAGATTGTCAGCCCCTTTGAATCTCCTTACAGGAGAGAAAGGGGGGGGGGGGATAAATCCAAATTCTTCTCCTTGTACCTCCTCTGCTTCTTGGCAGTCTGGCTCCAGCTGGCCTTTCCTTGCATCCACATCAGAATACAAAAATGCAGCTGTCTGCTTTTGGGGAAATCAATGAGGGAGAGCCCCCCCCCTTCCAATCCCCCTCTCATTCTCCCTATTGAATTATTGGCTGTCTGCATTGTGGGCTGCTTTTCTACTATGCTGCTTGTGTACAAAGTGGGGAGTCACCGCAGGCTTCTTGAGACGATGTACCAGAGTTGCAGGATCTTTTCAGGGTCAGCAGTGCTGGGTGCTGGATGGAAGAACAGAGGGAAGGCCCCCATCAGGCATGCCTAGCAGACAGTCTCAGACTGGATTCATTCAAGCAAAGACAGGGGCACAGTCAGAGATGGGATTCAGCAGGTTCACACCACTTCGGCAGAAGCGGTTGTTAAAATGGTGCTTGTAAGCAACTAGTTGCTAAATTATTTGAATCCCACCACTGGAATCGGTTGTTAAATTATTTGAATCCCACCACTGGGCACAGTCTTTTCTCTTGCAGTACTAGTATTCTATGAGCGGGGAGTTTTCTATTATGCAGAGAAACATTGATAACCACACCTGCCCATCTCTCCCCAGCACCCTTGGCAGAGGCAGACATGACAGAAGGTCAGGTTGTCCTTCCTGCACTGGGGGTTTGAGTGAGAGGAGCCATTCTTTTTGCCAGGCAAGAGAATTACAAACCCCCAGGCAACCCAACAGGAGCAAGGGTTCAGTTACAGGAGCTCTATGTTCAGGTCCCTCTAATGATTTTATGTGATCTCCCATCTCCCACATGCAGGGTTGCCAACATCCAAGTAAGACCTGGAAATCCGCTGGGTTTGTTGCCCCCCTCCCAACTTCCATTCATCCCAGCAAACAGACATACCAGTATTTCAAAAAGCTTGGTATGTAGTACCGTGAAATATTACATACCACGCTTTTGTTCTTATCCACCACGTGTCATCATTGTCTTTTGTTTTCCTTCTGACATATTGATATCTGCCTCCCACCCGCTCCCCAAAGAAAGAAGTCTGTCTTTATACCCAAGTGAGTAAAGGAATCTTTTCACAGTCAGAAGTGATCCAATAGAAGAAGATGGAAGAGCAGAACCCAGGAGCATCTGGATTTGGCAAGAGAGCAAGGAAAGACCCTTATCTCATCCAAGCTAGGAGTAGTGTTGAATTCTGGGAGAGAGCTGTGCCAGAAATCTGGGATCAGGAGCCCCTGAATTCAGAAGTACTTTGCCGACGCTTCCGGCAGTTCTGCTATCATGATGCCGATGGGCCCCGAGAGGTTTGCAGCTGGCTCCATGGACTTTGCAACCGCTGGATGAAGCCAGAGAGGCACTCCAAGAAGCAGATCCTGGACTTAGTGATCCTGGAGCAGTTCCTGACTGTCCTGCCCCATGAAATGCAGTGCTGGGTCAGAGGATGTGGGCCGGAGACCAGTTCTCAAGCAGTGGCCCTGGCCGAGGGTTTCCTCCTGAGTCAGGCAGAGGAGAAGAGGCAGGCAGAACAGGTGAGGGCTTGTCTTTTCAGGTATGTCCAATTCAGTCTATAATATTTGAACTTCTCCTAAGGCTTCCCTGCCTAACATTTGTCCAAGTTTTAATAATCTGAATGGGAGATTTAAAAAGGTGTGTCAGCAGCCCCTTCTTTTGGGGAATGTCTTATTCCTCCAGATAGTTTATCAGTGTTGAAAGAAAACCCTACCAGGTCTACTTACACAAAGGTACAGAGTCTGGGAGTGGGGCAGGATCTGTTCCTTGGTGTAGTAGTTAAGAGCAGTAGACTCTAATCTGGAAAACTGGGTTTAATTCTGCATTCCTCCAAATGAGCGGTGGACTTCAGTCTGGTGAACCAGGTTGGTTTGCCTGCTCCTCCATATGAAGCTGTGATAGTCACAGTTCTCTCCAAATTCCTTTGGTTAGTCACAGTTCTCCCCAAATTCTCTGAGCCTCACCTACCTCACAAAGTATCTGTTGTGGGGAGAAGAAGGGACGGAGTTTGTAAGCCACTTTGACACTCTTTAAGGTCGAGAAAAGCAGGGTAGGAATCAAAACTCTTCACCTTCTACTCCTTCTCTTACTTGTTGCCATTGCTGCTTTTTCAGAGGTTGGGTCTATCTGTGAAGATGGAAGCTAAGTTGGAAAGAGCTGTGTTGGAGGAATGGCAGCTGGGCCAGGCCCAGGAATGTGCCCACGATGCCCTCTCACATGGTAAGGACTCATTCTGACTGGCTGAGATTGGGGCACCCAGTTAATTCAATGGGTAGAGAATTCTGATCAGGAAAAAAAGTGAAACACTTCTTCATCCAAATTATGGTGCTCAATGTTCAATACTTGGGATGCCCATACAAGTGGATTAGAAAATTCATGAAGGCAGCTCCTCACATTGATTACAATATTCATATCCCTCCTTAGTGGTGTAGTGGTTAAGGGCAGGTATACTCTAATCTGGAGGGACTGGATTTGATTCCCCGCTCTGCCACTTGAGCTGTGGAGGCTTATCTGGGGAATTCAAATTCACCTGTATACTCCCAACACACGCCAGCTGGGTGACTTTGGGCTAGTCCAGGGGTAGGGAACCTGCGGCTCTCCAGATGTTCAGGAACTACAATTCCCATCAGCCTCTGTCAGCATGACCAATTGGCCATGCTGGTAGGGGCTGATGGGAATTGTAGTTCCTGAACATCTGGAGAGCCGCAGGTTCCCTACCCCTGGGCTAGTCAGTTCTTCGGAGCTCTCTCAGCCCCACCTACTTCACAGGGTCTTTGTTGTGAGGGGGGAAGGGAAAGGAGTTTGTAAACTCTACAGGAGAGAAAGGGGGGATATAAATCCAACTCTTCTTAGAGAGACTCAGCCGAGTTCTTCAGTCCTGTGAATAAACAAAGGCTGCATGTTCTGGTCAGCACATCTCTGAGAAGAGTGAGCAAATGTGTTTTCTGCTCATGCTTATTGGGCCATTTGACTAGGCACTGTAGGAAATAGAGCACTGGATGAGGGATGCTAGACTGGGGGTGGACGGGGCTTGAGGTGGGTGTGATGCCATGTTGATGTTACCTGGGGCCAAAAACCCAGATGTGACATCAGTGGATCAGCATATGGACACCTACTGAGATTACTCTCTATTGCTGCTTGTACTGGGTTTTTTTAAAAAAAAACCTGACTTGATAGTGACGTGCCAGATGATTTCATTTCTGCCTCCATTTTTTTCTTCCGCCAACCTGGATTCAAGGGCCCAGCCAGTGTCAGTGGCATATATAATCCCCCAATGCTCATGGGTACCTTGTGTTTCTCTTCCGCCTCTCCCACTACTTACTAGAAAGGCTGGGTCTCCTTGCTTAGTGTACATAGGGCAAGGTTTCACAGCCCTGGGAACTGGGATGCAGGAAGCATGATTCACACAAGCAAATAGAATAGGAAGTGGAGGCTAATACTCTTTCTTCCCTTTCCCCGCCCTTGCAGGCAGTGAAGAAGCAGTGTTGATCTGTTCTGTTTCCGGAGGTGTGAAAACAGCTGCTGCCCCTCTAGTCCAGGTATGGGAGATGAACAAAGGACAGCCGGGGTCCCCTCTCCTTTATCAAGGGGACTTTTATCCTGCAGTTGGTGCTATGGGCCCAGGCCAGAGGCTCTGAACACCACTTTTTTTACACCCTTAACCCTCCCCAAATGTCCCCTTCTAGCACACCATCTCTTCCCGGCATGACCTCTGAAGACTGAATCTGCCTTTTCTTTCAGTCTCTGGTTTCTTTTGAGGAGGTGGCCATGTCGTTCACAGAGGAAGAGTGGGCACTGCTAGATCCAGACCAAAGAGCTCTTTACGAAGACGTCATGCTGGAGAACTATGGGAGCGTGGCTTCTCTGGGTAAGGAACTTTCACAGGGGTCGAAATCATACATTTCTGCCTTTGGGATTATGCAAATCAAATCAAAATCTTGAACAGTAATATGTTGCATTGAGGCCTGTTCCACTATTTCCTCCCTTATCTGCTGACTCCAATGTTTGTCCATGTCAGTTGAGTCCAGTGTTGTGGCCATCACCCAAACCACAGAGAGGTGTTCCAGCCTGAGGCCAATACAGGACTGAGAGGCCCTTAGGAAGATTCTGGAAGGAGCCACATCCTAATTTCTCAGTTGCCAAACCTTAGAACACACACTCCAGATGGGATTACTGTGATCTGAAGAGCCAGAATGGTGTAATATGTGAAAGGGATGGACTGTGACCTGGAGAGAAGGGTTTGATCCCTTCCCCCCCCCCCCTCCTCATCAGCAGTGGACTCTCATCTGGTGAACTGGATTGGTTTCCCCGCTCCTACACCTAGAGTTTACTGGGTGACCTTGAACCAGTCACAATTTGCTCAGAACTCTCTCAACCCCACCTTCCTCACAAAATACCTGCTGTGGAGAAGGGACAGTGACTGCAAGCTGTTTTGATACTCCTTAAAGGAAGATAAAAAGTGGGATACAGAGACCAACTCTTCTTCTTACCCTTGTTGGGGTTGTGGCCTTTGATCTTGACCAGGTTTCCATTCCTCCTGGGGGGAAAAATGGTCTTCCTTGGATTTCTTTCCTTGCTTATGTTAGAACCATCACTTTCTCTCTTTGTGTGCCAAAGGAGACAGGAATGTAATAGAGACTTTGGTGGAGACAGACAAAAGCCTCCCATCCGAAGAGAGGCTGGAGAGTTTCTCAAGAGGATTTCAACAGAGTGTTTCCTTCCCAGATGAGTGGGCTACAAGTGAGGATCCTTCATGGTTATGTGAAGGAAATGATCATGGACTAACCCTGGAGGATTTCTGCTTCGCTTCTTCGCAAGTCTTAATTTGGCAGAATCAGAAAGCCGGCTGGACAAAGAGGGAGGATGTCCCTCTGGGGCCTGAAATCTGGGATGCTCTGAAGCTGCGTCTGTGGAGCTAAGCTTAGCTGTGGCTCTGCAGAGACTGCTGTATCCTTCAATATGGGATATTCCAGGGAAAGGTGGAGGCTTACCAAGCTGGAACAGGCCAACGGCCCTTTCCTATAGCAGTCACCTAAATGCCTTTAGGGCTTACCTGCCTTCCCCACAACTGGCAGCTGTACCACAAACCACGGGGGTCTGGACTTGAAGTGTTGGGTTTACTCAGTGAAATACCGGCTTCCCTTTCCCTCAAGCAAATGCTGGAAATCAGCTCTTCATGCTTATCTTCACAACTAGAATGGACCTCTCTGTATAGTTGCAGGACTGGAGGTCATGGTAACTTCTTATGGAGAGCCAGTGTGGTATAGTGGTTAAGAGCAGTGGAGTGCAGTCTGGAGAGAGGGGTTCAAGTCCTTGCTCCTCCACCTTAAGCTTGCTGGGTGACCTTGGACTAGTCACAGTTGTCTCAGAACTCTCTCAGTTCCACCTACCTCACAAAGTGCCTGTTGTGGGGAGGGAAAGGAATGTGATTTATAAGCTACTTTCAGGCTCTTTAGGGTTGAGAAAAGTGGGACATAAAAGACTTCTCCTCTTGCCCCCAGAAACACCCTCACTATTTTCCTTATTTAAGCTTCAGTTATACCCTTAGAATGAGCTTAATTGTTTTGGACAGTATTCTGTGGGAGGGAACCTTAGTTAGACCCTGTCCCTTTTAGAAGCCCTCTATAGGCAAAAGCACTATAGTATTTATTTATTTTATTTATTTATTTATCAGTCTTATATACCGCCCAATCCCCGAAGGGCTCTGGGCGGTTAACAACATAAAATTTCAGATACATATAGACTGTAAATAATTTAAATTAGATTTAAAATGCAGCAAATAATAAACAATAAACAATAAACAATGCCCGCAATTCCTATTAGGCTCCTCTGGGAGAGAAAGCATGAGTCCACATAGATAGTAATAGGCTTAAACATAGGAGGGTGAAGAGGGGGCACACAGTCAACGGCTGGACGCTCCCAAGGCCCGGTGGAACAACTCCGTCTTTTGAGCCCTGCTTGGAGGAACTCACCAAGGTCCCATAGAGGTGTCCCGAGACAGCTTCAGAGGAAAAGTGTTCCACCAGGCAGGAGACCAGGAGCTGTAAAAGTCCTGGCCCGAGTGGAAAACAGCCGCATCATTGAGGGGCCAGGGACTACCAGCAAATTGGCCTCTGGCGCCGAGGGCACAAAGCCTAGAAGGGACATATGGGGTATCACGGTCCCGGAGTGTATGAGGAGTCCCAGGCCGCGTAGGAGCCTTAAAGAAAGGTGAAAGCACCCATACCTTGAAGACAATCCGGAGGTCCAGCGGAGACCCGAGGTACAAGCTGACACCGGTATTGAGGTCGAATATGAATTACGGAAAAGCGCCTCCCGTGAGCAACCATGACGCTACGTGTTCTGGACCAGTTGTAACTTCCGGATCAACCTCAAGGGTAGGCCCGCGTAGAGCGAGTTACAATAGTCCAACCTGGAGGTGACCGTTGCATGGATCACCGTGGCCAGGTCTGCGTATTATTAGTTAGCAGTACCTCTTTTCAGTTTGTTTTAGTTTCAGGTGTCTGGAAAAGGCTGGAGATAGCAATATCTCAGAAGTTTAAGGTGTTAGAGATCCGTAGAACTCAGAGTAAGCAAGTTTCAACAGGTTTGCAGGAAACAGAGTCCAACTAGAGGACACCGGGAGATCTCAGAAGTGGCACAAGCAGCACAGACTTTCTTGGAAGCAAGCTAGGAAGAACTGGGTGTCTGAAAGCTTTCCAGATAATCTCCAGTCATTTCCAGCATTGCAAGTATTTTTTTATTAGACAGACTTCACGGGAGGAGTCAGAGTCCTAAACTTTCAATATTATTAAACTGTTTTGTTTTTTTTAACTGTTGCTCATTTGTCTGTGGGTCGTACACTCTGTTCTGGCCAAGTGCGAGGCACCTGATTTTAGTTTGCTTGGGGAACACCTTTTCTTTAATCATAAATAGCAGAGGCTCACAAGAGCTGCATGACAAGTCAAATGTGAATAGTACCGTGTTTCCCCGAAAATAAGACAGGGTCTTATATTAATTTTTGCACCGAAAGGTTCATTAGGGCTTATTTTCAGAGAAGGGCTTATTTTAGGGGAAATACGGTACCTTTACAATTGCTTCCCTGTGATGCAAGCGGCATCCTCATTGGCAGAGAGCACCCTGCTGGATCATACCATCCTGAACTGTAACTACCGGTAGGGCTTATTTTTAGAGTTGGGCTTATATTTTAAGCCTTCTCCAAAAATCCTGAAAAATCATGATAGGGCTTATTTTCAGGGTAGGGCTTATTTTCGGGGAAACACGGTAGGGGAATAATGGTTTGCCATTTCCTCCCCTTAAAGTGCAAAGGATAGACAGAATATAAAGCCTGCTTACCTGGAGGACCTGACCGGGAATAAAGTGGGACTGGAGCTCAGTTGGGGGGGGGGGGGGGGGATATCTGAGAAAGAAAAGACAGTGTGAAATAAGTTTTCAGTTTCTCTCATAAAATCAATGTTAGCAAGTAAAGATTTCAAAAAGGCATTACAACCAGCCCTATACAAGAAGTTTGTGCCAGAGTAACTGCTTACTCATGAGGAGTCCACTACATTATTTTCCTCACTGCCTGAAGTGCAGAAAGCCCTACAGTCAGAAATTTGCATTTCATCCCATCAAACTCAGTCAGGCGAGGGGGTGTACAAATTGCAAAACAAGCTTTTCAGGTGCAGCAGGCTTGAATGTCCTTTCAAAGTGTATAATAATGTAGTGAACATTTGTGCATGGATGGAACTTCTTGGGAAGATCAGACTTCCTTGTGTCGATTCTAACAGGATTTCTCTTTATTCCAGCAGGGGATGAGCAGTGGAATGAGGGTGTTGAGACAGTGCTAAATAAAGTGCAGAACAAAGATTTGGAAGGAATCTTCAAGAATCGAGGTGGACCTAATGAGCAGAAAGGAAGTCACATGGCTGACAATAGGGATAAACCTATTTCATACCAAGGGCTGGATTTCAACGAACTAATCCAAACAGCCGAGGAACCATGTAAGTGCTTGGAATGTGGGGTGACCTTATCAGATCAAAGCCAATATGAGACCTATCTGCAAATGCACACTGGAAAGATGACCCACCAGTGCTCGGAGTTAGGAAAGAATTATGTTCGCAGAATAGAGATATCTAGCCATCAAAGAACATATAAAGGTGAGAAACCTTATAGCTGCACAAACTGTGGCAGGAGCTTCTCACAAAAATCAGATCTTTCTCAAAACCGTTGTTGGACTCAATCAGGAGAGAATCCATTAATCCGCATAGAGAGTGGAAAGACTGGTATAAGAAAGGTTAATGTGCATCTTCCAAAGCACAGTATAATAAGGGCTCATAAATGTTTTTGGTGTGGAAAATTCTTCAGCTGCAGATCAAAGCTCCTGGTGCACCAAAGAACTCATACAAAGGGTAGACTTTTTGAATGCTCAGAATGTGGAAAGAGATTCAGTCGGGATAGCAGTCTTCAACAGCATCAAAGAACTCATACAGAGAAAAGACCTTTTCAGTGTTCAGAGTGTGGAAAGAGATTCCGTTGGAATGGCAATCTTCAAATGCATCAAAGAAGTCACACAAAAGAGAGACCTTTTGAATGCTCAAAGTGTGGAAAGAGATTTAGTCGCAATAGCACTCTTCAAAGGCATCAAAGAACACACACAAAGGAGAAACCTTTTGAATGCTCAGAGTGTGGAAAAAGATTTAGTCAGAGTGGCCATCTTCAACTACATCAAAGAACACACACAAAGGAGAGACCTTTTGAATGCTCAGAGTGTGGAAAGAGATTCAATCATAGTAGCACCCTTCAAAATCATCAAAGAACTCACACAAATGAGAGACCTTTTGAATGTTCAGAGTGTGGAAAGAGATTCTGTCAGAGTGGCCATCTGCAACGGCATCAAAGAACTCACACAAATGAGAGACCTTTTGAATGCTCAGAGTGTGGAAAGAGATTCCGTTACAGGAGCAATCTTCAAGAGCATCAAGTAACTCACACAAAGGAGAGACCTTTTGAATGTTTAGAGTGTGGAAAGAGATTCAATCGGAGTAGACATCTTCAACGGCATCACAGAACTCACACAAATGAGAGACCTTTTGAATGCTCAGAGTGTGGAAAGAGATTCAGTGAAATTGGCAGTCTTCAAAAGCATCGAAGAACTCACACAAAGGAGAGACCTTTTGAATGCTCAGAATGTGGCAAGAGATTCAGTCAGAGAGCCAGTCTTCAAATGCATCAAAGAACACACACAAAGGAGAAACCTTTTGAATGCTCAGAATGTGGAAAGAGATTCAGTCAGAGTGGCCATCTTCAACAACATCAAAGAACTCATACAAAAGAGAGACCTTTTGAATGCTCAGAGTGTGGAAGGAGATTCAGTCATAGTAGCACACTTCGAAGGCATCAAAGAACCCATATGGGGAGAGACATTTGTAGTACTCATTGTCAGGCCCCTGTCCACTCTCAGATGAGGCACCCCGATTTGATCCCCTTATTCTCTTAATAATTTGGAGGGTACTCCCTGGATAGCAGAAAGTGCTTTTGTACTCCCTGGATAGCAGAAAGTGCTTTTGTACTCCCTGGATAGCAGAAAGTGCTTTTGTATGCTTGTATGTGTGGAAAGAGATTCACTCTGCATGGCTAGTTCTCTTCTTTTTCTGTTCTTTTCTGCTCTTTCACTATGATTATTATAAGAGTTCTCTTTATTCCTATGTGTACATTGCTGGAATGCTGCTTTGAGGCTGATTCTTTTTCTGTAATTTTTTGCTTCGTTTTTATCTTTAGCAGTTAGTTTTCTCACTCATCTATGGAGGTTTTAAATTCATTTGGCTACATGAATAGCCTTTCCACAGTTCAGGAGCTTAATTGCTAACCACCCACTTCTTTTCTTCTTTCTCCCTTTTCCCAGCCATTCTGAGGATTATCAGCTACTTAATCTTCTTTCTAGAATTGTGTCACAGCCCCAGCCTTGCCCAAAGTCAAGAATCAATACTTTAAAAGTAGAATTCTTGTTTTATGGATGGCAAGCAAAGGAAAGCTAATATATTTATTGTCTGAACTGGTTGCATCCTTACAAGCAACAGATTACTGTATATACTCAAGTACAAGTTGACTTTTTCAGCACATTTTTAATGCTGAAAAAGCCCCCCTTGACTTATACTCGAGTATATATGGTAATTCCAAGATGGCTGCTGGAGCTGTGGCACTCCAAGAAAGGAGATCACACCAGCTGTGGCCAAATCATTTTGCCTGTGTCCAACTTTGAGTATTAAATTCACCATTCCTTTTTGTGTTTTTATGTAAAGCTAGGCTTGTAAATCCTCTAGCTTTGATAAAGCCACAGTCTTTGCAATTACAGTTGCTCCACTGGCTCTGAATGCTGTGTTAGGTATTACTCTGTGGCCTTGAAATTTGTGTTCTGACAGGCATGGCATCCTCTCGGAGAGAGATTCCATTGCACTTGTAGCGTTTAAAGACTGCAAAACGCAAGTCAAGATTTGTTACTAGTAAATCAAGTCAAGCTGAGTTTTTGTGCAAATTCCTCTCTGTAAAGCAGTACAAATTAAAGCTGAAAAGAGAGGGTCTTACAGTTCTAAGGACAGAAATACTCTCTGTGCTATTTAGCAAGTATGGTAGGAGACAAAGAGACACTGTAGATCTTCCTAAGGGCTAAATCTTACCTTTGAATAAAATATGTCCCTGAACATGCAAGGATAAAAGCGTACACTGTTCACAAGGTGGTGCTAGCAAACAGCATCTGCTTCCTTTAAAAATTGCCTTGCTTAATGACATTTTTAAAATTTTTGAGGGAGGCCTTGTGGGTATTCACAGTCTTTGGCATGAAGTCTTTGGCATTTTTGAGGGAGGCCTTGTGGGTATTCACAGTCTTTGGCATGAAGCAGCCAGGCAGTCTCCCTTCTTGCCTTCGTCCTGTTCATCCTCTGATCATGAAGATTGCTTTTAGTCAACTTTTCTTACAACTAGTGAGATACCTTCATGAATTTTATTGGTATCTATTTTATTTTTGAAATTTACCAGTAGCTGCTGCATTTCCCACCCTAGACTTATACTCGAGTCTAAGTTTCCCAGTTTTTTGTGGTAAAATTAGGTGCCTTGACTTATATTTCGGTCGATTTATACTGGAGTATATATGGGTATATGTTCCCAGCAGAAATACGTCAGGCCCCTCCACCCCACTACTCAGTCATGACACAGAATTCCCAGAGAAGGAGGTGGGGCGCGGGGGAGAGAAGGAGGAGGAAAGCGAAGGTCGTTTCACCCAGACATACACATTCCAAAAGGGAAATAACATTCTTGACTTGATAACTCTCTCAGGCCAAAAGCTTGAGAAGGGCCCTGTAAAAAACAGTATGGCAGGAACAGAGCTAAACTGGCAAGGGTTATGACAACATGCAAGTCATATTTCTGAGGCTTTGCAAAATATATCTTGGCTGCAGTAAAAATTCAACCAAGCCTAGTTAAAAACCCAGTGGTTCTGTGGCTATTTTAACTGGATTTTTAATTTGCTATCTTATTTGTATTTAATATTTAATTTTTGTAAAAGCACTTAATTTTTCTTTCCAATGTACTTCCATTATTGTTAGTATTTTGTCTGAAAGCCTATGTGCTACATACATGTCTTTCAATAAATGAACTGAAAATAAACCAGCCAACCCTTCATCTCCCCTGTCTCGCGCCCTTAAATGATGCCTGATAATCATACCCCCAGACAAGCCCTGGCAAGGAAGCAGGCCTTGCAACACCTCCTGAAGATTTCCAAGAAGGCCCCCCTCAGCTATTCAGAAAGCCCCACCCCTGGTAAAGGATACCTTGGTTGGTTGTGTGCCAAAATATAAGCCTTTTTGTAATTGTCAGAGTTCAAAGTTCAATAATATTTTTAATTTTCTTCCCATAAAAGAACAATATGTACACTTTTATAACAACCATTACATTAGTACAAACTAAAAACAAAAACTATAAAGGGGAACACACACACAACACCCACGCATCCCCTCTGGGTTTTTTCACCATTCTTCTTTTTAATATATTTTTTGTATTTCTTTGAGTATCATGTTCAAAAAGGAGTTAGCCTTTGTACACAACCACCACAAATGAAAAAAAGGATCCCTCATATTTGCAATTGTCAGAATGCTTTCAAGTTCTCTTGTTCATTTTTCCTCATGGCGGAGCTGCTGAAATGCAAGTTTGCCTTTTCTGGTGTTGGAAGTGAAGAACTGTACGCTGTTTCCTGCCTCAAACACAGAGGGGTTTTTAATCAGATGGCTAGAGAGGGTCATAGGCATTGACACCCTTTCTCTATCATACTAACACTATCCCTTTGATGTGTAGATTGCTATTCTCAGGGACTTCCTTCCTGTTTCTTCCTCTTCTTCTCTCCCTTGTTCTCTATGCTGTCCCATGCGTGCAGATGGGATACTGACTGCATCCATCCCAATCAGCCAGATGGATTAGAATGGAGGACCTATCTCTCCACTTTTCTATCCCTAATGGAGTTCACTAATAAATACTCTTCTTATTAGATTAGAAACGAAGAATGACTCCGTCTTTTCTTTGTGCCTAAACACACACACACACACACACACACGGACGTTTGGAGATGCTTTGCTGTGCTTATGCCTCTTTGTACTCTGCTTTTAATGCCAAGGTGTCTCTCCCCAGAGAGATAACCAACAGCTGGCTTATGGAATTCTCTGCCTTCAGAAGCAGTGATTTTCAAGATAACAACTGAGAACAGACTAGAAGTGTCAGGCACGGTGAATGCTTGAAATCCCACCTATTTTGTTCATATCCTGTTCTCCAGTTACAAACAGAGACATTTTTAATGGACTGTCTGTTTGTGGCTGTTCAACAGGCAGACTCAACCATTTCTTCGTAACAGTCCAGTCCAGTGCAATCTGTTTTCTGTGCATGGAAGCTCTCACAGAGCTCAGCCATCAACATCTGCACATTTATTTCCCAAGTGTGACCTCCATCTGCAGTGACTGTAATCCACAGATTGGGGGCATGCTTATCCCAAACAGATTTTTCTGCAGACTCATGGGACTCTTAGGTCTGCAGAAACATCTGAAAAATAAAAAAAAAACATAGGGAAGTTACCCCCCCCCCCCCACACACACACACCTCAATTATCTAAAGCATGATCTATGCAGTACTTACTGTTATGAAGAAGGTACCAGTTGCAGCTGCTGTAATGGAGCCCTGTGGTGGTGGTGGTGGCAAAGTCCAGGAACAGTTCTGGACCTGTCTGCAGTGGTGGCAGAACCCAGAAAACACTCCAGGCCCATCCTTGGCAGACACCAGAGGCAACTTCAGGACTAACCTATGTCAAAGGGCTGTTGTACAGATTAAAAAGGAGAGGTGAATAATGTAAGCTGGTTTGGTCACCACTATGGAGAAAGGTGGAATATATATAAAGTAATTAAATAATAAATATAGCTGAAGATGGGAGGTAGATAAAAGGTAGTTTGGTGAATGGCTGAGAAAGAGAATGTTGCAAGGAGGGGGGAAGCGGGAAATAATGTGGGGAAGGGGGTACAGTGGAAAGTAATGTGCCCCCCACTGACCTCGGAGGGCTCCCTACCATGCAAGTGGGCCTGGCTAGCACTGCATACCTGGGACATAGTTGTCCTAGTAGAGGCTGCCAATGTGGCGGGGAAGCTGAAGGCAAAGGGGCAGATAAAGGTAAGCTGGCTGTTGAGTGGGAAGTCGATAAGGAAGCAAGAAGAGAGGCTTTGGCGCTTTCAGGGAGATGGAGGGGGGAATGAACTGCCCCCCTCAAGTCCTTGCTGGTTCCTGCTGGAGAAGTTCTACTTGCCGCACTGTTGCCCTTCTCAGCAAACAATTGTTTAAATAAACAGTTAAACCACTCACAAAACATATACAGAAGTCATAAATATATTATTTGTTTTTTTAAAAATTCCCTTTAGACTTTAAGTAATTATCAGTGGCTTAAATGGATACGGAAGCCTTTTGTTTGGCAGTGTTTTTGCTCACACGCAACTCTGAAAAATCTCCAGTGCAAACCTGATCAAGTTGTCTGGTACTGAACCAGACAGACCCAGTGATTGGCTCAGGGCTGATTGACAGTTACATGTGAGCAGTTTGTCTTCGAACATGTCCGCTGCAAAATTGGCCAGCATCTCTACAAGGAACCAAACTGTAGCCAAACTGTTCTGAAGACCAGATGGAAAGCAGAGACACAATATGTGTTGTGTCACCTTGTAAATGAATGTGAACCCCGTGCTAAACTGTAGAGACAAGATAGTCACAAAAGTGAAGAAAACATACTCCAACCCTGCGCTCTTACTGACTGCTCTGTTTAATGCACAGCGATTCTGCCCGGATTGCAGTTCCAGACAAACTTTAGGGCTACGGATATGGGATTTCAGGAGACTTTGGATTAAACTGTTCGTGGAATGATCGAGCGGCGTTTATTTTCGACATCGATATATTTTACTCCTGGCAACACCGGAAATGCCTTTCCCTCTTTACTCAACTTTCGCGCCAAGCACGTTGCGACGAAAGCGAAAATGCAAACCTCTGTTCTTCAAGGCCATAAGAGCTGACAAGGGGCAGACTGGCTCTCGAAAGCAGCCTAAATCACTACTAGATGCAGCCACAGAGACTGTGAGAAAACGAAAGGAAAATAAGCATTGTTTAACAAGACCTAACCCAGACCCCCAACGATGTCAGGGGCTCCTGACATTGGAAGTCTGTCTGACACTGGAAGTAAGGTATTTATTGTATTTGCTGTCTCTGGTGAGCTGGGGATGTGGTGGTACTGCCTTAGCAGCAGAATTAAATCTCAATTTCTATTTTCAGCTGTAGCTGCTGGTGTCTCAAAGATTCCCCTTTGGAACAAGAAAACAAGGTTAGCTGATCCATATTGAGTTCCCAGCTTTCCTTCTCTGCTATGTCTTATGTTACTATCAGACAGTTATCAGTCCAGGGGAAAAAGATATGAGAGAAGAGGAGAGAGGAGGATGGGTGGATGGATGACTTATGTTACCTGGTGCACAAAAGATGGAAGAGGGATTTGGGACAGAATCCTTCCTCTGGCTGCATGTTTTAAAAAATTGACAGGTTTTTATTTCAGTTTCATCTGTATTGTCATCTAGCCCAAGGGAGAGTTCTGTGTTGCTTGAAAGCTCACATGCCACTTCGTGTGCAAGAATTAAGACAAACAAAGATATCCTGGGTTTATTCCTGTGACTTTGATATAGGGATTACAAAGCTAAGCAATTAATTGGTTTGATTAAACAATTGAAAACATTTGAACAATTATAAAAGTACTCCTGATTTCTTGGACAGCTCCTTTGAAAAAGACACTACTTTTAATAGAAATATTTGCAAAAACTGTGGGTGACATGTCACCACGAATGCCTGAACTGAGGTCCTTTGACAAAGGGTTGAATAGGAATACACTAAATAAATACATTGACAGAAAGGTTTTTTCCAACTGGTTAACAATTTTACAAATGCAAAGTGCAATGCAAAGATCAAAATGAAAATGACATCAGGGCAAAAAAAAAGTAGTAACTCCTTTGGAAGGAGAAATTCGGGACCCTTTGACTATTTTTGCCATTTTCCTCAGCACTATTTGCTAAATTTATTTTGGACCAGAAGAGCTTAGGGATGCCAGCCTCCGGGGGGGGGGGTCTCTTGGAATGGGCAAATGCTGGATGGAGTGTGCTGAAACCCTCATAGGACTAGTGATCCTGACCACCTTGGGAGGAGCCAAGCAGAGAGGAGTCCCCCTGTCAGATGCTCATAGGCTTGACTCACACCTGCTCCTAGAACTTCAGTGCCAGCTGTACATATTTTCTTGCAAAATGTAGAGTAACTTCAACCAACTTTTACTAAGTGGATTATTATTTTCTGTATGGGATGACTTTGTTAGCAGGGATGTCTCCTGCTAATTAAAGCTGTGCAGTGATCCATCCCACAAAGATGGTGCAGAGCAGAGGGTGCAAGATGGAGCCAGGAATCAGAAATCTCCCCTCCCCACCACATTCACATCTTGCCCTTACTATCTGCTGATTCAGTGGCCTTAGGGAAGCTACTCTTTCTCAACCTCAGTATGAGGCTGCCTTATACTAAGCCAGACCATTTAGACAAGCTACTCATCCTCAGTATGAGGCTGTTTATACTGAACCAGACCATTTAGGCAAGCTACTCATCCTCAGTATGAGGCTGCTTTATACTAAGCCAGACCATTTAGACAAGCTACTCAACCTCAGAATGAGGCTGCTCCCTTCCCATACTGAACCAGACCATTTAGGCAAGCTACTCTTTCTCAACCTCAGTATGAGGCTGCCTTATACTAAGCCAGACCCTTTAGGGCAGCAGTGTCTATTCTGAGTGGCAGGAAGAGCTCTTCTGGAACACCTATGGGTTGAGTCTCTTAAGAGGCGATGATGGGGACTGAACCAGGGACCTTCCGTGTGCAAAGTTTATGGTCTACCACTGAGGCACCAGCACCCTCCCATCTCTGCAATATGGAGTTAATAACACTGGCTTGCCTTACATCAAGCTGATGCATTGGGAGTGCTTTGAACACTCCAGATTATTGTATAAACACTAATTGTTAATAAATTTTACATTTGTATTTCCCCTCCCACTGTTTCCAGGAAAGTTCTTAGCAGGGCGCAGGGGGGTTGTTACTGTAGTTTTAATAGGATAACCCCTGGAGATCCTTGAAGGAAGGGAGTGCTCACAGTGTGATGAATTTGTACACCCTGTACTTTATGTGGCCTTCGTCAATCAGTTCTCGCATGCAGGAATGAAAAAGCAAATCAATGAGGCCAGATAGCACACTGGCTAGTACCTACATCTGGTCTGTAGAGGGTGCTAATGCCTCTAGAAATCCAGAGAGGTTGTTCCCATTGAGAAGTTGATTTGGGAGATGGCTGGTTATCATACTTGCTAGCTTTTAGAAGTATGTTGTTCAACCATGATTACAAGCTCTTGCACCGCCAATTCAAAAACAGCACTAGCTTAAAACGTTGCAGAACTTCCTTCATTTTGTTCCCAGAGTGGAAATGCCTTCTGCCATTTCTGCCAAAACAAACAGTACCCCGATAGAATAGCAAATAAATGTCAGCATATGTTCAAGAGCATGTAATGCAGTATGTCTTTTTTTAACCTACAAATAAAAGACTGCTGGGTGCCCTCCCCCGCTTTTTTGGCAGAAACAGAAGAGAGCAAACACTGCATAGATTTCTTGCACTAGACATTGCAACGTGACCAACAGTTCGTTCCTGAGCAGAGGTGTATCCTTCTAAGCCCATTAATTTCATCAGATTTAGGAGAGTGTGAATCTGCTTAGGACTACACAGTCTTCTTAAAGTATGTCTTCTTAAAATCTCTTTATGTGTTCTTAAAGTCTCTTAAAGGTGACTTCCCCACAGTCAATCTACCTCATGATACTCACATGAAAAAACACGGTTTAAGCAAGAACTCCCCACCGCTTAAGTCCGGTTCTGGCACCCGCTTTCCCCCTTATCCCATGTTTTTCCAGAACCTGCACTGAAAAACTGCAAAAGAGCAGGTAAATTCTAACTGCCACTAAGGATGGTGGGGGGAGAGAGCGAGAGACAGAGAGAGACGTGGGTCTTGGCCCATGACCAACCGTTGAAATCAGAAGTTGTATCAGAGGGTAGGGTGGGTTTTTCAAATCGATTACACAGGAAAATGCCCAAGCTATATGGATTAGTGGTTCAAGTCATCAAATTAGAATCCAGTTGACACGCCTCTCCCAGTTCGAGTCCTACTTCGCTATGAAGTTTGTTGGGTACCTGTCTAGTCCAGCCAAACTCATAGGGTTGTTATAAAGGTGTACATGGCTCTGAGCTCCTTGAAGGAAAGGCAAGCTATAGCTATGCACTGAAAAGTCAAGACTTTGAATTTTTTGGCCACAGGCATCAAAAACTCACAGGCCAGTCCTGCAATGGTTGAATGCTCTGTACAGAAGTCAATCCCTATTCAGAGCCCTGTCTTTACCTCAGTAAGAGCCGCAACTCATACAAAGTCAGGAAGCATGCAAAAACAAGCCCTGCTAATTTTTTTAAAAAAAAGGTTACAGCAGGTATGTATAAAGACAATAGCCAGGTAAGCCTCAAGGCAGTGAATTACTCTGTTACACCCAGTAGAGTTAATCTATTCCCACTATTGGTCATAGTAACCGGTCTGAATAGGTGCAGGTAGGTGTTGCCAAATAAGCTTTGCCTTCTTTGGCTGAAATGTTCGTAGGTGTAACACTGTCCCCTGATTCCTCTCAATAGTTTCATATTCTGTTTGTCTTCTTCACTTCCTTGTACAACTTTCCAAAGAACTGAGAATGAGTTTTTACTGAACCGATGGCTGTTTTGAAAAAGAGACAGTCATTTACTGAGGCTGCTTATGAAATGTTCCAAACTGCCAAGAACATACCTCAAGATCTTTGACCAAATAATTTTGGGGTTTATTTCCCTACCCTCGCTCCTTTATATCAAAGTCCTTGAAAACTGTCTTGCAATCTATTCTCACTCACACATCCTCTCTGGAAAAAGCTTTGTGCTGACAAAAGTCACAGGCTTTCCTTAATTTAATTTCCGTTTTTCCGGTGCAATGAATGGAAGCATCAGCAAACAAAACTGCACAGCCTTCCACAGATGCGAAAAGACTTGTCCTTCTTTGCAAGTTTGTCCCTTTTTGAAGCCATTTAGCTGGCCATTTTGGTTAGTGATTGAGAGGGAAGGCAGTGTAGTATAGCCCTATTTCATCAGATCTCAGAAGCTAAGCAGGGTCAACAGTTGGAAGGGAAACCACCAAGGAAGACTTTGAAGAGGAAGGCAATAGCAAACCATATCTGCTTCTCACTTGCCTTGAAAATCCCTTAGTGGGGTTGCAACTTGAGGCCGCTTTGCACAATTGGTAATTGGGTGGCCTGTAGAAGAAGCTCTTTTGTTGAAACTGGTTTATGTGGCCGTTAAAACTGGGTGTGGCTTAAAAGGCTGGTTGGCTTTATCCTGTCTTGGCAGAATACCATGAGCAGGAGTTACACTGTGAAAGGAACCAAGCCAAGCCTTCATTCAACATGTGAAAGATTATGATTAAGCAAGTGAAAATAAAGTCCTGGCACTATTGCCCAGATTAAGTGGGTTTCTGAGCCTTTATTCGAATGATGACAGCAACCAAGATAATTAAACAATCCAGATCAAGGGCGGGGTGAGGTTTAGTGCAGCAGAAGAGGGGGAAATTGTATAAAGGGAAGAGGTGCCAGGTGGCTGGGGAGGGAGATGGTTTGTGAGTCACAGCATCTCAGGAGGACCTCATAACCAGAGGAGTCAAGACCTGAAATTGAATAGGCCCACTGCCATTCTAAAAAGTGTACCTAATCCCTCTCCCTGGCAACGACAACATATCCCATAAGACACAACCTGTCAGCCCTTTTCATTAAGAAGTTAAGATTGGAGGCAAGGGTGAATTCCCACCATCATGTTGTCATACTAGTAAGAGTTCAGTTTTCAGAGAGCTGAAAGGAGAGTAGCAACAAATTTTGACAGAATGCCTGGGAAGCTACTTCAGTGTAAAAGGCTCTGAGACACATAAAGATCCTGGATGATATTAGAAGAGACCCTAACTGCCTTGAGAAAGGTCAATACCCCACCTACTTTTCCCCCTAGCACAGTGGGGGCGAACCTTTGGCACTCCAGATGTTATGGACTACAGTTCCCATCATCCCCTGCCAATTGGCCATGCTGGCAGGGGATGATGGGGATTGTAGTCCATAACATCTGGAGTGCCAAAGGTTCGCCACCACGGCCCTAGCAGTAGTTCAGCAGTTGGAGTTGTCTTTCAACCTATAGATCCAGTGGTGGAGTAAAGAGGTTCCTGGTGATATGTTATAAAAAGCAAAGGAATCTGAGCAAACTTCATTGCTAAGTGGTCCAGCCTTCTATATGAGCAGGTTTGTACTTTACTGTACTTGAAATTGTTTTCCAGTCAAAATAGTTTAAAGGATATAAGTGAGAATGTCAGGGTGTGTTGGCCCTATTTTCCCCCAAGTTTTCCGGGACTGAGAAGGTGCTCTTTTTAGTTCATAATTTTGCTTGCTCTTTTCTGTACCCCTTTCCCGGTTCTATGATATTCTTTGAGGTAGTGCAACCTGTGACTTACCATACAAAGTCCCTCTTCCAAATACATATCATTAACTTACATACTTGTCATGAGCTTTCGCAGTCCCTTTCCTGATAGTCTCTGCCATTTTTTGTCTCCTGCTGTCACACACTGAACAGATGTTTTTGTTGAGCAGGACCAGACATGGGGAAGCAGTGGGGCAGGTGCCTCAGGTAGCAGGCAGAGAGGGGGCGGCAGCAGGATATGGGGGAGGCTGTATTGCCCAGAAGAGATGGCTCATTCTGCAGCACATGTATCCCCTTCCCCCAATTAGGTTGCTGCTAGGAGGTGGGAGGAAGGGAGAGGCAGCAGTTGGGATTCAGAGGGGAGTCGGCAGCCCTTGATAAGGCAGAAGCTGTGGCTGTTAGTTGGGCTAGACCATGGCAAGCAAAGGGGAGGCGGAGCTAAAGGTTCTTGAGGACATGTTGGAAGATGTCAAATTTTATGCAGTGGATGACAGGGTCCCACAACCCCAGGTAACCTTCTTTGACCTCACTAATCTCCCTTCTGCCTCCAATCGAGGCACCCTCTGCTCTGCCACCTGAAGGACCTTCCAATTCCTTTTCTCTCCAGTTCTCCTTTCAAAGACGTTGTGTTGACAGTGACCCTGGTAAGTGTAATAATAATTTACAATGTAATTATTAAACAGTTCAAAGCAGACAGCATAATTTATTATATCATTTAAAATAATTGTTGATTGTGTATGCATATGTATAAAGAAAAAAAAATATATGGAGGATCATTTTGTACTTTTGGCACCAACCTTCAAAAAATGTAGATCAAGCCCTGTCATTGAGTTCATCATGATGAAACCAAACTCTTTCTTAGCTCACCATAGCCATTTGTGCACGTGGCAAGATGAACATGAATGTGTTTGTAACACAAGACAGCGTATGCACAGTGAGTATGCTTTTATATCTATAAAGAAGCATTCTGCTTGAAGAAACCCTCACGAAGAGCATAACGGATGGGGAAATTACCATTTGGAACTTTTTCATTGCCAGCAATGTTTACATATTGTCAAAGGCTTTCACAGCAGGAATCACTAGGGTGCTGTGGGTTTTTTTGGGTTGTATGGCCATGTTCCAGTAGCATTTTCTCCTGACGTTTCGTCTGCATCTGTGGCTGGCATCTTCAGAGGAGATCCTCTGAAGATGCCAGCCTGAGCTTAAGCAGGTAACATCAGGAGAAATATTGCTACTAGGCACAAACATACAACTCCTCTATTAAGCCACTAACACCCTAATCTCATAAACTTTTCCTTAAAATAAAAATGGCTAAAGAAAATACATGGGCTGTTATGCTGACTGGATACTACCATACTTGCCTTTCGGATTCCCCCGCCTCTTGGATTTCCTTTCCCCAATGTGTGTGGGAGTTTGTATTGTTTATCTCTGAAAGGAAATCTGAGCATATTAGAGAGCTCGATCTGGAGCTGAAACTAGGAAATGGCATGCCTTTCCATGAATGCACAAAAACTTTGTTGAAAGTGTGCTGAAAACACCAGGGCAACTGAGGAACAAAAGAAGCACAGAGAATAAAAGTCACGTAGTACAAACATGGTCTTGAGTTTCAAGAGGCCTCCGATTCTGCCTCCAGGTCCTGCCAAGGTACCAAATTTGTTGTTCTAATTTCAAGAATAGGCAACTCTGTGTGTCCTGCAGCTGCTTTGGGCCAAATAATAGGTAACACTCCACTGAGTGAGATCTTCCCCTCCCACCCAGTTTTTGTATAAAATGCAGCATGAGCGAAGGACTTCTTAACCTTTCCCTTGTCTATGGTGCTTATGCAAAAAGGAAATGATATGGATAGCAAAGCAGGGTTGCTTCCATACGGCGATTTCTCCCCACATGGAACACATAAGACCCAGCTCAAAGGGTTCACATGACATTAAGCACATATAAGTGTGACTCAGAACTTCTGGCTCTTTCCCATTTGAATTAGAAAAAAACAAAACCTCCAGTGATGGAATGACTGGTGGTGTGTGTGTGTTCAGCATGGACACTCCCATCATCACTAGGACAGAGAGGGGGGCAGAGTTAAGCTCTGCTTTCAGCATGGCATGGGACAGCAGTTTGCATTCCACACCTTTTCCTTTAGTCCAACCCCCCCTTCTTTTGTCCTTTTTCTGCTCTCCCTACCAAGCCATGCTGTGATGCTGCTCAGCAGGTAAAGAAAAAGTGAGGGGAAAGTGGGCTATCCTATTGTAATGAGCGTTGTTGCACTGAGGGGTCTATCACCTCACCTGCTACAAATCTTTTTACCTGACACGGTGGGGATGGGGGGCGGAAAATTAGAATGCGTACCGGGCGCAGTTTGGCCCAGCCACGCCTCTGTTTCCCAGCCAGCGCCATACAAATGGCACCGTGTTGGAGGCACTGCTATCCCCCCCCCCCCCCCGGCCTCCATTTTCCTCCACAGGGACAAGGAGACATGCCAATGCTGCCATATTAGTTCATATCTTAGTTTGTGTGCAAAGTCCACACACAGAAAGCTCGTGGGCACCGTCCCCTCTCCCCCTTCCCATAGGTCTTTGTTTGTCATGAAAGAAACGTGATGAAAGGGGAAGGCAAGTTGGAGCAGAAGTGGAAAACTTCTCATCAGCCTTGTTTGATCTTGAATGCATGTGAGCTCAGCAACAACAAAAGAAGCCCTCCTCACCTGTCACTTCGCTTGGTTAATGCACTTCCTTGGCTACAGTTTGAAAAAAAGACAAGATACACCCATGTGCACAAAAGCTCCAGCCCTCTCTCATCCCCCGCCATGAAGCTAAATGGAGTTCTGTACATATAATCCTTCCCCCAGGAGACAGTTGCTGACAGGTTTAAGTCATGTGGGCTAGAAGTTAAGACTGCTGAGCAAAAATGAGTATGCATTTTTAATTGGGGTTCTTGCTGGTTCTTTATTTCTCTTCCTTATTATCATGCCTGTGAGGATTCCTCTTTCCCTGCCTTTCCGGCACCATAGTCACATGTTACAATTAAGACCTTATCTTGGTTGATGGACAACACAAAGACTTTAAAGCCAGTGTCCAGTGAGAGTTTTGTACCTCCCAGACTCAAGCAAGTCTTTTTCTTCTTGCAACAAGGGCACACAGAAGCAGCTGCAGCCTTCTGTCCCAGTCTGTTCTCTCCTCTTTAAACTACTTTGTGGAGCCATTATTGATTCCACTGCGAAATTTACATGAGCGGGTCTGTAAAGCAATGTGATTTTACAGACTCCTACCTTTCCTAATTAACGTGGAGCACAATCCAACTGAAAACTCATCTGCAAAGCACAAGCCTCAGTGAGATTAATGAGAGCAGAAAATCTTCTGGTGGATTGGTGCCCTCCAGGTCTATCTGTCACCCATTCTGCCATCATCAAAGGCTCCTTAAATCTGCCACTTCCTTCACCTTTAGGTAGGCATGTAGCATTTTCTTTGTAAGTTTTTAATCTTAGGAAGCTCAAAAACTCCCAGCTACTCTTCAGATCAATAGCTTTGTCAACTAAAGGATGCCCAGGTGGCTTTGTGGGACATTTGCCAGCACCTCAGGGCCAGGGTAGCCATTGCCATTGCCACCCACTGTGGGTGCCCCTTAAAAACTGTGACCTGATGACAATGTCAACTGCTTCCTGGAGACACTCGATCAGATGGCAGAGGCATGCAGGTGGGATTGAGTGCAGTGGCCCTTCCTGATGGGGCCATACCGAGGAGGTACAGGCAATGCCAAAGGACCTCCCAAAGGCAGGCTCTGTGGATTACAGGCAGATGAAAGAAGCCATCCTCAAACGATACAACATGTCCCCCAAAGATGTATCATCATCAGTTCTGAAGCCGCCCCTTCCACAATTCAGACTGGCCCAAGGCACCTTTGGAAGTGCCCTGTAGGACCACGCTTGGTGATGGCTGAAGCCCACTACCAATGTGGAAAAGAAAATCATCAACCAGATCATGATGGAACAGTTAATCCAAGTCATACTGCCCAAGACCTGGGCCTGGGTGGTCTGTGGGTGATCCAAGGACTTGAAGGAGGCAGTCGCCTTGTTGGACGACTTCATGGTCATTGATGCCTGGGAGATCCGGAAGTGGGACAGAGCCCAGCCTGAATCCCAGATCTGGACCAGGACCCCAGGGTGGAGATCGGGTCACAGGGTAGATAAGTACAAGTCCTATTGGACAGTGAGAGTACTGTCTCCATGGTGTGGTCACACCTCCTGTCTTGCCATCTCTCCATTCTTCACACCATGACAGTGGCGTGCTTCTCTTGGCATAATGAGACAAATACTGTAGTCCAAGTCTGCCTGAGCTGAGAACCCTGCTGTTGGGTGATCAAGGTAGCCCGAGTCCCAGAGGTTCCATATTCTGTGCTGTTGGGACGAGACCATCCAGAGTTCACCAAGCTGCTCGCCACCGCCACCACTGCACCCAAGACTTCCATGTTGCGGCCAGCCCAAGCCTGCCAGCTGAGGAGCTCCAGCCATCCACAAGTGCCACCCCAATCTCCCTATATGACCCAGAGTCTGGGGAAGCGGGAGAGAGAGACTCCACCGAGCATGACTGGCGGCCTAGTCGGCTAATCCAGTGTTCCTGTAAGCCCAAGCCCAGGACCCCACTTTTTTAACAGGGTAGGTGTATAAAAGACACTATAACAAATCCTATATCTTGGCATACGAAAGCTCAATACTTGAGTCATAAACAAATGATTTACAACTGTGACAGTCCCAATCTTCACTTCTTCTAATGATACATCCAGAGATATTTAACAGGTAAAGTAACAAGAAGTTCATGGCTTTTTAGAGGCTTAGAGGCTATAAAACCTCCGGATTTGGTTTTATTTCATATTCTTTGTCAAGCCAATTAGATTATGTCAACAGCCTGAAATAAAATGATATTTCAAATGCAGGCTCTTCTTAAAGATCTAAAGCTGTTCTCTTATGTCAGCAGGTTCTATTCAGAAAGCCCTTATGTCAGCAGGATCTATTCTGAACATTTGGCCCATGTCCAGTCCCACTTCTTTTGGCTGTTGATGTCCTGCAATGTCAAGCAGGACAATGTTTCCCATCCAAGCCCAAAGACTTTTGCCAGTCATGTGAAATGTGCCACCAGATGTCCGGGGGTGGGGTGGGGCAACCCAAGTGCCACTCATAACCCCTGCCCATGATCCAACCCCCGTTCAATTGTGTTGTGATGGACTTTGTGAGTCTCCTGCCATGGACCCCTTGGGGAGCTCAGTACTTGCTGGTCATCCTGGACTATTCCACTCACTACCCCAAGGCTGTTCCCCTGTGCATGATGTGAGCAGATATAGGAGTCGGGGGAGCGGAGACTAGGCATGTCTAGGGTAGAGGGAAGAGGTCCAGGGGAACCTGTGCCCACTGGCAAATCTGCCTTCTCTGAATGCAAAGCAAAATTAAATTTGTGCTAGAAGTGGTCTCACTTGCAGCGGAGAGAATAAAAAGTGAAAGCTGGGCTTGAGGAAATATGTCAGTACAAGAAATCTTGCGGTGATGCACATTTGCCCCCATTGTGCAGCAGATGCCTTGTGCATAAGCCAATTAGAATCAAGGCAGTTTACACAGTATAAATCAATGCTAACTAGTACTTATCTTGTTCAACTATGATGATCAGATGCGAATCCATCATTGGGTCTGCTCGTTTCAGCACTAAACACCTCAAATGCTTACTGGACAGGTTTGCATCAGATTTTTTTCAAACCTGCAAATACATGATCATGCTGCTGCTCCAAACAGAATGGCATACAGTAATGTTACTGAGGACACTGAATGGTAGAGGTTTTTTTTAAAAAAAACACAGCTTTATGATTAATTGATGCAATTAGTGACTAATTTAACAGGTTTTTTTAAAAAAAAATAGAACTGCCTGCTGAGCAGTTGCACAGTAACAAAGAGGGGAAGTAGAGTACAGTAGGTCTGTATGCATGCAAAGTTGTTTGTGCTGTATTGCACTGTTGATTGGTTTGTTTCACCAAGTTGCATCTGACTTATAGCAACTCTGTGGGGTTTTCAAGGCGAAAACCATTTAGAGGTGGTTTGCCATTGCCTGCCTTTGTGTAGCATCTCTGGACTTCCTTGGTGGTTTCCCATCCAAGTACTAACCACCACTGATCATGTTTAGCTTCTGAGATCTGATGAGATTGGACTAGCCTTGGCTACCCAGGTCAGGACTGTGCACTTTTAGGAAGGTATTTGTTTATTTTCACATTTCTACTTCATTTTTTCTCCCCAACAGGAATCCAAAGTAGCTTCCAACATCATCCCACCCTCCATTTGATTCTCACAATAACCCTATGAAGCAGCCCAAAGACACTGAAAGACAATGACTGATCCAAGGTCATCCAGTTAGCCTGCATGGCAGAGTAGGGAATTCCAATCTCTGTGTTCCAGGTCCTTGACACTCTAGCCACTACACTATGCTTAGGGTTAAGCAACTTTCCAAGCAACCATGAACTGGCTAGTGAACAGAGACACAGGCTGTCAGAAAACTGGCTCCTTGTCCACCACTGGTGAACAGGATGTGAGCCAAACCAGTGGGTGTTTAAGCTAAACGACTTCTAGCTAAGCAAAGAAGAAATCTGCATTTCCTTGGAATGGAAACTGTGCTCCAGAAGCCAAAATAGCTGTTTTGGCACTTATTCCTCAGGCACTGTGGACCTTTCCCAATAGATAGCACCAGCTGTAATGTTGGAAGGAACATAAATGTGACTGTACAAAGGACGTGTCCAGGTTTGTTTGTTTTTAGAAAGATGGTTACATTCACAGCCCGCTCAGAATTCTACAGCAAGTTGTTTCATATATATTTTTATTTTTTATTTATTATATTCATATATAAAGTACTGTTGGAGTTCTGGAGTAATTAAAAAAGAATTAGAATTCTGTACTAAGATAATTCTGCAAGAAGAAAGGCAGATTTCTGCAATTTGCATAACTATACACATTAAGAATACATACAAACATTCTCTTAATTTTCATAGTCAGTCTTCTTCTGCTGATCATGGAGCAGAGTGGGCAACTGTTCAGATCACTTAGGATCACCCCTGGCTTCTTTAAATTTTATTCCAGGACTCCTCTAGCTTCAGATTTCTCCCAGAGCTGCCCACATATTTGCTCCCGCAAACCTTTTTCTTTGTAATGAAAATTGAACATACCTGGCCTTTCAGCAGCCAGTGCTTCCTTGTTGACATAATGGCACTGTACACATAGCCCGGACTGTGCAAAAACAGTTGATAAAATGGGCAAAAGGCAGGTTCTGATGTCACAGTCCTGCTTTCCATTCTGCATGTTTCAAATGCCCATACTTGTCATATGAACAAGGTTTGTGTTTTGGGACAAAAATACTCTCATTTATCTTAACCGTACTGACTCTCCACTTGAGCCGATGAGCTTTCGTGTCTTTGTATTCTGAGCACACTTGATCCCCCTTCACTCTTCCCTTCTCCTCTACTCTGACCTCGCAAACCTTTGTTTATTTTTTTTTCGCTCTGGTTCGGCTTGCCTTCTTGCTCCTAGGAATTATTTTTCTGAAACCAATTGAAACCTGGTTTTGCAAGAAAGCCCCCTTTGTGTTCCCACCCGCCCTAGGATCTTGGAGAATTTTGCAGGGCCCCCAGATCCAGTTTGACACCCATCATTGTCACCCGCCAAACCGCCTAAAGGAGTTCTCTGATTAGATGCTGGCAGAAGGGGTTTTGGATTTCTTCATGTTGATTCAAGGGTGGGGTTTCTTTGTCTGGGTCTTATATAAAAAGTTTCCCTCTTTAGCCTTCCTATTGGCTGCTAATGCAGCCAATGATTGGGCACCATGGGAGTGTCCCTTAACTTGTGAGCATGCCTTCTGTTGTGCCTGATAATGCATAAAAACCCAGCCCTTGCAATGGTAAAGTGCTGAAGCAGAGACATACCAAACTTCTCCAGAAGAGTCCAGATGGCTTCCATCCCGTGCCTTACGCTGCCCTCTGGGAGGAAGATGCCTCAGCTTGGACTGGGGACCTGGCTGGTAAGTCCTTTATCCAGCTTCCTCACACCCTGTCTGTCTGTCTCTTTCTTTGCTACATTTTCTAGTCACAGAGAGACGGGAAGCACATTTGTCAGTAGCTTCTCCCGTGTCAGCGATGGAAAAGATTTGATGCTGCCGTTGTACGCAAGGGTTGTGTGGGAGGGGGAAATGTCTGCAGCAGTGAAGGGATGAAACGGACACATAAGAAATGTAACGGGTGAATGGCACATGAACGTGATGCGTTAGCAGGAAGCAAAATCTTCAAGTCAGTTTCGTCACTCCAGATTCCACCATTCTGGGCTTATTGGGCCAAACTACTCATTACACACATGTGCATTCCATGCTGATGTGATGATCTTCTAGGGGTTGCATAACACGTTTCCTGCCTGCCATTTTCTCAGTTCAGCTCACTCCTCCTATTGGCAGCTTTTTGCCAATAGGGCTACAGATGCACGCTCGCAACGAAATCTCTCTTGAAGACAAAGGTTCATATCTTCAATATTTAATACATATAACTCGGTCTGGTGGGTGGTAAGAATGTGACAGAGCATATTCCGAGTCCTTCAACTTTGCTCTGAAGAAAACAGGTCAATCCTATGTTTTTGTAATGAGCATATAATGGAGTCCACCTTCCAAACATGGCTGAGTCCCATCAGCCCTCAATGCCAAATTATGCTCAGCAGTTACACCCACATTGGATATTATAGATATGAGCTACCACTATTCCAGAAATTGCACACACACACAAAAGTGACCCTGAGATTACACTTCAGTGCAACTGCTGTTCCCACAAGTGGCAAATAATTCTTGCAGGACTGGAAAAAGTACAGAGCATGGTACCCAGAGGTGTTTCCACATGTGAATGATTCCCCATTGAGGATTCTGTTTTGCTGCACATGCTGAGGCATTCACAGTAGCTTCCATACTGTGCGAATTGCAAATCTTCCATCCTGATCACTCCTGTTTCTCCTCCATGTACCTTTAAAGAGCTTTTTCCAACTTAAAAAAATCAGTAGTGGGTACATCGTTGAAGTCTTATAGTGATATGCTAGTACCAATTATGCTGGCAAAACACCTCCATGGGGGAAGGAAATGGTGGCCATGAATGGATCCTGAAGGGCAGTGCCCCAGATGTGGGTGAGGAGGTTTGGCAGTCCAGACCTTTCGGTCCATAGTGTGGAATGGTTTGACTCTGCTGGTTCCAGAATGGTGAGAATGAACCCTGAGAAATGACAGAAGGCCATGAGATGAGCACAGATGGGCAGTGATATCCTGGGGATGCTTTTTGTAAACCAGGGTGGGGAAAATCAGTGGAAACGGCTCAGAATAGTCGCCAAAGAGCACCTTCCCTGCAAATAAATAAATAAATCCGATAAATAAAGGAAAGACTAACACATCTTGAGCTTTTTTATTTAGGAACAATTGACAACTGGGGGCATGCTAGAGGTTTGTACGACTCCTGCTTGTTGTAGAGAAGGTAAAGAGAGTGACATGTTTCACCTCTCCTGATGGTCCCCAAATGCAGTTTGTTGGCAGGAGATCCAGGGCAGGCAATTCACCGGCATGAGGCACTATGGGCAGCCAGTGCCTTAAATGGCTTTCAAATATATTAAAGATTTATAGGGAGGATAGGTCAATCAACAGCTGTGATGGCAAAATGGAACTTCCATGTTTAGAGGCAGTTTACCTATGAACACCAGATAATGGGGAAGAAAGATTTTTCCTTTAGGCCCTGCTTGGGAGCTTTCCAGATGTTTCTAGTTTGCCACTGCTGGAAACAGGATGCTGGAGGGGTCAGGCCCTCAGGATATGATCCAGGAAGCCTGTTCTTATGCAAGCATTCATTTTTGGTTTTCCATTTACTGTTTGAATTTCCACTGTGTTATTTATTTACTCATTCAGTGTTCTTACATAATAGCCTGGCTCATAGGCTACGCACATGGTGTGGTTTAAGACAGTACATCAGTCTTGGGCAGCCTTTCCCATTACCAGTCATGGGCTATTCACATGACTGCTTCTGAGTTTTAAAGCCTGACCTAGATCTTTCTTGTCTGTGCTAGGAAGGACTTAAATGTTACAGACAGGAGTGTTTATTCCTCCTCCTTGTATGCATAAAAATGCATTCTGGTCAGTATGAAATTGTGCTGCAGAAGGCAAAATTCTGATCTTTCTAGGCCAGAACCATCCCAATGAGGGTTGCCAATTCTGGCTAAGGAAATTCGTGGAGATTTGTGGAGGGGGAGGGGATTTGGGGATGGATTACTACAGTACCCCTCTGATGCTATTTTCTCTGAGGGAACTGATCTCTGTAGTTTGGAGAACAGAACAGGAGAAATCCTTGCTCTGCCTGAAGACTGGCAACCCACCGGCAAGTCCCAACCAAGAATGCCAGGGAGAAAGCACTTTTGATTCCCGAATAAACATTGAGACTATATTGTAGATTCCTCCCTCTCTGTGGCTCCGTATGAGGGAGAGATGCAGGAGAAGTTGGCGATCTGCCCCACACATTCCTTTTCCAGTCCCTGCCTTGCCCTGAAGCTCTGACCAAGATGGCCTAGGCTAGCCTGATGTCATCAGATCTCAAAAAGTAAGCAGGGTCAGCCCTCATTAGTATTTGGATGGGAGACCACCAAAGAAGGCCAGAGTTGAGACATTGAGGCAGTCATGGCAAACGTCCTCTTTATCTCTTGCCTTGACAGGGTCACCGTAAGTTGGCTATGGTTATGACGCTTTCTACCACCACCTTGCCCCGAAGGCATTTCCCTTCTATTCCTGTCCAAAAGAGCTGGACTCTGCCAGGTGGGAAAGTTACATTGGCTGAACAGACAAAAGAAATAAGAAACAGTTTGTTTGAGCTGTTGAATTGCTATTTGGGGGGAATTTTGCAAGCTGAAATCTTAATCCACCTTGAACAGTCAGGAAGTGCCTTCGGGGCAAGGTGGGAAATGGAAAAATGAGAGGATGGTATGAACTGGAACAAACTGGCCTTTCTTTTCACACAGACTGGCCTGTTCATTCACTGACCCCTACATAGCCAAGTTGTACCTGAATTCTGGGGCAATCAAAGCCTCGATTCTGCCTTCTGATTTGGACCCAGTTAACTGAACAGGAAAAGGGAACAAGCTGTACAATGAAGGGGGAGCACCACAGGATAGCTAGGAGGTTTTGGTCTTCAGATTAAGAAAAATTATTGGGGAGCATCACAGAATCATACTCTCTTTTTTGTGCATATGTGAAGTTGGTGGATGGATGGATGGATGGATGGATGGATGGATGGATGGATGGATGGATGGATGGATGGATGGATGGATGGATGGATGGATGGATGGATGGATGGATGGATGGATGGATGGATGGATGGATGGATGGATGGATGGATGGATGGATGGATGGATGGATGGATGGATGGATGGATGGATGATTGTGTATGTACCCATGAACTGACTCCTGAATGGACTGACATTCTGTGCTGCCTGGAGATACCAGAATCGGTCCATTTACTGCCTCTGCAGTTTTCAGACAGACAGGACAAGGCCCACAGCACCCCCAGTAGTGGGCAAAATTCATTTCAGCATGGGGATGCAAACATAGCAAGTTCCCACACTCCCTCCAATCAGGGAGGGGGTTGCACTATAACCTGTTGCTACAGCAGACAGCAAATACTTACAATATCAGTGACCACTTGCTGCACATGGAGGACTAGGCCCCAACTTATCTCAGGACAATGATATGATGCATCACAGTCAATTCTGATATAGTCATAGATGTTCTCTCGAGAATTCATACTGGAGTGAGATTTGAGGTAGGTATTTGCAAGCAATGCTAATTTGCTCTTCTTACTCATGAAGGAAGCCATTCTGTTCAGAAAGGCAAGGCTGATTTTTTTTAACGGCTAAGTTGTTCCCCCTTTCTACTGCCCAGACTTTTTCCAACTTGGTCAGCAGCATCAAGAAAACACTTCTGAGAGGGACCCACAAATAGTACACAGCCTTCCTCCAGTTGCTGCAGGATAAGCCTAGCACTTCATGGCCTGGAGGAAAGTTGCATGCCATGCACCACAGAATTATTTTAAAAGACTATATTGACACAGGCTATTCAAAGCTACTGTTGTTGTCATAACTCTTGACGCAATTGGGGCAGATCCAGGTTAAAAAACATGACTCTCCCAGCTAGTTTGGTTTTCACACCGTAAAAATGTAGGGGGTAGCATGGAATCCTCACATTTAATTGCATCCTGGAGGGATTGGATTTTAACCATGAAAGGAGCCTTCAAACCATCCCTTGCTGTAGCTCATAACTTATCCCTTGGACTGTGTCCAGTCTTCCCCATGGTAGGGCTGCTCCATTTCCAACTGAGGCAAACTAGTGCACCACCTGGAAAGGTGCTCCCTTTGGCTCTACTCCAGCTATGGCTCTGTGTGGGGCCTGAGGGAAAAGAGGAAGCAGCCCGTCCATTGTTTCTGGATCCAGCTCCAGCTCTAGCTGTGAGTTTCCTTCTCCCAGTTAGCAGCTGAAATTGTTGAGGCTCAAGGCTGTAGCCAGTCTTCCTCACTGCCTAGGGCAAACCAATGCTCCAGGCAGGGTGGGTCCCTCTGACCCCCCTCTGGCTAGTCATGCTCGAGCGGCTAACTTTTAAGTGCGGAATCAATTTCTAATGGAATTACAACTGATCACCAGATCACAACTATCTGTTCTCCTAGAAAAAATACCAATGAGAAAATGGTAGGCTGTATGGCATTACATGCCTGCTGAGCTCCCTCCCCTCCATAAACTCTGCCTGCCTCAAGCGGCACACCCCAAATCACCAGGAATTTCCCAACCCATAATTGGCAGTCCTAAACTGTCCACCTACATCCTTCTTCTCATCTAATCTCAGATCCTGGCAGTGAATCCAGCCAGGAGGGGCTGATGGGAAGAAAACAACCAAGGTTCAGTTCGTCTCTTTCATGCTCCCTTTTTGCTCAGCTCCATGAGCACCATTTTAAAGGTAAACACTGCTGCCTATCATGGCACCAAGAATCTACCAACTAAATTCAGGTCAAGGCTTTCTCTGCCAGTTTGCAAGATGAGGCTGCTAATGCCAAGGCTAGAGGAGGCAGTGGCTCTCCCAAGTCTCACCTGACTTGACTTTGGCTCACCCATGGTGCATTGCGGTACAGAGAGTGGGCTCTGTTATGGAGCTGGGAACAGGGCCCAGGCTGAAGTGGCTTTTCAATGCACGCCATCTATGAATCCCTGAATCCCAGCCCAGTTTAATCCACACCAGTCCTGCCTTTCTCTCTGGCCAGAAAATCAATTTCCTTTGTTTACACAAAAACAAATTTCTTCCAGTTGGAGTAAACCTGGCTTGCGGCATGATTTCTTGAGGACAAAAAAACATTCACTCACGTTCTGGAAACCGTAACCCAAACCAGATCTCCTGTCAGCTTAGCACACGAGCTAGCAAATAAACAGTGACTGGAGTCAGTCTAGTTAAAATTCAGAGGTCAGAGAGAAAGCGCTTCAATGTTGTGCTGCCAAGGATGTCTCCAAGGGGAAGTGGGTGAGAAATACACCCTATTCCCTTTGGTCCCGCAACTTTCAGTCACAGCATATAAAAGATAGCACAGAATAAAATTTGATTTACCTTTGGATATTGCATTTTAGAAACCCCTTTGTTCCCCTAATAATGGTCTATACCAGACTTACCCTTGACTGATGCAACACTCAAAGCCCAGCAGCTCCTTCAGAGTCTTTTTATGTGAAAAGAAGTTGCCCTGAAACACAGTTTTGTGAAGGTTTTTTTAAAAAAATTTTAGAGGCCAATGTAAAAATGTGTTTTAAAGGGTCAGTTTTGCTGCTGATCCTTTCTACTGGGCCTCTGTGGCACTTGGGTAAACAACAGAGATGGTGGGATTTAACTATGGAAAATAACATATGAAAACAAAACGCTGGAATATCTTGTACTGCTGGAATTAAGAAGCTCCTGAGGGAACTGGGGAGTCCCTGGTTCAAACCTAACGCCAGCCGGAGGACCAGAGCTGAGGGGAGGGGGAACTAATGTGCTAATTTATTTTCATTTACAAGTATTTTCCAAATGCAGTTATAAACAACAAGTGACATAGTATTTTCTGTTTACATAATAAAATCTTGTTTGCAGAATAGGGATATTGCTGGTTTGTTTTTTTAAGACTCATTTGGTGTCCCCTTCTAGATGATATTGTTCCAAATTCCATTGACAATTCCTCCTGGCTCAGATCCTTTTCACCCATATGTTTAAGTAACCCTGAGGAAAATGTATGGAACTTGACTCAGGCTGACTCAAAACGCTTTTCAGGTCTATTCCATGAGGATTACTTCCAGGAAAATGTTTTTAAGATTGCACTGCTATTTAAGAAAGGTGCTCAGTATTAGTGGGTAAAAGTTTCTAGACTTAAACAGAATTGTTGTTTTTTAAATGCATCTTAAAATATACAGGTACAAACAACCATAGCTATTAAAATGCTAATGATGTTGGTAGGGATGCCAGCCTCCAGGTAGGGGCTGGATGTTTGGAATTACAATTGATCTCCAGGATACAGAGATCAGTTGTCCAGGAGACAATGGCTGTTTTGCAGGATGGGTTGTATGGCATTATACCTGGCTATGGTCTCTCTCATTCCCAAATCCCACCTTCCCCAGGTCCCAAATATCCAGGAATTTCCTAACCCAAAGTTGGCAACCCTAGATGTGAGCTTGGCAGAATAAGATGTTAAATTATTTTTTTTAACCTCAAAGATACTTCTTAGCCTGCAAATTCCCCACGTGAATGACACCCTGTGAAAACGTGCATAACTTGGCTTTGGAAAACCCCAGGCAACTTTCGAAGAAGTAGAGAACTTTTAACCATGCAAAAATGATAATGTCAAATCAAATACAAGGCAACATGAAAATAGCAGAGCCAACAGTCTGCTATCTGGTTCCTTTTTATTACATACCTGGGAAGCTTTAATCTAAAGTAGCATTATTGATAATGCTGGTTCTCACATGGTCAGAAATAAAATAAAACTGACCTGGGACAAGTAATGTTGTACCTTTATTGGATACTATATTTTCACACTTGAGATATTATAATAGATGGGAGTGAGGTGACCAAATGCCTTTAGCTGCCTTGGGTAAATTTGCTAGGTGTGTGCCTTTCTAAACAGGAGGGGTCTGCCCATGGCTACTGTAACATGATCGCTGTGGGACTGCCTTTGAATAGACTTTTGAAATTGCAATTGCCCAAACATGGCTTGCAGTCTGTTGGTGTGGCACACTGCCTGGAGAATACTATCATTTCATTCAAACTACTCTACTAGCCACATGGTTTCTGTGCCCAATGCAAGGTGATCTTTACAAGCTTTAATCCTGAATGGGGTTCACAAGAGTCCTGCTCACAAATTATAGTGAATGCATGTATAATTCATGTACAGTGTATATTTGGTTTGGTAAAGGTAATTCTCCTGTTACACTCAATGTATGTACTGCTGAACATGTGATATCAACCCTACGTTATCCAGGTACTGGTGCCTGGCTTCAATTGCAAAGTGAATGTTTGTTGTTGGTTCTCTGTGTGTGTTTTAACCAGCAAATATACATGTAGATATACAGGATAACTGACTTATGAACAGGGCTAATGCTTCAAAGTTGCCTCTTCTGCCTAGGTTCTGAGATCCTTCTCCACTAGCTGAAATAGGTATTGTTAATGAAGGACAGGAAGCAGTAGGCAGGCCCTTTTAAATCCAGAATTAACATTCTAGCCAATGCATATTTTATATTTTTATAGAAAGATATGGGGATGGTAAAATGATGCAGACGTAGGCTGCAATCCTATGCATGCTTACCTGAAAGTAAACCCCTCTGATCTTGGTGGGATTGTTTTCTCCTCAACCAACTAGTAAGCAGGATGTTAGTTTCTGTGTCTCACTTCTGAATGTTGCCAATGGTGAGAGAAATCACAGACAAACCATTTTTAACCAAGTATCAAATGTGATCAATCTTTTATCCGATATGCAGATACCAGAAATTCAAAATTTTTGAAAAGTCCTAGAAGTGGTATCATTTTTCCCTACTGGCACGTAGGGAAGTTCTAATGATATCTGTATGCAATTCATAGAAAATAGCACATTGTTCAGCTTTTCAAAATGGCTGCCATTGGCTCTATTCTATAATTAAATTACATTCCTAGTTAACTATTCATCCCCTTGGTGGACATGCTGTAAACATCTCTTTCTTAAGCCAAGCCCAAAAGCAAATGAGTCCCGATGGAAGGATTGAAAAGTTCAGCACACTGTTTTAATCAAACAGTGCATACATTATACAGCGATATGAATCAGATAAAGCATACAAAGTAGGACTTTGAACAGAGAGGAACGCTAGAAAGGCACCAGTAAGTTTACCCTAGAAAATAGCACTCTATTTAACTTTTCAAAGTGGCTGCCACTGGCTCTCTTCTATACTGAATTACATTCATGATTAAGTTGTCACCAGCTTGATGGATTTGCTGTAAACATCTCTATCTCAGGCCAAGCCCAAATTCAACTGAGACCAAATGGAAGGATTGAAAAGTTCAGCACACAAAGTAATTATTTTTATCAAACAATGCAAACATTATACAGCGATACGGATCAGCTAAAGCATACAAAGCAGGGTTTTGCACATAGAAAAATGCACTAAAAGCATATAGGCACCAGTAGGTTTTCCTCAGTGAGGGTAAAAAAATAATGGGGAATGAGGGTTTTCAAGAAGGAAAACAGCAGGAGAGAAAAAGGATTGAACTCCTCCCCGCTGCCATGTTTGAGAAAGAAGTCCTGGTGTGTGTGTGTGTAATATAATATAAATATTAGCAGAGTAGAACAGAAGAGACAGATTCTCAGTTGATTTTTATATTTGAGTTTACTAACTATAAAGGGAGGGTTACATGGAAATAAATAATAAATCCTTTCTTTCCTGGTACCCAGTGGTGGAATTCAGCAGGTTTGCACCACTTTGGCAGAACTGGTTGTTAAAATGGTGCTTGTAAACAATCAGTTGTTAAATTATTTGAATTCCCACCACCGGAACTGAATTTGAATCCCAGCACTGCTGGTACCTCTTTGCTGTCTCGTGGTGGTGGTGGTGGTGTGCTCAAACAAGAATGTGGCAAGGATGGGGAAAACCTGGAAAGTAATTAGAGAATGTTGTCATGTGGCTGCTCCCTGAAACAAGCTTCAACCAAAAAGTAAAGGAGAAAGAAACATTTATGTGGAAGCAGCCACAGACTTGCAAGCACAGTGCATCATCCTTTGTGACTTGCTACAGTGCAGATTCTTAGATCCTCTGATGCAGCTGCTTGGAAAAAGAGGCAAAATGTTTCAGGCCCACTAAAAAAAACCCTCATCTCTCATATCTTAAAGCAGAACAAATTGTGGACTGCTTCACAGTGTTGTCATGAAATCAAGTCCCACTGTGAAGCACTTTGTAAATCAATTCCTCTATCAGGGGTAGGGAACCTTTAACACTCAAAGAGCCATTTGGACCCGTTTTCCATGGGAAAAGAAAACACTTGGAGCCGCAAATAATTTTTGACATTTAAAATAAAGATAACACTGTATGTATTGGGTTTTTTTACCTTTTACCCCACTCATTCTGAGAAGCGCATGGATGCGTCCGCCCTGCTGCCTGCAGGGCGGGCAAGGATGGGGCCAGCGGCTCAACCTTGCCGGCCTCCGGGAAAGCGCCCACTCCACTCCAATGGGGCAGGCAAGAGGGGAAGCCCGCAGCGCGGCCCAGCCGGCTGCGGGCAGTTGGTGCACCCTCCCTGCTGCCTGCAGGGCGGGCAAGGATGGGGCCAGCAGCTCGGCTCGTGGAGCCACAGTGCAAGGGCAGAAGAGCCGCATGCGGCACTCGAGCCGCAGGTTCCCTACCCCTGCTCTATAAGATGAACACTACCAGCATTAGAGGGCTAAATATTTGAAGGTTCAATCTAAATATTTGAAGGTTCAATCTAAATTGTTACCAGGATGTACCTCCGGCGTAAGCCTTGCAACCTTGGCTATGTTTCTTGCAATGAATGTTGTTAAGAGAAGTTCTCAGGAAGTTCTCCTATTCCCCCTCTAACCATTCGTTTTGAGCTGGGTCCCAAATCCCTGGGAGATTTGTCAGGACAGATGTCTTTGATTTCCATCTCTACTAAGCATAATTTGCCAATTAGAGAGGCAGGTGGAGAACAGCCTCTCTTGTGTTTACAGGATGAGGCCTCAACATCCTCCTATGCCTCTGGCCATGCTACCAGCCCCAGAAGCCTCTGCCACATTGCAGACATTTGTGCCACCAACACAGGCCAGGACCCCCAATGCTTGACTCAAAGCCTACATTGTTCCATAGGGCTAGCAACACTCACTGTACAGTGTTATCAGAGCCAGACCGCAGAGGCACAGAGCCAGCTTTCTGTGATGTAACAGTTGTTTTTGCCAGCTGAAATCCATCTCTGCATGGCAAATTAATTGTACCATATAGTTGGCTTGCAAAATTAGAATCAAACCTGCTGCCAATTTTTATCCCATCCAAAAGACCCACCCAGCACTACTGTAGGCCCACAAATACTAGGTTGCAGAACTGCACAAATATATTTAGACCACAATTATATATATATGTGAAAATGTATCACTGTACCAGTTCACAATACCCAAAGCTGTATATGTGTGTTTGTGCCTATGTGTTTCAATGTAAGAATTGTTCAAAATACATAATAGCACAGACATTTTACAGACTGATGGACAAATATTTCAAGCAGGTAAGAGGAGTCTGGTAATCCTCCTGTTTCAAAGCAGAACCTCACCTTCAGATGTTTCAAAGACTTTGTGCCGTGGGGTGTGTGTGTGTGTGTGGAATCATGAATACTGTGAGTTTGGTAGTATCATATTTCCTTTGACTATTACACACATACAGGAACCAGACACCTTCAATATTCCATGCTACACCATAAGAAATGCATAGAATTGGTTTTCTTTTAATATAGACTATCCAGAATGAAGGTTGTTTCATGTTGCCTTTTTATTGAAGAATGTCTTTCCCACAGCTAACTGGAAGTTGAATTACAGAAGTTACACATCTACATTACTGTATGTTTGGTTACATCTTGCTACCTGTTTACTGTCTCACATGATGTCGTCTACCTCGTGTCTCCTCTCTGGTGTTGTGTCTGTTCAAACAAAGAAAGGCCGTTTCCGCACGGCCTTTTTATGGCGCCCTGGGGACGGGATAAACGCCGTCCCCAGGGAGCCATTCGCACAGGCGGCGCTGCTACAACGCAGCAGCGCCGACCTGACTGCGCTCCCCCCCCCCTCCCCAGGGTGAGTGGTGTCAGGCAGCCCTAAACAACAACCTCTTTAAAGGGTTGTTTTACCTAACAACAGCGTGATCCTTCGGCGGCGCGTTGTGAACAGCTTTACCGCCCGGGGAACTACTATTTCCCTTCCCGTCCACTCACCTTGTCCCGTCATGCGGCCTGCTGGCCTCTGCAGCCCCTCCACTCACTGTCCTCCCGACCCCTGGAGGTCGGAGGGCAGCGTGAGCAGAAGGCTTCAGAGGCCAGCTTAGGCCGCACGACGGGGACAAGGTGAGTGGGACGGGAATATGGACAGGCTCCATGCGGAACTGAGCCTGTCCTCCGCCCGGCTTTCCCCTGAGGCCGCACGCGACGCAAATGCATAGAACGGCTCTTCACCCCCATGCGGCAAGAATTCTTCGCCGGGCGTGGAGTCGCCGCCAGGGCCCGATCGCGGAAACTTAACAGCCAAACAAGAGTTAAATGTATTGTCGAAGGGCTATTTTCACGGCCAGGAATCCCTTGGAGGTGCTGTGTGGTTTCGAACAGCATGGCGTCATCCTAGCAGCATTCTCTCTCCTGAGCGTTTTAGCCTGCATCTGTGGCTGGCATCTTCAGAGGATCTGAATCTTCTGAAGATCCTCTGAAGATGCCAGCCACAGATGCAGGCGAAACGTCAGGAGAGAATGCTGCTAGAACACGGCCATACAGCCCGGAAACCACACAGCACCCAAACAGAGTTAACTTTATAACTTCAGATGTACGTGCTCACTAACATGTAAGCAATGGCTATCTGACTGACCAATAGCTAATCAATACATCAGGTCATAAACAGTGACTTCAGCGACTTGTTTGCATACAAACGGTCAACCCTTTTATAACTGAGTTGTGACAGACACTTGCAAAACCCCAACATGTATTCAGTCCTTAGCATCTCCAGTGAAATTTTCCTAAAACAATTGCAAATGATTTATTACGCATTCTGAGTTCTCCGGGGTTAACATTCCAATGATTTTTTTAAAATCTGTTAACAATTCGTTTTCACCTTCTATTCAGAGTTTTTGATCAATGCATCTCATTATACTGTGGTGCTGCCATGTCACCTCTTTCACAGGTGAAGCAGAAAGGGCAATAAGCCTCGCACTTTGCCAGCAGCGACGCCTGATGACGTCAGCAAAATTGGCGACGCATCCCAAAAAAAAAGCGTCACAGACAGGCGGAGCTGGCGGCCCCAGCCCCGCGAGAAATGTGACGGTTCGCATCGTGAAGCGCTGGCGAAGCTGCTGCCGATGTTAAGCGCTTCTGGCGCAAGACTTGGCGAAGCCGCAGGCAGGTTCGTAACGCCATGCCTCCACGCAGCAGTGCGATGGACAACGTGACTGCCCTGATGTCCTGCCCGCCCCCCATCTGTCAGCAAGTGCCTCCCCAGCTACTCGCTAGTCAGTCCCAGTGCATGGTTCTGGGAAAGGTGCTTTGGCCATGCAGGAAAGCACCAGGACCTAACGTGTGTGTGTGTGGGGAAAAGAGATATGACCCAGCTTGGCCGTCTGGGACTCGCCATTTTGCAAAGGGCTCCCTGGCGGCTGTTCGCATCGAAAAGCGGCGCCGATGCTTCATTACAGGGGAAAAAGAGTGGTTCACAGCGTTTTTCGAATACGGCGCTCTGTTTAGCGTTTCTCGCTGACGGCGCGTAATGCGCGACTCTCCGCGCGCTGCGGCGTGCGAACGCTCTCCCTATGGCGGTTCTGTTACCGCTAAGTATTTATCGCCATATTTCTCGCCTCGTAAGGAAACGGCCTAGGCTTGGCAGCTGAGAAAGAAGTGTGCCAACAGCGAAGGGGCTGGGTGTGCTGTGCTGCTGCGTGACTCAGAGGAGCCACAGAGCTCCTTTTCACATCTGGGTCCCACAGCAAACACACCAACAGATTAGCTGAGTTTCTTGGCACAGCCTGGTGGTGCTTCATGTGATGGGCCGACACTTGCCAAAATGAAGGCAGTACAAAATTTGCCAAGTTTAAAGCTTTTGAGTTCTAAAGGGGAAATTGCATATTCAAAATAAGGTTGCAGCAGCTCATCTTGGAAAGCTAAGAACGAAAAGGAATCTTGCGGCAAAAATAAATATTTATTCTAGCACAACTACCACACTCCTTTTTGGTTTTTGCATCAGCAGACTAACACGGCTACCCTATGAGTCTTTGAAATCTGAATGGCAAAACCAGAAATTTTGGTGGGAATATAGGCAAATATTTCTTCTCGCTTGAATGTGGATTCACTGCCTATTGAAAAACATCAACAATCAATGCATCAGGCACTAGATCCCGCATGTTGCTTTGAGCATGGTGTGCAGATACGCATGCACACCGGTGTCGTGTTCAAACTCTGCAGCTAGTCTTCCTTTGCCATTAATTGGTTTCTGTGAGATTAGCTTAATGAATATGGTTTTCATCTTTAGAAACCTTATTTATAACAACCACATATGTTTTACTAACTTGAAGAGGGGTATTGGAAACCTTTATTTCATTGGTTGTGGTAGGTTTTCCAGGCTGCATGGCCGTGGTCTGATAGATCTTGTTCCTAATGTTTCACCTGCATCTGTGACTGGCATCTTCAAAGGTCTGTTACAAGTCTCTGTGATACGCCTCTAAAGATGCCAGCCACAGATGCAGGCAAAACATTAGGAACAAGATCTACCAGACCACGGCCACATAGTCCGGAAAACCCACCACAACCAGTTGAATCCGGATGTGAAGGCCTTCGACAATATTTTATTTCATTCATACTCCGAGTACATCAATGGATATTTCTTTCCAGTCTATGGATAGATAATTGTTTTCAGGATGATGAAAATAAGATTTTGGATTTATACCCCCCTTTCTCTCCTGTAAGGAGACTCAAAGGGGCTTACAAATGTTCCCCCCTTCTTCTCCTCACAACAGACATCTTGTGAGATAGGTGGGGCTGAATCAGAAAAACATGAGAATGTGGTGTAGTGGAATAGCATCTGCTCTCTCTATAAAAGTTCCTAGATTCAATCTGCAATTAAACTAGTCAGGTAACGGATTATGAGAAAGACAGTCTAACTGAAACTCTGAAGAAGTACTGCCAGTCAAAGTAGATAATATCAATCTTCACAGACATTAATGCTCTGACTTCGTATAAGGCAGTTTCATGTGTCCAAAATGACTCTAGATTGTACCATCACTGCCCTAATGAATGCCAACTGGGGTGTGTGTCTTCTGTTCCTGTCAGTCTCCTCCAGGTATTGTTCAAGACGCCATTGAAGTAGCAGTCGTCAATGGATACCGCCATATTGACTGTGCTCATTTGTATGAAAATGAGGAGGCAATCGGTGAAGGACTTCATAGGGTCCTGAAGAAAGGTCTAGTGAAGAGAGAAGACCTTTTCATTGTTAGCAAGGTGAGCTGACTTTTTGAAAAATTGATGTGGAGGATTGCTTTTGCTCTGGCATTCATGTAAACACTGTGACTGGGGGAGCTAGCTCGTTGTTTACTCCTTGGTTGCTCATGAAGGGAACAGAGCACATTGCTGGAAGTGTGTTGGCGTCGGTGGGGGAGTAACCAACAAGCACGCTGGTTGATCTGGTATGTGGGGACCTGTGGTGAAAAATAAAATAGACTTGACTGGGAATAACTGAGAAGAAAGCCAGGCTCTTTTGTTGTATTTGAAAAAGAATGTTCTTGTGATTGAGGTCAACATTACTTATTATACTTGGTCATATGTGTTACAAGTGTACATTTGATCCTACGCTTGCTGAGAACCCGGTAAGATTGGTTGTCTTTTTTTTTAACTATTTACATTCACACATACACACCAACTAAGGAGTCCCTTACCCTGATAGAAACTACGACCATCAAAACATTTCCCCATGGTATACAGGAGGTTTTCCCTGGCTTTCTGGAAACCCTGGAGTTTGGCATGGGTAAATGAGAGAAATGGGCGAGATTCTTCATAGAATCTTTAGTAAAAGAATCCTTAGTGACCATGCATACATCACAAAAAGTACTGATAATTGGGAACGAATTAGTAGACAGAGGATTACAGACAAAATTCTAAAGAAAGAAAGGTATGTTGTTAGCTAATCCTGTACTCACACAAGAAGAGCCCCAACCATACCTATCTGAGGAATAGGTTCGAGATTTAGCATCTTCAGCAGGGTCTGCCCATTTTCAGAATCTTGACACAGAACTCCAAACTAAATTAACTGTCAAAGCTTATATGTCAGTCAACAGCACTCATGGGCATATTCTTCTCTTGGCAGCTGTGGAATGGTTCCCATGAACCTCACCGTGTGGAGGCAGCTTGCAGGAAATCCATGAAGGATCTACAACAGGATTATCTGGATCTATACCTAATGCACTCGCCAATGGGCTCCAAGGTAAAACAAGCCAGTGGGCTCTGATTTTTGTGTGTGTGTGTGTGTGTGTGTGTGTGTGTGTGTGTGTGTGTGTGTGTGTGTGTGTGTGTGAGAGAGAGAGAGAGAGAGAGAGAGAGAGAGAGAGAGAGAGTGGCAGATTGTGGAAGCTTGGGGTCATGAAAGACAGCAGAGCGAAAGAAATGGACAGATCTGCCCTATGGATTGTGATGAAATGGGAAGTTTTCTATAGGTCCTGTGCCCTCCCTAGAGGGGTTGGGCAGGAGACTTTCCCACTTCAGGTGCAACAAAGGGTAGTGGCAGAGCATATGCTTTGCAAACAGAAGACCCCAGGCTCAATTCCTGGCATTGCCAGTCAAAAGAATCCAGTAGGAGATTAAAAGACCTTGGCCTGAGACCATAGAGGACAGCTTGCAGTCTGACTAGACTGTACTGATCTTTGGAGACCGATGGCCTGACTCTAAGGCATTATATAAGGCATTATCATGGGTGCTCATATGTGTATTTGTCTGTCATAGTTCGTCGAGGGGGAACTTATGCCACAGAAGGATGGCCAAATGCTGGTGACTGATGTTGATTATGTGGACACATGGAAGGTAAGAAGCAACCATCACACATGGCTGCATGGCCGTGTTCTAGCAGCATTCTCTCCTGACGTTTCGCCTGCATCTGTGGCTGGCATCTTCAGAGGATCCCACAGTTTGTCATGAGTCACAATCTGGAACCAGGAGAGACAGGATGAACTAATACCAGATATCAAGGAGAAATCCAGGGTCATTCATTGGTCCTTGTTCCATTTTCCTCTGTCCTGCCTACTTGCCTTGGTGTTGTACAACTCGTTCACACACATATGTTCATGATATGGCCCACCGACAGGTGTGAATGGACCATCCCATGTCCAGCAGCACAGACAGAACTGTTGTAACACCCCTCCCCCCCACATACACACAGTTTTGGAACACCCCCCCCCTCGGGTTGTCAGCCGATTAGGAAATACCTGGAGATTTTGGAAGTAGAGCTTGAGGAGGGAGGAGTTTGAGGAAGAGAGGAACTTCAGTTCACCATACAGTCCACTTTCCAAAGCAGATATTTTCTTCAGGTGAACCTATCTCTGTCACCTGGAGATCAGTTGTTATAGTAACAGATCTCTAGCCACCACCTGGAGGTTGGCAACTCTACCCCACCTTTTGCTTTTCAATGGGGTTGACTGTCAGACATTGAGTACAGAAAGTGCCCATGATCTGACATTCCCTTGTACTCCTCTTGGCACATATGTGAGAGGTCTCTGAATGGTTCCCCCCCTCCCCTTAACTGCTCGCCCCACCAGTCTAGGTCTTACAAGCCTAGCTGCTCTAGGCTTTATTAATGGTGCTACTGAGCATGTACCCACCTGTGCTTCTAAAGAGCAGCCACGCTTGAGCAGTAACAGCTGCTGTGTGATTCTGTGGTAGAGAAAAAAATTCGTTCTCTCTGGAAAGGGAGGGATCTGCAACTTGAAAAGATTATGCTAATCAGACATATTTGCATACATTTACAATTCATATTTTTATCATTTTGCATTATTTAATCTGCTTCTGCTGCTCATGGGGAGTGATTGTGCTGTGCTGGGCATTAAAGTCCTTCCACGTCCAGCTCATGGTTTGAAAAGTTTCCTGTTTGTTGACGAGTAAGTCAAATGGGGGCACATAAAAGGTCACAGCAACCTCTTTTACAATTCAAAAAACACCTGTGTTGTGATTTTTCTAGTCACAGAAGAGGCTGTTCCTTCTGTCACAATTTTCCTTTCAAGTCAGCTCCCAGGATGTCATACTCTTTCAAGCACATATTTGCACTCTGGCTCTCCCCCCCTCCCCAAATAATTCTCAAGCAATTGACTAATGAAACCCATCCATCTTCACATCAAATTCTGCAGTGTTGCTGTACTTGTGCAGAAGTGCAAGGTGATGAGATCCAGCAGGAGCAATTTGGATGCACCTGTGAGTGATCCAGGGTCCTGAACTATGCTAAAGTTGCTTTTACCTCTGCCCTTCTGGTTGCACTCAAACTTCTCCTGTGCACCATGACCTTGACCTTACAAGTACTACAAGCCAACCAGCCTGAACCTGAGCAATTTTTCTTTGCAGGCCATGGAGAACTTGGTGGATAAAGGCCTGGTGAAAAGCATTGGGGTGGCCAACTTTAATTCGTGTCAACTGGAAAGACTGTACGCTGCAGCAAGAATTAAGCCTGATCTCTTCCAGGTAATGCCTGCCTTTGATTCCAGAATGTGAGCAAGTACCAGAAAGAGGCTGTTGGTGACTTTGCACAGCCTTGGCCCTGGGTTCAAATCCTCACATAGAATATGGATCAGAACTCATATTTACTTCCTGTTCTGAATATCTGCACCGATGAATGGCCCTGCTGATTAAGCATCAAAGCAATTGATGCAAGGATGGTTTCCAACAACAGCTGGTCAAAAGTCCATAGCAAGCATGCCAGCTGCAGTAGAATCATAAAAGTGGATTAGATCCTCTTCTTTGGCACAAGTGGATCAGGAGGTTCCCACTGGGAATTAAAGACCATGCAACAGGCAAATTAAAATAGTTGCAAATGATGTTAAAAAAACCCCCCATGAAATAGCTTAGCATCTTTTCAAGCTAGTAGAAGAAAAGGCTAGGCCACACCTGCTTAGAGGCTTGGTGTGGGCAGGAGACTAAGTAGAATGGCATTCTTGCAGCACCATGGGCAGCGACAGTTGGAAACAGGACTTTGTCTTACAAGCTCGGCTTGTAAGATAACAGTTTCTGGGCAGCTCGAAGCCTGCTTCCAGATGGTGATGGGTCTCATTGCTACTTTGAATACGTAGCCATTCGTAGCAGGCACAGAGAATCCCCATGTTGGAATGCCCCCCGTTTCCCTTGCTCTGTGATGGCCACTGCCACCCCCATAGTATTGGAAGACTCTTCTAACTGGAAGGTCTTTTCTAACTGGCAGTTGATACATCTCTTGAGTGTGAAAACACTGCAGCAACATTACAATTACCAATAGTTGTTTTTCACTGAAAAAGCTCTCTGGTAGGTAGGACTGGGAAGGAGCCTGCCTTTCTTGTCCACTTCTCACCCATCCCAGTGTTGCTATAATCTTTTTTTAAAAGAAAGGTTAAAAGAAAGTTGTCCTGTGAAAGATCATGACAAAGCCAGGGGAAAACCTGAAAGGTGCAGGAGAGCATCGCAATAGCATGGGGAAGCAGGAAACAAAAACCTACTTCACATTAGTGCCAAAGCTGGACCAAACAGGCAATGTGGGAACAACCTACGTGAAAAAAGGACCTAGCTTGGCACACTCATCTGTTCTTAGCCAGTAACGATGAGGCCACCAAGAGCATAGTCCTTCTGTCGCCAGTTTATTCTGCCTCCCCCCTCCACTCTCATTTCTTCTGGTACTTTCACTCAGAGGCCTTCAGTCCCTCTTTGGGTTGGGTTTTCCTTGAGGCAGATGATTAGGCCTGGCAAACAGAAACTTCCATGGCTTCAAGATAATCTCTCTAAACAATCTTCTCAACAGGCGGAGCGGCATGTCTACCAGATTCAGTGCAAGCTGATTGCCCTCGCCAAGAGCAAAGGGATGGTCTTCGAAGGATACAGCCCCCTGTGCAGCATCCAGAGTCCTTTGTAAGACTCCCCTCTTTTGGAACAATAGTCCTCTTTCCACTCACCAAGGCTTATGTTTTCTCTGTGCTCTCCTTTGTGCCATTCACAGGCAGCAGCCAGGCTGCCACCCTTTCCCTGGCATCTTTGCCATAATTTCTGCTACTGCTTCTCTTGTTAATAGACTACAACTTTTTTTCCTGCAGCTCCTCCTACTGGCCAGGCCTCCCCACTGCCTTAACACATGATGCTGGTGCAAACATTCTGCTATTAGCGAAGTAACGAAATAGTTTGGGTAGTAAACCACCATTCTTGTTTATGAATTAGTGGTACTTCTGGTTTGTTGTTACTCTCCAAGCACCACTCCCCAATTTATTTTTCCTTCTGCATGCTAGCCGTCACCTCCCAGGCGTTCAAGGCAGGCTGCAGACCAAAGGGTGACTCGAGCAGAGGCACTCACTCATGTGAAGCACTGTTGCTGTTTTGTTTGAGGTAGCAAAACAGGCTGAGCTGGACACTCAAAGGACAAGGAGGAGAGGAGTAGGGATGCCAGCCTCCAGGTGGGAATTACAGCTCATCTCCAGGCTACAAAGATGTCTCACAATACTAAAACCTGGGGGCATCCATTGAAAATGCTGGGGGGAAGAATTAGGACTAATAAAAGGAAAGATTTCTTCATGCAACGCATGATTGGTGTTTGGAATATGCTGCCACAGGAGGTGGTGATGGCCCCTAACCTGCAATTTTGCAATTTAATAAGCAAAAATGACCATTGCTTTGTAGGCCATGTTGAGTATTTTCATTCATTCCCACATTAACTCAGTGAAACCAAAACAGCCTGAAAACTAAACTTGTACACACAACTTATAACCCTCCTGGAAAAAAACTTGCTTTTGCCACTAAAAAGTTCCCGCCCATATTCATCAAGGAAAGCTTGGGTGGTTTCATCCGCTGAGTAAAAATAATGCAATAGAAGTGGACTGGTTTGGAAGACTTGTGTGTTCTCTCTAGCCTTGACCACAAACTGGCTCCCAAGAATGGCATGGAAGACCCAGTGGTGAAAGATATTGCGAAGAAGCACGGGAAATCTCCTGCTCAGGTAAAATGATTTTCAAAGAAGGATATCTTTGTGCAAGGCACTGGGATCTTAGGGGGACCTTTTAGATACCTCTGTGTATGTCAGTATGTGGCAGTTGGGAACCATTGTTGTTATTTTTATTTTTTTTTGGACTGTGCAAATTTATTTGGGAGGACTTGCAGATTTTTACATGGGTTAGAAACAGCAAACATAAATGATCCAAAAATTTTTTAGTCAAATCATGTATACTGTAGCTTTTGTTGGAGGCCTATCTTAGAATATTGCAGGAAAAGGGTCTGTGCACCTCCATTGTAAGCTAAACTCCTAGGCTTTAATGGTTATCCTACAGATGTGTTTCGATGATGGGCAGCCCAATCCAAAGGCAGCGCAGTAGAGTGGTGGTTGGGGAAAGTTCTGTGGCAGTGCATCCATGCTGCCTCCAAAGCAGCTTCAGATTGCGTGGGAAGGGCAAAAAACAGGGGAACCCCCCGGCTGCTTGAAAACCCATTGGGAAGACTGACTAAGTTGGCTGATGGTGTAGTAGGGAGTGTTTCCAGGTTGAAGCCTTGGCTCCACCTATAGGAATGCCCCCCATGATGTTGGCACAGGCAGTTGTGGCTGAGGTCCACTGCTGTAGAGGTCAGTTTGGGGGTTCAGACCCCTTGTATTCGCATGGCAGCCCAGCACTGAGTTAAGTGGCACAATACCAGCATCCATGCTTTGCAAGGATGCTGGCATGTTGGTGTAGTGCTCCTGCTGCTCCAGTGTGACTTCAGCCCTCCCCCTTGGATTGTACTCTTAGCGTTGTGCAGGTGGCAATAATCAGGAAGAGGACTATAGATTACCACAAAGAAGACATGCCAACAACCTCATGTCAAGCATGCAAGCCTTTTGTTACCTAGATGGCAGTCGATTCCTCTTCTGACATGAACTGACAAGGGTATTTGTGGGTCATTACTTTTGTGGATTCTTTGTTGTACTTAGGGGTCTACAATAATCACATCAGCATAGTTCCTATGAAGGTTGCAGGTCCCAGGCAAGTGGGATCAGAATTTCCGGTATGCGATACAGATAGATGTAAGAATTTAGATGGTACAGTCTCAAGAGTTGCTAGCTCCAGTTTTCCTTTTCTGATGTCTTCACAGATTATGATCCGGTTTAACATACAAAGTGGAATATCCACTATTCCAAAGAGCCAAACGCCTGCTCACATCATCGAGAACACCAAGGTAGAGTACACATTGCTTGCTTCTGCCAAGTGCCTTTCCACTCCTGAGATCCCGTTGGTTAATAGGTTGGTCAGCCTCTCTACTTGAAAACCCAGAAGGTGAGAATGCTGCTGGAGAAATGGAGAGTGTGTTTCTCACCACTGCAATTGATTATCAAAAAATAAATCTGCTTTCACAGAAAATTAAAGATAATTGCAGAGGCAGTTGTGGATCTCCAGCTTTTTGCCTAATCATGCCCTGGGTTTCCAAAGCAAAATATTTCGACTTGCTAAGAATTGTTTTGGCAACTGAGTTTCACTCATCCATGCTTTAATCAAGAGTATGATTCCATTCATAGTTTAGGTGCTTATTCCAAGAACATATAATTTACGTAATGCTTTGAGTATGAGGGAACCAAGTCTTGGGTGTCTTTTTAAAAATTAAAAGTTCATTTGTTTACACAGTCAAGCTAGATTTGACATTTGGCATGAGTCAGGTCAGCATTCCCCTGACAGATGCCACACCTGGGAAACAACATTCTCATTCCCGTGGCCCAGTTTGGCTTGGGATTGTGACAGGGGAAGGAAGGTGGTTTTGGCCGTCCTCCATGCCAATTTCTGAAGCCAAAATGGCCCCAATGGGGCATTATTTGCATCATGTTTAGTAAGCCAAGTTATTCAAGTGGAGCTTTTGGTTTTGCAGGTCTTTGATTTCTGCCTCACAGATGAAGAGATGAAAAAGCTGGAATCCCTCCATTACGGGGCCCGAGCTGTTCCCTGGGACCTCATGGGGTATGTTATATACATTTGAAACAAAATGCACCATGGTGAGCACAAGGGCACTTTGGCTGCTATGTGGCGGCAAAGGTGAGGGGTGTTACTGAGACATCAAAACAGCTCAGGAGCAAGGTGAGCCCGGAAGCCCTTCTGGCTTAGACTTGGCCAGCAGTAATGATAACATTAAGTCAACTAGAGATTCAATCATCACCTCCTTCTGCAACTTCACAGGCCAGGCTTGGCATGGCTCACTCCTGATTACCAGTGGCCCAACAAGGCAATGCCCAATGAGGAGATTCCTCAATAAATTATAGGGTCAACTCTACCTCTGGTGCCTGCACTAATTTCTGGCTTGCTAGTATATGGTGGACTTTAATAAATGGAACAAATGGGCAAAATAATAACATCCATGAAGATCGTAATCAGAATTCAAGGTGCCTGAAACCTAATTGTTATGTTAATGCAAAGATCTAACATGGCTGCCCTGGTGGCATTTGTCTGGAAAATTGAAGTGCTGGGTCAGGGGCATCCCTATTGAATGCCATTTCTTCCTACAAGGTTGTTTACATACCACACTAAGAGGAGCCTATTGGACTGATCCGGGCTCCCCAGCAACCCACCTGCTGTTTACTTGGGGAAAGCAATTTACAGATCTGTCATCACTGCCATATTTGGTAGAATGCACTGCCATATTTGGTAGAATGCAGTGGAATTGGCCATGTAAACTCTAGTGACCTTAGGTTAGCAATGCTAAATATAATCTCTGGAATGAGTTAACAATCAGCAGTAACTTCATCTTAGGTCTCAGAGCAGTGGGGGCCAATTCTGGGAGCCAGTCCATATAACAAAGTAGAGCTGTTCTAATGCACAACTGGAGTAATGTAGTTTGGACTTTCAGAGATTTGAAATTTGCTTACATTTCAAAAGCTTAATTTTGTATACATTATATTCATTAATTTTGGATGAAGACATTTGTTTTCATTTCCATTGGTTATAATGGGAAACAGATTTCCAGCTCAAACTTGTTTTCTATTCCAATTGGAATGAATTTTTCCAGGGATAGCACTGCTCAAGGGACCGCGTCTCTGCCTACTTTCAAAGAGAGGAGAGGAATATTCCCAGTGTTATAGGCAATTAAAATGATTGTTAATAGACATTCAGCACTCCCAGAAAGCTGGAGGTGTTACAGGGCAAGCAAGAAGGAAGCCTTTGGTCATCTACAGATCAGAAGCAAAGCTACACAGTGGGAGGCATTTGGCACCCCCCGTGAGGCAGACAGAACAGTGGAGTAGGCAGGAATTTGCACCCTTGAGCCTTAGGAACACAGTCAACATCCCAACAGTAACTGGTAGCCAGCTGATAGAAACCTTGAAAAGACAGGCTGATCAGTGTAATACACTTCTGTTACAATATGTTTGACTCTGATGGATGGAAGATTTCCATGTCAGTTTCATCTCTCCTCTCCCACTCCTATTTTCCTAGAATGCTCTAAACTGCCCTTTCACTTAGGCTTTTGTTATGCTATGACTATAATGAATTAAAAAATTCTATTTTTTTCCCATTTGTTTTGAAATGAGGGCACTTTTTTATTGACCACTGCCTACTGAACTGGGCAAGGCAGCTCTAGTAGAAGAGGCAGGACTACGGACTCCAAGACTTGGAGAGCCAGTGGTGTAGTGGTGTAATGGTTAAGAGCAGGTGCACTCTAATCTGGAGAACCGGGTTTGATTCCCCACTCTGCCACTTGAGCTGTGGAGCTTATCTGGGGAACCAGATTAGCTTGTGCACTCCAACATGCGTCACCTGGGTGACCTTGGGCTAGTCTTAGCTTTCTGGAGTTCTCTCAACCTTACACACCTCACAAGGTGTCTGTTGTGAGGGGGGAAGGGAAAGGAGATTGTAAGCCCCTTCCAGTTTCCTTTCAGGAGAGAAAGGGGGATATAAATCCAAACTCTTCTTCTTTGCCCCAGTGAAGTCTTCAGGCCTTTCCTTTTCCTATCAGCATAAGAACACCCAGTTGCCTCTGCCACAGGTGGGATCCACAGCCACCCTTGGGATGCCCACCTTCACAGTGGCCCTCAAGTGACTTGTTTCTCTTTTTTAATGCCTTTCCATTCATACCATCATTGATACCAGTACTTGGGCTGGGATTAGACACAAATTTGGGGTTTTATTCCTATTAGAAGCAAACTATTTAAAAAGATTTGGGGGTGTTAATGATTTACAATTGTCATCTTTTGTTTTAGGTTGGGCAAACATAAGCACTACCCTTTTAACAAGAATGAGTAATTGCTCAAGCAACAGCATGCATTCCCAAAATCTTAAAGGCATAGAATCCGCAAAGTCAGCTTTTTGCATTTCATATCTCGCTCAGCCAAGTACAGTTTGCTAGCTCAGCAGCTACTGATCTTCTCTGGTGATGAGACAGCAGCAAAATAATAAGCAGTGGCCAGAGACCTGGTTTGGGTCTACAGGAAGATTCGGAAGGGGATCGGGTGTGCACCCAACGTTCACCTGACCCTGAAGTCTGCCTACATGGACCTTTCCGTCCTCTAATCCATCCATACAGCACATCAAAGTGGGACGGCGCGAATTCCACTGGGAGCTCTACAGTGTTGAGGCCAATGTGTTCCTGGGCAATAAGGATCTTTCTTTGAGATTTTTCTTCAACCTGCAATTTAGTATCAAAATGCCAAATTTTCAGAGCAGGAAGAAGCAGCTAAGCAAACACAACCAAAGAAATACACATTTTGGAAGAGGAACTTGAAAAGATAGCTTTTATATACACAAGCTGAGCTTGCTTTTTTCTTTTTTAAAGCTCAATTGCATTTTCATATGATGGTAACAAATACGCAGCAAGTTATCCACCCCGCTCAATAAAATAGCTACCTTTGCCAAACTGAATGTGTGCTGTGCTTTGTTTCCAAGTTTAGTTGTTTTCTAACTCATGCCAGTGTGTTCCCTGGACTTTTTGTAGCATCTGGAGATTCAATTAGCCAATGGAGAAATTACTTGTGGATTGTTCCACTGAAAGTTGTGTAATGCAGACATTAAAAGGGAGGCTGTTTTAAACAATATGAAGATGAAGCTAGGAGGTATATGCTTCAATCCAAAAGACAGATGCAAAAGTCCTACTGAATTCAATGAAACAACTTACTTTTGAGTACCTGGATTGTGGGGAGGGGGCCACAATTGTACAACCCAAACAGTAGAAGCAGAATTGTTCTCCCTTTGCTGTTCCCAGAGGCAGAAGCTCCACCCCTGATAGTGACAAAAGGACTGTTGCTCAGCTACAGAAAAGGTGGATAAAGAATTAATTTAAATAAATTTAAATAAAAGTCATCTGCAGCAGTGCTGGTCCAAAATCCAAACCCAAAAACCAAGTACAGCTTACATAATAGCTTTTATTAGGACCATCCCAAACATGACAAAACTGTGCAAGCATTCAAATTCATTGCAACTCTTCAGGCTGGAATGTTTCAGACCATGACTTTGAGGTCTTTTTTACCAGCATTCCTATGCTTCACACTGGCTGGCAAGAAGCCATGACGTGGTGAGTTTGGTGTCAGGTTGTACCCTAGTTCCTGTAAACAAGAAAATAGAAATGGAGTCTCTCCACTGAAATCACAAAGGCCAACTATTTTCCTTGTAACTCTCTGACACCATCCGCAGATCCTTTACTAGATGAGAGCAAATGAATTACTTGATAGTCATTGTATCGACAGTTTTGGAAATAGATTTAGGGCAGGGGTAGGGAACCTTTGACACTCAAAGAGCCATTTGGACCCGTTTTCCATGGGAAAAGAAAACACTTGGAGCCGCAAATAATTTTTGGCATTTAAAATAAAGATAACACTGTATATATTGGGCTTTTTTACCTTTTACTCCACTCATTCTGAGAAGCGCATGGATGCACCCGCCCTGCTGCCTGCAGGGCGGGCAAGGATGGGGCCAGCGGCTCGGCCTTGCCGGCCGCCGGGAAAGCGCCCGCCCCGCTCCAACAGGGCAGGCGAGAGGGGAAGCCTGCGGCGCAGCCCAGCCGGCTGCAGGCAATTGGTGCGCCCGCCCTGCTGCCTGCAGGGCGGGCAAGGATGAAGCCGGCAGCTCGGCTTGTGGAGCCGCAGTGCATGGGCAGAAGAGCCGCATGCGGCACTCGAGCCGCAGGTTCCCTTCCCCTGATTTAGGGTGATCCACAAGGTGTAAAATCAATTACAGCTAAATTGGCTCTTTTAATTAATTTAAATTACACAAATGTCACAGTACAAGGAAGGTGTCTGTTCAAAATCCAGGCACAAGTTCCCTGCTATGCTGCACTAGTGATGGTTTCTTCCTCTGTGTGTGTGTGGGGGGGGGGGGGGGCGCGGCAGGGCAGAGGGTGGAAGAGATAGATAGAAAATAGCAGCTTGGTATCTTTTGTTAATTTCCAAAAGGCATCCAAGAAATCTTGGAGACACAGTCTGTGTTTTCTCTTTTGGTCAAACATTGCCCTCTAGTGTTATTAACCAACCCTTTCTCACTCAGTTCAAATCAGGGCAGGATTCGCTGTTGCAAATCCTACAACTTTGCTTCCATCTGTGACATTCCTCCAAATTGCTCCTCATCCCTCCTCAAAATGTGCCGTATCCTGATGTTATTAGGACATGTATTTTCTTGGAATCCTCCATCACATCAGTGAAAGGATAATGGTGCGTTACTTCAGAAATAGGGGATTGAGCCCATGCTGCTGTTTTTTGAACTCAGTGCTGCTGTTTTTTGTGGCAGTCCCGAGTTCTCTGTAACATGTAGCTCTGCGCTTACTAGTGGTTGCTGCAAGCAAAATAAAAGTATTCCATACCCAAGATTTTTTTTAAAAAAATAGTTGTGGTTCCAATAGAAGAATTAGGTTCATTTGAAATTTCTTTCCTTGAAATGTGCTTCACTTTGCCTGAATCATTTCCCCAACCCATTTCTCCCATCTTAAGAATTCAAAAACCAAATGCTACCTTTCTCAAGCTGCATACTATCTACATTTAGCCAGCGTGGTGAAGTGGTTAAGAGCAGGTGGATTCTAATCTGGAGAACCAGGTTTGATTCCCCACTCCTCCACCTGAGTGTCAGAGGCTTATCTGGTGAACCAGATGTGTTTCCGCACGCCTACAGTCCTGCCAGGTGACCTTGGGCTAGTCAGAGTTCTTCGGAACTCTCTCAGCCCCACCTACCTCACAAGGTGTCTGTTGTGGGGAGAGGAAGGGAAAGGAGCTTGTAAGCCACCTTGAGTCTCCTTACAGGAGAGAAAGGTGAGGTATAAAACCAAACTCCTCCTCTTCTTCTTTCAACTAACTTGAGGTTCAATTAACCCCTTTGCACCAGGGCCGCAGTCAATGCACTCCACTTTTGCTGAGATGTTCACTTCCATCACCATTGGTTCCACCATCAGCAACCTAGTCACTGCTTGCTACAGACAGCAAGCTTGAGACAGCAACCCATTCACTCCAACCTAGGTTTTTAACGTTTAGGAGAAGTAAATTAGAACATGGACTGTTTTGATCTGCATACTTCAGACTCCCAATTGCCAGCTTATGACCATTGTATACATTTTCTTCACCCTTTTTCTCATGACCAGAGGCATAGAGGGGGTTGTGGCACCTGGGACAACACCTGCTCCGGCTGCCCCTTACCCCCCCTCACCCCCTTGTGCCCCACTTACCTTAGCCAGTGGGAGCCTGTTGCGGGCCGCCCCATGGCCCGGCCCCACCAGGCTGCCCTTTCAGCCAGCGGAGGCTCTGCCGACTGAAGGAGCAGCTTGGCAGGCAGACCCAAGGGAAGGGGCATGGGGGGCAACTCTCCACCCCCACATGACCAGCTGGCATGCACCCAAGGACATGTGACCCCACCTGTCTGACCCCGTGAGCGCTCCGCCTCTGCTCATGACTCCATGAGAGATTGAACTCAGAAAACTGGAGTCGGTCCAATTTAATTTATTTTTTAAAAAATATATTGCAACATATGCCAGTAAAGGAGTTACAATTCTATAGAACAGCTAAATGTTCTGCCCCATCTGTCAGTAGCCTCCTTTGCAAACTGGAATGGCAGAACAAGAAAAGTGACAAATGGACCTCCAGGTAGAAATGAAGACCACCGGGATGAATCTCAGAGACAGCAGCAATGGAATATGGTGCCACAGGACATGTGGTGGTGGGGTTTTCTATTGCAGTTCATACAATTGTCTAAAAACATCAACAAAGTCTCAGTGAGCTCCGCCTCCTTGCAATCTCTCCAGTCAATTGGCTACTCAGAAATGGCACAGGCTGAGCAGCTGCGAAGTGGGGAGCTGTGCAAACCAGCTATGCGAGAACGCAACAAATTTAAGGAAATGTGATGGTGGTGAGAGGCATGAGCTCCAGAGTCTGTTCCAGGGATGGGCGTTGCTCCTGGTATTCGGTGGTGTGGCCATTCCTGTAGTGGCCATATTCAAACTTAATCCTCAATTCTCCGATCTTGGACTGAGGGAGGATATCAGGGATCCACTCAATTATGAAAGGTGTTGGTTCCTTCTGATCTGGGGAAGTGTTGCCTGGCAAGAAGAAAGCAGGACAGGGGCACTACAGGGTCTCTTCCAGCATCACACATAGGAAAAATAGGTTCTCTGGTAGACCAGCTATAAATGGATCAGATGGCGGACTCACCAACTTTCAGGAAAGTTTTCAGCTCCAAAGGCCGGAGAACTGGCTGCTTCTCTAGACGTCCGTACGTCTCTGGGATGCTTTCCACCTCAACTTTGGGACACCTAAAAGGCTCATAAGTACCATCCCAGTTCTGAATAAAGCTGCGTGTAATTTCCAAGGGCATCTGGAAAGAGAAACCAAGAACGGGGGCTGAAAACAGGATACAACCAATTGGCTCTCCGGTGCCTGGTCACCCCCTGTAGTCTCAGAGTGCAACCATTCTAGAGTGCGGTCACAAGACCAGTCTAGAATGCTGATGCCGAGCCACAGATTGTCACACAAGGCCAGGCCCTTATCAATCAAATCTAGGTCCATAGTCCATAGTCCACTGCCTATTTGAATGGACACCCTTGGATTCCTCTTTTCTCTCTTCATCAATCTCCTCCAACCATAATAACAGAGTAAAGTCCTGCACAAAAAAAGAGTCTTACCTCAGGAGTATCAAAGATTTGTTTGACCTGTAAGATGTTGGTAATGTGCCATGTATATTTGGAAAAGGTACCCAGAGGTAAGGCATCCTTCCGGACAAAAGCTGGAAGAAATGAGCTTTTTAGGCATGTTACCTTTCAAGCTAACTTTTATGGCTTGCAAACATGGTGTAACATTTGATGAAAAGGGGTTTTGCTTCTGCTTCATGTACATTGTCAGGATCCCGGGAATGGGGCTTTTTTTATCTGCACCTCCCCTCCCCCATCTCTGTTCCTTTCTGAAATAATACAAGTGCAGCTCTACTGGGAATGCTGTCTCAACCCACCTGGTCCATCATGATTTGGCAATGATGTGCAGTCGAATTTTATCAGGACTGGGTTATAGAGTGAAAGGGCTATAAGATACCTGTGGTCGAATTCGGGAGCAGCTTCTTGGTGCTACCAACAGAAATCCTCTGCTGAAGAGCTTCAAAGAAAGACTGGGGTATGTGGAATACCAGAGGTTCTGGTTTGCCTGTGCAAAATAATACACATATACAACAGGAAGTGGTTTGAAGAAAAAAAACATACAGAATTTTATCTGGGACCAAGGCCACTTCTAAGGACTGATGAAAAGTCCTAAGAATTAAATAAACCCAAAGAAAACCAAGCCATTAATCTTTGCTTTAATGGATAATGCAAATATTAATAACGGGTGAATAAACAGATGCCATCAAAGGAGAGGATGGGCTGCCCTCAAAGAGGAGGATGGGCTTTTCAAGGCAAGATCCCGAGAGGAACCATCTCTGTGGGATCATGCTACATAAAGCCTACAAAACCTAGGGAAGGGGAGAGGGGCATTCTTGGTTGAACTTTTGATACTTGGAGAGATACATGCAATTTCTGGGTTCAGGAACCTTCCTAATCTTTAGCACTTTCCACACAGAGGTATCTGACCCAGATTTAATGCTGCTGGAAAGCAAGAGTTTTTCCTGCTCCTCCAAAGCATCACAGCGTGTTAGTATATCTTGCAGGGTTTCCCCAGCTTTCCTTCATACCAAACCCGCATTGGTATGAAGTTTTGAAAAAGACTGTAGTAAAGCCTGGTCTGGCTGCTGTGTGAGAGGGAAAGTTTAGGTATTTTTCACCCTCATGGTAACTATTTTGCCTGACTCTGTGGGGGCTGTTTCTTTCCCTTTCCATTGGGATCCTATTTTGTTTGTTTTAAACTGGCAAGTTAATAATTATATCAACAAAACATAAAAAATTGTGCATAAGGTTCTCTGAATTTTCAGCTGTCATTTTTTAAAGTAAGTCTCTATCCCCTTTCATTGTGAAGATATAAAAGGAAAGACACACCTCTGCAACAAAAATGACTACAGTAGCGCAGGTAGATAGGGGAAAAAATCACTGCTTGGGTAGTGACACAGCAGGGAAACCTAACAGTCATACCAGCTATGGGGAAATTGCACAAGCCTGGCTCTGTGTGGAAACCACCTTCCTGTTGGGTCAATATAGTATTGGCAATGCAAGAGGAGCTCCAAGTGCAACTGGGAACCAAGTAGCAGCTACTTCCCTCTTGGTAACATACAGAGCAACTCTAAGCAGAACTGCACTTATTTCACCCACTAGTGTTTCTCTGCTTACTACTGGGCATGCTCTATGCCTTCTTGCTGCATGCACACTGATGATCACTGGCTTTGAGACTGCCAAAGAAAGAGAAGGCAGCAACCTCACAAGAATACAGAACTCGAGTAACTGAAATAGGAGGGTGAAGGGTTTTAAACCAGAAAATTCCAGGCAGCAGTGTACATGCAGACAGATGTCTTATAAGTAAAATACAAGTGTTTTTTTCAACTCTATATTTATTCATTTGGTTTACAAACGTAGTTGCCACATTCAAAGCAGTGTTCAAGAATTCATTAAAAAAAACTATCTGCAACATCTAATACAAAAATATTTGCAGCCAAAAACCACCTCATGTTTAATTTAGTGGCTACTCAAAAAGGAAGAGTTTACATCCCTTGCAAAAGGACAAGAGAGAATCTGCCTTTCAAGAAATCTATTCCAGACCTGAGGAGACTTCAACAAATGCACCAATGATTGCTGCCAGAGCCGGCACCGGGCAACACATCAGTAACATCTCCTTTAGTTTCACAGAATCTATATGACATGTAAACACTCCCTTGTGGGGAGGATAAGAATTTATAAACAGCTCCAGGCGATTAAAACTGGCCAGAGGTGGCTTCTGTGACCAATTTCTTTAAAGTCTGACAATGTAAAGGGAGTGGTCCATGCAAATCAAACTCCCCAAGTGTGCTTCCCAACTAACCTTTGGCTGTTAAGCCAGTCTTCAGTCTCAGGGCCAAACCAGATGTTACTTGTGGATGCTGATGCTGTTTTGGAGAAGAGGTCAGCCATTTAAAAATGCTGTGAGGGCCCAGAGTCTTGTCCTCACTCCCATAACTATTCAGGGGTGGTGGGGGGAGGTCAGCACTTTTAAATGGAGAAATTCTTCTCTAAAACGGGAGGCCATTTCTATGGAAAACAGCACCCATGTGGTACTGGCGTGCCCCTTGGGTACCCTCCTAATCCCTGTTGCTGGCTCAGGGCAGTGAAAGTCTCTCCCTAAAGCTTGGCTTGATGTGGGGCATGTACAGCACTGCCAATGATTGAGTTATGCCAAGGGGTCAGACAGCAGACAAAGCAAGGTGCGTGGATGGCATGGCCAGGCAGGCAGCGATGCAACCCACCTTCAAGTGGTGCCCAGGGCACATGCCATACCTGCCATACTTTAGATGTGACCCTGCTAAAATGGGCATTCAAGAGTTCAACCTGTAGATGCTGTTGTATCTAGTTTGGTTCTCAGAAGCAAAATATAGAGAGGATAATTCATTTCCTGTTGGGAAAAATCATTGCATTTAAACTGCAGGAAGAATCCCTCTCATGAGTGTAATCCTCTGATATGGATGACCATTTAAGGAAGGCAGTGAGGTTGACCCAAGTGCCTCCTGACTTACCATCAAACTGATAATGCATGGCTTGATGGATACGTTCAGTGACACTGGCCAGCCACTCCTGGAAGGACAAGGTCACCTGTGACTCATCAAGCACCTGATTGCTGGCTGCAAAAAAAGGAAAGGTTTTCATGAAACTTCACCATTCAAACCTGGACAGAAACACATGGACCCCTCCATCCTGCACCCCACTTCCAGGTGAACATACCCAAGGACAATGCAGGCAGGTTGGGCTACAAAGCACTAAAGATACTTAAAACATTGGTTAGATCAAGTTTTCAACTTTAAAAACAAACAAACAAACCCTGAAAAGTGGCATATTGAAGGTGAAGCGCAGGGTCTCCTGCAGAATCTGCTCTCTGACGTATTCCCAACTTTGCGTTTAGAGTGTGTTTTTCTTCCCAGGACACTGGGGATGAGGAGGAACACCAGATAAAGCTAAAACTTACCTTGTTTTTTAAGAGAAGCAACTGACGGCTTCTTCAGGCTGCTCTTCCTCAGGTTGCTGTTTGCCAGATCTTGAGACGAGAGGGGACTACTTGCTTGTGTGCCTTAAAGTCAAATTTGAAAACAGCTTCAGAAATTGTCTAGGCCAGCAGCTTCCCCCCGCCCAGCTGCACTAGCAGGAGCACGGATCCAAAGCACGGCGGACAGTCCCCTGGCGTCAGGATGCTGCCAACAAGGCCATCAGTGCGAGGGGAAAAAAAGGGAAAAACCCAAACCAAACCTGTATCCGTGCTTGAGAGAATTAGCTTGTTCAGGGAAACATCACTGCAAGGTGCTAATCCTAACACAGTTACCCGTTCTTACAAAATGCCCTTCTCCTTCCCAGTGGCAAAAGTCACTCAAAATGAAACTTATCTACTAAAAAACCAACAGATCTGCTCAGTTTGATATTTCTATGTGGGTGTTTATCTGAGAACTAGTAAACCATTGAGGAATTATAGGGTGCTGCTTCTCCATAAAAACAGGCTTTATACACTGGCTTCTGGTTTCCTTCACAAACTGCCTGTCCTACAGTCAGCTGACATCACTTTTTTGGTAACAGTGCAAGTCCAACTGACTTCAGCAGGCTATGTTGGAGTAATGCTGCACAGGCTCGCTCTGCAAGACACTCACCCGCTACTTCATCTTTCTTCCTCCTCTTTGCCTTGGGGGCAATAGTCTGTGCAGAGTGCAGAGCAGTTTCTGGCTGGCAAACAAGCTGGGCTCCTATCATTGGCTTCAGACCTGGAGGCAGGAGAGAGAAGAGGCTAAACAATGGCTGTTTTAGAAATGTCTGCATTTTATCATCACACAACGATCAGGTTTTTGAGATGCAGGAGAATCACTCTCAGAGGCGTAGCAAGGGGGGAAAGCACCCGGTGCACTGATGTGTCCTTCACCCCTGCCACGCCAACATCCACCCCATCCCACCCGGGAACACCCCGCCATGCCCCCGGAATGCCCTCGCCATGCCCCCACAGGGGCGCGCCCCGGTGCATCGCGCCCACCCCCGTCCCCTTGGAGCTACGCCTCTGATCACTCTTCATTTATGCTCCATGTGGAAGAATTTCAGGGCTATAACCACAGGGGCAGAGACCCATATGAGTCACTTTCCCACAAGCATTTTCCAGGCTGAATTTCCAATTTTAATTTTTTAGTATGTTTTTCAGGCAGGATTTTATTTGCAAAGATATGCATGGATAATTTGAACCAACAGCTCAGGAAGCAATCTGTCTACCCTGTACATTTTTACCCCACTCTTCCTCCAAGGAGCTCAGAACAGTTTATCTGGGTTTCCCTTCCACTTTTTATCCCCACAACAACCCTAGGAGGTAGGACAGACTGAAAGCAAGAGAGCAGCCCAACGTAGGGTTGCTAATCTCCACTTGGGAGTAGAGATCTTCTGGAATTACAAATGACCTCCAGATTACAAAGATCAGTTCCCCTGGCAAAAATGACTGCTTTGAAGGGTGGACCATGTGCGATTATACCCTGCTGAACTTCCTTCCTAGGCTTCACCCCCTAATCTCCTCAAATTTCCAAACTTGGTGGTGGCAACCCTAGCCTAAAATTACCCAGACAACTTTGTGGCAGTGTGGGGGCTTGTTCCTGCTTTTCAGTGCTTTGCCCAATGAGTGGAAAGGCACAGGAAAGAAGAAGAGTTTGGACTTATATCCCATCTTTCTCTCCTGTAAGGAGACTCAAGGTGGCTTACAAGCTCCTTTCCCTTCCTCTCCGCCCCCCACCCCCCACAGACACCTTGTGAGGGAGGCGGGGCTGAGAGAGTCCCAAAGAACTATGAGTAGCCCAAAGTAGGAAGTGTAGGAGTGCAGAAACACATCTGGTTCACCAGATAAGCCTCCGCCACTCAGGTGGAGGAGTGGGGAATCAAACCCGGTTCTCCAGATTAGAATCCACCTGCTCTTAACCACTACACCACGCTGGCTCTCAGATACTGACAGACACTTGTTTTTATTTTATGAAAATTATGGCATACTTTTAAACATATTGGTCAACATGTATTTTGGGCTCTGCTGCTTCCCTCCTCCATGCACATTACTGTACTGTTTTCCACTGAAAGATCTAAGTAGAATTGTAATTTCGTCTACCATGTGCTGGACCATCCTTGTTTTAGAATGCTCCACGTGGGTCCTAGTGCCTACCCAGTTCTGTTAGGTAAAAACAATTCTACTTAGATCTTTCGGTGGAAAAGAGTACAGGCTTCCTAGAGAATTGCTCTGCACGATGATTCCACAAGTACCAGAGTTAAGGCCTGAGGAAACTCCTCTGAGAAAGGAAAACCTTTCATTTTTCTCCATATGCTCCTGGACGGAGGATTCTGCCAACCCATACTTTGTCCAGGCCACCTCTCAGCCCCACACCTTTTCTCTTCCCTTACCTACCACTGGTATCATAGCAGAGGAAATCCGCAAACTCCTGCGCCAAAGTATCGTCACTGCCAAAGGCACTGATGCAGGCAAAGAAGTGGATGCATTTTTGTCCCACCTCTGCTTTTGCTGAGCTGGCCTTGCCGGCTTTCAAGGACTGGCAGGCGCAGAAAAAGCGGTGCTCCATCACGTTCTTAGGGCCAGCTTTGTGAGCAAAGGAGGCATGGAGATAGCCCAGGTTGTGTTTCTGGCTGGCTTTGCACTTCACCACCAAAACATTCTTGGTAATCCTTTGGACCAGAGGCCCTGTGGGCTCTGTGGCCAGCTGCCAGAGGGTCTGCTTCATCTCTGGCGAGGCCTGCATTGAGTTTAAGACAGAGCTTTTCAGGGTCAGCGGAGTGGCCTCAGTCTGGCAATTTGCTGCCAGTTTGATGTGCTGGCATTGGTTTTCTACCACCCCTTGCGTGGCAGCTTTCAAACAGGATGGGACGTAGCAGCGTCCAGAGCTGAGCTGTGTGATGATGGTCCCATCTACGGTCTGGATGGTGGTCTCTGAAACTCCCAGCTCTACGAAGCATCGATAATCCGACCCCCTGTCCCTCTGACGCACTGAGTAGACCTGCAGGTCTGAGCCAGTGACAATTTTGACCGCGTCAACACCAGCCTGCTTCCAAGCACCATAGCGGAAGACGTTGCCACAAGTCTTGTTCTTGCAGCTTAGCCCACGAGTGCCGTTGTAGGTGCCACAGCGGGGGCATTTTCTTATGCCTCTTAGAGTTGCTTTCCCCAGGTCAGACAGAAAAGCTGGGACTTTATTCTTTACAGGGTTTGATTCCATCTTTCACAGAGCCTACAGAAAAACCCAGAAAGATGTGAAAAGATTCATCACTCTAAATCTCTACCCGCTTGACCTTCAAAGGACTTCAAGTTAGGCAAGTGTTCAGGCAAAAAAGCTTCCAAAGCTGTTCCCTGAATGTTTCTATTCCTTGCTCAGGTTTTAAGGATTTCTGAAGAAAAGTACCAGTAATAAAGCTAGATGCATGAGGCCAGTCTAAGCCATTCCAAATGGCATCTCCACCCCATCTCACTGCACAGGAGATGCACAAGCCCCATTGAAATGAAGTGCATGGTGGTATTCTTGTGCAGCCCGTTTATTTCAATGAGGTTTGCATGCCACATTTCCCAGTAGATTGTGCCCCCTGCAACAGATGCATTTTTCTTCTACTCTTTCGCTGTTTAAGCGCACAAGTCCACTGCTCGAGGCAGCAGGCCACCTCACCTTGCCTCTTGGGTGGGCTACCTCTGGAGAAGCATTATCTTCACAGTGCCATTTTGGAAGCTTCTCTGGAACTCATTATTTACAGAGAACGCCATCACCGTGCATGGCAAAAGAGAAAGACACCCTGCCCTCAGACATGTGCAATCTAACTTGAAAGGAAAGTAGGAAAAGGCCAGAGAAGCAAGTAATAAAAGCAAGCAGTTGTACTAGTTACACATCCTTAGACTTATTCAGTGGAAAAACAAACTACAACAGTTTAGGAAAGGGAAGGTTTTGAGGAGAGGAGTAAAGAGAGAAATTATGCTCTATAGCTGCCCTCTGATGCAGGTTTGACATTTCCCACCTTCTGAAAATACATAATTTGAGCCATTTTGGTCTGCATCCCTGTATTATAAAAACATGACCAGGAAAATATGTTAGAAGAATTATTCTGTGCCAAAAAAAAAGCAAACAAACTCTGTTAACATCTGAGCTGAGTTCAAAACATCCTCAGCCTGATGATCATACAATCATTGTATTTTGAGGTGGAATAATTTTGAGGTGGCCGATCAGTTCCAAAGAGTACAGCTTGAAGAACATTGTCCTCTCCTTCCTCTATTTAACCTCATAATAACTCTGTAATGTAGGTCAGGGTGAGAGAGAATTTGAACCCGGGTTCACCTAGTTCCAGTCTGAGACTTGAAGAACTGTTCCACACTGAACCTTCCCACAAGGAGGACTGGATTAAAGAGAACTGCTTCAAAAGCTCATTCCTAATGTCAAGCAAGAAAAGTGTGGGAAAAGAAAGTAAAACCTATATTAGAAGAAGAAGAAGAAGAGTTTGGATTTATATCCCCCCTTTCTCTCCTGCAGGAGACTCAAAGGGGCTTACAATCTCCTTTCCCTTCCCCCTTCACAACAAACACCCTGTGAGGTAGGTGGGGCTGAGAGAGCTCCGAGAAGCTGTGACTAGCCCAAGGTCACCCAGCTGGCGTGTGTGGGAGTGTACAGGCTAATCTGAATTCCCCAGATAAGCCTCCACAGCTCAGGCGGCAGAGTGGGGAATCAAACCCGGTTCCTCCAGATTAGATACACGAGCTCTTAACCTCCTACGCCACTGCTGCTCCATCCTACGCCACTGCTGCTCCATTATGGTAATCAGATCCTCAGTTTGCCATCGATACAATGGGAATAATAAAAGTCCTTCCTCCCGGAGTTGTTGTGCAAACAAATTAGCAAAAGCATCCAAGGAACAAGATAGCCTAAACAACCTGATGTTCAGTAACAAACATACCAGCTTCATGTCTCCCTTCCCCAAAACACAGCAGAGTATCATTATCTAGTACTGCCAGCAATTCAGTCAGGTTACGGCAACAGGCCGTGAGTACAGTGCGAGACGTCTGTTTTAAGTAGCCCAAGAACTGAGGATAGTAAGAAAAATTATGAGATTTGATGATGCCATGAACACGCCCAGAATTCTAGCCAGAACACAGACAGTCAAGCCAGCAGTATGTAACAAAGCCATTTTGCATTGAGATGCTGTGTTATAACACTCCAGTGAAGTCACAATAACCAAGATGCGCAGAATGCTGACACTCATGTCTGATTTCTCAAGCCGTCATTGCGAGTGCTAGGAGATCATGAGAATATTGGGAGTTTGGGAATGAGTGCTACTTCTGAAAGACAAGTGGGGGTCTGCTTTCTCACTGTTTCTCTGGGAGTCTGTAGCAGCTACTGGAGAAGGAATTTGCTTAGATCAATGCTTACCAAAGCCAACTTCTCTCCATTTAGAAGAAGTGAAACATGTCTGGCAATGTTCATACCACTTTTTCCAGTCTACTTGTCATTATAAAGAATGTCTTGCATTTCTGATTATAAATTGTTATATCATCCCACAGTTCACTACAGTGTTTGTGTAAGTTGGATATAAGTGTTTATTGATAAATATTTTAACCCCTCAACCTGAGATCATTAAGGCAAACCAGTATTGTATGAAGAACTTGCACAACCACAGTGCCCACTGCAACAAGCATAACTAAAGTATCAAGAGACACACAAACGTCACTGAGCTTTAATATAGAATGGTATATCCCACATGTCTATAATATGACCAGGGACTCTCTTTTTTAAGTGGTCGTGATCTGTGCCTTTAATAGAATTTAAGTAATTCACCTTCATTTTATTTTGTGACAGTAAGTCCTTCATTTGCGATATTACATACACAGGAACAAGGGCAGGAAAAAGGTGGCAACCTAGTCCACTTGGAACTGCACTGGCCAGCCCAGAATATTAACCATTTGGCCACCTGCCAAACACGGGGAACACACAGCCCGGAAACCGGTGGTGAGTCTCCGTGCGAATGCAGGCAGCTCAGCTTCCCCTCTCAGGGGTCCTTTCAATGCAGTCGGACTCTGCACACGCTCAGAGGCACCCGAGTGACCATTTCATGCTGGCTCAAGCATCCCACAGGGACGGAAACAGATGCCCACGTTTTATACGGCGTCACGGCAGCAGTTCACGCCTGACGTGAAGAAATATTTGTGCGTGATATGAAATGACGCTATAAACCCGGTTCGGTCGCCTGGCAACGCTCCAAGGCGGGGAACGTTATAGGTGCGGACTAAAAGGCCTCTACGCGGCCTGACGTAATTTCCTGCCGCTTCCAGCTGCGGGCCTCCGGCAAGACCCCTCCCCTTTCCGACCAAGCCGGAGGTCCTGCTGCATCGCCCTTACCTGGGCGGCCTCGTCAGCATCGGGTTCCAGCCCGGCGGCCCGCGAGGGGAGTCGGCGTAGATCCTCCACCATGGCTCCTTACAAACGGAGTACGAGCCCTGTCTGTAACGACACTTTTGATTGGCCCGTCCGAACCATGAGCGCAAGGCCTCGGCATGCTGGGAAACGTAGTTCTGTAGCCCTTTAACTGGCCATGCTGGAAGTGGAAGGAATCGCTGGAGAGTTGTAGAACGCTTGTCATCCTGTGGGAAGAAACAGGGCTGGGCTCCTTCGAATCAGGCCTCATCGAGATGTTTGGGTATTTGTAGCTCTCTTAAGGCATTTATTCCTCCACTTGTCTACTCACGACTATTTTACTTTACCTTTTCCCCTGCTTCTCCTTTACCTACCCTATGCTATTTGAATAAACTCTGGTCTTGTGCAAGTTTAAAATGTCCTTTCCAAGGGTTCTCGAGCACTGCAGCTACTGCAAAGTAACATGCTTCTGAATTGGAGGCATGGTTGAGAAGCAAACTTCTTTCAACCATTCAATACCCCACCTTTACATAATTCTTCTCTCCATTTTATCCTCACAACAACCCTGTGAGGTAGGTTAGGTTGAGAGAATGTTACTAGTGGAGTTCATACCATAGCACAATTGGGGATAACTGGGTCTCCCAGATAATTTGTCTGACAATTTATCACCATGCCACACTGGCAACAATTCCACGTTGGCGCTTAGCACATGATTTTTGTTAAGCATTCATTGTTATAGAACATGTACAGTAGTAGCCTCTCCTTCAAGCATCTTTGCAACTCTACAATTTCTCCAGCATTAGCAGACATGAGATGCAATTCCCTGGGATCATGCCAACTTGTTACATTTACAACAGATGATGACCAAGCTCAGTAGAATAGTTCAGGGTAGCTCTACAAAATTCACGCTCCAACTCCTAGGGCCTAGATAACTGTTGATTGAGGACTTGACCTGTACTGAAATCTTAGTAGTAAAGTAAACAAAGGGTAAAATATGCAAGCTCACATCTTTTATTTACACCCTCAATGGCTTTCAAAAGTCACAGCTTCTGTAGTAAAGAACTCGAACTTCTAAACACAAAGTATCAAAATACATTAATTCAAATGAGGCGTTTAATGTTCATACAAACATAAAAATGGGCTCTACTAAACCCCCCAGATTGCTTCATTTTCCTTCACTATCTATATGGGGTACCGTTCCATTTATGAGTTTCACATCAAGAAAACTCGCTTTGTAAACACACAGGCACATGTACACATGCTTGAACCAAGGGTGATTGTGTGAGGAAGAAATGGACTCAAACCACTGTCAACTTATTTGCCTTCAGGTTACTATAAACTGGTTACAGCAGACAGAAAAGAACTTTGGAATTACATCTGGCAAGATTCAGCCTCTGTCTTATGTACAGAATACCAGCTAAGCAGTACACCTATTCTTTGAGGGCCTCAGTTCATTCTTAGTAGAATTTTGAAATGTAATTGAGAACACTTTAGAACTTTATTTTTAAGATCACTATTTTACCGCTTTGAATGATTCATTCTTTTGAGATGCATTACAGGTCTGATTGTGGCTAACAAGAGAACCTGTCTTAAATTTCTTCCTATGTGTTCAAAATAGAGAAAAACCAGCACTGACAAGATACAAGAAGCTTTCCCCCTTATTTTTTTTTAAGAACCGGGCAAAAGTGTCTTAAATCCATGTTAGTGACAGGAATTTTATTTAAGTAGACCAAATCTGGGCAGTTCTATTGCTGAAAACACACAAATACAGAAAATTCCAATGCATCAAACTCACCTCAGATCTACTAAAATGTCCTCTTTTGAAAGAATTGTCCAGGCAGAGGTGATAACCACAAATTTATGCAAATCTGAACAGGCATCACTACAGAGTTAAACGTGTCTCTTCAATATACTTTGTTTTGAATTGGGGGTCAGTCTTGTCTACAAGGTTAGTTTATTTTCTGACAGATTTGTGTTCAGCTCTTTACAGAGCTGTAAATTTTAAGCAGAGCTGTACTGAATTACTCTGTAGATAGTCATGCCGTTTCTGGCCCTTCTCGCTCTTTGTTAAATGCCAGTTGTGAATACAGTCATGGATTACAAACTTTCTCTACATTCATTCTAGGCTGCACTTTCTCGCTTGTTCTCCACCACCCACTACAAAATAATAAAAAAAAACCTTGTATACTCTCAGAACACCTTCTCAAAATTCCTCTTTCATGAATAAATTTCTCAAAGACAAACAAGGGGGTTGAAATCAAGACAAGCAGAACAGCCACCAAGTCAACCCCCACTTTGTCTTAGTATTACTTCTTTCCACAAAAAACACTCAGGCTTTTATAAGTTGCTTCAGTGCAACAGAGGCAGAACAAAAATAGCCAGTACTCCAAAATTAATATAAACAAATATTGAACTACGGGTTTTCTTTTTGTTGTTGGGTGGCTGGTTTTCTTGGGGGGGGGGGGAGGAGAGTTGCACTCTGAAGGCTAAAAGAGGTAGGATAAATCTGGGCAGTTTTTGGACCTCTAACAGTTCAAAATGATTTATCTGGCTGGTCCTTCAGACTTCACTGGAGCATTTCTTGTACTCTGGTCTGATTTACACAATGCTAAAAGATTCCACAGCTCTCCTTGTATATGCTGAAATGAAGTCAAACTTACTCCATGTGAGAAAAAAACTGCTAACAATAAGACTGATGACTTCTCTACATGTCTCTGAAAAGAGGCCTGTGTATTCAAAAACTAAATGTATCTGATATTCACATGCAAGAACCAAAGTTTTCAACTGTACTCATAAGTCACACAAAGAGCTCTGCCTTTTTACCCTTTCAAAGAAGGAGACATACAAAAGTTGAACAACTTTTGTGAAAAATATTAATTTGCTAAAATAGTTTACATGAGAAAGGATACATGTTAAATGTAAAAACTGACAATTTTTTTAAAAAGCTGGTTCATAAGAATGTCACATTTTTAGCAGTATTTGAAACTGGGCTGAAATTCATCAATGAAGATAAAAGATCTTGAAGCAAATCCAACAGGGATTTCCCAGGCACCTTCTCAAGTTTAACAACGAAACAGTTAACAACATGAAGAATTGGATCCATCAGAGCGTCCTGCTCAACTAACTTTGTTGATCAATTCCCTGCCCCCACCCCCATTTAATAATTTAATAGCTGACAGTAAGGCAAAAAACCACTTTTTGAAAAATGTCTAGATACAAAATAATGTAAACCAATAAGTTATATTTGAACCCCAGTATAACAAAAGTGAGGAGATGGACACTTTATACAATAGGCTCTCTTTAAAACAGAATTGTGCACAAGCTGAAGATCACAATAAATCTTCAGAATTCACACAGTTTTGGCGTGGGTTTTTGTATTAACTGCTTTCATATACACATTTTTAAATCATACTAGGAATGAAAACTAGAACTGCACGCTACTTCAGTGGAAAAAAAAGTTTGATATTGTGCAATTTTCTGCCCCAATCTAAAAGAGGCAGAAATCCCTGCATTAGTTGTGTTTCAAACAAGGATCTTAAGAAACACATCTCAAAAGAGGAAAAGAAGGCAAAAGTTGGCAGATATCCAGCATCTAGTATTTCCGGTTGTGTGTGTGTTTTTAAAAAAATGTGGACAAAAGTTTCATGATTAAAAATAAATACTGTTTCGGACATTTGCACTGACTTGATTGGATAGATTTTTTTAAAGTAAACAAAGGATTTACAATGCTCCATATAGCCTCAGAGCCACCAGTTGTTTCTATTACGGAGTCAGTCTCTTTCACTGCGTTTCAAAACCTGCCATCCGATATCCAGTTTGACTAGTTAAAACACTTCCATTCTGTCCTTGGGGAGGGGGTGGAGGGGGTGGTGGAGGTGGTGGTACGCCATAGCTTGCACCCATCCATGCTGCAGAAGACTGTGTCTGACTAGATTGAAGAGGAAGGAAGATCAGATTAAGCTTACCAAACATTCTTTTAAAATTAACACGATGGCATCAAGAGGACAGGCAGAGGATGACTAATTAAAAATACTCCTTTTGTTATCAAACCCAACACCCGTTCCCAATCATGTCTGAACTAGCAGTAAAGCCTGTTGTGCTGAATATAACAGGCTCTAGACAGCTGTTGTTGGAGGGCACAGAAGCAAGGCAGCATCTCCTTAAAACAGTTAGGAACCAAGCTGCTCGGCACCAAGTGCACAAGGTTCTCTGGAAAGTGTTACCTTGGAAACACGTTTTGATTCAACTTGTAATTGTATCACTAATGTGAACTGTTTATATCACAAGTCAATTGTACCATCTAAATTACCAAAACGGCTGTAAACATACAAATAAAATTGCTTCAACTAAGTTATTCACATGAAATTTGTACATACATCATGGAGATTGGCAAGCTTGGTACTGAATGTTTTCTAATGTGTAAAGGGAGCGGAAACAGTCTGAACAACCAAATTTGATAAGGCAGCGGGGGAAAGAGAGTGAGGTAATTTTCCCTAAGTAACTGTTGGAGATCTGGGGAGTAAGGTTGCCATCTTCAAGGACTCTGTAAAGTCCACCCTCCAAAGGAGTCATTTTCTCCAGGGTTTTCGGTGGTTTGGAGATCAGTTGTAATTCCAAATCTCTAGGCCCCACCTGGAGGTTGGCAAGGCAAGTTTTGATTGGCTTTTTCACATATGTTAATGCTGCTGAAGAGAAGAAATTTGGGAGAATCAATGTTCACCTCTGGGAGCAACTGGCGTTGCTGAGTGTTGAGGAGTCTGTTGCTAAGTATTGTGGGGTGGGTTTTTTTGGTCTGCTTGTTCTTTGGGGGAGAGGAGGAAAGGAAGAACCTATGGGGGATTGGGGTGTTTGTCATCGGCAGGCTAGGTTTTCTTTGTGTGGGAGGGGTTAGGCATGCTGGGGGTTCAGAAGGGTGGTTGCTTGGGCTGGGGTTTGGGAGGGGGCAGTGTGTGAATGTGGGGGGGGGGTGTCCGACGACTGAAGCTGAACCAGTGGGAATGTAGGACAGTCATGAGCGCCCACTGGTTGAGGGTTTGTTGTCGGCTGTTCCAAACCCTTAGTCAATTACAGAGTTTAAGGTATGTACAGATTAATTTCAAAAAGAGCTGCTCCCATTTCAGAAAAATCTCCATGCTTAAAATATCAGATACACAAATCTGGAGAATCATTTCTATCAAAGTCCGTCAAGGAGGTGTGCAGGTCACATGTATAAGTACTTTAATTCAATTCATTCTGAAAAAGACTTCTGAGCAGAGACCTACCTAAATCCCTGATTCCATGCTTGTCCATACATTCCGTATGCAGGGACTTGCCATCCATTAGGCATGTACTGACCAATCTGTTGCGCATTTCCATACCATTGGCCCCACTGCCCATAAGGGGGTGGATATCCCACTTGATTTTGCTTAAAGATTAAACAAATCAATGTTAGCTTACACTGTACAGATGTGACAAAAGGCAGCAGTTAATTACAGAGAGTTAAATATAATGAACATACCTAAAGAACGTATAATTAAGATAATCAGAAGGGGATTTTTTTAGTCAGTCAGTGCTATGATATGTCTTACAGCATTTTGAATCAAGAGACTTGAATACTATGGTGAAATCTCTTTACAAAATATAAAGCACTAATGTTAGGGATGCTAACAGGTAACTTGTATTATGTATAATGCAGCCTTATACAGAGACAAGACATTGGTCCATCTTCCCCAGTAATGCCTGCCATGACAGTAGTTTTCCTCTCATTTGTATTTCTACCATTCACCCAGCACCTTCTCCAAGAAAAAATTGTGCCAGTACTATGGGAACAGTACACAAACCTCAGGATGTGGTGCTAGTACTTTATTTTCTACATTTAGAGCGCTATCCAGATCCCACGCTTCCCCACTGCCTCCAGAGGGCTTTCAGGTGGAGTGGGGAGGCAGAAGAAACAAACAATCTCCCTAGCCACCCAAAAGCACTGCATAGGGGGAAAATGGAGGTTTGTCCTCCCCACCACTGATGCTCCTGGGGCGAAAGCCCAGTGGGAGTTGACTAATGTTGACTCCGCTACTGGGAATGCCCTCGGGACACCCCCAGTTGCGCTGACCTACATGTTAGGCCAACACAGCTCTGGAAGTGGCATCTGGAGGTGGGTTGGGTGCTGTGGAGCCCTCCCAGCTGGCGTGACACTTGCACCAGCCGGGAGGACAAATGTGGTGGCATGAATTTGTGCCGTCTTTTATGGCAGTTCAGCCTCCGCCCCCCAATATCTGGATTGGGCTGTTATAGTGTGCCTTTCTCACCAAGATTCAAAGCGGATTACGTAGTATAAATTGATACTATGATATGTAAATGATACCTAAAAAACAACATTCTAAGATTCCAGAAACATGAATAAGCATAGTATATGAGACATGATACAGAGTGCGGATACAATGCAGAAAAATGGTATTACATCAACAGAAAACAATGCAGTGACAACCAGGTACTACATGTAGCAAACTGATAATATGTCCTGTATCAAGTGATAATCTGCAGCCTCTTTCACTGGGCAGTTTTGCCCCTGTGCTCTCCCTCCCCATACTGCATCCACCAAAGATAGTCACTGTATGGTGCTCAGGCACTTGTCCTGCCCAACATGCCATACAATGGTCTGTAATTGTTTAATTCAAGCATGTACTAGTAATCTAAGAGCTGTACAACAAAGGTGAGCACAGCAGATGAAGAATAAGCAACACATTTCCAAGAAGAAACAAAACCCTGCATATATTTCATGCGCACATGCCTCCACATCTAGCTCATTTTTCCCTGTATGTCACATTAGGAATCCTGCATGAGGCTATACATTAATGATCTATTCATTACATAGATCTGCCAATAGTGAGGGCTTCCCCCGCTACCCCAAGTTCCACCTTATAAAAACAGAAATAAAAGTCAATTACCTGCTGGATTGGATTAATCATATCTGGTGTTTCTTTTCCCCAATAACATTTCACAACATGCCCTTCTATGGTTGTGCCATTGACTGAAACAATTGCATGAGCAGCACTTTCATGGGAATTGAACCTGTAAGCAGTTAATACAAAAGGAAGAACCTATCATATACTGCAGAGCATGACATGCAGGAACTTCTTCACCTCGTAAGAACATTATTATTCAGAACTATCTTATTTTCCTGCAAGGAAAACTAGCATTTTTTTTCCTGGTGTACTGTCAAAAAAGAGGGAGGCATCTTAAATTCACATTAAAAATTACAGGTTTGTACAGCAATAAAGTTTATTTATTACCTCTCCTTAGGTCGAAGAGTCATCTTACACTCAGGTTGTCTTCCTTCAGGCAAATACAGTATGTGCAAGGCATGTGGACTCCACAATGCCCATGAGGAAGAGTGCCTTTCTTAGATCTTGGCAAAATACTGAAAGTGGGGCAGAGGCCCAAAGTTTCCATCTGTCATTCGGTCCTGCACTAGATGTCAGGTGAAAGCATCACACAAAGTTCTGCATGTATAACTAAAAATGCACACCTGAAAATGTGATCGGAACTGCCTGATTTTCAGCTGTGGTGAGCAGATCAAAATGACGCACCAGTAGATAAAGCAGCAGTTTGGCTAGCAACCACAGAGGGTGGATTTACTCAGAAGTAGTAGATGCCTGAAGGAACGACTGAAGGGACAAACAATACCACAGGCTGTATGAGGCAGTTTCAAAACGGGATGGCAAAGACTTGCAGCACCTTAAGCTATCTAGTTTATCAGGTCTCATAAAAATACAAATATACAAATCAGTGTCTTACCGCACAAAAGAGTACCCTTTATCTGGGAAGACCCTAATTTCCATTATCTGTCCGAACGGAGAAAACGTCTGGCGCATCAGTTGCTCTACAAATCAAAAAGCAGAGCAAAAGTTAATAAGGGTGGTTGGAGTCAACTTTCTAGATTCTTTAAAACCATAAGGTGCCCTACCTGTTAGCCCTGAAGTAACACCACCACAGTACACCGTGCAATTGCTTGGACTGGACTGATTTACAACATCATCGTAGGAAAGCTGTTTGGCATTTGCTACATGGGAAAACAAAGTTCTGTAAGTCTAACTGTTCGCTTTCTTGTTGTGGATATTACCAGAAATATCTCTTGTATAGTATTTCTGCTTTAATTTCTAACCCATGTCCTAGCCCATGGACTTCTAGGTATTTCTAAGTATCCCCCTAACAGCTTGCAATGTAAGCCTTTTAAGAAATATTAAAACCAAATTCCTTTCAGAAAGTTCATCCCCTTGGTCTAGAGACAGAGCATTAATTGGTCCCTAACATGTCCTGTTATTGCACAAAAGCTTACTTCTACAGGCTAAACAGGAAAAAACCCATATGTTATGACTACTGACCAAAACAGAAGTTTACACACTTACACTCATATGTATTCTTTGGAGCTGGAGGTTTGCGTGTTGCCCAGTTAGTCCTTATTTGTCTTCCACCAAGCCACTGTCCACCCATCTGCTGAATAGCGTTTTCGGCATCCTATCCACACAAGAGAATACTTTCAGAAGTGGTTGAACAATAGGTATTTTTTTAAATCACGAGTGTAGTCAATGCTAAGTCTTCTTTTGTTGTCTTTTTTTTACTATACAGCTCTAAAGCATCTGATCTAGATGCTTACAGAATTGGTTCCAAATTTAAACAGAACTGCATTTGCAACAGGCATATTTTTGGACTGCTGCTTGTCCATTTTCCCCCCACATTATGCAAGGAAATATGAACTAGCAAGTAAAAGCCAATAAAAAAGCTGCATTTAGTCACTAAAAACATATTTTTATCTGGCGATTGATAAGGTCATTGATGCAACTGTTAATCTGAATTTTTAACTTGCTGGGAAAAACCGATTTTGTCCTGACACCACAGTCCAGGAAGACATAAGTGACCTTCCATGGTGTCAAGGCATTCATTCGATGAGATTAAACCCATTAGAAGGTTAGGAAGCCAGAATTGTACTGCTGCCTAATGCAAAACTATTCAGTACAGACGGAGTTGGTCACTTTCAGAGATTTTGAATACTACTATTGAGGTGCTGCAGCTACTGACTGAAAGAGATAACACCTCTTCAAGACCACAAAATAGGCCACTATTTATATATACAGATTCCTTCATTAAGCTATATTAACAAGGCAAGTTAGAGCAGTTTTGCCTCAAACAAAATTGGTGCACAAGATTTCCAGACCACTGGAAATTTTAGTGTAGGTTGTTTCCCACAGCAGTGATTATATTTGTAAAAGAGTAATGCCTTCACCACATTTGGACTTCAGTGGTTTTTTTATGGTTAAGTAATTATGTGATCAATTAATGGAAAAGCAATTAACAAGACTCTTATTCAGCAGAGGTGCAATGTTTGTTCTCCTTTCATAAATGATTGAACACCATTATTCTAAACTAGAAGGCCACGTGTCAGTTGCATCATGAAAGGGAAGTCAATTCTTGACATTAGCCAGAGAACCAAAGGCCACAGAAGTTGCACTATCTCCCTCCCAGAAAGAGCCTAAGAGAGATAAGATCATCATCAGCCTATCTGCACTGCTAAATGGAATGACTTACTTTACATTTCCCCTCCATTACTCTCTGCAGCCTTTTAGACTGTAGACCTAAGGATAGTAGATCTAAGGATTGCATGGTCTGTCTTTTATTTTGTACAATGGATAGTTGATACGGGGGGCTTTCTAGTAAAAAGATGAAAAGAACACTATTTGCCTAGAGCTCCATTTAATTTGAGAAGCATAATTTAAATTTGTCAATGCCATGAGCAATAAAGACCTGCTAATTCTGCTAAACGTTCTCCAGTGCACAAAGCTGGTTAAAAGCAATATGTAGTTACCCATTTATTGAAGAAAGAAACAAAGCCATATCCTTTAGATTTTCCTGTTGCCATGTCTTTAACAACTCGTGCATCCCTAAAAGACAAAGGGAGAATTGGCTAAGCATCGACAGAACCAAATCCAAATAAAAACGTTTTTCACACGCAGCTCATTTTGTCATGTTTCACCTTTAATAAAGTGAATCTCTTAAATGCACCAGCAATATACAGACAAAGCAATTTTTCCATTTTACTAAAGGCTTTATCACATGGTAGCAAAATTAAACTTAATTTTGTAAACATGCAAATCAATAGCTTTTTTAAAAACAAATATTTTACAGTCGTTGGTCCACAGTTCAAAATGCTCTTACATATTGTTAAAAACACTACGCATGGTCAAAGCAGCTATTCCAAGGAATAACTGGGGTCATGTAACTGACTAGCATATTAGCCAATGGGTCACTTTAACCATGCAATTTATAAACTTACTACTGGCCAACACATACTACCTACTTATTAGAAATAGAAAATAGAAAAAATGAAAAAATAGGAATTAAAAGGCATACGTCGCCTGTTAACTGAATTCTTTAATTTTCTCAGGTCAATTCGTTACCCCCTTTTTGGACTTGGGCAGCTGTAAATTTTGAGAAATTGACATTTTCAGAAATGGTTGCATTATGGAAGAAAATAAACACTAACATGTTTTTTTTAACTACACACTATTAAATCTTTTAAAAAACGGCATTCGTAATTAACAATCATACAGGACTGATTGAAAACTACAAAATATATAAAAGTAAAAAAAATTATAAAAGTAAATAGAAAACTACAACGTTTGTCCACTGTGAACTGTAGCTTGTAGTTAGCCATGGCAATGCTGTCCATTCTTCAGAGACATTCTGCAAAATAACCAGAGCCCTATTATTTGAGAGTGAGTTAATAAAAAGACAAAGACCCAGCTACAATAGCTAAACCCCACTGGTGGAAAGTCCTTTTTATTAACCAATTGCTTCTCAGGCAATTTCTGAGAAGAGTGAACTGTCAAGAACATCTCAAATACACAGGCCTAGTTTTCCCTCCCCACCCCCCCCCCCCCGCCCCAAATCAGGCATTTTCAACACACATAAGCAGCCACAGAATAAACCTAGCATGAAAATTATGCACTGTAACTAAAAAGACAGACCCATACATCAAGCCTAAGAGGTTTCCTTGTGCTAGATGCCCAAAACAGTTTTAGCATATTCAGTTACTGAACTCTTTCATTAAGAAACATGATTTTAGAAATGAGCTAAATAATTTTAGACAACTGAAAGATCCAGTTGGAATCCAACACCGTATTAAGATGTTACTTCATGGAAAATGCTATATTTTAAAGTCACATGCTTTAGAATTATTAGTCGGAATTATACCTGTGCTACGATTTGCCTGGGAACAGTTATTTTTATGACTGTATGGATGGTTCTCTATGGAAAAGGAAGCCCTCTATACTTACCTCAACTGTCACCTTGGAAAATTAGGACCCCAAAAAACATTTTAATGTAAAGCAAAACACCTTCAGGTGAATGGCCTTACATTCAAATTTGTAACTACTGAGATTCAGGTAACAGGCAATTAAATTTTTTATTAAAAGAAACAAATTAAAGTTAAGATGATATTATTTAATCAGTATCCATTGTGCTTACAAAGTCAGCCCCTAGATTAATTTCACTTCAGAAGCTCTTTTCACCAAAAAATTAATAACCAGCTCCTAAAAACATAGAATAAATTTAGCCTACCTTATGCTTAATACAAAGTTTGGGTTTTTTAAAAATTCCACAACTAATTAAGGGCTTGAAACTATTTTAATATTCAAGTCCTTGTATGCAAAAAACCCCGAAGTTTTAATTGTTGAATCAGTAAAATATTTTTCCTGTATTTGGTCAAATTCAAGCATTCCTTCAACAAGTTATCAGTGATATACTACATATTCCAAAATGTGTCCCGCTAAAAAAGTTGTGTCATGTGTCTCCTTTTCCCAGCAGTTGCTTCTGAATTAAGGGAAATTTTATTCTCCCTTCTGAGGCCACCTCAGGGTCACCTCAAGGTCAATCTTCCTGCCAGTGACTAGACTGCTGCACAGGCATTCCCAAGGGTAAATAGTAGGCACATACTACTCATGGCTGAAGCCAGGGTTTATGATCAGATGTAGTCCTCAATATTTTCCAGCAAGGCTATTATTCTTCCTTCCCTCCCTGGCCAGGGCTCTCGATGCACACAGGGGATTCACTTTTCTAATACTACAGAAACTCAGCAGAAATCCAGCAATGAAACAAAGCATTTGGCAGTTGTTTCACCAAGTATGTTAGAGTTGCCATATTTTGGCAGTTGTTTCACCAAGAATTTGGCAGTTGTTCCACCAAGTGTGTTAGAGTTGCCATATTTGGCAGTTGTTTCACCAAGTATGTTAGAGTTGCCAATTTTCCACACACTGACGTTAAAGTCATGAGACTAAAGCAAGCCTGTGTCCTAGCTAGTCAGAACACATACATTCTACAAACTCCTTTGTACTTTTTCTGTATACAAGTCGACAACTAAAACCCTGAAAATGTCAAGTCTTGCAAGAAAGGTTTTAAGGAAACATGTGTGCAGAGTCCTATTCAAAACTATATGGATAGCTATTCATAGAGAGACCAGCAAAGCAGATTTCAGTTCCCTGAAGACAGGAAATCTTAGCTACTTGCCTGTACCTTCTGAAGCCCTTACTAAAAGAATTTGGCAAAATCCTTCCTGTACTATGTTTGTTGTCTGCACTGGAGAGTCCCTTCCCACCAACAGACGAATGATGAAGTGAGCTCTAGTCATACATTTAGACTGGGATGTTTGCTTCCCTCTTTTGGCCAAGGAAGTGACCAGCTGACAACATACTCTGATGGAGAAGGGAAGGGAGAGTGGAAGAAGATGCTTGCAAGCACGCATCTGGCATGCTATAATTCTTCTGCATGAGTAACAGGAAATCTGCACACAAGTGATAATGCTGAACCCTAGCCTTAGGAGAACCAGATCAATGGCTAAGCTTAATGCTCTGCCTTCAACGCTGCTATATGGTAGATTTTTTAAAAGACAGGGTGTGAAGAGATTCTGCTCCTGTAATTCAAATCAACTGGAATCTTTAGCCCATTCCCTCTTCCACTGCACTGAATATGAGGGAATGAGGGGAAAATATGCAAATGTTCTTCTCTTGAACAGAATATCAGATACTTAAAAGATCTTACACTTGCTAAATAATTCTTGTAGTTTGTGAATTGGTGGCCAAGTTTTTCCTAGAATTATACACTCTAAAGGATAGCTCTGCTCTTCTTAATTTTGTAGTGTCACTCTGTTATTAAGAGATTCTCTATTATTATTTTCTTTGGGGATTGTTTTAAATTTGTTTTTTGGATCCTATCTGTATCGTCCTACATGCCAATAAGGGCTTGGTTGTTAATTAATTACAAATGTCTCAAAAAACCTACAGAAACTGAAATAAAAGTCTGGATGCCAGGTGCAGCACCAGCTCTCCAGATAGAACATTTAAAAAACAGAACCATGACGCCGCAGATAATTAACAGTTTGCATATAATTTCCTGAATAAGGTTGCTATCCACCTACAGTTAGTGTATACCCCCAATCGCTCCTGAATTACTTTGCATGTTCATGGCTAGGACTTCTTTACCTACCATCTTTGATCTTTAGTAGCAGCAGATACGTTAGCCTGTTCAGTTATGTTCTATTTAACATTATTTTAAATAAAGAAACAAACAATACCACTGCTTCTTTCACCTAAAGATTCTATGCAAAACCTGAAGCGGGATAAGTGGCATCAAGGACAGGACTGGAAAGCCAAAGAGACAGCCAAGAGAAAAAAAAATGAATAGAATAGAATAGAATAGAATCTTTATTGGCCAAGTGTGATTGGACACACAAGGAATTTGTCTCCGGTAGAATTTGTCTTGAGAATTTGTCTCAATCTACCATGAGAACTTAGAAGGAAACTAGAGGGAGGGCCTTTGGGAGATGACTCTGCCCTCCCCTCATGTTCTACTGTGTTTACTCCACTGTCTATGTATTATTACTTTGGGTTTCCTTGGATGCTTAATTTCTCAGGCACTGCACCACAATTAGTATGTTCTTTGTTGAAGAATCTGAAAAGCTATATTGTATTTACATTAACATCCAGAAAGGTTAAAAAAATAGGAATGTTGATGTCAGCTAAAAGGTGCTACACACAGAGGTGAGGAGGAGGAAAGGACCACGATAACTCAGATTTTTTGCCACACCATCCCTGACTAGTAAAGAATGCAGAGGACAACAGAAAGCATTCATTGGGCCATGACCTGTCAGGCAGAGATCTTCGTTGCAACATCAAAAATAAGGATGAGATGAAATACCAACATGACACCACTTCCTATGCAGGTTTAATGTACTTCGATACAGGGGAATATGATTTAGAGGAAGAGATAATATCTGGAAAGAATTATGTAAAATACTACTACACCATCGAAATAATCACCTCTACCCTTTGCTACTCTTCCATTACTTCTGAGATTTTCTTCTGCGCCAAACTGGTAATCTCTCCACATGTCATCTCTTTCCTTCTCTGCTTCTGGCTCTACCCTTCTAATAACCCTCTTATCACTCATTACTCTAAATGCTGTAAATTGAGATCAAGGGAGGAGAGAAACAACTGGAAAACGACAGCCAGGGAGAGAGAAAAGGAAAGAAAGGGCAGCATGAGTAAATTGAGGAGTAGAAACAGGGTTGCACTGTTATTTTATTATTTTGATAGTAGTAGTAGATGTGTTAGTTTGTTATCCTGGTAAGTTATGTCCTACTTAATTAACTACAGAAACATCAACATCTCCTCTTCCACAGTCTGTATGAACCCTGAATAGTGACACTGGCTCTTGTAAACCACAGAGCAGGAGGATTCAGAAGCTACTGCGGAGCAGAACCGAGCCCCGAAAGCCCTGAAGCACAATGAAGTTCTTCTTTCTCTCTCCTTCTGTACAGGAAAGACAGGTCAAGCCAGGGCTAGGAAAAGCCAACAAAACTGACTCCGATCTCTTCTTCAACTGGCTCGGGCTGCCAAGACAATCATGAAGGTTGAATGCCAGCACAAGTCAGTCTGAGAGTTTAGGAGGAAGAAAGATGAGTTTGCCACATTCACACTTTTTTTGATGGGGGGGGGGAGGAGAGAGTTTGGATAAAGAGCCTCTACTAAAGGCATACATCCTGTCTTCAACCTTTTTAACCATCCATACAAGTATTGAGGTAACTTATACATTACAGGTGACAATTACTCTATGTTATCAGTCTTGAAATTTCTTCCCTGTTAATTTTTACTGTTTCATTTCTACACGCTACAAAATACTTGTAGCCAAACAAAATAAAACATTTTCTTTCTGCTTCAGACCTGTGTGATACCGAAACAATGAATACATTTAGAAATTTTAACTATCAAATAAATATTATATTTTTGAGCTGTAGTAACAACTGGCAGAAGACCATTACATTATATGTATCAAGAAACTCTTCCAACAAACAACTTCACGACAGAAATCAAGTTACACAGCCACTATGTCTAACTATCCATATCGATAGCAAAAAAGAAGAGTTTGGATTAATCTCCCCCCTCCCTTTCCCTGTTGTAAGGAGACTCAAAGGGGTTCATAACCTCCTTCTTTTCCTCTTCCTGTGACAGACACCTTGTGAAGTAGGTGGGGCTGAGAGAGTTCTGAAGAACTGTGACTGGCCCCAGCTCACCCAGCATGAATGTAGGAGTGGGGAAAAAGTCTTGTTTACCAGATAAGACTTGGCAGCTCATGTGGAGGAGTGGGTATCCAACCTGATTCTCCAGATTAGAGTTTACCTGCTCTTAACCAGTACACCGTGCCAGCCCTCAAACACTCATTCCTGAAGTTAAAAAATATTTCACACTAATGATGATACAGCTGGCTCACCAGTCTACTAGGAACACTTTAAAATGCCTTCAAACTTCAACAATTTATGCTGAAAGTGACAATAAAGATCAGTTTCTAGTTTATTTTATTTAATAGAGCACCCATTTCACAAAAAGCCAAAATCTTACAGGACATAACTTTAATGAAATCTGATCAGTATTAAAGCTGCTTTTAATGGGCTGCAGTGTATTTTCTATTGGTATAAATCTCTTTTATCTTAGTGTTGCCTTAGAAAATCCACTCTAAACTGCTCAGTCATTTAATGATGAATTCAATGAATACACAGATTTAAAAACAAGTTACTGTATGTCATGAAAATGTGGAAATTTTTTAAATACTAGAAAAAAGATAAAGAAAAATATTGAATAAAGCAAGATGAACTGTTTGATGTTTCCCAGGCAACTACAAAAAAATACAGCTCTTTAAAGGATATATCCTCCAACATGTTGAAACTTTTCACCAGTTTAAAGCTAGTTTATTGTCCCCATTATCCAGAATAAGACATTACTTACGATATTCTTCCAAATGGGGCAAAAGCTGCTTTAATATCTTCAGTTGTAATTTCTGGGCTGAGGTCTCCAACAAAGACGTGGAAGTGGTCTTATCAAGAAAAAGAAAAAAATTTACAAGTTTGCAGAGTACTCATGGAAATGCAGGGTATGGTTTTTAAATCTTGTATCAATTTCCACATATCTGGAAACTACATGAGAACTAGAATCTTTTATCTATCAGATAACAAAATGCATTATTGTTTTATAGCCATTGATAGAGAAAGTAGTACACAAGAACATTAAACTATACATATCTAGAACTTTTTGTAGTCTTTGCATAACAAGTTAGATTTGTAATTAACAGGTGACTATATTTCCTTGAGAGCTATTTTCAAAGCCAAACAATTACACTGAAGTCTTACATTCATAAAATTGTAATGCTATCATTAAAGTTTATTTATACATAGTTTTCCTTTTTTAAAAAATTGAGCTAAAATATTTACTGGTTCAGTTAGCAAAATAGGGTAAGAGTTACACAAACCAGCATGGACAGCACATGCTATAAACAGCTCAATTTTATTCATATTTTGTGAAGAACAGTCAAAAAGATACCTGGCATTTCAACAGTTTGATGTTAAAGTATTTGACAGTTTTCTGAAAAGCCAACAGTTTTGGTTGCCCAGCCTTTACACCATGTGAATCCAAGTGAATTCAAAGTATGTCAAATCCATGAGCAAGTGAAGTAAGACTGAAGGCAACAGAACGGAAACAGTAATCCCTTCACAATTTATGTTAGAGCCATTTACATAAGAACGAGTGACACAATGATCTCATATCTTCCTTCACAGTCACATAAAGCCCATTTTAATTATCACTACCATTAACTGGTTTTTCGGAGCACACACATGACACTTTACGACTTGGCAAGAGACTGGTCAAAACCTCCCCCGTGTTCTACAAGTTCTAAGGCCAGACAACACACTGGGTTGCCAACAAGCAAAAAGGGGAAAGGAGTCCAAATGTAATAAAAACTGATACACCACAAAGGCATTTCATGGTGCAGCGCTGACAGCAGCCCTGAAGGAAGCTGGTTATGTTGCCCTCAGAGAGGCTTAACAGGGTCAAAGGGCTTAAGGAGTCAGCAACAGTCCACATCCTGATCCATTTGCAAGGAGGGAGAAATCTTGTCACAACAGAACACCCACCCAAAATAGCTTCAGGCGGTTAGTGAATACCCCTGAGAGATTTCATTTTATGTTTAAGAAGATACAATTACCTTGTGAACGCAGTGTGTTGACAACGGTACTACCTGATGACAAAGATTAGATTTGTTCTTAAGTTTATTAACACAAACACATTAAATAATATCTTAGGATAATGATCAAAACAATAGGGCAAACATTTGCATGTTGCTTATCGCTTAACATTAAAAACACTTTTGAGAAATAAAAAGTAATAGCTTGAATAAGAAGGGACTTACTGCTGGTATCTTTCTTCTGGCTGCTGGGGGTTGTTGCCCAGTTCACTTTGACTTCCTACAAAGAATATTTGCTAAAATTATATTCAAGGACAAATCTAGCAAAGTACGCACAGCAGTTTGTTTTTTAAAAAGTAAAGGAAAAAAACCCACACAAATCTGCATGGCAATTCCCCCTGTACTAAAGATCAGCACCAGGCAACCCTTAAAATAACCATTCAGGTTACATTTTATTATTTTGCCAAACTATTTCGTTTGCAAACCCACCATAATTACAAATTTGAAGATGAAAATTCATTGCTCTTTTATTCTGTTACGCAGTTTTCTTTAAAAAAATGTTTTAAGTTCAAAGCGTTGCTACGGATAAAGAACAGATTAAAAATCTTTACCTTTACTTTTTTTTTGGTAAAGTAGTTTCATCCACATACCCAAATACAAACTTCTTCTCCCACTCGCTCTTTAAACGCGAAAACTTACCTTACCCATTATCTTCCGTCCATTCATAGCAGCTAAAGCTGCAGCTGCATGACGATGCTCATAGAACTCCACAAAACAATATGGATCATTTCCAGCCGTCTGTTTAACACAGGGATAAAAGCTGTCAGAGACCAATCCTGAGAACTCTCAAATCCCTCGTAGCTTTGTTTTTCTAATATGGTCAGACAAACTAGTCGTGATTTTAAGTTGTGATTCTAGACTAGGGATAGCAGAAAACAAAGCTCCACTGCAGTAAGTGGGAACATCCTTAATGAAAGTGGCTTGGATCCAGGCTACGTTTTTACAACACAATCCTAAAGACAGTCCGAACTGCTTAGACAGCAGCTAAGCACCCCCACACACAAAATAATAGTAAATATTAATGTATAATTTATAATTATAACATTTGCAATGACCTGTTCACTCTCTCTCCTGAACACAGCAGCTCAAACAAAAGAATGAGAGTGCCAGGCACCCAAGGGGGAGCAAGCTGACCCTGGTAAAAGGGGAATAAAACTAGCAGTGCCTCACTGTGGCCAGCTTTCTCTTTGTCAGAGTGGCTGTCACGGTGGTGATCTTACTCCCTCTTCTCTGAACCCAGACTGCTCTCCTCTCAGCAACCACTCAGGGTGACAGCACAGAGCCAGCGGAGAAGGCTGAGATGTTGTACAGGACAGGCTCCTTACTTTCCACTGTCTTGGGCTACAGCTGTTTCAAGCTGTTTCAAGAATAAACTGCCAGTCACAAGCCCTACTGGGGAGCAGACTTGCCCACTTTTCTGGAATGTGCCATATTGGGGAACAGTGCTTAGAACAACATGTGGCTTTTGAGACTGTGTTTGTCACTGAAGTATACAAAACCCAGCCAGGATATTCATTTTTTAGATGACAGTACATGGATCTATGCCTCTGTGGTCTCACTACATGTAAACTTAAACACATGGGGGATTTGGGTAACTCAAATCCTAGAGAAAATATACTTCACACAAACACCAAGGAGGTGCATTGTTACAGCGCAGTGCTAACACTGCTCTGCTCAAAGTTCATCCAAGTACTTTACCTTAAGACACAGGGAAGTTACCAAGATCTTCTACACTTCCAATTGGGCTATGCTTTCACAAAGGTAGAGGACCCCTCCCTCAAACTGACTGCTGCAAATCTCTTCCTCAACTTCCTTCACAGCATGAGCCTACTGTTTACTAACTCAACAAACTCACACAACAGCAGCTAGCAGCCTCCTCTAAACAAGGCTAACTATTTACAGCGAGTTGCATTTTGGAATAGGTTGGCAAAAATATCACCACGACAGAGCAATATCTTGATAGAACAGTGGTTCTCAACCTTCCTAAAGCCGCGACCCTTTAATACAGTTCCTCATGTTGTGGTGATCCCCAACCCTAATATTTATCCATTTTACAGAACACTGATGCAGAGAGTCTTAGGCGACCGCTGTGAAAGGGTCATTCAACCGCCAAAGGGGTCGCGACCCACAGGTTGAGAACCGCTGCACTAGTATAACCTAAATGCAAACAGGGAAAACAGTGACTATAGTCACATTTCTGAATTCTTTACAACCATTGCCACTACTATTGGAATACGCATACATCTTTTTGCCTTGGAAAATCGCAATCCTGTGGAGTCTCCACCAGGAAACTGCAAACTTCCTATAGGGCATGAGGACTGGCTCAGCAATGACATTATCTTCCAAACAGACAACTCTTAATGTATGGGAATTGGAGGAAAAGTATCTCAATGTCCCACTCTGAAATATGCAGCTACCAGCAGTGAAGTGCCCTTGAGCCCATACACTGTTGTTGCTATTGCTAAACACTAATACTACTTACTGTCCTTGCATCTCTTTTCTTGGCAGTCTTTTAACAGGGGTAAATGCAAGGCTATCCACATTGATACTGCCAATTATGTTCCCAGGTGACAACATGATCAACATCTGAAGTGATTAGTATGCGTCTGGCTGTTTTGTGTGGTTGAAAAGTCTCTTATACTGGTCAGGTTCCTGCATCTCTGTAAGATGCTTTGTAGCTGTTTGATCAACACAGTTGCACCCAGCATATGCATGCAGTGCAACAGTACACAAGAGCCTTACTACACCAAGGCAGCTGGCAACCCTATCCATCTTGCTTTCACTCCTGATATTGTTCAATGAGTGATAACACTCAAACATAGCTGTCTGCTTTAAAGGCAGACAAAGACCTATGACAATCACTACCTGCTTGTCAATAATTTTAGTAGTCTCCCTCAAGTGACGCACTCTGGGAGGGTACTGCACTGTTGCCCAACAGCAAAGGACAGGAGTAGACTTCCAAGTTCACAATATCCCTTACTATTGATGGCGTGTGATAAACCCTACAGGCTTCAAAGTGCAGTGGAGAGACTGAGAACATAGGCTGCTTGGATGCTTAGCAGTAGCTTGCTGTAACTAACCTCATTAATAAAGGGGAGGGTTGGCTATATGGCAATGTGCTAAACAAAGTTACCAATACCTAGGGCAACAAGTCAGAATCAGAAGCGCATTCGCAGTAATTAGGTCTAATGGTGCAAAATCTCAGCTCTGTCTCAGACTCCTTCCAGACTAGTCCTTGAACCGAGGGTCCAGCTGCATTGCTGTTCCAAGACATTATGACATTCTTTCTCTACAATCTTTCATGCCAACATTAGGACCAATGGAAGTTTCCAGATTACTCATAAAATGCCTTTTCCCTGTCAGTTGGGTAGTTAAATATACGCTTTATATTTGAGGATGTGAGAGTTCTGCCTCTTCCATTCTGCTGCTGGTAAAACACTGAACTTTGCCTTAGTCACAACTTTTCCTTTGATGGGATCAAATTTATCTCCTGTATCCCAAACGCAAGCTATTTGAGAGATGACAGGGATGCTCCTATGAGCAGCAGATGTGTTTGCAGAATCTTCATGAACAGTGTCTGCTCTGAGAATTGTTTGTACACTGGTGCAGTTGCTATGCTCTCAACCACTTGGGGTTGGGGTTTTTGGGGCTATGATTTTTTTTTCCTATGGCCAGCATCTACCAACAGGGTTATGAGCTGTCTGCAAAGTGCTCCTATTTCTGTGCCAAGGGTATCATACTGTTTTATTCTATTCTGTTACTCAGTTCAAACCAATTTTAATGTTTAAATTGTTGTGTGTATTTTCATGCATTTGGAATTTTTTTAGTCTACTTCACTGCTGTTTTCATATTTTAATGCAATTTAATTTTACATTGATTGTTCTGCAAATCATACAAAGAGTGAAGTAAAATTATGATCTCATTGTTTGAAACAAGGATATCAGTAACTGGATCAACTTACATCCATTATCATTTTGCAGTTTTTGCATGGTCCAATCTGGCTGAACAGCTGGAGGATTAGAGCTTCAGTAACATCTCTTGATAGATTTCCCACATACCTGCAAAAGTCACATCAATTTTAGTTCCTTTAAAATGTTGTCTCATCAACTGCCAAAACACACATTCTTCAATTAAAGAGGAGGAGGGAACCAAGTGTACTTTCTAGAAGTTTGATAGAATAAACTGTCAATGCTTATTTTCAAGAACAGGATGCTCAAAAAAGAGGAAGCTAATAGAGGAAAAGCTGTGTCAACAGGCAAGACTTGACCCGGGGCCGGGGGGGGGGGGGGAATCAACTTTGCAATTGAACATTTCTTCTACATACATTTTCCCAGTGTTGTTAAAACCAGAGGCAACTTACAGGTGTTAACACTGAAGGGGTACTAACAAAAGTTTCTGCCACACATATTAGCAAATTAAATCCCATTGATCTTGAAAGTTTCTATTAGTGACCTTATCGCCATTTAAATCCCTCCACAGAATACTTCCTAAAGAATACCTTACTACTGTCAGCAGTTACTCTTCCTAGGTACGTACTTCACCCTTTTTTCCCTCTCTCCAAATTATTAGAAAAAGATACTGTCAAAAACTAGTGGAACAATTTTTTCTTGTGCTGAAAAGACACCCTTGAGCCAAAATCTACAAATCAGTGCTCTACAAACTTGGGCCTTGCCTATATAATCATTTATTCACATTTTGCTTACACAATAAAAACACATATCAGAAGCTGAATTGAAGAGAATACTGGTGTGTTTTACTTGCCAGTTCTGAAGAATGACAGAACAATTCCTCAGTCTCCATTTGTGTATCACTTGAGAAACAATGTACTGGCTATTGCGGAAAAAACCCTTCATGGCATTGGCTCCTCTTATTTGCAGGACCGCCTCTCCTCCTATGCTCCACCATAACAATTTTGCTCATGTCAACAGGGGCTTTTGAGGGTGCCAGCTTGCAAATATGCAAAATCAACAACTGCCCCTAGATGTGCTTTCTCCTTTGTGGTGCCCTCATTATGGAATAGCTTGCCTGATGAGGTGAGAAAAGCTCCCACTCTTCTGGCCTTCTGCAAATTATGCAAAACCAAATTATTCAAGAGGGGTTTTCTGTGCACATAATAGAGAAGTTGCACTGTAGAAAATGGTTCTTAAACTAACTTGGATAAATGATTAATCTATAGTGCTGTGATCTATAGTGCTGTGTACAGTTTATTGCAAATAAAATTCCATTATGTATTTTTGTTTATGTTAATACACCTGTTTTAGTTTATGTTAATACACCTGCTCTAGTTCAGTTCTTTCTGGTAGTTCCAGACTTCAAAAATCATAATGCATTGGTTACTAAATGTTCTCCCATTTAGTTGATTATAGTGACTCGCTATGTGTAATCTACTTCGAGTCCCCGTGAGAAAGGTGAACTATAAATAATGTAAATAAACCATTTTAATGGTGTGGAGGTAAATACCACCACCTGACCAATAACATCTCATTCATTTTTTCTCCAGGTGGTTGGCAACTACAATCAAACTGTCTCTTTGGGTTTTTACTGTAGCCCAATTCACTACTGGCTCACATATTAAGAATAAGCATTTGATTAACAGTGCAAACATAAGAAATTACAGCTTTATAAACCCAGAGCTCAGAGGACTTAGGTGTGAAACTGTACTGTAAATCTCTGCCCTAGAAATCTGTGGGAGGCACTTTAGAGACTCTAAACTTTAGCTGGATCATGCCCATATGATTTTTAGTTATTTAAACATATGAACTGATAGCTTGATCTGTCTACCTTCTATATATACTTTAGGTGGCTAAACAAAACATACATTGTGTAGGGCTCTGTACACTGTAAAATGCTAAAACTAACAATTATTGATTGCCATCATTCACCAATTCAAATCCTTGCAAACTTTCCAACTGCAGCGTCACTGTTGTGAAATGATAGATTAGTATGAGTACAATATACTTAAATGAAAGTCTCCAGAGAGCCAATAATGAGCATAAACAAATTGGGCAAACATAGACAGTTAAGCTGATCAAAGTTATCTGCTTAACCTCTGCATGTGATCATCACTGTGAGGGGGATTGACACTATAGAGATGTTTTCTGTTTCAATGCCCAAAACATGAAAAAGTGCAAGAGACATCTTCTCATTATCGTATACACATTACCCTATTCACTAAAATATAATTGGGGAGACTCCAACCAAGTTTCATGAAGAAACAGGATATAATCACATAAAATGTAGATGTCTGTCCATGATGATTGATACCCATTCCCCAGTGTGAATTTTTTGTGTACTTTCCAATGCCAGTACAATGAAAGGCCATTGATATGAATGGATAGGCAAGAAAAGTTACTAAAACAGGAGCTCCAAAGGAAAAAAAGGCAAGCCTTGTTCAAGCATGGTAAATAACTGTTCTATTTTTTAAGACAGCCTTTTTATTTTCCAGCCTTATAATGGTGACTGAACATAGTCCACAACACTAATTTTGGGAGTACCTTATAACTTCCCCATTTATTGGTACATTCCTTCTTTCCAATGTTCTATGTCATTCATTCAGAAAGCTGGTTATTTTGGGTTTCCCAGGCTGTGTGGCCATCTGGTAGTTTTAGCTCCTAACTTTTTGTCTGCATCTATGGCTGGCATCTTTAAAGGAATATTATATCACTGAAGATGCCAGCCATGGGTGTAGACAAAACAATAGAAACAAAAAAAAACACCAGACCACGGCCATACAGCCCAGAAAACCTACAACAGTCAATTGATTCCGGCCACAAAACCCCTGATAATACATTCAGAAAGCCATTCCCCCACAATAAATTATGAGAAAAGGATATACTCAGCCTTTTCTCAATACCTAATACCTCCAAGAGATCTCTGCTCTGCCAACTACTTGGGGGAGGGGGGAAGGAATCAATATTATTGCCACCAAATGCCTTTGGGAAGACAAAACATAGATGCATGTATCAGGCTTCCTCTATTTCAGTGGCTTCTTCTACCCCCACAAGTTTGCATACAAAAAACTGACAGTCCTCACCACACACATCCTTTCATAAAAGAGAAAGTGACAAACAAGAAGCTTCCCCTAATCCTCCTCTAATTGCACGAAACTTGGCTACATAAAGAGGATAAGTCACTGAAAAATACTCACAAATACTCAATGGTTGGCTTAAGTGCTCAAAGTGTGCTAAATCCTGAGGTTTACAACGACCCTCGGAAGTAGGCCAGCTTTAGTATTCATGTATGTTTACTGCATTTATAGTCTAGATAGCTTCAGTGTATCACAATAAATCTAAAATATTTTGAATACACAGAGAGCTGAATAGTATTGCAGTTCCAAATAAGGCAACAGAAACAATAACTGAGGCACAGATCTGCTATCACGGACCCCCCAGATTCCTTCTGGGGAATACTCAAATATTAAAAGCAAAGTGCTTGTCCTCCCAGAAACTTAATCTTTTCTAAGTGGATTCCACACTGCATTTTTATAATGAGTTAAAATCATTATAAATGAACTCGTTTTCCCTTTTCATGAATGGAAAATGAATTCATTTATAACGACTGCAACTCGTTATAAATATGCTGTGCAGAATCACTACTAGTCTCAGAAGCAAGGAGGAGGAGGAAGAGAAGAAGAGAAAGTTGGGCCTAGCAGCAAGGACAGGTGGTAGCACTTGTAGCTACAGCTGCAGAAAGCCTTTGGCTAAGGTTCCTCCATATAGAAAGCTCCCTGCAAGCAGAAACATAGAACGTCAGGGAGGAAAGCTCTTCCCCGTTCCACGAACTCTTTGCAAAAGGAAGCACACAGGAAGGCGCTGCTTCGACTGAAGCGGTACAACCCACTTTGTATTATGCCTCACACGACGCCATGTGTGCGTGGCAGGCCTCCCCACTGTGCCTCTCCCTTCCCTGCTTTTACCAACAACCTCGGAAAGTGAAAGGTAAATGGAGCTTTTTTTGACAGAGAAGCGAAGTAACAACTATTCCTGGCCGGGGGGAGGGCGAAGAGGGGACAACGTGGCTCAACCCCTCCCCCTCCGGCCCAAGAGGCCTCACCGCCTAGGAGACTCACAGGGTCTTGGGCATTTCGTCCTCCATGGCGGCGGCTCGTTCTCCTCAGCGCCGCCCGTCCAGGTCCAGTCACGGCACCGACCCGCGGGTCGAGTCCGCGCGCAAGGGAGATCCCGAGCCTCGGGGATCCGCGGCGGACAACAAGGCCCCCCCGTCCCCGCTTGTCCTCTCAAGATGGCGCTGGCGGGTAGAGAGGCCCGAGCCGGCCGAAGGAAGGGGGCGACTGCGCATGCGCCGCGGTTCTTACACCCGTCCGCGTTGGCGCTAGATCCAATCCTACGCCGGCCTCTATGCGGTTTCTTTTTCTCCTGATGCCGGGTGACCAGATCTCGCGAGAGTCGGATGCGCGCATGCGTATTAAGTGATTCCTTTCAAACACTTTTATGTTGCTTTTATTTTTTAAAAATGCGGTTTCTGTTTTAGGCCTCTTCGGCATTGAGTGGGGAAATAGATATTTCGGTTGACCCCAGAAAATTTTATCAGATGTACACGCATAATTAAAAAAAGGATTCAGTGCGCCGCCCGGGAATCGAACCCGGGTCGCAAGAATGGGAATCTTGCATGATACCACTACACCAGCGGCGCGGGTAGAAACAGTGGTCGGCAAGAGCCATTTAGAGAGAACTAGAAGTCTCACGGTTTCGTAGCCTGAATTATAATTTGTCATCATATTTCTCTCTCACTAACAAAGATGTACATTTTGAAGGGATGCATGTTCCTAAATCAACATTTCTGTTATGCTTTGCATTACTATAATTTTCTTTCTCACACATGATAGTTTTTGCTGTGTGTCTAATTTTTGTATGAATCTCAGGAGGAAATGGACTATAAAGTAAATAAATAAGGCTGGAAGCAAGTCCTGTTGACTTTTTCTGGGCTCCCAAGAGAGTAAGGAGGTGTTTCTATGTACACTAGTTAAGAAGACCCCTTAATCTTGCAATCTTCTCCTGAGGATTGCAGCTTGAACATACGACATTAATAATTTAAAAATTTTGACACATGCTTGAAAATAAAATCCTTAAAATATAACAAATTAGTGGTGTCCTGTGCAGATTACTCTATCAAGATGGCCATCAGTTGACGGCAATGAATTGTGTGAATAGGCTGCAACCCCTGCCCAGGCTGCCTACTTACTTCCCAGTGAAATAAATGCATAGGAGCATAGGCATAACCTACAAACTCTTTGGGGACAGCTGGCTCTTTCAAAGGCTATTAGCACCGACAACAGCTGTGCTGAATAACAGAACAGGGAATACCCCACATTTATTTGACCCACTCTTGGGGGCAATTGTGATCCAGATCACAACAGCTGGAAATAAGAGTTCTAGTTCCCATGTATTGGGGAACAAGGTGGTGGAAGTGGTGGGTTTTCCGGGCTGTGTGGCCGTGGTCTGGTGGATCTTGTTCCTAACGTTTCGCCTGCATCTGTGGCTGGCATCTCCAGAGGGTAATCACAGAGGCAACGTCCCAGTCGCGGCTTTCCGTGAGGCAGCGAGCTGGCCTTTGGGCGAGCGGCCTTTACTTTCCACCCTCCTGGGCCCAGGCTCCGACAGAGGCCTTCCCCGCCTCCAGACAGCCCCTGCCCGCCCCCTGACGACTAAGGCGGCAGGGAGGAGCGTCGGGCGAGAGAGTGTCGGACCCGTCCTGGGCCTCAGCGCGTCGGCCTGTCTCGCGCTCTCTCCTCCTCAGCCGTCATGAGGGTGCCTTCGCTGGGCTCTGCTCGCCTCCTTGTGCTCTTGGCATGGATGTGCCGCCGGGGGCTTTCGTCGGGGACCCAGGAGTTGCGCTACCCGCCCAACCGAATAGGTAGGGGCGGAACCGAAAGCAGGCCTTGCTGGCGACGGGCAAAGGGCATCCGAGGAGGACACAGCATCGGAGCAGACTCCCTTGTAGTTAAAACTGGACTTTAGAGTAGGTCGTCGTTCATTCTCTTTTTAAAACCCGCCTGCTTGCGTGTGCCGTAGCCTTAGTGGAAGGAAGGAAGGAAGGAGTGGGCTTTTTAGGGGAGCGCCCTCTGCACGTGCTCAAGTGTCCTCCGTTTTTATAACTTTTTAAAACACTCTTCTTGTTACTTCATGGCAAGCTGCACAAGCTCAGAAGCACTTTGCCCTTTTTATTTAAATAATTAAGGTGGAGGGTAGGTTCATTCTGGGCCCAGGCAGCATTTAGTCTGTGGTCAAAAGATGTGAATGTGACCTACATTCACACATTTCCCCTTACCTTCTGCAGTAGGTAGAAGCAGCAACCAAAACCATTTCCAGGAAACTTGCAGAAAAAGTGCTTCTGCAGATATGGAGTTGTGCAAACATAAGTTGTGCAAGGCTGAGTTCAGAGAAAACCTGTTCATAGAATTGTAGCCCCATTTTTTCCCCTGTTTTACCGAATTGTTTAATTGCCTGGTTTCATTAGCTGTAGAAGTTTACTTAAGTTCTGTAACCTGCCTTTTGCCCTTAATTGGAAACATGGTTAGATAAATATTGGCTAAATAAGAATAGCAAAATGGTGTATTCCTCTCACAGGTGCTTTTTAAAGCAGTGCTTAGAGACAAAAAGATTCAAATAATTTTGTGGATGCAGGACCAGTTGGCTATAAACCGTGAGTGTGAGAGAATGCCTCTGTCTTGGAGAAATCCAAAGGAGGAGTCCAGGTGTAGCTCACCTGTGCCACACTTGATGAGATGATTAATGCTTGGTACAGATCTTTGCAGTTCTTTGGACACTTGCTTTCTTTCTGGCCTGGGATGCAATTTGGCATATTAATTCACAAATCTGCATGTTGAATGGCACTTAAGTTATGAATAATAAGGTTCTTAAATACAGAATGAAAAATATTATGTGGTATGCTACTGGGATATGCTGTCCTCATTGTTGATATCCTTTTGAGTTTTTGGAAATTATTAGAACACATCCTTTCCCACTTTAATGTTTGTTCAGCAAAAGTAAAGTGTCCAGTTTCTTCCACCTCTCCTCATAACATTTGCCACAAGTCCTTGACAAAATGGTTTATGTTTTCAGACATTTGCCAAAGTAGTTTCACTGAGAATTTCTACCATTACTCCAGAGCAAAAGTTTCAGGTACTTTTGAAGGTCTCAGCCACCACCCAGAAAAATTGAGGATTATGATCCACATAATTAAAGCTATGCTGAAACACCCTTCATTATCTTGATTTCATATGCATAAGGGAAGAGTTGGCTGGTATCTCTTTCAGTTTGTGGAAGTAAAATATTTTTACAACCCTTTCAGCTGTGATTGGAGCTGGCATTGGGGGCACGTCCGCAGCCTATTTTCTGCGCCAGAAGTTTGGAAAAGATGTCCCGATTGATGTATATGAAAGAGGGGTTGTGGGTGGCCGTTTGGCTACAGTCAACCTGGAAGGAGAAGACTATGAAGCAGGAGGATCTGTCATCCACCCTCTTAACCTGCACATGAAGCATTTTGTCAAAGAATTAGGTATGACCCTCTTTTGCCTACAAAGCAACTTGGGATACCTTCCCTGCTTAGTTATATTGTAATGGTAATTATAGTGGTTTTGTTTCTACACCTTGCAACTGCTCCCTTTTTTCAGCTTTATCATTCCACAATGTGTGTGTATATTCACACTTCTTATTGTTGTTATTATACCAGTTTATTCTTTGCTGTCTGCAAATTTTAGGGACAGTAGCATGGGGCTTGGTTCTTTGCTGTTATTACATTAATGACACTGCATACAGTGATAACTGCCATGCTAGACAAGTGACAGCAAGCATACAGATATCATGTATCTAACTTTTGCAAGCTCTGTGATTAGACAAGGAGGTTGCAGGACATGAAAATAACAGGAAGACATTCTTGAGCAGTCACTTCTAAAATTGTAGTGTCAAGCGGCAATTATTTTGGCAAAAACACAGGCCGTCCAGATCAATGCAGACGTTCCTACATAAGTTCTGAGCGCAATCATTCTACTGAATCTCAGAGCATTCCCCAGTTTTTTCATACCTCCTTTTACTTACAAGATTTATATCCACAGGATTTCAGAATCTGCCCAAATTGGCCAACAGAAAATAATAAAAATACAATTTAAAATAATTTTTTCAAGTAACTCTTGAAACAAACTAAAAGAATAGGCAAGCAAGTAACATATAACCAGCATAAAATGCACTTAAATCCAAGAGAAAAGAAAACATTGAGATCAAAATTCAGAGAAAAACTTGATTGAACAAAAATATTTGGGGTTGGTGTCTGAAGAACTACTAGTAGGTACCAGGAGAACTTTGAGGACATTCTTTAGACAGGACACGAATACTGAGAAGTCCCCATCACTAGTGTCCCCCCCCCCCACTTGGAACATCAAGCATATTGCTTTAAGTAATTACCTTAATTGGCAACCTGGGCAGCCAGGTGGGGGGGGCAGTGCTTTCAGTACCCTGTTCCTTATCTATTTAAGGGCTCTAAGATAAGAACCAACCCTTTGAACTGTTCTTGATAACAGGCAACCATTGCACACCTTTCAGCACAGGAAAGAGGTGATCCCTATTCCCCCCCTCCCCTCAGCACCTTGACCGTTGCATTTTGAAGTTTGTAGGCAGTCTTCAAAGGTAGCCCCACATAAAACTCATTGCAACTTGGGTGTGATCAGAGTATGGATCACTGTGGCCAAAGTTGAGGCTTCTCTCTCTTGTCTTTAATGTCAGAAGGGAAGATCCATAGTAAATGGGATATTTCTTCTGACCATCGTCCCAGCTTCAAGATTTTCTCTGCCCGTGTTGTTCCTCAAGATTCCCTGTCACCCAGGTGCAGCACTTGTGGAGTTCAGTGGACTGCATTGAGAAAGAGGAGTCAGGAAAGTTCATTCTGCTAATGGTAAATTTAATCTGGATCTAACCCAGGAACTATCAGAATGTGTGGTTTATATATGTCAGTCCCATCTCTTGAAAAGAGCAATAAAATACATCATACAATTAGTGTAGTATAGGGGTTACAATGTCAGACTGGGCTCTGGGAAACTTAGGTTTGAATTGCCACGCTGCCATGGCAACTTGCTTGATGACCTTGGGCCACTCACACAGTCTTAACCTCAGGGTTGTTGTGAGGATAAAATGGAGGTGAGGAGAACAGTGTAAGCTGCTTTAGGTTCCCCTGGGGTGGGGAGGGGGGGGAAAGGCCAGGATATAAATTAAGTCAGTAAATTATACAATTGTTCTTTATATGTCTAACAGCCCTCGCTAGCTCACAGGTTCACATTCTCACATTTGCAGGACTTTCTGTACCTAAAAGCCAAGGTGGCCTTATGGGCATTTACAATGGAGATGAGTTTGTCTTTGAGGAGAGTAGCTGGTATATCTGGAATTTTATCAAGCTCCTCTGGCACTATGGACTGAATCCCTTGCGAATGTACATGTGGGTAGAGGAAATTCTGGACAAGTTTATGAGGTAATAATGCACAAAGCAGAATCTACTTCTAAACCAGAAAGACTTAATTACCTGGTGGGAAGTCAGGCCACAGGATGACTGAAAAGAATAAGATTTTTTCAGAGTACCATAATGAAATGCTAAAGAAATACCATTTTGCCAGCTCTATGCAAAAAAACCCCCAAAACTGATGCTATAATCAAGTTTCTTCTCCTGAAGCTCTATCATGGCCTAAAAGAAAACCAGTTTACATGGCAACTTGAATATCTTGTTGGACAGCTAGACAAATTCTGCTGAGGATTCTACGTCTAACATAAGGAAAATTAGTTAGGTTCATACCAAGAATGAAGAGTAAATTTGTAGTGTTTTTAGACTCCATTGTCTCCCTCAACATGTTAAAAACATGCTTGCCTTTAACCCTGTAGGCCTGCATCTCAGTTGCATATCAGCATTGTAACTGGCAAGATCTGCTTTCTTCCTATAAACAAAGAAGAAAAGAATATTCTACCAGGGTGTCACATAGATGCCTAACCAATCATCTAGAAGCACTGGCAAAAGAAAGGTGGTGTTTCCAGACATATGCTCTTCAATTGCCACTCGTACTTTTAAATAAGGTGCAATCAAATCAAAGTACTAACATTAAGAATTTGAACATTTAGATCACAAGAATGAATTGTGAATCTTTGTTAATGGCAACATTTCTTAAAAACAGCTACTTCAATACCAGAACACTCTTATACTATACAGTTCTAAAATATACATCCCTAACCTCCTATTCCTCCTACCCTTTTGCAAATATTGCATAGTCTTAATTGTCCCCTTTCTTAATGGTTCTTTCCCCCTTTTGGTTAAAGTATTTATCGGTATCAGGCTCATGACTATGCCTTCAGCAGCACTGAGGATTTGCTTCATGCCCTTGGAGGGGCTGAATTCCTTCAAATTCTGAATGAGACCATTGAGGAGTCCATGCTAAAGTCTGGCTTTTCTCAGAAGTTCATCAATGAGATAGTAACTGCTGTCATGAGAGTAAATTATGGCCAAGGTATCACTATCAATGGCTTTGTAGGTAAGTGATTCTTTTTGATTATAAAATTTTGGATTTTGACCTGCAGGACACACCTCATTTCCCCCTCTCTATTTCCTTATTCCCTTTCCTGAAAGCCCCTTCTCCTGCTCCCTTTTCTCTTTCCCAATTTACCTTTAGCTGTCCTGCTGTTTTTGATTCCATGTCTCCCGCCCACCCCTCTTCTACTTAGGAAAACCATGGCCTTGTTGTGCAGTTCCGACTGCTGGGCAAAGCCCACTAGCATAGTAGGGAACCCTCAAAGACTTTGGGAGGATGTCACACATCACTTTGCCCTGTACCCTCACCTTTTGCAAAGGCCAAAACAGATCTGGAAAGAGCCTGACCACATTCCCCCATCTTTTACAGAAAGAAGAATCCAATGGTTGCCTGGCAGCGGACACTGAGAACTTCTGTTCCTTAATGCTGCAGGCACTTCTTTTATTAATTTGGGGGTTTAACTCACCCAATGTAATTTTTTTAGATTTCAGATTTTTCTTCAAACCTGTGGCAAGGTGGAATGATTTCAATAGAGTCCTACCATTTATGAGTATCATTTATGAGTCCTTGGCTGTGAAAATGATCTAAGGCTTTCTGCACATGCCTTTTATTTTATGAGAAAAGTTATAATAGAAGTCATTTATCGGTGTTCTTTATGTACTTTGAATTATTGAATTTATATTAAGAATAGCCATAATGGGTAACTGGTTTATTTTTATATAATATTATATGTATAATATGGTTTCATCCCTTAGTCTTTAGAACTAACTGGCTATGACTTGATAGGGGTTTTTTTTTTCGTTTGGCTAATTTCTATCTTTAAGAAATAAAAAAGGGCAGCCCACACTGGAGGCGTTACCCAAAGAGGCTTCCCGGTGGCGTGGGAAGCCCCTGAAAGTGCAAAAGCCTCCCCATTGCCAAGAAGCCTCTGTGGGCCACAATGGACTTATGCCAGCCAAAAGGCTGGCCTGAGTCCCAACTGCAGCCCACGGCATAACGCCAGCCAAGGCGAGGAGGGAGCCAAACAATGTTGGCTCCTTCCCGGCCCACCTTTGCTATGCCAGCGATGGCACCGGGATGCTGGTGTGGCATTCAATCCAGCAATCATGGCCTGTGAGGCAGGTATCCCCATTGTGCCAGAGCTGGCTCGTGTCTCCTGTCCCAGCAAAGGCCTTTGCAGTCCTGGTCTCCACTTTACCTTATATACTGTATACTATACCTAGTATACTTGTATACTGTGACACTCCACTATACCTTTACCCGAATGGCCCACTGATGGTGGTCAGAATTAATAATTAGCCTGATATTCCTTGAGCTTACTTCATTTATATGAAACCTTTCTCCCCAGTGGGGACCCAAAGTGACTTACCATGCTATTCTTCATTTTATCTTCACAATGTATCTTTTAGCATGCAAAAAGGTCCTACATACCCTGTTTCCCTGAATATAAGACATCCCCGGAAAATAAGACGTAGTAGAGGTTTTGCTGAAGTGTGAAATATAAGGCATCCCCCAAAAGTAAGACGTAGCAAAGTTTTTGTTTGGAAGCATGCCTGACGAACAGAATACAGAAATATAAGACATCCCCTGAAAATAAGACATAGCGCATCTTTGTGAGCAAAAATTAATATAAGACTGTCTTATATTTGGGGAAACACGGTATATACTGAACGCACTGAAATTTTGCACTGTCATGAAACCATTACTTTCCCTTACATGGGCAGTTTTTCCAGTTGAGGCATTCTCTACTGAATAGCATTAGCTTTCTAGATTCAAGAATGTTCATGCTCCGCACTGTTCAGAAGGCTGATCGGCTGTCTTCCACCAAATGTTAGGAAACAGACAGGTAATCTCTGTAGCAGGGGCTGTAAAGCCCACATATTCCAGTATTCAGTTTACAGTTTAACTATCTGTAGACCAGTTTCCCCTTTGCACTTTTTTTATGACTAGGACAATTTTCTGTTCTTTAAATTTGATTTTTTCCTGCTCCCTGGCAGGTGCTGTATCTTTAGCAGGTGCTGATTCTGGACTTTGGTCAGTAGAAGGTGGCAACAAACTGGTATGCACTGGCCTTCTGTATGCTTCTAAAGCACAGCTGATTTCTGGTGCAGTTATTTCTATAGAGGAGAAGACAAGGGAAAAGGGACGTTCAGGTGAGGTCTCAACATTCATCCCTATGGAAATAGTTTATAAATGTTTCACATGTGATTCTAATCTGGAGAACTGGGTTTGATTCCCCACTTCTGCACCTGTGTAGGAAGAGGCTTATCTGGTGAACCAGATGTGTTTCCGCACTCCTACATTCCTGCTGGATTACCTTGGGCTAGTCACAGTTCTTCGGAACTCTCTCAGCCCCACCTACCTCACAAGGTGTCCGTTGTGGGGAGAGGAAGGGGAAAAAGGAGCTTGTAAGCCACCTTGAGTCTCCTCGCAGGAGAAAAAGGTGGGGTATAAATCCAAACTCTTCCTCTACTATGAAGCTTACTGGTGACTTTAGACCAACTTAACCTTAACAGTATTGTCAAAATGTTTGTAAAACAGTCAAACTTGTAATAATTCTGAAGGAATAGCTTCTTGTTTATTTTTAAAAGGTGGTGGTGCTGTGAAGCTGTATGAAGTCACCTACAATTCTACATCAGGATTACAGAGAGATGCATACGACATCGTTCTCATTGCAGCCCCCTTGGTCCGTAAGAATGCCAACATAACATTCCTCAACTTCAGTCCACCCATTTCTGAGTTCTCCAATCCCTATCATCAGACTGTAGTAACGTTTGTCCACGGGCACATCAATGCCTCTTTCTTTGGCTACAAGGACCCTTCCCACTTCCAGTTAACCGACATTTTCACAATAGAGAATCCCAAGTTATTTATCAACAGCATGGGTACTGTATCACCAGTTAAGAACAGAAAAACTGTACTGAACCCATTACTAAGCCCTCGAGTATGGAAAATTTTCTCACCTCAACCTCTCACCAAAGAGCAAATAAAATTGCTTTTCCTATCCTATGATTCCAATACAGTAAAAATATGGCAAGCTTACCCCCACTACAGCCCCCCAGATAAATTCCCACCTATCATCCTCCACAGTAGAATGTACTACCTCAACGGCATAGAGTGGGCTGCTAGCGCCATGGAAATGAGTGCTGTTTCAGCCAAAAATGCTGCTCTGCTGGCTTACCACCGTTGGTATGAAAACATGGACATGATTGATCAGGAAGATTTGCATGAAAGACTCAAAACAGAGCTCTGAGTTGGAATCCACATTGCTGGAAAAAATGTCTTAAGATTCGTGGTATTAGTGAAACTTACAATGAAACTTAAAGGCTGTACATTGCCTTGCCCTGGAGGGAAAACCTGAAAGAGCACTTGGCCACTGAGGAAGACAAAGGTGTAATTTTGCTTATACAAAGAAGTCAGGATCTCCAGAAATATTTCTATTTCTTCTGAATATGGAAAGGAGTTTGCCACTACTTGAATGTACCCTATATCCTGCCTACCACTGCTGTTCTGCATAAAGACTTAATGCTTCTTAAGCCTATCAGAGAATACTGAATATAATTCGGCCTCACTGGATTATAAAGTCATTCAATTTCATTTAATTGGTCTACATGCACAAATGAAATTAAGAACCTGTGTGAACTCTTAGTGTCAACTTATGGCTTGTAAATCTAACTATTCCTAGCAGTATCACAGGCTGTGCTCTTCAAGTAGCTTTCCAGGTGCAAGCCATAATGCTGTACTCTGGAATAATCCCCATTAAAATACGTGGAGGGATAAGGTGTGCAGGAGTAGTATTTGGTAAAATGTGTCTTGCAGCAGTGTGACATCTATTGAAAGCATGCTTAAGTAACATTTATGAAAGGTAAGAAGACTAGACACCTAGTTGAGAGAAATGGAAGGCAACAACTGCACATGCTATGCATGTTAGCTTGGCTTTCCTCCTAAATCTTGAAAGACGGTGGGAGAAAAGCCACAAACAACAGGAAGTTCAAGGAAAAGGCAGCAACTAAAAATAAGAATTATGCCTGATATTCTACACAAAAGATTGCTTATGGATTCAGTCTCCCTTTTGCTAAATGACAGGTTATATTGAAGTGCAGCTGTATTCTTTATTACCACAAAACTTGACAGCCATTATATTGTGATAAGGGAGAATTTAGCAGCAGCAACATTACTGCTTTACAAAGTAGGTAATTTTGTTCTCTAACACACAACTTTAGTCCCTGTTCAGCAACTGAAATATGCACATATAACACACTTCAGGTGCAGAACACTTGTGAATTTCTACTTACAGTGGTTCAAGATAAGCCATTTGCCAAAAACAGCAACCAACAGTGACTTTAAAAATGTCATTGGGGACCTTGTCAAAGGCCTTACTGAAATCAAGGAGATAAGATTAGAATGTCATGATTTGTTTTTGAGAAACCCCTGTTGACTTTTAGTGATCACAGCATTCCCTTCTAAGTGCTTACAGACTCTATTAAAATCAGCAACAGAATTATCTTAAATGCCTGGACAGCCAATCATCTGGTTCTGTGAATTCTGACACAAGACTTTCATTTATTTTGTTCACTACTGATATTCAGGCAAAACTGTATTGTGATAAGTTCAGCAAAACATATTACAAAAATGAGTACTGCTCTTTTCCTATTAAAGTGGATAATATGACTGTGTTCTGGTAGTATTTTTTACTCTAAAAGATAATCTACAGGAATTCTGTCTGTATCCTGGTATAGTCTTTGAGGGATAACTAGCATTAGTTTATAATCCTTACTGCCAGAAGTTTTTGTACTATACTTTGTCTCACCAAAAGAACACAATGCAGTCATTCATGTTGCAGCAGAAATGCATGCTTCCACAGTAGAAAGTAGTCCCAAAGGGCTATTATCAGGCGAGCAAGTGGTGAGTTGGGGAGAGTAGGCAGGAGGCCTGGCTTGGTGTTTGGGCTGGGTGGAAAAGAGGGATGGCTGTTGTCAGGTCCAGTAGAAGAGCAATGGCAAGCTTGAGATGGAAAAACTGAACAAAAAACTACATCTACCAGAATTCCCTCTTCTATAAGGAGGTTCAGGAAGTGGCAGATGAATTGAAAAATCTCCTGAGATCTTTTGGTGAGAAAGGGTATACTAACTAGCACAATTCCCTTCTCCAGCTAAGTCAGTGGGTCAATAAGGTGCCATAAGAATTTGTTGTTTTGACTACGACAGGCTAACATGGAATTTATCCATGATTGTGCTGGTCTGCTTAGCAGCTGAAAGCTACCTTCAAATCCAGATGCACCATAAGGAGAAATTCTGTTACAGATAGAATTTTGTACTGCATTGGACAAGTCAGCTGCACAAAATGATATTCAAAATCAGTAAGTAGTCCATTACAAATTTATTTTAAAAAACAAGGAATAAACATTTCCTGTAGAATAAATCACAAATTGAAAAAAAAAATAACACTGCAGTTTACAGTTAATTTATACTCGTTCCAAGGCTTCCAACATAATGATGCTGTTTCCTCGAATTACCTGCAAATCAAAGTACAGGAATCAGTTATATGTTACACACCCCACAAAACAAGCCTCAGTCTTGGACAGCCCAATCCAGACAAGGTACAGCACCACCCTGGCGCTTCCAGATGGCTTTCTGGTGGCACGGGGAGGGAGAAAACCCAAAAAATCCAACCACCAGAAAACCCTCCACAGGGCTTAATGGACTTAACATTACCCCAAAGGATGGTGTAAGTCCAAGCCCCAGCTGGGCACTGTGACCAGACAGCCCAGGGAACCGCGGTGGCTGCCCACCAGTATTTCTGCCCCTCGAGTGGGGTAAGTACCCCAGGGAGGGTAAATCTGCCAACACAAGTCCATGCCAAATCCTTAAACCAATCCCAGCCCCCCAGCCCCCTGGCAGATCGGGCCGTTGGAATGCTAAATCCCCATCATCAATCATCATGTTTCAGTTCTTAGTTATATACAATTCTGAAGATTCCAGACGGTGCAACACAGTAAGTGAGTAGTGGGCAACTAATTCACTTCACAAGGCTTCAAACAAAAACTGTTAGCATCTTTAAATTTAGCTACAATACCCTTGCATTTATACATAATTAAGCTATTAGGGCAGGAAAATGTCAGAAACAACCCACAGAAAAAAATGGGAACCAAACTGCAAAAGACAATTCAGAAACTTCTACAGATACAGCTAAAATGGGGAAAAGATCAACTAGCATAGTGCTTTTGGTTCTCCATACAGCATCAAATGGCAGTGTCTGCTTTGGGTAGATTAAGAGAAATTGACAAAATTGACTATTCTGCAAATACTTGTGCTCAGAAGAGATGTGCAAACTCAATAACTTTTAGAATCATTTATGTCTTAATGGTTAACCAATATGATTGCAAGCTGAATGCAAGGGATTCATATTCTGATTCTGCCTAAACCAGCAGTAGAAAATATGAAGTTCTGCCCTAATAAGTCACTGATATGAATTCACTTTCAGTCTTCGTAACATGAGGGACTTGATTAGAAAATGCCTTATAAACAATTAATTCTAATCCTATTGCATTGGTCCTTGGTTGTCTTGTGCTGTCTGACTATTTATATCCTGTAACCACCTTGATTCCTTATAAGAAAGATGAAAAGTAAATAAAGTTAAAATAAAGAGATTAGAGACATATCAGCTTAACTGAATAAATTAAACTGTTGAAACCACTGTCTTAAAATTTAAATTAATATTCACTTACCACCATGCCAATGTTGTTCTGCTGTCCACCTGCTGCCATTTCCACACATTCATCTATTACGAGATTCATAAATGGATCAAACCCTCTTAATATTCCTTGGACATGTCGACCACCATTTAATTTCACTGTAAGGAACAAAGTCAGTTTCTTGACAATTGGGCCAAAGTTCTACAACAGAACTTAGGGAAAGCATTATGGATTTAACAGTTTTAAATGGATAAGCAGTTTTATTACATCAGAAGTCACTGGAAGCTATAGGACTAAATCTGCAGTAAATGTTATCTTTAAGTCATTTCCCATAAGCAAATAAATAAGCTATTGATAGAAATTGGGGTTTTTTTTTGTGAAAACAAAAATGTATTTCTATCCCACCCCATCATGAGGAAACACAAAATCCTAAGAGTATGCAAGATCAGGCATTTATTATCTTCAAGAACTAATGCTGTCTGAGTGGTCTAAGTCATTAACAATACAGTAATGCATTACTCACAACCAAAACCCTGTTCTCAGTAAAGTTATTACTGTGCCAGCGTGGTGCAGTGGTTAAGAGCAGATGCACTCTAATCTGGAGAACTGGGTTTGATTCCCCATTCTGCCACTTGAGCTGTGGAGGTTTATCTGGTGAACCAACACACGCCAGCTGGGTGGCCTTGGGCTAGTCACAGTTCTTCCGAGCTCTCTCAGCCCCACCCACCTCAAAGGGTGTTTGTTGGGGGGGGGGGGGAAGGAGATTGTAAGCCCCTTTGAGTCTCCTTACAGGAGAGAAAGGGGAAATATAAATCTAAACTCTTCTCTTCTTATTGCCAGGTTTTCTTTCGCCCTCCCCTATATTCTGTAGAGATGGCCCTTCTCTACTCAGTTGTTCCCAAATGATCAGTGCAGAACTGAGATGCTTGAGCTGCATTTCCTTAATCAACAACAAGTAGCAAGAAGTCAAGATGTCTCTTGCCATAGAATTGCACAGCTAAGCAGCTGCTGTTCTTGGGACAAACTGCACAGCCTACTAAAATACAACAAATTGAGAAATAACTATTTTACTTACATGACAGCTTCTTATCCATAAATCTGAAATTTAAAACAAAAGCAAGCTCACATTAACAATCAGATCAGTGCTTAAGAGTTCATCCCCCAAAAACCAGTCCCCTCTTTAGAGAACATGTACATTAATCTGGTCAATAAACCCAGGTATAACATCTTGAGGATTTATAGTGGGAGACAGGGGAGCCTTTGTCAGCCCATTCATGAGAAAGCTAAGAAACCTGATGGCCCCTCAGCCTTTAGGAATGATACATTACCTACAGGCAGTAGTACGCAATTGAGTGAAACAAAAAAATCAGAAGCCTCAACAAATCAAAACCCATATTCATGGCTTCGCTGTGTGATTCACGACTCCAGCTTTGCATTCTTCTTATAAGGCCACTCTGACAGCAGGTATCTCTTCTATTGCACTCAGCAATATTAGCTCCTTCATTCCAGATACAATACAATTACCTGTCCTCAAGATACGTTTCCGATTAACAAATCACACCCACTTCTAACAATTGAAAAGATGCAACAAGTACCCCGAGGCTCCATTGACTGTGGACCACCCCCTCCCTAGAAGCTGCGGGATAAATTTCTGCTCTTTAAAACCCGCGGGGTGATCTTCAGTATGGTCACCCTTTCTTAACACGGATGTTCCAGAAAGGAAAACACCACCTACTCTCTCCTATCCCAAAAAGCAAGGCCAAAGCACACGCCAGCTGGCGTGACTCCCTACAAGGTTGGCCATCACTGCGTTCGTCATTCCCATTCAGCCAGATGAGACTTGGTGCGCAGGCGCCTCGCTGAGCATGCTGGGAAAGCGGCCGCTCTGCTCTCGTCCACCACATGCCACCTACCCCCCGTTACGACGATTCCCAGACCGGTCCCCAAACCGACCAGCATCCGCCGCCCATCAAAAACTCACTTTTTCAACTCCGGGGGGTGCGCTTTACTCATTTTGTAATCTCAGACGTAGGTCCCACCACCAGCTCTTCTCTCCCGCGAGCCGTTTCTTGGACGCTGTACGTCAATACGCGCGAGTCTTCACCAATAGAACGGACTCTGCGGCGCAGGCGCACTCACACACATCTGCACGCGTTAGGGGAGAAGTGGCCCAGCGTCAGCGCAGCGTAATCAGCCAACCCTAGCAACCAATCACCGCTAGGCTGAAGTTATCGCCCGCCCTAAGATTCCCAGGATGGCCAATCAGATTCTCTTTTTGTCAAAGTAAAAGAGCCAACTTGGAAACTTGGCTCCGTAGAAAGCCTGTGAATTTGCAGTTATGCCTCATCTCCCCCATTGGTAAGGCGAACAAAACATGTACCCCACTACACGTTCATTCCACATGTGGGAACACAACTTACTGTGATATGCCTTTGAAGATGCCAGCCATCTTGGAAAACCCACAATAACTAGTTCAGTGATGGCGAACCTTTTCGAGACCGAGTGCCCAAACTGCAACCCAGAACCCACTTATTTATCGCAAAATGCCAACACGGCAATTTAACTTGAATACTGAGGTTTTCGTTTGGAAAAAACGGTTGGCTCCGAGGCGTGCGTTACTCGGGAGTCAGCTTGGTGGTAGTCGGTGGCTTTGCTTTGAAGCAACCGTGCAACTCTTTCAACGGGTGAATCACGACCCTAGGAGGGTTTACTCAGAAGCAAGCCCCATTGCCAGCAACCGAGCTTACTCCCAGGTAAAGGATAGTGCTTTAGTTCTTCTCGTGAAAATCAGTGGGGTTTAACAGTGCTTAACAGGGTTACCTACACTGCTTCCCCAAAACCTAGGTTTAATGCTAATAATCGAGCCCAGTGGTCCAGGCCAGCCTAGATGTGTGTGTGTGTGTGGGGGGGGGGGGGATTCTGTTTGCGCGTGCCCACAGAGAGGGCTCTGAGTGCCACCTCTGGCACCCGTGCCATAGGTTCGCCACCACTGAACTAGTTGATACCAGTTCTGAAAGCCTTCAACAATACATTGGGCAACACAATAGTTCAACAATACATTCACTGATTTCAGCGGAGAGGTTAATTTATACAAAAGTATGTGCTTTCTTTTTAAAGGGCAAGGAAATTCATTATTAGCTTTGAAGAGGGAAGCTACATCTTATATCTGAAATATTGTGTTGCCCACCTTTCCAAAAAATTGTCACCTCTAGATCTAAATTCAGCATTCTGACAGAATGTAGTTTCACAATCCAATCTATCCATCCCATCCTGTTTTTCACTGTCTTACAGCTGGAATTGATGTAGCAAGCAGCTAAATACAATCCTCCGTCAGAGGAAGCCACAAATTGCTCTTTTCTGGACTTTTAAAAGTAACAGATGCCAAGGGGGGTGGGGGCTACAAAGGCATAGCCACACTGCAGACTTAAGCTTGCTTAACAAGCATGGCTTCAGTTCTTCAAGGTATCTCTCAACCAAGAATATCTACAAAGCTTCAGTTTTGGGTTTCCTTAGTGTTGTCGCACTATCCCAACAATTCTGATGAAAATGCAGGTAGCTATGTTGATCCACAACAAAAAAAATTAAAACTGTGTAATAACTTTTTTTAAAGATTAGGTGAAATAACAGCATGCAAGCTTTCAAGATCATTAGATTGGGCTATTATCTGGTTGTTCTTCCAGCCTTCTGCTAAGAAGGGTCAGTGGTTCATTAAATTAACAGCAAACAAAACATACAGGTCCCATACCAAAGAAAATGTGGAGTCGTTATAAACACTGTTAGGCATAACTTTGTTTTGACTCAGTAGCAGCCATTACTTGGCTTTTGTTTTTGGATCCAACCATCATTGCAGTCATGTGCCTAATCTGTTTTACCTCAATATACATTTGCAGCCATTACAGTCGAAACTGTGTGTTATATTATTTTAAAAACGTGTAACCTTTTCTTTTAAAAGAAAAGTAAAAGAGTTCTATCACAAGTTACAGGGCACCAAGCAGCCTAGACTATTTCCTTTCAAAAAACAATTCCTTTTTTCATAATTCATCACCTTCTAAGTAGTAAGGCCCACTGAATAAACTGGAGCAGAATTCTGAGTAGACCTGCTTATGCCTCCTCCCTCCTTCAAGTTCAGTAAGCATACTGCTCCCATCACACAAAATCCATTTATTTAACCATCATGAAAATGGCACCCTCTTCTGATATGCTTGACATGATGAATATTCCTCCTGATAAGCGTTTCTCACTGTCACTAAAAGACTGCAAGAGTGAAGCCATACTGGACGATCATGTGAATTTCATGACCAATGCAGAATTCCCTACTGCTGAAATGAATTTGGAAAACACTTCAATACAAATAATGAGAATTCAAAAGAGGTTGAAAAATAGAAGATTTTTATTTATTTTTTATTGTTGAATTTGGAATGACTTTTAGGCATTACCAGAGGAATATGGCAATGCAGTATTCCTATATCAATGACAAAATCCAAGAATTTCACCAAAATCAAACCAAACATAAAATACTGGAAACCTGTTTTAATCCTCTAGCCATTCAAGTAATAAAGATTTTGTGGACTGTATCAGTTCAGCTTGGTAGACAGCAATAGGGTACTTCTCATGGGAAACATATTCACACCCTGCATGTGGAAAACATGCCAAGAAGAGTTCAGCCTAGCTTTCTGCCTGATTTTTCAATGTACAATGAGTGTTTTTCCTCCACAAGGAAACATTTAAACATGTAAGTACACCAACTGCTAGAGTCCAGAAAGCACTTCATCACTTGATTCTGTCAACAGCATAAACAGGTCCTCAGCTCTGAGGAATTCACATCTGTGCATGATTTGGTTTCAACACTGCCATGTCTGCTACTAAAATATAATCTCATCATAGGAAGAGAGGTTGCAGCATCTCAGCTCCTTCCAGGGCATGTCAAAGACATATCTGCAAGACAACCTAATAAAAGTAGGCAGAGACAGTGCTGAAAAGGGGCAACACTTATCCAGAGACACACATATAGCACATGTGAAGTTTCCAACCCTCCCCCAAATTTGCCACAGATTTTCCTGCCCTTTCAAAAGTCAGAAGACACTGCTATCAAGAGTTGTCTGCGCATACATATTACTGAGACCAAGGAGACTGCAAATGTATGAACTTGTCTTCTCATTCTCACACCATGCAGCCTCCTTACCAACACGAGGCCTCCAAGCTCTGAGTCATACTGGATGCACCCAACCCTTCATTACTAAATCCCCAGTTGCTGCACCCATCTCAAGTTTTTTGTTTTGTTTATGGGTGACCCTCTGACCACCTCCTGCAATGTCAGTAAGTCTACTGATCAATGGCTGCCAAAGTCTCCTTCATTTTCTTGGTCATGCTGGGGATGAGCTGGACATGGTCATCCACGCACTTTGTCACACAGCTTTCCAGATGCGCCTTGACCTGCTGTTCTTTACTTCCCGAATCCATAGAGTCTTTAGCTTTGTCATTGCAGTACATTGTGCAGCGAGAGAGGCGATCCTGTGCGTGGGAGAACAGAGAGAAGTAAGCAGCTGACAAGACTTTAAGTAAAAACCCATTGCATTAATCAAATTCAGTGGTTGACAAGAAAGGCTTAAAACCTGTTAAATCTTGTTGAAGCTGTAAAACCAAATGTATGCAATAAGTGGAAACATTTCTTTCTTTGTTCTTTCTTTTTGTTTTGAATTTGCCCTGATAGGTTTGGAGGCTTTTTATTTCTTTGTTGTGTACTGCCAATTTATTTTATTTATAACTATTTTAATTATATTATGCTTACTACCCCATCCTTTCCCAGTCAAAGCTGGGCTCAGGGCAACCTACATATATAAACATTCAACATACAATTCAATATGATAACTAAAAATGTTAAACATTTAAAACACAATAAAACGTTTACAATGGGTATCCATAAGGACCCCCGTATAGCCTAAAATTCATCATCAACCTCATCCCTTTTTATAGCCAATTATTTACTGGGACCAGGAAAAGATGGGGAAAGGATTGCGAGGCCAGCAAGATGGAGCAGACATATGATAGCCTCAACCAAAAACCTGATGAAACATTTCTGTCTTACAGGCCCTATGGAATTGGTTAAGGTCTCACAGGGCCATGATGTCAGTTGATGAGAGAGCTCTACCAGTTGAGGCTAATTGAATGTCCTTGGGGCCACAGACTCCCAGGAAATTACTACTGGAGAAGCAAAGCACCCTCTGTGGGCAATATGAGGAGATGCAGTCACAAAGATACAAGGGTCCCAGACTGCTCAAGGCCTTAAAGATCAATATCAAAACCTTGACTCCAAACGGAATTCAACCGACAACCAGTTCTGTTACTATTTACAAGAGGGGAGAGAGAATAAATGAGCCCTTTGCCTCTTTTGGGAGGGAATCAGCGCTGTTAACTCTTTGACCCTTGCTCCATTGAGACTTTGGCCTTGTTGAAAAAATAGAAACCAACCAGAGGAATGGGGCAATTCTAGCCAGGTTCAAAGGCAAACACAGACCTGAGCTTTTTTTGTTCTCCTCACCTGAAATCTCTCCAGCTCCTGGGTGACAACAGCTTGTGCTTGTGCCAGGGGAGTGTGACAGCGTTCGATGCACTGGTGCACTTGCTGCATGGAAGCTTTGGGATTCTCACAACAGGCAGCACTGCACCTGAACATGATTCCCTGCAAAAAGCTGGATGTCAATAAGAGGACACATTCAGAGGACACATTCAGAAAAACCACAGGCTCGCCTGGTCCATTCTGTTCCCAGTCATGGTAAGCTGGATGACTTCGTGCAGCCAATCCAACTGAGCATGAAGCCATCAGCCCTCAATGGCAGCCTGTCTCCTACAGCTGCTATTGAGAGATAACCTGTTCTTGTAGACTGAGATTCCATTTGACTATCAGAGTTAACATCTACAACAGACCTGTGTTTCAAGAGGTTGCCTCTGCCTAGAGCAGAAGGGGAAATCAATTGTAATTGATTTTGTCTGCAGGTCAGTTCTTTTTTCTGAATGGAAAGGCCGTTGCAAAAACTGCAAACTGAATTGTGAATTAGTACCTGCCATCTATGGGACGAGCAGGGCATGAATTACCTGACACTACAAGAATAAGGGCAAATATACTGCTTGTAGCATTTTCCCCAAGTTGTCTTCTTTATACATAACTAGAAGATTCACTATTTTTGTTGTGTATCATATTTTAACCCCCTCCCTTAACCCCCGTGAGAGGGGCTGCATAACCGGGATTATCCCACTATGGGTGGGAGGGCATGCAACCCCAGCATCACTTCAGCCAGCTTCAGGGCTGCGATGGGATTTGAACCCAGGTCTCCGTAGCACAGCAGCAAGGCCAGCAAACACTAACAGCAACTGTGTCGCGCTTCCTCTCGAATCAACAAACGAAAGGGAAAGTTGTGAAAACGACGTCTACACTGATTCATTCATTGACCTCTTCCCATATGCGTGCAGAGCACCTTCCCTGACCTGCATCTTCCGGATGGTCTCTCTTTCGAGACCTTGCACCATGCCGTCGATGGCCTCTTGCACGCGGACCTGCTGGACCTCAGCCATGCCGGATTCCTCCGCCAGAACTCCACATGGAGGGCGATCTCTCAGCCCGCAGGACACCTGCCCCCGCCTCCCTCCCGGTTCACTTCCAGGGTTAGTTTGGCCGCACTTCCGAGGGGCCGCAGTTCCATCTTTGCAACGCAACAGCGGCCTCCTGCGTCCAGAGCGTGGCACTGCAAGCCGGGCGGCGCCGGACGAGATTCAAGGGGCTGACTGGTCGCTTGAGTTTCTCCGGCCCCCCCCCCCCCCCCCGTGCTTTTTCATATTAGGGGTACCCACGTGGGAAGAGCCTACTCCTTACGCCCTGGTAGGCACAGGGTTTTTGCTTTCTCTGCTCTGCCTCAATTAGAAGCAACTCTGATGACACTGTTTCCGGGTTCCCCCACGTGCTCAAGCCAAGCAGGAGCCAAAGCCGGCCTGGAAACAAGCTCATGTGTATGAGAACATGTGGTTGTTTTATGGCTGCCTCAGTAAAGTTTATTCAATACATTGGTTTAGCTCTATTCATTTCCATTATGTTTTTCTTTTGAGTCTGAGAAGCAAGCCTCTTCCGCAGTGGGCTTAGGGCTAACTCCAGCTGCAATCCTAAAATCCAGGGACATGGGACAGAGCTTCATAAATTCCATAAATCAAGGAACCGTGCAAATTGCAAAGGGGGTATATCCTCCAAAAGTTGCTTATTCTAGGCAAACCAGCTAGGTAATGCAGGTGCTGGGCCCAAAAAAGCTTGGAAGGGCAACTGGTAAAGCTTTAGCTAGGGGGCATTTTGGATTGGCAGGTGCTGTGAAATTCCACTACTCATCCTTGGTTTTTAGTCCTGTAAGCAGGAATGTAAAAGGAGCTCTTAAAGACAGCAGCGGCCTTCTAACAAATGGGTCATTTTTATTATTTATTTATGAGATTTTATACTCCACCTCAAACTGGCATCTCAGCATCTTACAAAGATTAAAAAACAGTAAAAACCACATTAATTAGATTTATACCCCACCTCATACTGGCATTTCTAAACAGCTTACAAAAATAAAAAAATTAAAACTACATTAAAAACATCATAAATAAAATAACATTGAAACCTGTAATAAAAATCACATTAAAATAACATACACACACACACACACACACCCCACACACACCCCTCCACCCCCTCCCCAGACCAGCAGTGGTAGAGGGGGTTTCCAGAGAGGCTAACCAAAGGCCTGGGTGAAGAGGATGGTATTTGTGTTGGGATTTTGCAAGCGTCTGTCACAACTCAGTTATAAAAGGGTTGTGAACAAGTTGCTGAAGTCACTGTTTATGACCTGATCTATTGATTAGCTATTGATCAATCAGATAACCATTGCTTACATGTTAGTGAGCACGTACATCTGAAGTCATAAAATTAACTCTGTTTCTTTGTTTGAACAGACACAACGCCAGACACGAGGTAGAAGACAACATGTGAGACAGCAGATAGGTAGCAAGATGTAACCAAACATACAATAATGTAGATGTGCAACAGGAAAGAAAGGATTTCTTATTTTATCTCCATATAGCCCTCTCTTATAGTTGTAACTCATGTATGAAAAGCAACTGAGAATCTTTCTCTTCTGTTCTACTCTGCTGATATATGTACCCAACACTTTGCCATGCGCCTAAACCCACAAAGGCACATATAGTATCTCCGAGCGCAGACTATTCCAGAGCTTGGGGACAATCACAGAAAAAGCAGAATTGCAGTTCCTCTGAAAGGCATCCACTGCCAACTTGTGAAAATATGCTGATCCTTTTATGTTCAATGGTTTAGTTAAGTGATTTGTTTCTCTTTCAGCTTCCAGTGTTTACAAACAATTTTTCAGAAGAAGTACCTTTAGAAAGGGATGTATTACATAGACAATCAATGTGAAGCCGAAAACTCCAAGGTGTCAGTCCTCAAAAGGAGCAACTGGAACTCCCCATATAACAGTACATTCCTAACATTCCTTCTTTTTATACAGCAAACAAAAACTATTATCTGGTGCACCATACTGTTAGGCTGAGTTATTCTCCCACCCCCATGATTAGTCTGTAAATACTTTCATTTACCAGTAGGTGGCAGGGGCACCATAAGCTAAGCTCTCCTCTGAATTTTGGTCATGTCATTAACTGGTTCAAATTGGAAAATTACATCAATGCTCTTCCACAGCTGACTGAGGAAAAAGAGGAACCCTTGAGTTGCTCAGGAAAAAGGGCAAATAACAGAATCAGCTAAGCCTGCAAGTCAACCTCTTTCCTCAAGAATTTTGGAAATATTCATCCTTGGCCATCTGAAAGTTTTATTCACTGCTTAGAGCCTCCAAAATAGTGGCATATCTTCACTATTATGTGTAATAGTGAGGGGTCCCTGTACAGATAATGAAAGACATAAAACAAAACACAGACAAAACATGGATTCTCAGATATGCCCCAAAGCTCCTCCTACTTTTAAAAAAGGCATACCAAACACTGCAGATTTTGAGAGGTGGATGGATTTTTCAAACTATACCCCCTCCTCACAATTCTTCATGGGTAAACCACATGGGAGGATTAGTGCTTTCATACTGGGAGGCTTCCTGGGGGCATCTGGTTGAACTGTTGAAAACAGGATTTCATTAGATGGTCCCTTCACCTGATTCATCCAGGTTCTTATATTCTTAAGTGATGCATTTGTAAGGATACGTGGTCCAGTCCCACAGATATGATGGACTATTTTTTTACCTTATTTGGGAGGGGACGGTGTTTTGCAATGATTCCTTGCCCTTGCCATTGCCTCAAGACATACAACAAATTGGAAAATAATCTATGTTCATGTTGCATAAGTATGGCCATGTGGTGAAAGGTGAGGTGGGTGAGGCAGGAGAAGCCTGGACAGTTATGGTGATAGAATGCGGTCCAAGCATCTTTGTGGCTAGGAAGGAGGGGGAAAGATGCTCTTTGCCAGATACAAAGCATTTGTTCTTGCTGGCAGAGATAACAACCAGCCCTCTGATGTGTTAACACCTCTTGTTTGGAGGGTGCTGGTTTGGCAGGCTGGGATTCCAAGGTTTAGCACCCAGATTGGTTGAAGGCACCAGAGCACATCTCCCCTGGAAAGGGGAGCTGTTTCTTTGTTTGGGGCTCCTTCTTTTCTTGAGGGATTTTTGGTTGAGAATTCTTTGGAGTTTTGCCATGTGTTTTACCATGAAGGCTGTCAGAGGGGAATGATGCTAAAGAGCACTGCAGATGCGCCAGGGCAGGGGAGATCCTGCAACTACCCAAATCTGATGTCACATGAATTACACGAACAATAGTTAGAACCTTCTTTTGGTTTATTTTCCATAGTTTACCTAAACCCTATCCTCTGCAATACCCTGAGTGTATGCCTCATAGAAATAAAGTTTCCTTTAACTTGAGAGAATCTGCACAAGACCTTACCCACCTGCCTGGCTCCCTGGCCTGCTAATGAGTAATAATCCTGTGAGGTTGACTTCACCAACCATGCTGAGAGAAAGGGGGGCTGTATTTTACCCGAAGTAGCAGCAGCCATAAAGGAGGTGGATGGGCAAAATAGTGGCTAGTCTTGCCCCTCAATATGACAATTTCCACAACTGCCCATTATGCAGATTTATATAGGTCAATTTATACTCTTTGTTTAGATTGCACAATGGTGCTTTGCTCTGCATGAAATGTGTGTTATTGAAATGCAGAATTTGTGTTTTTTTAAAAAATTAGGCATAGTAGTTGTGTGCAAAGTAATTCGTGGCACTGAAATATGGGTGGCACTGAAATAAAGATTGTTGCCCATATTTATGCTCCCTAAAATCCTTTTTTGTTAAAAAAAAGCAAGAGCAGAACATTAGTTCATAAGACTAGGATTCTGGGCTGGGCTCCTGTCAGGATAATTTAGATGTCAACAGTGTGATTTTCCTGCTGTTAAAGTTGTTGATTATGAAATCTATAGTAAGGAGGTTATTTGGACTGCACATCATGATAAGTCCCTGTTCTCCCTCCCCCTTCTTTGCCCCCAATTTGGGAAACTGATGTCAAACCATAGTGAGGTCATTGTTACCCCTCCTATATCCATAAAAGGAATCTGATACCAAAGGGGAAAAACACATTTCCTCATGATTAAGTGCAGTCTTCCCTGGAAGGAGGGAGATGCCCCAAGGACATATTGATGTAATTTGGGTGCGTATAAGCCTTAAATAATATGGAAAGTTCCTGTATTTCTTGTGAAATATTATATCAGCAGCCTAAGCTCTAGCACCGTGAGGGAAATTTCCTCTTTCTAGGAAACATTTTGGTTCCTGGTTCATATGAAATAAGCTGGAAGGAAAAACAGACAAGGGAGTGTCCAAAACCATATGAATCACCCTGTCAGGCCCAGAGCCTTACCCAGCTCTCAGATTCTTTCTAGTTTAGCCTTCATATTTTCCCACTCCTAAATCTGTGTCTACCTTCCAAATGCTTTCCACAGAAGGCCATGCTATGTGTGTGCTCCCATGCTTTCAACAGAATGTATGTTTTTCTCATAGCTGCTAATATTTCTGATGGGTTGCCTGCAAAATTCTAACTGTACAGATCTCCAGCCCAGTATAGCTATGTACTCTGTGAAGGCCATTGGGCCTTTCCTCTTAATATTCAACCTATTCATTTATTAGAATGATCATTATTGTTAATAAACACAATAATAGCTGTCAAAATAATTTTAAATACGGCCATCCTTTTTGCGGTTGCCAGTTCTGGGATGGGAAAATACTTGGAGGTTTTAGGGGTGGGGTCTGGAATGGGTGGGATTTGGGGGGAGGGGCTTCACTGGGGCATAATGACATAGAACCTACCTTCCTAAGCAGCCATTTTCTCCAGGTGAACTGACCTCTGTTGCCAGGAGATCCGTTGTTACAGCAGGAGATCTCCAGTCACTACCTGGAAGTTTGCAACCCTAATTAAGGTACATAACACTTTACAGATTGAAGTAAACCCATCACCAAACTGCCCTGAAAAGTTTGCAGGATTACTAGGAGCAGCCTGGGAGGCTGACATGGCTCAGGAGCAAGCCCAGCTGAACAGCCCCTAGTGCTACAAGTCTGCAAACTGATCATAGTGCCAGAGAAGACAATAAGTGAAATGAAACTGATAATCATTGCTGCTCAATGAATCCAAGCCAGGTGACTCCTGAGAGACAAGTGTAGCTCCCTAATTTTGCTAATCTTAAGGTTTTTGAAATGACTGTGATTTTCTAGCACTACTACCACAAGGTAATTAACCACTCATGAACATTCTGGCCATAAGAATGTAGAAAGTTATAGAGTGGAGTGTAAAACAAGGAATAAAGGGCAGATTTCAGAAGACAAAATGTACTCCTGAATGAACATGTAGTGACATCTTGTCTTTAGGGCTGGGCAGTGCTGGATTTTTCTTAGAAATCTAATGCTATGTTAAGTGTTGTGTGGAACAAGTTTCAATTCTGCTTGCAGCTGATTGCAGAAATGGAATAACTGAAAGTGCAAACATGGAAACAGCCTTAACTAGTTGGCTGCCATATGCATTTGGACTCATGTGAAATTGATGGGTACCATGGTAGACCAGTACTCCATCAGTTACAGAAATCTTGCTAGTTTCTGAGCATAGCAGAAGATGCTGGCGACTGTGAGGGCATGGAACATACCCATGGGAGGCTGATCCAAATCTTGTTAATTCAGCTGCCTAAGATCTGCCAACACCTTCCTGTCTTTTATAGATATGGAATTATTCTAGCATGTCATATTAAAACAGGGCTGGGGCGGGGGGAGGTTCAGATGGTCAGACATCTGAGTGGAAAGCATCCCAGGGGAAGTCTTTGAAGATGAATGACAGCTCTCATTTTTGGAGGCCGCAAGTGGTGGAACATAACAGATCTTCACATTCCACCCTTTTTACGTAGTGGCCATACCGTTAAATCCAGATGTGTAGTCGGATGTGGCGGAAGCTGCCTGAAAACAGTAGTTTTCAACATACGATGATGTCTCCGCTGCTATTTTTCAGAACGTTTCCTTAGCTGAGACAGGCCAAACCATAAAAATTCAGTGATCAATCATGGATGAGCCAGGGATTCAGGAACTGTGCAAAGATGTCCAGAGGCTTGGGGATTCAGAGTTATTTTTGTTTTGCTAAGAGTTCAAGTCAGCTTACAAAGATCTTATGTACATGTATACTGATTTTGCCTCTGGTAAACAGGATGTATAGAGTTTTCTACTGATTGACTTCCATAAGAGCCAGAGCTTTTTTGGCACTGGTTCCTGTTTGGTAGAACTCTTTCCCAGCAGACATTAGGACCCTGTGGGATAGAAATCAATTCAGCAGGGCCCGTAAGACCAAAACGTTCCACTGAAGAGAGTGAGGATTATATATGGATAAAAGGTGGTGATTTATAGTAATGCACCATCTTTGTTGTAGTCGACCCACGCGGTCAGCGTAAGAACGAGACGAGACGCGGAGATAACATCTGGTGGAGATCGCCAGCAGCGGGAGACCCCCCCCCCCACCCAACGTTCTACTACGGCACTGCTGGGTCGGCAGTGCACTACTACACTTTGTAATTTATATATTCAGTTTCTGTATATTTCATATTAAAATGTTTTTAACTCTTATTTACTGTGTGGAGTTTTAAGATTTGTTGTTTTGAAATGTGTGTTAGCCACCCTGAGCCCAGGTTTGGCTGGGGAGGGTGGGATATTAAGTTAAATAAAATAAAATAAATACATTGCAAAAAAAATCACAAAACCTGTTTATATATAAAGGCAGCAGTGGGACAAGGGAATAGGTGTGTGGGTGACAGAGAGCAACACTGCTCCGAGCTCAGATTCAGCTCTCTTGAATTACTGTCTGTCTCAGCCTTAGCCTGATTTTTCCTGCTTGGGCAGCAGGAAGCCCTTTCAGTTTTGGGAAGCATCAGTACCATGCCAATGAGAGCACAACCACATCTGGTTACTATTGAACCAGACAAAAAGTAAATCTCCTTTGATCTGGCTCAAATGGGAAACTTATGGCTGCCAATCTCCAGGTGTGATCTGGACATCTCCTGAAATGTCACGATTTCCAAATGGGGACATCTGCCCAGTCGCATGATATTGAGTGCCGTAAACAAATCTCCTAAGAAGTATACTGCAGAAAGTAAGTTACATTTATTCAAGTTGATTCACTCAGACTCAGATTGCAGTCAAAAGGGGAGAGAGAATCCTAATCTAAAGAGTATTTTTCCGATCAAGTGCCAATGTCAAATGACTTCCCGTCATGTGAGTGCAACTCACTGGATCACATTCTGCTATTTGGGCAGTCAAGCTGGGTGCAGAGGACTGCAGTAAAGCTGGAAACGGTATAAAGGCAACAGTAAAGCAAACCTCTTAGCAGGGGTTCACATAAGCACTGCCACTAACAGTTGCCTGTTTCCTTGAAACTTTTAGTCAATCATGCTGGCACTCACCACCATTTTCATTTCTGTAAAGCACTCAATGCTTCCCACTGAATCCCTGTTGCTCAGTAGCAACTAGACACTGGGGGAATGCTCCACCTTCAAAGAAAAATAATCAGCATGTTATTGCTGAGGATGATACAAGGGGCATATTGAGAGTCCCTGACTTGCCCATGGGCTCGATGGAATCCAGACAAATTGCATTCCAGTCCAGACCCCACCTCAAGGTCTCTGAGGTCAAGCGCTGGGCCATGTGAAAACAGACAGCCAAGCTTCTAATATGGACAGCCGGCCAAGCCAAATGGGAGACCATTTCACACTGATGGCTAATTACAGTGGCTAATATTGCACACCCTTGCGCTGTTCTAAGGGCACCTGAGCAGAAGCAGGACCAGGAAGTTCAGTTCCAAGCCACGACTTTGCTTGTTCAAGGCCTGCCAGTACCCCTAACAGAATGGTTTCAGCCAACTTCTAATGCGCTAATTAAATACGCAAGGCAATCACAGGGTCTGATATGAGTTCAAAGGAATATTTTCCAAGGCTTATCCACCATGGAAAGAACCAGTCCTGCTCAGGCCAAGACTGATGGATTGATTTAAGAAAGGGTGACAAAATACTAGGTCTTGAGGGCATCCAACAAAGCTGATGGGTAGTTGACTGAAGACAGACAAAAGGAAACTCTTCCTAACACAGCGAGTGATTAAAGTGTCAATTGGCTACCCGAGGAGGATATGACAGCCACAGGCTTAGACAGGTTTCAAAGGGGACTAGACAGATCAAAAGAGGATATATCTAGCAGTGGCTGCTAGCCATGGTGACTAAAAGTGACCTCCACATTCGGAAGCAGTAACCTTTAGAATGCCAGGGCCAGAAGACAAGAAGGCTTGGCCTCTGTATCCTGTTGTTTGTCCTCCAAAGTACCTGGCTGGCCACTGTGAGAGATCAGGTTACCAGGCCTCACCCCCTCCCAATCACCAGCAGAGGGGTGTTAGTATTGCCAGCTCCAGGTTGGAGATCTGAGGATGGAGCCTGGGGAGGATAGAGACCTCAGTGGGGTGCAAAGCTATAGATTCTACCCTCCAAAATTTCCATTGTCTCCAGGGTAACTGATCTGTGTAGCATGAAGATGAGGTATAATTCTGAAGAATCCCTAGGCCCCACCTGGAGGATGGCATCCCTAAAGAGAGGCAGGATGCTGAGGTAGATGGATCACTGGTATGATACAGCCGGCCTCTTGTGTTTTATATGTTAATGCCCAAGGTGGTTCATTCTATAATACTGGAAATACAACAAGCAAAAGATCAATAATAACCAGTAACAGCAAAAATGGTTCAGCAGTGATAACACCAATACATATCATTCTGTGGCTGATGGAGAGTACAGAGGACAACTTATCAGGAAAGACTTTTCCCACAAGAACCAGTATGAATGCTCAAAAGGTTGGCCCATACACTTTTTCTGAGCTAGTGCGGCATAGTAGCTAAGGAGGCAGAACTAGCATGACCCTCAAGTGGAAGAAGCACTAACCAAGAGGAGAGGATTGAGACTGAGGTAGGAGACAGGAATCCCTTTCATCTCACCTGTGAAGTCACCTGCTGGCCTCCAGCGAGCCATGATTCTCACAGACTTCAGCCCTCTATCTGCAATATAGGGAAAATGAGAAAACTATTGGTCTATAGGATTATAATTATAATCTATAGGATTATTATTATAAGGATCACTGAGATAGCATATAAGAAGTGCACTTCATATCAATGCAAGGTGTTATTAAATTGCCAATGTTGCAATTTAAATTAACACATAACAGACCATAATGACCATCCCCCACATTTCCTTTTGAAAGCCCGTCTCGCCAGGTCTCTAACGTAACCATTTGCCTCTTAAACACACATTGCATCTTCAAAGTGCCTGTTACAGACATTAACTAATTCATGATGCTTGCAAAAGTTCCATCCCAGTAAAATAAAATTAGGGGCGACAGCTCAGGAATGGATGGAAAAGTCCCCGTTCAACGGCTGCAGTGTGTAAACCTGGGGTTGAAGAGTTTAAAAGACTCCAGACGTACACAGTACATTACACATTGGAAAGAGCCAAAGGAAGCCAAAGATACAGCTGAGCTCACTTGACAGAACAGTTTATTGATTCCCTTTGAAAACGTTGCCCTCAAAGACTCAACAAAATTTAAATCCTCTGAACTAACCATTTGAACACTCACTGGCTGAAGGGCTGATCTTGTTTCAGTTCAAGCCAAGAGCCACAGTGCCAGAAGTTAAGGATATTGCTGCATGGCTGAAACTCATGACTTGATTCTATTCTGTTCCCCCCCAAGATCCACAACTGACTTGTGAATATGTCTTGTACTATGAATTGAGTCCTGCATTCCCCAGGGCTGGATCCAGGGATTAGGTGCTGCGCTACATGTAAACAGAAATGCATAGCTCTTCAAAGCTTTCTCAACCAAAGTACACTGTTGACACCTTTAGAAGTCTGGAAGAAACTGAAAAAGGGACATGTATTTTAAACAATGTGTCACAATAATGAATGAGGAGTTTCCATTTAAAAATTGTAACTGCAGATCAAGAAAACAGCATGAATGGAACTCTTGCTTCGTCTTATCTGTGGCTTATGATTCAGGTTGATTTTTTAAAAAGCACTGTAAAAAAACTCTTCAAAAACTCTAAACTGCAATATTATTATTTACAAGTATTTTGTTGGGATTTTCCAGCACACATTACAAGGACAATCCCTCCTCCAAGTCTGTATTGTTTTTCTTTTATAGTTTGCAACAATTTAAACAGGGATTTTAAAGAGGTTTCTCCAGCTTTCCCCAGCGATAAAAGATTAAAGGTAGCAGTTTTGGCAGGGAAATGAGGTGATGGCAAATAACTAAATACCCTCTCCTACCCCACATTCCATATTTTTCTTTTAAATCACAAACTTGTGGTTACAATTGGTAAAAGAAAAACAACTCCGGAAAAAACATGGCAGAACTACAATTGATGTTCAACCCCACTTCAGTTTTGATTTCCTATTGCTATCAGACTGAATGAAAATGGGAAGAATAGTTCTGAAGAAAGTGTTGCTTTCCCTTTTTCACCAAAAAGCTTTGAGATCTTTTGACTATGCCGTTCTTGCAGGGTGTCCTTCAAAAGAATGTGGCTCATTCCAATGACAGAGCGTTAGTTGTCAATACTTGTAAGCACAGAGATTAAGGCAAACAAGTCCCTTTGTGGCATCAGGATAGTTAAGCCTGAGGGGGCTATTGATGTCCTCTGCCAGCCTTGAACCCAGGAGTAATGGGTTGAAGGTGAAGGAAAAGAGATTCCACCTAAACATAAAAAAAACCCTTCCTGACAGTTCAATAGTGGAATGCACTGGAATTCTCCTTCTTTGGAGGTTTTTAAACAGGGGTTGGATGGCCATCTGTCAGAAGTGCTTTGAATATGTGTTCCTGCATTGCAGGGGGTTGAACCTGATGGCCCTTGGTGTCTCTTCCAACTCTATGATTCTATTATTCTAAGCATGCTAGGACTTCTCAGTATCTTGCACAAATCAGCACAAGTTGCTTGAAAATGTCGGACTACACCATTTGGTTCTGCTTTCTTACTTTCATCAGAACTGAATTTGAGGTGTTGCAGAATTCTAGACTCTGTTTTGTAAGGACCAACAGAGCAGCAAGGGGAAAGGCATGACTGAGTAACAGAATGTAACTGCAGGGAACCCAAGAAGAATTTAGTAGTGAGTGACAATCCTACCACTCCACTGATCTCCTGTTTTCTTTACACATTCTTAATACTTTCTTTCCCTCTTAAAGTTATTTATTAACCAGTATATTGTAGGTTATTGGAGTGTTCGACTAGGGGTGTTTCCATGTGGAGGTTCTTTTAGACGTTTCTACATAGCATTGCCACCTTGTACCCTTTCGGGGTTTTCCTCAGCTCTGTTGCCAGTTTCTACAACACTGGCTTTGATGCACTCTGTCCCCTTCCGCACATGCAGAATAATGCACTTTCAATCCACTTTCAATGCAGCTGGATTTTACTGTGCAGAACAGCAAAATCCACTTGCAAACAATTGTGAAAGTAGATTGAAAGTGCATTATTCTGCATGTGCAGAAGGGCCCTCTGTCCTGAAAGTATCCAGTTTCCAAAGCAGGTCTGGGAGGGAAGTGGTTGGGAGAATACAGATTTCTATACCTCTTCACCAAATTCCCACAACTGTTCTGCCCAGATCTACCATTTTCCACCACATGCAGCGCTGGCAGCTTTTTGTGGTGTCTTGTAATATTGATTATAGATATATATTACTACACTGTTGAAACATTTTTATTTTGCTGTCAAGTCACAGATGACTTAGGGCAACCCCCTGCAGTTTTCAAGGCAAGACATGTTTGGAGGTGGTTTGCCATTGCCTGCCTCCACATCTTGACCCTGGCATTCCTTATAGATCTCCCATCAAAATAACTACCCAGGGTAAGCTCTGACAGTGTATGGTCACGGAGCAAGCTTCTATGGCATGAGCAGAATCTGAACCTGGTCCAATACCTTTATCACTACATCACAATGCTGGCTGTCACAGCTTTATACAAATGGCAAAAAAGCTTGCCAGAGGTTGAGGGTGACGATCATGGCAGCCACAAGGGGAAAGAGTAGGGAACTGGCCCTATGTAGAAGCAACCTAGAATTGGTCAGGCTTAGATTCAAATCATGGGGAGTCTAGGGGTCCACAGCTCTCTGACAGCCTCATCTAACTTTTCCAATGTTTACCTAACCTGACATGCACATGAGTAGGAACCCTAGAGCTTCCACACTTGTAGGGATGTAGAGAAATATAAGTTCAGATTTGGCATTAGATAATGCAGGAAGGAGTTTCATTGAGCAGGAACTTAACTGAAGAAAGATTGTCAAGCAGACAAGAGAATGTTCACAGCGAGGACAGAGAAAAGTGTGCCATTATGGAGATGTTGAAAGCAAAGATTGAGTAATCTGGATGAATAAAGAAAAGAAAAAGGCATGATGTCTCCACAGTTGTGTGCCATTGAGGCATTGGGAGATGCTTCAAACATCCCTCTAACAGTGGGTGACTGAAATTGTGAAATGGTTGCTAAAGAGTTTACAGCAGGAAGTGTGTTGGTTTTCCCCCAAAGGAAGTGCCATCATGTCATGCAACAGGGTGAGGAGGAATGTGTTCATATTCTTTGATCATTTGTGTAAACTGGCTTTGGCATGACAATACTCTTTTCATTAAAAAGAACTAAGGCCCCTTCTGCACACACAAAATAATACGTTTCCAAACCACTTACACAACTGTTTGCAAGTGGATTTTGCCATTCCGCACAGCTTCAAAGAGCACTGAAAGCAGTTTCAAAGTGCATTATTCTGCATGTGCGGAATGAGCCTAAGTAAAATTGTGACTTCATCTGCCATGTGCTGGGCCATCTTTGTTTTAGAATACTCTGCTTGGGTACTAGCGCCTACCTAGTTCTGTTAGATAGGCACTAGGATCCAAGCAGAGCATTCTAAAACAAAGACAGTCCAGCACTTGGCGGATGAAGCTACAATTCTGCTTAGTTCTTTTTGTTGAAAAGGGTTTTATGGGTAACAGAACAGAGCGGGCACAATCTGCTTATAAGCTCACCTTTAAAACCATTCAGAAAAGGGATAATTGAAAGCAGGCATTGATGGGCTGTATTGGAACTTATCAGACAAGAACACAGAGAATGTAACGCTCAACGAGTCGTGATGTTGGAAGCTCCAGGCATCAATTAGCTCCCAAGCCGGGGGATTTTTGCTTTTAAAAGGCAGGCCAAAAATAAATTGGATTGGGTTTAAGTCTTCACCAGCCAGTTTTTTGCTAAAATTGAGATAGCCCTGTAGAGTTGCTATCTGAGGTGGTGGTAGTAGTAGTAGTAGTAGTAGTAGTAGTAGTAGTAGTAGTAGTAGTAGAAGAAGAAGAAGAAGAAGAAGAAGAAGAAGAAGAAGAAGAAGAAGAAGAAGAAGAAGAAGAAGAAGAAGAAGAAGAAGAAGAGTTGGATTTATATCCCCTTTCTCTCCTGCAAGGAGACTCAAAGGGGCTTACAATCTCCTTTCCCTTCCTCCCTCACAACAAACACCCTGTGAGGTAGGTGGGGCTGAGGGAACTCAGAAGAACTGTGACTAGCCCAAGGTCACCCAGCTGGTGTGTGCTGGAGTGTGCAGGTTAATCTGAATTCCCCAGGTAAGCCTCCACAGCTCAGGCGGCAGAGCAGGGAATCAAACCTGGTTCCTCCAGATTGGAGTACACCTGCTCTTAACCACTGTGCCAATGCTGCTCCTAGATATACTGTTCTTCAAACTGGCACTGCTCAAAATGTTCATGTTGAACCGGACAGTTGGATATACAGCATGAAAACCAGAAAGCTAAATCATAGCTCCTAATTTTATGTGGCTCCTTTACATTGGGCAGAGAAATGGTCAGTGGCTGCTGTGTGGTTCTAGCAAGTGTTGGTGTATAAGTGTGGCTTCTAGGCATCATTATAGTATTATGATTATTAATAGTAATAATTATAATGTGCTCCCATAGCATTCAGATTAGTTCCTCTCTGTAACCTATAATAAGCGTTAGCATGTAGAAATCCCTGGGCTTAATCCAGCCTCTGGATCAGAGCCTCCTACTCCTAAATTGCAAAGTTAGAAACAACAGAAAAACAGAATTTGTGACAAGTGTGACAAGTGTGTAGCAGCAAAATAACACAGGAGTCCAGTGGCACTTGTGAGTCAGAGCTCTCTTCTTTTCTTTTAAATAATTTTTATTTGTATAGTCAAACTTTTCCATTACAAACATATATATCAGTTTACATTCAAACCATACATATTTTTCCCCTTCCCCCCCAAGAGTTGATTTCTTCATAGTTCCTTAACTGAGCAGCAGCAGTTCCATTCTTTCCAACCTCTTCTCCCATCTGTCTTCTTTAACTCCAATTTCTCTCATCCATTCCATATACAAAATCCATATCTTCATCATTTCAGTCTATCTTGCCACTATTGATTCCTTGACATTATTTCAAAAATTCCTAACTGTACTTGTTCCCAGATATATTCTAACCATTTCTGTATTGTTCATATTTTCTTATCCTTCCAACCAATGCTATAACAGCTCTTATCATTATTTTATACAATAGTCTCCTATCCACTCTGCTATCATCCACTGACTATGCCCATGAATAATAAACCTTTATTTATCTCTATTTTAAATTTCACCAATTTCTCTATATGTATTAATCCCTTTCCCCAAAACTTTACCAAATCTTTACATTCAAGCCACATACGCAGATAATACAGTCAGAACTCTCTTCATCAAATACATTTATTTTTATTTTTATTTATTTATACTTTGGGCTTCTAGACCGCCCCATCCCCGAGGGGCTCTGGGCGGTGTACAGCAGATAATAAATACAATTTTAAAACATCATAAATAGGCTAAAACTTATAAAAGCAGCGAAAACTAGCTAAACATTAGCATTTAAATGTAAAATAAATATAGGCATAGGTGTAGGTGGCGCCCGGTGCCTAATATTAAATCCTTCCACCTCTAGGGAGAAATTCAGGTCTAGATAGATAAGAGTAGGCCTAGAGATGTAGAGGTCATGGAAGGGCCAGCTGGGGCAACATGAAAGGGGCTAAAGCTTGGAAGGGAGCCAAACCCACAAGCGTTATAAAGGAGCATAGTACAAGGGGTGGGGGAGACGTTACAAAGAGAGGGGGCTTTAAAACAAGATTCAATCCACAGAGTAATCAGTTCCTTAAGAACGGGTGTCAGTCACTCCCAGCTATCACTAGAGAGGCAAAATGTAAAGCGTAATGGAGGATGAAATGAGATAAAGAAATACAATATGACATTACAAAGATATAGCTGAAGTAGCTGGCATCTGCAAGGGGTGGAACATACACAGGAATTCCACGGCTCATTTAAACTGAGAGCCTACATTGTCTCTCAGTCCTCCATTTAGCCTCACATTTGAGTTTACCGTTGAAATTCCGAAGTACGAGACAAAGAATTTTTGGCAATGGAACTAGGCCACAAACCACTCCAGTCAGATCTAGTTGCTAGAGTTGCCAGCTCCAGGTTGAGAAATTTTGCTGTTGGAGCCTGAGGAGGGCAGGTACCTCAGTAGGGTATAATACTATAGAGTCCCCCTTCCAAAGAGGTCATTTCCACCAGGGGAACTTATCCCTGTTGCCTGGAGATCAGTGGTAATCCCAGGAAATCTCAAGCCACCACCTGGAAGTTGGCAACTGTACTAGTTGCTCACCAAGGCCTTACTGTAACCCCACAAGGTAGACAGGAATGATCATTCCCATGATGTTGGAGGGATAAGGTAAAGAAAGGAATTGCTTGCTTAAATTCATTGTGCTGAACTAAGGTTGGAGGCAGGGACTTTCCACTCCTAGCTTATGCTTTTCACCTCTTTGCTCTGTCAGTTTGATTGATCAATTGTAAAGAATGACCACTTCAAAAACACCTTTAGAGGCCTCTTCCTGCTTGGAAGGCAAAACTTCAGATGCTTGCCTGTGCCGTTCTTTTTCCAGCAGGGGGAACTGCATGAGAAGTTATCCTGTGAGCACCTTTGTAAAATTGGACTGCAGAAGTAAAACCCCTGCTTGCTCTGCCCCTGTGTTTGCTGGCAGCGATACTTTTGGTCACACTTCCCTTTAGGGATGGAGGACTCCCACTGGATTTTGTTTTTCCTTTAGTCTATGTCACTCCAACCTGTTGCTGTTCGGCATTAGCAGCATGCAAAATTGCAATGGAGGATTCTGACATATCACTTGATACTATGCTTTTAAAAACATTTACCTCCTAGATTTCCCACCTAATCACTAATTTGCTCCTATCCCTACTTAGTGACACTGGTGGAAGGACAGCTCCATATTTTTCTTTTCACCTTCAGTCAATTAGCAGTATTAGGATCAGGAATCTTGCCAAATGGCAGAAATTGAAATGGTGGCAACTCACAATAGAGTAGTGGTGTCATTGCATCAGTTTCATTTTTCTTAATAGTGACTACAGGATACAGTTTGGAGAACAACTGAAAATTGGCTTTCCAAAATGTGCCAACACACACATCATCCGAAGAACATGACAAAATAGGAGCCCAAAGACCATCCATGTACCCACGGAGGTTGCACTTCTATTCTGCACAAGAGCAAAATAAAATTAAAAATCAGCTCCTGGAAAAAAGAAACCATAATTGGAGGGGGGAGGGGAGGACACACCTGAAGCTAAACTGGATTGGTACTTGGAAAAGAGACCTCCAAGAAAGACTCTGCAGAAGAAGGCAACGACAAACACCTCTTCTTCTCACTTGCCTTGAAAACTTCTTGCAGGAGTCACCATAAATCATCTGTGACTTGATAGCACTTTATAAACACACCCCATTGGATTGGTGGGAAGTCTGCAAGGAGAGCACATATAGTTAAATCTCTCTTCCCTTTCCTGCCGGGCTGACAGAATGGCTTTTGTGGCTTTTGTGGTGGGACTAGAATAGGCAATATTGCCTATCATAGTTCAGCACAAGTGGTCTGCCATATGGCAGTCCAGTTAGTGACTCTACAAAATCTGCAATTCCAGTTGTGCACAATGTGTTTGCTGGGACAAATGTCTGCTGTAGGAAGATTTCGTGTATGGACAAATTTCCTCAAGACCCACTTTCACTTTTCATTCTCTCCATGGCACGCGAGACTACTTCTAGCATGATTTTAATTTCCCTTCGCTGTAAGAGTAGGCAGATTTGCCAGAAAGCACAGCTTTGCCTCAGTCATCCTCCTTTCACCCACAGCCAGCCTTCCCACTCCCTCCTACTGTCATCCATGCCTTCCCCCTTGCCTCTCTTCCATAATGTCGGCTCCTTCAAATGAAAGAAAAGAATCTCACGCACATAAGCTTAGCCAAAATACAGCAACCTCTGCATTCTATTGAGATATCATATTGAGATATATCATTTTGAGATATCAGTGTAATAAACAAGCCTCTCTGTGCTTCTGTGGCGGCAGCAGCAGGAAGTTTTGTGGGGTGGGGGATAGAATATCAGCTGTAAGGCATGGTCCCCTTCTTTAGCAGTGTGTGGTCCAGGGAACTGCTTTGCTCTTTCATTTGTGTGTGTGTGTGGGGGGGTATTTTTGGAACTAATAGAGATAAAAGTGCAGTTTAAAGCCTAAGCCAGCAATCTTGCAATGATATCTGTGCCTTTAAGAATAAGTTGATGGGCAGAGTGAAGAGAACCAGGCTGGGAGAGTTCTCTGCAGCAAAACTGCAGACCCCAGGAGGGAGTGCCTCCTCACATGTAAACAGAGAACCACAAGGAGAGCTTACTGCAAGTCTGCTGTGCAGAATCCTGAGGGAAGTGTTCCATGCATAATTGGCCTGCAAGCCTTTTAATGTGTTGATTGATTTCTTGAATGTGTGTCACTGCTCCCCATGGAGATGATATAAACAGTTTAAAATGGAAAGAAGATTGGTAAGCAATAAGCAAACTAGAAGAAAAAACACTTTTTTAAAAAAAATAAAGAAAAACCCCTGTTATGGGGTTGGTCCTAGAGGTTGGCAGGAATCCCCATAATCCTAGTGAAGTCCAAAAGTCCATACCATCTGTTGCACTTTACCACCTATTATCCTCCCAGAGAGGAACCTGACCCCTCCCTTTTCTTTTTTTTTTTACTCAGTGATCTCAATTGAACTCACTACAATAGGGGACTCCGGTCATGATAAGCTAATCACTGTTTTGGGGTAAGTAGCTTTTAATGAAATGCAGTATTATATTGTTGTTAAAGACATTTAATTAATTCAGAGTATGTGAATGTATGTTCACTGCCCAGACTCTCCAGGGGATGGGGCGGCTGAGTAAAACAGTCACAATAAGCCAAATAAATAAATAAATAAATGTTTAAATAAACAAATAAATAAATAAATAAATAAATAAATAAATAAATAAAACAGAGTTTGTCCCCTGTTGTCTTCTAGTCCATGTCTCAGTGTGGGATTGCCCATATTGCAGTCCAATCTTAATTCTGTGATAAACAAATCCTGCAGTTTGAAAGTCTACACACATGTGTTCATTCCTTTGTGGTGTTTTGTACATACGTTCAGTTCAGCAGCAACAGAGGCAAGATGTGCACCTGGTGAATAAGGAAAAATGATGAACTCTCCCAGCTTTCCCTGGCCCCTTTGCCTGTATTGGCCTTTTGCCGTTTTTCTGAATGGGTAAAGGCTCCTGGGCTTAGAGGGTTCCCTGAGAATCGCTTCTCCAGGGCTCAGGGTCCAGCACCCCATCAGTCACTGGGGCAAGGCCACCTGCCATGCTGGCAGGGGTTGGCTGATGGGCTCTAGTTCCCAGAACATCTAGGAGTCAGTAGGTTCCTGTACCCCTGGTCCAGAGGACCACAGTCCCTAGCTATAGGTCATAGCCAGTGGGATTAAAAGTCTCCCAAAAATTTGGGATGGAGACTAGGGAATGCAAAGTTTGGGTAGGGAATGGATCTCAGTAGGATATAATGCAGAGACTACAGTAAGGTTACTTAGCCCTAGGTTGTGCTACTAGACCAGGGTGAAGCCTGAGGAGGGGTTTAGAGGAGGCTTCCAGTGGAGTGTAACACCATGGTACCAGAAAGCCTGTAATATAAGCAAGACAGCAGTCTCCTGAGATATTCTTGTTCCCAAAGAGCGCCATGTCTGCCATTTCTGATGCTCCTTATTTTTTTCCCAGGTTCTGTCTGCTACTACAAGCTTCCAAACAAAAAAACTTGCTATGTCTTACTCTTTGTATGCCTTAGTATTTTAGACTTCAAAGCAAACCCCTGACACAGTGTCTGTCTTTCTGGACAGTCTTATATTAGGGGAAACAGGGTATTAACAAGGAAAGAAATACTTCCTGGAACTGTCTCCCTGTGATGAGTTGCAATTCCCTGTCTCTAGGTGCTGGCCTTCTACCTGGAAGTTAATCCCATCTGAGCCTGGCAACCCTTGGGTGCATCCCTGACACAACTGCAAATAAAACAAAATAGCAAATTCAAGCCTGGGGCCACAAAAAAACAAACTGATCAAACCTAAGAAACTATTATGTTAACTCGACCTAGTTTCGGTAAGCATTATTCTGCAGTGTGGTAATTTATTCTTGCATCTTTCTGGAACTGTTTCTTGCATAATGGTTCTACCCCGTTTACTTCATAACGCGACAGGCCACTGAATAGATAATAGATAGATAATACATAGCTGAACTCCTTTACCTGTTTAATAGAAGCTGTGTAGCCGTTAGAAGGTAAAACGCAAGCCCCAGATAACTATATTGGGGTTTCATGGGGTGGCACTGCCCCCACGCCTCCTCCCTCTTCCCTCCTTCCCTCCTGCACCCCACCTCACCAGGCCTAGAGAAGCCGCTTTGTTGAGGCTCTCTGCCCGGGTTCCCGACCCACCGTGACCTCTAGAGCCTGAAGACCTGGTTGCCGGGCTGTGGGTCAGGTGGTGGCCCAGTTGAGCGTTGCTTTTTTCAGCCGGGCTGCCTTTGCAGCTGGTCTGGAACTAAGGTGCGGGTGCTGGCCTGGAAGCCACGGGGTGGGCCGCCGGGGACAGCCCTGCGTGAGGGGCTGGACCCCCGCTGGTTCACTTTGCCCCCCGCCAGTTTCATTTCAGCAGGAACTCCCGTAGGCTGGCAGGTCCCCCGGTGGTAACTTGAGATCTCTCTCACTATAAATTCCGTCGAATAGGAAGACACTACCTTGAGAAAATGTGTCACCAGCTGCGGTTCTGGGTACGTGCGGTTCTCTCCTCCTAAACCAAAAAAATCTCCAGGTCCTCTAAACCAGAGCTGGCGTAACTCCACCGATGGTATGAGAGCTCGTAGCAGTCAGAGCAGATTCAAGAAACGCTCCTTTGCTGCTCTTCACATGAACGTTAGATTCTCCTTGGCAGCCTGTCTGTACCGTGCACCTTTCAATCTTCCTGTACAGAATAGCGGTGCCTGCTACGTAAAACCCCTTTGCCACGAGCGTGCGTCCACTTGGCGCATCAAACCACTGCAGTGCAGCCAGGCATGCCAGCCTCGCCGCCGCAGGAAGTCAGTGACAAATTTCAGCTTCGACCGCCAGCTGTGAGCATGTGTCCAGAATAACCAGTACTTCAGAGCGGCATACGGCAGTGGATACTTCTCTGAAGCGTGGCGAAGGAAAGCGCAACCCCCCCGAAGCGAAGCCTTGCCAGCGGCAACCGCTCCTGGTCTCCAAAACACAGAGGTAAGCTGCTACTGGTTCTTAGGCTGCGTGCGAGTGGTTCAGTACCATGCTATTTCGCTGGAAGTCGGGCTTCAACTGGTATATCCCGGTAAAACATCGCTTACTCTATCTGAGGTAACACTACGCCTGTACTTCCGCAGTAATCTCCACCAACTGCCAGACTCTCCTGCATAGAAAAGACGCTGGATCTCAGTCCTATCTGATGTGTATACAACACCATGTTCATTAGGTTCCTAGCAATCTCAGGGAAGAGCTCAATGAGAAGAAGTCCTGGTGTTTGGTTTCATGCTTGTTGTAACCTAAAACCAGGGTTTCCCTTTCGAGGATTGATAAACAGCTGGGTACCTGTAGGTTGGAAACCATAATCTTGAGCAGTGACATTCAGCGTCAGCCTGAGCTGTGATCCGACCAGGCAGGTAAAACCCAACTCTCGGGTTGGATACAGAAAACACACTTTAAATAATAGTCATTCAGTCCTCTCAGGTCAGAAAGTCAATGCAACAGTTTTAGAAAGCTCTCCCAGCCCTTAACTCCATCATGAGGACAGGGTTTAGCCTCTACATTAATACCAAGCCCTAGTTTGCTAATTTCATTTTTTTCTCCTCAAAGGGGACCCAGTGTTTACAAAGTATCGCTCTCCTTCCACATGCCGTGTTGTCCTCGCAATACTCCTGTGGTGTTTGGTCAGATATAGGATCTGGGTCTGTGCTCACCCAGTAAGTTTCTGCATGGTAGAGGGATCCTAGAACTGGCTTTCCCAAATCTGAGACTAGACTCCCAACCATTCAGGAGCTGCCACTATGGTCTTGATAGGGTTATTGTGGGTGATTTCCACTGATGTGGGTGTTGGTCTCTGAAATGGGTGCTGAACAGGTATCAGTGCTATTTGTTCTACTGGTATCACCAGCAAAGAATGCCAATTCTGCTTGAAGATTTGTGGAGCCTCGCAGGAGGACCTCTCAGCATGGTGCAATTTCTGTAGTTGTGCTCCACCTCCAAGTAGATTTCTGATGGAAGTGCAGCAAGCAAAAACAGGGATTTGATGGTACAAATAACGGCAATGTTCGATGGCAATAATGTTCCCTAGTCGCTTTTCTCCTTTTGGTTTGCTGGCACATTTGTTTGCGGTAGACTCTGTTTTCACCCTTCAAAGGCAGCCATTTCCTCCAGGGGGTATGTGATCTCTGTCTAAAGCATCTTAAGCTATCCCGAGAGATCTCCAGCCTACTAGAGGGTGCACCAGTAGGTGTGGCATGGTGTTAGATTAGCTCCTGGTCCACTGGGTGCCCATGTCACACATTAATTACTCCTAGGGGAGGCTTCCAGAAGCATGATGAGCTCCAAATGGAAAAGTGCCTCCTACGTCTGAATGCCCCCCCCATTGGGTCGCACACTCCATAACTCCATCAGGAAGGACCTGCAGGAAGTTCGCTCCTGTCAAGAGTCTTCTTCCCTGCATTCCTCCTGATTTTTCTGCTACAAAATTTTCAATTCTTTTGTTTTTCAGGGTGGGCAGTTTATTCGGCTGCCCCTGTTACCTGCCTGGCCATACCTGTTTTGAAAGATCCCCTGCCTCGTGGTGTCGTGAGCATCAGGAGGAGCCCAGGGATAATGCAGCATAGCTGAGAGTCCGCCAGCCTGCCTCCTGTGGCTACACAGCTATGGAGGTGGGGGACCACTTCCACAAATGAAGGAGACATGATAGTAACTCCGTGATTGCTTCCTGCAGGCAGCCTTTGTTGCTGCCTCGCACAGAAACATGTGAGGAGGAAACAGAAAGCATGCCGGCTCATCCGTGATTCAACCCAAGCCTCCCTTCTGTGCTGTGTAGAAGGGCCAAGAGTAGCAGGCTCCATGAGAGAGCGTGCACACAATGCTGCCTCCCTCATGCCATCCTGCAACTCTTCAAACAATCAAAACAACCTCCCTAGAAGCTCCTGTTCTCAGTATCTGTTAATTTTCGACATGTGAATACTGCACTAGTGTATCTCTTTCACACTTGTCGTAAGGGATTTTGCTTTTGCACAGTAAAAATCCAGCTTTAGCACAAAAGTGATTAAGAAAGTGCACACCTCTGCATGTGAAAGTGCCCATAGTACTTAGAAGAAATTATTGTCCTCTGCAGCCTGGAATATCAGAACAATAGGATGGTACTGAAGTTAATTTTCTTCTAACAGGATAAAGAACAAACCCACCTGAATGCCATTTAAGAAAGTAATAACATGTAGAACAACCTCCATTCCACAGGATTTGCAATGTACAGGTATAGGGAGCACTCCGTAGTCAAGCCAATTCATAGTCTCAGACATTTGGTATTTGGGGCTTCTTTTAAAGTTTAAGCCGGAATCCAATTCTCTGTATTCCTGTTATTTTATGAATCCATTCCCAATTCTAGCTCCCAGCCATTAGCCAAATTGCAGACACTGTCTGACGTGAACTGGTGTGAGGCTGTCGCAGAGGGTAGCAATTGTATCATAATTGCTTCATGAAGTTTCTATTCGAGGGAAACCAAAACTACCAGGTGATCTAATCTCAGGGAACGGAGTTACTTCCACTTGGACTTTGGTTTTGTGTTTCCTCCCCACCCTCCCTTTCACCACCACCCCATCAGGGGACATCCAGTGAGCCCAGACCCTGGCAAAGCCCCAGTCTGGGTCCCAGTAGGAATCTGCCTCCGTCTCCCATCTGGAGAAAGATATGGCCGCAGCTGCTGGGCATGAGATATTTGTTTCTACAGGAGAAACCTGCAGGAACATCTGTCTCCATTGCAGATGTTGCAGTTCATGTGGACAAGGGGAAAGAGCTATGGCTACTGAGAGAGAAGGAGGAGAGGTCAGGAGGGTGCCCCAGGTTCAGGAATAATGAAGAGAGAAACATCACATCTCAAAGAGAGTTCACACACCTGTCATCAGAGGATTGAAATCCCCACCCACCAGTATTGCAAGTACGCTTCGAGTCAAGCTCACTCCAATAGCTCCGCACTGAAATCTGTTTGAGATCCTAGGTGGTGTTTCCTTATAATTCCGTCATTTTGATTCTCCTTTTGCGCAAGCACAGCTACTGGATATTGTTGAGTACACGCCAGTCCATTTGAGCAACGGCAGGCCCAACTGGTGCCAGGCAGATGAGAAGTTTATTTATATCTTGAATTGACGAGCACAGGGTGGTACCTCCAGTAGACAAATCAGGTAACAAAGATTCCCTAGCAGATATTCACAGTGCTTTCATGTTAGAATATCCCCTAGAATCCTCTGTAAGTCCTGTGAAGATATGCTGAGATATGGTGTTCAAAGTGTCCACTCCCTCAGGCCATTTCCTGAAGCCCCTGATGTAGCTCCACTGGAAGGAGGGTGTAGAACTGCCAGGACTTGTTCCAGAGAACTTTCACAGAAGAATCCGGCAATGCCACACTTCAAAGACCTTTCCAGTGTCCCATTATGTCTTTTGCTGGTGATATAGAAAGCAAGGTTTCAGTACCTTGAGATTAGTTTACTTTTGTGGTTTGGGTGCATTCTTGTGGAGGTTTTTCCTCCTCTGCTCCTGTCAGTCATGCAGGGTCAGCCAAAGAATAGAGATTCTGACTGTGTGCCTTTCTCCCAGTCTGTGTCTCTGTAATTAGTGGTCACATCTCCTGACCCCCGTGGACAGTCATGACTTCTGCCTCAGCAGACATTTTCCGGGGCACGTGGCCGGCTAAAGGGAGGCCAGGGTCCAGATGAAAGAGAGCTAGCCTAAATGCCACTCCTCTCAGATGGTAGCCAACCTGGCCCAAGCTTGGCAGCCCACCAGTTGCTGCCAAAATTATTTTCTTGCAGAGACAGTTCCTCTCGCACCCCTCAGAGGACTGGGAATAAGCTCACATAAATATTGTAATGGTGGGTAAATAGACTGCTACCTGTGCTGGCCACAACAACAAGTCAGGCTTGAAAGCCAGCCTTCTTGAAAGTTCTCGTTCTTGGCATTGCAGATACAAGGAATATTGGCAAAGGCAGTGTCCCCACTTTGCCCTTTTGCCATTGCCTCACTCCATTCCCTTCTCCTCTTCTCCCAGCATAATGCCAGGAACACCAAATTGGGAAGTCTCCCACCTTGATCTGCATGCAGTTTCTGCGCCATCGTTTGTAGACGGACCCACCAAGGGACTTCCGACCATACTCCCTGCGGTTGCCCCGGAATTTCATCAGATGCAAGAAGGGTGGCAAGATGTTTCTCCCAGGTGGATAGACAGCTGGTTTGCGGTTTATGTGTTCCAGGCGGAACTTGAACTTCTTTCTGGAATTACAAACCGATCTACAGACTGCAAGATCAGTTTTCCAGAGCAAAGACTCACATGCTCAGAGTTCAGGGAAGAAGTCAGCTGCAGCTCTCCAGATATAACATCCTCATTAAAGCTTCCCTTCCACTCTTAAAACTGGTCCCCGCCTAAAAATTCACCACCACCTCTAGAACTTCCAAGCCATTAAGGTTCTATCAGGGGTCAGCAGGAATCCATGGAAGTTACCACGCTGTAGATGGGCCAACCCATTATGGACCTGTTTTTTATTCTCCCAAGCTCCTAGGACTAGAACTCAGGCGGGAATTTAGCGTAGTATAGAGTTCAAGGATGCATCCATACTTCATTGGTTGGCCATTGTGGCATCTGGCATTTGGGTTTTCTGTTGATACAACGGAGTCGGCAAATGATTGCTAGAACAGTAATAGTGTACAAAACCGAGGGTTTCAGGCGAGTTTCAGTTCGAATAATAAAATCGCAGTTCGCAGTTTGAGTTTTGTCACTGCTATGAACTTACTAAATGATTCCTCTAGTGTTATCTTTCTCTTCATTCTATCGGTAATATGAGACAAGAATAATCTATTTTATTCAGGTTTGTTATCCGGATGCCTTCATGCTAGTGGAGTTTTGACCATTCGGCACTAAATGTAAAAGCATTATGAAGGCCATAATTTTACCGAGCAGGCGATGAATTTACCGCGTAGAAAACTTTGGTTCTAACATTCCATCATTATGTCATGTCAGCAGGACCCTTTGCGTTGGGAGAAATAGAACGTTTCCATACCGAATTCATAATTCCCCCATCAGCCTCTGTCAGCATGGCCAATTGGCCATGCTGGTAGGGGCTGATGGGAATTGTAGTTCCTGAACATCTGGAGAGCCGCAGGTTCCCTACCCCTGGGCTAGGCTAATAAGAAGGCCTTGATTCTCCTATTGAGTCCTACGGGGTGGGGGCAAATTTAATAGGCCAAGGAACCCAGCTGAGGAACACCATTCAGGCAAGGGGCAGGTTGAACAAAGCCAACCTAGTCTCACACCGACACTGTTGGGAGGACCGCCTGCCCATTCAAAAGCGAAGTGTAATTCTCCATTGTCAACAGTGCTGAAAGCAACCTACAAAGCCAAGCAAGTCAATTGTGCCCAAAACAGTAAGTGATTAAAAAAAATCCACCAACAACCTACATTGTTTCTGTTTGATACACTTCTGTGTCACGCTGTTAACAGGTACAGTGAGAACAATACATATTAACAATAGTGGGGCACCAGGAAACAGTAGTGGGGTAGAAGGAGTTTCTCTGTGTGAGTGTGTGTAAAGTGCTGTCAAGTCGCAGCCAACTTATGATGCCCCTGTATGTTTTTCAAGGCAACAGACATTTGGAGGTGGTTTGCCATTGCCTGCCTCCACATCATGCTCATGGTATACCCTGGAGGTGTCTAGGTAAAAGCAAACAAGCAGGAAATGCCTTCAGAAATCACATTTCTTTGCAAGCTTTCTATTTTAAGTGTGAATATGTTATATCTCCAAATATGACGCATACTCATTAGAGGACTGTAACTGATAGAAGGTTCCTGTTGAGTATACACTTGCAATGGCTGGTCATCCTCTGCTCGTGACATCTGTTGCCAACTTCCAGGAACTGCTGCTGTTTTGGCCTCTAATTGAATGGGTGATTTGCCTTCACATTTGAAGACAAAACACAGCAAAGAATTCCATCACCACCTGCCGCCCTGCAACCTCATGTCCAGTGGTGGGATTCAGCAGGTTCGCACCACTTCGGCAGAACCGGTTGTTAAAATGGTGCTTGTAAACAACCAGTTATTAAATTATTTGAATCCCACCACCGGAACCGGTTGTTAAATTATTTGAATCCCACCTCTGCTCATGTCATGATGAGATGCTGGGATGATGTAACCACAGATCAGCATCCTTTGTTTTGCATCAGTAGCATGTACCACTCACATGATCATTGACAGTGGATGGGCTCTCTCTGGCTGTTGCAAGGCCCAAGACTCATCAGGGCTCACTGCTCAGAGTCACCATGACGCAAGGGCAGGAAGTAAATATATCGTGTTGTAAACTGAGGAAGTAGCATTGAGATGTTGGTAAGCATCTTGATTTCTTTCCTTAGCTATTTCCGCTTTTGTGGCAGTGCTGGGGTAACACCATCAACGTTGCTTAAGTGAGATGCAGAAATCAGTGACAGAAGAAAACTGAAAGAAAAGGATAATGGCTGACCTTTACACTTAACCAGCTTCAATAGAACATAGTTGAGATGTTGCAAAGTGACTCTCTGGACAGCTGTCTGGGCCAGACTGGGGTAGTCTCACCTGGTTTCAGATTTGTGTTCTTCAGCCACGTTTCAGACAGCTGAGGGTGAGGCTGAAGCAGCAGAAGGCAAAAATGGTCTCTGTGCGCTGCAATACGTACAATAATTTCAGTTTGTAATACACCAGTGAATGAGCTTCCATTCCACCAGGCAGCTAGAAGCATTGCAGGCGTATCAGTGGTCCATCTGTGACCTAGTCGAACAAGGAAGCTTTCTTGGCTGGGCTCCTACACAGGCTGAATCTGTTAAGGTGCTGTGGATTCTGCAGCATTCCCTGTTTTATACAAGGTTAGCATATGTCTTTTCAGCGTAGTCCACGTTGCCAGTAAGCGCCAGAGGTAAAATTCTTCTCCCAAACCGACCAGTTCCGGCAAACCAACTAGTCATCCAGTGCATTTGGTTTCACCTATCTGCAGAAGTCGCCCTCATCCACATTTGCACAGTTCTGCAGCAGGCTGAAGACCAGACCAAATGAAGATCAAAGGCTGCATTTCTGTTCAGTCCCTAAAATGCAAACTGCAGGTCCATGCAGCCTCTGTTTAGCCTGGGGTCTTACAGGGAAGGGAGAGGGTATTTAATCTTTCAGCCCCCATTTGGTTTCACTGTTTGAAACTGGGCTCCCTTCATTTTATCCCTTTATCTTCTTTAAAGTAGGGAGCAAGTTTCAAACAGCTAAACCAAATGGAAGTCACATTGAACAGCAAAACTATGTAGAAATCCCACCTGTCTTCCAAGGAGCTTAAGGCCATTTCCGCGACGGGCACATCTGGCAATTCTGGTTGGCACCGGTTTCTGCTAATCTGGGCCTGTTTTGACCCCAGCTTCTCCCTTTGCATGGAAGCTGACCATGCCAAATGTCCCGTTGAAGAATCCCAGTGAAGACTGGTACCAACGTTCCAATTTCTTTCGCACGAGTTCAGGACTTCCACCAAACCGCAACATATCTATGCATGTTCTGCGTCCCGACCCATCATTGGCAGTCGCCCTGAGCGACAGCTCGGAATGAATAATTAATGCGGGGATAATCCGGTGATGGTGGGGGTATGGGCAGGGAAATTCGTGCGCGTTGAGCGCGTGAAAAATCGCCCGTCCCGCAGATTTCTGAAAAGAATCGCCAATTTGGTGATTTTTGAATACCCTGCGACTTTGAACACCACGTCACCATCCCGATAATAAACCCGCGAAACCTGCAACTTCTTGCATAGAATGGGGTATTTCCCTTGCCCGAACCGGTGACATTCCGGACCTGCAGAAACGGCCCGCTTCCAGTGTTCATCTTCTCCCTCCCTTGCCTAGCCCCAAGGCAAACTGAGGCTACAGTAACCTGCAGTATGTGTTTTATTGAACTAGATGTGCAATTTTCATCTTGTCTGTTTGAGCTGCCTCCACAAAATGGGGCTTGGCAGCATCTGTCAGTAGCCCTAACGTTATCTAACCCTGCAGAGGATCCAGAGGTGTACAGCATCCAGTTCCTCATTCGCTCCTTCAGTGATAGCTTCTATTTTTCCTTCGGTCTTAAGGGTAATGGCAGCTGCAATTCAGAGCAGGACTGGCACTGTGCTAGAATTTTTAAAAAAATGTTCATATTGGAAGTATCATAAGACCTGTGTTCATTTCTGTGGCAACAGACCAAGATAACCCCCACAGGAAATAATTGAGCAGAAGAGCATATGAAGGCAGTGTTAGCTAGTGCCACATTGACCTCAGATCAGCGCCACAAAATCCTACCCACCCACAGCCCAAAACAGATGGTCCAAGATATTTTGGTACCTAAGAAATCTCCATGATGGGCTACAACTAAGTGTCAAATGAGCAGGGTTTTTTTAACTATTTGCCGGCACCATCAACATCAGCCACCCCTCGAAAAGATGCCCTGTCGCATTTAATGGTAAGACTGGTCCTGAAACCTGAGCAATGTTTCATCCATTTTGCTTCAGCCCTTCTCTGTTCAGCACAACAGGAATGGTGACCTGTCTTATAAGGGCAAGCAAGAGGAAAAGCATTACACAGGTCAAAGTGGTATGAAATGATAACAGCAGTGGCCCAGTTGGGAAACTGGAGATTTATAACAGTAACAAGTAGTCATTAGGGTTCAAAAGCCTACTGAAATTCACAGCCACTCAGAGAATGTGTAGCATGGCAAAAATATCTGTCCCCACCAGTGAAGTGGGAGCACTGTGTCTGCCATTCCAGGTGAGCGCTGTTCCAAGCACAGAAACTTATTCAATTCTGGGGTACGGTTTCTGCCACATAGTTGCCACATAGTTGCCACAGGCACCCCTTCCAACAAGCTCTCAACATAGTCTAGGTCAGTGGTGGCGAACCTATGACACACCAGATGTTCATGAACTACAATTCCCATCAGGGGCTGATGGGAATTGTAGTCCATGAACATCCGGAGTGCCATAGGTTTGCCACCACTGGCCTAGGTCTTTGGCAATATAATTACTGTTTTATTGTATACATCTTGCTTCAGCAATAGTTAGACAGTTCCTTTGACAAGCAAGATGAGGATGCAGAGTTCTGCAGCAGGCCATAAATTCTGAGCTTTCATGGTGCAATGGAAGTGAGGCAGATGGAATTTACACCATGCAGGCTGGGTGACAAACATCAGCATGGCTACCCACATGTCCAGTTGCTTAACTGTTTAACACAACGGCTTTTACAAACCAGCAACCCCCAAACAGAACCATAGCAAAGAGTTCAAGTCACTGTGCAAAGGTGCAAAGGGATGGAAGTCATGACAAAAAAACCCAGACCACATAGTAACATTTCCAACCACCCTGATGAAGGAGACAACAGGGAGACATTGTTCCAAGGACCCATATTACTCCATGCAGAGCTGGATTGTTTATTTAACAGAATTTATACGCCACTTTTCTCCATTCACAAAGGCTACCAAGGCAGCCAAATTAAAATATACATAATAAAACCACATTATAAAATAGAGTTGCCAGCCCGCCCACCCCTGGCCATCTGTAGGGGATGGGTTTGGGGTTTTTTTGTGCCAGATCCAGATTGAGAAACTCATGGAGATTTGGGCTTGTTGTCTGTGGAGAAGGAGACCTAAGTAGGGTACAGTGCCATAGAGTCCCCCCTGCAGGGGAACTAAAATCAGTAGATTTATGAGTGTTTGTTGGCTCCCATTCAAAAGAAAAGGGAGGAGAACGGGCTTGGACCACACCAGTGATTTATGAGTTGGTTGTGCAGCTATCCGCTTGTACAATCCCTATTCTAAAACCATTAAAACCAACCTTCCCAAAACGACGATAATTAAAACCAGAGCTAAAATACAAAAAACATAAGACAAATTAAAACATTTATGCGCAAGCTAAGTAAAGAACAGTTCAGGTCTCAGATCTGAAGGAGCCTCTAATTACCAAAGAAATATGAAAAGTTACTAAAAATTACCATTTTCAGTGAGGCTACTGGGTCTCTTAAACTTGTTTAGGGCCCTCTCACTTCATACCAAGAGAGCATCCTTGAGGTATTTGGGTCCCAGGTCATGAAAGGTTTTATGACCCAGTTATATTTTCATTGCCTCGTAGATGCAATTATACTGTGGTTTTGAGGAAGTCAGTCACCTCCAGTTTCAGTTGGGAAAGAACGGAGAGTTATAGATTGGGAACACAGACAAACAAAATGAATGCAAAGTAATAAACAAGGGTCAATGATACTTTACATAATATGGGCTAGGAGAGATGCTGGTTTTAGGCAAGTTGAGGCCAGTCTAGAGAGGATTTCTGGTCCATAGTAAATACTAAAAGAACTGGAAGCCCAAGTGTGACCTGTATTTCATCCTCTCTGGTTAAGAACTTAAGAACATAAAAAAGAGCCTGCTGGATCAGACCAGAGTCCATCTAGTGGCCCACCAGATGCTTTTGGGAGCTCACATGCAGGATGTGAAAGCAATGGCCTTCTGCTGCTGCTCCCGAGCACCTGGTCTGCTAAGGCATTTGCAGTCTCAGATCAAGGCGGATCAAGATTGGTAGCCATAGATCGACTTCTCTGCCATAAATCTGTCCAAGCCCCTTTTAAAGCTATCCAGGTTAGTGGCCATCACCACCTCCTGTGGCAGCATATTCCAAACATCAATCACGCATTGCGTGAAGAAATGGTTAGCATGCCTCACTGGGAATGTGAGAGAAGAAACAGTGGAAACCAAACCCAGCAGCACTAACTTTTCTCAGGCCTGGCTGGTCTTGAAGTCTCTCACGTGAGAAAAACATTTTTGTTTTCTTGCCAAGATTCCCAATGAATAAAGACGCTGTCATGCGAGACTGGGAAGTAACACGAGGAGGAGGAGGAAGAAACGGGGAGAGGGAAATTGGAGCTAAAGCAAATTTGCTCCCAAAAGTTCTCCTTTGCAAAGTTAGATGCCAAAGTTTGATACTCACAACTGAATAAGGTATTTCAGATATACCTTACAAACATTTTACATCAACATCTTCAATCTCCGTACCACTTCTGGATTTCCAACATCCGACCTTTAAATGCTGGTCATCATGCATACTAGCACACAATTTTTTGATAGCATTTATAACTAATAATGAAAAGAGCATTAATATTTGGCATCCACTGTGCAATAATTTAATTAACATCAGATAGGGAAGGCAGCCTTAAGGTGAGACCTGGAAATCCCTCAGTTACAAAGATCAGTTCTCCTGAAGAAAATGGATGCTTTCCATGGTGGACTGTATGGCATTGCATCCTGCTAAGGCAGAGGTGTACGGGGACAAAATGGTGCCCGGGACAACACCTGCCTAAGCGTCGCCCCCATGTCCCGTGCCCCCTCCCCTTCCCCCATGCCCCCATGCCCCCCTGTGCCACACACCCCACTCACCTCAGCTGGCTCATCAAGGTGGCAGGCTCCCGGGCTGGCTGCTTCTCCTCTGGGTCTGCTGAGGTAGGGGGGGCAGGGGGACAGAGGAGGAGCAGCTGGGCTGCTCCTTCAGGGGCATGCATATCTGCCAGAGGGAGGGAAGGGGTGCAGGGGCAATTTTGTGCTCCCCACATGACCTAACGGGTGATGCCCAGGGTAAATTGACCCCCCATGTCCCTCTGACAGATACGCCATTGTCAGCAGCTAAGGTCCCTTTCCTCTCCAGCTCCATTCTCAAATCTCCAGGAATTTCCCAACCTGCCGCTAGCAACTCTACCCCCTCCCCATCCTCATCCCCTGCTGATGGACTAAGTTGATCTGGCAACCCTAGTGTCAGGCAGTTTGTGAGATGACATGCAATCGTATATAACATATGACAGGCTTATGAGATCTCATACTTGATGCTTGGTAAAACAACCAAGAGAAGCCACTAAGCGAAAGGTGACTGTGAGATAAACACGTCACATCCAAAATGCTAACTTGAGTTTCAAATTCAGAATTTCACCTCCCACAATCTGTGTGGCATAATTTGTCCGAAAACATGGCAAATTCCAAAGGTTAATAACTTCCGCTCTAAAGTAATGTCATAATTTTTTTCCCAGGCAGTTCCCACATTGGATCAGGTAAGGCCAGCTTCTTCTGCAAGCTCAATCATCAGCAATGTGCTTGAGGGCACCAGCTGCCCTGGTTCACCTTAGACAGAGAAACATATTTCTGACATTTAGCTGCCTTGTTGCTGATGAAGGTGCGAGCACGTACAGGGAGAAATGCATGAAGGCCTCAATTTGCTCATACCACTTAGCCCAAGGCAGTTAGGAAAGAAAAAAAGATGCGCAACAACCAGCTCTCTTGGAGATCCTTGCATGCAACAATAACAGGTTGAAGACACTCAAGGATAAGGCCCTCAAAGGGTGATTCTGCACAGGCCGAATAGAATGGGTTCAGGACCTTTTTAAAAGCGTTTTCTTTTTGGGGAGGGGGGAAGCTCCCACAGAGCTCGCCCGTCAAACGCTTCTGAACTCAGGTTTCAAACGCTTCTTGCTCGACTATGCGAACTACAGCAAGCAGGAAGCTTTCATTTCCCATCCTCTTCTGTCCACCATTACAGAGGCGTAGCAAGACGGGAAAGCGCCCGGTGCATCTTCTGCCCCCGCCCTGGAATGTCCCCACCATGTCCCGCCACACCCCCGCCATGCTCCCACAGGGGTGCGCGCCCGTTGCGTCACTTGCACCCCCATCCCTTTGGAGCTATGCCTCTGCACCATTATGGTGGATTCTCCAGGCAGTTGCTATGTTGTGTTGATAAGGGGTGGGGATGGATTCTAGGAGGGTGGATTTTCACATAGGGGGATTCTTGGCTGTGTGGTTCACACAGAAACACAGTGTTTCCTGTGTGAACCGTGCCGCCTCCTGCTGCTGAGATCCCAGAGATCCCAGCTGGCCCCTGCATCTGATGTGCAAACAGTGGCACTGTGCAACCTGTTCAGCCTCACATGAATCGGCGTCGCCTTCCGCGCAGAATCAGCTAAAGATACCTGTTTTTACCTTTGTTCCATGAAATATTACTTGAGTTTTTCTTGGCTTACAGCACACTTGGTTCTGCTACCTTCTAGATACGATTACTTGTTTTTACCAAAAACTTTGTTAAACGTAGATGGTGGATTGATGGCCATGACATAAAACAGGTAACTTTTTCAGATACTTTCAGACTGATTAATAGGAAGCTAACAAGGCCCACACTATTGAGACTGCCCAAACAGCCTTATCAGTCACTCCAAGATTCTTTTTCTGAAAAGGAAGCTCACGTATTGCTTATGTGACTAAAGTCTACTGGGGCAAGATCATTCCTCAATTCATCTATGGGTCACAGCTATGTTTATATAAAGATTTCCATTCCCTGGAGGCAATACATATTTGGGGTCTCACACTTTATTCCCAGTGAATGTCTTAGATTAGAATCAGGAATGGTACTACTTGAAGCACAAGGCTGGTATAAAGCAAGAAGCTTTTGACTCAAATTAAAGTTTAACCCTTCTAGATTAACTTAATTACTTATTTCAGAAAATTTCTGCTCAGGCTGGGTGACAGCTATTGAGGAGAAACTACATTTCTGTGGGTTTATGCCCCCAGACTCTGCCAGTTTGTGGGAGCCAAAGAAACAATTTAACAGCAAATCTGGCATACAGATCTTCAAGTAGACAGAGTGTGGGCACAGTCCTGGTGATTGGCAACCATGGTAAAAAAACTTTACTTGAGAAGAATTCCCTAAATACTTCAGCTTGGTCTGCTTTAATGCTTTACCTTCAGCCCTTTTGGAAGGGAGATATAGACATTATCTCTTGCCAAATGGACACAGCTGAAACAGTTGACCATGTGTATTATATTGCCTTCTGTATAGGAACATCCCTTCCCCCCTTATGTAACTCCAATCTTATCAAATTTTCCAGTCCTGATTAATTTTATTTTTCCTTCTTTTGGATTGTTGTAATTAGATTATCTGTAAAGTGCCAAATTTCACACACCAGCATGTTTTAGAAACTGGTTAAATCTTTTTATTAATTTTGGCTGCACTGTTGGAATCAGCCTACAGTGGAACCTCGGTAATCACTGGTTTTGGTTTTCGCCGGTCGCCCCCGGCCATTTTTTTGCCTTGGTTTTCGCTGGGCGCCTCTATTTTTGGCTACACCATTTGTGTAAATTTACGCCTTTTGCGTAAATTTGCTACGCCGTTTGCGTAGCGCATGCACAAATGGCGTAGCTTCGGTTTTTGCCGGTTTTGGTTTTCACTGAGCGTCGTTGGACGGATTACCGGCGAAAACCAAGGTCCCACTGTACTATGTATCAAGGGAATGTTATTTATGTGATTGAGATGCATTCCCAATTCAATATAACTGCTTAAGACAATAAATCAATGCTGCTAGAAAGATATATGTAACCAGCCTGATATATGTAACCACTGCCATCTGTGCATTTTTTCCTTGGTCTTTACTTTATGGCTTCACATGTGTTGTAGACAACTAGGATTCCACTGGTACCTCTGTCCCATGATGTTTATTTTATGGTTTCACATGCTTTGTAGACAACTAGGCTTCCCCTGGTACCTCTGTCCCATGGGAAAAGAATTACATCTGTTATCTTGTGACGCAGGAAGCCAGTAGGCTCTCTCTTGGTATCCGCTGCCCACATTGGGGCACCTCAGCTCCAAAGACTGTTTTTCACAAACTCTTGGGAAAATGGGAGGGGGGGCTTCCAGTGGGGAATAAAGGGGACTGTGAATGCCAGTTTTAGCAAAACTGGCTTTGCTGAGTGGGGTGCTTTGATGCCTCATCAATAAACACTACTGATCAATACTTCAAAGTCTGTTTATTGGCTTAAGGTTCCGAGACCTAACACGATGCTGCTTTGAAAGTTTACTGAATGTAGATGTGTTGAAGACTCTATCTCTGTGTTGATCTTGGTTGATTGATGAATGCAATAAAGTTAAAAAGCCCACACCTCATCCATATACCAGGGTGTTTTCATTTCAATAAGATGACCCAGCTAGAGGGAAAAATGTCTTTATATCCAGCTCCAATGCAGCTGAGAGCATGGAAGGGATCAATCAGGTTACACACTTATTCTAGGGAAGTATTTGTACTTCAACTGGTTTGGATAGAGTACCCAACCGCATTACAAATGTTCCCTCTTTTCTGGTGTTAGTGATGATCAGCATGATTTAAGTTGAATTTGAAACCATTCACAGTTTGAAGCTGTAAAAGAAAGTGGTAAACAGAATAGCACATCAAGATATAATACAACAGACACAAGTGTCAAACTACAAAAAAGTTTATTATGGAATTTATTAATATGCTCAAAACATGATAGCAAAACAATATTTTTGTATTAGAGAGCATAACTCGTGTATGTAATATATTCTTGTTGATCACTGCTGATTGTGTTATCGTTTTGCGTATACTTGGTACAATTTGGATTGAAACTTTCACAGGCCATTTATGCATGTATGGTCTCTTTCACTTTCAGTGAACATACCCTTCAGGTTGTACTCAGTTATGAACACATTTTCTCCACTTTGGTTCTCACCCCGCTGTCAGATCAGAGAATCTCTGTGGCTTCCAAAAGCCCGTTAAGTGTGAATTTTCTCTTCCTTTGCAGTGAAAGCAAAGGAGATTACTATGCCTTTAGCTTTTCTTGAGTTTTTTCACTCCTCTCTGATTTCTCCCATCCAGACCACAATAGTTCCTCCCACTCTTCAGGCCACCATTTCAATGTAATCAGGGCTTCTATCATTGGATCAGTGAATGAACCCAGTGAAACTGATGAGGACAGTAATAATAACATCAAAAAAGTGGCAGACAATGTCCCCAAATGAAAGTTGTATGGAAACAACAAGGAGGTGGATGGATGGTCAAAATGGTGGATCAGATCAGCTAGGGAGACTTTCCAGGAGGGTAACCTGTACAAACAAAAAACTGCAGGGAAACCCACCTTGAAGCAAAGTTACAGGGCTGATCGTGGGATAAGTAAGTACTGCATGCATAAATGGCCTGAGTCTAGATAAGAAAGCAATAAGGTAACAATGTAGCTTGGATCCCGTCGTGGGAGCTCACTCCAGCTATTTGTTAGATATTGATAGAACACAATTATTGCCACTTAAAATACACAATCACATGCATCGTCAGCGACTCTCCTCTCTACATTCATGGAACTAGCTGTGGATACTGCCCTTCAACAAAAGGGAAATCAATCTCCCCCTAAAGCACATTTGCAATTTTCTGTCACCCGAGGTCCCATCCAATGCAGTTTAATTAAAAAATATTGACCCTTTGCTCTGGCCTGCTTTAGGTCAGGAAATTCACCTGGCTGCAACAAAATTACAAAATGTATTGTATGACAATTGGGTCATATGACAGTTGGGACAGAGCCTTATTTTTTGTGATGGTGCTGCGGGTATACATACAATATCCTTTGAAGGCAGGGGTTCTGAAGATGACTTTCTTTTTCTTTGCTTTATTGCTGGAGAACTTTGCCAAGATCATCTCCAGTATTATATGTATAGTTCCCCTGTAAAGATTTCTTGGAAATATCAGTTGGTTCAGATTATAAAAGACCTAGGAGGACTGAATTAATCACACCAATGTTAAAATATATTCACTGGTTTCTAGTTGGTTTAGGAACTAAATTCAACAGTGCTGGTTTTGACCCATGTGAAGCTGGCTGTGCTTTAAGATCTTCTTTGAAGACACTTTTTCCAGATATATTCTTGCCATCAGAAATCTAGGGGTAATTCGGTCACATAATGAGAAGACAAGAGTCATCAGAAAAGACAATAATGCTAGGAAAGGTTGAAGGCAGCAAGAAAAGAGGAAGACCAAACATAAGATGGATTGACTCTATAAAGCATAGGTGTCAAACTCGCGGCCCTCCAGATGTTATGGACTACAGTTCCCATCATCCACTGCTGGCAGGTGATGATGGGAGCTGTAGTCCATAACATCTGGAGGGCCACGAGTTTGACACCTGTGCTATAAAGGAAGTCACAGCCCTCAGTTTGCAAGTCCTGAGCAAGGCTGTTAATGATAGGACGTTTTGGAGGACATTTGTTTCATAGAGTCACCATGAGTCAGAAGCTACTTGATGGCACTTAACACATACACACAGCAAGAAATGGTTTGGGGTAGGGGGTCTGCAGTGGATTGGCAAGCAGAAGGTCTTCAAGGTTCAATCCCCATCCCCATAATGAATGTCCAGTTAAAAGAATGAGGGAGTAGGTGATATGAAAGGCCTACACCCAAGAATCTCTGCCAGACCCATTTGTGCTCATGTAGGGTTCTTTCTGTTCAGGTATACCCATGGTGGCGAACCTTTGGCACTCCAGATGTTATGGACTTCAATTCCCATCAGCCCCTGCCAGCATGACCAATTGGCAGGGGCTGATGGGAATTGTAGTCCATAACATCTGGCGTGCCAAAGGTTCGCCACCACTGCGGTATACTCACCTGGCACATTCATGTTAATTTTTGAGCATCAAAATAATACAGTCTTGCAGGATCTGAAAGGCACAATTTCAATTCATTATTTTCATCTGTTCACAGATGCTGCAATGTCACTTTGAAATGTTGCTATTTTTCTGCAGCTGTTTTAATTGCAGTTTTATGTATTTTGTACTTCTAAATTCTTATTGTAATTTTATTGATATTTTACGGAAGCCCTCTTGAGCAGAGAGTCAAAAGTCAGGGTGTAACTATTTCAATAAATAATTCAAGACATACAGATAATACCGGCCTACCTTGCAGGACTGTTGGAAGAATGATTGAACTCATGTCGACAAAGTGCTTTGAACTCAAAAGCTATATATCATCAATGCTAACCGTGAAAATTAAGCCTTTGGAATGAAAGACACTGACTCAGTTTGTGTTCAGTTCTCTGAATCCGCTATAGACACTTCAGTTTTTGCAGCTCAGAGATTCAGACCCATTCGCAGTTTCTCAACAACTATGATACAGCAGTTTTCTTTACGGACTTGGAGCCTCTTCCTTGCTAGGTGATAATGGAGGGGAAGCATTTAAAAAGCCCTTACACATGAATGTTATGTCTGTGCAAGATACATTTGGCTTCCCCGATCCGGTTTGGCCGGATGGGCTTCATTGAGTGATGGCAGGAATGTTTGCAAAGGGATTTCTAAGCAACGCACCTGTTTGCTTTTCTGAGCATACGCCTTTGGGCTTGGCACAAATCAGTAGGTGCCGCTTGTGCCCCATAAAGCCATTATCTGAATGAATGTAGTGCCAAGAGATTTTGTGCCAAAGCATTCCACGGTGGGGGGTGGGGGGATTTCCATATTCTCCCACTTGTGGGTGCTTCAGTTTATTTATGTTTATGGTTAGCTAAATTAAATGTATTGTATTGTGTCCCTCAAGTGGAAAAAAACTTGCCAATTTTGGAAACAGCATTCATGGGTTACAACAACAACCCTGAATTGATTTCAAAAGGTTGCAAGAACAGAATATTCTGTGCACTACAGAATAATCTCACTGGCTTGTAAACAAGCCCAAACCACTATCATTGCCAAACAAGAATGTACGAGTGCCCTGCTAAAAAGTCAAGGTCTTTCTCATCCAGCGTCCCAGAGGTAGCCATCTAGATGACTCCGGGATCCCATAAGCAGGACAAAGCTTGATATCATCCCCTGGTGTTTGTCTCTAGAATCTGGAAACCTCAGTGGTTCATCTGAACATTGAGCAATTGTGGAATAGAATTTTTGGGAGATGTATTCTCCATGGATTTGTCCAATGGTTGATTCATTGCTAAATTTTGTACTCTGGCATAATCAGCTTTGAACAGTTTACATGTATATAACTTAAAGCCCTATCCAAAACCCTTGGTGCCAGGATATAGCGCTGCTGCAGCTGTGCCCTGCTGCCTCCAAGTGGGCTTTCCGGAGGCACAGGGAGCAAAAAATGCAAACCCTCAATGGCCACCACCAGAAAGCCCTCCATAGGACTTACAGAACGTACCCCACCCAGAGAGTGGCATAAGTCTGAGGGATGGGGTGCCTGTTCCCGGCCCTAAACCCCAGGTGGGAGCTAATATCGGCTCTGCCTCCAGGAACTCACCAGCCCACTCCTCCCATTGCTGGCATCTGATTGGGACATCAGCACAGCCCCACTGCAGATTGGTCCTTTTGGTCCTTCCCTTCTGGATGGGGCTGATAGTCAGACATGTGAGGGAGAAACCAGTAACTGTTGTGAGTCTTCCCAGCTGTGTAGCCATGGTCTGGTGGTCTGAGCTCCTAATGGTTCACCCGCCATCTATGGCAGGCATCTTCAGAGGCAAGTCATGGTAAGACGTCATGGCCCAGTGTCACAAGAGGGAAACACATCTTACCATGACATGCCTCTGAAGATACCAGGCACAGATGTGGGTGAAACTTTAGGAGTTAAAACCACCAGATCATGATCACACAGCCCAGAAAACCCACATGTTGATTCCAGCCATGAAAGCCTTCAACAACAAAGGGAATCAGTAACGTCCCCAATGCAGTGTATATGGTGGAAAAAATTGGCAGAGGATAATGATTGCCCCCTTAAAGAAGTGCTGGATCAAACCCCTCAACAGCTGTGGTGCTCTGAGAAGGCTTCCTTTGCACTCTATCCAGTGGTGGGATTCAAATAATTTAACAACTGATTGTTTACAAGCACCATTTTTACAATTGGTTCTGACAAAGTGGTGTGAACCTGCTGAATCCCACCACTGATTCTATCTCTTAGGGAGGCCATAAAGCTGTTTGACCTTCTCAGCTGCATCTTGATGAATTTTAGGAAATGAGGGAATCTTTGGAGGAATCTAGTATGAAATGTGCTTCTCCACCTGATTCTAAACACAAGTCTGATTTTCAGATAGGGAGGACTGGATACTCCAAATCTGACCAATAGCCGAAATGAAAAAGCTGACACTGATGGATCCTTCCCTCCACCCCCAATATGTTTACGGCATTCACTTATTTCAACAATCATCAGCTGCTCAAAAAAGACTGGACCACAAGTGTAAACTTAACAGACCCTTACATCATTCAGTTAGGATAAATTGTTCTTGTAACAGTAGGGTATGTGTGTCAGAAAAGAAAGGTTCAGAAATTCCTTGTTTTGTTTGTATGCTTTAGATGCCTGGAAAAGTGGAATAGCAATCTGTAAGCTTCACAAGCAGAGAAATTACATCATCCAGAATGTAAAGAAACCTAAACTCAGTGATGCTGAAGGTTCCACCTCTGACAACTATAATTAAAAGGATAAAGGAGCTGGGAAAAGCCTGGGAGAACTGCAGCCGGTGGCAGTACTAGATTAGATAACAGGAATTTAGAATGAGATACTTTTAAATATATGTCATAAATAATAAAACTGACCTCTTGAGTTACCATGGAGTGATATCTCCCTACACACACACACACACACACACAGATTTTCTTTACTCCCCTCATTACAAAACAAGCTGTCATTGACCAACATTTTTAAAAAGCCGATTTTCCAAAAAAGAACCTAGAGATGCCACCCCACACCTGTATATTAGCATAGATCCCTTTTGTGCAGGTTTTGCTCCTGGGCCCGCCAAAGTCCCAAACTGTAACCTCATACCAGTATTGTGCACACTCCTGGGCCCTACCCAGGTACCAGAATATTTGCATCCCTTCTGGAAAAGCCTGGATGGGTAGATTCAAGGAAATGTAGCCACTACTTGCTCAAACAAGAGGGATCATCCCCGGCAAAAGCCCAAGTCTGCATTCTAGAAAGCTGACAGCATCCCGTGAGTCAGGACCGGAGCATGTGTCGGGTCTGCCCAGAGGCAGATCTAACTTGACTGCTGAACAGTTACCTGGGAATGCAGTGGAGGAAATGTCCTATAATTTTATAACCAGAATAATTACAGCAGCCTTATACAGATCCTCCCAAAACCACCCTTGCATCGGAAAGTAAACAAAACAACAACCACATTATGGGATGGTTCACCCCAGTGCACACGCAACATCCATGCCTTTGTCAAAGGGGGGGGGGGGTAAACAGAAACCCGGTGTCCTGGAATCAACTGAAAGAAAAGTATGTGATAATTGTTCATGTAAATTCTACTAAGAGATTCTTGCAAGAAATATGGTGCTATAAATAAACCTGGATTAAAACATTATGGGATGCTTCATGTAACAATATAATTATTTGTGAACTGCTTGATGCAGTGCTAGGTGCTATACAAGCAAAGTAAAACCAGCTTTCACCAACAATTTACAGTCTGCATGTTCTAAGTCCCATCTACCCCATGGATCATTTCCAAATTGGCCTTTTTTTCCTTTGCCTTCACTTAAACAGGACCTGCACCATCATTTCCTGGAAGAACACACATATTAACACTACAGACTTGAAATTGCACTTTCCAGAGAACTTTGAAAAATGCGGTTCAGTGAACAGAAGCTGGTTTAAAATCTTGAACCACAGAGCTAAGGAAATACTACAGTGTCATACAACCCTCAATATGAAGTTTCTCATGAAAAGCCAGTATTTGCAGAGAAGTACAATATGGATAGGAGCAGATGGTCTACCCCAGGGATACTCGAAAGCTACTCGGATACTTGAAAGTTACTCAGATACTTGGAAGCTACTCGGCTGTTCAGATACTCAGTGGCTCAGAAGCTACTTGTGGCTCTTTGATATGCCACCTGTGGCTCTTCTGAGCACCATTCTCCATTGTGCAGTATGTTTGTGATCGACAGGTAGCTTGCACATCGAAACAGCTGCTGCTGGAGGCACTAGAGGATGGGTAAGCTGTAATCCTCCCTGAGCTGCTGGCCTCATTCAAGGGATGAAAGTTAAACGTCCAACCTCTTCAACAACCCCCCTCTCCGCAGCCTTAGCACTCTTATCCCAACATTGTAGTGGCTGAGAGAAGAGCAAGTTGCCTTTAGAGAATAGAGTAAAACCACCCCACAGCAGACGGGAGCGAATACCTTTGCACTCCCCAGTATTTCTATGGCACTCTGAACCATTTTCCTCTCCTTGTCTATGCTATGCATGGTAGTATTCAGTTTATGCCCAGATTACAACACTGGGGACCCTGTGAGGTATCATTCCTCCAAGACCTACCCAGAACCCTCACCAAATGACAGTTCCCAGGAGTTTTTGGAGAAAATGATGACGGTCAAAGTCAAGAATACAGGATGTAGGAAGGAAGAGGAAAAGGGGGGAACCGGTCTTGTACATAACTTAGAATTCTGGTCAAGACCACCATTCTGAACACACCATCTGTACGTTTCATAAACTAAAGGCATATGTCAACCATTCTACATATATGGATATCTCTCCTGTAGAGATCCACTAAAGCAGAACCCAAGTACATTTCAAACTTATTGCAAAACATTTCAACTGCCAAATATACTCCTGTATGGAAGCTGGAGTTTTTTTTCATATTTGTTAAGGTATCTGGTTATTTATTGTTAAGGTATCTGGTTATTTATTGGTATCAGTTCTCAGCCACTTGGGATGGGGCATACAATGAAAGCAAATGCATGGTAAAAGCACGGTTTGATTCACTGCAAATTGTGGATCAATTACCATAACACGTCTGACAATTAGCTATTGATTTCTTGCTTAGATGATGGAGACAAAAGAAGAGATCAATCTGATACCCAGTTTTCAGGCTTCCTTCTAATGAATCAGTCTGTGCAGTAGCTGGGATTTGCCCAAGGGCCATCTGTTCTTTGAACCTCTGCGTCCAACAGCCCCCTCCCTATAATCTCCTCTTCATTTTGATCTCAACTGGTAATTCAGAATGATTGGTCTGAAAGTTGGATTTTCCTTGCTCCCTTTTTCTCAAGCTACAGGATCAAGGCTGGCTTATGGTACTGTCCCCCTAAGCAGGACCTTCTTACCATCTCCCATGGGGTAACTGGAGCTCCACTATTATGAACTGTACCCCAGGGACCTGGCAGGAGGGGGAGGCAGCGATCAGCAAGGCAATAACAAGGACAAGCCAAATCTACTGCTTTCCCCCATGTTGCTGCTGGCTGAGAATCTGCCAAGCCCAAGTGGTGCTGGCAGCACCTCAGGGGCTGAGCTTGGACCTGATAGCTCAACGCGGGTCTGCGAAGTGATGAGGAATATGACTTCCTTGTGAGCTGCTACCAGCCAAGCACAAGCTGAGTGATAAGTTGGCAGCATCCTCTTCTTGTTACAGTGCCCAAAGCAACTACTCAGGTGAACAAAAGGCCCTTAGACAGGAAGAGATACCAAGTCCACCAAGTGCTGGTGAGGCTGCCAGTGACTTGAAGGAGAGGTGGTAAGCTACAGCTAGGCTTGTAGCCTAGGCAAGAAGCCAAAGGCACAGGTCCTATAAGGGGACAGCAAAGCAAAACATAGTCTGAACAGGCCAAAAAACAAGGTGCAAGAATAAGAAAGGGGCCCATCTGAAAGTCTGGAGGAGCAACAACTTTGGAGCTGTACATATTTGGCAGTGGCACAAACATGGCTCTCTGGGAGCACTAGACCGCCTGAGAGCAAGAGGACTCTAGCCTGTGGTGGCTGTAGTCCAGCTTGAACTTGTGCCAATCTCCTTGCTGTACAGCGGTTTTAATAGTAGAGTTATAGAGTTTGCTTTAAGCCTACAGAGCCAGACTTAGCCTTTGTAGAGACATACGGGACAGTCAGGCAGTGGACAGGACTGGACAGCTCAGCAAGAGTCATACACTGCAGACCTCCTCCCAGTACAAGCATATTCTGTTTAATGTTTAATGCTCCAGACTGAACTAAGGTAAATTGGGGGGCAGGGGCCCGCAGAGGGCCTGCAGGTGGCCCATGGGGGGCTTGCAGGGGGTGGGGCCCGGGCCCCATTTTGCCCTGGGCCTCTGTGTCCCTCCTCCCTTTGTGACCCGTGACAGAGCCTGCAATTGCAACAGCCCACAATTCTTGGAAGCAGCCTTCTATCAATGAATTAGCCCTCACCATGTTGATAACTGACTGCCAACTAGTTCACTCATCCTCGTCGATCATTATCTGCCAGAGAATTCAGACTAGAAGCTGCTAACAAATAGGATGCAACATGAAGGAAAAGAAACAGCTGGGGACCCAGTATTCATAGGAAAATCTGGAAAACCATCTGTAAATTCCCTGTCTGCACAGAAGTCACAAACCCGTCCTCCAACGACTGTGGAAAAATGCCAGTGATTCCCCCCACAGAAGACATTCTCACCAAATGGGATGGCTTTGATGTGGGGGGGGGAGGGGGAGGGACCCATATGAGATGCTTGGAATGGTGAACTTTCCCTCCTATCCTTTGATACATCTCCAATATTCAGAAACAGGGGAAACAGGGCTGTGGAAAATGTAAGGGAACTTGTAAAATTCCATGACGAAGTAAAGGTTTTCCAACTAAAAAACTAAAAGTCAAAAACAACACATTTTCTACATTAAACATCTCTATTTTAAGACTGCTCGGATCCATTTTAAGACTGCTTGGTCAGAAAATATCCAAGCCCATTTTAATTCAGCTCCACATAGGAATTTATCCGGCTGCACAAACCCCATTGAAATGAATGGGAGCTGCTGCAGAGCTCGGCCAGCCTCCTTCTCCACTTCCAACAGTTCTTTCTTTCTGACACTAATACATTCTATACATTCCATTTCCTTGTGTCACTTGAGCTCTATTGCTTGTACCAACAGGCAATAAGAGCATCTTCCTTATGCTCACAGGCCACGGAAATATACCCCAGGCATGACTCATTTCGCATTTCCTTCTCACACAGCAGAAAATCTGGAGTTGTTTTGAGGAGCATTTGCAAACACCATTCTAGTAACATTCATATCTGATCTGATAAGATTGCCCAAGAGAGGGGGATGGGTCACATCTGGCCTTCACAGACAAATGGGAAACCATTAACATTGCTAAAATATAACACGAAATGGTAGGATTTTTTTTTTTTTTGCAATGCAGTAGATATTTGCGACTGAGTTATATGATGTGCCACTGATTCATGCTTGAACAACGGCTTGCCAAGCAGAGTGATAGCACAGCAAGGGGGAGGGGGGAGGAAAGGAGTGCTTTAGCACATGCACAAAAAAGCCAACTGCACCGTATTGTATTATTAGGAGGGAATAATTAAACCAACTTGCTGGAAAGTCACAGTTGGACTGACAAATACACTACAGTCTTTCAAAAGATTAGTGCCCTGTACAAAACTGGCCAACAGGCAATTTGTGGGTATTTAAGCATCTCGGTCCCAGACCAAGGAATAAACTAATAACAGTAGCAGCCGTTGCAGTTACATATATCCAGGAACAGTTCATCCTGGTGTTGATGGGCCTCCTCCTCTGGTGGGAGACTTCTTTGCAGGAGACCTCTTGCCAGCTCTCCTTGTGGCCTGCTGCCACTGGTGGCACACTCAGATTTATGTCACTTCCAGGGAAAACTCAGAAGTGACATCACATAGCTTTAGGAATGCCTAGAAACTATATGGTTTAATGATAGAGTTTCTGGTAATTCCTAGAGTGATGTGATGTCACTTCTTATTTCCCCTGGAAGTGACATCATGTTAGCCTTGATGCCAAGGGCTCCATATTCTCACCCACCCCAAGTTCCCACTGGTTGCCAAACAAAGCCTGGCAACCTTAGTTCACCCAGAGGCTACTCTCTCCATCTTAGTTTCAGCTTAGCATAGCCCAAGGTTTGCAGTGAACATACAACATATAATTCAAATTGTAATTCAGTTCCAAACAAGACTACAGAACCGCCAGTGTAGCCAGCAGGCATCATTGTGATTGAAAGCCTAGTTGAACTGAAGCCATGCTATAATCTGAAGAGTAGCCATGGTACTCTTGCAGCAAATGAATAGAGTTTGACAACACCATTGGGGGGCAGGGGGAGAGGATCCAGTCACAGCTGACTTATGGTAGCCCTGTGGGGTTTTTGAAATAAGAGATATTCACAGGTGGTTTGCCATTGCCAGCCTATGCATCACATTCCTGAACTTTCTTGGTGGTCTCTTATCCAAATACTACTGAGGGCTGACCCTGCTTAGCACCAAAGACTACTAAGTTTGTGGCAGAAGCTTCTGGGAACATTTTTCCATATGTATAGAAGGTACAAAGAATCTCACATCATGGCACCATGCACACAGAATCTTACATCATGCACCACCAAGTCTTTAGAAAGCACAGCAAGGCCCAGCAAGTGGAATAGACTTCTACAGAGGCACCACCTCCTAGACAGCATCACAAACCCTGCACCATGACTCAGTTACTGTTGGAATGACCTCAGGCATCAGCACAGCTCCACCTGGCTCTATAATGCCTTAGGCTCAACGCCAGATTGCCTCCTGGTGAGAAGAGTCAACCAGTCTGAGCCTGAATGCCACCCTGCCTCACAGAAGCTGCCGCCTTGAGAATGCCATCAGTCTGCCTTGGGTAGGCTGTTTACCACTTGCCAACTAGTTGTTGCTTGGCAACATGAACTTGCTTAGACTACCTTGCTTGCCTTTGGAACATCTGCATATAGCAGTTTCTGCCTCTGGAACCCAGGGCCAGATTTGGGGGATGAGGTGGCCCGGTCCCCAGGCGGCAGGCCGAGATGGGGAGGTGGGAGAGGCTCTATGACTGAGAAGAGATGGCTCATTCTGCAGCATGCAGGCTGGTACCTCTGATTAGGCTGCTGCTGGGAGGCACGGGAGGCTGAATTGCCCAGAAGAGATGGGATGTTCTGCAGTACACACCTCTTTTCCCTGATTTGCCTGCTGCTAGGACTCCCTCTGTGGAATATCCTCCCAGGGAAACACTGCCAGGCAGTCCATTGCTTTGGGAGGGAGGTACGTTCTTTTAGGAATTTCAGCACACAGGTTTCTTTCGTTGCTGTATTATCGGTTGTTTTTAAAGTGGGTTTTGTATTATACTACTTTCAGGTTCATGGTACTTATAAGCTGCTTCAAGCTTCCTGGTTCAGAGAGAGACATACATACTTAAATAAATAAACTTGCTTTGGTTGCCCTGTCAGGAAAGAAGGAGAAAGACTTGATTATCCTGGATCCTTCAAGCACTTTTGATACCATGGTGAACTAGGATTCATTTGCAGATGCCATTTGTATAACTTGGTCTCAAGAGAGACTAGGGTCGAATCCCCACTACTGTCTTAGCCAGGTTTCAGAACACAAACTAACCAGGTTTGAGGGACGACCTCCCCGGTCGAATCCCCACTACCGTCTTAGCCAGGTTTCAGAACACAAACGACCTCAAACCTGGTTAGTTTGTGTTCTGAAACCTGGCTAAGACGGTAGTGGGGATTCAACCTAGGAGTGGATCATGGTGCCTTTCTGGATTTCCAGCATACTTCATTTCAGCGGTTCCAATCCTGCCCAGATATACCAGGAAATGGCATATCTGACTTCATGACATTTAATGTTCAATTTTGATCCACTATGATTTTCAACACATGAAAGGTACTGGTTGAGGTCATCTGGGGATTTGGAGTGAAATGTTATAAATATAAGGATGACATACAGACCTGCTTTTCTTTGTCATCATGAGTCAATGAACAAGTGTCTGGAGGTGGGCTGGCTGATAGCCGCTGAAGTGGAGCCCAGATAACAATCAAGAAGAGAAGAAGAGTTTGGATTTATACCTCACCTTTCTCTTCTGTAAGGAGGCTTAAGATGGCTCACAAACTCTTCCCTTCTTCTCTCAACAACAGATGCCTTGTGACGTAGGTGGGGCTGAGAGAGTTTTGAAGAGGTCCAAGGTCACCCAGCAGGCTTCATGTGTAGGATCAGGGAAACAAATCTAGTTCATCAGATAAAAGTCTGCCACTCATCTGGAGGTGTGGGGAATCAAACATAGTTCTCCAGATTAGAGTCCATCACTCTTAACCACTACACTATGCTGGCAGGTTCACAATTCAGGAAGTGCTATTAGATCCAGGTATGCAGCTAGAAACATAGATAATCTCTCTATTATGTAGCACCTCTTACCTCTTCCCCAGTTTCTCCAACTGAAACCATTCCTTGAAAAGCAAGATTTGACCATGGTGCTCTACATAGGGCAGTTAGAAACTGCTACTAGTGTAAAGCACAGTGACTAAATTGCTGGCCATGATTTAGTTATGTCCCAGCATTTTCAGCTTGTATCAGTCAATTTTAATAGATGTTTAGATTTTAATTGCCTTCTGTAAGCTTCCTTAAGAGTCCACATTGGCTGAGGAGAGTAGTATGTAAGTCTTTTATAAAAGCCAACATAGAGCACTTGACTTGAAGGTCATGCCAGGTTTAGAAACATGGGTTAAATTCAGTATCAGTTTATCTTTTGTACAGTTCATGCTAAACTTGCTGGTGGCCAAGGATCCCTTCAGGTGTAACAGGTGAACATTTATAGAGGGTTGAATCCTTTATTTTTGCCTCAACAACATGCTAGTTTCTTGGCTCAGCATCCTCTTTCAACATCTCCTCCAAATCACGGAAACACATCCTTGCATGATTCTCATGACCAGATGTTTGCCGATCCAACAAAAGAGTGGTACTTTCTCACTGAAAGGAAACCATCCCTCCCACTATGTATCAAGTCTACCAAAAGTTCTGTTCACTTGGGGATTCCCTCTCCCACCTCTTTGCAATGGTTGAATTAAAATGTTAATTATTAGGTCTTCTGAAGAAACCTCTGGATTCCAGGTGCATTCTCACTAGGGAGGCTGCCACTTAAACAGGGCCAATAACTTGTTTGTGGCCTAGACATATTAATGGGCCCCTGGAGAACCAGAACAGCCATTTTCACTATTGACTACATATGCCACCTCAAAACTGCAAGCCTCATGCCACCTCACAACTGCATGTATGAATACACCCACAAGGTTTCCAGTCAGTTTATATACTCCATGCCCACCCCCTTCCTGTGCATCCCACTGGCTGTATCTCAAATCAGTCAAGCAGCCTCCTTCCTGAAGCAGCCAATGGATGCCCCCGGACCCAGAGCAAGGCTATTTGTGTTGCTTCTTTAAGGGGGCACCAGGGCCCCATTTTTTAGATTTGGCTTTGGAGAGAAACTACTCTAAGCACAAACATTGGCCACAAACATTCTCCACTCATGCCTACTCAGTCCTGTGGCACCCTGTGTGGTGTCATCATCCAGCTTGATGCTCATTTCAGCATGGGACATTCAAATAATACTGGAAGGAGTAAACACTGGCAATGAAGTCGAACAGTAGCAGGATCAGGATTCACCAAAGGAAACATTTTATTATAGAAAATGTAATTAGCTGAGGAATTCTTTGCCAGATGATATGGTGTTGGACTCTACTATTAGGCTTAAAAATGATGAATAAAATTCATGGAGAATAGGACTATTTATGGCAATTAGCCACCATGACTCAATGGAACCTCCATGGACAGAGGCTGTATACCTCCAAACACCAGATGCTCACTTTTATTTGTGAGCCTCCAAGGAGCATCTGGCTCGGTACTATTGGAAACAGGATGCTGACGTAGATCTATCAGATCTAGGGTGGTAATTCCTCATGTTATTGTTATGAGTTTCTCCGGAGGCTGGTACATGCTGAGAGGTCGTGTGAAAAGGCTTTGGCATAGGTGAAGAGGCACAAAACACAGGAATATTTTCTTATACCCTCTTCCTTTTCTTTTCTCCTCAGCCTGCTTGCCAACTCCAGTCAACAGCAGGTACTTTGTTAAGGCAGTCCACTTGCATGAAGGGAAAATTAATGCATCCCAGGGACTAACTAAGGCCTTTTATTCAATTGGACTGGAATTGTAATTTGCTTTGAAGCTGCAAGACTTCCCCTGACTGCTTTCCTGTCCCAGAGGCACAGTGAGTAAAAAGCAGGCCCAGTCTTGATAAAAGGTTTGTGTTGGCAAGTCCCCAATTCCAAGGTGCAGGATCCTGTTGCATTATGGAACACACATCAAATGGAGATGAACGGGCTCAACTGTCTGGAAAGCCTATGTTTTCCACTGGGATTTTTGATTTTGGTCTCCAAAATCATTTTACACAAGCAAGCTAAGTGCTCAATATATCTGTTTAGTCACTTTCACATCAGTTGCAACTTACTGCAGGTTGGAAGAGCAAATCAGAGCATGAAAAGAGCCCATTTATAGAGAAGGGTCAAGAGGAATCGAAGCTGTGCTCCACTGAAAACATATACAGCCACTTGTGGCCACTTGTGGGAGGTGCTGTTCCTTTCAGAATCCTAGCTACAGGCCCTTGAACACTTTTAAGTTCAAAACCAGTGCTTTGAATTGTACCTGAAAAGCGGTGACCCATGGGAAGCCTTTATAAAACAGGTAAACAGCACAAGTAAATGAAAAATAAGAACAATAAAGCCAAATATCACAAGAGCAGCTGATTTTTTTTTATTAAATGTGTAACACATATATCCTTCAAAGCCAATTAGCAGAATTACCTAAAACTAATTAAACCAATAAAGCAATTATTTAGCATCACAGTAAGGAAAACAGAAAGATGAAATTACTAAAAGGACCAATGGATTAAGACAGAGGAAAGTGCAAGAACTACAGAGCATTCAAAAGGTCTGAAGAAAAAGGGTACCTTTTTACCTTGTGCCAGGACCCAATACAACACACACCCCCTTCAGCTTGGAGGGGTGGGGTGGATTCTATGGCATTAAAACTGGCTGAGGTTACCAAACCCCACACTCCTGAATTTCCACTTTCAGAATCTCCAGGAATGTCCCATCCCAGAGTTGGCAACACTAATCCCTAGACACAAGAAAAGGCAGCATTAACTGCACTAAATTAATAAAATAAACAAGCCTCCTTGTTTTCCTGAATATTTCCTTCTTAATTATACTGCTTATTACATTGTAAGCCTGTAGGCTTAAGCCATTTGTTTTATTTGATTTACAGCACCTAATTGTGGAAGCATTGAATGCGTAACACATACTGTTATTACCATTATTAGACTTGGCACAGTCTGTCTGTGCACCACAGTAGATCTGTCAATGTATCCCACCAGATCAGCTGCCAAACCAAATTAGGTGAAGTCGGAGTTCCCCAAGGGCTCACATGCTGGGATTCATCAAAGTAAACTGGTGTGCATGCATTGTATTTGCAAAGTGTCAAAGTACCGTTAGTTTATTGCAGCTGCGACTTCTCTGCAAGTGTTTTATGTACCTATAAATCTTTCCTTTGATATAGCACTGGCCAGAGACATTGCTGAATTCCCTTTCAGAACTCTATACAAAAAGGTCTGTGTCTTCAGAATGTCATGATGTTGAGCAAGGCAGTGGTTAGATGGGATGGAAACAACTGGAAATGACTTCTGCTTAGCCAATGGGTAGTTCCTAACATATTGCTTCCCCTCCCACTTGACAAACATAGATAATACCCACATGCTGCAGAGACTCCATTCATTGATAGAAGTGGCCTGCTGGTTATAATGTGAGCTTCAGCCTTCCTCACCTCTGCAGCTCCTAGCCATTAGCAACTTCACCCTCTGCTTCTTCTCTGTTCCAGGGTACCATTCTCTCTTCTCATCTCACTTTCTTAGGGTCCTGCTTCATTCAAAGATATTCTGCCTGTCTGGCCCCTCTCCAGATCAGCCAATCGACTGCCAGTAGTGATGCAAACCTCCAAGTGTGACCCAGGGATCTCCCACAGTTCATCTTCATTCTACAGAGATAAGTTCCCCTGGAGGAAATGGATGCTTTGGAGGTTAGACTGTGTGGCATTATACCCCCACCAAGGTCTCTGTCCTTGCCAGGATGCATCTCCAAATCTCCACAGGTTTCCAAGCCTGGATCTACCCCTCCCTCACCCATCAATGGTCTGGGGGACTGGCAACACTAGCAGCCAGAGACCCTTGGGGTTAGAACCGCTCATCCACTAGGAATCAGCACCTGTTCTGAGCACCATTCACTGAGCAGGGTGACATTTCACAGATAGGTGTCCAGTCATGCAATCTGAAACAAGCTCAAAGATAAGAACGTCCCAGCCCCCATAACCTCTCCACATCTGAGGAGGCCCTTTTCTGGGTGGCAACCAGACAGACGGCAACCAGGTGGTTGTGCTTGGATTATGAACACTTCACAAAGAAGGACCACCAGACACCTTTTCAGTTGTCTGTCTGGTTCCCTAAAGCATCTGGGACGTAATTTTTGTTCTCACTTCTGTTGTTACCGTCCCTGTGACAGTTTGACTCCTGCATGAGGCTGGACTGAACTTCTCTTCAGCTGAGTAATACTGGTGGTTTGTGGATATTATATCATGTGTCCATGAGCCACCTCAAATTCCATGTGATAGAAGGAAGACATAGTCAAACCTAGGTTGAACCTAGGTCAAACCTGCCAGTGGGGAATCGACCATAGAAAACTTTAGCCCTTTAATTCCCGGATTCTGTGGCAATACGCAAACTGTCGTTTACAACAAGTCTGCTCCTTTAATCCAGGCCTTTGTTTTAGACTGCCCTAGTTCACTCCAAGGACTTTGTGTGGGCAAGAACAGACAAAAAGGAAGCCGTTGTTACTGCAGCTCCACATAGCAAAAGAACCTAATTTATTGAACTGAGATGCTATTTAAAACTATGCTGCCTGCTTATTCTGATGCCTACCACTAAGGACGCTAGCATGTTATGAGAGAAAAAAATAATTAAAGGTTCCAAGTACCTGTCCAGATAAGGATGCCCACTGTGCATCTGCATGAATAACTATTCTGCATGAATAACTATTATAGGATCAATAATCCTATTGATTATCCTAATATAGAGAAACAGCAGAATCACCCTTGGAGGAGTCTGCTGTTGCTTCTCTGCATGAGCTACTTCATGCCTCTTGCTGACTAGAAGTATACTCAGAATAGTGTTTTATGTAACTGGTGGGCTATTTTGAAGACAGGTAGTTCATAGGGTTATAGAGAGCCAGCATGGTATAGTGGGTAAGAGTGGTGGACTCTAGTCTGCAGAACTGGGCTTGATTCCCCACTCCACCACATGAGCAGCAGACTAATCTGGTGGACCAGGTTTGTTTTCCCACTACTACATATGAAGCCTGCTGGGTGACCGTGGGCTGGTCATAGTTCTATTTGAACTCTCTCAGCCCCACCTACCTCACAAAGTGTCTGTTGTGGGGAGAGAAAGGGAAGAAGTTTGTAAGCCACTCTGAGACTCCTCCTGGTCGAGAAAAGTGGGGTATAAATCCAAACTCTTCTTTTTCTTATACACTCCGGTTAGCAAATCTTCTTGGGTGCAGGGGTAACATGCCTCCGTTTTTAATTCGGAGAAGACAGCGGCTCAGTCATCAGAAGTCTTAGAAATATTGACCTAGTTCTTCTAAATGACATCTAACATCACTGCTGCTTTTTAAACCTGTGGCAGAAACTACTGGCAAGTTTTCAGAGCTTGGCAAGGTGTCTGTTTCTCAACAACCATAAATAGTAGAAGCTCTCTTTTTAAAATGGCCACTAGTCCCTTTTTTTCCTCCTCACGAACTGACTGTTCTTTTCTGAGTCTTTTATCAATCTACAATACACACACACACACACACAAAGACAAACACCTTCTCTTATTTTCAGCCTCTAAGAATTCCTGCCCCAACCCGCTGAGCATTGGATTTGCAGCTTAGCTGGAAAGGGCGGAGTTGGAAAGGGTCCCTAATTAGTTAAACTCCCTGGCTCTTGCCTGCCTTAAACAGAAACCATCTAGATTTGACGAAGCGAGAGAAGTACTACCCATTTTCCGTGCCAAGATAAAAATCTATGTTATGCCTGATACGAGGGGGTAGAAAAGAGTTAATGATTAAAGGGAGAGCTACGTTGGGAAGTGTATGGCTTGCCACCACCGCACCCTGATCACCTGGCATTCTTCTCATAAAACCCGATACAGGAGCCTCCCAGGGCTGTAGCTTGTCTTACTCGAAGGACTGGAACATGCACTTGCTCCTGAGAATGCAAGAGCCAACATATTTTCTCTCCCTCCCCCCACAGCTGTTAACCTCCTTGTCTATATTTGCTGCTGTGTTTTGAGAAGTTTATTTAAAACTTTTTTATGCTGCCTCCCTAAAGGCTCAGGCAGTTTACAACAGTGTTGTGTAGAGGAAAATAGACCAAACAGCTCCCCCCGCCCCTTACTAACAGCAGCAGTGCAGAGCCTTGAAAACCAGTAGCAGCACAGAGACGGCATCTGTTCAGAGATGGCCAGTCCAAGCCTCTGAGCCTTGCAAAAGAGGCCCCACATGTTTCTCTCTTGGGGTGACCTCATGTGACATCAGTGTGGGTATATTGCACACAGCCTAACTCACAGGTTATAAACAATAGAAGGGCGGGGGTGGGGGGTGGGGGGAGAGAAGTCTCCAGTTTTCCAAATAGTAAAACTGGTTTGCTTCAGAACGTACAGTGATACATTGTACATTTAGGATGTACATTCAGAATGTACAATACGGCTTTGACAGCATTCTTTAATCCAAAGTGGAATCAGAGGCAGACGTGTATCTGCCAGAGGGACGTGTGGGGCCACATGTCCCTGGGCGCCACCCATTTAATCACTCAGGGCACAAAACAGCCCCACACCACTCCAGCAGAGAGGCATCCCTGCCCAGAGCACCCCGATCCGCCGACTGTAACAGCCCCCTCCAGCCTCTCCCAGCCTGCCACAACCTTCCTGGCTTCAGCAGAGGAGGAGGAGGTGCTCTGTTGGCTGTTTTGCAGGGTGCCAGCCAAAGAGCTGCCCCTTGGGATGCACCTGTGTCCACTTTGCCTCCCAACCCTGGCCTTTGTGTTCCCCGAGCCCAGTGCAGCATAGGCACCTAGCGGCGCTAGGACAAGTGTTTTGAGAGCTTGGCTGCCAGGCACACCAGACCCTGCTGATTGGTCACCTGAGAGGTAGGGGCACAATTTGTGGGAGGGAGCAAATTTGGGGGGACCCAGGGGCACCATTTTAGTTTTTGCCCCAGGCCAGGGGATGCTATTTTAGTTTTTGCCCTGGGCGCCATTTTGTTTAGGCACGCCATTGCTTAGAGATATCCCACAGGTGGAGAAAGAGGAAAAGAGTTAGCCTAGGGCACATATCAAAGGTGACAGACCACATCATTTTAAATGAATTTCCAATATCTGAAATCTATACTCTTTTCAAATTTGAATCATTTTCCTAATTATTTGACGTTTCTTTATATAATATATAGCACAACATGATTGGATTGGATTTTGAAAAAAATAAATGAATATGTAAAGAATTGTTTCTCTTTTGTTTGGCGTGTGTGTGTGCGCGCATGTCACACCAGCAAAATCAAGTTAGGTATTTTACGAAATGTTCACATGCAAAGTCCAAAAGGTTCACTATCACTGGTCTGGGGAGCCAATAATCCTTGGGTTGGGCCTGTTCTTGACATCTTTTTCAGGGCCATGACCCATCTAGCAAACCTGGAAACCAAACTCTCTAGAATGGATCATAGTAATGAAAATGGTGTCAATAGCAGGGCTGGCCAAAGGGTGTGTTTTTGCCAACCTAGGATTTTTGCACAGAGTTCAAGAGAAAAATTGAACATAGACTACACCCATCTTAAACTGTATGTGTATGAGAGGGTGATAAATGGATGGGCAAGGTGTTACCTCTCCCTCCAGCCACCTGCTCCAGGCCTAATCTGGAATCCAGGGTGGCCAACTGCCCAGCAACAAAAATCTCTTGGTGACTTTAACAGGAGTTTCATGTGCATAACTTACATTTTTGTGCCAGGTTTGTCTGTTTGGCTTTTTCATGTTTTGGGGTGGGGGGGTGTATCAATGGTGCTTTAGCTGGGGAAATCTTTTATCTATTGCTGATTTTAAAATCTTTTTATAATTACACTGGGTTTCTAAAGTTCCATGGTGAAGCTACAGTGACTTGCTGGAAAATTAGAAACCTTCGCCCCTGCTAATTTTGTAGATGCCCAATATGGATCTTAAATAGGTTTCAAATTTATTGCCGTTGGCTTGTTCTCTGACCCATCATAAATGTGGCTGTATTTTTCTTCAGGAAGGATACATTCAACATCTTCTTAGTTGAAAAACAGCAGCCTTGTATCTACTTTCACTCTGCACAAAACAAACAGGACAATTATTCATTCATCCTATACTGGGGCTTGGAAATAGCATTGTGAAATTGCATGATATATTTATTTTATTATATTACATTTGTACCCCGCCCATCCCTGACTGCAACCAGGCTTGAGGCAGCTAAGAACGAGTAAAATCAAACAAAAGCATCACATTTAAAGAAACGAAATTTCCTGTCTAAAATATCTTCAGATGACGATACATCATATACATTCAGCCTGTAAAACTCCCATTGTCTAATGGGGAAGGGAGGTGTACACAGGAAGGGGCACACCATTTAGAAATAAACTGCAGACACTAGTTGGTAACTCAATGACCGTGACTATTGGTGATAGATGGTCGGTGGTTGGGAGGCTGGCCAGTGGTGGGATCCAAAAATTTTAGTAACGGGTTCCCATGGTGGTGGGATTCAAACTGTGGCGTAGCACCAGTGGGGCTGGGCGGGGCATGACGAGGGTGTGACTGGGCATTCCGGGGGCGGGGCATTCCTGGGTGGGGCTGTGGCAAGGACGCAGCCGCTGCGCCGGTCCTTGGGTGGGAAACGAATGCATGCAGGCTCAGGCTGCCACGCACGCTGGTGCACCTCCTGCTAGACTGCTTCAAGTTCTGCGCGCTACTGCTGAGAGGAGGGGTGTAACTAAGGCAAAAATCATGTGGCAAAATCACCAATTAGTAACCCCCTCTCGGCACACACAAATAATTAGTAACCTACTCTCGGGAACCTGTGAGAACCTGCCGGATCCCACCTCTGAGATGGCAGGATGATGTTGCCAGAGCAGATGGCCTCGGCCAAAGACTCAGTGGAACATCTCTGTCTTACAAACCCTGTGGAATTGGTTAAGATCCTGTAGGGCCCTGGTAGGGATTAGGTAGGGATTCTCCAATCATGTCTTCGAAGCTTCGAAGATATATCACTGAAATTTTTTAAAAGAGGAAAATGACACATTGTCGAAATTGGCAGGCAAAGCTGAGTTGACTCGTGCGCTTAAATCAGTTAAATGTCGCCCAGAAGTGATGTCAGCAGAGGAAACATCCAGTGGTGGGATTCAGCAGGTTCGCACCACTTCGGCAGAACCAATTGTTAAAATGGTGTTTGTAAACAACTAGTTGTTAAATTATTTGAATCCCACCACCAGAACCGGTTGTTAAACTATTTGAATCCCACCACTGGAAACATCCCTGAGAAAAACTCTGCAAATGACAGGCAGCATGGAAAATCAAACAATAGTGGCAGAAAATGGTGAAAACGAAAGTGAGAGCTCTTTACAGTCAGACAAGAAAAATAAACAGCAAACAAGAAATGTTTTGAAAACGTTCCAGGGGGGAAAGTTGCTAGTTTAGAGTTTTCAAAATAAATTTTTTTGGGGAAAAACAAAATGTTTTCCAAACATTTTGAACAAAAAGCTGTGCAGACAGTTTGCAGCAAATATCTTATTTTCTGACCTCAAAACATTTTATTTGTGTTGTGCAGAATGGACCAATGTATCTGTTCTAAACTCACCATTCAAAAGGATCTGCCATAGTGCTTGTTCTGTAGAAGCAGATGCTTGGAAACCCCACCCCTCAGCCTGCCCAAAGCCTGCCCACCAACTGTCTTCCGCTACCCATTGACAAAGAAATATGCACTTTGCATTTGCTCAGAGGCACTTTTGGCTTTTTTTTTAATTCAGTGTTTTTATTTTTACTTTAAAATCAAAACCCAAAACATACACAAAGGCAAAAGTTGACCAAACTATAATTTATTTCATAGAGACTTCCAGTTTCTTCTGCAATTAATTTTAACCCTTAAACCCTAAACTTTCAGCCTTTGGCCATCAAACATCAAAATAAAATTAAATCTTTAACATAATTATTGATTTTTATTTTTTTTACAAATCTCACTTTTCTCTACTGGATTTTGTTTTAGCAGTCTTTAACTTCCAAAACCACTAGTCATCCATTTTTTTTCCTGTTTTGCCTAGATGTTCTACCAAAGGTTTCCAGTTATCCGTGAGCACTTGCAGCTGTTTTTGTAAATTTCAGGGAAGAGCCCTTGCTTTGGCAACAGATGCCAGCAATGCGCCTTGGCACAAATTAAGCCCTGCCCTCATGCCCCACCTATTGGATTTGTTCATTGGCTGATCCTGCTTCTTCTGTCAGACTCAGGAGGCCCAGCACTGGCTGATGGCTCGTTCAGGGGGAAAGTAGGGCAATGTCTGACAAGGGTGGCAGAGAATAGTCTGAGCTGGGCTCTGGACTAGGGTGGGGGCTTTGTCTATAATGACCTTCTGAATAGGATTACGGATGGGAGGCTCAGCAGGGGACCAATACGGTAGTTGTTCAAAAATAAAATGAAAGAGAACATGTACAGAGAAGGGATGTAACGACAGGACTTCTGCTGCTGCACTGGCAGGGAATTGCACATGGAATTCAATATTCGGGTTTAAAAAATTAATTGTGTTCTCGTGTTTCTCAGTCATCTGGATCAAGTGGTCAGCTGGCTCCTCCTGCCACATAGTCTGGCCGGCTCCTGTACCTTTAATAGAGCTTTTCTATGGAGAAATTAGTGGTGGGGCTTTTCATGACGGGAATCTAAATAAGATCACTTGCTGTTAAAAGAATTGCTGCAGGGGACAGTTCAGAGGTTGCCAACCACGACTGTGGAAGATTGGCTCACAGCTGAAGGCTGGAGCACCATTTGTGTCTGGGTGGGGAAGGGAGAAGCAAGAATGACTCTGAGCAAAAGGGCCCAGTGTTTGCTGACAGCAAGGGAGCTATCAAGCAACTTCCTGTAGCCCACCCCACTTTCGTCCCCTATGCTGTGCCGAGACCTGAGAAACCTGCAGTCAATAAAGTTGCAGCCTGGACCCTCCCATCAGTGTTACCCTAAGTAAGCAATCTCCACTTTGGATGGAGGAGTTAGCTGGAGACAGAGAGTTAGAGGGAGTAACAGAGATCAATAACCTATGTATACCTGGATAGTACTAGGTGAACACTCTCAAATGAGCATTTTGTTAGATCCTCCCATGCTTAATAGCATATCAGGCAACAAGTGCTCTCCAGGATTTCTGGTCTTGGGCGAGTGTTTCAGCCTCTTCCCATGCAATATTCAGTGGCTTCAGGTCTTGCTAGAATGTTCTCCTCCAGGTGTTTCCGGGGCATCCTCACTGCCATTTGACATCAGGAGGTATCCACCTCATTGCTTTCTTTAGGATCCAGCCATTCTCCATGCGAAGGATGTGACCAGCCAGTTGAAGTCTTCTGTGTGCAATGATGGTAGGGAGTTTGCACATGCTGCTCCTTCGGAGCGCCTCTTTGTTAGTGATGTGGTCATAATATCAGATCTTCAGGATTTGGCATAGGCGCTTCTGTTGGAAGACGTCAAGCCTTTTCTTGATACTTGTTGATGCTGTCCAGGTCTTACTAGCATAAATGGCTGTTGGGATCACAATGGAGGTGAATAGGTGGAGCTTGGTCTTTAGGGCAGTGGTTAGTGAGCATGCAGTTGGATAATTAAGATTAGTTTCATTAAAGAATAAAATTAATAAAACAAGAAGTATATTTTAAGCAATGAACATACCCACACAAACTATACAAGAGCTGACAGAGGCCCTTTCCGCACGGCCATGCGGACGCCCCCACACTGGCAGGGATTCTGCCAGTGCAGGGGTGGGGGCCGTTTGCACAGAAGCGTGCGAGCGGCCCCCGCAGAGGCTGATGCAGGAGAGGCGGCTCCGCATGGAGCCGCCTCTTCCCCGTCCCTCTCCCACTCACCTCGTCGCCGTCATCACCCTGCTGGCCTCCGTAGACCCGCCCACACTGCTCTCCGACCTCCAGGGGTCGGAGGGATAATAGGGAGGGCCAGCCCGAGGAGAGCGCAGCATGGCGATAACGGCAATGAGGTGAGTGGGAAGATAGGATTTTAATAACAGCGCATTCCCGGCGGTGCTGTTTGCACCGCGCCGCCGAAATGCGCTGTTGTGCCAAAAACCTCCCCCCAGGAGGGAGGTTTTTGGAGGCGTCCTGAGGCCGCCCTGGGGGAGGGGGAAGGGAGCCAGGTCGGCGCTGCTGAGTTTTGGCAGCGCCGCCTGTGCGAACGGCTCCCTGGGGATGGCGTTTTTGCCGTCCCCAGGGCGTCGTTATTGGCCTGTGCGGAAAGGGCCAAAGAGAAACAGAATAAGTTGGATAGGGTATTGAGGATGGATGCTAACTACCTGCCTTGAAGGGAAATCCAGCACTGAAGAGAAAAATTTCCAGCATTTCCAGGAGCAAAAAGAAGAGCACACATGGATCCCCCCCCCACACATGCACACATTATGAATGACTAAAGGACCAACATTCATACCTCAAAATGGGTATTAAGGTAGTGTGAGGTCAAATGGCAAGAAAGCTAGAGACAAAGAATTGATTGCTTTTCAGGGGTTCCAACAATAAGATAGTTGTCAGGACCCAAGAGAAAGTCTTTTGAATACTGATTGCTGGAATGGGTGTGGGTAAGTAATCATCTGCTTGGACCATTAATAAAATCACCATAGGGCGACACCATAGGGGGATTAGTTGGTCCCATTGTCTAGCCAGGCACACCTTGGGGCCAGAGGATAAGTCCAGCAGCCAACTACCTTCCTGCCCAGGACTGATACGCAAGACAAATCCCAAAACTCTCTGAGAGGCATCCATTTTGTAGGGAGTAGTATCTTGCTCTTATGGTAACCTTTGGCCCCCATGCCTTCATGGCACACCTTAGCAGGAGGAGGGGGTCCAGCTGCTTACAGCACAGTGTGTCTGTGCTATCTTTCTCCACACTCCATGCTCTGGTCCCCACTCCAGACATAAATATATATATTTCTTTCCAATTCTACCTTGCTAGGGTAGACAGATTCACAGGTAGGCGTGAGTTCCTTTACCTTTGCTATTTGTATAGAAAAAGACAGTTTGTGGACAGAACAGAGTCACACTGTTTTCAAATTGTTATAGAAAAGTCACCATTACCTCAGCACAACTTTTAATATTCCATAAGAAGCTGCAGCATTTTTTTCTTATTCATAAAGGTTCATGGGATCCAAGAAGCACACCCAAGAAATATGTTCCCAAGAAATCTGATGAAGCAAGGAAGAATGTTACCTGGGAAGGGAAACCAGGGCTTACACTCACTCAAACACCCAGCCCCAGTCTCTCTGTATAGTCACATTCCCAGTAGTTGGTTGCTAACTTTTTAATTCTTTTGGCTGTTGTGCCTCAATCTGCAGACATATACAAATGGGTTTGGATAATGTTCATCGATGTGACCTAGAAAACTTCTGCTGCTGCTGTTAAAGGCACCCAAGTTGTTTGATGGCCCTCTAGCGAACCATAATGCAAGCATCACTGATGGGTTTACAGGAACTGTGAGAGACAACCACAGCATTTCCCTTTAACCCTTGGCTAGGTGGGCAGTGACCAACCAAAACCACTCCTGAAGAAAGAACTCTGCAAGAAGGTAGCCTGCATAGACACAGCAGGCAGGTCATGAAGCCCAGCAGGTATTCTGGGACATGAACCTCTCAAAAAAGGTGTAATGACTAATGGAAGAGCAGATGACATCTGTGGGAAAAGGATCCTGCCCTTACATGCAATGATATATAACTTTATGGTACCCATTATTGAAGTCTTTGTGTACCATTTGAACCTTATCTGGAAACATCACGAAAGCGCAACAATTAAGCCAACCCCAGCTCCCATGTTCTGTACCATGGATTCCCGCCACCCACTGGGAGATTGATGAATCTTGTCTCTGGACCTGCAGAAATAGTTGAGTACCTGGCAGGCCACCAACATACAGCTGGTGGGCTTCATTCAGAATAGAAGAGTTGCACAGCCATGTTTAACATCACATTGAGATCCCCTTGAAAGTTCTTTGCACCACTGAAATGAATGGGCTCTGATCCCCCAGCTATGATTTCCATGCATTTTGAAGCTGTAGAGTTATGCCCCAAACTTTTCATAGAGGGCTTTTAACTTACCATGAAACTTTGACAGTGTTCTGGGATATACAAGGAAGTTAGATGTGCCCCTGCAGATCAAGGGCTTTGTAAAACTGACCTCATTACCCTTTCAGAAGGCTCACCCTTTTCTGGGCAGGAAATCATTTTCTTCCACTCTGCAAAGGAATGCTTGTTAGGCAACAAAAGTATCTGGGTAATTGGGCTGTGGCAAATTTTGCCGAGGCACCAGATAAAATTAGGAGGAGAACAGGTCCAACAGCTGCTCTCATTTGGAATCTTGTTTATTGTTCCTTTCAGCACATATTTCAGTTTCTATTTTTGAAATGCTTAATCTGCTTTTAATATTGGGGTTTAGCACACTGTGGCCAAGTTTTAATTCTTTTTATGTTATGCAGCTTTGTAATTAATGGCAATGGCTGAAAATTCCACTGACCTTTGTAAAGAGCGTTTGACTGTGATGTAACTGCTTATACCTAGACAAAAGCAACCCATTCAAGTAGGGCTAAATTGGGTACTAGGTTATTACCTCCCAAATACAGCATGTTATGGAAGACCCTTTGGCACAAGCAGACTGTTGTAATCCTTTTTCTTATACTGTAACAAGAAGATGATGATTTTGGAGTTGCCAATGGACCTTTATTCGTCCCTATCACAACAGTTTGATTAGCCGAAATTACAGAGATAGCATGCTAATGTTTGCTGGTTGTGCTGTTAAAAGCAGAGGAGCAGGGGTCTGTAAAAATGTTGGTGATGTTAACTGAACTGTATATGGATTCTGTTTACGTTTGAAAAGAAACAGTACCTTTGCTTAAAAAAAAGACCTAGAATCCGTGGGCGGGGGGGGGGGGGGGGGGGGGGGATAGTTCCCAGTCGTAACTCTGCCCTCCCAACACCCTTTTAGAAAAGGAAGCTATCATAGTATTGTCAAAGGCTTTCACGGCCGGAATCACTGGGGTGCTGTGTGGTTTCCGGGCTGTATGGCCATGTTCTAGCAGCATTTGCCTCCTGACGTTTTGCCTGCATCTGCATCTGACATTTCGCCTACATCTAGCAGCATTCTCTCCTGACGTTTCGCCTGACATTTTGCCTGCAACAGATGCAGGCGAAACGTCTGGAGGGAATGCTGCTAGAACACGGCCATACAGCCTGGAAACCACACAGAACCCCAGAAGCTATCATACTTAATTTAAAATGCTAAGTTTGAAAACTGGGTTGCTCCACACTAATTGGCAGCCTCCCCTCTAACGCTTTGAAAGAGTTTGGGGGCAATGAGCCTCATCCTAGACAGGAAGCACTTTTAAAATCATTTGCGTGCCATCTGTGGGGCAAGCAGGCCTGCCTCGCAAGTGGACCTCCTACAGAAAACACCCCCTTCCTCATCTCATCCCCACTGTTCAGAAATGGCTTTATTGTTGGTGAGAAACAGAACTGAGAGTTTGTGGGATGAGAGCAGGGGTGTTGTGGGGAGAGGTGGAGCTGCTACCTGAAATTTGAATGAATATAACTCCTGGCTTTTTGTGGGTGGAGAGCTTTCATTTTTTTACACAGTGAGACTAATACCAAACCCTGGTAAATGTGAAATGTCCAACTGTCCTACACAGAAACCTATATGTAGTTGCAAACTCTATGGTGATGCCTACCACGCCACTTAATGTAGCCAAGCTCGTTTGTGAGTCAGATCACCTTAAAAACTGGCTCTACTAGAAAATGAGGGACACATTTCAAGCAAGGGAAAAAATAATCAGATGAGGAATGAAGCCTCCACAGTATCACCCAGATCCTCGTGATTTGAAGGAAGTTCTGTCAACTGAGGACATAAACATTGCGCTGTTATTATTATCCTTTTTGAACTGAATTGAACTTTACTTTGTGAGCATCTTTAACCTGCAGGACCTCTCATAGTCTTGGCTGGGTTTATGTCCACAGCTGGTGATGGCTACTGTTCCCTGTTCCTCTGACATTATGCAGAAGAGGCACAGAGAGCAGAAAAGCAAAACCTCTTCAAATCATAATAAATAACAATCGCTTCAGGGGAATTAATCTATTAACATGCTAACTTTGTGGAGAATCAGTGTGGTGCAGCAGTTAAAAGCAGCAGACTCTGATCTGGAGAAGCAGGTTTGATTCCCCACTCTTCCACAGGAAAGCTGGTGGGTGACCTTGGGCCAGGCACAGTTCTGTCAATGTCAGCCCCCACAGAGACAGGTGGTTGTCAAACCACCTCTGAGCTTTTCTTGCTTTGAAAACCCTGCAGGGTCACCTTAAATCAGCTGTGACTCACAGCACACACATCCTAGCTCTTTAATTTATTCACACATGGGAAAAAAGGGCTGGTTTGTATTTTTTAAAGGTTGTTTTGGTTCTGTAATAGGAATAGTATTAAAGATGGCCTTTTTTTCTAACAATAAGGTTAATCTGCTAAATTGCAGTGAGGATATCTCTCCCTTTGTGTGAGATTCTTATGTTGGCAACCCCTTCCTTGCTGATCCCTGGATGACCCCTTACTTATTCTCACTCACTTTGAAGCCTGACCAAGGGCTTAGAATTTGGGCAATGTGTCAATTTCTTTAAGTGCAATCAGTTATTTGGTTGACTACTCAGTAAAAGGGCTGGTGATTAATGAATTAAAAGAGCAGACTGTCCTAATAATTATTACTTCCACGTTTCCAATCACTAAAGTCCAGACTTGGGTCAAAACTGATTTAAATCCCCATTGGGTTTTCAATGGGAGGGGGTACAAATTTGAGAGAGCAGATGAAAAGGAATGAGATATCAAATGATTGCTGTTGGATAAGGGATTGGAAAAGGGGAAAATCCAGGGGAAATGCACACATGAGAAAAGGAAGACAAGAATGAAAAGGGAAGGTCATCGGTGGACAGAGGAAATGCATGAGAGAGGTCAGAAATGGTAACAAACATGACTGCAGGTGCACTTAATTCATTTCTGTTGAGGTTTCAGGGATGGGGACTAAGGGAGGATGTTATATGAAGAGATGGATTTGATTGTATTGTGCTTAACTCTGAACTGTTTAACCAGAACTCTTTGGAAGGTCCAAGACAAATCCCAGACTGGTACAAACAACAAAATCATGGCTTATCTTCAGAGCGTAACTTCTCTTGTGTTTTCAAAATGAAAGCAGCTCTATAACTTGGTAACTGGCAGTACAAGATTATTATAAAGCTGCTTGACATGCTGATACTCTGCTTACTGCTTAAAGAAAGCAGTAGGCTTGGAAGGAGCAGAGAGGGATGGGATTATGTGCCGTGGGTTGCCATTCTAGCGAAGGGAGCCAAAGAGTGACTGGGACCTCCAATAACTTTGAGGATCCTTTCTCTTGTCCTGAATGTATCAATAAGATGGCAAACAACCATGGTGCTCAGATTTCCACTATATGTATGTGTGTATATGTGTGTACCACTTGTCTCTATATTTTTAATCCTCCTCCTCAGACCCTTTCTTCCTGTTATCCTCTTCTCCATTTCTCTACCACATCTAATCTTAAAATTGTAAACAAAAATGGCGGTGCTGCCCCTGATGTGACTCACCTTTGACAGGGGCACAATCTGCTTGTAGACCTGACCCATTACTGCAGAACACAAGCATTTCTTACACAAGCAGGGAGAAAAAGAAGAAAGGTTAAAATTTGTTTGCTTTGATTTTTCATTGAAGGCTGCTTATGTGTACATGTATTATCTTCCCAGCAGTGCTGGCCTGATAAAATAGCCCATTATTTGGAATTGTCTCTTACAAAAAAAATACAAATGTCCCATCAGGCTCATGATGTTGCTGGAGACAATGCAGCGAGCCAGATGCTTCAGAGGCAGATGGCAGAAATCAGGCCAATGTGGTGTGAACCCATTTCTCATTATTCACGTCCAGCTTCCCGCAACCTCAGATTTTGGACACACCTTGTGAAATTGGCTTGCATGCCACGGATAGCTTGGTTAATGATGACTGACAGAACTGTGTTTCTTTCATCTTCTGTTGTGAATTGAACTGCTGTGATTAGGAGAAGAAGAGTTTAGATTTATACTCCCCTTTCTGTCCTGTAAGGACACTCAAAGGGACTTACAAACTCCTTTCCCTTCTTCTCCCCACAACAGGTACCTTGTGAGGTAGGCGGAGCTGAGAGAGTTCTGTGACTAGCCCATGGTCACTCATCTGAAATGTAGGAGCGGGAAAACAAATCTGGTTCACCAGATAAGACTCTGCCGCTCATGTGGAGGAATGGGGAATCAAACCCTGTTCTCCTAGAGTCCACCTGTCCTTAACCACTACACCATGCTGGCTCTCTATAACCATTGGTTGTGCTGGCTGAATGCTCATTCTGTCACACTGGAAAACTCTAAGAACTATAATTCTGTGTAAGAGAACTATTACTTTTGAAAGGATTCATCCTTGTTCAAATACAACTTCTGGGATTCTTTGTGAGAAGCTATGACTATTAAAGTGGTACAAAACGATTAGTCTGTAACATACCCCCCCCCCCCACATCCACGCATTGCAGTACCATAGTGCTATAGCACTTATTTGCAAGTGGATCACCCTGTCCACAAAAGAGGATCCAATGGCAAATGCTTGCTGCAGCACAATCATACCACAATGCCCAATAATACGTTGATGCGGCTATAAGTTCATCCCAGATGTAGTCTCGGTTTCTGTAATTCTCATATCTTAAATACAGAAGGGACTAGGCTAGAGGAGATTAAGGTTAGATAAGAATTAGTAGAATGGATTGGGCACTGTAATCTTCTCAATTCAGAAATGCGTCATTGTGTGCAATAACAATGCTCAAAGCAAGTCACTCATTGGCACACACCTGAGATCTGACTTGGAAGGGCAGATTATCTCTGAGAATTTGAGAAATAATTATTGTTTATATCTGGCTATAAACCAGCAAAGCCTGGACAGACAATTGGCCTAAACCTGTGAATGTTTACTCAGAAGTAAGTCTCACTGTGTTCAGGGGATGCACCCTTTGATATTGACTAATGCACTGAAAAGCTACATAGAACATAAAAACATAAGAACAAGCCAGCTGGATCAGATCAAAGTCCATCTAGTCCAGCTCTCTGCTACTCGCAGTGAATTTAGGCCACACCAAGGTGCAACTTTGAGGAGCCTCCACATGTAAGATGTGAGAACGCATGGTAGCCTTCTGCGGCTGTTGCTCCCGCAATCACCCTGTGGTCTGTTAAAGGCTTATTTGCAATCTCAGATCAAAGAGGATCCAAGAGATTAAGTAGCCATAAATCGACTTCTCCCTCCCATGTAAAATCTGTCCAAGCCCTTTTAAAGCTGCTATCCAGGTTGAAAGGTGGCCATCCTACCACCTCCTGTGGCAGCATATTCCAAACAATTCAATCACCACGTTGCGTGAAGAAGTGTTTCCTTTTATTAGTCCTAATTCTTCCCCCCAGCATTTTCAATGAATGCCCCCTGGTTCTAGTATTGTGAGAAAGAGAGAAAAATTTCTCTCTGTCAATATTTTCTACCCCATGCATAATTTTGTAGATTTCAATCATATCCCCCCTCAGCCGCCTCCTCTCCAAACTAAAGAGTCCCAAACGCTGCAGCCTCTCCTCATAGGGAAGGTGCTCCAGTCCCTCAATCATCCTTGTTGCCCTTCTCTCTCTGCACTTTTTCTATCTCCTCAATATCCTTTTTTGAGATGCACGGCTACCAGAGACTGGACACAGTACTCCAGAAGTGCGGTCAGCATCTCCTTTCTGCTTCTATATAAAGGGCATGACAATCTTTGCAGTTTTATTATCAATTCCTTTTCTAATGATCCCCAGCATAGAGTTTGCCTTTTTCACAGCTGCCATGCATTGAGTTGACATTCCCATGGAACTATCAACTAAGACACCTAAATCCCTTTCCTGGTCTGTGGCTGATAGCACTGACCCCTGTAGCGTGTATGTGAAGTTTGGATTTTTTGCCCCTATGTGCATCACTTTACATTTGTTACATAAATTAAATGTTATTTAAACGTATCCTGTACTTCATCATGAAGACTTTAGGCCACCAATTAAAACAACATAATTGCCTTTGCATACAAGTCAACATGCAGGGTTTTTTTAAAGTTATGCCTTGAACCCCCACGAAGCCACCTTATACTGAGGTAGATCTTTGGTCTATCACAATCAATATTGTTCGTTGTGACTGATGACAGTTATTCCCAGCAGAGGACTTTCACATTCATACAACATGACATTTTAAACAGAAGATCCTGTGTATTGAATCAGGGGCCTTCTACATGCAAAGAAAAAATTGGCCACTGAACCACCATGGGTTGTCCCCACAATAACACAGTGTGGTAGGTTAGGTTGAGCCAGCATCTACTACTGAGTTTTCATTCTGAAGCTTCAAATGCAAAATCCTGCTTTCACTTCTCCCTTGTGTGAATCATACCTGTGCATCTTTTATACTTTGTGGCATTTTCTGCTTTTTTGCACCAAAATCTCCCCACTAAAATGAGCAGATTTTTATCGTCGTGATCCCAAGATGTGTCACTTGCATTTCCAACTGTTGCATAGACAGAAGTTTAGTTCTGAAGCAGCACAAATAGTCATTTAACATAGTATCCTGTAATAAACTTGAACTTGAGTGATCGATGGCATAAATACTGCTTACGAATGAACCACTGGTAGGGCTGGAGTATTAGTACTTGCATGTACATCTCCCCTAGATTTAATGGTAGAGCACTAAGGAAAAATGTTTTTGTCCATTGTGTTTAGATACCAAAGAAGAAGCAGCAGAGGAAGAATTGGGAACAATAAAAATGGATATAAAATAAAGAGAACTACCAATGCTCATTCCTAGCTTAGGGGTAGCTCCTGTGGTAATTCAGTACTCCTCTACAGGCTGGGTGGCTGGTCTATGTGCCTCTCCCATGTCCAATATGCAAGCCAGTTGCAAAGAAGAAAAAAGAAGAAAACAGAATCAACAAACCTGAGTTCATCTTCCATTTCCCACAGGAACATAAGTACATCCCTGCTGGATTGGACCAGAGCTTCCTGTTTCCCACAGTGATGACCAGATGCTTCTGTCAGAAAGCAGCCACACTTAAGCCTTTTCACAGAAGACCCAGATGTAGAAAAAGCAGAAATATCCCATAGGACATTCAGGCCTTGTCTGAGATATAAATGTCTGTTAGGCTGCCCTAGCTTACATTTTTCATTTAGATAGCATCTCTGCCCCCAGGAGTTCCTCACTCATCCCACATCTCAAGAAAACAGTACAAGAAAAGGAAGATTCTCTGATAACATCCATGGAAGGTGATTCCTAAGAAGGGCACAGCTGTATGTGGTCAGTGAATCACTTTGCTTGATTTCTTTGCACTGAGTGAGCCCTTTACCATGTCATTAGTGGTTTTACTTCTCTTTTAAACAAAGGAAATGGAACCTGCTACTGAATCAAGTTGAACATATGTGCAATGACCATTCCCAGTACAGGATATTGCTTTCTTTTCATAATAAAACCAATGCACATTTTTATTGCTATTCAATGCAGTCAATGAAGATGTACTAAAATGTACTCATCCATCCAAAATAGGGAGCTAGACTTGACAGTTTGTTAGGTTCCATGTCATATGCCTTATCTGGTATGGAAGAGCTAGTCTGTTCAGCCAGCAGCAGCAAGAGGAGGAATGCAGCACTTGGCAAGTTCCACAAATGTGTGGACATAATCAGACATATAAGCACCTTCAGGCAGGAGAATGTTGAGAGCCCAAAGAGTTAACATGGAACTACATGTGATTGGCTAGAGAGAACTGCCACACTTTCTTAGTCAGAGCACTGAGAGTTCTGAGGGGGAGAGCTGATTTGAATGCCAGAGTGAACAGTTGTTCTGTTGTAGCTCCATTCTCTGAAGGCTGAGGGCCCAGTTCCAAGTGAGCTCTCTGATTAAGTGCCAGGAAGGACAGATTTAAATTAGGGAATCTGTGCCAAAGTCCTGGAGTTAACTACAACATATTAATGCTGATTAATCACACTGGTGGCTTGGTTGATTTTCTCTGAAGTGAACCCACCCATATATGGGGCAGTGAAGCTCCTGAAGGTGGTTTAGTTGGCAAATAGAGAAAGGATCGGGTTTCCTGGAGGAAAGCCGCAAGTCCTTCTCTGACAACACTGTGTCAGACAGACACTCTAAAGGAGAGACTGTCTTAGAGTTAGTGATTGTGGAACTCTGTAGGTTATATTTATCTGAGAGTAGAAATTAAAGTTTTGTTAGAACATTAACTAGAAAGCCAGACTGAAAACTGAGCACCTATCCTGGTGAATCCTTAGTTTGTGGAGAATTTAAGTGACTGTAAAAACTTGAAGGCACTAAAGACCTGTGTGAACCTTGTATCAACTGTGAAAAGATACTGAAACAACTTGTAAAATAGTAACCTCTCAGAAACCAGCTTCTTGTATATAATTTCAATTTTATCCATTGCCAGGAAAACTTCCTGATTTATTTCTTGTAAATAAAACACTTTTGATTTTTTTGTTTAAACTTTACAAGCCTCTGGTGCCAATTTATTATTTTTTCTGACAGAAAGGAAAAGGTTATTTTTGTGTCCTTACAGAGCTGCTAATCTTCCTGTCTGTGAAGTGTCTTGGTTGAACAACTAAAGACCATTCTTACTGTTTAATTTTATAAAAGTGGGAAAACCCAAAACGTATACACAAAGTCTAAATTACCACATTTCCACTGCTGCATTGCATATTGACAAACAAAAGGGTGGCTCAGTCAAAGCGTAATTTACCATTAGAATTTTGGAGGGAAAAATCTCCTTAGGGCATGAGTCAGTGCGAAGGTGCTTCAGGGCACCTGTCAGGGGGATGCTATCTAGGTGATTGAGATACATTCCCAGAACTGTGCAACTGCTTAAAATAACAAATTGCTGCTGCTATAAAGATGCATGTAACCAGCCTGCTGTATGTATTCACTGCCATCTGTGCATTCTTTCCTTGATCTTTACTTTATGGCTTCACACGATTGTAGACAACTAGGCCTCCCCTAGTCCTCTTGTCCAATGGGAACTATGTTACATCCGTTATCTCGTAGGGCAGGAAGCTAGGTGGTTTTCTCTTGCTATCTGCCACCAACCTTGGGGTGCCTTAGCTTCAAAGACACTTTTTCATAAACTCTTGGGAACATGGAAGGGGAGTTCTCTGCAGGGAATAAAGGGGACTGTGTATGCCAGCTTTGGTAGAAATGGCATTACCAGTATGTTGCTTCGATGCCTTTTCAATAAACGCTACTGATCAATACTTCAGAGTTCGTTTATTGGCTTAAGGTCCCGAGACCTAACAGCACCACTCTGTCCCACCCTTTCTCTCGTTATAACTTTTCTCTCTTCTCAACAAAGACCTTTTGAGGTAGGTGGGGCTGAGAATGTTCAAGGTCACCCAACAAGCTTCATATGAAGGAGCAGGGGAATAAACCAGGTTCTCCAGATTAGAGTTTACCATTGGTAACCACTTCACCATGCTGGCTCTGTGAAGGTTGACAGGCCATTGCAGAGCAGGTCCCCATAGTGCAGGGTTAGTGGGCAGGCACAGTTCAGTGCACACACAGTTCAGGTCCACACACCTCAGCCTAGGGCAGTGGTGGCGAACCTTTGGCACTCCAGATGTTATGGACTACAATTCCCAATTGGCCATGCTGGCAGGGGCTGATGGGAATTGTAGTCCATAACAAGGGCAAGGAGAAGATAAAGGAGATTCTTCCTGTCTGGGCAAAGTGCTCTGTCGTTACAACAAGTAGTAAAGATACTGGACAAACAAAGCTCCTTTCCTAGAGGTAGCTGGAGTATTTTTCACAAGACTCACAGAACTGCCAAATGGAATCCTTTCCATAGTATGTGCCCACAGTTGCTGTATTTACCTAATTATGAATTGGGGGTAGTGGGTGGTGGTAGGGGGTGACTTCCCCAATTACTTGCGTGAGTTTTGACTACATCTACATAAAGCTGTTGTGATACATGAAAGTTGGTGCTGTTCTGTACTTTATTCTTTGAAATGCATTTTTAAACTTCAACTTTGAGTATAAGGCCTCCGCTTTAGGCTGGAAAGAAGACACATTTTCCTTTCTAGGACACTTGATTATCCTGAGTAGCAGCACGGCCTTCTTTGCCATGACATTTCCTTCCAGTATTGCCGAACCTCTGGAAAGCTGCAGGGTAAACTCCTTGGCAATATTTCAGGGAAAAAAGCATTTTTAAAGTCGCAGTTTGTTCCCACTATGTGTACTCTAAACTGTGCTTTCATAATGGGTAGCTTGTTGAAGGGAGGGAGGAATATGAAACTTATGCAAGCATTTGAAATAAAAATGTAACAGTTTGCTTTGTCATAAATTGCACACTGAGCGTACACATGTCTGCATGACAGAATCTGCACATGTGCCTAGGATGAAATTACTGGAGACAAGATGCAAATCAGCTTGTATTAGAAGAAGAGTTTGGATTTATATCCCCCCTTTCTCTCCTGCAGGAGACTCAAAGGGGCTTGCAACCTCCTTGCCCTTCCCCGCTCACAACAAACACCTTGTGAGGTAGGTGGGGCTGAGAAAGCTCCGAGAAGCTGTGACTAGCCCAAGGTCACCCAGCTGGCGTGTGTGGGAGTGCACAGGTTAATCTGAATTCCCCAGATAAGCCTCCACAGCTCAAGCGGCAGAGTGGGGAATCAAACCCGCTTCCTCCAGATTAGATACACGAGCTCTTAACCTCCTACGCCACTGCTGGTCCCAGTATTACCCAGTCAAACTACATAGATACTCCAACATAACATTTGTGCAGAACCAAGTTTCATGCAACTATATAGGGAAGAATTGCATTTGCTCACCTAAAGTGGCTGGCCTAATTGGATTCCCTTGCAGCTGGGGCACAGTGTGTGTGTGTGTTGCACAGATATTAGACACCAATGCCCTTTTGTGCTAAAGGCCACACCCATAGCCAGAAATGTCATGGCAAGAGGGTTTGAGGATACATCTAGCCGAGAGGGGATAAATGCAAGACAGTCAGAATCTATACATGGGTTGCCCAGGGTTATATTTAAGAATATACAATAAAATTTATATTTAAACATCCCTTAAATAAGTGCCTGGTGCTGCCTGTCAGTCACAACAGTGTCTCTGTCCCTGTTGGTTGGAGCATAGGAAAGCAGAAACAGACAAGTTTTTAGGGCACTTTTATGCTGTTACCTTGTCCCTATTTTTCTCTGTTGCTGCCTCTGCTTTCTCTGTAGCGATGTGCCAATGTTTACAAGTGACCTTAGTGAGCAACCACACACAACATTGCCCCAGAGATCCAGAAAAACACTTTTAAGAAGCTGAACATTCAAGGAACGGGGTTGAACTTGATGAGGTCCCTCCCCCCTCCAAGGAAAAGCAGTTTGCATCTTTCACCCCATTATGAAGAACAAACAGCAAAGTATTATGAAAAAAATGTATTTCACTCATTTAAATAACTATAATTCAGCGTATTAAGGAAGAAAAACAGCCAATCACAAACGGGGGTGTTTTTTTTTACATAAATCAAATTAATTTAACCACACAATAAATTAAAACATTAAATATTAACTTTTTCAGTGCAACATATACAGAAGAACAAGTGTAACCTTGACTAACAATAAAACTTAGGTTGGTTATAAACAGTAAACTTAATTATGAAAAATGGAAGGGGTGTTAACAGATCAGTACTTTATCTGAAAAGGGGTCCTAGCATTAAAATTAATCTTTGAGGATAATAAAAATTGTGTCCAATATTAAAAATTGGCACCACTCATGAGAGCAAGTTTGGTCTTGTCAGAACATTTAAGACAGACATTTCTTTTCCATAAGACCCCCCCCCCCCCATATTCTGCAATAGTGGCCAAGCTTTCGATGAAGCACCAGTTTCAGATCAAAATGTTTTCCTGAGTAGCAACGAGAGCCCCATTCAAGAGGCAGAAGTGATACCAGCCTTCAGCACAACTTTCATTCTACTTGTTCCTAATGCAGATCTTTCTCATCGATCCTTCCCCACAAACAACAACCAGGTGGTTTTCAGCACCAAATCTAGTTTAGCGGTTGAACATCAGCGTGGATGCCATTTTCACTTCATAGATCACATACAGCAAATTTCTGGCATTATGTCTGGGCACCTAATGGAATGTCAACCCATGACTAAATATCTGCTGAAGTTTTCCTTAAATTACGACTTCCAAGCATCTGGGCCTCCCAAGGCGTCCTTTCAGGAAACAGATCCTACTTGATTATCCAGTGAAAATGAGCTGTCCTTTAGTAGCGACCTTAGCAACACTTTGGGATGAGAGCAGGACCAAAAAAAATCAGGGGCATTTCTCTTTTGAATCTAGTTTAATAAGTCACTTTTTAAAAAAGGAACAAGAAAGTAGTTTTCGGACAAGATTTAAACAAACTTGCCGCCTCCCCTCCCCCCCCTTTTAAGAGGCCATTCTTCTGGGGAAATTAAAGGATTGAGATGTGGGGAAAAGAACAACTAAAAGAACTCGACCATTATCAGCAACAAGGATTTACGAGCCAATTTTATAGTCAAATTCTTTTTTAAAAAGTTATGCATCAGGTTTGTTCTTGAACCATTGTATGGTTCTCAAGAGTGTATGCTTTCATAGCAATAGGAGTGTTAGTTAAGGTAATCCAGAAAAGAAAATCTTATAAGTTATGAATGAAATGACTTATGAAACACAGAATCCTTTGAATTTTTACTGGCAACATTTCCAAAATGGATGTTCTTTCTTTAACCTGGGAAAAATAGGGAGAAACTGATGCTTTCAGAGTAGAAGGTTCTACTTGCATAATTTAAAATTAAAATTATTCTTCTAATTCAGAAACACTTCTGCAACTTTTGGACCAAGTTTAGAACATAGCAATGGTTGTACTGTCGAAAATAAGTAACGTTTATATTCTAAACTGGAAGCAGGAAGCATTGGTCCTCACAGGGTCTGGATACATGCTTAGGAATGGACAATGCACCTTATAGAACAGATCTCTGTAGCCAGCAGTGTAATAAGACCAGTTCTGTTTCTGTTCTAGTATGTTATCATATGCCCACTTTGTAATACAGTGGGACCAACCTGCATGTCACACATCCAGAGCTCAGCTGATCTAGAAGACATTGCCCACGCCTTTAACAACAGATATTGGAACACATATTGCGAGTCCTTTCACAAGTCACTCCTGTCTATGGGACCTTGAATCAATTAGTCTACCTAACTGAGAAAGATTATATCTGTATACACAGGAGAACAGAGGCATAAGATCTGACATCATTCTGCTCAAAATGCTGCTTTACACCACTAACTTTTCTCCTTTGAAATAGATCAGGAAAGAATATGAATCTTATGTTCTTGTAGCTCCATGTTACCTGGAAAAATTTCATCTAGCCATTTTTGGGTGCAAAGAGAAGATGCTTCTAGACACAGAAACTGATCTTCTTAAATGGATGATTTTGTTCTTTTAAAATAATCTATGCATAGCTAGTTCCTCCTTTTGAGGGAAAAATGTAACAAATGCATGAACCCAAATTCTATATCCTTCAAGGATGTTCCATAAAGTCTCTTGGAAAACAGAAAACTAGCCCAACCTCTACAACACTTCCTTCCTTGTATAAGTCACCCCTTCGAGCACATTTCTCATGGCTGCGTAAACATGAAGCTGTCCAATGTGCAGTTCTCTTATGACCAGCTTGTATTCTTCATTAAAAGAGTCATTTGAGATTCCTTGTTTGTCATAACTTGGATATCATTTAGTCTGATGTGTGACATTCTATAAAGCCACGTGGACTGTGATTTCCCTCGGGCAAAGTTCCAGAAAGTCCAACACATAATACAGAGGAGACAGACGAGTAGCCAAAGAGGTGTGGTATCTGCTTGCCATTATCCTTCCAAATCTGGAAGAGTATTGTCTATATTAAACATTGTTCTCTGGAATATCTTAGTTGTCTTGTAGGATATGCAGTGGTCCCATCTACACATAGCAGTAAGAATCTCAGATGACCCTGGTCTCCATCAGACAACTGCAAAAGGAAAAAAAAAATCACATGCATCAAACACCTTAATGTTACCATCAGAGAAAGATTTATGATTTGAACTGTACAACATAATGAACTGCAAAACACAAAATCACAAGATATAGGGACAGTCAGTGCTGTGTGAGTGCGCATTCACAGAGCATCAAATCACAGCTGACCTATGACAACTCCATAGGTTTTCAAGGCAAGAGATGCTCAGGCCCCTTCCGCACATGCAGAATAATGCACATTCAATCCACTTTCACAATTGTTTAAAAGTGCATGTTGCTATTCCGCACAGTAAAATCCAGCTTCAAAGTGGATTGAAAGTGCATTATTATTTGTGTGTGGAAGGGACCTCAGAGGTGATTTGCCATTGCCTGCTTCCTCATGGGCTGAGAGAGTTCTGAAAGAACTTTGACTGGTCAAGATCACCCAGAAGGTTTCATGGGGAGCAGTGGGGAATTGAACCCAGTTCTCCAGATTAGAGTCTGTTGCTCTAAACCTCATGCTGGTTCACTTACTTACATATGTTTGAGAGAGAGAGAGGGAGAGGGAGAGAGAGCGACAGTTCGGTCCAGACTAAGGTTTTTGGTAACAAAATGGAAGGGGCAATTGTTACTAATACCCCCCTTTATTCTGTACCCTCAGGACCCTGCATTGCCAAGGAGAAGCATTTTGTGGAGATCAGTGAAAGTGAGGAGGTGGGAGAGTTTTGTCCTATGGTTGGATGCAACCACGTGATGACCCACAAAAACAATTCTCTGGCAAAAAAATATCAATTACCTTTCTAAAGCCCCTGAGATCTGCACAGCTGCATCTTCCCCCACCATTTGGAATTCTGTTCTTGACCTAGGCATCTCTGCCATGATGGTGTGTGTGTGTGTGGGGGGGGGCACTTTCCCCACTCAACACCACCAGCCATGATTTATAAACAGACAACCATCAGTATGGTAAAGAATTTACAACTTGACAAAGTCCATCATGACCTTTTCCACACAAGAGATCATGGAAGAACAAAGAGAGACTTTGTGAGAGCAAATTCAGATGACTTAAGCAATTATATGGTAGAAAGCCCTACTACTTGGGGAAAATGGCCACCGGTATTTACTCATAGCCCAAGCTCTTTCCCAAAGCTGCCAAAGACCTTTTAACAAGAAATGTTGAGGGACTCAACCAGGGATCAAGCGGGTACTTTATTATTATTATTATTTATTTGACTTGATATATTATTTATTTGACTTGATATACTTGGTCTTCAAACTGTAACTTGATGTACCCCTTGGCTTTATGAACTGAACCAAGCAAGCTACTACCATCCTTCAGGAAGTCACAAACAAAATTTCTGTTGCAGAAATTTACATACCTGTCTCAGAGTGGCAGCAAGATGTTCCTCCTTTCAGGAGCCCATTGGGCTTTTCATGCCTGCAGATCACTGTCCTGCACCACTCACAGCGTTTCTTTATTCTGCAACAGCTGTAACACACAATGTTAAAAGGCTATGAGGTTTGTGACCGCAAATAATTTTCATTCGGAAGGCAACTAAGAATGCCACAAACGTGCTAAAAGACAGAAGAGATTACAAAAACCTCCTAAGACAAACAAGTCTATTATGAACTTGGTATACCCATGCTGCCCTTGGTATACAAATGTTGCCAACTCCAAGTTGAGAAATACCTGGAGATTCTGGGGTGGACTCTGAGGACTGCAGGGCTTGGAGAGGGGAGGGACTTAGTGGGATAAAAGGCCACAGAGTCCACCCCCAAATGGCCATTTTTTCCAAGTGAACTGATCTCTGTCGCTATCCGGAGGTTGGCAAACCTACCCCCCCCCCCCTTGTAGGAACCAGAACTATTTTACCAAGTACCTCTACAAAAGACTGCCATTCCATAATGTTCCATGGTTGATAATTCGTGGGGAGCAGTGGAGGTCACTTCCTCTCACCTAAATTGTCCTTAATTTTGCCAGTTTGGAGCACTGATTTCTATAGATGTGCCCATCTGGAAATTGTATAGATTGTTCAAAATCTGGTCACCTAAACTAACCATCACCTCTTCTGTATGATCAAAAACTATAAGAGTTACTGTTGGATTCCAGCTGATCACTAAAATTCACAGACTCAAGTTTTGTGTGGTTTTTAAGCGTTCAGGGGTCAAGTCTCAAAATGTCATTGTGTTCTAAATTACTGTTGAAGGTTTTCACGGCTGAAATCAACTGGATATTCAGAGGGTTTTTTTTACTAAGCGTGCGTGGTTTGGCAGTTGTAGCTTCTAATGTTTCACCCACATCCATGGTTGGCATCTTCAGAGGAATGTCACGGTAAGATGCATTTCTCTCTGTGCCACTGTGTCATACAAAAACACATGTTGCCGTGACACCCTTCTGAAGATGCCAGCCATAGATGTGGGTGACACGCTAGGAGCTAAAATTACCAAACTACACCCACGCATCTTAGAAAACCTGCACCAGCCAGTGTTCTGAAATGTTAAAACTAGGAAGTTGCGATGGGAAGACCTTCATTTGCATTTGTAACTGGACAATTTGTTAAGACATTGCTTATTTTAGAAAGCAATTTCAGCCTGTAAGAACCACAACTCACAATTACACAGGGTCTCTGACACAGCTCATAATTATATGGGGCATCTGATACTGACAATGTCAGAGACCCTATATGATTGGCAGTTTTCCTCTAGATTCACTCAGGAATTAGCTACAGGTAAAAGTTATCCCATTACAATAACAAAAAGCATGGGAAGATGGGACAATGTTCTCCTCAAAACAAGGAGATTACTAGACTAATGTTACAATATTTGTTTATAAAAATTATTGTTTTGACATGTACATTTTATATTACTCACACAAAGTTGATCCTATGTGTAAATCTGGTTTAGATTATATTTCTACAGTGGTGTGTTTCACAGTCTGTGTTTTTGGTTTGTGCACAGCTATTTCTTTGCAATTGTTACCCAATCTTTTGTCAGCCTGACTGAAGCAATGGGGCTTGTCAAGTTCTCTGTCTACTGACATGTAGACCTTTTTTTGTTTTCTCCTCACTGTCAGGGAAATGCATTTCATGAACTAAACTGAAAGGTGGGCCAAAACTTCACAGAAAAAGGGATTAAGCAAGACATCTTGTAAGGCTGGCTGGGAAATCAGCCACAATACTACTACAGCCATTCCTCCAAATGACATGGTAAGGCCATTAATTTTAGCTGAACAGAAGCAATTCCAGTTGCAACACGCACACAACTATCCACATGTTCTCAGGACAAAGATACCAAAATACATGATGTCACAAGGAGGTGTAATTTTAGGACATTTTGGGCAGGAACAAAGACACACATTTGTACACAATACGGTATGTCTTTCTGCAACAGGACACAACTGAACAGCGTGCTATTTGTGGATTTTTAAAAATAATTTTGTCCTTTATAATTTCTGCAATATGGAACATACAAAAATAGTGACCAAGAGAAAAACCACTCACATTTTCCATCACCACAAAGATACCAACAAGTGATTTAAATTATAACACAATGACATTACAAATTGACTGTAATGTTGTAAACCATTCTGAGTCTATGTAAGTGGGGGAGGGGGGAAGGGAGAGCGATCTAATAATCAAATGAATAAATAAATGAATAGAACAAGCTGCTGAGAAGAATTCTTGTTCAGTGTCACTAAAATCTAATCCCTGTCAGCCTCCCAGGATCCCATCTTGATGGCTGATCACATCTTCTTCCACTAAGACACACATCTCCATTTGGTGCCTTCAGTTTCAGAGGATGTCATATCCAAGACTCACTCCTTGACCATCCTTCGAATATCTAGGTGATTACACAAAATTAAAGGGGTCTAGTAGAAAAAAATACAGCCTGAATAATGTTTATATGTATTTTCTGAAAACATATTAGGAATTATCTCCCCCTTGAAAATTGCTCAAGGGAAGAGTCCTAAGAAGATCCAGCAACAGCCAGTAAAGTTCAACTTGCTGGAACTGTGTCTCTTCAGAGGGTACTATGACACACAAGCAGCCTCGGTGCTCATGGGTTTGTCTACAGTATACAGAACTGACAAGCAGAAAGTGCTGCCCAAATAGATCATCCTGCATCTACCCAGGCTTGCAATCAACACCTGTGCCACTTGTAGACACTCATGTTACACCTGTGTCATGCTACCTCCATGTTACACCTGTGCCACTTGTAGACACCCATGTTACAGGTCAGAGCCCCCTTCTTCCCCATTTCCCAATAAAATCCTAACACAAAACAAGTGATTCAATAAGACGCAGATTCTCCTCCAACTATGTGGAAGTCATTTAAATCAAGATTTTCCTGTAGCCAAGAGCAAGAAACTTTACTCACTGTATCAGTACGCAGATCATGATAAGTACAGCTGATGCTACTATTGAGACCACCACCAACGCAGTTATGGTTTGTTGCTTCTGGTTAGCAGCTACTACTGCAAGGAGATCTGCATGTTCACAACGTGTTCCCATGAACCCAGAATGACAACTGCGAAGTGGGGGGAGAGAGTACATGTGCATGTTAGCCAACCAGCAAGTTTTAACACAGACTTTAAAACTGAATTTCATGTGATCAGCATACTGTAAGGTCTCTGAAACCAGAAAGTGGGGCGCAGGGAGGAAGACTACAACCTGCAAAGGCACTAACTGAAAACTCTACCTAGGTTCTTCCTTCCAAACATGCAACCATGCACACGCAGCGAAATCAGCATTCATTTCAAAGGGTCTATTGTCTAATGGTAAGGATGTACATGTTCCCAGTGTGGATTGGATCGGGTGGAGAAGCTTATGGAAGAAGCTTGTGGAAGAAGGGTCTTTCTTGAACTTCCTCTTCCCCAAGCGACCTGTTGCATTTGTCACAAAAATCTCCCGAGGTTTGCCAGAGTCAGTGAATACACGGCACCACAGGAAAGGTGGAAAGGCACTGTGGTGACAACAGGGGAGAGGGGGAAGAACATAAGGCAAAATTGCTTCCCACGGATGAAAGCCATCGACAAAAGAGCATGAAGATGATTTAGCCCAATTATCATGGCTGCAGCACCCCACACTACAGTGCAATGGGGCCATTCCTGACTTCACTAGGATAAGCAGAATGCTGCTAGGGGAAGGTGAGGGAAGCTAAACTCTTCTGACTCTTTTTGCAAGTGTTCCTATTGGATTCAGCCCAGGATGTTTCCTTTAGGAAAGTGTTAAGGCAACTGAAGAGCATAGGCAAAACAGGCATGCTCCCAAGAAGCTGATAGCTGCAGCTAGATTAATGCAGTAGACATTTTTCTGTGAGGTAGTGATTTACTCCCACATCCCTCCTCCTCTGGGTTCTGGATCAGTGCCTCTGCTTTTGTATTACTTTGAACCAGTTGACAGCTCATTCTTTAGACAGTCATGCTACAGCAACTTTCAGTGGTCTGGTAAAGCAAACACTAATGATACAGAAAAGGGTGGGAGAGATTTTTTTTCAAGTCCTCCATGTGGAGGGGGAAAAATCAGGAGTCATCTCAGCACACCAGGGAATGAGCACATGAACTCACCCGAATTGGTGTCTGGCAGTTTCGCAACCCTAGGCCATAGCCAAATGCACAGAGGTGAGAACTCGGAGATGTGAGAAAGCAAACTTACAGGCAAGTGGGTTTCTCCTCCTGCACCAGGAACCTGCAAGTACCATGGAAGCAGAACTCGCTATGAGCATCTGGACAGCTGTTAAAATGAGATATGACAGCAGCAGCCACTGGGGGACCTAAAAAGGGTAGATGAGAAAGAAAAGAGATAGGTTAGTTTTTAATTCCATTGTGGACAATCTCTGCCGCCTTCAGATCATATTGTTCCAAGGCTACTCCTGTTCTTCTGTGAGGATGTTGATCACTCATCGGAGGCTAATAGGAAAGGAATTCATGGCCACATGTGAGAAAAAATAAGAAAAATGGAGATGTTTGTGTGTGTACAAAAGATAGTCTGAAACCTAAAATTGCATAATATCAGGATTTAAAAAAAACAGATAAGTTTAAAAATTATTGTTAAAATACATATCCAAATGCTCAAAAAATTGGAAGAAAAATATTGCTTTCAAATTGTTAAAAAGATTAAGTATTTAGGGGTGATTATAACACACACTAACTTGACACTATATCAGAATAATTCTGAGGAAATGTGGAAAAAAGTAAGAGAGGACCGGAACGGATGGAAGAACTTGAACTTATTCCTAGGAAGAACTAAAATGAATATTTTGCTGAGATGTTTGTTTTTATTTCAAATTATAAACTCTGATAAACCACTGACTTAGCTGTGACTGGCTGCCAGAACGAACGGAGACTCAGGGCGGGAAAAACAATTCCCTACGATACTGGAATCATCCCGTGTTCGCCAGAAAATGCCAGAAAAGATGTACCTTCCTGGCGGTTTCTGAAAAACCCTGGATGATGTGGGTATTGCAGGGTTGACACGGGACTGAGCCGAATTCGACCCAGGAGCAGTGGGGAGTTCTCCCATTGTTCCGGGACACCTATCAAGGCTATCATCTGTTATTTCCCCCATGTGGAATCTACCTTAGAGGAATACATAAGGGAAAACAAGACAGAATATAAATTGAAATCCTTAGAAACTTTGGAAAAAGAAGGTAAAATAAAAGATTGGTGGCTTTATGTGCAGTTAAGGAACAGAAACACCAAAGACAAACAAAGAATTTGGATTTAAAAATAAGTCCACATTATTGATCATTCAACTGATAAAAAGTAATGAAAATTTGATTGGTAGAAAGGCGAGGAATGCCAGGAGACAAGAGGCTTTAGATAATAAATTTCATTCATCAGAGATTCTAGTGGCAAACAGGAGAAGACTGGACTGACAAAGAAAGTTGGCCCTTTTTTATAAGAAAGGGTTAAGAATACTTCACTGTTCAAAACAAAACCATAAATCTTGCATACTCATGACAAAACTTTGCACTTCAATATAGCACTTCCAATTAACCATCTAAGACAGTGATGGCGAACCTATGGCACGGGTGCCAGAGGTAGCACTCGGAGCTCTTTCTGTGGGCATGCGAACACAGAGTTCGTCATGTGGGAGGCGGAAAACCACCCCCCCCCCCACACACACACACATCTAAGCTGGCCTGGGCCACTGAGCACGACGTGCGCACACCGCGGTGAGCAGGGAGGACTTGGCTGGTGGGCCTGGTGCCTGTGCTCCGGGTGGCTGCTGCCTGAGGGGGGAGGCGCAGAGGAAGCAGAGATGCTAGAGAGGCACAGAGCGGTGCACGCGGGACTTGCTGGAGGCTAGAGCATTGGCCTCACTGAGTGAAGGACAATCTGATCAACTTGACACTGGCTTGATTTAGAGTTCTTTTCTATTCATTCATAATCAAGAATATATTATATAAATTCCATTAATATATTCATTAAACTATACATAGAATAGCTATTTTCTAAAACCGTTTTAATCCTAATATATATAACCTATTTAAACAAACTTTTTACACCTTCAGCAAAATTCATAAACTCGCTTAAAAATTTCATCAGACCTTGTTACAAAAATTACATCAAACCTTGTTACAAAAAGCACCTGGTATTTTAATCTCCTTTCCTTAGAGAAATTATCTATCAGACAGAAATAAAGAGGTTTACATCAACTGGGTTCTTTAATTATCTTGGTGTGTGCATGTCTTGCCTGACCTAGGTTAAAACCAGAAAACTTTGGCCAGCCGCAAAGGCTTCTGGACCGTATTTTACTTCTGTTAGTACAAATATATAAAGAATGTTTGACCTTAGAAACTGAGAGTGAATTTATTAAAGAATTTATTGTAATCTGGGCAAGGAATGTGGGTCACAGCATCCAGCTAGAAGACTGGCAGCATGCATTGGAAAAGGGTGTGAAATTCACAAACAGCTACTATATAAGAGAAAAAATATATATAAAATGCATTACTGGTGGTATTCAACACCATGAAGACCTCAAAAATGAGTAGTAATAATAATGATTTATGCTGCTAGAATAGTTTTCTGTTGTTGCTAGAATTACATTGGCTAAGAAACGGAAATCAAAGGAAGTACCCACAATTCATGAACGGCAATATAATATTATGGATTTAGCCAAGTTGGCAAAATTAACTAGATATAAAAAAAGATAAGTGGATTATGGATTTTAAAATGGAATGGAAGTTATGGATTAAATATATTGAGCAGAAATTTTAAAATAATAGTCTGACTTTAGGGTATATGATACAATAGGGATGGTTATATGATTTAAATATAAAATATGATTATTATATAGGGGTTTTTGTTTGCTTTCCTTTGTCTTTTAGATGGAAGGGGTTTTTTTTCCACCTTGGAGACAGAGACAAACCAAACAGCAAGGGTTTAATGGTTCTTTGAGTTCTTAGCAAGGAAAGTCAGAAGTTCCTTGTAAAAACTTGTTAAACGTGGAAAAAAGTGTGTAACATGACTCTTTTTCTAACGCTTTTTAGACAATTGTATTTTACTTATTAATTAAATAGTTAATTTAAGTAAGAAAGTCAAAGATGTTAATTCATTGCAAAGTTGTTAATTTCATTGCTTCAGAAAAAAAACCTGTTGCTTTGATTCCCACAGATCAATCCCAGAGATCAATCCTGAAAATCTTGCCTTTGGTCATCCTTTGCCTCCATGGCAGCTACGGGGATTTTGAATTCACGTTTCCTAGATGCATGTCCAACTTCCTAGTCAAGTCACACAGAGGTGTGAACATGCACTTGTTTCCCACTGCAGATTTTGTCTCCAAACTGCTTAAGATAAAATTATCAGGAACTGTTATCGTTCAAAGGCATCTTCCCTGAAAAGTTGTAGGCAGGAAACAGAGCACTCAACAATTTGTAGGCCAGGTTCACTGGAGAGGGAAGCGAATGTGGGGCTTTCCACATGCAAAGCATCTGCTCTACCAGAGAGTCACAGCCTCCACACTTCCTTCCAAATACAGGAAGAGGGTGATGCATGACCATCATTTAAAAGCTAATTAATTTTCATATTACATCTAACAGGCTTTCAAAACACTCATAAAACCCTAAACAAGCAATGCACTCCACAACATTAGTTGAGAAAGCCCCCTTAAGAAGACTCTGCTCCAGCAATTCTGAAGCCATTAAGCATTTGGCTAAGTCTGACAATAGGCTGTGTCAAAGGATTCCTTGGAAGAGTTTTATTTTTATTTATTTTATTCAGCTTATAGGCCACCCTTCCCCATATGAGCTCAGGGTGGCTTACAACAAGCAAAATCAACAATAAATAGTATATTCCCATCAACGTCCCAGTTCCATTAATATCAACCAAGGGGGATAATACAGAGATCTGAATAATAAACAGTAACACACACCCATAAAACCAAACCATTCATACACCACACAGAGAGAGAGAAGGAAAGAGAGGAAGGGGAAAGGCCCAGGAGAGAGGCCAGCTGGTTGGACATCATTGCAGCCCTCAACCATAAGCTTGGCAGAACAGCTCCGTCTTCCAGGTCCTGCAAAACTGTAGTAAGTGTCAGAGGGCCCAGATTTCACTTGACAGAGCATTCCATCAGACTGAGCCAGAGCTGAGAAAGTTCAGGCCCTGGCTGAGGACAGCCAGACAGCTTTCAGGCCAGGGACCATCAGTAAGTTGCTATTCATCAAACACAAGCCACCTTGAGCACATATTGGGAGGGTATGAAACAAGTACAAAGTCAGACTCCCTTAGAAAATGTGAGCAAAGTCCTCCAACAATGAAAAACCAGCAATGGGCAGTCAATTTTTCAGGGATCCTTTGAAGGCCGCATTTTTAACTGAAACGTTTAACCAGTTCAAATATTTGGGCATAACTCTTACTAGCAACCTTAATTGGGCAGTACATAGGAAATTAGCACTCGCTGCAGCTAACAACAGTGCCCTAGCAATTCAGCCACGCTTCTTTACCGTGGGCCACCTCAGTATATACCATCCAGATTGAAGGTGTGTTCAATGCTGTAAATGCTACTAGCTCCTCTATGGAGCACCCATTTGATCGGAGCTTGGTAAACAAAATATAAACACAGCCCAGTCCCGCTTCTTCCACAAAATTAAGGGCTTACCAAATTGTGCTTTATATATTCCCATGTTTAGAACTCGGGCAAATTATCATATGCCACGGTTGGTCTGGTTGAGAACTGCTCACAGATACTGGCTAATGTGATCCACTATTTGTGCAGGATCACTCCAGCCTGTTACACCCTCATGCTTTCCTCACTCATGCAAATCTCTAGGGTGGCTGAAACTAGTTGAGGAAAAATCAACACCTTTGGCTTTCATTAGAGTCGCTAGTCCCTCTTCCCCATCATCAGGCTATAGCTGTTTGAAAACTAAGTTACACAGGGAATAAGAGAGTATTGGATATGATAATGGGGCTGGGGCGAGGAAACGGTTCCCCTGACCTCCTGCTTTCTATTCCAATTGAACACAAGGACACATGGCCACCTCATTTTCTGGCAGTGGACCAACCCTAAATTAAGAAGAGCTTTAACACTGGCCAGATTCAATTCATCAGCCTATGCTGCTCTGCGGCAGATATCAACAAATTGATAAACAGAGGAGGCTAAGTGTCCATGCAATATGGGTCAGGTGGAGGACAATTCTCGATCAAGTACCCTTCATTGTGTAAGGTTTGCAAAAAATCAGAATGTCACAAGCAATCTGCACTTATCCCATTTCTGTATAACAATCTTAACTGATGCCTTAAGATACTCCATGCTTTGAATAACATGGATCCACAGTGTGTGAGGAATGTAGCAAAATTTCTAAGCACAATAATAGACGTGAAGTCTAGATGAATAAATTTTCAACCAATGTTCATGCGTATTATTATGACTACATAGCTGTGCAGTAATTTTGCTAGCTCTGTCAGCATCCATGACGTTTATGAGTTAACTTAGCTGGGGTTGAATGCTGTCCTATAGTTACAGAAGGACCATGTATATATTTTAGTATTTAGTATTTTAGTACCAGTGTCTATAATTGTGAGCAATAATGGGCAAATTTTGTATGCTGATTTTGTATGTTTATTTTATGCCAATAAAGGCTTGTGACTGAACTGAAACGTTTAAAAAACTTCACAGAACCAGGCAAATTCACTCAAAGCACTTTAAGTTGAAAGTCTTTAGTGTGTGTTAATAGTATCTGTCCACTCTTGAAAGACGTGGGAGCAGACAACTGGAGCTGCAAAAAGTTATTTATACAACTTCTTTATTTAAACAGTTTATGCATCTTCTTGAGGATTACAGAGTCCAGTTGTCCTGGAAGAGGTTACACTTCCCATGAAGGAACAAGTCCATTGTTTGGAGGTGCTGCAGGATCCTGGCCTATACATGGAGGTTCAGGTCTGCCCTGTGGTACAGAATTACCACTTTTAACAGAAAAAATCTAGAAACCGTGATCCATATTCCAATTACTGTAAAACATAGGTGTCAAACTCGCGGTCCTCCAGATGTTCTGGACTACAGTTCCCATCTTCCCCTGCCAGCATCATGCTGGCAGAGGATGATGGGAACTGTAGTCCAGAACATCTGGAGGACCGCGAGTTTGACACCTGTGCTGTAAAATATTCTATGTGGGGCTGCCCTCGAAAACAATCTAGAAACTTCAGTTGGTCTGAAAAGTGGCAGCCTGGCTGTTGTCGAGGTGAGAGACAGGGGTCATATCACCCCCTATGTTGAAAGATCTGTCCTGGCTGCCGATCTGTTTCCGGGCACCATTCAAAGTTCTGTTTTTGACCTTTAAGGTCCTAACTGGCTTGAGACCAGGGTATTTGAAGGACTGCTTCCTCCCTTATTTTCTAGACCACCAGCTAAAATCTTCCTTGGAAGCTCTGTGCTCCCATCTTCAAAGGTGAGGTGGACAGCAACCAGAGACAGAACTTTTTCAGGGGTGGCCCCCTGCATAGTACACGGTTTTCTTTTAGGCTCCGGGCCAAAATATTTCTGGCTACCCAGGCTTTTATTTAAGGGTTTTTTTAAAACGTTGTTCCATACTCTGCTTTTAGCCTGTTTAAGATCTATTTTAACCTGCCACATATTTTATGTTATGTCATGGTGCTTTTTTAAATGCTGACATTTAGTCACTTTAATGCAATTATGACACCTCTACCACCAGATTCTGCGCCCAACCAAAATGCATATGCAGCACCTATCATTTTCAAAATAAATAAATAAGCCGTCAGTGTGCCCCTAGAAGATGGGTGGGATGCCATTCGCTATCCTTTGCTCATGCAGTCTAGTGATACCACTGAAATTTGTGACTGTGAGGCTCCAAACAGGAGCATTTACAGCTCACAACACTCACCTTTCACATAAAGGGGTGCATTGCAACAGACTTTCTCCTGGACTTTGATTGTATATCCAAAGCAGCAACCACCACTTCTGTTCTTCCACTTCCTGCAAATTTTGTGTAGTGGTAGCCTCAACCCAACCAGTTCCTCTTCTACTTTTTCTCCCCTAGTGCCTTGAATGGTACTCTGGAAAACATCAGGCACGTGTGATGTGCTCTGATTTGACAAAAGTCCCTAGAAACTGCAGCAGAATCCAAAAATCTGGCAGCAGGGTGAGAGAAACAGAAGATACTTCTCCCCCTCCTAGCTAGCTGGCACTACCAGAGGCTAAATTAGGAAGTCAGAGGGTGGCGTCCAGGGCCATCCCAACAACAAGCCTTCCAGAAATTTTCCAGCAGTCGAGGTCCATTGTGTAAACTGGGGCCTCTATATTTCCCCTCTGCACTGCATTCTCCTGTTCCATCGAAACACATTTAAATGATCCACAGTTCAAGCCACGTGGGAGTGATCAATACAAGGGCATCCACAAGCAAGTACGTTTGTGTGTTCATAATTTAAATAGTCATTCATTTGCAAAATTGAGCAGCCGTTGGAAAACCTGCTGAGTGATAGTTAAGAAAACCCTGCATGAATGATGAGGCACAAGCATCACACAGAGAAGGGAGCCCACTGCCCGCCTCGTTTCTACATCACTGATCAACGCGTCCTGAACAGCTTTAGTTATGGGCCAATCGATGACATAGAGAACAAATATCCTGCTCTGCAGATCAGACATTGTGTAAAAGTACACCCGATTTCTATTTCAAAGCTCTTTCAACTTCCTGTTTCACTAAGTTAATGGCAGACCAAGTAGCAGAACTAATGAAAACCATCTTTTTGAATTTCTTTTCTTGTTGTTGGGGGGGGGGGGGGGGGGGAATTCTGGAAGACATTAATATTAGATTTTTTAAAGAGTTTAGTTAATGTTTTCACAAGAAGCAGGGGCTTTGTTCAATGCCTGTATTCCTCAAACAAAAGAGAGTGTTGGTACAGTAGCTGTGAATAGCAGTCAAACATAACAGGAAGTATTTTTCAGATCAGTCCAAGAAATCAAGTTCTAAGATTAAAAGATATGGAAGGAACAATTGTGCTTGCATGAAAATACCAGGAAAAGCAGAGAACTAGCTTTGGAAGAAAGTTTTGAACCAGCTTAAGAAGGAACGATGAGACACCGTCTGGCAAAAACCAAGAGACTGAGGCTGTCCTCGCCTTCTGCATTTTGAAGGGCAGAGATACATGGGAAAATGTTCATTCCCTTAACATTAATGCTTCAGAAACTGCACACCCAGGAATGTTGGGTTTCAATTGAGGAGAGAACCAGATTCAATCTCTTGCTCAGCCACAGAACTCGCTGAGTGACCTTGGCTGAGTCACACAGTCACACCAAACGACCTCCTGGGATTGCAGCAAGAATACAAGAGCCCACACACAAAGAGAGCTCCTTGAAGAAAGTGAGACATCAATATGGCCATTTGGGAATCTCTCTCACATTTCTAAATTAATTGTTTACTAGACTTTAATTTTCTAAAAAATATATATATGTAGCACATACACGGAAGACAAGTTTGTGATTTTACTTACGATGAAAAAAGGAGGCGAGAACCTTCTATATTTTAATTGTCTCTATTTCAGTAGTAGAGCTTGCATGAAACAGATTAAAGTAACCACGAAGCTACATTAAACGGTTGCTGATCTAGAAATCACTACTGTCCTACAAATGAACTTCAAAGGAGAAACCAACATGAAATTGCTGAATTATGATTAGTCACATTCAATGCCATCTCCTCCCTTGCCCAGGTCTTCACAAGGCCTTGGCATTTCTCATTCACCACATGGGCTGCCCTTGTATCTAGCCCCATATCATGACTCCACCCAATTATCTAACCAGTGGGATAAATTTTCCAATTTTACTGAAAACCTCGAATACAAATATCCTTCAGTTAATCCCCTTCTATTTGGGGATTTTAATGCCAGAATAGGTTGGGGCAACAATTTTTTTTACACAGATGTTGCCATCTGGGCATAGGTCATCCCATACAGCTGTCAAGTATCTCAGGTATACCCCTTTGCATTTCCCATACAGATGTCAACTATCTCAGGTCCATACAGATGTCAAAAACCATACAGATGTCAACTATCCCTTTGCATATGTTCCACATGACATTTCCGGGATTAGTTCCGATTTTATTCTAATCCTCCTTTTCTCATCAGAGGTTGGGACTGTCCTCACCAATTTGAGTTGATTAATTACTCTTTTGATTGGATCTTGTTTAAGTTGATTTCTTTGCAACATATCACAGGCAGCTTTTATTAGAAATGTATCTGCCCAGCAGATGGATTTATTTTCAAAACACTTCCATGCATCTGAAAACTGAACTCTGATTTACAAATCGTACGTTGGAATGAATGTTGTTAGCTTTTGAGGTACCATGGAACTAATGGCTTATTTGAAGTGCACTGTTTACAGACCAACAAGGGGATCCTAAATGGATTGTAGATTTCCATATGTCAATTTCTAGGCAAGAAAAATACTCTCACTAGTCACTCTCCAAGAGAAAGGCACAGCAAAGGAAGTTGTCTATTGATCTAACCTGGGCGGGCATTATTTATGACTGGGAATCAGGCCAAGAGTCATGGTATGTCTGGCTGTGTCTGGTAAGCAATTTGTCACAATAGGTCTCTAGACAGCTGCAATTTACAAGTTCACATCAAGGAACTGCTGGAATGGCACCTTGGATTGTCCTCAGGCTCCACATCAAAGACCTAAACCTTTTATTTTGTGCTCCCATCCCCACTGTAGTTAGACAAGCTCAGTTGACAGCCCATAAGTAAAGCTGTCTGACCCAGTTTTATTTCCACCTGTCCCATAACAAGCACCACCTGTGATGGTCTTAGACCAGAGGGAGGCCAACATTATGCTTGAAGAACACACTTTCAAACAAGCAAATAAATCGCCACAGCTCTATTACAGGAATCTATTACAAAACAATTCCCCCAGAGGGAAGAACCAGTCGCAACTGCTTGCTGCATGCATGGACCACGTTTTGGAGGTAACTGCCAGTGTAGGAAATGCATCTGAGTTACCATGCATTTGACAAAGCAGTTTGTGCCAAATTTCTTTTTAGTGACTTGCCTGATGTGGAGTGGCTATAATGTGCCCCAGGACAAAGAGAACACAGACTCCTGGCCTTAGCAATGGGAATCTTTACAGGAATGGGATCCCCACAGAACAGAGATATAGATGCCAGCCTGCAGGGGGAACCTAGGGATCCCCTGGAATTACAGTTCATCTCCAGACTACAGAGATAAATTCCCTTGGAGAAAATTGATGCTTTGGAGGGCCGACTCCATGTCATTGTACCCCACTAAGGTCCCTATCCTCCCCAGGCTCCACAGTCAAATCTCGAGAAGTTTCCCAGCTTGGGTCAGTCACCCCCACCACCCAGCCCCTGCCAGTGACCACAGGGGACCTGACAGTCCTAAAGAGAGGACTAGATCTGAGAGCTCCAGCATAATGGAATGGTTTGAGCACTGAATTAGGATCTGGGAGACCCAGGTTCAAATCTCCTACTCTGCCACTGAAGGACTCGCACACACTCAGCTTAACCTACCTCACAGAATTGTTGTGAGGATAAAATGTTATAAGTCACTTTGGGTCCTCACTGGAGTGAAAAGCAAGGTATAAATGAATACTAAATAAACCAAAGATCCCTTGGAATAAGAACGCTATGTGGATCCCAAGTCAGGAGTTTTCGGAGATCAGGATGATCCAGTTCAGGATCTACCAACAGAATTAAATTTTTACTTTTGCCTGCTCTGGTCTGAGACAACCAGCTGAAGATTTTAGCCAGAAATGCAGGAAGGGCGGGGGGGGGGGGGGGGGGGGAAGAGAGAGAGAAAGATCCAATGGAAATTACTCTCTAGCCAAGCACTTTTCATACACTAACCACTAGCAATGAGATTACACACACCACAGATTCTGGCAGAGACACAGCTAATTTATTGCCCTCTGGAAAGGTGTTTGTATGACAGCCTAACGTGCAGACTGGATGAACTTTGGTCTATGATCCCCAAGGGCCAGATTTCAGAGTCCTTTTCCAAATACAGAGGAACAGAAAGCATGTGTATATTTTAAACAAGCCAGGAAGAAACGGCATTATTAACTGGTCCCAACGGCTGCTTGCTCAGCGATGAGAGAGTTACTCTTTTCTCAGGTTGGCTTTCCCATGTACCAAAAAAACCCTGCAGTATTACTTATTACATTAAAGTTCTCTGGCTTCCATACTGCAAGTTTGTCTGCCATTCTGATCCATTTGAAACAAACACTCAATATCAAGTAAAAACAACATCCCACCAATATTTTATGTTCATGTCAATCATTTTGGCCCCAACCAGCAACCAAGGTGCAAGTATTCCATTCATTTACAGGTCCACAGCACAAGCAGAGTTTCACATCTCACAATTTTGCAACCTTCATTTTAAAAAAAGAAAATATGAGAACGAATAAGACTATGAGGACAGAACACCACATAAAAAGCCAAAAAGCTATAATTAGAAAGAAATGATACTGGACAACATTTGTATAGAGGTCTTTTAAGGTTGTTCCCTGTTCCCTGAACATAAATAAATTGGCCCCAATTTGAAAATGATTCATCAGTATACACAGAACAATTAATTCAGTTCTCAGACCATTAATTCAGTTCTCAGCAACAACAGAAAAAAGAGAGGAAAAGGTACCAGCAGCAACGAAAAATATTTATAGAGGGGGAGCCATGTTAACAAGTGGCTCTCCATCCATTACATCAGCAATACATACGCAGTGGCTCTTTGACATGCTACCTGTGGTCTTCTCAGCACTGAGGCACCTGCCCCATGCGCCAGGAAAATGAGCAAAGCCACTGTGGTTGGCAGGTCGTGCCCCTTTGAAACAGCTGCCACAGCAGGGGATGAAAAGACAGATAAGCTGCAAGCCACCCTGAGCTGCAAGTCTCTTGCCAGGGATGGAGGAAAAGAGCCTGTCCAATCCAACCCCATTCCACTCTTCTTTGTCAACTCAGAACGCTCATTCTAGCACAAGAGCAGCTGCCATGGAGAGCCAGCCGGCCACAGAATACAGTAGAACTACCGCAGCAGCCACCTTGGAAAAGAACAAATTGGCCACAGAGGGCCAGCGGTGTTTTTTCCCCTGTCCCCACTACAAGCTTCCTCTAGAAGCCTCCTCTCGCACTCTTTTCTTTAAATCTTATTTGTTTTTTAAAACCTCCCCCTCCATAGGGCCAAGACTTTGGAGGAAAGGATGAGGGCAGAAAGGGCACTGGGCAATTGGGGTGCAAAAGATATTTTTGCATTGACTTCCAGGCTGCTCTTTCAAAATGATTCCAAACGTCCCAAACCCTACACTGAGGAAAGTCCTATTCTATGACTAGCATGCTAAATGGAGAAAGTTTCTCTGCATTTATTCTGGTTTTGCTAATGACAGACAAGGGCATGAACAGGCAAAGGGCAATGGAGCCCCTTTCCCATTGCCCATGTTGCCAGCACAGGGTTCCAAGAACTTGCAGTTTTAACGGCAGAACACTGTGTCTGAACCCACAGTATGGCAATGCCTAGATTAGGAGCTGGTGGCCTAAAAGGATTTGAAATTGCCACCTCTGATCAGAGAAACAAGAGTTTCTCTCATACAGTTCCCTAATCTTTCGAGCATTCGAGGGGTGGGGTGGGGGGTGGTCCAAAGTTTAAAATATCCCACTAGCTTTGCTAATGTCTGCCCCAATAGGGGAACTGAATGATAGAGTCTTCCAAAAGAGGAAAATCTCCTACCCTGGCTTGGAAATTACATACTTTCCATGATTTTATGCCTGCCATTTAAAATCAGGTCGAACATCAGCCTAGAAAGGAGGTTTTATCCAACTGCCAGAAGTGATATTTACAAATACACCTTCCAAGAGACACAAAATGCCTTTCAACACTGTGCCATGCAAATAATCAGGGCTGTATGAATTGGCCCCTTACAAACCCTCCAAAGCAGTCTCTTTGAACCAAGGCAAAGCATGAAAAAAAAAAAAGATCAAGACATCCGGCTTGTTACAGCTCCATCGGTCCAAGTGACGGATCACGGGAGACAAACTCCTTACACATGTGCTCTGCACAAGCCGTATTTCTTCGGTTTTAGCACTCGCCCCAGAAAAGGGAAGTGTTGACATGTTTGCAACCTCCTCTTCCCCCCACCCCACCCCACCTCTTTCAGCTCTATCCATTCATAAAATCCACTCAACGTCCTCTGAAAGAAGGGAAATAAAATCATTTAGCACTTTTGATTGTACATGGGCTATTGTACAGGCAATGAAAGGAGCGGTTGATCTAATATATTCCACTTGGCTGGAAGAACAAAGACACGTATTTAAAAGAGGCTCCAAAGAAGTGAGTCAGGGTAATGGAGAGTAAGAGTTCTGGGTTCAAAATCTCTGGTCAGCCCACTCAACTAGGGGATTTGGGGCCCTTTCATTTACTTATTAATTCCAAGCTCCTTGGAAGGAGGTCAAGGACAAAAAAGTGAACTCATTCAAATTCTGACATTCCCTTGTTCGGCAATGCTGCGTACTACCAGCAACCTGAGAAAGGACCGATCATTTCCTTCACATACAAAATTCAATTTCAGCATTTATGCCCAACATTTCTTGCTCAGGGAGTCAAAACACCTCACAGTGACAAATATATAATATAATTAAATCAAGTCAAACTAAGCAAAGCAATATAACTTGGGCTGGAGCTTCCTTATCCACAGGAATCATCTGCAAGCCACAGGCTGAGATGACAAGAGCCAAGAGCCATTGGAGGATTCCCAAGGGCTCGTGCCTCTGGCCATACCCAGTCCTTATACCTGTAGGCAGATAGGTGACACACACACAGTTGAGATGGTTCCAATAATCCTCCCTCGTCTCAAAACAGGAGAACTTTTAACACCCAATGCTAGTCCCACCAACTATTTATTTATTTTATTTTCATTTATAGTCTACTTTTTCACTGGGACACAAAAAGGATTAAAAATATGAAAGAACTATTCAATCAATAAGCTGATTACAAGATCTGAATGATAACAATATTACAACCTAACAGCAAAGATTCCTAGTAAAACAACATAATGCAATGAGGAAGGGATTGAAGAAGTAGAAAAGGAAAGACAGAACCCTCACAGCATTCCTAATGGAGTTCACCTCCAAAGCAGGTCTGTTATATCACAGGTCTACTACAAGAACGCCTTCCGGAACAATTCTGTTTTGCACTTTTGGAAAACAACAGAAGCCAGGGGTCCTTCCTAGTAGCCTCCAAGAGACTTTTCCATAACATGGGAACCACCACAGAGAATGGGTAGGAAGGGGCAGTTGTTGATTTTACCTATTTGCAGGATGGTGCCTTCAGAAGGCTTTCCTGAGTATAGCTGTCACAGTGGAACATAGCGGGAGAGGCAACCCTGCAGGAATGTGGATCTAGTACTTTGAAGAACTTTGCAAATGCTAGTTAAAACTTTGAACTTAGAATAATATCTGATTGGTTACCAGTGCAGTCTGCACAGGATAGGAGTGATACACAGATTCTTTACACAAATTCATCATGGAAACTTGCAGTCATACAGCAGCTGAGACCTCCCCCTCCCCCAGTGGCAACTCCAATGTAAAAGCATATCAGGGGCCCAAATTCAGATCACCTCCGCCCTGGTTCAGTTTTGGGGAGCTGAAACCATCTGGGGGCCTCAGAAGGGAGTTACTCGCTGCGGATCCTGGGTCCCCCTTCCCCCGTGACATTGTCCCAATCCAAATCAAACTCCTGCAGCGCTTTCACACGGAATTGCCACTGGGGACTAAAAGTTACAATATGGCTGTCAGCTTTTACTGTAACTTGCATGACATGTAATGTGTAGTTTGACTCTCAGGTTGGGATCCCATCTGACTGAGACAGAAAGAGTGGAGCACGCAGTTAATTTTGCTATTCTTTCAGTGACTGACTTTATAGTATTAACCAAGTGTACCAAAGAAGTACTATTATCCCCCCTCTCATTTTTCCATGAGTTACTTAACAGCTCTGATACCATGAAACTCTAAACTACTGGACTTTTATTTATGGCTAATACCGTTAGCAAGAGCAAGATTGAATCCTCCTGGCAAAAAGTCAGAACTTCAGGAATAACCCATACAGTTATTTAAAGTTGTGTACACACCCCTATATAAAAAGGCAAAAGTCCATTTTGAGTCTGGTTTTAACACAGGGCAGAAGGAACCAGGTCTGGTGTGTGTATAGGAGGGAGAAAGTGTTCATATGAACAGATAACTACGCATATATCTGTATAACTGCAGAACTGGAGAGCAAAGGGATCTTCATGATTGGTCTTTTCAACTCATTAGAAAGTTATCTAACAATAAACAACTGGTCAGTTGTCCAGACATCTTGACCTTTATCAAGTAGCCCCACGCAAAAGTACTTTGTCCAAGTATTGAGCATTTCAGGCTACTGCTGACATTCTGGACTGGACTAATATATTATACTTTGCCTGGCCTTCAGATTGGGCCAAAAAACTATCTACAAAGTCATGACCTTGTTAAAGAGCCACAATGATGCTGGCAAAAAAAAATCACTGCTTCACCAAAGTCTTTGCCTTCTTTGAAATTAATGCTAAGAGTCTCTAGGAACACATCTTCAACACAGGCATTCTGCCAGAATTTTCTCTGCAGCAACCAACAACTAGGGAGACTGGTTATGAAGCAAGCAAGAAAATCTCATTCATAGCCACTGTTATGACCACAGCTAGCATCAAAGCAGTAAGAGGAAGGGACGGAGATGCGAATACACACACAGAACCTTGCTCAAATTTCCTTGTCATAAAATAGCTTGACAAACTTACATGAAGTAGCCCCAACAGAGTTTGTGGAGAATTTTACTTCTCCAGCACAATGTTACACAAGCGTATTTGATACAATGGGTCCTTCTTCCTGGGACATTCACAGTCCACTCATGCCACTGAAATAGGAAGAGAGCAGATAATCTCTTCCCATTTTGTTCTCCAACTTGATCTTAATCTTTATCCTCTTTTTTATCCTTCCTGAATTAGGTCACCTCTGAGCCCGCACAGCTAGACACCAACATTCCCTCAACTCCATCACTACTTGCTGAAGACTCGTGGAATCCTTTGCTAACTGCAGAGAGCCAATTTAAGAGCCAAATTGTTCCTTCAGCAAAACCTGCCAGCAAAACGTGGTGAAGAAGCCACCCGGAAGAAGGTACCTGTCATACTAGGCAATGATTTTCACACAGCCATTGCTGCTCCTTATGGTTGTTTACAATGAGTAACCCACAAAGCAAGAGGGAGAGTTTCCCTGTTGATATTCCAACCATAAACCCTGATCAGCAACTACACTAAGGTGTTTACTCCAACTGGTAACAGCTCTCCAAGATCTCAGGTCTTTCACATCACCTACTACCTAATTCTTTTAAGTGGAGATGCCAGGAATTGAACTTGGGACTTTCAGCATGCAAAGCTGGCACTCCACCACTGAGCCACATTGCCTTTCTCCCCATTGCCTGCCTGCATTTATCTGTAGCCTCCAAGCACTGCTTTTCTCCAGTACAGCAAATGTATACTGAGAGGGGGATGGAAGAGGAATGGAAGACAAGAAGTACTACAAGAATAAAAGTAATAAAAGGCAGAACAGCTAAAGTAACCAGTTTCCCATATTGCTTTGTAGCTGCTTGACAACAGATGTGGGTATGGGAACCACAGTTGTTGCCAAATATAGTTCCAGCCTCAAATCTCAGCCATTCCTAACTCCTCATTGCAAACCCTACAAGAGAGATATCTCTTCAGGAATTCTTCTACCGCGCTCCTAACTTATGGCAGCAGCATGTTGAACAGCAAAATGTGTTTGGGGGTTGTAAAATGCCTCCATGCATGCCTTTACATCCCTATGAGAATAGTTGGAACACCCCCACCCCCCACCCCCCCAAAAAAACCCCACCCCTAAGTCAAAGGCACCAAATCCAGGTGCAGCTTTCACACTTTTAATGCCGCCAGAAATTCTAAAAAATACTCTTAAGACTTTGTGGCTGTGAGCACTCAGAAAGTAGACAAAGCTTAGGAGACCTTGCAGTTTGAAGCTGAACACTGCATCAGAAGCGTTAAGGATAATAAGCTGGACAAGAATATTTTTACCCAGCAAAGACCCGACTCATCTATTTGTATTGGCCACGCTGAAGCAGCTGCAAAGCGGACTGTAAAACCCCCTTCAGTTTAATAGCCTCACATCAGTGAAAATGGCATGACAGCATTCATTCAGCACACCTCTTGATTATCTGCTTAGCAACATTCGACACTGGGAACTCAACACCTCTCAAGGGACCACAGAGCCAGAGTAGCTTGCTACAGTTGTATGCTAGAAGTCTTTAACAGGAAGAAGCGTATGCACTGCAATCCAGGTATGGAAAGGAAACACTACAACATTCGCTTACTCAGATGTCAAACTAGCGGCCCTCCAGATGTTATGGACTACGGTTCCCATTATCCCCTGCCAGCATCATGATCGGAACTGTAATCCATAACATCTGGAGGACCGCAAGTTTGACACCTACTGGATACAGAATTCAGTTTTCCATTAATACCATATTATGATAAAAAGACAGCAAGTTTACAGTTTTCATGAAACTAAACTGAACAAGATTTCTGGCGATCAGCAATTGGGCTTCAGACTCCAACACCACTCTGATTGGCCAATCCAATATTATGCAAAATAAAATCATATGGAAAGTTGCTTTATTTATGCAGGACAGAACACTTCTCAGTACATAAATCAGAGTACACTGCCCAGCACTGTGAGTGACAATAGTCCAGAAAACAGGGATAGATTTGCCCTCATCATTCCTACTGTCCCTTTATCTAGCTAGATGCCATTCATAATCTGGAAAACCCATCACAGCCAACCAGCTGTTAATCTGAAGGAGGAGGTGACTCAGCCTTTAACAACACAGGGCCACTTCAGTTGGTCTGAGATTTCCTACCACTAACTTCGGCTTCAAACCACACAAACATGCAGACCATGTGCAGCATCACTCCACCTTGAGATCTACATGCAGATGTCCTATGGTTGCCAGGCAACTGGTGGGGGATGTTGCTAAATCTAGGCAGGGAGGCTTTTGGAGATTTGGGGATGGAGCCTGGGGAGGACAGGGACCTCAGTGGAATGCAATGCCACATAGAGTCTATCCTTCAAAGCACAGGTGTCAAACTTGCGGCCCTCCAGATGTTATGGACTACATTTCCCATCATCCCCTGCCAGCATCGTGCTGGCAGGGGATGATGGGAACTGTAGTCCATAACATCGGAAGGGCCGCGAGTTTGACACCTATGCTTCAAAGCATCCATTTTATCCTGGAGAACTGCTCTCTGTCATCTGGAGTGAGCCGTCACTCCAGGGGATCACCAGGTCCCATCTGGATGCTGGCATCCCTGTGATGTCCTCAAATGGAAGGAAGTGGCATCAGAAAGAGACAGCTTGTGAAACTGGGAGACATTTACATGCTTCTCAAGGCTGGAGGTCTATATACTCAGGATACGAACGGCTTGCCTACAACTGAACTACAACTCTGTAGGAATGATCTCGCAGCTGTGGAGCAGCTTTCGCCTCCAACTCCCCTTCCCCCCCCCCCCCATGACTGAACAGCCTCATTAGATAATACTGACATTTGATTAGTAGCAGACAGATCCGTTTAGCACAAACCCGGCCTCCTGGGAAGTGAGCTCTCCCTTTGATCTGTTTCATATATCCCTCCAAGAAAGCCGCCTTAACTAAACCCAGATAGGACAACAAACTGCTCAAACAATGCTTAACCCAATTTAGCTTGTGGCAATCATCAGTTCCCGGAAGTGCCTCATTTGGACGAGGTTTACTATGTTAATCAGTTTAACCCACAGGAAGGGAGGTTCTTCTCCCAAACCCATTGCTGGTTTTATGCTCAACTTTGCTGCTAATTTTTCACCCTCTTTCTCCTTAATGCCAGTGTGGAAAATCACTTATCATTTGCAATATCCCATCACCAACAAGACAGCCTGCTCTTGGTCTTTCAAAGGGTCCGTATGACACCAGTAGGGTTGCAAGACCCCTGCTGGGGATGGGAAATTTGCCAGTGGGGGCTTCCCACTACTTCTCAGATGGCTGGCAAGGGGAGAAATGGACCTAAAATAAGGGGAATCAGCGGTGTCCTGACCTGCTGGTGCCACTCCCCATGCACCTGGAAGCATACCACCCACAAGGGCTGCCATCATCTAGTAAGTTCCCCACCACCACTGTTGCCAGGAGTTGACCTGGCGACCCCAGGTGTGAGAGAGAGCTAACATCTTCTAAAATATATTTTGAACTGGACATTTCGAGTTTTTCTTCTTCCCATAATACTAGAGGTTGATACCAGCTCTATCCAATGTACTCAAGTCTCTCTGCCATTCAACACAGGATCCAGATTATCAATGCAATCTGTTGCACAGTTATACCAGCCCCATCCTGGAGTAACTCAGCACAGGATTACACTATGCAGGCTTTAAAAGCAGGGTTTGCAATATCTTTTCCGTCCTCAAACATCCAGCCTGATGAACAGCCCTGGAGGCTTTTGCACGGTGTTACGTTATTTTAATTAGGCCCAATAAAAAGCACGACAAGACTCATGTTTGGGTATTTTTCTTCAGGCCAAGAGAGCTATTTCGGCAAAGTCACCTATCAGATCACTCTTCAGTAGCCAGCACACAGGAAACTGGTAGTTTCAGTAACAGGTCTCTTGATTGCTTCCAACTGGAAGAGAACACTTATAGATGGAGAATACTTAGATGCGTACTAAAAGACTGCCACCAACTGTGATCCCTCTTATACAGACCTTGAAGGGGGAAACAAACTAGCTTCTCAAAGTTCACTTAAAGGTATACACCACAGCCACCCTTAAAGCTTTTGGAGGGGGGGGGGGTCAATTTTATTGGATGGGAGTACTCCCACCAACACTGCATTCTCTTAATGCTCCCTTGCACAGGGCTTGAACAGCAGGGCACAGCTCTGCCTAGGCTGCCGTACACTCCATTCTTATCAGGCCTTGCTGGAATGAGGAAAGAGTTATGTTTGGTTAAACATAAGCTGGCATCCGATACTTCCTTCCATTTTTGTTAGCTAAATGCACACAAGATAACATTAGTGATAAGGGAGACACCAAATTTCCTCTTGGTTTCATCAACAGTAATCAGGAATAAGTAAACAGAGGCATTATTCAAAACTGAGGCAAGCCAGAGAACCCAGCTGAAGCAAAAGCTGGAATCATAGCTGCATCTGTAAAAACGGGGGAGATGAGAATCTTGTAATTATGCATTTCACTGCTGTTATGTCAGAGTTTTCCCAGGCAGGATAGGATAATATTGCCCAAATTGCTTTGGAAAAGGAGTAGGAGAAAATGGGGGAAAGGGAAGGCCACTGGTGAGTTAAATTTTAAAAATCCAATATTTGACCCTTGACAACATTTTGTGAGTCAAAGAGGTCACTTCAGTTTGGGTCAGGTCAAACAAGAGCCATGGAAGACAGAAGGTCGACTTCCAGGCAAGCAACAAACCCTGGCTTGATACTACTCTGGCTTTCAAGGGGTCAAACTATACAGGGCACCAAGAAGTTCATGACTGGATCCATGACATGAAATTTACTCTCAAAGAGCAGAATGAGGAAAGCCCACACAGTGCAGATTAAGGCAATGGTCCTGAGGAAGACGGTGTTAATCCCCACTCCTGTCTTTAACTTTCACAGGAAGGGAAGACAATCATAACACTGGTTCTTGTTTTCTGCCCCCTCATTCAGTTTTCCCAACAAAGCCTGGCCTTGCCAGCAATTTTTAACCCTGATAGAGGGGGGAAATATTGACATCAGGGCTAAGAGTTGCCCTCCCCAGGAAGAAGAGACAACATTTTCTGGACTGTATCACTTCATATGAAGATTCACTGCTACACACCATGGGAAAATACCATGCCAGGAAGAAGGCAAGGCTGAACTCTTTCTCAGCATGCTGGTTTTGCACTGTGGGGAGTATTCAAACACGCTTTGCCCTCAGCTACAACCTGAAAGGATGTCGTGCAGGAAAAGCTTCACAGACTGGACCGACTGGCCCATCAACAGACTTCATCCAGCAGCCCTGCAGGATTGTATCGTGCCAACAACAGGAGGCAGACTTCATCCTTGGAACACATGACTGAATTTCTAGGTTCATGTGTAAAGAGCCCTCTGTGAAGCATTGTAGAACGAAGACAGTCCAAGAAATGGCAGATTGATTCACAAATCTCCTAAGACTTTCCAGTGGAACAGAGTATAGTATAGTTCGCCAATCCCAGTCCTTCTTGGGGACAGTGAATGGAGACCTCCTTGTCATGCCCACAGCCACAGGGTGTGTCTGGTGATGGGCTACATACATCACTGTATCTAGAGAAGCATCCGCTAAAAAGGAGACAACCTTAAAGATGCAGTTTGCATCTTCTGTAACCCTCCTATTATCTGGAGGGACGACTTGACTCAGTTTCCTGGTCCAGACAATGGAAATCTTGGAAATGGGAGCTGACGTGGCCACTGCCCTGAGGGCTAGGGCCAGGGCTTCATGAGACTTCCTAGAAACAAAATCTGCTTTCCTGTCCAGGGGATCTTTTATTGTTCCCGGGCTTTCCACTGAAAGGAAATCAGTAGACTGCAGAGAAGCAATGGGAGCATCCATTAACAACAGTTGCAAAATTTCCATAGCATGGGGTGCTAAAAAATAAAACTTTTTTCTGGAGTTAGAAAATTGCCTGTTTGCTGGAGGATTACTGCATTTAGCCTTCACCAGCCTTTCAAAATATTCTAGAAAGAGGAACAACTTTATCCAAGGAGGTAAATATCAGAAAGATTTCCTTGGCCCTTTTGATCTGGATTTACTCTTTATTTACTCTCGGGATCAGGAGCCTCACAGAAGTCCACAGCCAGGATGGTCACAGGAAGAAGAGATCCGGTAATCTTCCCCATTAAACAGCCCAGCAGGCTGACCAGTTATGGTTGTCTCCTCCTCACAGGAAAACTGCTCCTCGTTTTCATTATCTGGATTAGAAAAGGGTGTCATGTTGCCCGTGCATCTGGAGAGGAAGCCTTCCTGGTTGCCTTAATGGACCATCATCTGGGAATCTGATCATGTTGTGTAGCTTGTCTCTCCTCGAACCCAGATCCATCTGAAGGGGATTGGGAGGGGAGAACGTGGGATGAGAGTGTTGAAGCCCCCTAAATGTGGCTGGAACTGAGGAGATCTGGAGGTGCTGCAGTTCCTCTTGTATGGCTCTATTAACTATTTCTGAAACAGATATTGACAAGATGGCTGCCCGTGGGCGTGCGCAAATACATTATCCCCGGAGTCTTCACATTCCACATGCTGAGTAATCCTTTTCCTGTGAGGAAAGGCCGCCACTGTTGCTGCTTCAGACTGAACTGGCTGCCACAGGAGGCGCTTCTGTAGTTTGATCCTTTTTTGTCGCTTTTTCCTTAGGAGCACTTTGCTATTTTTCTTTTTGTGGCTGGGAGGCCCAAGACTTTTTTTGCTCCCCTTTGCCTCTCCCCATAATGCCATGGGCCTTCAGGGTCCCAGCTGCTGTGAGGACAGCAGACCCAGGTTTGCATCCTCACTGGAGAGGAAACCATCTGCAGCCGATCTGCCACGTTTCCTGGCGGCCTCCACAGAGGGGAGGAAGGCACAGGCTTTAGAGCACAAGTGTCAAACTTGTGGCTCTCCAGATGTTATGGATGACATTTCCCATCATCCCCTGCCAGCATCATGCTGGCAGGAGATGATGGGAACTGTAGTCCATAACATCTGAAGGGGCGCGAGTTTGACACCTAAGCTTTAGAGGGCTTCAACAAGGCAGAGAAGAGAGGAGAAGCTACCAGACTTGCTAAAGTTTTGATCACAAAACACAGCAAATTGAGATGAAAGAAGTGAGGAAAATGAAACAGAGGCAGCCAAGACCTGTCTCAGCTATTCTCTCTAGGGAAGGGAACAGGAGGAAGCAGGGGAACAGGAAGTGGAAGTTCTGGTCCTACCTCTCTAAGCAACCAGTGGGAATAACCCTAGCTTTAAGATACCCTTTCCCTCTGAGAGAATATAAAAACTTGATTTTTTAAAAAAGAAGGTAGAACCCTCAAGAATCTAACAGATTCAGATTGCAAACAGGGGACGGTCCCCAAGTGCTTGGCAGGACAGTGGGACTTGGAATGAAACATTTTTGTAAAGGCAGGAGAACTGTGTTCATTGACCAGCATAAATGCTGAAGGCAGACGAAGCGGAAAAAATAAGCCCTATTATTTTGTGCATGAGAACTATTTTTAAATAACTTTGACCCTGCTTTGGGGCCAAGAGCTTCAAAGCAGCTCAGTTTCAAAGCCACTGCAATGTGCAACAGTATATTAAACTCATAATTACGATAAAACAACTATCCACTGGAACACCAACTAGAAGATAAAGCAGAACATCACAGCTCAGCAGATGTTCCTCTAAAAAGCAAAGTTGCAACCATCTACCTGAATGCATGCCAGAGAAGTGCAGGGATCAGAGTACTAGACTAGGACCTTTGGGATCTGAGCACATTCCTTCTCTGTCATGAAGTTCACTGAATGACATGGGCAAATCACTCTCATTCTGACCTATGCCACAGGACTTTGTGGCATGCTGGCTTGAATTCCTTGGTCAGGATAAAAAATTGTTATAAAATCTCCATAGAGCAGACACTTCTACTAAGCCACAGGTGTCAAATTCATGGCCCTCCAGATGTTATGGACTACAGTTCCCATCATTCCCTGCCAGAAAGATGCTGGCAGGGGATTATGGGAGCTGTAGTCCATAACATCTGGAGGGCCATGAATTTGACACCTATGCACTAAGCTAATACCCTCACCCCCCCCGCCCTCCTTGGACAATCTTCAGTCTTGCAGAGGCCAATGTCAGTGCAAAAGCTCCTTTGGAATCCCTGGCCCAAGACTGCCTTGTGATTTAAATTGCTTTGGGATTTGAACAAGTGGTCATGCTGCCTGCCAGCAATGCTCTTCAGTTGCAATGGGCCACATTCAAGTCCCTGAATCACAGTGACCAAGCAAAGTCCATTATATTTCATATAGCTTGTGTGATACTCACCAGTCAAGGCCAATGTTGTATTCTCCAATGCATGGCACAGGGCTACTAGAATACCTAGAAGGAAGAGAAGGGGAAATCCAGGTTACAAAAGATGAAAATAGTCTTTAAAATAGCACACTTTATAATGAACTGCTCATAATATCACTTAATCAGTTAGAACAAACATTTTTGAAGTTCTGGGTTGCAGATAGTCTATGCATACCTACAACTCAGAGCTCAAACACCAAATACTCTGTGGTAACCCAGCAAGAGCAACTATCGTTTGAGGTCTGGAATAGGGTTGCCAACCACCAGGTGGAGCCTGGAGGCCTCCCTGAATTACAACTGAACTCCAAACGATGGAGATCAGTTCAGTTGGAGAAAATGGCTGCTTTTCAGAGTGAACTCTACAGCATTATGTGTCACTGAAGTACCGGTAGCCCCCTTCCCTAACTCCTGCCTTCCCTAGGCTCTGCTCCTGAATCTCCAGAAATTTCCCAACCTCAAATTGGCAACCCTAGTCCAGAGATTACTTGGAAGGAAGGCTGTTGACCTTTGGGATAGGAGTGGGCTGCATGGCTGAGGTAAGGTTCTTCAAAAGCACAAAGAGGAAAGAAACTCCATTCATAATCAAGGACACACCCAAGTAAAACACCTGTCCCAGGTGCTTCTTATCATGAATTACTTCCTACTGCAACCAAACTGATATAGCTCTTGGCACAAGCACATAGACTTTTAACACAGGCCAAAACTAGGTTTTCAGAGCCAGTGTGATGTAGTGGTAAAGAGCAGGTGGATTCTAATCTGGAGAACCGGGTTTCATTCCCCACTCCTCCACCTGAGAGGCAGAGGCTTATCTGGTGAACCATATGTGTTTCCACGCTCCTACATTCCTGCTGGGTGACCTCGGGCTAGTCACAGTTCTTCAGAACTCTCTCAGCCCCACCGACCTCACAAGGTGTCTGTTGTGGGGAGAGGAAGGGAAAGGAGCTTGTAAGCCACCTTGAGTCTCCTTACAGGAGAGAAAGGAGGGGTATAAATCCAAAACTCTTCTCTCTTCTTCTCTAGGTAGTGGAAGCCTAGGCAAAAGGAACAGTGGGTGGAAGGTAAGCATGGAGCCCTACATTCCATCTCTAAGTCACTTCCTATAATCCCCCACAGGATTCATGATCTTTATTGGCAATAAGAACATGCATCTCTAACCTCTGCTGAGAAAAACTGGCTGTCAGGGGGATTTGCAAGGGAAATATCACTGGGGAACAGAAGGGTAAACCAGACACCCCTTCTACCTACCCCCCACCCCACACTCTGTATCCATTTGTTTGGGGGAAGCAAAAAACTAATGGCCACTGAAATTAAGTTTTGACTCAATACTGTATGTATTCACTCTATCATGGAACTCTAGGAACTGTACATGTGTGCCTCCCATGCAGGCTCTGACCAGATGCACAATTTTGGCACAGGCCTTCTGACCATAACTAGGTCAAGCCTTCTGAGAATTGGAACCCACTTTTAAACCAGTCTCACTTGCAACGTCCTAAAGGAAAAGGGGAAGACTACCATTAAGGCAACACACTTTCAGTTGAAACACCACTCAAACATTTCTTGATGCAACAAACGGTAGTGAACTTTTGTGTGCTCTTTGTATATACTCACACTTACAGGACTGAGGGGAAAAAGAGAAGGATACTGTAGATTATTTCCCCATCCTTAGAAATCCCTATCAGTTTCTGGACAGTATTCCAGAAGAAGGGATGGGGTTGCATAGAAGAATACTTTTGGCAACCCAGAAGCGATAGGGCAGCTGCAGGTATCCCCTTGCCCCCTACAGCCAGAAAAGTTCTGCCACATTCGAACACAACTGAAAACAAGTCCCAGGATGGGGCTATAAAGACACCAGGCTCATTTCTCAGCAGTTGGTGAGACAGGGCCAGGAAGGATAAGCCTGCACAAAAGGACCTCTCAGGTTGCCACTCACTTGCATGGGGGAAAAACCCAGTCACACACTTTGAACAAACATTGCTTTGGGAGCAAGAGCACAACCTGCCACCCTGCACACAAGGCAGCCAAGTCCCTAATGATAAAGTGCAAAGCTTTCCTAACTCCAGAGATCCTTGCAATATCTGATACCTGCACACACAAACACTCCAACGTTATGACAGGCGTTTTGTTTGCCATTAATAAAACAGAGTTAGCTTCTCATTATTAATATCTATAATTGAGGATTTGCCAGTTACAGGAGAGAGGAGCTGGTGCAAAACTGATGGTTGAAATTACTCAGAACTGTCCCAGGAATGGATCTGGCTCAGATCCCAACTGTTACAAGTGAGCTGTCCGACCAGCCAAGCTGCAAACCGTAAATATGCCAACAGCCTATCCAGGCGTGATGGGGACACGCAAGAAATACTTCCACCAACCTCATCCTTGGGATTGCTGCCCACCATGAATCAAGCTGGGGGCACAGACTGCTCCGCTCCCTCAGGAGTGGCCTCTCTCCAGCCCAGCCAGGGTTTAGCACCCGCAAAGAAACAAACATCAGACCGATTAGCTCAATTGGGCATTTTGAGCTATTAAAAAATTAATCAACTCGCCATGTTCAAAGCAATGGTCTTAAGGGAACATGAAGGCATGGAAACATCTGGAAAACACATCCAACAGAGGTTTGAAACACTGGCCTACAGAGAGCCCTTTCACACAGGTAGTTTGATAGTTTCCCCTCTTCCCGTATCTTCACTACAACACTATGCAAATCAGCATATAAAAAGCTGCCTTCTGTAGAGTCAGACCATCCACTGGCAGATCCCAGGATTGTCTGCTTGGGGGCAAAGCAAGAATCCCATCAAGCTTCAGGCACAGATTTGGCTCCACCACCCAACATGCTCTTGGTTCTAAGTGCTCAAGACTGTATCTTGGCTCTGCTGCCTGCACAACATGTGCTGTGGCTCTGATTGATGGTCCCTAACGTGGGACTCATGGAATTTGGGTCTTGCACTGTACTACTGACTAAGTTAGGGAAGCATTCTGTTTTTATCTTGCTTCCCCAGTTTGTGGGGAAAGACAGCCATTTTTTTAAAAAAAATTAATAGTGCTAAAAGAACATCACAGCCACAATCATTGCAGTCTCCAAACTAAGTACTACCCTGTGCTGTTCAAGGTTGGTCTTTCGTTTGAGGAATATTGTGTTTACGTGGGGTTGGAAAAAGAGGGCTGGCAGGCATCTCATTCTACCACATTAGATGTGGAATTCTACCAGGTCCAAGTCACTAGAACAGGGGTCTGCAAGCTGCGGCTCTCCAGATGTTCATGGACTACAGTTCCCCTCAGCCCTGCCACTTGGCCATGCTGGCAGGGGCTGATGGGAATTGTAGTCCATGGACATCTGGAGAGCCGAAGGGTTGCAGACCCCTGCACTAGAACTTTATCCTGCTTTACTCCACCACTGACAGACAGAAAAGAAGCTTCTTTGTACTGCTCCCCCCACCGGAATACTTTAGAGATATGCCTATCTAGTTCTCTCGAAACTAAGCTCTGCTCTTATCTCCCAAGAGACTGCTCTTCCAATTAAGAATGTCAGCCTTTCCCCGGCCACCTGCTCCAAGTTACCCTGGATGCAGGGGAAGCTGTGAGAATTCAGACGCCAGAAACAGTCTTCCCACCCCCCACCCACCCCATCCCACCCCTTTGGGCCTTGGAAAGCACGGGCTGAGAGGCACAGGTAGACAGACCATCGTAACAATTTCATTAAAAAGAAAAATGCAACTTCACTTGTATTTGTAGTCACGGATTACTAAAAAGAGAACCACAAAGCTCAGCAAGGAAGGTCTAAAAATAAGCAATAAATGCAATCTCCTCCCTCTACAAAGATCAGCCAAGAGGCAGACAGAATTACCTTACAATATATAAAGGTATCTCTTTAGGGAGGTGGGTTGGTCTGTTGCATTTTAAGCTATGTTTTTAATTATGATTTGCAAGCCCCCTTGAACCATAAAGAATGGACGGATACAAATATTTTAATACTTTACTAATACCAGATTTCTTTGTCAGGCTGTACTTGGTTGGGCCTCTCTTTCTCAGGCATTCTTGTGTTTGTCTCACTTGCTCTCAAGACTTTCCCATTATAAACCCAGCCTTCCTTCTCAACCAGTTCCTCTCTTTTCACAGGCAACCCCTTTAAGCATCTCAGACAGACGCATAGCGGCAATGGGAACATCGGAGGTGGCTTGGCACCGCCATTGCTGTCACGTGTCGGGGCGGGGGCGGGAGGGGATGTGGGGCAGCTCATGCTCCGGGCGCAGTTCCCCCTCCCTTCATCACTGATCTCAGACCCCTCCCATTCTCCCAAAAATAACATTTCTGGGTCCCCTCTAGCAGATTTCTATGAACTCACTGGTCATAAGATCTGACTTCTGAGGATGCATGAAGCAACTTCTTGCACTATGGAAGGGCAAACCTGATCAGCAACCTTTTGCCTACTGTGAAGATGGCTCTACATTGATCTCTGAGCATTAACAGAGTGTACAGTTGCAATTTTTTGAATGCTACTATTTTGCTACACATCCTCTGCCCCTTTAAGTAAATTATGCTAACTTGATAAGAGACTGTTTGCAGAATAAGCAAGAAAAAAATAGTTTCCTGCTTAAAATATGAAGAGCCCTGTGGGCACAGAATGATAAGATGCAGCACTGCAGTCAAAGCTCTGCTCATGATCTGAGTTTGATCCTGATGAAAGTTGATTTCAGGTAGCCAGCTCAAGATTGACTTGGCTGTCCATCCTTCCAAAGCTGGTAAATTGAGCTTGCGGGAGGCAAAATGTAAACAAGTGGGGAAGGCAATGACAAACCACCCTATAAACACAGTCTGCCTAGTAAATGTGATGGGGTGTCACCCATGGGTCAGTAATGACCCAGGGCTTGCATAGGGGACTACCTTTACTTAAAATATAGAACACATGAATCATTCTGTGATTCAGCATCCTATACAAGATTGTGCACATGTATTGTTCCTCTGCTAAAGGTCCAACTGTGCAAAAGGGACATGGGTCAGTTCTATGCCATTTATACATGTTACCTTCATTTTGGAGAGTACATTCCTCCCATTATGCACACATTTTCCCCACTTTGGCACTCATCCCGCTCTCAGATCTGAGAATTCCCATGGTTTCCAAACGCTCTGCAAATGCAACTTCTTTTCTCCCTTCTTCAGGAAAGTGAAGGAGATCCCTATGTTGTGTTACCATTTCCTCAGATTTTTGCACTCCTTCCTGCCTTTCCCCACCCACACACACCCCAGTAGTTCCTCCCACTCTACCATTGCAGGATGATCAGAAGGTTAAGAACATAAGAACAAGCCAGCTAGATCAGACCAGAGTCCATCTAGTCCAGCTCTCTGCTACTCGCAGTGGCCCACCAGGTGCCTTTGGGAGCTCACATGCAGGATGTGAAGGTTTGGGAAGGTCTCCCCATTGGCTTCTTTTTTTAACAAAAAATTCACAGCTAAAGTCCCTTGATGGAGTGCTAAAACTAGTGAAATTGACAAGGCTGGGTTCATTCATAAAGATCTTGCAGGTCTCCATCATCTCTTCTCCCACACCCCCACCCCCGCTGCCACCGCTTTCTTTCCTCCCTCCCTCCTGCAAAATTTTTTTGCCTGTATTTCTTGGCATGACAGACCTTGTCATCAAACTGTTTCAGCGATCTACCAATAGGCAACCGACAACACACACACACACCCCAGAAGGAGGCAGGCAACCTCCCAAAATGGAGGTTGCATGGCAACAACAAAAAGGCGGGCAGACAAAATAGTGGATTGGTTCAGATGGGGAAACAAAGAAAAGTGAGGGGGGGGGAGAATGGTGTAAACAGGAAAACCCCACTACAAAGCAAAGTTGGAGAATCGACAGCTTCTCAGCCATGGGGTAAATAGTGCGTGCATAAATGGCTGTAGACTCTTCCCTTGTCAGCGCATTAGCTATAATATGTTTACTTCCAGCCATGTGTAAAGTTTTCATATTGATTTCCTGTATTTTCTAAAACCAGTGACAGGATGTCAATATTATAGAATTTTGCTGGTAGTCTGTAACCATTGCAAAGATGAGAGAGCAGCCGGGAAATCCTGAAATCCTGAAAATATGGTCTCATCTTATCCAATATGAAGATAACCAGCAGTCACGGCCCCTGAGCAGCAGATAAATTTCCTGCTGTGACAAGCAACTGAGTGCTTCACTCTCTTGCATTCCTGTGGCAATACAGTATGCCAGTGTCTGAGGCATCAGTTGCCATGTAAAAGTATTTGTCATCTGAGCTCTTGATACAAGCAAAGAAATTAAAGCTTCCTTTAACTGGTCAAAAGCAACTTGACACTCTGGGGTCCAGGACAATTTGTCAAGCATAGTTTTCTTTGAAAGGCATGGAGGGCTAGGGCAAAGGGTCCAAACAGGTAAAAACCTGTATTAATAGAGTCAGCGGTATGTAGTATTTAAGAGCAGCGGATTCTAATCTGGAAAACTGGGTTTTATTTCTCTCTCCTTCACATGGGTGGCAGACTCTAGTCTGGTGAGCCAGGTTTGTCTCCCTGGTCCTCCACATGAAGCCTGCTGGGTGATCTTGAGGTAGTCCCAGTGCTCTCAGAACTCTCTCAGCCTCATCTACTTCACAAGGTGTCTGTTGTGGGGAGGGAAAGCATAGAAGAAAGCCACTTTGAGATTCCTTAAAGGTAGAGAAAAAGCAGAGTATAAAAGCCAACTCTTCTTCTTCAACACACTGCTAAGCTGAGAAATGATTTAACCTGCTTCACAGTGGGTAAAGTGTTCACATTCTTGAACATCCCTCCCCCAGACACACTCCTTGTCTCATGTGAATACAACTCTTTCTCTCTGCATCCCAAATACACAACCTCTGGCCTAGCAAACTGGTACACACTCAATTTTATAGCAAGGCCCACCTTCTGAACTGCACTGAACACTTTTTTCCCAACAGACTACATGCCAAGCCATCTACTTACTAAGAATCTCAATGTCATTTACATTAGTTACAGCAAACTCCCGATCCCAGGGGTAGGGAACCTGCGGCTCTCCAGATGTTCAGGAACTACAATTCCCATCAGCCCCTACCAGCATGGCCAATTGGCCATGCTGACAGAGGCTGATGGGAATTGTAGTTCCTGAACATCTGGAGAGCCGCAGGTTCCCTACCCCTGCCCTATCCCATTCAACAGGCTGTTTACCTGCCTCTGAAAAGATGTTGGAGAATTTCAGAGTCCAAATGGAAGGACCTTGAACTCATAAAGGCAATCAGGTGTGATTGAAAAGCAGTTGCCCTGGCCTCTTTCTCCAAAACCATCTGTTATAATGGTAATCACCTTAACGGGCCACAGCATATCAGCCAAGTATCCATTCTAGACATGGTAAGCTTTTTATAATCCATGCAAAACCTTACTGAACTATCCAGCTTAGCCACAAGAACAACAGATGATGCCCAAGGGCTCATGATAGCTTAAATCAATATTAAAATCAAGCATGTCTTTAACGTCTTTCCTCATTATCACTTAAAGCCTTTCCATTAATTCTATTCAGAGAGAATTAGTGTAGTGGATGTGTTGATATAGTACTTAATGTGAACCATTTTCCCAGGCCCAATCCAAAAAATGGGCAAGAACTGTCAAAAAATTCACACAACATTCTTGTACAGACTCCTTCCAGTCATCCCAAATCCTACCTTATCAGAGGATTAGACCAACATGTCAACAAGGCCTTATTCCCATTCCTCCATACTGTTCACCTTCCTCAGCACCATCACATCACAATCAACAAACAGCTTTAGTACATTTACATAAACCACTTAAGGTTTTTCCCTACCCTGATCTAATGCAACAGCACACGTAACGGCATCCAGCTTGTCCTTAATCACTTACCCTATCCAATACGGCTTTCTTTCTGTCAGCATCTTGTCTCTTAGCTCGAATTCTTTTGAGGAGTTGGTTTTTAAACCCTGTTTTTCTATCCCATAAGGAGTCTCACAGCAGCTTACAATTGCCTCCCCTCGGTTCAGAAAGAACTGTGACTAGGTATGGGGAAGGGTTGCAAGCTTTATGAGCTAACTTTGAAGTTTTCTAGTGTCTTTCAAGTTAAACTCTAGTGTTACAAGGGACAGGGTGATCAGAACCTCTCTGTGAGCTAACTGGAACCATCTGCTAACCACAAGCCCCCATTGGACATTAGCCTTCCTTATTTTCATGAAAAATGGGGCAGGGGCCATGCTGGGGAATGGTGCTCAAAAGACACACATGTAGTTCCCTAGCCAGTTTGGAGAAAAGTGTGACTAACCCAAGGTCATTCAACAGGCTGCATGTGGAGAAGTGGGGAATCGAACTTGGTTCACCAGATTAGAATCTGCTGCTCTTAACAGCTACACCACGCTGGCTCTCAGGAGGCCATCGTCGCCACCCCAACTGGTTTGGCTAGCCTGGGCTTCTGCTGGAGATTTCCAAAGAAAACCTATATCCCTTAATCTCTTACAGAAATATGGGACTTAATATCCTACAGCAATGCCACTCAGAGGCTATTGTTAGTATGGCCTTCATCCCCTGCTTTATGAACCATTGGGTTTTCATATTATTCCTTACACTGTGTGCTACAAAATGCCAGTTTCCATGTTTGTATGGGTGGATAGCAGAGTGTCCAAGCTGAAAGCAAGCCTAAGGCAAAACAATCTGTTTGCAGAGATTAGATCTATGAGTTACTCCAGTGATACAGTCTGGACGCCTCATAACAAGGACATGCATCTTTGATTATCCCACCCTGCCAGAATACCGTGTTAACATAATGGAATCTGTAGAATGCCTGAACACCACACCTCGCTAAGCTGTTTTTTTGGAAGCCCCTGATACTGTGCTCTTGAGAAAACATTTCTCCAAACAATTGCCTCTTCCCTGCATTTCCCCCACCTCTCAGGTACGATCTCCCTAACAACAAAATCCCTTCCTGATTCACTCAAGCCTCAGCCAAATTTGAATACTTAAGGCAGAGACTTTAGGATGCACCTCTGCATAAACCATTCAAGGTATCACTGATATAATCTAGGACCAATTGGCCCCATTGTCCTGGGAAGTAGAGACAATAGATAGAGCTGCTAATTAGCTCAACCCCGCAAGTCCAGCAAGGAAACCCCAAGCAGTTGCTAAGTTTGAATTTCCCGCCTTACCTGCACAAAGGGGTATAAAAATACTGCTCACCAGAGCCTCAGTGCTCATTTCTAACCTGAACCTCCCTTGGTTAAGTTAGTGTGAGACACCATATATTGTCCTTCGCTTGAGTCCCTATGCTGGCATAGAGATCCTTGCCTTCTTCTGGAACTTCTCTGCAGATTTTAGGTAACGTATAAGTCCCCTGCTTCCCCAACTCCCATTCTATCATCCAACTCTATCCTTTTCCTCCCTATCTATATATCTGGGAACTGTGTGTATGTGCCTTAACGTCTCACTGTATGATTGCTTGCAAACAAAATTTATATAAACATATTTAAACTACAATTTGGTCTCTTTTGTGAATTCTCTGCGGATAGGTTTCAAGTCATTTCTGGTATAGTTGTCTAAAAAGATCCCTTCCCAGCCTACCTCTTGTATTGCCAAGCCAAGTAATTCCCCATTGCTATATAAAAATAAATTTGTATACTGTTAAGCTGGGTAACACTATGGAACCACGTGTATCTTCTAAGCACCATTCCCCAGCATGGCCTCTGCCCCAGTTTTCATGAAAATAAGGAAGGCTAATGTTTGATGGGGTCTGTGGTTAGAAGATGTCTCTTATAACACTACATTTTAACTAGAAGGACACTGGGCAACTTGAAAAGCTCACACACAGCTTTGTATCATAAGCCTGACTTGTAAACCCTTCCCCTCACCTCAGATACCCAAGGGTTGGCTAAGGTTTAACAGAGGTAGGGGAACACAAGCCTACCTGCACAGAATTATTCTGGTAATGTAAAAGGTTATAGTCATATATTAGTATATCATAATGTATTTGTGTTTGGTGGAATGGCACATAAGGCATACAGTAGTCATTTGGCTTTTTTGGTTGATGGTAATAGCAAATGTGGCTCACTATGAGCCACGGAGTACCACTGCACTACTGAGTTCTTTGCTTCTGGGACTGAACCTTCCCAATTTGCAAGACCTGCTCTACTCAGTTATATTTTGGGACAATTCAGGTCACTAGAAAATGACTAACAGCACCTAGTGAGGCCAGCTTGCCCCCAAGAGTACTACACATTGCAAAGCTTAACCAAGTCCACTAAACTTCATCCAATGCTTCTTAAGCAGCAAGAGATGCTTAAGTAGTCTTTCCCTAAGCTGGCCCTGATCCTACACCCCCAAGATCTTCAGTGAAATATACTTCCCTCTCCCAACCTGCTTAATGTTATTCCAAGAACAGGTCCAGGAGCCCTTCTATAGGAATTCCTCTACCTCCTTAGATTTTCTGTCTCCAGGTTTTCTGAGCCAATACTTGAACATTTGGTAGCCACTAATAATTGGAGACAATGGTCCCTGTCACGTTTCTACCCCCTGAAGCACTTTTCCCTCAACCAATGAGCTGCCAATATCAGACAAATCATCTTCCTCTTCTGGAGAAATGGCACTATCACCTGTGGTATGGCTAGTCTCTGTTTTATATCCCTCTATGCTCCACGACACTGCCTGAGTATTATGAGGGCTGCTTCCTTCCCAGGTGTCTTGAGCTCATCCAGTCCCCTAGATACTCTAGAAATAGTCTGTCGCAGCTGCCTGTGGCTTTTGTCTTCAAACAGCATAATTACAACCTCTCACCCCCATGATCTCAAGCTCCTTTGTCATTCCACCGGGAAAGTGGTCACAGGAACAAGAAGCAAGTGTACTGGAGCCTGTCAAATTCTGAAGGACTGCTGAGGTTCAATCTCAGACAGAGACAGACATCACGTTACACTGCACCAGGGAAACAGATGCTCCTGGTCTTGTTAGCCTCAGAATTAATCAGTATTTGACCACGACTGACTTTTGCACTTTCCACAAGTGTAGAACAATATGTGGGGTTTTCTGTGAGGCCTGGCAGCTCTTTAACCTGGAGTACAGCTGAAGGTTTATACACAGGCTTGGAGGCAAATGCTGGCAACTTGACATACACAAAACTTCCCCACAGCTGTAGCAGGTTCTCTCTTTCTGACTGGATAAACTGGCTGGCAGTGAGCCCCAGCCCCCATGTGCAATTCTTTTTAGGCATCCATCTTTTGGGGTCCCTTCGATTCTCTCCTAGATTGGGAGTTTCGACCTTCAGAGTCTTTCCAACTGAAGATCAGCTGGACTTTGGTTTCTGCCATTTTTACCAGATTTTACCAGATGTTTACATCCCTTGGAAGGCAGAAATAAAATGGAGTAAGAGCAATTAAGGTACTGAGCGTTCCTATGGATCACTTTCAGCTCCATCTGTCCACATATTGAACATCTTAGATTAGCTCCAAATTCAAGAAAGGATTGCCCTGCAGAGGTGCGACAGCCCTGTTGAGTCAGGGAAACAATTAGGCCCCAGACCTACTCAAATGGTGCTCTTTGAATACAGGGTACATAACAGATTTCCTCCCCTGAGGCATGTTCTGGAACACCACCTCCAATTCTCCATGGATCATATAGTCTTTCAAAGGAATAAGGAAACGTCACTGAAGTCCTTGATTTGCAATGCAAACTAGGCAAACAGTCTTTCTTCATCAGTTCCAGTGTCATTTTTCCACAGCAGTGAGCTATGGAATTCTTTTTTCTTCAGTGTTGAGGTAAGGTGTAGGACGCAAAACCACACAGTTCTCTTAATCTTACTTAGGGACAAAAATGGCACATGTTTCTAAATTTCTAAAGCCAAGCTCCCTCTGATCTCTTTTTCTTCAATGGTAATTTCTTCTAGCTGAAACATCTCACCACATTATTCAAGGAACCCAACAAAAAAATCATCTGCTCCCTCACAAATGGAGACACTGGAATGCTTCCGGCGTTCACCAAGTGATTTTTTTTTTTGGCAGGCCTCTTCAAAGAATTCTGTTTCACCTGTGTGATCTGGAGAGGGGGGGTAATTTCTCTTCTGTTTCCACCTTTGCAACCTCACCCTCAGGGCAATTCTTCTCTCCTTTTACACAGCACTCAAAAAGACAACATTCTAGTACAGCTAGGTCGTACCAAGTTAGAGATAGCCCAATTCAGAACAGATATTTTCACCTCCCCCTTTTCATAATCATGGGGAAAGCCAAATGAAGTTGGCTATTTATCTGGATTGTGGATACACTGGTACAGAAGGTATATTACGGGTATATTGGTACAGAAAGGTGTTTTTTTTCTCATCAAGTTATCACTGTAAGCTCAGGAATTCCATTTCATTTTCTCTTCATTTCATTTGGGCCGCTATTCTCTGCTTACTCATTGCCTTTCCAGCCTCAAAGCTCTTTCTCCTGTCTCTCTCACACCTCAACTGCTCTTACCTCCATTGCTGTACTCTAATCTTTTGAGCTCGATCTCTCTGACCAACTTTGACTCATCAGCGTATTACATCAAGAGAGCGCCTAATTCCTTTGCGCTTACATCTAAGATATGGAAACTGTTTTCTCTGCACTGTTCAGTTAATTCTGCCTTATTCACGAACAAATATTGGACTGCCAGTTTATTCCATTCCTACTCTGTAGAACTGTAAACCAAATAAAACACGGGAAATTACTGATCCATATCTCAATTTCTATGAGTCTATTGCTAACAAGTACTGAGGTCAAAGGATGTGACTTTTTTGTTCTGTTGGTTACCCTCCTCCACATCTAGGCAAACTGGAGACCAGCAGGCATAACTTGATCTGCAAGCTACTGCATACTGGTGAAGAAGATTTTTGATGCAAATTAAATGTTGCAAAGTGGTGATTTTTCTTCCACACAGATACTTGTGGGGGAAGTGTTATTTTACCACACAGGGTAATTAGAAGTTCACCCCATTAAGTACTGAGAATTCAAGTGCTCCTGCAGCTCATGATGGCTTGCGTAAATGTCTTGCAAAGGACAGAGCATACTGAAGAAGGCCGCACCAGATTACCAAGAAAAGCCTTTCAAAAGGCAACAGGGTCCGAATTTTAACACCAGTCTCAAAATATGTCTCGTAATTGGGGTTAGCTACACAACTTAAATCAAAATGAACTATTTTAAAATTATATCACATTATTTGTAACAGCTTTATGATTACAAGCACTTCAGATGAACTCTGGCACCCAACGGAACCATTATTAATGATCTGGAATATTGCTGCAATGACTGAACATAAATATTGATTAGGAATACAAAAGGACAGAACATCTAATACAACCTACATAAAGTGAACCGATTTGATTTCTATGGAGAAGAACCAAGATGGTTGACACTTTCCAGCTGTTTGATGAGACACTCTTTTTTTTACCAGACTCAGGAAGTCTTTGTTGATTTTATGCAACCCAAAAGCTCCTGCTTTTAGCCTGCCATGTCTCCATGCCAACTTTCTTTCACCATGGGATTCATGTGTAGGGTTTGCTGGGGAGCTCTTACCCCTAGAACTGACTTGGACTTGACCTGCTCAAAGCAGTGTCATATCATGCACCCGAGTGTGTCCTTTTAAAACAATGGGGTTTTAAATATCATGAGCTACCGTGTTTCCCTGAAAATAAGATAGTGTCTTATATTAATTTTTGCTCCCAAAGATGCGCTATGTCTTATTTTCAGGGGATGTCTTATTTTTCTGTGTTCTGTTCGTCGGGCATGCTTCCAAACAAAAACTTTGCTGTGTCTTACTTTCGGGGGATGCCTTATATTTCGCACTTCAGCAAAACCTCTACGACGTCTTATTTTCTGGGGATGTCTTATATTCGGGGAAACAGGGTAGTACATGTTTGCCCTGGTTTCCCACTTGTACTCCTGAACTCTAAAAAGGTGAAAAGTGTCACAAAAGCCAGTCATGAACAGAACTAACATGAAGACCCTGTGTAATGTACAAGGCCCACCTCTGCTTGGCTGAGCCCTTCCTCAAAGCTGTCCAATTGGCTACTGCCAGGTCTATTCTGCAGAGTGTAGGCACTTTCCAAAGTAATGCAACTGGATGTGATCAGCATTCAGAAGCTGGCTGGTTCCATAAGACTGCTCCATCCTTTTTCTATCTTACAAAGAATTTGCCAAGATACTAGGGCCCTTAACAATGCCCAGTGGCACTTACTTGCAAGTCACCACGCACTGGATCAGGCTGCATAGTATTTGTATGGTTCCTGTGCATGCTAACATCTGCAGCGGTTCAAAAGTAACATGGAAGAGAGGACAAGTTTACCCAGCAACTGGGTTCGAGGAAGTTGCTATCCCATGTACAAAACACGAGAGAATATAATTCAAAGCAGGCCTAGTTAAGGATGGGAAGTTCAACCACAACAGAAGTCATACTGCATAAAGAAAGGCAACAGAAGAGAGATGTTGGGTAAATGGAGCTTCCTGGCAAAAGAGTAATTTCCCAGCTTGAATAAGAGGAAACTGAAATACAGACTACACTCACACCAGCTGTCGTATAATTGGAAGAAAGCTCAACTTCAGTATCCACACTATTTAAGGCAACAGATGCTCAGTCAGTTATTTACCCTTGGTTGGAAAACCATAAGAATTGAATGAAGGAGGACCATGACCCCCATCTGCAAACAGGGAGTTATTTTTGGTTGTGGCGTTGAATCGTATGAAAGCAAGGTAGAGTTAGAGTATTGAAAGAAGAATACTGAGGGGTAGACCAGAACACAATAGCTCCCAAGTAAATCCAGAGAATCCTTTCTTGGCCACTTAACAAAAGGCTTCTGTAAGGTTACCAGGTTGCAGAACCACCTTCTGTTACAAGATCAAAGAATCCAATGTGACAAAAAGATATCAAAAGCTTATCTACTTTTTGTATCTAGCATGCTTTCTTTGATTTCACTTCTTTTATTGACAAGATATTTTAAGAATTCCTTGAAATGAGGCTCTCTTATCATCCCTTCTCTGAGAATCATTATTGTGTACAGGCTGGCTATACAACTGCTAAATAACAATTCAGCCCATTAGGAAACAACTTCTGTACCTTGCGTTGAGAGCGTAAATTAAAAGGGTTAGCCATGCCCATGTAATATCGATATAAGGCTACCCTCCATACCAGAGTGGATGCTGAGTGATCCTGGCTTATCCAGGTCATCAGAGGAAGCTCATGGCTGAAGGGGTCTTGCCAGCTCAATTAACTACCATGCTAGACCACTAAGCTACAATACCCAGATTTCCAATGGGAATTGTAGGTCATATGTTGAGACCGAGAGTGCGAATACACATCATCAGATATTGCAATAACATATTATGTTTCATCCACACAGGAAAATCCAGTCACAAATTACTGCTATGGTGCAAGAACAATGAACTACCCGATGATGTGTGGATGAAGCCTGGAATGGGGGAGACCCAAACTCCAATGCAACCCCTTGGGTGTCCCTGGATCCATCACTCTCCCAGCCTAACACACCTCACTCACAGGGCTGCTTTGAAGATTCAGCGGGCGAAGAATGAACATGTACATTTTTCTGAGTTCCCTGAATGAAGGAAGAATTAACTGACAGAGGTGGCGACCTCGCAATTGAAATTGACTTGTCTACTGAGGAAAGGGATTCAAAAGGCCACATCAATCATGTCAACTGGATTCTTCCCAGAAAGGCCCACTTTCAATTTCCAACTAGGGAACTTAAAATTTTCAAATACACCTCAGTTCCTTTACTCAGCCAGCAAAGTGGCAAGTTCTGGTGGCCAGACCTAGATAGTGGAGCGGAACTGCTACACGAAATTGAAGTAGGCAAGCAAACCAACAGGAGATGGTCCATGTAAGGCTGACATCAAGAAATGCAGATTGCCCACAGTGTCCACTGGCAAAGAGAAGGAGCACAGGGAAAGTGGCAAAACTCAGTGCCTGGGTAAATGGGCTTTGCATGTCCAACATCCCATGTCCAACCCACAATTAAAGGATCAGATGTGGCAGAGTTAAGAAAGATATCTCTCGTGGATACTTAACATTACTAATGTATATGGATCAGTGACCTGACTGGGCAGAAGACAGCGTCATTTTCAGCACATTTACAGAAAAACTGGAAGGTGGATTTATAACAAAGTAAGTTCCTCCAGAGACCTATTCAGCAACAGAACCAGACCAGGATGTACATAGTACAGCCCTGACAACTCTGCTCAGCCGCCAAAAGAGCCAGTCTGAATGACCCTCTAGTTTGGTTCCTAAAAGAAAGTGGTTCAAGAAAACAGGGTCAAGACTTTGGGGGCTCCGATAATTACAAAAACTGATTCATATTTTCCTTCAGCTGACATTTTCATGGAATACTTTAAATGAATGCGGTTGGAAATTTATGCCTCCTTAATTTAATTTTTAATTGAACAGACCACATCATTGTGAAATTCCTACCAAACCACTAGTTTAATACTTTTGGTCAGTATGATGTTAATTTTAGTTTTCCCTATTTCGCCAGGAAAAATTGGGAATAGAATATTCTGGTGCCCTGGACTCAACTACTGTTTTCCTGGGAAATTTCCAGCTGTAAAGGGGGTGGGGGTAGGAGAGAGACTATTTTGTTCACACCATTTTCTTCTGTAATACTCAGTCTGAATTGCTGGTCTTTGACCTATACAAGTTTCTTTGCCAAAACATTTACAGGTGTGCCTGGAAGATATCACAGCTTTGAAGGCAAAAGGAGGATAGGAACAGACCAGAAACTGGTGGTGGAGAATATGTAGAATTGCAACCAGCTTATGGTGACTCAAAGGAGTCTTCAAGGCAAGAGATGTTCAAAGGTGGTTTGCCACTGCCTGCCACTACATAGCTACCCTGGATTCCCATGGTAGTTTCCCATCTAAATAATTACCAGGGCCAACTTTGTTTAGCTTCCAAGATTCACAGAAACTAGGCCAGCCTAATACACTGGAGTTTACAGGAAACTGCTAACACTATACTGCACTTTGGAGGCCATAAACGTTTTGGAGCAAAAAGAGTCTCCAAATATACAAGTCTTGTGTGCAGACTGACGCAGTACACTTTAGATATAGCCAACTTAATCAACATGGATGGTTGTAAGTGGACATTTTGAAAAAGAGAAGGCATCCCGCAAATACTCTCATCAGGAAGTAGCTGCAGCTCACTGTCATGAGCCATTTTGCATATGGTTCAGCAACAAAATCCGATTTGCTGCCAAGTCAGGCACTGCTGCCAACCCCAGCACCTGATCAGTGCACGTGTAATTCCAAACACATTCAAGAGCACCACTATTTGGCAGTGTTCTGCAGTCGGTTGCTACTCTAGCACCAAAAATGGGTGCAGCTACATTGCCAGCTCTGACACCCATTTGTCCACCTTTAAGCATTTTCAGAACTCAAGCTGAAAACTGCAACTCTAGAATCAGCCTTAAAATATAAGAAGCAACCTTGGTTTCTCCATGTAGAGAAAAATTAGGATCCATACTACATAATTCATGAGGTAACTCCACATACCATGAAAAGCGTCACAAGATGTACCTGCAACATCAACAGCCAGCTTCCTAGCCTATTAGTAGAGTTATACAGCTCAAACAGCTCCTTACAATTAGATTAAGTACAGTGCTACACTGCTGTCCATCCTGGGAGCTCAGTATTCCCCTGTTCCACACCTTTTGCTGTGGGGGGGAAGGGACAAATTACCTATCCCACCACTGCATCTTTCAAGACAGGCCCATCAAGCACTGACTGCTGGCATGAGCAGCATGTGTGGTTGGGGGCATCAGAGATATAGCACCATGAAGAGAATTTCCTATTACCTGAAATGCATAATTTTCTGTGGCTAGTCATCAAACAAGACATACAGGCACAACTGAAACCAACTCTTAATACACCCAAGCATGTTCCAATTCAAGACATTCAACCACTGGCCCAATTCCAATCTCTCCAGACTTTGTTTGAGTCAAATTCAGTTTTCTTCAGTCCCCCCACCCCAATGCAGTGCACGTGTGTACATTTGGGTGTGGGGATAAATATTAACCTGGGACACAGCACACAACTGTCTGTATTAGAATAATCAAAATTAAGATAACCTAGTTGGGACTGTAGAGGTCCCAACGAGCAACAAGGCTTCTGCAAGAAGCATTTCTGTCTGACTCTAGTTGCAGCCTCGTGTCTGAAGGGCCCTTTTAAAGTTCACACACATATGCCCATCACTTCATGACTTGCTGCTGATTGTGCGAATCAGCACCCTCAAACAAGTATTGTGTTTGAGATGATGCAATAGGAAAGTTCCATCGGTGCCATTTGATCTGCAGGGGCCCCTGGCAGGTGTACATCAGTGCCATGTCGTCGCTACAGTCATCAACCAGCAAGCATGCATGATCCACCCATATGAGAAACAGATACCAAAATTAATTGCATCCAGCTGAAACTCTGACCCAGAATTTGCTATCGGAACACCAAAAGCAATTAAGTCCGTCAAGCGCAAGCTGAAATTTGCAGCCCAGCTCTCAGAAGTCAGTCCCAACAAATTCAGTCTCAATGGCTCCCTGAGCGAGCACCATTAGCAGCCCAATTTTAGAAGAAGACTCCAGTGGGAGATTCCTCAAAGAAAGAACAAACATGCTTTGGTTTATGTTACTCTGAAGTGTGTAATTTACACGGATAGCGCTTCAATCCAGATCTATTTTTATGGTGATCCTTTTAAAAGCAACAGTTCAGCTTCACTCCAGCAACTCTCCAGGACAGCATTCTCCAGAACTGTAGTCAAGATACCCTGACGGCCAACTCGACACGAAAAGATGCCTTGAAGTTTGAGGACCATCACTGCAGCAGAGGCATCTTTCTCAAGAGGAAAGGGGCCATCTTTTGCTTCCCCATCCCGATAGACTTTCCTGCATCTGGAAGTCACGATTTGCTGTAGTTGGATACTCCCCACACCAAGTCTGAACTGCATTTAGTCTTCCATTGTAAAGACTTCTCACATTGCAGACATTGCCTCTTACACTATGTACTGAATACCTAGCCTGATAAAGGTTTCTGAGCTTGGTCGGCCTTATTAAAAATGTATTCCAAAACTACTGCTCTACAGAAAGTGCTCAAGGGTCACTATAGTGAAAAAATAATGTGGGGAGATTAAGACAGGGGGCATTACGTTTTTAACTCTTGGATGTTTTTGACTTGTGCCTTCCTCAGCAAACACTGAGTTCTTGGGTTTCAAGCCATGTTAAAGCCAGGTGCTCACCTATAGACACAAAATGAACCTGCTTCTAACATCTTGAGACTGAAGGTTTTTTTCCTATCAACTCGAAGGCTTATGCATGCACTTCTGCTTTCAAATCTGTTGCATCTTTGTATACACCAGTGGTTCTCAACCTTCCTAATGCCACGACCCTTTAATACAGTTTCTCATGTTGTGGTGACCCCCAACCACAAAATTATTTGTGCCTCAGTTCTTAAGACCATCGGAAATATGTGTTTTCCGATGGTCTTAGGCGACCCCTGTAAAAGGGTTGTTCGACCCCCAACAGGGGTCGCGACCCACAGGTTGAGAACCTCTGATATACCTTATGGAGGGCAGATGTCCCCTCCTAGACAACCTGTCTCTCCATATTCTTGGAAACTTTCTGAGCAATCCTAGGAAAAGCTATACCCTGAGCATATTGACTTCAGTGTATTCAGAAAACTCACTCGGCTTAGAATTGCGCTGTTACACTGTTGAAAGTGAACACAAATGAACCTGCCTTATCCTAAGTCAGTACTGTCTATTCAGGACTGGCAGAAGCTTTCCAGGTCTTAGGCAGTGGTTTTGCAACTCACCTGCTACCTGATTCTTCTAACTGGGTTACCAGGGATTGAACCCAGGACCTTCCGCATGCCAAGCGGCTGCTCTACCACTGAGTTATGGCCCATCCCCTAATCTAGCAGCCAAGCTTTACAAATAATGGCTAAAGCCAAATCTTCTGCCAGCCACTTTGGCGACATCCTGCCAAAGCCAAGGTAGAATTCTGTTTCTCTGCTGTTTTGACCCCAAACACACCCTTTTGGATTTTATTTTTCCCATGTGCCAATTAAGTTTGTAGTTTGTTTTTCTACTATTTTCTCGTGAGATATACAGACTCAACCCTGTATCGTTCGGACAGTAATACAGCATTGCCCATATAAATGATGAACCCTATACATATACACTGCTACTACAGTAACCATGCTTATCACAAATTCACCCACAAAAGCCAGCAAGAAACAGAGATCCTGCTAACACAGCCATAATTATTAACCCTAAACAAAACCCAGGAATCTTTCCTCATTCCTCTTAAAGACCCAAAGTTGTACTGAAATGCAGCACCGTTTGGTTCCAAATCTCTCCCAGACAGCAAGAAAATCCTAAACTACTGCTAGCTAACCCAAATGGAGAGGGGGCGGGGAGTAGCTGCTGTTTTAAAGCGGTATTCAGCACTAAACTCCACACAAGAGTTTGGAGCCAAGTCTGATTTTTAAAACAGACGCCTGGATTTGCCATAGCATCTCCCACAAACCCATGTGCATAGACATGTGTTTTTTTAAAATGGTGTTTTCAAAAAAAATATATTCCTACAGCAGCCTATCTATAATTACTCAACCATTTAGCATTTGTTTTCTTTTTTTAAAAAAGACTCCTAATTAGTCATCACAAAAAGTGCCCCAGTCCATAGCCCTATTCCGGAGGGGGCGCCGCTGGGTAATTAAGGGCAGGATCCGGGCAGGCAAAGTCACCCTACATGAGACTGGCCTCCTGCCTGTCTTTGCAAAGAATCTGTTTACAAGAGGGCTCTCCAAAGATCACCAGGGACAAAAGACATCCCAGCATCCGTTGTCCCGTCACCAAAGCAAACCGTACGAGAAACACGGGGGGGAGGGGGGAGGGGGGAGAGCGAGAGAGCAAAGAGCTCTAAGCAGGGAAGGGGACCAGCCGACGCGAGGAAGAAGCGCACTCCAAGCGGCAGGCTCAATCCCACGTTACCTCCCAGTTTCGGGCCAGGTGGAAGAAACTTGGGAGGGAGCGAGAGAGCCACCCAGCCACCCTCTCTCTCCCAAGCCGCTCCCGGGCAGGTTGACTTCACGGTCAGCTCCGCGCGGGGCGAAGGACGCTGCCCTGGAAAGGCGCCCGGGGGTCCGCGGGGTCTCCTCGCCAGTAAGCGCGCTCCGGGCAGGCAGGGGACGGGGAGGAAGCGCAGCGAGCCCAGGAGGGAAAGGGGAAGACTCTGGCACTTACCGAGGGTGAGCAGAGCGAGCTCGGAGGCGACCCAGCTGACCATCTTGCCGGCTGCGGGCCGAGAGCCGCTCACCTTTCCGCCACTTGGCCCCGAGCGGAGCCAACCATGCCCGTCCCGGCCCCGGCCGAGGAACTGCTGCTCCCGCTTCTGCTGCTGCTGGAGAGATGCTGGAGGCCGCAGCGGAGAGGGAGGGAGGGAGGAAGAGAGGCCGGTCGGCTCCCCCCACCTGCACGGGACGGCCCAGAGGCGGCTTCCTGCGGCGCAACGAGGCTCTGCTGCTGGCTCCTCGCCGGCCCGTTTCAAGGTGCGCTCTGGCAGCCGGAGTGGCCCGGCCGCGCCTCCTCCTCCTCCTCCTCCCTCCCTCCCACGCCCCCCTGGCTGGTTGGCTCAGGAGCGGAGCAGGGCCGGTGCAGCAGGCCAGCGCTAGGGGGCGCCCGCGGGCAGCGCACCTGCCCGACTTCAGGGCGAGTTCCGACGTTCACGCGTGTACTCGTGCCTTGCAAGCACTTGGGAAGGGACTTTGGCGCGGCTTTCGGGCCGCAGGGAAGTTGCTTGCCTCAATCCGGTGTGAGAGGAGCAGCCGAGACCGGATTACCTTTTAGCTGCCCCCCCTTTCTCGTCCCCGATGCATGTTAAGTATTTAGGAGTATACTATATCTGAGCATGGAGGTTCTACTCTTAGCAATGAATATTCACCTGATTCTTTAGGAGAACTTCCCATTGAAAGAACGTGGTTGACCCAGGCCTGAACCAGCAAAGTAACGCTTCAGTTCAGTTCATAGGCCTTCTCTAAGATCCCTTCTGCACAAGCAGAATAATGCACTTTCAATCCACTTTCACAATTGTTTTCAAGTGGGTTTTCCTATTCTGCACAGCTACAAAGTGGATTGAAAGTGCATTATTCTGCATGTGCAGAAGGGACCCTAGAGAAGGCCTATGAACTGAAGGGTTACTTTGCTAGTTCAGGCCAAAGTCCCCCTCTTCCGGTGTTTTGTTTCTCCTGTGAGATTTCTGGAAGCCACCCAAACAGTCATGGAAGGCAATTGGCATGCTGGGCTGTCCAGGGCATATCAATCACCCTGGTGTAGTAGAGGGTCAGACCAGGATCTGGGACATCTTAAGATTGGATTTCCACTCAGTTGTAAGAGTTCATGAGATGTCCTTGAATCAGTCACACTATCTCACCCTTGACCTACTTCATAAGATTGTTGTAAGGACAAAATGGAAGAAGAATAAGAGTTTGGATTTAAACCCCCCTTTCTCTCCTGTAGGAAACTCAAAGGGGCTTACAAGCTCCTTTCACTTCCCCCCTCACAACAAACACTCTGTGAGGTGGGTGGGGCTGAGAGAGTTCCAAAAAGCTGTGACTAGGGGAGACTGATGATGTAAGCCGCTTAGAGCCCCCATTAGGGAGAAAAGTGGGATATAAATAACTAAACTCCAACAAGTATCTAGATACACACAAGTATGAAGGTGGCAGTTTTAAGCATAAGTATTTAGAAGTAAACGCCATGGAAATATGTGGAGCTGAAATCTAAGGCTGATTCCGCTTGGGCCAAAAACAGGGGTGTGAAAATGGTATGAAAACAGTATAAACCCTTTTGCACCATTTTAAACCCTTTTACACCGTTTTCACACTGCTGTTTTTGGCCCGTGCGGAATCAGCCTAAGTATGCCAGGATGTAGACTTCAAGCAGATTTATTTAAACCTATAGTAGCCCATTAGTGTTGCTTCCCTTCCCATTCAATGTGCCTTGGATTGCGGCCACAAAGAAATGGGGTGAGATTCCGCATGAGCCAGAATGTCCCGAGAAATGGGTGTTGGTCTAAGTTTTGGAGACCCATTTTGAGTCCACCCCACCCCACCCCCGCCATGGGAGCATGCTGCTGGGGGACCTTGAGTCAGTGATAAAGAGTGTTCAGAGGATAAAGTGGAAGCGCCCGGTCCCTGGAGAAGGTGGAGTATAGATGATGTAAATAAATCAGGTAAAGCAAAGAAATGCCTTTATGATACAGACCTGAATAGCTGTGCAGGGATGAGCTTTCTTTCGACATTGTACAAAAGCTAGCAAATCGGTTTTTCAAGTGGAAAGGTACTCAGATGGGTCAGGCTTCCGAGGTTGCTTAAGATTTCATACTTTGGCTACTGATTAGCAGGATTTGTCATTCCTTCAACAAAGGGCCTTCCTTGCTAGCCAGCTGCCTTGCAATTCCTACATTGCATCATTAAACACAAGACTGAGCCATTTTTCAGCCCAACTGATCAGAAGGACAACACCCCCTACCCTTAGTCATCTAGGTAATTGGCACCTGCTTTATTGCCAGGCTGCCACAATGAGCTGCAAAAACAAACACAACCAGAAACCAGAAAGTGCGTGTGATCAGCAGACAAGAATGTCTCCCAAGACCTTGGAGCATTCCTCTCCAAAGGTGAAATTGTGGCAGCAAAGTATCCAATATGCACAGAAGATGGGCTAAAAACAGGGCTGCATGCTTTAGAATGAATTAATGCACTTGCTAACATTTGGATTGAATTGCCCAGAAGCAGTTTGTTTAAAAGCACTTTAAAAAAACAGTTAATAAAGTGGGACTGAATTTTGTTTTGTTTTGTACAGGGCCGCAACAGTACCATAGAATGAAAAAAGGACCATATTAAGGCTGTGCTCCTAAAAAAAATTTTTTTCCCAGGAGTAAGTCCCAATGAATAAAAAGGCAACCTTCTGAGTAGTCAAAATATATGAAAAAAGCGGGGGGGAGGGGGAGCCAACATAATGAACAAGCTAGGTTAGTAACCAAGAAGAAATGGATGTGAATGGATGGGGGCTCCTCATTACACCTAAAACTGTTTAAGAAATTTCTTGGAGGCTTTAATATTGTTTAGTAAGCAGCAGCTCATCCCCATTTACACTCTAAAAACAAATTCTATCGTGTATTGGTCCGTGGACCTTAACTCTTTTCACTTTCATTCTTGCTATTTACAAGATTCATATGTAACCTTCCTGGCTGGAATAAACATTTTTGACAATGTTGTTTGGATTGCATTTGTGCGCAATAGCTTTCCCTCTGAGGATGACCGATTCTGATCAAAATGTGTTAGGTGCTTGCATTATTTGCTACTTAGGTGATCTATATCATTGTTTCTATATGATTGCGTTATTGGTGAGATCTATATGATTGTTTTTCATTCTGTTTTTTATTACTATAGAGTGTTTTTAACTTAAAGATGTGCGTACTGTGCAATAAATGTTGATTATATAATTTATTTCATTTTCTCCTTGGTTCCTATCCTTAGTTTCTACACTTCTGAGTAAACCTGCTTAGGATAGCTTTTTAAGTAAGCCTTTGCTTTGAACAATTACATATTATGGGAACTCTTGGCACAAAATTCAATTAAAGCCATATTAGAAAAAAGAAGAGGAAGAGGAGGAGTTTGGATTTATATTCCCCCCTTTCTCTCCTGTAAGAAGACTCAAAGGGGCTTACAATCTCCTTTCCCTCTCCCCCACAACAAGCACCCTGTGAGGTAGGTGGGCTGAGAGAGCTCCCAAGAACTGTGACTAGCCCAAGGTCACCCAGCTGACATGTTGGAGTGCACAAGCTAATCTGGTTCACCAGATAAGCCTCCACGGCTCAACTGACAGAGTGGGGGTCAAACCCGGTTCTCCAGATTAGAGGGCACCTGCTCTTAACCATTCTATACCGTGCTGGCTCTCACTAGAGGGAGAAAGGAAGGCAGGCAGTCAGGCAGTTAAGTAGCTCTGCCCTGATCTCCAGAAGGCCCCCAGAGCTCCCTGCTCTCACCCTCTAGGATTATTAGAGGGCAAACAATGTTCGGCTCTTATATCAATAGCACAAAACTTTGCAAGTGGATGTAAAACATCTGTAAGGGATCATAGGGACCACCTTTCTAACTGTGAAATGAAGTCCTTTTCTGAGAAAAGAATTGAATCACCTGGTTTCTTTCCAAACCAGAAGGCAAAATTTTCAACCAGCCACTGTAGCTATAAATCTTTTACAGGTATCTTGGTGTACAGGTGATTGTGAGTCGGTGTGGTGGTGTTGTAGTTAGGTTGTCAGACTAGGATCTGGGAGACCTACAGTCAGGGTTCTCCTCTGCAATGGAAGCTAACTTGAGAACCTTGACACATCACTGTTTCAGCCTAGCCTAATAAGGTTGTTGGAAGGATAAAGTGGAGGTCTCCATTGGGGAGAACAGCAGGGTATAAATATACAATAAATAAATAAGTCTCTCTGTGCTATGCCCTGACCTGGATAGCCTCAGGCTAGCCTAATCTCATCAGGTCTCAGAAGTTGGTCTTGGTTAGTATTTGGATGGGCAACGTCCAAGGAATACTAGAGGCATGACATAGAGGCAGGCAATGGCAAACCACCTTTCAACACCTCTTGCCTTGAAAACCCAACAGGGTCCCCATAAGTCAGTTGTGACTTGATGGTACCAAAAAATGCTACAAGAACCTGCTGATTTTTATAAATAAATCTACTATGTTAAAGTCAGAAGAGCAGGATGAGCATTTATTCCTAGTCAGTTGGCAACCCCGCTTCCCTGGTTATTTCCCCTCCTCTGCATGCTGGTCACCACTGTATTTATTTATGTAAGCAGTATGTCCTTCTGTCCTAATCTGCTGCCCACTGCTTCTGTGAGTCAGTCATCGGTGAGGGTGATTGCTACATGCCCGGAGGAGAGTACTTGGCAATCTGGAGTGATTCAGGGTGAATTATCAGAGTGGTTTGGCACTAGAGGGGAGAAAGGAAAGGGGAGGCGATTTCTGCAGTGATTAAGAGGAGGAAAATAAACAAACAGCTTTTGATGGGCCAACAGTTCTGTCCTAAGCACAATTACACCCTTCTGAGTCTATGCACATCAGTGGGCCTTAAATGGCATTACTTAGGGTATTCTGCTCAGTGTAGCACTGTCAGATCCTGCCTAGGGGGTTTGATGAGCCAGTCTACATAAGAGTAGTCAGATGCAAAGGTGGGCAGGAAGGAGGAATCCCCATTAACAGTTGGAATATCCGCAGGAACCCCCTTGATGTCCTCCTTTGCTATTTTCATCTTTTTTCACTCCTTGTTCACCAGACAGAAGCCCTGTTGCCTGTGCTTTTAGCCACCCTGATATCAATTACAGTGGATGTATTGATAGTTCATATATTCCATTATTGGCAGGGATTATAACGTTAAAGAAATGGTGGTATCTCATGTATCAGTCATCCTCCTAATTCCAGAGGCGTAAAATCTGGCTGTTGTAATTCAGCAATACAGGAAAGGTACTATGTACATGCTTTGTGATACTCTCTTTTGAATTCTTCTTGGGCCAAGTTGGGGAATTCAAAGCAGATTACTCTTCAATTCTATTTGCTGCTTTTCTTTTTCTTTCTTCTTTGTCTTTAAGTTGCTTTATGTGGGCAGCAAGAGAGAGAGAAGGTCATAACAGGCACACTTTTCTGTTCTGTTCCTAAAAGACTGGGATATAAAGCCCAAAATATCTTCGTACCTGAGCTAAGAAAAAGATCTAAATGGCACCCTACTTAACGTCTGAGGGGCCATTCCATTGTTAAAGTCTCCTATGCAGGTCCCACTGAAATGACCAGCGTAGCAAGGGGGGTCCCCCCACCCCCCCCCCCCCCCACCCCCCCCCCCCCCCACCCCCCCCCCCCCCCACCCCCCCCCCCCCCCACCCCCCCCCCCCCCCACCCCCCCCCCCCCCCACCCCCCCCCCCCCCCACCCCCCCCCCCCCCCACCCCCCCCCCCCCCCACCCCCCCCCCCCCCCACCCCCCCCCCCCCCCACCCCCCCCCCCCCCCACCCCCCCCCCCCCCCACCCCCCCCCCCCCCCACCCCCCCCCCCCCCCACCCCCCCCCCCCCCCACCCCCCCCCCCCCCCACCCCCCCCCCCCCCCACCCCCCCCCCCCCCCACCCCCCCCCCCCCCCACCCCCCCCCCCCCCCACCCCCCCCCCCCCCCACCCCCCCCCCCCCCCACCCCCCCCCCCCCCCACCCCCCCCCCCCCCCACCCCCCCCCCCCCCCACCCCCCCCCCCCCCCACCCCCCCCCCCCCCCACCCCCCCCCCCCCCCACCCCCCCCCCCCCCCACCCCCCCCCCCCCCCACCCCCCCCCCCCCCCACCCCCCCCCCCCCCCACCCCCCCCCCCCCCCACCCCCCCCCCCCCCCACCCCCCCCCCCCCCCACCCCCCCCCCCCCCCACCCCCCCCCCCCCCCACCCCCCCCCCCCCCCACCCCCCCCCCCCCCCACCCCCCCCCCCCCCCACCCCCCCCCCCCCCCACCCCCCCCCCCCCCCACCCCCCCCCCCCCCCACCCCCCCCCCCCCCCACCCCCCCCCCCCCCCACCCCCCCCCCCCCCCACCCCCCCCCCCCCCCACCCCCCCCCCCCCCCACCCCCCCCCCCCCCCACCCCCCCCCCCCCCCACCCCCCCCCCCCCCCACCCCCCCCCCCCCCCACCCCCCCCCCCCCCCACCCCCCCCCCCCCCCACCCCCCCCCCCCCCCACCCCCCCCCCCCCCCACCCCCCCCCCCCCCCACCCCCCCCCCCCCCCACCCCCCCCCCCCCCCACCCCCCCCCCCCCCCACCCCCCCCCCCCCCCACCCCCCCCCCCCCCCACCCCCCCCCCCCCCCACCCCCCCCCCCCCCCACCCCCCCCCCCCCCCACCCCCCCCCCCCCCCACCCCCCCCCCCCCCCACCCCCCCCCCCCCCCACCCCCCCCCCCCCCCACCCCCCCCCCCCCCCACCCCCCCCCCCCCCCACCCCCCCCCCCCCCCACCCCCCCCCCCCCCCACCCCCCCCCCCCCCCACCCCCCCCCCCCCCCACCCCCCCCCCCCCCCACCCCCCCCCCCCCCCACCCCCCCCCCCCCCCACCCCCCCCCCCCCCCACCCCCCCCCCCCCCCACCCCCCCCCCCCCCCACCCCCCCCCCCCCCCACCCCCCCCCCCCCCCACCCCCCCCCCCCCCCACCCCCCCCCCCCCCCACCCCCCCCCCCCCCCACCCCCCCCCCCCCCCACCCCCCCCCCCCCCCACCCCCCCCCCCCCCCACCCCCCCCCCCCCCCACCCCCCCCCCCCCCCACCCCCCCCCCCCCCCACCCCCCCCCCCCCCCACCCCCCCCCCCCCCCACCCCCCCCCCCCCCCACCCCCCCCCCCCCCCACCCCCCCCCCCCCCCACCCCCCCCCCCCCCCACCCCCCCCCCCCCCCACCCCCCCCCCCCCCCACCCCCCCCCCCCCCCACCCCCCCCCCCCCCCACCCCCCCCCCCCCCCACCCCCCCCCCCCCCCACCCCCCCCCCCCCCCACCCCCCCCCCCCCCCACCCCCCCCCCCCCCCACCCCCCCCCCCCCCCACCCCCCCCCCCCCCCACCCCCCCCCCCCCCCACCCCCCCCCCCCCCCACCCCCCCCCCCCCCCACCCCCCCCCCCCCCCACCCCCCCCCCCCCCCACCCCCCCCCCCCCCCACCCCCCCCCCCCCCCACCCCCCCCCCCCCCCACCCCCCCCCCCCCCCACCCCCCCCCCCCCCCACCCCCCCCCCCCCCCACCCCCCCCCCCCCCCACCCCCCCCCCCCCCCACCCCCCCCCCCCCCCACCCCCCCCCCCCCCCACCCCCCCCCCCCCCCACCCCCCCCCCCCCCCACCCCCCCCCCCCCCCACCCCCCCCCCCCCCCACCCCCCCCCCCCCCCACCCCCCCCCCCCCCCACCCCCCCCCCCCCCCACCCCCCCCCCCCCCCACCCCCCCCCCCCCCCACCCCCCCCCCCCCCCACCCCCCCCCCCCCCCACCCCCCCCCCCCCCCACCCCCCCCCCCCCCCACCCCCCCCCCCCCCCACCCCCCCCCCCCCCCACCCCCCCCCCCCCCCACCCCCCCCCCCCCCCACCCCCCCCCCCCCCCACCCCCCCCCCCCCCCACCCCCCCCCCCCCCCACCCCCCCCCCCCCCCACCCCCCCCCCCCCCCACCCCCCCCCCCCCCCACCCCCCCCCCCCCCCACCCCCCCCCCCCCCCACCCCCCCCCCCCCCCACCCCCCCCCCCCCCCACCCCCCCCCCCCCCCACCCCCCCCCCCCCCCACCCCCCCCCCCCCCCACCCCCCCCCCCCCCCACCCCCCCCCCCCCCCACCCCCCCCCCCCCCCACCCCCCCCCCCCCCCACCCCCCCCCCCCCCCACCCCCCCCCCCCCCCACCCCCCCCCCCCCCCACCCCCCCCCCCCCCCACCCCCCCCCCCCCCCACCCCCCCCCCCCCCCACCCCCCCCCCCCCCCACCCCCCCCCCCCCCCACCCCCCCCCCCCCCCACCCCCCCCCCCCCCCACCCCCCCCCCCCCCCACCCCCCCCCCCCCCCACCCCCCCCCCCCCCCACCCCCCCCCCCCCCCACCCCCCCCCCCCCCCACCCCCCCCCCCCCCCACCCCCCCCCCCCCCCACCCCCCCCCCCCCCCACCCCCCCCCCCCCCCACCCCCCCCCCCCCCCACCCCCCCCCCCCCCCACCCCCCCCCCCCCCCACCCCCCCCCCCCCCCACCCCCCCCCCCCCCCACCCCCCCCCCCCCCCACCCCCCCCCCCCCCCACCCCCCCCCCCCCCCACCCCCCCCCCCCCCCACCCCCCCCCCCCCCCACCCCCCCCCCCCCCCACCCCCCCCCCCCCCCACCCCCCCCCCCCCCCACCCCCCCCCCCCCCCACCCCCCCCCCCCCCCACCCCCCCCCCCCCCCACCCCCCCCCCCCCCCACCCCCCCCCCCCCCCACCCCCCCCCCCCCCCACCCCCCCCCCCCCCCACCCCCCCCCCCCCCCACCCCCCCCCCCCCCCACCCCCCCCCCCCCCCACCCCCCCCCCCCCCCACCCCCCCCCCCCCCCACCCCCCCCCCCCCCCACCCCCCCCCCCCCCCACCCCCCCCCCCCCCCACCCCCCCCCCCCCCCACCCCCCCCCCCCCCCACCCCCCCCCCCCCCCACCCCCCCCCCCCCCCACCCCCCCCCCCCCCCACCCCCCCCCCCCCCCACCCCCCCCCCCCCCCACCCCCCCCCCCCCCCACCCCCCCCCCCCCCCACCCCCCCCCCCCCCCACCCCCCCCCCCCCCCACCCCCCCCCCCCCCCACCCCCCCCCCCCCCCACCCCCCCCCCCCCCCACCCCCCCCCCCCCCCACCCCCCCCCCCCCCCACCCCCCCCCCCCCCCACCCCCCCCCCCCCCCACCCCCCCCCCCCCCCACCCCCCCCCCCCCCCACCCCCCCCCCCCCCCACCCCCCCCCCCCCCCACCCCCCCCCCCCCCCACCCCCCCCCCCCCCCACCCCCCCCCCCCCCCACCCCCCCCCCCCCCCACCCCCCCCCCCCCCCACCCCCCCCCCCCCCCACCCCCCCCCCCCCCCACCCCCCCCCCCCCCCACCCCCCCCCCCCCCCACCCCCCCCCCCCCCCACCCCCCCCCCCCCCCACCCCCCCCCCCCCCCACCCCCCCCCCCCCCCACCCCCCCCCCCCCCCACCCCCCCCCCCCCCCACCCCCCCCCCCCCCCACCCCCCCCCCCCCCCACCCCCCCCCCCCCCCACCCCCCCCCCCCCCCACCCCCCCCCCCCCCCACCCCCCCCCCCCCCCACCCCCCCCCCCCCCCACCCCCCCCCCCCCCCACCCCCCCCCCCCCCCACCCCCCCCCCCCCCCACCCCCCCCCCCCCCCACCCCCCCCCCCCCCCACCCCCCCCCCCCCCCACCCCCCCCCCCCCCCACCCCCCCCCCCCCCCACCCCCCCCCCCCCCCACCCCCCCCCCCCCCCACCCCCCCCCCCCCCCACCCCCCCCCCCCCCCACCCCCCCCCCCCCCCACCCCCCCCCCCCCCCACCCCCCCCCCCCCCCACCCCCCCCCCCCCCCACCCCCCCCCCCCCCCACCCCCCCCCCCCCCCACCCCCCCCCCCCCCCACCCCCCCCCCCCCCCACCCCCCCCCCCCCCCACCCCCCCCCCCCCCCACCCCCCCCCCCCCCCACCCCCCCCCCCCCCCACCCCCCCCCCCCCCCACCCCCCCCCCCCCCCACCCCCCCCCCCCCCCACCCCCCCCCCCCCCCACCCCCCCCCCCCCCCACCCCCCCCCCCCCCCACCCCCCCCCCCCCCCACCCCCCCCCCCCCCCACCCCCCCCCCCCCCCACCCCCCCCCCCCCCCACCCCCCCCCCCCCCCACCCCCCCCCCCCCCCACCCCCCCCCCCCCCCACCCCCCCCCCCCCCCACCCCCCCCCCCCCCCACCCCCCCCCCCCCCCACCCCCCCCCCCCCCCACCCCCCCCCCCCCCCACCCCCCCCCCCCCCCACCCCCCCCCCCCCCCACCCCCCCCCCCCCCCACCCCCCCCCCCCCCCACCCCCCCCCCCCCCCACCCCCCCCCCCCCCCACCCCCCCCCCCCCCCACCCCCCCCCCCCCCCACCCCCCCCCCCCCCCACCCCCCCCCCCCCCCACCCCCCCCCCCCCCCACCCCCCCCCCCCCCCACCCCCCCCCCCCCCCACCCCCCCCCCCCCCCACCCCCCCCCCCCCCCACCCCCCCCCCCCCCCACCCCCCCCCCCCCCCACCCCCCCCCCCCCCCACCCCCCCCCCCCCCCACCCCCCCCCCCCCCCAAGTGATGGGAATTGTAGTCCATAACATCTGGAGTGCCAAAGGTTCGCCACCACTGGTCTAGCCCCATAGGTTGAAGGTCATTGCTGTGGAAGCATTACCCAGTCTACCTTCTGCTCTTCTGACTTTCCGAGACTTTCTTCAGGCTCTGCAGTCTAATTGACGCTGGTGTTTACACCTTCTGTCAGCATCTTAGAAGATGGTCACGTCCACTCCCCTCCTGGTGTGTCCAGCCAAACCACACATGTTTAGCTCTTTCAGCCTTTCCTCATCAATGAGCCTCTTAAAGTTCTTAAGGAGCCATGTATGAGAGGGGCTCTCAATGCTCTCGGTGCCTTGAAACCAACTTTGGATTTCAGTTTCTCTTTAACACAACAATCTCTCACTCATTGGCAAAGCCTGTTTGCAGACTGCAGAAAGGTCTGTTTACCAATGCTGTTGTTTCCAAACGGTGCATATAATAAGCGTCTGTCTAGTTGTGGCTCCATCACCATAATACTTCAAATTGAATAAACTGATGCAAAATGTGATCTGAGTGAGCATCGAATTTGAGTTCTTCTGTCCTCCTCCCAAGGTTTTAGCATAATGTTTTTCAGAAAAACACAGCCTAAGAGTGCAATCCTAGGGCAGGGTGGGGGCGTGGGGGGGGGGGGGATTGGGATGGGACAAAATTCCTCAGGAGGCAGCATGATACCAGTGCTGGTATGAATGCCTCTTGCACTGGTTTAAAGAGCATTTACACTGGTGCAGGGGCCCCTATGCTGGTGGTTGGGAGATGGAACCAGCTCTGGTGCTGGTGCCAAATGAGGGCATTCCTGGGGCAGAGCCAGCTTTAATTGGCTTCTTTAACCCTTTCAGACCAGAAATACCCCCTTTCACTGGAGCTGACTTAACAGCAGCAAAATCAGTGGGGCAGCCCATTGAGTTGCATATGCCACTTACACTGGGAAAGGAGCAGCAGTTGCTTTTCACTTGTTAGCCACAGCACAGCCAGCCTCTTATTTATTTATTTATTTATTTATTTATTTATTTATTTATTTATTTATTTATTTATTTATTTATTTATTTATTAATTAGTTTTGTATACCGCCCTCCCCCGAAGGGCTCTGGGCAGTTAACAACATATAAGTAGAGCACAATTTAAAACATCAGTAATTCACAGTACAAACTTATGGCTCTATTAACATTAAAACAACTAAAAAACCCTTATAAAACACAGCGTTCTAAATTATAATTCCTTGCGTCCAGTCACTGAACCCTCCCCCCCAGAGGGGGTGGTAGGCCCCTCAGATGTTATGGAGGCCACCAAAGAAGGGACTACCGAAGGGCACTGTATCAGCGGCTGGTCCCACCAAAGGCCTGGTGGAACAACTCAGTCTTACAGGCCCTGTGGAACTCACCAAGGTCCCACAGGGCCTGGACAGCTGGAGGAAGAGAGTTCCACCAGGCCGGGGCCAGAGCCGTAAAGGCTCTGGCCCGAGTGGAGCCCAGCCACATCATTGAGGGCCCAGGGACTACCAATAAATTGGCCTCTGCCAAATGCAGAGGCTGGACCGGGACATGTGGGGTAAGACAGTCCTGAAGGTACGAAGGTCCCAGGCTGCGTAGAGCCTCTTAGGAGGTGGTGTGGCCACCCCATCCCCCCTTAGTACTGCACTACCCGCTTATGTGTGTGTTCTCAAAAATAAGACCCACTGAGTCAACTCACTTCCATGAAAAGCCAAGGACTGCAACCTTAGATGCTTAATGTGTCAAGTTAACACTTATGCATCAGTGAATACTTCAGTTCTTTCTGGTGGTTCCAGAAGTCTAAAATCCTAAGGCATTGGTTACTGAATATTCCGTATTGTTGATTGTACTGGCTCACTCTGTGTAATCTGCCTTGAGTCCCTATCAGAAAGGTGGGCTATAAATAAATAAAATTATATAACACTCTTTCAGGGGGGGTTCTGTTAGGGGCCAGGCCATTGTCTTCCTGGCTGCTATTGCTTCAGTAGGAACCCCACCCACCCCGACTGCTTTTCATTGCGCACCAGTCTGGGGATCATGCAGTCAAGGGGACAACATTGCAGCCTTACAAAGCCAATCAGATGTGACTGTGATGACATCACTGAAGGCAAATGAGGGGAGTTGAGTGGCAACAGGGTTGTAACAACTGGGAGAGATGTTCTGCCCCTTCAGCAGAGCCTTAATGGGATGGTATTTACCATGTAATATTACTTACTTGAACTTCCATGTCATGAAAAGCTTTAGCTACCCATTTCCATACAATAAGCTTCTGTTAAAGGCGGTAAGGCATTTTTCCCCTCCAGGCTGTTGGCACCTCTAGGAGAACAACATAAAGAAATATGTGGTCCCAATGTCAGAATAAAATGTTGAGCAAAGGAAGCTTTTCTTTCAGTACTTTTGCAAATGTTGGTTTAAAATTGTGATTAATTTCTATTCCTCCTGAAGGAACTCTGGTTCTGATCCTCATAGCCTGCAACCACTCTGCCTGCATGTGGAGATTAAGTGCTTACATTCTTGGAAGGGGGTGGTGGGGTTGTAGTACAAATTCCCAGCTTGTGTTTTGACTGTCTCCTCCATTCAGGCTTTTTCTAAACATGCTCCCTAATGAGAAATCCCTGATCTTCCAGAATGAAGGAAACTCCCTCACATTTGCACAGTTAACACAATCCTGTATCTCCAGCGGACATTAATCACCCACTGCTCTTACTCAGACAGATGCTCTCTGCAGATAACAGCAGATTTCTCAGATCATGCGTTGCCTAATTAATCCACAAATTAGTAATTGCCCTGACAGCTCTGAGGCGAGAGGGAAGGCGCACGAAGCAGTAGGAGGCGGCTGGTGAGACACCAACTGGACTTGTCAGGCCGTGACTAACAGGCCGAAGGATTTATTGCCCAACACTTCGTTCTGGTGAGGCGGGACCTGTTCCCAGGGCAGTGGGGCAAGTGCATTTGGCAAGACCACACTGGCATTGCTCTCAGGCAGGGAGAGAGCGGATGATGCCACTAGGCTGACAAGCCTTCGGTTGCCAACTCTGGGTTTGGAAATACCTGGAGATTTGCGGGTAGACGTTGAAGAGGATGGGGATTGGGGAGGATGGGGATGGACCTCAGCAGGCACATCGTGCCACAAAGTCAGCTCCCCAAAGCAGCTCTTTTTCTCCCCGGAAACTGATCTCAGTAGTCTGGAGATCTCTTGTAACTCCAGGAGATCTCCAGCCTCCACCTGGAGGTTGGCAACCCTAACAAGGAGTCCACAATCCATTTCACTCACTGGATCTCCTCCCACCCCAGAATGCAAATGCTGAAGAACAGTAGACTGAAGGAGGAAACTCTGCCCCAAATCTTGCACTCTTAAGGGAGTGGGGGATGTTTCCCTCTCGTTATATTTTACACATGCAAAGCTTAGTTGACAACTTACCTCAGATATTCTTTAAAGGCCCAGCTGAAAGACTGCCTCGGTTCTTCCTGCCTATTCCCTTCAAGTTCCTCCCAGTTACCACAGACACTCTGTGGGGTGGGGGACACACACAATGAATGATGGGAAGACTGTAGAGCAGTGATGGCGAACCTTTGGCACTCCAGATGTTATGGACTACAATTCCCATCAGCCCCTGCCTGCATGGCCAATTGACCATGCTGGCAGGGGCTGATGGGAATTGTAGTCCATAACATCTGGAGTGCCAAAGGTTCGCCACCACGGCTGTAGAGGGTATCATGGGAGGAGCCGAGGCTGACCGGGAGAAGGTGGCTGCCCCGCAGGCATGGTGGGATTTTCCAATCCCACCAAAGCCATAAGTGGGGTGTTTGAATGAATGCTTCCAGACAAGCTGTTCCACAGGTATAGGACAGAGCTGAAAAAGGTTTGTTTCTAACTGTTGAAGTACAGGTTGCAGCTGTGTGGAAAGAACAATAAAGAGACCTTGCTAGGAAGGTATGAGAAGGTTTATGCAAGGAGAAGAGGTTCTTTTGAAATATGGACCCTGCAGCGTGAAGGGTGTGAAAGGTAAGAAGCAGTACATTGAATTCAAGCAAACAGGCAGCCAGTGCTGACATTTTAAAACATGTAATGTGTCCATATTGGCTCAGCCCTGACAACAGGCTAACAGCTGCATTTGGTTCCTGAACAGTCTTCAAGAGCAGATAGTACAATGACTGAGTCTAGAGGCTACAGTAGCACACGCAGGACAGATTCACCCAAACAAAAACACTCTCATCTACAGCTTCAACTTGTTTTTCCATGAGCATGAGTGGATGTAGAAGCACCCCAAGGCTCTTCACATGATTGGCCATGGATCACGTATCTCCATGTAAAATACCCCAAATCAGACCTCTGCAGAACACCAGCTTTCCAACAATCTTAGTTCCATTCCAGCTTGTAATTTCCTTGTTCAGCTCTCCAGTATATGCGTGCCACGGACCAGGACAGCAACAGGCCCATCTAGTGGCTTCGTTAGACAAATGCAGAGCTGGGTGACAACCTAATGGACAGTCCCAATCCTAAAACTTGGGAGGATCAGTGACAGTTAGAGGTCTGATATGAATGTTTAAAGCATGGACAAACACAGGAAACCGCCTGCTTTTAATCCCAGGCGAGAGAATCAGGATCAACTGTTAAAAGTGGAATTGTGGTGGTAGAAAGTGCCTTCAAGTTACAGCAAGACTACCCCTTGTGAAGTTTTCAAGGCAAGAAACGAACAGAGGCTATTTGCTATTCCCTTCTCCTTTCCTAGAAGTAAGAACTATCAGATGGTCTTATTTCTTAGCAGACCTGCTTACAATTGCTCTCTCAGATGCTTAATGGAAACTTTCCAAAACAGAAATGGCCACATTTAGACAGCAGTTTCTGCACCGCTCACTCCCCCACCCCAAGTTGGCATAGCAGGAGGCTTTATCAAAAGCTGCTGATAGGCCTACAAGTCCATGGAAAAGAAATTTGTCAAAGGGGATCATTCAGTAGCAGGCTGATCAAACAGCCCTAAACAGCCCCAAACCAGATTGAAATGGATCAAAGGTAAGAGCCATTCGGGGATGCTGAGGATTGCCCAGCCCAGCCCCACCCACTCAACCATCAATCACCAAAAAGAAAGATTGGAAACTCAAATACAGCTGTCAGCCAGTTTTGAAAACTCGGTAGGCGGTGGTTTTGGAGCACAAAGCAAATCATAGGCGTGGAGTGCCATCCCCTGGTTCCTACTGGTGTTGCTTGTTAAAAGTATATTTGTCTTTATTTATTTTTGCAGATTTGCAGCCTCTGAGGGCTCAAAGTGCTTAACAACGAAATGAACAAATAATTACATAAAATCAATCCAACCCAAATGATTTGTGCATAAAACAACAGCAGTGAAAATAGCAGCAACCTTTTAAAAAAACATGAGTTCCAGAGGGGCAGCTGTGTTGATCGGTTTCAGAAGAAATAAACAGGCGTCTTGTGGCTCCTTAAGGACTATGTTTTATTTTCATCATAAGTTTTTGTACCGCAAGGACATGCCATGAGGCACATTTGTGGGGGTTTTTTTAAAACCAAAACAAAACAATAAACACACACACACACACACACACACAAACCAGGCAGCCAGCAATGTAAACATTTAAAAACCCATTTGTAATGTAACCCAACTGTTTAGATTCAAGCTATTATTCATATCAACCATCTGCATCATCACGCAATATGAAAAGTGAAGAAATATTTTCTAAGCAGCAAAGATTTGAAAGACGCATAAAGTATATGTAAAAATCAATTCACAGTGTAAAGTAAAGAAAGTGGAAATAAAGACCTAAGCACAGCGCTCCAGAACAAAAGAAGAACTAGGGCAAAAAAGAACGCCTAACAATGCAAAATCACAAAACAAGAACTTAGGAAAAGGCCTAGAGAGAAAACCCCGGAGAAGCCCAGCAAGGGAAATATTTGTCAGGTGAATGACACCACAAAGACAAAAATTACATTCCTGGTATATATTGGCACTGTCCTGTTTTTAAAGATCAGATGTCTTTCTAGGCCCATGTCTAAAACAAGACAGGCCAGATAGTTAAATCTAGCAATAACAAACAAGTGAGCATCTGGCCTCATGGCTTTCATTTCACAGTTATCTGATACCCTAAACCATTTTAAGCTCATTTAAACATTACCTTGTATGGAAGACATACAGCAGAGATGTTCTTGTCTCTCCCCTCACTTTCCCATCAGGCTCCCAAGTCAACTTTTGCATCAATCCCCTAGGGAGAGATGCTCAACTGCAGAGACAGAGGCAAAAAGTCTCCCTCAGAACTGATGAAGAAGCGCCTGGAAAGGCAGAGAGATCATTTGATGAGGTGAAGTCTTCAAAAGGTGATGCTACTATTTGGTTCAGACCACAAGTGATTATTATTTAGGACTACGTCCTTCAGGGGTTCAGCAAGAGAGGGTACATGACAGGGTCTTCTTGGTGGCACCACCAAAACTTTGGAATAGTGTAACCTTGGGTGCACATTTGGCCTCTTCCCTTCAGAAACTCTTTCACTGGACTTCTAAGCTGGCTAATTTTATTCAACTTTTGACACTGTATCAAGGCTATGAATGGACAGACAGACAGACAGACAGACACTCTGCTTATTAGGGAAGCATAAAATATTAAGGACAAAAAAATCTCTTTTTTCCAACATAATCTTGATTCCAGCACTGAATCACCACTGACTCGATGCCGTCTACCTCCAGTTCATCTGTGATCCCTTAAAACAGTGATTGCCAACCTGAGTAAATGCCAGACCATTTGGGGTATGTAAAAAAATATTACATAATGGGTTTGCTAATATGGGGGTCAATTTTTGGGAAATGAGTTGCCAAGGGGTAAGCAAGTGCAAAAAGACTGAGAATTACTACCTTAAAAGGTATCCCCAGGAAACAGAAAGTGCATTGTGCTTCCTTCTCCCATCGCTTATCATAACATATGAAATGGCTCGGAGGCTCCGATTAGAATGGCTGTTTGACAACATTGCCTGGATGTATCCAAAGAGCCATATGAATCTGTGGCGTACGCAGTCCATGGCACTTGAATGCAAACCACTGTTCCAGGTCTCTCTGGGGTCTGCTTCTCATTAGCATTCATCTCAAACAAACACGTTATGCCATGTTATGCTTGCCACCACAGAGAACCAAGGAAGCCTACTGTGTTTACCAGAGCAGTTAATGTAATGCTTAGAGTCAACAGAAAATTGATTTTGATTGATTTTGAAAAAGCTAAATGGCTTGACTTCTATTCATTGGCTTGGCTATCATGGTTCAGAGTGTGTCCTTGAACAAGACTTTGGTCCTACCTTGTCCAGCTGTAGCCTTGCCAACAGCCCCTGGTTAGCAACTAGTTTTGCTTGTGCCTGGACCTGACATGAGAGCAAAATTTGCTCTGGACTCAGTCCTACCAACCTTTTTTTTCTCTGCTGCATTGAAAACTCTGGGACTGTCTCCCACTAGCCTCTCCTGCCTGCAGTGACGAAGGGAGGGGAAACTGCACCCGTGACATGAATTGCCTGTGTGCCCTCTCCCACCCCTGACACCCCCCCCCGACATGTGACTGCAATGGTGGCACCCAGGGCGAGCCGCCACAGATGTCCCCATTGCATCTCCACCTCTGCCTGCCTGTCCCATTCCTGACATGAATGTGTCATTTTCCGGGCCACTGAAGGGCAACAGATCCATGGTGGATTCCGCACAGAATAATATAATATCTTTAGGATGATATAAAAAGATCCGTTTTGGGATTTTGTGTTCCCACAGCACAAGCGTTGCCAGCCAAAATGGACTGTTCTTTCCCCCCTGCTGCATGGAGCTCTTGTCAGTTTCTCAGTTGCACCTGCCATTTTATGTGCGGCCACAGATTCTCTGTCAAGAGTCCCCACGAAATTTTTCTCTGCTTGCAGCTCATTCATCTGTGATTTCCCTGTCCAAAGTAAATGAATAAAGTTGGTTTAACCTGGTGATCCCTTGCATTCCAGTAGAAAGCCTCATATTATAAATTAAAAGTCCTGTTTTTCAAAATGTTTTAGGTCAGTGGTTCCCAAACTTATTTGGCCTACCACCCCCTTTCCAGAAAAAATTATTACTTAGCGCCCCCTGGAAATTAATTTTTTTTAATTTTAATAGCAATTAAACAGAAAGGTATATATATTAATGTTTCTACCTGTGGCCATCACTGCCCCCCTGGATCGCTGCAGCACCCACCAGGGGGCGGTGACGCCCACTTTGGGAATCACTGTTTTAGGTGAAGCAAGCCCATGCTTCAGATAGGGCTGCATATCCATTGGTCTGGTCTTGGAGACATCCTGCTTGAAACAATTTTAAGGCCATGTTTAGGAGAGCCACTGGAATGCAAGGGATTGTGCAGTCTGTAAAGGGTGATGGTGACCCTCTTTCTTTCCATGCTATGGTTTCTGGTAGCTCATTCCAGATCAGAAGATTCTTGGTTCAAAGCCCAGGTGAGGCTTAATTTCTAAGAGAGAGAAAAAATAACAGAGGCTCAAGTCCCATTTCATCATCCCTTACTCCTATAATGCAATAAGTGGGTGAAATGAATTCAGAACCTGTCCAGGTTTCACCCGGTCCTTCTTAGGAAATCTGTATTATGGTTGCTGAGCCTTTTCAACTATTTCAACGGAGTCTTTTCAACTATCACCCCCAGTTATGAACCTCTTACCACAAAGGTGCAGTTGCTACTTTCTCCCCAGTCCTTGTGACATAATTTAAATATGTTCTTGTTCAGGAAGGTCTTAACAATACAATTGATCTATTTGTTTTGCTGTTCACAGAGTTTTTTTTATGATGATGATGATACTATCTGCTATTTTCATCTGCTTTTATGAACAGTTGTGTCAATGTGTTAGTTGACCAGTGTGTTGTCTCCATAAGTGTTTTAATCATGACAGATGCTTGAGTAACTGTTTATACTGGATGTGATAATAAATCAGCTTGAGTATGTTAAAAAAAAGGTGCAATATAGTGGTCCTAAATAAATAAAATTAAACTCTGGCCTGACAGTGGGCATATAACCAGCCCATTTGGCATTCCTGCATTTGCCAGGATGGATGGACATCCCTGGCACTCAACTGGCTTGCTTCCGCAGTTCCCTGCCAAAGCAATACACCTCTGAAGATGCCAGCCACAGATGCAGGCAAAACGTTAGGAACAAGGTCTACCAGACCACAGCCACGCAGCCTGGAAAACCCACCACAACCAACAGAAAGAGTGATGATCAAGTCAAACAAGACAGATAGCAAGGGTACCAGCAGACTGCTGACAGAGGAGAAAAATGAAGGCACTGATCGTTTCCAAAATACCTAGATCATTGTTTTGACTCAGAATTACATTTTAGAAATTTTAGTGCCCATTCAAACATAAAAGAATACTGTGAAGTTGGGAGGTTTTCCAGCTGTCTGTTCCACTTTTGCTTGCATTGTAACAAAGAATCCAGGCATATTCATTATTTTTCAGTCAGGGAACCAGGCAGTTTTAACAGTTTCAGTGGTATGGGATTAAAATCGAAATGATCATCATAATCATCAGGTACACCACCGGAATCATAAACTGGACACAGGATGATTTGGATGCATTGGATAGAAAAGCTCAGAAGCTTGAAACGCACTATGCCTTGCACACATATAGTGATACTGACAGACTATATCTTTCCTGGAGATCTGGTGGCAGAGAGTTACTGCAAGTAAAGTGAACATATGCTGGCCAATTATGTCAATGAAAGTAAGGAGAAACATATGCTGGCCAATGGTGTCAATGAAAGTCAAGAACAGACACTGATTGAAGTGAAGAACAAACATTTACTGAAAGCCCAGAGAACTAAACAGGAGTGCAAAAAAATGTGATCAGAACAAGGATTGAAAGCTGGCAAAACAAAGCATTAGCATGGCCAATTTCTGGAGAAGATCAAGGACAAGACGTGGCTGTGGTTAACAACTGGAACTCTGAAAAAGGAAACCGAATCACTTATTTTAGCTGCTCAAGAGCAGGCCATTAGTACAAATGTGATCAAAGCCAGAATAAAAAAGATCCTCAGATGACGCAAAGTGCAGATTGTGCAAGCAAGCAAACAAAACTGTAGCTCAAGTATTCAGTTGCTGCAAAAAGATTGGCAAGACTGAGTATAAACAGAGGCACAACTCAATGGCCAAGATGATCCACTGGAATTTATGCAGGAATTACAACATCTTCAAATCAACAAAATCAACATTGGTCAGATTCAGAAGGCAGCCCTGCTGGGACCTGCACAAATACAACATCTATACATGATAATGTCCCAGACTTCTGGATAAGGCTTGAATTGTAATGAAAGACCAACCATCAACTAAAGAACTGGCAGCTGTGATATTAAACATTAAATAATAATAGGAAGAAGAAGTCCCTCATGTGCTTATTACTTGCAAATCATCCCATAGTGCATGCAACATACCATGTGGATACCCACAGTTCACAGTGGAAAATAAAAACATTCTTATATATTTAAAAAGAAAGGTCTTGTGGTCCTTCAAGTGTAAGAGGTTTTTGTGGGATGGGAGTCCACTTCAACAGATAACATAAAGTGAACACCTTCAGTGAGTGAGGGGTTTTTTTGTTTTGTTTTTGTACTTGATGTGCTACTATTTTCCTAAGTACTTAAGAAGAGTCCTGCTGAATTTGAACAGTGATCCATCTTATTTAGAAATCTTTTTTTTTAAAAAAAATTATTGTATCATTTGAATTTTACAGTTGATAGTATTTTCCTTCTTCATACATTTTAAAATGATACTTTTCCCCCTTTTCTCCCTCCCCCATTACTTCTTCTTCACAGTTTTGTCAAACAGCAGTAAGTTCATTCTCTGTAGCCTCTTCTCCCATATTTCTTCACCGACTCGTGCTTCTTTCATCCAGTCCACGTATATTATCCATATCTTCAAAATTTCATTCTGTTTATCTTGCCACGTCTTATTTTTGGATAATATATCGAAAATATCAAGTGTCATTTGTTCCCAGATATATTCTAACCATTTCTGAAGTGTCCATTTTCTCTTTTCTTTCCAGCCCAAGGCTATTGTTGCATGGGCTGCTTTAATCATTATTTTATCATCTTATTTAGAAATCTGTTTTCAACAGCAGCCAAACAGGTGTGCTTAAGGATCAATAAACAGGGCATAGAGGCCAAGGCCTTCCCCTGGTGTTTCTTCCTAGCACTGGTATTCAGAGGTTTGCTGAATACCAATCAGCAAATCACTGTCTAAGCCTATCCTCCCCCAGGAAACATTTTCTGAATGCCTTTTCCCCCTGTCTGTTGCCCACTGCCGTCCTTGACATGGCTGCTGCCTGCCTTGTGCTGACCTCCAAAACAGGTTGTGATAGCAAACAGCTCCTAACAATTTCCTCCTTACTGTTTGAGTGTTTCATTTCACTGTTGTTTTTATTATACAGTAGCTGGCTACAACTTCAGTATATTTGTTTGAGGGTTTCATTTCACTGTTGTTATTGTTATACAGTAGCTACAACTTAAGTATATTTGTAATGTTCACTATGAAGAAGAGGGAAGAGATCCTACTGTACCTGAATGCATACTATTTTAATAATTGCCTCCGTTTTAATTTAGCCATACAGACAAACATGTTAAATCCCCACCACCAAAAAAAGAAAAGAAAAGAAAGAAAGGTAAGGACTAAGACTGACCAGGGACAGGACCCAGAAATTAAGGTCTGTGTCTGCAATTCTAAGAACACTTTTTCTGGGAGTAAGCCCTTTTGATTAAAAAAAAAGACTTTCTTCTAAGTATAATTGCTCAGGATTGCTCCATAAGTCTGGTAAACAGGGACAGTTGGAATTTCCACAGTGAATTTGCCATAATTTCAGTGGAAAACTGCACATTTGTATAACTCTCCTTAGCATCTGTGCTGGCTACTGCTATCTCACTCAAATCAGGCAAACCATTCCAGGAGGGGAGAATGATTAGACATTTCTTTTTTTTCTCTTGCTCTCTCACTCTTTTCCTTTCTATTGACCGATCTAATGAGCAAAATGGAAAAATCTAACAAATTATTACTGTGACCTTATGTGTGATCACAAAACCTGGAAATGACAACAGGGAGGTATACCTTCTGTGGGTAGCAGGCAGTTTTCACTGAATCAGGAAAAGCACAGATTTTTCATGTACAACTTTTCTATGTTTCCCAGCTCTGCAGTGTTTTATTTATTTGTAATATTTATACTGTGCTTTTCTCATCAGTAGAGGTCCAAAGCAGCTTACAACACAGAAGAAGAGAAGGATTCATACCCCACATTTCTCAACTGTGAGGAGTCAAAGTGGCTTATAAACTCCCTTTCCTCCCCTTCCCCCCAACAGACCCCTTGTGAGGCAGGTGTGGCTGAGAGAGTTCTGAGGGAACTATTGACTGGCCCAAGGTCAACCAGCATACTGCATGGGTAGAAATGGAGAAACAGACCTGGTTCACCAGATTAGAGTCCACCACTCTGAACCACTACACCACAGTTTTCTCCTTCTCTATTTTATCTTCACAACAACCCAGCAAGGGGGATTAGGCTGAGAATAATGGGCTGAAGACGCAGTTGGCTTCAAGGCAGAGAAAGAGTCCCAGATTCTAGCTTAACCATTGCACAACACTGCTGTAGCAAGTGCATCTTCTCCTTCTTCCTTTGGAGAACAGCTGTAGAATTACCCAAGAAAATATGTTGTCAAGGAAGCAATGAATAATTTGCACATTTGATATTTCTTGGTTGCATTCATCATTACGGACATGAGATACATGCACTTGGTTTCATAAAGGCTCTTAAAAAACACCTTTCAGGAAACTGATATAGATATCTGATTGCTGCTCAGAATTCTGTAATATCTTTCCTAGCTGTGAGTGGCTAAAAACAGCCATCACAAACTATTTAACAGACCTTCCCCCTGGAAAACTAAGAAAAGCCTTCACCACATTTCTGATTCCGTTGATTATGGCAGTGGAGGATGCTATGCAAAAATCCCAGCACTTTAGTTTCATCAATTGTGGTCAAGATGTCCTCATTATCTATTATTCTCTTTCTCTCTCTCTCTGATGGTCAGGAAGGCACACATTTCAATCTTATTGATTTGAAAAGAAAATGATTTGACAGCCAGGGATCTTTAACATTCTCTTTTATCCACATCTAGGAATTAGGGTGAATTTAACATCTCAGGACCTTAGGAGGAGACGGAGTTCAAAAGAAAAACAAATCAAGGATTTCATTCCACACTTTTTAAAAAGGCATCATCAGAAAGAGAGATAAAATAGAAAGAGCAGTTGACCAAGTAGCAGGAACATAGGACTGTCTCTGATTAAAAGAGACAATTAGAGCATAGGTAATAATGACATTTATACTTTTAGTTTCATACCTTAACATGGCATGCCGTGGCAATATATTTATGTTACAATACTAGTATTGCTATCCTAAACAGCTTCACATCATTTAAGTCCATTAGAAAGGTCTACCTCTGTCTATGATGGCACTATCTGTCTGGTGGTGGTTTTCCTTCTGTGCCAAGGCCGACCATGATCTCAAAACAAGTCTCATTCAACTGCTGATGCTCTATACTCCATGTGAAGATTTTACCATTTTACATCTTACACTGATGCCTCTGAAAGAGGTCTAAGAGCTATACTTGTTCAAATTACAGTAGGGCAGAAATAACCAATTAAATGGGGTGCTGTGTGGTTTCTGGGCTGTATGGCCGTGTTCTAGCAGCATTCTCTCCTGACATTTCACCTGCATCTGTGGCTGGCATCTTCAGAGGATCTTCGTCAATACATTAAACCAATTAAATGAATGACTGAAACCACAACTATTGAAAAAGCAGCTCTGGCCATCAAATGAGTTGCAACAATTTCATTATCTCATGAGGACATCTTTCACAGTAATTTCTGATCATGTGTGACTCCGGTGGTTCATCTGTGAAAGAATCAAATACCCATCTTTTACTATGGAATTTTGCACTACAACTGTATCATATTACTCTCAACCAGAGACCCAGATGGGCATGAAGATGCCCTGTTCCAAATCTATGAATCCAACTTTTGTCGAATACCTGCAAGGTGGCACCTGATGCTGGCAGTCAGCTGGTCCACTCATCCACTACTGCATAGGTGTCAATCTTGTGGCCCTCCAGATGTTATGGACTACAGTTCCTATCATCCCCTGCCAGCATGATGCTGTAGTCCATAACATCTGGAGGGGTGCGAGTTTGACACCTGTGCACTACTGCCTGGGCAATAGTCAGGAAAGCCACAGCCTGTCAGCACCAGCCAAATGGCAGGGAAGACGGGAGGGACTATTAGGAAGCAGAAGCAGCCACTTCAGAGGGAGGCCCCAGGGTATTGTGGGAGTTTGCAGACAGCTCCTTCTTTGGGTCAGCCTGGAGGACTGTAGAGGGAGAAAGGAAGGATGGGACACAGCAATCAGGAGAAATGATGGATCTATGTTTCAAACAAGGGGAGGAGTCCAAAAGAAGGGGAACACTAAGGGAAGGGGCCAAACAGAGAGCAGGAACTAAACAGCTGCTTCCCTCCAGGTGTAGGGTAGGAATGCAAAAGGTAATACAATGTTTAGGAGGGAGCTGGAGCCTATAAAAGGGAACAACTATATAGGACTGTAAAGAATTGTTCTGTGTCCCAGTGATGTAACTTAGGACACTGGCCTGTCAGAAGGGATTTTACCAGGCTCTGAGCTACATACCACAGGACCCAAGGCCTCTACTTTCAGGACTCATTCAAGGCTCAAGCTATCACACTGAGACTTCTACATACCTACTATACAACCATTTGCTAGAAGTGTTGTTATGGCACCCTTTTGACTGGCACATGGTAGCAGTTATGTTTTTTTGCCTCTGTATAATTGATGGAGTGACTTTAGCCTGAAAATCTGGACCTGTTGGCCTTGGACAGAGTAGAATAATGCCTTCCACTTATGTGTCTGGTTTCATCCACCTGCCTGAGACATCTGGAGTCATTCCCTGGGTTGGTTCTTTCCTGCAGAGTACCTGCATCAACATTTACAGGAGGATCTGTTATAGCTGGCCTTGCGTTAGGAGCATGGGGAAGGAAGTGCATGTACTTTTTTCTTCCTTCTCAATGTATGGTGTCAAAACAGTTGACCATCTAGTTGTAGGGTAAGAATGTCCCTTGGATCCTTATCATCCTGCCTCCCCATTGGTGCATATCATTTCAGATGAATAAATCCCATTGGTAAGCCTTGGAGCCCTTTTGATTTAGGAAGCTGTCTCTATCCATTTGAATGCTGAGCAAACAAGCCCAGGGCTAGCCATTAATCAGTCTAGCTGGGAAATAGCTATGGAGCACTGAGGTTAATTTGGTAATAAGAATCAATGGTATTATTCCTCAAGGCAAGGAACTGGAGTCCTGTTTCTCAGGGCCAAGCACCTTGACAGCTTTATTTACCTGTGCTGCCTTGTTGGCAGAGGCTAAAGCACTCTGAAATTCAGAATATCTGACACCTTTGAATGCAAATCTGGAAAAAAATATTTACATTTGTATGGTTTGTATGACGACGTATCCTTCCAGTCCAATTAAAAATATGTCTCAGCAACTTAATATTTAATTGACTAATGTCAAATAAATCAGCTTAAAGCTTATAACCCTTGTTTAGGTTCAAGTCACAGAAGGTAATCTACGTAGAGAAAATCCTTGCAATTTGGACTCCTTAGAGCTCTCAATAAGTGCTAGGAGGACCATGGGTTAATGGAACAGTCTACTCTGCTCTAATTTTAATGGGTTACAATAAGGGATGCAAAATGCTGCTGTTATCAGTGAGCAGTTCGAGCCATTGGTTAACTGCGCTTTTGCTCCGATTGGTCCAAGGCAGCATTTATATTCTGAGGATCTTAGGAGTCCTGTTCCTAGCAATTCTTTTGGACAGAAAGGAGGGTGCACCTGATATATGATGCTAAGAAGTGTAAGATTCTTTTGTAAAGGAAAAGGAACAACTGAATCAACATTGCTAAAGACTTAAATGTACTCTGACCGGAAACATAGCTACAGTGTGTGTGTGCACAGAGGGGAGAACTGCAGAAGGAGGAAAATTACAGTTCCCTAGCAACTTTTTTCTGTCTTGCATGTTCTGTCTTTACATCGTTCGGACAACATGTACTCTGCCTTTCTTAGATTACAAAAAAGATATGGAAGTGCTTCAAGCACATTAACTTGAGGATCATATAATTTGGAAGTGTGGAAAGACACTGCTACTCCACAGCAGCTGAGCTAAACTCTGAAATAGAAGGAATTGGACGGGGCAGTCCTATGCTCTAGGATGCCGGACAATGTATTCTGAGCATAGTGCAGCCTCATTCATGGGTCAGGCTCCACACAATCAGATAGCATTTTGAAGAACTTCAGAAAGGACAGTCCTTAGATTCAGTACCCTGGACAGCTCATCTCATGGAGTAGCTTTGGGATTCACCCTTATGGACATCGCGCACAACTCCCAGGCAATAGAAACAGCACAGCTGACTCGATGAATACAGAGCAAGACCATGGAAAAGCGACTTAACGTAACTGCTGAGACCCTCAACAGGCTTCTTCAAGAACACAATATGACCAGGCAAGAGTTCATAGCTGCTTATGGCCTCAAGCCTCTAGTATACATCCCTGAATTGCCTCTCAGTGCCAAGGTTATCTTCCTGGTGCTCTACATAGTCATCTTTCTACTGGCACTTTTTGGAAACAGCCTGGTGGTGTATATCATCATTAAGAAAAAAACTATGAGAACTGCTACCAATATTTTCATCTGTTCCTTGGCTTGCAGTGATCTGCTGGTCACTTTCTTCTGCATACCATTCACACTTCTACAAAACGTTTCCTCCGAATGGCTGGGTGGTAAGTCTTAAAATATCTGTCTTCTTCCTTTCATCCTAGCATTTCAAAGTGCTTCATTAGTAAGTTGGATTGTGTTTGTTGACCAGTATAAACCAAATTACAGTTGAACTGTGTGCTTCCTGCTCCTTAAAAATGGTTCCGAAGCGGCCACAGTGAAAATAAATTGAAGGAATTGAAGCACACAAACCAGTCCCAATTATTTCTACTTAACTTGTGCAGGAGAAATTTTGGTGGACTGTGCTCCATGCCAACGGCAATGAAAAGTAAGTCATCTCTTGTACATTTTATCTTAAATGCCATCTGTTTTGTTTCACTTCTTTCCAGACGAATGAAAGTTAATAATTTTGTCCTACAGGGGGGCTGGGTCTAGTCATCATTTTTTTACCTCAATCTTACCCTGTTTCCCTCTTATTACATCCTACTGTTTCCCATTGTTTTTTGTCCAGGCATAATTTCTAAGTTGGTCGAAGGGGACTCCCTTTTTACTAGTGCAAAAAGCTGATTGGATCCGAACTAGGGTATAAAATAATATTTTATTTAGATTTCTTCAGACCCATAATTGATTTTTCTTAACATAATTGATTGAAATCAACTCCAGGTTTCAATCATTGGCATAAATTAGTGTTCTTATTCAGTCTTTTAAAAATGATCACTACATCTTTGCTTTCTCTTGCAAACAGTCGATAGGACCCATACAAAGCAGTAGGAAGGGAATAAAAAAAATTGGCTTTCTTTTCCTTTGTGGGGTGTGAGGAACCATCCCATCATAATTAGTTTAGGAATGTACAAATATTCCCATTTAATTACTAAGCTGAGATCCACAGACCCCTTTCATGAAAGCGGAGAATGCTTTCACAGCGCTACCGAAGAGGATCATTATAGCCTTCACCTCCAGCACTTTGCCACTCCAGAGGGGACCATTTGGTCAACATGGTGGCTTTTCAGGAGATATGAGGAGAACACTGTTGGACAAGGGAGGTGACAAAAACTGAAAAAATCTGTGGAATATTGCATACAGTGATTGGTATTCCCGTCGGGGGGTGGGGGTGGGTTTAAACCAAATGTTTATGCTGCAAGCTTGGGGCAGTTGTTTACAGACATATGCATTCAACGTTAGCAATGTACATCAAGCCACACTGATAAAAATTAACCAATTCATGTCGTATTCTCCATCCAAAAGCACAAAAGCTGTCTGATATCTATGTGAATCATTTTTGTGCATGCATAAAAATATTTAATAATGCCACAACTTTTGCATCCAGTTGACAGTTTTTGTATGCTTGAGACACTTATTAGCAATAGTGAATATCTTTATGTGGAAAGCCGGAGTCAAAAATATTTGCTATGTCCCTTAGTAACTTTTAGAAAAGAAACTGCACCACCACTAACTGAGATCTATGGGTTCATTTCCCCTCTAGTCTAAATAGCAGAGCTAATAATGACAGGAAGGACTTCATTCTGTATTTTTAATAGTCTCTGTATTCTATATTCTGTACCTATCCAAACCCTCACCTGAAACTGTATCGTCTCCACAACCTGTAAAACTGAGCAGTCTGATAGGGGAAGGGGGAACAGCATATTTAGTTTTTGAGCAGTCCAACCATGAATTAAACATCTCCCACACTGCTTTAAAAGTGCATATTTTGGAAAACCTGGTTGCTCCCGATTAAGGGGTCAGTCTGAATGCCCTTCTGCTGTTTGAGAAAAAGCAAACAGTTTTTGTGAGAGTAAGCTGGAGAAGAGGATAAAATGGAGGAGACAATCAGAGTGGTACAGAGGTTAAGAGTGGTGGACTCTACACTGGAGAATCAGATTTCTTTCCCCACTTCTACAAATGAAGGCTGCTGGGTGACCTTGGGCTATTCACGTTTCTTTTTAAACTCTTTCAGCCCCATCTATCTCATAAAGTGTCTGTTATGGGGAGGGGAAAGGAAGATGATTGTAAGTCGCTTTGAAATTCCTTAAAGGTACAGAAAAGCAGGGTATAAAAACCAAAATTCAAAATTACTGAAATTTGGGGGAGCCAATCAGCATGAGTGGTCCATCCCCAACGGTCCACCCTTTTCTCTTTGGAGGAAGGGTGGGACAAAAATGTGATAGATATTAACATTGATTAAATTATAGCACAAAAATTATAGTGCATTCCTTTTGCACTGATCAGTTAATGTACATCTGTATGTGTATGCACTGGTAACCCCCAAAGGAACAAAATATACAAATTGAAAACTTTAGCAAACTGAGTATGAAACAATTCCAAAATTTATCTTAGTAGTTCTCCAAGGTAAACTAGGGCTGACAAACCGTACCCACAGAACATGGATAGAATGGAACAAATGAAATCTGCTTGCCCTGGTAACAACAACAAACACCTCAAAAAGAAGGCAAAATCTACCCCAGCCCTCTGATTAGTTTATACGCTGTCTTATACATGTTTGTCATGTTCATACATTATATTTTAGGTAAATGCTTCAAAACAATTATATACCTTTAAAAATCATGCATAAAGTGTAAGCTGACCTTCGAATTATCACTGGTCCCTAGCTGGCTGCTCCAAGAAAGATCATATGGGGTAAACTGTTCTTGGATTGCATCACTTGTGATTGCAAAGGAGATGACAGGGGCTCATATAAGTAAAGGTTCCCACCATATTGCAACCACATTAAAAACATCCCTGTACACAAGTTTCATACTTCATCACAACCAGATTCTTACTAGATGTTTGGGTGTCATGCGTTCGCTGCAAACTTGAATCTCCTACATTTGTCTCCCTGACAAACAAACATGTCACAGGATATAATTTCTTGACTCCTATTCAGTTGATTGTCTGCTGCTACTTGTGGGGGCTGAACATTATATCACACCACACATTTCTTTAGAAGATGTTACCATAGAGAAACATGGATGGATGGCACTCCCATTAACACCTAATTGACAACCCAACTCACACTCTTTCTGTTGTCTGGTTGAAATCTCATATGCTGTCAAAATGTACTAATTTATTCAATGAACGACAATGACAAATGAGGGCATTTCTGTCCCACACTTTCCCCTTTTGCCATCAAGTAACAGCTGACTTTATGGCAACCCCTGGTGAGAAGTTCAAGGCAAGAGATGTTCGGAGTGATTTGCCATCGTCTGTCTCTGTGTCACTCCCCTGATATTCCTTGGAGGTCTTCCGAATACTTGCCAGGATCAAGGCTGAGAGTGTGTGACTGGCCCAAGGTCACCCAGCAAGTTTCTGTGGCAAAGTACGGATTTGAGCCTGGGTTTCCCAAATTCCAGTCAGACACCTTAACTATTACACCCTGCGGACTCTCTTCCCCTCATTAAGAGCTCAAAAATTACTGCCATGCTGATGCCAACATTTAGAATTGTATCAGCTTTATAATATGCATACTTAGAGAATAGAGTGAATACACCAGGTTTCCTTTATTTTTAATTTGCATTCGCTGCAAGAATAGTTGTGTAGTAGTTCATTTCTTCAGAACTTGACTTCAGATGCTCGGCAGTTGACAGAGAGAGTCAAGTCCATTCTGAAGTCAATTTCTTAGCTGCAGTGATATTGACATTTCCTTAAAAATACGGGTGAGCCTCTGGGATCAACCCATCAATTTGCACAGCAGCGATGCTGCAAAACAGCACTGTTGGCAGAATGTAATTGTTTTTGGCCATTTGCTTCAAATTGATTTTTTCCACTCGAATGAACCATTCAAAAGTGGTATCCAGTGAGCTTTTACAAAAATTTATTGGCTGACTCATCTCCTATTCTAATTGTGAATCAATTCAGGAATACAAATTTATTCCTCACAGGGTTCAACTTGTGTCATTTCAGGAAGACAGGACCCAGATTCCTTGTAACTATCGGCAACAGAAAGGCTATTCAGAAGTAGCTTCTTTCTTCTGTCTTATTTGAGACTTGCCATTCACTGTAAGGAGTCTAGAGACGTACAACACAAAATTTTGTCTCAATAAACCTAGACAAGCACAGACATGCCCTTTCAGTGGTTAGGGACAGATAGTGAAAGCCACATTGATGAGTTTGCATTATTGTTTAAAGGGGGCTGTTGGGTTTTTCTGCCGGGAGAGCAAAAAGCCTAAACAGGTCAAATTTTCACTTTTGGCCTTTCAGGGTCAGCACGTACTTTTTCGTGTGTGCTTTTAAAAACAAGAAAAGCAGGGGTGGTCTCATGCACCTTGTGCCGAGAAGGGAATGCTTACAGACATGTGAGGATCACAGCATGTAGCAAAATGATTTTAATTCACCCAAACAGGGGCTATTTTTCAAACAGTGAGGCTCCTGTGGTCATTTTTTCCTACTTACATGGGGGGGGGGGGCGTAACAGAGGCACACCAGGTATCGTGGCTTCAATCTTCCCACACCCAGAGTGCTCATTGGCTGGCAAAAAACAGAGAAGTTTGGCAGAGGGGCTTACAGAACATGCTACCATTCCAACAGAGGGCGTTTCCCCACTTCAAAAAAGAAGGAGATATGCACTGGATTTGTTTGCTGCGGGACCTTTTGGGCGTGGGTTCACGTTCCCCACCGCAGCTTCTGCACCTCAAAGGATGCTCCGGCAGCAGCCACGGAGATTTCCCACTCTGAGGCTGTGGAACGAGGGTTCAGCTCAGGGGCCATCCTGATTGGCTGCTGCTCTTGCTGGAAAGGGATTTTTTTCTTTTCCTGTGCGAGCATGCGCAGATTGATACAATATAGCAAAGTGGGAGATGAAGAAATGGCTCTTAAAAAAAACCCAGAATACTTCAAGCCACTGCTCTGTAGACTAGAACCAGCTACCTTTTGCACAGCAGCACAAGGCTTAACTTAGTTGAGCTACAGGAGTTGCTGCTGATTGCAAGGAGAAATAACAGCCTGTAAGTGAATGTAAACAGTGGAACAAAGACCTGGCTCTCTGTCTCTCCCCAAAGTTCCCTTTGTGCTAAAAAAGAGCAAGAGATGGAAAAAAGGAATCAGACAGTTGCTGAAAGGGTTAGTATTGTGCCAGGCTCCAATTTCCTCAGGAGTTCAGCATATTCAGCACTCCGGGTGTGAATAAGCTCGGAAACAGCCGTTCCTCCATTTCCCCCTCTCTAGTCAGCTCAGCTTTACGCTGCCTTTACGGGATTTAATTGACGTTCCAGTGCTGCTGACTGAGGAGCCGAGCCCCGCCCCAATCTGCATTTATTCTTTTTTTTAAAAGTCCCGCACGGAGGTTTATTTTTAGCGAAGAAAAGCCCAAGTTTCCAAAACTGCCTTGGAGGGGGAATGGGGCCAATGACTGTGAAAAGGGCAGCTGCCAGCTACTCGGAGAGGCATTCCTGCAGACCTGCACATCTACTAGACTAGAGTTTGCATCAAAGAGGCAAAAATGATTTTCAGTGAGCTGGGCTAAAACACCACGAAAACAAAATTGGCTGCGCACGCATCCTGTCCCGCCCACTGCTTCCTTATTGGGCTAAAGGTTACACGTCAACAGCAGGGGCGGGAAACTGAACTGCGGAGTCACGCCTGGGCTTCCTCACTGCCCCGCACTCTCTGCGGGGTTTTCAAAAAGCTGCTCTTCCTTCCAGTAGTCGAAAAGACGCGCGAGAAGGGGGAAGGAGAGCGGCGGAAACGGGGTAGCTGTGTTGCCACCGCGGATGCAGTGGGGAGCGCTGCAAAGCCACGGGTTATTTGACAGAATAGCCCGCAACAAATGTTAAGTGGGGAAAGGGCCGATACATGGAACAGCTCTGCCTCTCCTTTCTGACTGCAGCAAAGATGCTAATTCTGGGTGAGAAAATACCTACATGCCAACTGGGTGACCTCAGGCTAGTCACAGTTTTTCAGAGCTCTCTGTCCCCCCCCCCCCCCCCGCCATTTTCAAATGGTTCCAGCAGCATGATCTTTTGAGAAGGAGTTGAGGAATGTGGTGATCCTGCCGTCAGTGGCAGGGGGTGAGTTGTTCACGCTTTCCTGTTCAACAAAGATAACCACAGTTGTCTCAAAGCACTGTGCCAACTCACCATTTATGTGAGAAAGAGGGAAAATGTAGAAAAAGTTGTCAACTCCCCCCCAAAAAAGCCTCAAAGAGCTAAAACTGCCTTCAGCATAGCAGGGGAGCCCATAATTGAGCACAGAACAGACCATGGGTCATTCAGACACTGACACCAACCAAATACAAACACATTGGAACAGGTATCCCCCAATCAGACCCTCTCCCTTCTAAGTTTTGCAAATGCTCAACCTACATGCCCCTTCGAGGCAGCAGTATCCCCCAAATACACATGTTCTGCAAGTTCTACAATGGCCCAAATACATGCTTCTATAAGTCCCACGCCCTTCCAATAAGACCACCTCAAAAACTATTACTATATTATGCTAATGAATCCCTGACTCATGCCCTTAATCACTGTGGTCTGACTTCTGTTCTTCTGATGCTGTTAGGATAGGACGCAACATATCCTTAACACCCTTCTTACCATTGGCAGAATTATTTACAAATTCAGCATGTCATGCAGGTGTGCCCTAACTGTAATGGTCTTTGGCCTTATGCAATAAATGCTATGCTGGTCCAACTAAATAGGAAGACAATGAAACCAGTTCAGAATTTGATCCAAGCCCATCAACAGCACATGAGAACTGTAAAAACCAACAACTCAGAAATGGAGGATATCTCTTCCAACACATGACCTAAAACAGAAAGTATGGCATGCATACTCTGTTGGCTCCAATCTGATATGAATTTGGATTTACTGGACTAATTTTCCATATGTCTGCTTTTCTAGAATTCCACTTTATCATTCCAGAATCTGATATGTTCCTGTAGCCTAATAAGATATTCCAGGTGTTTGATACCTGAACATTTTTCAAAATCATAGTGCCTTATGGATAGCTAATACAGAGAAACAGGCAAGGGTAGCCGGGGGCTCCTCCTTTCCATATGTTTGGTTTATGATCCTCTCCAGATTATTCTGCCCATCTATGATGGACCTTTCAAAAGTGTCCAGTCAGAGCTTAGTTAACAGATGACCCAGTGGTGGGATTCAAATAATTGTACAATTGGTTGTTTACAAGCACCATTTTAACCATCGGTTCTGCTGAAGTGGTGCGAACCTGCTAAATCCCACCACTGTGTGGCCCCTTCTGACATGATAACTATACATGATTGTATCATGTGAAAAGGACTATTTGTCACTCATAAACTGTGGATTCACTTGGTTCCAAACTCCATAAATTAGAGTTGAGATAAAGAGTACTTAATTCCTTGCAAGTGGATCTAAAATATATAGATGACTAGGAGCTGTTGTGAGTCAACAACTCCTTTTTGGATTGGTGCATAAAATAGATCTGTGGAGCGAGTTCACTCCAGCTTCCTATACAGGATGTTCAGTGTACCACATTATGTGCTATATGCAGCCTTATGTTTAGAATCAGGACAGCATTTTTGGAAACCAGGCTGGTTAATTTCATTTAAATTTTGGACTCGCCTGTGCTTCAGCCAGGAGGTTGGAAGTCTCACTTATTTATCACTACCTGAGCACCAATCCTCAGCTTGATGGATGCTTATTGAATCTAAAATACTTTCTTTAGGTCTCTCTCTTGAAGCTCTTACAATGTGCTCAGCCAATGAAATTATATGAACCCTAAAGGGAAGGTTAATAGATGAAGAATACCAGGCAGAGGTTGACTGGTGAAGCTAGAAAGTTCTGCTCTCCTTTGCACTTTGGAATTCTTCCTGAAATTGGTTATATGGCTAAATATTTGCTTCAACTATCTGAGACTTGCCAGTGACGGGCTTTTACCAGTGACAAATGCAATGTGCTCCCTTCTGCCATACTACAAGGTCAGCAGTTAAAAATCCCATTTCAGGACAGAATCTGTGCATGCAATTTGAATGTTGTTGAGACACTGGGCCATCCCTTGTTTTATTGTCCCTGTTTTGTATCTTGCTCCAGCGCTGCTTTAAATCCCAATCTACTCCTGAGCTCAAGCAATGATCCATCAAAAATTTAACACCACCCCTGAAAGAAAGCCAGCAAGAATAATAAATTCAACATGTAGCACAGAAAACCTTACCACACGTCTCAGTTATGGCTCAGAAGCTGTGCAGGCCAATAACCAGGAAAATGAAGTGCTCTGAAATTGTCCTTTCAAAGGTGACAAAGTGAATAGCAGCCATTCAGCCTTGACCATTTTGAAAGGAGATAAATGCCTGTCAGCCAGAGCAGTCATCAGTTGGCCCCAAAAGGAGCTGGCAAAAGAAACTAGCACAAATGGCATTATGGCACAGCAGTCTAAGTGCAGATGCAGTGCTGGGTCTAGGAGCGTGATACTAAGTCCCTTGTACTCCCCAGGACGGGGTTGATTTTTGAGCTGGAAGGACACTCGTGTCCCTTCTCTCATCTCACCTGTGCCTGTTGCCATGCCCATCTCGTGCCAGTGCCTTTACCCTAAGGTTTAGCTTACGGAAAAAAAGGCAGTCCCTCCTCTGTAGCCTGTCCTGTAATCCAAGAAAATAACTGTTTGTTGCTAATGGCTGCAATCTGGCACTGAGTTCAGTACACTTAAACACAATACTTGGTTAAGAGCAAATGGCATCGTAGCTTGAAAGTTAATGATATTTTACATTAACTGAATCAAGCCAACATCATTTAAGGTCTCAGCCGCCCTGAGTTCATTAAGAATGGGCAGAGTAAAAATTGAGTAAATAAATACTGCTAAGATATGTCTTTTCTGAGAACAGATGCAAAGCAAAACTAGATTACCACTGGTAGCTATCCATTTTTATCATTCCAAAGGTAGTTAGGCCTCCTAATAGTCATATTCTGAGAGGCAATTCCATGAGGAGGCATTCCCCAGTGAAACTCACAGGCAGTTGGATCAAAACTGAAAATAAAAAGCCCTACTTCAGACAATGCAAAAATAAGTCATGCAATCCAGTGCTGCAACGTATGATAATGGATGTTTACTACTGTAGATTGCTTTATAATAGCATCAGTCAATTTGCTAGACAATGACCCTTAGACATGATAGCTCAATAGAGCTACCATGTTCAGGGGCAATGCACCTCTGAGCATCAGGCATTGGGGAGAAGCAACAGGTTTCTTCAGTGGCACCTGGTCAGCCACAGTTGGAAACAGAGTGCTGGACTGGTAGCAAGGAGTGTTCTTGTTGATCCCTTGTGAAGATTTCATTACAGAAGTCCATTGCAGTAAGTCATATGAGTTGTGGACCCCAATCCTTATTCCCTGAAAGGACTGTCCAGTTCATTAAACCATGCCTTTATTTTTTCCAGGCCCCTTTGTGTGCAAGATGGTCCCCTTCATGCAGACCACTGCTGTTGTCAGTAGCACCCTGACTATGACTTGCATTGCCATAGAGAGATACCAAGGCATCATCCACCCCTTGAAGATCCACAGGCAGTATACAAACAAGAGAGCCTACAAAATGCTTGGTATGACTGCAGACTAAAGGGACTGGGGGGCACTCAAAGGGACTAAAACCACTAGGATACAGCTTTGTGCCTCCAACTCTTTATTTCAAAATCAGACCATGATTAACAGGGGCGTAAGGAAGCAAACTGGAGCCCTGGGTAAAACCTAAGTTGGATGCCCCCCCCATGGGCGGCCATCCCACCACGACGCAAAAAATTTTTTTTGCACCAGGTCATTGGTGCCTTTAGCCCCCCCCCTTGGCCTGGCTCCCCCAGGACCCCCCTCCCCCCATCCTGATCGGGTGCCGCAGCTGACGAGAATCTGCCCCACAGTGCTCGGGAGAGCCCCCCTCCCTCCCCTCCATGCTGACCGCCTTTCTAGGAACACTTGGCAGGCACAAGGAAAGGTATCTATGATGCCATTGCACCCATGGACACTATGTTGGGAAGTCCTAATGTATGGCATTATGAAATTAACAGTTATAAGGTTTCACTGGTTTCACTGTGGAGGTATAAAGGGGAAAGCATGTCTCCGCAACAAAAAGGTCTAGAGACTTACTTTAAAAAAAGAAAGAAAGCTAAATGAAATTAAATTAAGTCATAGGACCTATATAGGCTATGTGGCAGGGGAAGGAGCCATTTCTCCACAGGCTATGATAATGCTAGAATGATATTTCAATTGCCAATTAAGTAAAAAATCCTGGGGATGGGAATGACTGCCACAGGGAGAATGGGGCGGAGACATTGCCACTGGTGTGGGGAAGAGTAAGATGATCCAGACTTCCCAGTCCATAAGGATTCAATGAAATAAAGAACCTGATTTGGTTCCATGAGGAACTGATTTAAACATGACAGAATTTTCAATAGCATGAGGTTTTTCTTGCTAAGCATGGCCGAGACACCAAAATCAATTCTTGTTTCTCAAATTGGGTATCTTCTATTATATTGCAACCAATATAATTGGACATTTCATTCGGAAACCAACTCAAAACAGCTATGTTCATGAAATTCCTCTCTCTCTTTCTTTAATAAGGATGTGTTTGGACAGTGGCAATCATTGTTGGATCACCTATGTTTTATGTTCAGACTTTAGAGGTAAGTTGCAGTCAAAATGAAGGAAAATGCATTTCTTAAAGGCTGTTTGATTAAGCATTTCGAAAAAGACTGGGCTACGATCTGAAAGCTGGATTTTTCCCCCATCAGTTCAATCCTTAAATAGGGCGGAAAGCTATCTGTCTGGAACTCGCATTTGTTTATGCTGCCTTTGAAGGTGACAATTATTTTCTAAATCAGCCCTTTGTGTGTGAACTTGAATACTAATTAATTCAATAAAACATTTCTCAGTTTTGTAAACAGCACAACAACTTGATAGGGTAGCAACACATTTTATGTCATGATGTTAAAGGCTTATAAAATAAGAATTCGTTTGGGCTCCCTTTCCACCCCCTCTCCCACATCATAGTTTTTCTGCTGCCTTCTATATATTTGATAGATCTTCCTTAATAAGCATCTCCAGCTCCACCACAATATGAGTCCCTGTATGCAAATAAGCATTTAGGCTCAAGTTAATTATGACTTCAGAAGCTTCTTCAAACAGCCATTAAATAAAAACCTACAAATAGGGTAAATAGCCTTGTCTGTGCCAGAGAGCAAATATATTAGATGATAGTCATGTGAACATGCTGGCAAGGATGAGATTCATCTATAAAGCTATACAATAAACAGCTTGGGATCCATTTATAGACATATGCAGTAAAACACACAGCTCCACATAGCTGAAATAAGATGTCCTGAAGACACAAAAAACAGTGCCTTGGGAAGACACTCCGCAAAGCTTTTTTTCCCAAGACATCTTTAGGATTCCTTGTTTCTGCTCAAGATGTCTTTTTAAAAAAAAAAAATGCTTCAAAGTGCACCTTTCCCCCCCAAGTCACCTGTAAGGCATCTCCTTACAGGCATCTTATATCTCCCATGCCATCATTTTCTGATCTGGTCAGTTTCACCCTCAGCTTGCCCCTGACATGTTGTGTGCATCTGAAGGGATTTTCCCTACTGCCATTTGTTGAAGGTTGCCCAGGTTATTTGCTCTGAAGACTCCAATCCTGGGTGCCTTTTCATCCCCAAAAGTACATACCCTGTTTCCCCTAATATAAGACATCCCCGAAAAATAAGACATAGTAGAGGTTTTGCTGAAGTGCGAAATATAAGCCATCCCCCGAAAGTAAGACATAGCAAAGTTTTTGTTTGGAAGCATGCCCGTCTAACAGAACACAGGAAAAATAAGACATCCCCTGAAAATAAGACATAGCACATCTTTGGGAGCAAAAATTAATATAAGACACTGTTTATATTCGGGGAAACATGGTAGTTGTACTCAGCTGGTCCTGCCGATTCCAGCAATATATAGTTTTCCTACTTAAAAAAGAAATCTGAGGAGCTATCTTCGTAGCTATGCAGATACACAGAAGAGAATCTCAGAAGACAGGTCTGCTGCCCATTGAAAAGCATTGGGTTGACTTGCCCTCCACAGACTGACTTAGTTTTTCTGTGTAGTTAAAAAAAATTATATATTTCCGAAACTGGCAGGACCAGCTGATAGGTCTCCATTCGGTTACACTACTGTCCCTTCGCATTCACAGAGACAATCAAATTGTCACAGAGAGAATCCTCATATAGAAGCAAGATGAACCTCCAGCTGCTTTAAGAACCACACCACTTTCTTTTGATCTTACTGGATGTTCCTGTTCAAAGAGAATTGGTTGATTCCTCCTGGAGGTTTTTTTCCATTTTGGTAACTCTAGTCATGCACTTTTTAAAAATCCACATGACATCATTTTTTTTATCCCTACACAAATTGTAAACAGCACGATTTTTTTTCTGCTAAAAATTCTGTTTTTCCCCCCCAAAATCCCCAAACCCTAAAAAAAAAAAGATATTTTCCAGAATGGCAGTTTTGAGACAATCTTTTTAATATACTTCCATCAACTTTGTTCCACATATTTTGCAGTGCTTCCTTTATTTTCTCTGTTTTGGGGAAAACCAAATAGTTCAAGGGATGCCAAGTCACTCAAGAGCAGCCCTATTGGTTGTCTCACAGAATCTATCACTCCAGTCTTCCGCAGAGAAATGGTTGAGATCCTCAAACTTCCACAGAGCATCTTGGAATCCTACTGGGGCCAAACCCTCACAATGAGTCAACCATCCCTACAGGGAAGTAGAGCGGCAACCATCTGAGACTTCAGCAGCAAATGGACTGACCCTAGCATGGATTGTGTATCCAACCCTCTCACTAGACCACCAGAGACCTGCTCAGTGTCAAAAGGCTAAATACAACATGTTTCCTTTTTCATATGTTGGGCCCAAAAGGATGGACCCATGTTTGGCTGAGCAGCCATAACATACACAGCATGGCTAGATGAACCACTCACCATTTGAATGCTGAAATCTCCCAGAATTATCATCCTGGAGATCTTTAACACTTTCACCAGTACCTACCAGTCAGGTAACTGACAGGACACGGGAAGGATACCTGGAGTCTCAACAACAGGTTCATACAGCCAAACATAGCACCTGTTTGAACTGGGAATTTACTGACAAAGTTAACTAGTCAGCCTTGTGCATATCAAATATTTTAGCCTGAAGTATTTTAATCTTACCAACCCCAAGCAAGTGACAAAAGATTTCATCTTTTCCACTTGGCAAGAGGAAGTAATTTAACACTCCTGGCTTCAGTAATTTGTTTTTTACGCCAGAAAAGACAGGTCCTAATTCCTACTCCCTCAGCTCTTCACCTATTCGAATGAAGTCACACCCCATTAATTACAGCTTTTGTTCACTGAGCTGAATTGTTCTAATTTACAACTGTAGCTTCTCATTTTCCACCTTAAAAAGCACGGTTAATCTATTCAAACTGCTGGGCATACAAGAACTATATTTCCTTATTAAGTGTGCACCTCCAAGAACTGTAAAACAGCTCATTAACGGGAAGAGCTGGGTAGGAAACTGCTGAAGAGAAGTAAGGCAAACGCCAGACTGTCTTTTGCAGATATTCACAAGATTACTAAAAACTGGGGTTGCCTGGAGAAAAAAATTCCTGACCTTTTATTTATTTATCAGGTGATGCTAATTACCTCTGTGCCATGAAAAGCATAAGCCAGGGGGGTCAAACATATGGCCCAGGGGCCAGATACAGTCCCTTGAGGGTGTTTATCAAGCCTATGAATTAGCTGAGGCACCCCGCGCCCACTCCTGATCTGGCCTGTCAAGATGAGGAGCAGGGTCGGGGTTTTGCCTCAACTGTTTTGCAGGCTTGATAAGACCTCTCAAGGCAACCACCCCAACCTGCTGGAGGCTCACAAGTCCAGGGATCCCCCCCCCAACAGTACCATTCTGAGGCAAGCAGAGACAGCTATCCTTCCCCCCACCCAGGGCCCAGCCCAACCAAGTAACATTTATGTCATATTTTGCCCTTGTAACAAATAAGTTCAGCACCCCTGCCTTAAACTGTTCATTTTCACTTATTAAACCTCTGTGAAAAGGGATCCCCCCCACCCTCCAAGTCTCTAGGAATTTCTCAAGGCAAACCTGCTCCCAGCTCAGTCCAACACACAACCAATGAATGACAGCTCATCCTGCATAATGTTTCTCCCAGGCCTTGGTGGCAGGCTTATTTGCTCACAGTCAGCCCTCCCAAAGTGGATTCTTGCCACCAACCACTGATCACCTAACAGAGAGACAAATCCAGGGTCCAGATCCTACATCAAAGCCTAAAATATCCACAAAGGCAGTCCTATTGCGGGACCCAATAACATCAGCGACATCATTTTGAACTAGTCCATTTCCTCATCCTGCAGTGCCATATCATGTGCAATGATACCCTTGTGCTGTTTACAAACCACCCTTCGTTTAGACAAAAGAGTATACCAACACAGATCTGATACAAAAAGCAGCAGTATTTAGAAACCAGTTGGGGAACCATTCCAACCTCCCAGGAACTGGCCTAAAAGTTACTATTCATCAGCAAAAGAACTTCAAAAGAAAACATTAGCATGAAACTGCTGAATATGAATTCATCAAGAAGTCTGAAATTAGCTAACTTTAAAGAGATTTGGAGCTCTTAAGTAATTATAGGTGTTTAATTAAGTGGAACTAGGGAGATTGCTAGTTACTGCTATTGTAAGCAACCTCTGTATTTTCTTGATCACTTTGGAATTTTATATGCATTTCACCCTTAATTCCTTCCTTTCATGGCCTGTTGAAGCTGTTTACAGTATTTTTTAAAATAAACTCATTTATATGTAGGCCCTATCCTACTGAGTCAGCTCCGTCCCACAAAAGTAAAAAGATAAAGACAAACCTCTTAACATAATTAGAATAAAATATAAATGTACAAGAGATTGTATCAATAAAATTTGGTGTGAAGATTACACACGTACAATGCACCTTATCCTTTACAGAAGTAATTATATAATTTATAATACAGAATGCAGTTAAAACATATACGATGTAAATACAATATAAAATCTGTATAAATAACACTAGCAATAATCATTCTTGATACTATCACCATTCATATTTGGAATCATATACAGAATACTAGCAGTTCTTAGAATTCTTTATTTACAAAAAGATTATTATGGAAGTCTGTATTCAAGCTTCAAGGCCCCCTGGAGTGATATAATCTCCTGATGTGATAAGAACAAACAAATCAGCAAGCATAAGTCTGCAAGAACAGCTGAAGGTTACAATGTTTTAAATTTAAATGAAACTCAGATCACTTTTCAAACAAAAATTCAAATTTACTATTCAAACAAAAATTGAAAGAGGCGGTAAATAAAAACGCAGATATCAGCTACCAAGTATCAAAATATTTTTCAAAATAAGCTGTCCCTTCAACATTCAAACTTACTATGAGAATCTGCCTTTCTGATCTTCTAAAAGGGAGATGCTGCAATGGCATTTTACCAAAGCCACAACGAGAGCCGGCGTTGACCCAAGAGCAGAGCATGCTCATTAACAGTTAGGGTAATAGTGTTTAAAGAGACAGAGAACTAACAAGGAGTCGTTTTAGATGAGCAGAGACAAGGCCAAATAGTCCTTCAGTCCTTAATGAGTCCAAAGTATGGATCCAGAATGCTTCTCGGTGTCACAGCAGCTTGCTGATATTACAAGGAATTTAATGTCGTGCATAAAACTTCTCAGTAATAAAGCAAGAGAGATGTAGAGATTTGTGACACTTTTCTAAGTATGGTGGTGCTGCCAAAGCCCTATTTGTAATTTTGCTTTGAAGAGATTTCATGATCTTGCCTACGTATAATAAATTAGACCATAAATAACCTGAGTGGAATTATGGATGGAAAAGTGCTAACCTGCAGGCTCTCATTATATGATACTGCAGATCCCCGATGGAGCAATGGGCAAAATGCATAGGGATCATCATCACGTTACTAATAAACTAGTTTATTTCCCAGTGCACTATCAGCTTTCCCCCCCTCTTCTTCTTTTTATTAACTGCTGTAGCCCTGTGTTTTAGATTGTAGGATTCCTCTGCCATTTTTATGGAGATTTGGCTGGTAGATATTCTGAATAAATAAGGCAGGGGTGTTACAAAGACATAAGAGTGTTATAGTCATGTTGGAATGTATAAAAGACTGTTCACATATTTATGAGCCAACTATCAGGCAATATGACAGTTTTATCTATTGCTCAATCTGTGATGATTTATTCAAGCAAAGAACTCACTGCCTGATACTAGAGTAAGCAAGTAAGGAACAGACATGTCTGAACCACTCCTTTAATAGAAACAATAAAATAGAATTTGAATTTTCAGTTGTCAGAATTTGATAACCACAGTGCAATACAAAGAATTGCATGAGTTGCATGAATAGAGGCAGACATCCTGCAACCGCCATTTTGTTTTGTAACATGGACTTTGACACAAAAATCCAGTTTTCAGATTTTACTGCCTGATCAGATCTCCTGCCCCTTTAAAACTCAGTTCACCTGAAAAACTTGCTTTTTAATGCCTCCATGTTTGGCCCACCAGCTCAGATTTAACCCCAGCATTATTCTTTATGATACTTAGACCAGAACTACCAAGTCATAAGAGGAGACTGGAATAACCACTCCAGGCTCAGAGAAGCAACAGCTAGGGACTGATGGAACAGGGAGTGATGTGGCAACATGTCCTACATTTCTGAATAAGGATTCTTTCTCACTGGCAGGTGAAATATGACTTTCTTTATAACCTTCACCATGTCTCTTGCCTGGAGTCCTGGCAGAGTGTCCAGTTGCGTCGCGCCTACGCAATTTTCATCTTGGTGGCCTTGTTCCTGGTCCCTCTGACAGTTATGCTGTTCCTCTACACCAGGATAGGGTATGAGTTGTGGATCAAGAAGAGGATTGGTGACTCTTCAGTGCTGAACACACTCAGTCGTTGTGAAATGGCTAAAATAACAAGGTAATGAACTGTGTTTAGGCAAAAGGGGATGTACCTGAAACTAGAGCAGCAAAGTTCACGACTGGGAAAGAAAGCTCCTTTTGACACCATGGAAGATCTACCTCTACCAACTCAAGGCTTTACAGACCAAGGCACTGCCATTTTCCTACCCAAAGCAAAGATGCTTACATGTACCTTAGGATTGCCAGCACTGGCCCAGGAAATTCCAGAAGATTTAGGGAAGTGTGAAGGGGTGAGTCTGGGGAGGGATTTCACCCAGAATCTACGGTATACCACAGAGTCTTCTCTCTGAAGTTGCCATTTTCCCCCAGGGCAATTGATCTCTGTAGTCTGGAGATCAGTTGTAATGCTGGGAGAAGCTGGAGGCTGGCAACCCTAATGTGCCTCCTTCCCTTTTGCACAACAGAAGAAGCAAGATGCTGCTGTAGTAGTTTAAATGGAAGGATAAGAAAGTGATTACAACTGCTCAGGAGGAGGAGTGGAGGGCTAATTAGTTGCTTGGAGAATGACTGGTCCCTCCTGAGTGACCTTTTGTTATCCCTTCTTGGCTAAGAAGAACAGATTGGAATAGTTATTTTATTTAAAAATTTAAAATGCTTTACTGCCTCATCCAAAGCAAAAAAAGCCCCTTTGCCACCAGAAAGCCCCCACTTGGCTTAATGGACAGACACCAACTTTTCGATGGCATAAGTCCCAAACCCTGGCTGCTGTGCAATGGGGGCAATGGCTGAGAAGAAGGTGACTAATGTCAGCTCCTCCCCCAACCACGCCCCTGGTCCACCCCCCTTATGTCAGCAAGAGTGCAGGGATGCTGGTACTATGTCCAGTGCTGCGTCCCACTGCTGGGGAGGGCTGCAGCAGCTGCTCACCAGCAGATTCACTCCTCTGTCAGGGCAAGTGTCCCAGGACGGACAAATCTACCAGTGTGGTCCCGCACCGCTCCCACCAGTGGATCCCCCCCCCCAATTTGGGCAGTCTGTTAATGTCTGGATTTCCAATGTGGCACACAGAAAAATATTTAAATATCTGAACAATTAAAAGCATATAAAATTACAAAATAATCAAATAAAAACACGTAAACACACAACACTAGAAGGAAGGCGAATACTTTTATTGCAGATATGTCAGAAGAACCAAGAAGATCTTTATCTACTGGTGAAAGACCCCAATAGAGAGAGATAGACAAATCTTCCTGGGGGGAAAGTTCCAAGGTTTCAGTGCCACAACCATGAAAGTTCTTTCTTCGGTCACCACCCATCCAGTCTCAGATAGCAGTGGCAACCAATGCAGGGCCTGAGATGAATAGCCAAGTTAGTAGTAACCAAATGTTTGTGGCAACTTAGAGATGGAGGTAGATTATACTGTCAGTTTGTACCAGCAGGGAAGGCTGGAAGAAAAGAAGGATTGGTCTCCCCATTACTACTTTCTTAAGTGCACTAGGACTGCATTTTTCCAAGAGGAAATGGCAGATATCAATTGGTTCAACCTTTGCTTCAACCTTTGAGTTAATGCTCTTGGATGAGGGTTCTATATTCCCAGGGCACTGTCCGAGCTTTTCGACTTGTGCATCATAGCATAATCTGTCCCTTATCTTCACTTCCTTTGTGCCTTTTCCCAGGAAGAAGAAACGAGCAGTAGCAACGTTGGTCATTGTTGTGTTGTTCTTCTCTGCTTGTTGGGCACCTTTCCATGTTGTCCACATGCTACTTGAATACAGTAAGTAGGTACAGACTGACCAAATCAAAGTTGGAATACATCAGAAATGAGTCTTAATCTGATCAGTAAAGGTCATTGTGCAAATTGAGTTTGTTTTTTCATTTGTATTTGCATTTGATTTTTGTTTTCTTTGATATTGTGAATATTCATTTTAATTTGCTCAAAACATAACTGTTTTACTTCCATCTAGCTTGCATTTTTCAGAGATTGTATTCTTTCCTGCTAATTTTCAGGTCCTTCAGATGACTTCTACATTTGCCCCAAGAATAAGGTAGTTGGATACTGGTCAAGACACCAGTCTGAAAAATCTGTTGTGTTATCAATCTTCCTTTCCAATATTACTTGCAAATTGCGCAAGTAGTCTTTTGTATGTGTGACAAAGCTCCATAGTTCTTCATCACTGAAGCAGTTGTTTCAATATTAGCACCAATAGATCGACAAGCACTTGCAGACAGACTTCCAGGATGCCCTGTATTTAAAGACTTTGCAGAAATGAGGGGCAAGGTATTCAGCCGTTTGGGCTGATGTACTTTGTGCCTGGTGCTAGCAAGAGCCTATCAAATCATCTACCTGAAAAAAAGCAAGATCAGTCAATTGTGTGACAAAATGCATCATCAATAATTGTGCTGTTTACTTGGAAACTACCGGTCCAAGAACACCACAACCCTTGTCCCACATCCTATCATAGCAAGTTACATGCCAAAGGTGAGTGTACCATGAAGTCATTCATTCCAAGGGGATTACCCAAGCTGAAGAGGTCTAGTGATCATTCTAAAGATGGCAGCTCACACCCACCATGTCTGGGTCATGTCTGGCACAATGGTGGCCACTTGCACCCCCTTTGTCCTAAGCTTGGGCAGCTGCTCATATGGGGTGATGGCCATTATTTGCTTGGACCCCAGTGATGGGATTGGTGTGGTGGGCGGTGGCAGCAGCAGTGATTATGGGGTCCTGTGCTAGGTTTTGACCCAGGGTGTCGGAATTACTCACTCCAAGCCCAGTGAAGATAGCATATACTTTGATGATTAGCAGGGTTATTAGCAAAGTGATCAAAACGAGCAACAATCTGGTTGTTGAATATAGATTCTCCTGAAAAATTACAGATGCAACTAGCAAGTTTACACCATACAAAAGGTATTTTTTTCAATTCATCATTGCAGAACACCTGCAGAGCAAACTGCATCCACTTTTGTTATGTTACAAGATTATGACAACCAGTAATTTTGTTATCATTGTCCTAGCTTTGTTGTCTTGGAAACACACACACACTTATTCAGATTACTGTTGTGAGCCAACTTTTCAGTCTCCTGTGCAAACACCAGGTCTTTACTGATCCATGGGATGACTTCACATCATGACGTTTACTAGGCAGACTATGTTTTACAGGGTGGTTTGCCATTGTCTTTTTCAGTTATCTGTACTATAGCCCAGCAAGCTAGGTATTTATTTTTAATTGTTTTATTAGATTTATACTACACCCAATTCCCGGCCAGAGCCAGGTTCAGGACAGCTTACAAACAGGATTAAGGTACTCATTTTACTGACCTCAGAAGGATGGAAGGCTGAGTCAACCTTGAGCCAGCTTCCAGAAACCAACTTCCCTCGTGACTGAACTCAGTTTGTGAGCAGTGATTTGACTGCAGTACTGCTGTGCCACTGGGTTTACCTACTTAACACCCTGATCTCAGGCCAGGGTCAACAGTGTGAAAATGGTGTAAAAGGGTTTATACTGTTTTCACAATTCATTTCTACACCGGGCTTTCTTGGGCCCAACTAATATCCTTCAGCCCCCCCCTGTTTATTTTGTAGGCATTGCAGTCTCAATTCTGTTGCCATTGAACATGCTGAAGATAACACAAAATGCAATTCATAGAATGTCTAACTGGGTAAACATACATTGCTTTATGAGATATTAGAACATGAAATATTGGCAGATGTCCCTTGCTGGCTTCAACACGAGAGTTCAGTGGTAGCCTTGAACTCAATAGGTCCCATGTCAATCTCAAGCCTCTCCAGTCAACAGTATCAAGTTTGCATTTGTAACATGAATTGTGAAGAGTCAGTTCATCATACCCTGCACCACTGTCCTCTATATAATACAGCTAGGAGGAAGTTCCTGGCTCCTCTGTTGATTGACAACAGCATTCTTACAGACCAACAGAAATCCCTCTTCCTTCTGGACAATGGCTCAAGAGAAGTCTTAGAGTTGACTGCCAAGTTCCTCTGTATTAGTTAATTACAGTCATTGACCAATGAAATTGGCAAACATACAAAATAGAAAAGACATACGCCCTTTCCGCGCGAGACCAAAAGCGGCGACCTGAGGCGGTAAAAGCGCCGCTTTGGGCGCCGTTGCCGAAGCGGCGCTGCCACTAGCGCAGCAGCGCCGGTGACTCCCTCCCCAGGGGCGGTGTCAGGCCGCCCTAAACAACAACCCTTTAAAGGGTTGTTGTTGAAAGCGTCTTCCGGCGGCGCGTGAACTGCACGCCCGGGGAGGAAGGCGGCTGTTTCCCTTCCCTTTCCCATGTATACCTCTCATTAATGCGCCATCCTGCTGGCCTCCTAAGTCCCTCCTAAGCTGTCCTCCGACCCCTGGAGGTCCAGAAGAGGGCGATGTGAAGCGAGGTGAGGAGGAACCCTTGGGCATTCAGCGACATGAGAATACATGGAAAGCGGCTCCATCGGGCAGCCTGCCGTCACCAGAAACTCCAGAGGCGATCGTATCTGCATCGCGAGCGGCCTCCACCGCTACGCCGGCAGAATTCTTGCGTGGAGAACACCTACGACATGTCTTGGAAACGGCCATAGTTAAGTTACAACACACACAAGCCTTTATTGGCATATAAAACAGGACAAAATTTTAAAACAAAACAAGGTTCAGAAATACAGTTAAGATTGCTAAAATTACTAATTTCCAGTATAAAATTTGCAACAGTTTCCTTGGCAAAGAGCACATCAAGAGCTGTTCAGGAGATTGGGTATCTTATAACACTCATGCCACTTGGAGAACATTTCAAAGAAAATGGAATTCATGTAGCCGGTTCAAAATGGCATTATCTTATTGTATTTAGGGCATAGAAACAACAAAGAATGGTCAAGTGTTTCAACCGTAGTCCTATCACATGAACAATACTCTCTTTTAGAACGTTCCATATTCTTAAATCTTCCCTCCAGCCAGAGCCATGATGGCAGCACATTACATCTTGCAGTAGCCAAGGCTCTCCTCTGGGTGGGATTAATCAGCAGACGAAGATATGCTGCCATAATTCCACACTCGCATGGGATTAATAATGTAGTCGGAGAACAGGTTGTCTTGGTAGCACGAGTCAAATTATGAAAATCAAGATCCAAGAGCCTATTCTTAACTAGTCTGAAGGCTTCCACCTTTGTGAGCATAAGGAGTGATTCCAAGGGGAAACCAATAGCTTCAACCTTTCTAAAGATCAAAGTATACCATTCTGAAATAAAGTGATCTGATAACAGAGAGGGAATATAGCTATTGGATCCCACTAGAAAATGTATTTGCAGCCAATATTTTATGGCCCTTATCCATGCCAAGATTTCTAGAGTTGTTTGGCCCATCTAGTTAAGTTAAAATCTATACTGAATTAAAATAACCGCTAATTAAAAAAATTTAAATTTAAAATCCTCTTGCAAATATACCACACAAACTTGGCCATGTTTAGTGCTATTCTGTATTGTAATTGCAAGGCGCTCTTAACGTAACTTTTGAAACATTTTGTTCTGTTTTTTAAATCATCGTTTTAGAGGATTTTTAATATAGATCCCTATTTATGGATCTTTTATATGTTATATGTTCTTTTATAAATTTGTATTTTTAAAGCATGAATTATTGTTGCTATCTGAATGCCATTAAATGTTTCAGTTCAGTATCAAGTGATACAAAAGACCTTACTGAAGCCCTCAGAGTAGACAAAATCAACTTTAACAGACTAACTTTCTGACTCAGTGTAATATTCAGAAGCTGGATCCATGTCCTACTCTGTTAAAAAAAAGCTCGGGCCATTATCACGCGACGTTTCACGGAAACGACGCAAGAGCCAAAAAAAAAAAGCCCCAGACGCCGTTAACTGGCGCCCGCTGCTGCAGCGCGTAGCGGCGATAATGCGCTTCCCTCCCGCTTAAGAGCTGACCTCGAGCAGCCTAAACCTTTAACCAAAGGGTTGTTGTTGAAGGCGTCTTGCTTCCCTCTTGGCCAGCGGTCGAACCGCGCGAAGCTGTTCCCCTCCTCCCACTTACCGTGTCCTCCTCCTGATCTGCGGGCGTCGCAGCCCATACACTATCCTCCGACCTCCAGGGGCGAGGAGGGCAGCGATAGCGAACATATTTCCGCAAACGGCGTTTACGATGGAAGGAAAGACAAGCGACCGATGTGACCGCCTGCGCTTCCCTACCGCCTGCACCATGCGCTTCGTCGCGAGAAACCGATCCACTACGCCGGTGAAACTCGCCCGGCGTGAAGAAGGAGGCTGGCGACCGTGCGAAGCTTGAGTTCAGTCTCTGAGCCACTCAGTTTGGTTTGTCAAACAGTTACCTACAAAAGGGCCAATGTGTGACATGCTTGACATGGCTGTTGGGGAAATACATGAGCTGTAAAAAGGCATGACTAGTAAGCCAAATTCCTTATCTGTTTTTTTTTTATCCACAGATAACCTTGAAGATTACAACGACATCACCATAAAGATGATATTTGCCATTGTCCAAGCAGTCGGGTTCTCCAACTCCTTCAATAACCCAGTCGTCTACACCTTTATGAATGAGAACTTCAAGAAAAACTTCATGGCTGTCCTCTTTTGCAACTCTAGGAGCCATGAGGTGGCTGACAAACAGGACAGCCAGCACTTATTGAGAATCAAAGTGGGACTATCGAAATGTACCCATAGGAACGAGGGTCAACATCCTCAAGGCCAACTGAGTGTAGAGAATCTAGAACTATGACTCAGCAATCAAGTGCCCTAAGCAAACATCAGACCACTCTGACTTACTGGATTGGAAGAGTCCATGAAGCCATGCTCTCTGATAGACAAAGAATCAATTGTGTTTATCCAAGGGCAGGAATGCCAAATATTAGTTTGCTTTAACTTCCAGTTTATTATTTGGGTGGAACAGGGGAAGGAGAAATATTTCATTACCAAACCATTAGATGTATTCATCTAAATTACTTACTGTCCTCATTTCCCTTTATATGTTGTTTCTCCAGAATAATCCCCTCCTCCAGTCTGCAGATCCTTTTATTTATTTTTTATTTTATTTATTGTCAGGTTTATATCCCACTTTATCCCCTCGGGGCGGGTCACAACAAATCAATACAATTCATTAAAACATTTTAAAATAGAACCATACAGAAATTAAAATGACAGTGTTATAAACTCCCAATAACAATTATACATTTTTAAAAAACAGATGGTGGAACGTAATCCTTTCCTGATCATCCTGTTCCTCTCCCCCCTTCAAGGAATGTCCCCAACCAATCGGAGATCACATAATGACATTATGGTGCTACATAGTTGTTAACATTTGGCTGTGTGTTGATATCATTGGAGGAAAATGAAGTAGATTTAAAGCATGGGAACTGCCTGCTGCAACCAGTCACTAATGGAATAGTCTGACATTTAGTTTTATTTTTAAAAAAGATGAGCTTCAGTGTTTTATAGATGCACCCAGTCTCAAAAGTGCTATATCACTGTGGTCCGCATTTCAGCAGTCTCTCATCCAAAGTCAGTATTGAAATACTTTGGACTTGATAGCATTTATAAGGAAATTCAAGCTTAGATGAGCCCGCACTAGTAGGGCCCTTCCTGCACAACCGGAATAAAAAAGTTTGAGGCAGGAAACAAAATGATTCTTCCCAGGAGTTTTACATTGTTATTAGCCCACAACGTTTTATTTCCAGTCTCAAAATGTTTTATATGCATCCCGGATTTTAGCGATTCTTTTTGTGAAAATGTTTTGGAGACACATCTGACTCATGGTGACCCCCTGGTGGGGTTACAAGTCATCATCATCAATAACCTTTATTAGGCATACAAAGTAAAGAATAAATAAAATAATGCAGTAATATAAGCAGGTCATGTTCCTTTCTGTTTTCCTTGATTCCGTAGAGAAATCACTTGCAGGAGAAATTCAGCAGTCTTTTCCAGTGTCTCCTGTTTCTTGCTGTTTAGAAGGAAGTTCATTTGCAAGTCAGCTGGACAAGTTAGTGCTTTGTGGTATATGGACTGTGGCAATAAGTATCTGATGTTTGAATACTTAGGACAGAAGAAAATCCCCTGGTGGGGTTTTCAAGACAAGAGCTATTCAGAGGTAGTTTACCATTGCGTCTCCACATCATGACCCTGGTATCGTTTGGAGGTCCCCCATCCAAATACTGGCCAGGATTGACCCTGCTTAGCTTCTAAGATCTGTTTTTCCTTGTCTATTCTGGTTTGTTAGTCATAGTGAAATTCTTCTCCAGTTATTCTTAATTTTATTCTGTCCCTCTTTGATGTGGGGGAGGGAATGATGCCTGGCACACTGCTCGTTTCTAAGCCCGGGCGGTAGCGGCCAGTGCTTTGTGCAGCGGACTCTCGTGTCTTGTGCAACTGACCCACCTCATGTGATTTTTCTGTGCTCTCATAGCACTGAGACATGACAAGAGCACATTTTGCAAAAATTGTATCTCCCTCATCTATTGATCAACATGGAGCTCAATCTGACCGGATGTTCTTCTGTTTAAGCCTCGCTGAAATGAATGCTTTTCAATGAGACTTGGGCAGCAGAGATTCCAAAGGTTTGTGGTTCACGGGTAAATTCTGTCTGGCTCTCATGGTGGTGCTCTCACCATAAGTCACATCTGCCATCAGATCTAGATTCTTCACAGTGCTTCATGGTAAGGCTACCTCGTCACAACAATGCAGGTTAAGAGCTCGTGTGTCTAATCTGGAGGAACCGGGTTTGATTCCCAGCTCTGCCGCCTGAGCTGTGGAGGCTTATCTGGGGAATTCAGATTAGCCTGTACACTCCCACACACGCCAGCTGGGTGACCTTGGGCTAGTCACGGCTTCTCGGAGCTCTCTCAGCCCCACCCACCTCACAGGGTGTTTGTTGTGAGCGGGGAAGGGCAAGGAGATTGTAAACCCCTTTGAGTCTCCTGCAGGAGAGAAAGGGGGGATATAAATCCAAACTCTTCTTCTTCATCTTCATCTGCAGAGACAGGGTGGAAGGCAGCATTTCAGGGCATCAAAAATACAGCAGAATGTTCTGCAGCCGAAGGAAATTGACCCCTCTGAATTAATTGCAGCTGCGTAACACCATTTCCTCCTCCCTTCCCTCTGCTGTTTGTAACTTCACGTATAACATTTCTTTGCCATCTGAATGCAAACCCTTCATACATCTGATGAAATGGGATCTGGATCCTGAAAATTTATGCTACTGTCAATGTGTCTCAGGAACGACAATGAAGATGAGACTTGCCTGGAACTGTGGATTTATTGTAGTAGCATATAAACAAACAAACAAAAACCTCAGGTGTCTGACAGTAGCATGCATATTAGCAGCGACAAGGAGAAACACAGTTTGACTACTCATTTAGTCCTCTTTTCTCCAGCGCTAAACAAGAATGACTATTTCTATTTCGCAGGCAACTCAATTGCATTAATCACTGAAAATTGCCATAATTCAAACCTGCAGGCAAACTGTTTAAAAGAACCAAAAAGGCATGTAGAAGAAGCACAACATCATTATTGGTATTCCTTTATCCCAGTCAGCAAATAGTTTTCTAGAGCTTGGTGTAGTTATTTACTTCGTTCATACCCCACTTTTCTCCCCAGTAGGGACTCAAAGTGGCTTGCAACATTCTCCCCTAGTCCATTTTATTCTTACAATAATCCTGTTGGCTGAAAATGTGATTGTCGCAGAGTCATCCAACAAGCTTTCATGGCAGAATAGGATTCAAACCTGGGTCTCCCCAAACCTGGGTCTTTCCGCACACGCAAAATAATGCGTTTTCAAACCACTTTCACAACTGTTTTCAAGTGGATTTTACTATTCCACACAGCTTCAAAGAGCACTGAAAGCAGTTTGAAAGTGCATTATTCTGCATGTGTGGAATGAGCCATAGTCTGACACTCTTAACTACTACACCATGATGGTGTACGCATGGTTCCTTGGAGAATGGGAAATCCTGCAAGTCTCAAAGACCTAGTAGTCCAGACACCCCAACCTTTTTGATCCTGGAATTTTGACATAGTGTGGTGGGCACAGCCACAAAATGCTCACCACAGGAGGCAAAGCCAGTCACAAAATGGCTGTTGCAGCTTACATATCAGTTATTCAGTGAAAATCCTAGTGCTGTAATAGCAGCTGCTGCCAAAGTAATGTTTTTAAAAATCCACACAACCAATCAAATCTCCAGTGGCCAATGAGAAACCTTGCTGGGCAGAAGCCCCACCCACTTTCTAAAAACATCTGGCAAGCACCAGTGGGGGTATTGGTAAGCACCCTGGCACTTATGGGTACCACACTGAGAATCCCAGTAGTAGGTTGAGAAGTATGAAGAAAAGTCCGTAGTCTGATTCAAACCAGATGGTTCCAGCATGTTGAGGCAAAACATGAAAAAAGTCTCTAGCCTTTGTAATCACTGTTAAACCTTGACATAAGGACCACATTCATTCATTGTCACCAAAATAGATAGGTGTAGCGATTCAGGAGAATGTCGTTCACAAATAAAATGTTCCACAAGTACAGCTTTTCTATTTCAATTGGGAATGTGCGAGACATGCTTGAGCACTCTCAATGTCAACTTCCTTGACGTTTGGCCAACATAAATTAAACCCCAGTTACGGATTACTTAGCACACATCATTCATATTGTTACAACTAGAGAATCCCATCATTTTTTAAAAAGAAAAATGGCCCCTGGGGTCCTTAGACCCTAAGGCCAGCGGGCAAGCAATGCAATTCCAACATTTGAAATGTCCCACTACACTGGATGGCTTCAGGTCATTCTCCTGATGTCTGCTATAACAAGTAAATCACCTAGATTCCATAAGGGGAGGCGACTCACATCTTGGTAGCTCCTGAACAATTGGCCAGTACCTAAAAATATGTTTTTATTTTTTCACTGATTTGTGAATAGCCCAAGGAGCTTACAATTATTGAGCTGGTTGGTTTGGATTTGGGCTGCAATAATTCTCACCTTCTAGTGCTATCAGCTCTACGTCTAGCATTCTGGATGATCTTCCAGGGATATGCTCTGTTTGATAACATAATAACAAATATTCACCTACCAACTCTCTTGTAATCCCTGGAGTGTGTACTATTCCTTCTTGCTCTCAAGGGTAATTGATTTTTTAAATGTCATGGATGAAAAAGTTGTAATGTAAATAAGCACTTTTCTCATTTTCTTTCCTGTACAATGAAAATGGATTAACAGTTGGATCTCTAATGAGACTGTCCTCAAACCCAGACACATAACCTGGCGAGGGAATTCCTGCGGCCAAAGTCTTTCTCACTGTTGTGATGTACAGTTGGCATCCTTCAGAAGCGTCTTCAGCTAGAACCCGTTTTTATATGTTGAAATAACTTCTCATGAATATGTTTGTTTGCCCTTGAAATCCTAGGCAACATAACATGAATATTGTAATTGGAATCCCACATTTAGCCTTCAGTTGTTTGGAAATGTATTACTTGTATGCCCAGAGGAACATCACATTATACCTTTCCTACATGGTTAAAAAATCAGAATAAGGATTTGTTCATATAGGTAAGTGGTGTAGGATATGGGATGTTGCCCAGGAAAATGGAAAGAGGTAATAATGTGAGTAGGGGGGAGGGGGGGATACAGGGGAAAGTGAGTTGTCCCCTACAAGTCCTTGCATGTTCCCCACCACACAACTGGGCCAGGTTCAGCTGGTACTATGCAACCTGGTCAGTTTTCCTGGGTAGAAACTGCAACGGGGAGTGAAAGCTGAACATGGTGTGGGATAAGTGGGTAAAGATAGGTTGGTTGGTGGGTAGGAAAGAGAGAATAAAGAAAGAAAAGGGGAGAGGCTATAGGGGCTGTCAATGAAGGGAAAGAGGCAACAGTGGGGGAGAAGGAAATGAAATGCCCCCTTTAAGTGCTTGTGGGCCCCTTGCTTGTTTATTCAGAACAGTTTTTACTGTTCACCTATGTGATTTGTGTACTTCAGATGTTTTCTTATATCTTATTTTCACACATTTAGTTAGTGTTAAATAAAGTTTTTCACCAGAACACATACAGCATTCACTCAGCAATGAGACTTAGTGGTATGCTGCTAAAATTCAACCAAAAAAAATTCTTAAACACGTGGCTGATTTTGGGTTATGCCCCCCTCATGGTGAGTCTACTGGACCAGAACAGCTTCAAAAGCAAACAAAGGATCCTGACGCTGAATTAGAAATTAATTGAAGATGTTTATTTACAATTTAACATAGCTTCAGACGGCTGAACATGTTATTTTATCTTCACAGCATAAAAGAGCACTTTTTAAAGTAATATTACAAAATAGTCTACCAACAAAATTTAAGATTCAACAGCAAACCAAAAAACCCCAGGTATATACAAAGAACATAAAAGTTTACATCTTGTCTTTAAAGGATCACTCTCTTTTTATATACCAACCCAAGACATCTATGATCTTGGTTCCTCTTTTGGGTTCCAGCAAATCTAGCTTTAGTGATGTGAAAACTGTTCAAATACATATATAACTCAAAAGGCACTCCAAGGTCACAAGTTCCTGAGCGTAATCAGGATGTTTATTCCCAGTAAAGCAAGATAATGACGCTACCTTGCTTTGAAAACTTGCCCTTGGCACACTTCTGGCTTCCACAGAATTTTGTGTGAAAATCGTTGACAAGCCCAGGTAAAAGAGACTGAGAAGGTGCAAGGCACGCCATGGAGAGTTCTCAAAGATAAATTTTCTTAAAGTCTTCTCAAGCATTTGAATCACCCTCCATGTTCTAACATGTGTCTCCAAGCAAACTAAAAACATTGCTAGGCTCAGAACCTGAGATGCCTCTTGTGCGTTTAAGAGTATCATATGATTCAAAATGTCACAAGTGTGGTGGGCAGCATATTCTCTCTGATGCAGCTCTTAAAGGCAGGCCCTGCTCTGGGTCTGGCAAGTCTACCTCCAGGGACCTCCTCTTGCATTACAGCATTGCAGAACACACTGTGCTTCAATGGTCTGTGAAAAAATACTCCCCAGTTACTGAGGGAGGTGCCGGCACTGAATTGTAGGTGGACTGAAGCCACTAAAATTGCAGGATTGAAACAGTTACATTAATCTCTTCTCTGTATATTCCACAAAACATACTTTAAAAATACAACCCATGTTTTAAAAAATATCTTGAGTACAAATAAAATATACATGTAACTATATCTTATCCTATATAATTCAATAACACACAAATTGTCCCAATGACAAACTCTCAACCAGTGGGTGCACAGGTCAGCCCTGCCCATTGGTTGACCTTTGGAACACTTTGCATGCGTGCTCAAAAGGGCAAGTCAGGCTCCAGGGTGGCAATGGCTTGCCCCGGTGACTCTCCCAGACCCCAAACACCTACTTGGGCCAGTGGGAGAACACCCTCCATGCTGGGCCTACCAGAGGCCTTCCCTTCATCCCCCACACTCTACCAGTCCCCAAACACCTGCCGGCCCAGCAGAGCACCCTCCACGCCGGCCCCACCAGCGGCCTTCTCGTTCCCTTTCCCAGCCCCCACACATCTCCCACCATCCGCCACTTCTGTCACCTTGCTTGTTTGCCCCACCACTTTTGTCACCTTGCTTTTCTAAAGCCCACTGCATATTCCCCCGCAATGGGCGTAAGTCCTAGTATTGCATAAAAAGATTTCTCTCAATACAATCCCAAAATGTTTCATGAACAAAAAAAACTCAAAAGGGTCAAGTGGCCCTATCTAAGAGCACAACATTTAAACAGGCTCAGCTTTGCCCACTACAATTCAATTTGTAATAAGTGGGGGGCAGGGGGATCTAATTTCCAAGTCACATCACCCCCTCTAAAAACACTTACAAAAAAACATGTTTACCACATTTAATTGTAAATGTTCCAAAAATGCATAGGAATGTATAGGTAAGGAGTAGAAGTTGCATTTTACCTGTTATAGTACATAAGGCTTTTTATTACTTTCCTTCTGCGCACCAATGCGGCACATGAATTAAAGCATTCAAGAAAATGGATTAACAGTGCTGAGTTTCAAAGATAATGCTCAATGTTCCAGGTTATCTGGCAGCCCGTCAATCTCTATTCTTTTCTCTGGAGAAGTATATAGGAAATTACAACAGATATACAGAGGAAAGACCAGCAGTCGGCTGTCCAAGTTCATCACTACCTGTTCCTGCAAAGCAAATATCAAAATCTTGTTAGCTGAAAAGGAAGCATTTTGGGACGATGGCCAAAAGGAGTTCGGAAGAAACACCAAAAGCAACTTCACGTTAAAAACAAAACTGAAAGAAAGCAGATTTAATCGGTTACTGTCCCTACTACTAACCCCCAGCTGCTTTGGACTTAGAACTGTGTTGTTTCACGATGTCACACATTCCTTCAACACATCCTGCAACTTTCTGCAGCAGCCACACACCTTTCACATTAACAGCCCAATCTAAATTGGGTGGGCAGGGATTAGAGCTGCTCGGTGCCACGCCATCCTCTCCAAAGGGCTTCCCCATGGTGTGAAGTGCCCAAAAATAAAACAAGCAGCCGGCACACACCCCACATAGGAGATAATGGAGATAAGCCATGAAAATCAAGACCAGCTTTGTCAGGGCACAGGGATTAAGCAAGCAGTGGAAGCTGACTAAGATTGTCTATACGCCCTGGCTTGCCCCAGGCTACACTGCCACAGCTTTCTGCACTGGTGGTCCTATGCAACAATTGTGGTTTCCTGGTTGGGCGCTGCGGAGCTATGTAGTGCCCATTTGCTCAGGTAAGTCATGCCCTTGCTGGTGCAGGGCTGCATTGGCTCCCAAGGTAGCTCTGGTACCCCTCTTTGGATTGGACTGCCTGCAAGTGAACTGAGAAACACTGCACAAGCAGCACCATTATTTGGCCTGCTTTCATCTTAAGCATCTGGATCAACTCTCAAATGGAAAGGACAAAAGGACATGTCAACCAAGCAGCCCTTATTTCAGAGATGGAGCGTTCTGCTTCAAAAGTGCACTGTGCTCCTTCTAGCTTGTACTTCTATCTTGAAAAAGCCTGAGTGATTTTATCTTTTTAGCTGTTTATGGTCTGCTTCTGGTCTGCATCAGTTTTGTGGATATCTTTATGCTGTTTTCAGGTCCTTGGCTCATTTCAGTGGCTTGCTTTAATTTTTGTATTGTTAATTTTTGATAATTTAATTATTTCACTGTGTTTTCCTTGTAAACTGCCTTCAGCAGAATTATGCAGAGGTGGAATGAAAAATTTCTAAGTAAATAAAACAAATATACATAAAATGATGCCTTGTCATAGAACAGCTGTCAGTTTGTCACAAAAAGTGATTGGTGAACCACAGACACTATGTTTCAGCACCCTTAAAATGCAAATACAGTGTAACTCCTTGAGAAATAATCTCAATACAATCTAGTATTGAGATTCAATAGTATTGAAATTCAATCTATCCCCTGATTTTATCTGTTTATTCCTACAAACGTATTGGATTTTCTAACAATGAATGCCCATACATAGGAATCCAAAATAAATCAAAACAATTAGAAAGCATACCTGATCTTTTTCAAGGGTTAATATCTGATATCCTGCAGTTCTACTGCAAATAAGTTTTCCACTGCTATCAAAAGAAGCCAGACGCAACCTAAGGATGGAAAAAAAGTTACACTATGAGAGTTGAAACCTGTGAAATATCACGGAGTGGTGAAGAAAAATAGGACATTTCCTTTCTTCATAAGTTGGTGTGGTCTTCATTACAGTTGCCCGGACCTATGCAGCCTCTTCCGGTAGTTAGGGGAAGTGGAGGAGAAAGCAAGGAAACAGAAGAGTATCACCAAATACTGGGCTTCTTCTTCAAGGAGCTCAGATAGACTTTATGCAGGTAAAAGATGATGACACAGTCACTTTATTGAGAAAGCATTTGGCCTTTTCTTCCCAATGGCAACATGTTAGGATGGGAAAAGACTGGCGTCACTCAGCCTCCATCCATTCTCCAAACAATTATGGAATGAGGAGAAGGGAACTAGATTCCTGAAAGCACACCAAATAACTAGTTTTTTCCGCAACCGATTCTTTCTCCACCACTGCTCACAGGCCTAGTTTAGCACTCACGTGCTGCCCCATATGGCCAGGATAAAGCTCAGCAATATCAGTTAAGAACGTATGCAAAATCCTAACTCGTAGCAGAGGGATAGTATTAGTGATACACATCCACACCAGTTTTCTGAACAGATAGCCTTTCTCTCTAGTATTTGACAAGGACCTTTACTGCCTTACAGAACCGCTCCACTTTGTGCTTTCTGCATTTGTTTGTAGACACAGAAGTTAAAAAACAGATGCAAGATTTCGTGAAGAAATGTGAACAAAAGAGACCAAAGTTATTAGAGAATCCCCATGCCCAAGGCACGGAAGTGAAAAACTTTGGAGGCTTCTGTTTAATTAGGCCAGAACTTCAGCTTTCTAGTATAACTGTTCTGACTGATTTATCTCTAAACCCAAGTATAAAATACACGAGTAGAATATTTTTACTCCCCTATTCCCACGTCCTGCAATACAGTAGGTGATAGGTTGAAATGTGCCCCTCATGCTATAAACCTTCCAACTTGCATTCACCATTCCAGAATACCCTGTTAGGGGCCATACCCTGTTCACGACTTAAAAAGAATCTAGGGTGGCGTTTGAAATTAATTAGGATTGCAGTAAGTTCTTTCCTCCAATTCTAACTAATTCCTCATCAGTAGTCATGACCATTGAAAAATTACAGCATTCTGGGGGAAGCAAGGAAGCAGGTGTTCCCACCCTAATCTTTCCTTCCAGAACCTTATAAAATCTTAAAGGCTTGAGTAAGCCTCGCTTCTTCCTTTTAAATGAAGCTCAACTGGCATCAACATTTCCAGGTCCCTGCTGGGTAATGGGCACATCGCGCTCACCTGAAAGCAATGTTCCTCCGGGGCTGCAGACTGACTGAGCTGCTGCATGGTTGATACAGCGTGTTGCGCTTGAAGATGATGTAACGGTTTGTATACGTGACCAGCAAATCAAAGCCAAAGTTGAAACCAGTCCATCGCCAACAATACTTGAAGGATTAAGAAATAGGAAGCAATAAGACAAAATAGTTTCCTTTACTCAAGGAATCTAATGTAGTTTATCCTGATCAAAGTTTTATTGCTAAAATATGTTCTGTCTGCCTGTTTCCATCAAGAGCATGGACAGGTTGGCATGATGGTGGAAGGTACTGCCAAGTCAGCCAACTTATGGCATCTCCATTGGGTTTTCCTGGCAAAAGGCAAACTGAGGTAGACTGCCCGTGTGCAGCAATTCAGGACTTTGTTGGTGGTCTCCCACTGATTTACTAACCAGTCCAGGACCTACTTAACTTCCCAGAGCTGATAGGATCACTCTAGCCTGGACCATGAAGAACAGTGACATGTTGGCATAACACTTGCATATTCTCCAGGTATCTTACAATGTAGTTGTAAGAAGGTTGCTTATGAGAACTCTACTTACATTAAAAAAAACACTTTTTGGCAACAGTTAATTAAGAGACGCACAGAGGAATATTTGCACTCACGTCACCATCCTTGGAGAGTTTCCTGCCACATCTCATACTGTTTTCTTCAAGTTCTTCTTTATTGATTTCCTGAGGCCTGCAAACATTCAAACAATACATTTAAAAATCAATATTTTGTTCAAAGGAAGAACAAGACAAGAAACAATCCATCAAACTAAGCACACAATCTAAATGCTTCCCACCTACGTGTAAATAATGGCTGGCTAGTAATCCAAACCAGACTCTGGGTTAAAACCAACACAAAAGTCTGGGTCTTCTTATTGATTTGCTTATTGAGTCCTGATTTTAACTCAAAACAGCTTTTCACACTGTTCGCCCCACTTCCACTTAATCCTCAGAACAACAACCTTGTGAAGGTAGGTTAGACTGAGATTGACAGCTTTAAAGTCACCTGGCAGGCTTTCGTGGTTGAGCAAGGGATTCGAACCCAGCAATCCCAGCTCTTAGCCTGATGTTCTAATCACTGCATCCAACCAGCCCTTCTAAATGAAAAGAGTCGCTTGATGGTGCTTTTTTAAAATTTTGCCTTGAAACAAGCATTTCAGAATGCATATACCAAAACAGTAAGAACACTAATACAACCACAGGAAAAGGGCTGCACTATACATACCCAATATCATTGTCCTGTTCTGCTCTGAGCATGGCAAACCACTGCTGTTTGTAAACAGAGGACAGCCACTCTAAAATTAAAAAGATCAAAACAACTCTTTTTACAGATGGGGCACGAACGTTAACCAGCATTTTGATCCTCATTTCAACAAAACGTTATGTATCGTACAATTATAATGAGCAGCTAGATTTCAACTCATCCCATCTACCACCGTGACTCTGGATTTCTCGCCCTAAAGTCATTTTGCTAGCATTATCAAAATTGAATGACAGAAAAGGTTCTGCTATTGTATAGGCCATGCTGAACAAGTACAAACACATCCCGCCCCACACCCATTAGGGTTCAAGCCAGACAAAAGACCCTTTTGGCACTTTATGGTAGCCCCAGGGAAAGAAAGTTGAGCTGGTTTTGTACCAGCATGGCAAGAGAAAAACTTCACAGAAATGTAGATAGTTCAGTAAACTAAGGTTCATCAATAAGAGAAAGAAGCTAAAGAGATAAAATTAGGACAGACCAGGATGAAAGCAGGTTTTAAAAGATGGGACTGTTTCCAATAACAATTTAAGGAGGACTCTAACGACAATAAAAAGGATAGGTTAATTCAACTGTGGATACTACACATTTTGTAGGAATCATTATTACTCAACGACACCAATTCCAAGCCAATGTTTGTTTGGCCTAAAAGGGACAAACTATTTAGAAACTGAACAGAACCATATGCTCTGTGGTGGGAAGCATCCCACTGTACTCCAGAGACACACGAGAGAAATGGTCATATAACCTATTCAAGCCAAAACGGCTTTTAATTTATGATCAACACAAAGCACAGGGATTCAAATACACAAATCCTAATTCCCAAGTCCAGCATTCTATCTGTACAGCCGCTGTTACTTATCTCTTCACCTGAAGGTGAGTACTGTGGGGGAATCAGATTCCCAGATGTTCCCAGCAGGGTCTGAAAATCCCGCAATTGAAAAAGGCGCCTTCCAACAAAACCGTAACTACTACCACCCCCCAAACTCAGCCGGACCTTTTCTGATTGGCAAAAGTGACCAGAACAAGACTGGCTAATCCTCTCATTAAGCCCACTGATTTGCTTCTGACCTCAACTGGTCAAAAGTGAAAGCACTGACTGACTGAGCAAAAAAAGGAAGAGCTGCTACTGACCCTTGCTGGCCAAGCTGAAAGCTTTGGGGTTATACTGGATCCAGCTTTATTACTGGGGAAGCAAGTTAATGCAGCAAAAAAAAAGAAGCAGCTTTCTATCAACTCAACCTAGCCCATGAGGTAGCCCCTTTCCATGATCTGGCTGACATGACCAGCTGAATCCAGGCCACGGTAACATCAAGACTAGATGACACTGTGTCCGGGGACCGCACCCCTGACCGGGAGAGAGCCCAGAAGGTCTAGGAGAAGTCCAGGCCCCAGGGGCGCACAGGACAGCAGATGATGGCAGCAGACAGACCCTGCAGGGCAAGGCAGCTCGCAGGGAGGAGCTCTGCCCTGTGCCAGAGGCTGTCTGAGTTCCAAAGGCCGCATAGTGACAGAAGAGGTCTGGAAGGTAGGCAGAGCCACTCCCAGGCATGGTCCAATGCCACATTCTTCAGCAAGGGTCCAGGAGAAGACCCAGAATCCCAACTGAAGCCTCTGCCCTCTTGGTGTGGTAACAGGAAGAGGAGGGGCCCAGCCTGGCTAGGAAAGAAGGGGAGGAGCAAGTGGGCTGAAGAGCAGAGCCCAGATTGGGGGGAGGGAGTAAAAAGGGTGAGAGCCTGGATGGCAGGAGAGGATGCTCCCATGTAGATAAAGCCCAACTCAGAACCTATTGGGAAAGGGCTACTGAAGTACAGCTGCAGCCAGACACTCTGTCTGAGACTGAGGCTGCAGGAGGGGCTCCCCAGACACTGGGACTCAGAGTCTCAGGACAGTGTACATGGGTCTAATATTCCGTAGGATCATGCTATCTAATTTTTATTACACTTAATGTGTCATGCTAATGATGCTGTTTCAATTCCTTCCAGTTGTTCCAGACTTCTAAAATCCTAATACATTGGTTATTGAATGTCCCATTTTGTTGACAGTACTGACCCACTTTGTGTAATCCGCCTTGAGTCCCAATGAGAAAGCTGGGCTATATACAACATAAATAAAATAAATAACATATCCTTACCTGCTGGTATCAAATTATCCCGCTCGATAATTCTTGCAGATGCCAGATCACTAACTATGTACTGCAGTCTCAAATGTCTGAATACTGTCAGAAATGTATGTCCTTGTTCAGACTCTAAGAACGACACACCTTCCTCTAAATCTGCAATACAATAAACAAGAGTTTTAAAACGGTTATCATTGTACATGTAGCAGGCAAACTACAAATTACCAATTAACTGCTTAGTGAGAGAAAGAAGTCATTTAATTCTACCCAAAAAATGAACCAATCTCAAAACTGTTTCATTTATAAGGAAAATGGAACACGTGAGGAATTCTTCTAATCAGTGTACTGGTGGTTTCCTGGTCAGAGTGATATCATCCACATTTTACAAGGAAAGCTATAGCAACTTGCACAATACTTCCATTTGCTGAGAGGTAATTCTCCGATTCATGGCTTGCAGCACTACAAAACCGGAACCTAATTTTAACTTTTATTAACTAGACTAACGCCTTAACTATAAACAGATAGAGCAAAAGAATGCAGAATGGCAGAGAAGTTCTAAAAATAAAGGGCCCCATAGGAATCCTGTCTATCCCAATGGTCTCAGGAAGTCGTTTTTGCATGGGAAAAAATACTTGCCAGTCTGCTAAAGAGAGGGTGCCCACCCCAGGAACAAAAGATACATTTGACTTTGATGCACATTCTGCATTCTAGCCACAAGTTTCTCCTAGGCATTATGTCTGCAGTAATGGATTTTACAGAGAATCTGAAGAAATGCAGTTTGCTCACACAGACTTCAAACACTTTAGAAATCTTCAGTGGAATTTCCAATTCCTGGTTCGGGCTCTTGTGGAACAATCAGTCCAGAGGATGGAAGTTCTACAAAAGTTGGGAGTCAGAACATTACCTACTGGGGAATTACTAAGATCTCATGTGCATTATGTAAAAGATGGTTATTATTTTGGGTCCTCAGATGTTTTAAAGAATTCCCATGGTGTTAGGGAACCACCGAGATTAGGGTAGTCATCCAAGATTATCTGGTTCAGATAACTCAATATTTATTGGGTGGGTTTTTCTGGGGAAAATGCAGACCACTCTTGCCCAAGGTCCACAAGCCCCCTTTCCTCCTGGGATTCTAAAATTGCTCTTTTCATGCCACTGGAAGCTGCCAGCACTTGGTCATGAAGTGGCTGACAAAACTGTGGTCATTTTAAGAGACTTCTTTGGCACAGCACTGACTCCCAACCTTTTTAGCTAAGGCATCGAGAAGATCCAGGATGAGTTTTAAAGGTGACTGGGGTAGAGACAGCTCTGTGAAGATCTTATCACTGCAAAGCACAAGGTCACAGACTGTAGAACTACTTCCCAAAGGAAGTAAGAAACACTTTGCAAATTAGCACAGGTACCCTTCCACACTCATGGATAATCCATTTGCATCTACAATTAAACCCTTTTTAAAGTACTCGGTGCTACTGAATACTACAGAGGCAAAAACTGCTTTTGGGAGGAAAATTATAGACTTTGAAAAAAGTACAATATATGAGAGAGCACACAGAGATACTTTTAAAATTCAACATGAAAACTCTTTTACAAATCTATCTGCACGAATACCTTTTCTGCGCTTTGAAAACCAGGTATCAGCTTCACTTAAAAGTTGTTTCAGTGATCCATTCCAAGAAGGCACTAGCTGAAGGAACATCCACTAAATAAAAACAAATTGCTGTAAGCTCATTTTAATTATTTACTAGGTGATCTTCAATTTTCTGTAAAAATTCAGATAATTAGGATGGAACATTATGACAAAGTAGCCCATAAGCCACAGTGTCATATGAAGCATATATTTACACAGATAGACGTTTTGCTAACAGATCATTAAATTCAGTTTTGTCCAAATCCATTATTAGCGGACCCATTTCAAAGAGGGCAATTAGGGCTCTTGAGTAATACCTTCTTGAGAGCCGTATATACATCCATCTCCACTTGCACTACGAACAGATTAGAGGAACTGATCAGATGTTTCATGAGATTTATGCTGGAATGGAAAACATACTGAGGTAACAAAAGAGATTTATTTAACAAACCGGTTTATTTAAATGTGCAACCTGTTAAGCTAACATTCCCAAGGTAATTCCAGATGAATAGCTGTGTTAGCCTGCAGCAGAATAAAACAGGAATCCAGCAGCACCTTAAAGACCAAGAAGGTTTATTCAATTTTGCACGAGGAAAGCTCTGACTCATGAAAGCTTATGCTAGAATTAAATTCATTGGTCTTTAAGGTGTTTCTGAATGCTCGTTTCATCCAGTTGGTGTAAGATAATTCAAATTCGAATACCTGAGTTCTTTGAAGAGTTCCACACTCTGATGCGTCATCAGGTTGTTCAACAGCCATTCAAGGCACCTAGATGTAAAATAAATCAGTCCCCAGTATAGCACATCAAGAGAGATTACAGCTCAGCACATAATTTTAAATTGCTTGTAATGGTGAACTTTTGCTCCCAATCAAACATAATCATACAGTCACACATCATCATACACTTGACCTGCAGCGATGCTCTTTCCTCTGTAAAGTGCCACTTAACCTGTTCTCTGCATCTCCCGTGTCGTCCTTCCAACCCTCTTATTTACTATCATTGTGACCTTTAAAATTCACCCAACTGCCCTTTTGCAGGAAAAAATGATGACAGATGGTCAACAACCTTTCAAAGAAATTTTCAATGATAAAAGCTACTCCTTTTTCTGTGCAGCCCTGGGGAAGGGAGGCTGAATGTGCTCAGGGAGCTGACTGATTTTTATAAAGGTATGTCTCCATAACAGCAGGTAAGTGCTGATTTGATACTAGTGGGTAAGAGCCAGTTACACCAGCACAGGCCCCCCGTACCTCCCACCACTGACATAACCCTACAAGCTTCCCATAGGCGCAACTGAGGCGTTCGCCTTCATGCTGCCTTGGTTCCGAGGGGTTCTGGGGGAGTGGTTAGAGCTAGTCAGTTCCCTAAATCCTTTCAGCCTAGGAATATACCATGTCAAAGGTGGAAAGTTACATTAACAAAAAAAATGGCATAGCCCATACATGCCAATTGTACTCAAAATCAAATGCCCTTGCCAACTTGGTCAGCTGCCCAGAAACTTGTGACAGGACTCAGTCCTTTAAGAGAGTGGGGGAGGGGGAGGGGTGCCACAGACACAGAGCCAGAATCCCTGGTCATACCCCTTTCAGTCCCTCACCTTTGACCAGCACAGGGCCAGACATTTGGGCTGGCCAAATTGGCTGTATCTACCTTGTCCGTTACAACTGAGCTAGTGCAACAGAACACCTGACATGGTTGCTGCGGACACTGAAGGAGTTCTGGTCTTGAAGATCCTGCTATGACCTCATTTTCCTGTTGGCTACTTACTAACCAAACCCTTCAGGGACCAAATTAGTGGCACCCTAATTATATCAGAAGCTGGTTGCCCACACACAGGCAGCCACTGGTTTTTTACTGTTTGTCTTCTGTAATTAATGCTTTACTTTCTACTCATGCATGCATACTTACACCGAATAACACTCTTTACAACTGTTGCAGAAACAGAGCAATAAAAATGTCAGAATGCTCATGAAGAAAGCATACTTCCCAAGATAAAGCTCCAAGTTCTTAAATTTACAAGACCTTCCCTTCAAATAAGGCTCATTTCAACACATGTGCCAAATTCTGATAGATACTTACTTTTTCTTAACAGAATCTAATCCATATGTTCCTGCAGAATTATAATAACTGCATACAGTTTTCACATTGATTGTTTCCTTCATTGTTTCGCCACACTGCTGAATTAAGCCATCCTGTAAATACAGAATGCAACACGCAACATTTTCAATGATCAATCTCAATGCCATATATAACATTTCCCCCAAGAAGAATGGTGTGTAGTTCAAAACGATCATCATGGTTGTATCCTACAGATGTTTTGCTGACTAATGAAAGATGAGGGATGGTCTTGTTTAATTCCCAGTCTTACAATACCCTCCCCCAGCCCATGTGCCTTTTCATCTGCAAGAGTTTTACATCCTTATAAGGGATCTAGAACAGGGGCCAATTGGCCATGGCCAATTGGCCATGCTGACAGAGGCTGATGGGAATTGTAGTTCCTGAACATCTGGAGAGCCGCAGGTTCCCTACCCCTGATCTAGAAGAAAACGTCCCCTCCCTTCAAGAAAAAATCGGCTTCTACCCCAGGCTTTGTATCAGTTGCCCCTTTTGGGTGGCATAAGTGCATAGGGCTCCACTGGGGGAGTTCCGACAGTGGGGAGGGTTTTTGAGTTTCTCCCCTCCCTGCACCACCGAGAAAGCTCAGTGGAGGTGGTGCAATACCGCCTCTAACACACCGTCCCCACCTGCGCCATTCCTCTGGATTGCTGTGTAAAGGTCCTAATGCTTCCTATGCCTGGTTCTCTTTGTCTGCTGCGTAACCTTAATACCAATGGGACCATGACTCTGGATCCTCTTCTTTCTGTCACATAACTACATTGTCATGTGTTTGCATCCATAGTTTTTATGCCTAGTAAGCCCCAGTATGGAAAGGGAGAAGACCACTATATTAGAAAAGAAATCCAAAACATTTTGAATCTGAGTATTCAGTTTTGAAGATGAACAACGACTTTCAAGTTCCAGAGCAGATTTCCAAACACCAAATACTAAGTCATACCAGTTGCTGCTGGCTCTAGCTAAGAGACCATTTCTTAGAGCTTACATTCAGTCTCCTTGAATTTGAGACCTTATACATACAAAACATATGCTTTGCCACAGAGAAGTGATATGGTAAAGCGCGACACATTTCATTCTGCAAAGCTGAATATGTTACAAATGATCTAGAGTTTATAAATTAAGGGGCATAGTTATTTTCACTTACCAGTTGCAACATGCTAGCGGCAGCCAGGAGGGCAATGACTCGGCTGGGATTTATTAACACTTCATCTCTATAAAGTGACCCAAATGCAACCTGTAAGGCTAAAACACAAAAATCCCATTATAGGAGAGTTCCATTTTCATAATTACAATAAACAATGAGCTACTTAAGTATTACCCAAAGAAAGCTCTAAAACCATCAAGTTTAAAAACAGCAGTGTTACCAAAAATCATACAAACAGAACAGAAAAATAGCTGAGCATTTAAAACAAAACAAACCTGATGAGAAAAATATGTAACAAAGTATCCTGCTGATGGAAACTGAAATACTGAACTAAAGGGCTTCTCACATACCGTATATACTGGCGTATAAGACTACTTTTGAACACTGGGAAATCATCTGTAAAGTCTAGGGTCGTCTTATACGCCGGGTACTGAGCGGGTGGTACTGAGCGCCCAGGATCTGGAGCAGCAGCTCTGCTGCTGCTGCTGCTACCCCGCGCACTGGGTTCAGTTCCTCACTCCTGCTCCTGAACCATCTTTTAAACTTGCCCTACTCTTAGCGTTTGGCCAGCTGCCTGCCTGCCTCCCTGCCTGTGCCAGCAGCGGCTTCCGGGCCACCACCTGCCATGATCCTAGTGCAACTGTCAGTGCACCCCCCCGCCCCCCGAGGGAGAGATGATCTGGAAACTTGGTGAATGTGAAAGGGGGGGGCATCAAGTTTCTCCTCTTCCTCTGAGTGGGAAAATTTCCCCAAGTTGTTCGGGGCACGATTCTTTGGAGTTCTCCTAGAGATGTCCAGCAGCTGCATGTCATAAGCATTTGACGTAGTCTTATACGGCGAGTATATCTCAAACTCTATATTTCAACTGGAAAGTGAGGGGGTCAATCTTATACGCCCAGTCGTCTTATACACCGGTATATACGGTAGGTGGAATGCCTCAAAAGGCACTGAACTAATAAATACAAGAAATGCTCTTCACTGATGAAAACTGACTTTTGCAAACTAATCTTTATTTGCCCGGCAGTAGAAAACATGCTTTTAATAATAATTTTCTACATATTTCTAGCAAAAATTATATTAATAAGATTGCACATTTCAGATTTTCATCAACTTGTCAACTTAATGGAAGATTCTCTAGTGTAATTTGCTTAACACTGCTCCCAAGTGGAGAAAACAGTTTTCCAACTAATTCCCTACATGTGCAAGTTTTCCTTTGTGTATTTGCTAAATATTAATTATTTCAAGTGCCAATGTGAAAGTGTCTGCATGAATGGATTTTAATACAAAGATTAGTATTTTTCTTTAAGCAAGTTTTTCTTTCAACCATTGACAAATGCTCAATATTTTCTGTTAAAAAGATAACAGTTACAAACTGATCCTTTGCTTACCTTCTACATCAATATTCTGATCAGGAATTTCCAGTTCTATTGTATCCATGCCCGATTCCTTCCACGATCCACTGAACATACTGGAAAAGTAGCCAGACTATAAAAAGAAAGTGCACCTACTTAATTAAAATTTATTTTTCAAACATTTTAAAAATAACTAATACACAATATGCATGTTTAGTAAAGTAAAAAAGAATTCTGCTGTACTGCCTACATTAAGAATTATAGCAGAAGATTTCTTTCACTTCCAAGCAATTTTAAAGTGTCTATTATTTTAAATAAGTGTCTTATTATTTCTGAAGTCTAATAAACATTAAATGTAGAGAGGGTAACAAATAGAGAGCACCTAGAGTCTTTAACGCTATCTGCAATAAGGCTATCTATAATTTAGACAAGAATTCCTGCAGGTACCAACTCATAAGGGGAACTGGAGAGGAAACTGCATGCAGGATGTACAAATTAATATACAAGTGTGGTCTCATACTACACACATACATAGCTATATGCATACATACAGTTAGGTGTGGGTAAATTAATACACATATACATGTACGCCATTTAAGAATACCTTTTCATTAAAGTGTTATTCACATAAAACTAGAAATAGCTAGTTTTTTCCATCCAATGAAGCAAAAATACTGCTTTATTAGAATTTTCCATCACAGCAGGAGCTGACCCCATTATGAGATGCTATCACTCACTGAAGTTTACCTGAGAGATTAAAAAATAAAGTCTATTTGTACAGCAACATATCCCCTACACCATTAATCAAACTATTGTAAATCAAAGGCAGAAAATTATAGATCTAATTCAAGCAACCCCACTTGTATGCTGTTAATTGTTAATATCTACCTCCTTACTGCTGTGGAATCTTTGGTAAGAATGTTATGATGAAAGACTAAGGTTATTTCCTATGCCTCACCTATTTGACTGGTGGTCAAATACTGTCAAATATTCCATGAAGTTAAAAGAAGCTACTGACTACATTCAGTCATCACAAACATACTGTGGCTTATTTGCAGACTCCCTTCTCATTTGGCATGACAAGAGTGTCGTTAACTCTTCAACAGAAAGTCTTCCATTTGCCCTGACAGCTGAGTCATAGTTTGTGTCTTGAGTTGAATGTCACAGTAAATTACAGTTAGTTCTAAAACAAGAAGTTCTCATTCTTGGCATGTTGGGGAAAGCGGGACCCGTAAACAAGCCTGAGTGCTTTCTGGCTCATTCTAATCACAAACAAACCACTGCTTGATTGAGACACCTGGCTGGAATCACTGTGTAGGTGGCAGCTTACTTTATCTCATATACTGACAACTGCCACAGAAAACATAGCTTCGGAATATCACTATGTGTTTTAATTTAATTTCTAATGTTATTGCTAAAGGCTGACTTTGTGTTCCAGGGTACAAGCACATTTACAGTTATTACAGTTATCATTCAATACAACTTTTAACAATGTTAACTGTTTTCATAACACTTTTCACATAATGAAATTAACATCGTTTTTTGTAAGTTGCTTAGGTATTAAATATATTTATTAAATTCTATTTTATAGTTTTAAACTAAGTTAAAGCTAAAAAAAATACTTGAACACAGAATCCCCTGATCCCCCCTCCCCCCCTTGGGAACCAGCAGATCCTTAGAAACAGCACGGGGAGCAAAATCGGGGACTCCAAAGTGTGCGGAGAGGGGGGGTACAGTAATCACCATTTTCTCAAGAAAATCTAAGGGTCTTTAAGTATTTCGGATTGGGATACAGGCCAATAATTCCTGATTTTGTTAGACATCTTAGGCTGCTTCTACTCTGGAACAATTCTCTGCATAGCTCTCATTGCCACTGCAAACACCTGTGCTTTTGAAGCAGCAGCAATGGAGCATCCATTATGACTGCAAAGGGATATCTATGTTAGCCTTGTGTAGCAAAAAACTCTCCTGCATGCCCATTGGCTGAGGGTTCATTGTCATGACCTTAGCTGGTTATATAAAGATGAGCTTCGGTGAGTCCCCACTCATTTCTGCAGATATGTATGAAAATCAAATTTATCACATATAATTTTGTCCTCATACCTATATCTCCATTTAAAAAACCCTTAGGATTCTTTTTTTTTTTAAAAAAAGTGATTTCAGAGAAGCTAGTAGATTGTGGCAATAATCTACTTGAGAGAAATCACTCAATAGAAAAAAAGTTTACACACTTGAATATGAACCACCTTGATACATCTGCAATTACACTATATCACTTGAACATAACCTCCCCAACTGCTATTCTGTTAAAAGCCACATTCCTGTTTATGAAGTTTTGCTTACCTGACTTTTAAATCCCCCCAAAAGAGGAAAAATAAAACAATTTTAAGTTGTACTTCACAACACCTCTTAAATGCCATATATTTCTGATCTTTTATAGAAAGATGCCATATATTTCTGATCTTTTATAGAAACTAAGGGGTCCATCATAATTAGTGGCAACAGAGTCATAACAACAAGTCTTAAGTCTCAACAGATATAGTGAGGGTTGGTGTATGTAATTGCAAATGAAAACAATTGTTAAAACAACAGGAGTTCTGTCACAGGATGCTTAAAAATCAAATGCAGTTTGAATATCAAACCTGAGTAAAATCTCTGTGTGGAAGTAACTTTAAGCATACTAATGGAAAGGCAGATAAATGTAAACAATTTTTTTTAATCCAGAGGAGTTCCACTGGTTTATGGTGCCCAAACATTCATACTGAAGCCACTTTTTGATCCTTTAGTCCATAGGTATCAAACTCGTGGCCCTCCAGATGTTATGGACTACAGTTCCCATCATCCTCTGCCAGCATCATGCATCATGCTGGCAGGGGATGATGAGAACTGTAGTCCATAACATCTGGAGGGCCACCAGTTTGACATCTGTGGTTTAGTCAGAAAGCTTAAATCAGCAAATGCTCAAATACAAGTTCACTGCCCTAGGTGGCGACCTCCAGATGTTAGGATCATACCTTACTTTCGCCAGCATGGCCACCGCCATGCTGGAAGGGGCTGGTGGGAATTGTAGTCCATAACATCTGGAGTGCCAAAGGTTCGCCACCATGGCCCTAGTGTATTCTGCATGAAAAAGAGTGGGTAGACTTTCTTCAAACCAAGGTAGTCTTACAAACTACAGTCACGGCATTAACTGCAAAAGGTGTTCATTTTCTCTTCTCCATACATCACCATTTAACATTCTCAACTGCTACAATTAAGCACAGGCAGCTACAACACCAAAGCTTTCTGATTCTCATAACGCAGATATTCAAGTCTACCTGCCCTCTGCCTTAGAAAAGTTCTTTTTAGCTAAAACTGAATCCTCTCTGGCAACTTTAGAATTGCATTTTATGGATGCAAATAACTTTATTTTGAACTAAAACATTGTAGTGCAGAAAAATCATTCTGGAATGCAAATGACTGCTTACAGTTGGCTCTGAATAAGGCCATTACTGCTTGCTGTTTCTGTCTACCTGGATGAATTTTGGCAACTTCACAGAACAGAGGGAGAGCATGGGAAATGAAGAAGTCTTAGGTCTTAAAGATGCATTTATATGTGATCTGCCAAGTCATTCTATTATAGCTGAAAAGAAATGGAATGCAGAAGTCATTTCAACTACTTTGTACTGCTCTTAAAGATATTTAAAAATTGTAATTCTAGCTACAAGCAAAGGAAAAATGGGAAGATATGCTTGGGAAAAATAGTTTACTCTTACCTGACACAAGTATATCTTGTGCAAGTTCCATTCTTCTCCCAGGGCACAAATATTAATATCACTGTTTTCACCGTTCAAAAACAGAGTCTGATAAATATACTTGGAGGTACTTTTTAGTTTTTTCCTAGATTAAGAAAAAGACAAACACAAAAAACACACGATATTGATTACATACAACATCTTAGAAATTCGCTGAACAAATAAGCTCTCCTTGCAAGCATCACATTGAAGCATCTGCATTTTGTACAGATAGTGCCAGTCCTTAACAGACCTGAGGTTGACTTCAAACGATTTTATTTACTACAGCTGTGGGAGCCAAGTTGATGTTATTTAGTAAACAATGGCACCCACAGTTATCTCAGCCATGTGTCTCTTTATGGGTTTAAACACCTCCAGAGACTGTAACACGGTGAAAACACCTCAGAAATATGATAGCTGAGTAGGGCATATCCAGCTTAGTCAATGGCTCCCAAATATGTCTGTCTGATTTGCTTACCCAGATCCAGTCTCACACAACTACAAGAAGTTGTTGCATTCTTGTCAGACCACCCAATGGCCATCTCTACTACTGAGAGATCTCAGAGTAAAGATATTTCTTTTATTTGATTTCTGCACCCACCTTTCAATCCAGAAGGACTTTAAGGTGGCTTGCATATGAGAATAAAACATTAAATTTATATACTTCCATCACAAAAGATAGGCCCACATTTGTTTTTCTCCACTCATCACATCTCTGTTTGATTTCCACTTCATAACACTTGGTTCAGCACTGTTACATGCTATTAAAATCGTCTTTACAATAACCTTGTGAGATGGGTCAATATATTTATATAAAACAAAAATTCTGTTAACACTTTAAATGCTAACATCTATTTCAGTATGATTTTTTGTAAGTCACAACCTAATTTCTATCCAATGAAGTGTGCTGTAACTCACAAAAACAAGTACTGAAATAAATAACAGCCTTTAAAGTGCCACTGAACTTCTATTTTATTTTGCTGCAACAGACTAATATGGCTACCACTTTGCAATATAATTATTCCTATAATGTGGATGATGAGCATGAGGCTAAGTGAGAGTGACTAAACCAAGATCATCTTGGACAGTCAAAAGATTTTAACTAGGAGCCTCCAAGTTTAGGCTGTTGCTGATTTACTATATGGCTCTCATCCATCCCCCATTCTTTCTCTAAATACCAGAAAATCCATGAATACACACACAAATAAGATTTTTTTATAGGTTCAGACAGACAAAGATTTCTTCCACACAGGTATGGGATCACGTTGGTTCCCCATTGCTGGTGCAGTTGCAGATAAAGTACAGTAGCAATGTGACCTGCACGTGGCAGATTTCCCTACCTGAATCCTTCAGAAGTGGTCACCAGCCCCTCCCCTGGTCTTTTTTGTTGTTGTTGCATTTTTTAAAAAAATCAGTACAAGAACATTGTAATATTGATATACCATTGCAACAATAAGTGTAGCAAGCTCCTGAAAATCTCAGTTTCATTTTTAATAAGTCCTCCTCCCTTGTGAAGATGTGCCCTTTCCCTTCTATGCAAAGAAAATGAAAGTTGACAATTCAGAGATCCTGTTACAGTATGCTGATATAACAATATTCTAGGGCTTATTTTTAAAACAATAAGCCCCAGTGAAGGAGAGAGGAAATGGCTGTCATGAAGGCCAGAAAACTCTAATGTAACTACAGAGTGACAGTGAAACTGAGCAGCGGCAATGACCTCTGTGGAAAAGAGTCAAATTCTGAAAGATACTTGTTTTATTTTTAAAAAATCTGTCAAGACGCTGCAGCTTCTTGTGACTAGCATGAGCCACCAAATGTACTACTCATTTGGTGGCTCATTTGGAAGCCCAATCTCCATGTTGAGGGGTCGTGTAACATTATGTTGGGAGAGGAGAAACGACTGCTTCTCTGTGTTACCCACAGCCAGGGGTAACTAGAAAGTGATTTCAGGGTAATTTCAGCTTTGTCAGCAATGAGCAATAGTGATTTCAGAGTGATTTCAGCTTTGGCAGCAGTGAGTGGATGCAGAGGCAGGCTGCCTTCAGAGCAGAGGTTCTTTATTGTGATTTCAAGCTCTTTCCAGGCCAGCCTGCCCAGTACAGAATGAAACACAGCCCTTTTTATACAGTTTTTCACCTGATCAGAGGAGGAAGGGGGCAGTCCCCTGCCACATAATACAGACAATTTAAAACAAAGAGGAGGAAGACAGTATTTTGTTTTTGCTGATGGGATTAAGTCCCAAAAGAAAAGACTGCCAATGAATCTTGAGATCCTAGAAGTGGAAACTTCAATGGCCCAATGGGTCTTGAGATCCTAGAATTGGAAACTTCAATAGTCCAATGACTGCTTCTGGATCCTGGAGAGTAAAAAACTTCAAACAGTCCAATAGCAAAACAGGGTGACATCCTTTGGTAGTCAAAAGGTCCTTTTGTTGGTGAAGATGGGTATCACCTGGGTGTTGGTCCAAACTGAATTCCGTGGACTAGTTTCCTTTGTCCCTCATCGTCAACCTTTCTTCTGGCCACTGCTTTGGCCACTGGGGACACCAAATTCCCCTCAAAAAAAAAATAACATTTCTAAACTTAAACGTTAGGGAAACCTTTTAAAGGATAAAACAATACGTATCTTATACTCATGGGCAAGACTTTACAGATACTTATTGGCATGGCTTTCTTTAAATCTACCAACAACAAACCTTAAACTAACTGGAAGAACCTAACTAAACTAACATCCTAAACTGCAGGCACATCACAAATTCAACTTAAAAAGGGGCTTTAATACATCCCAGAAAAGGCATAAACAAGAGGGAAACCATATAGCATTGGCACAAACATACATACATGCGTTCCCCTCTCAGAACCTTTATGGAGGTTTCTGAACCACAAGTTCCCCGCGGTCCAGGCATGGAGCCAGTGTAGCTAGGCAACCTGACTTCAGGAAAATATTTTGTTTATTTTCCTGTCGGTAACATCTGCACGGGCTGCTTACAAACTTTCCCCGGGGAATCTGGCAGCTGCTCCCCCACGCCCCCAATTCCTCCCCCTCCCCACGTCCGGCTTCCCACCCTTTCTGGGTCAATACCTTCTGGGGGTGTTAAACAGCCGCTCCTCCCGCTCGCCCTCCTCGTTACTATCGCTGTCGCTCGTGCCGTCGCCAGGGCCACCCCACTTCCTCTTGGTCCCCCTGCTGCGGCTCCCCTTGCTCCTGCCATTGCCTTCCCCCATCAGGGCTAGGGCTACAGTCGCCGCCGCCGCCGCCTCCCCTCCGCGCGGGGCTCCCCCCTGCCCCCTCAACACCCGGCTGGTTAGCGAGCCCATGGCCGCCCAGCTGCTGCGGCCTCCTCATAGAGACTGAGCCAGGCGGCGAAGCTCAGCGAACGCGACGGGGAAACCGACAGAGTCAACAACACCGCGGAAGCGCCGCCATCACTGTCACGACCAAACAGCCACGCAAAGGCGCGTGCGCGTTGTTTCCGCCGGCTTCATCATCTAACGCGCATGCGCCGCGTGGGACACAGTTGTCATTCCAGAGAGTGGTTGCCATGGAGACTGTGGACTAGAATAACTCGAAGGCGGTTCATCATTTACTTGGGAGTCAGGCCGAATGAGGACCAGTTAAGTTCATCTAATGATGAACTGGTCTGTAATTCACAAAAGGTTGAAAAGCTAGGCTGAAAACTTGTTAGTCTCCTGGCTGTTTATGCCAATATATGAGTGTGATTTGATTTACGTGATTTTATATATTTGTTCTTTCCCCTAAAAGAAATACTTCCCTTTTGGTGCACGTTGGAATATGTTTTGCATCTGTTAACGTGAAATGTGATTAAGCCTGCAACATCAGTCCGTAACAAAGACAAATGAATTGAAGCATAAAGAGTGGTATGATTTTTAAAAAGGCTACATCATCTATTCTGTTCTGCAAGGAGGGAGCAGGGATCTGGCTGCTCAGGATCATACAAAAGGTTGGGGGGGTGGGAAATCAGACTTGAGTATGAGGGGATCTGAGTGAGCCAAGTGGCAAATGCAGTGACATTGCTTCTCTCTAGACTGCAACCATCACACAGGCGTCTGCAACTTAATCTGATGGAGTAGCTCCGAGAATTTCCTATTTAGGAATTTCCTATTTAGGAAGCGCTTGCTTTGTTTTGCTGCTAGTGGGAGGGAGCTGGAATTCTTACTGGTAGTGGTAGCTTTGACCTGGAGGTGAAATAGCCCCAACGATTAGGCCCAAATAAATGTTGGTGGACCCACATTCGCTTCATCAGATGCTCCTGACACTTGCTCCTGCTGCAACTCTTGACACTTGCTCCAAGCACACCTCTGGAACTCCAGAATCAAGGCAACCCAGGTCACTGGGAGGGGAGAGGGATGAAACGCCATCTGATGCTGTGTGGTTCCTAGTTTTATTATTGATAATTAGTTGTTTTATGTTATGTTTTTAAGCTGTTTTTATTACTGTTGTTCACTGCCCTGAGTCCCTAGGGGGGGAGGGCGGTCTAGAAATTTAATAAATAAACTCAACTCAGCTGGTTTCTCTCTTGCCTTGACTGCCTGCTGATTACAGCTGAAGATTGGTTTGGAGAACCAAAACTAATACAGTAAGTGTGATGTAGCAATTAGAGCAGTTTGCACCAGGCAACCAAAACCAGAAAGTTTGGAGGTATCCCAACTAGGCACGGAGTCCAGTTGGGGCTGTAATGTGTTATTTTAGACTACAGGGTTTGGATGCTGTTCAAATGATAACCATTTAATTGTTAATGCTGTCTAATTATTGTCTTTAAGTCTTAAACACCAAAACAAATTGCAACCATTAACTGTGTCAGCTATCAGACTACAGAGGAATGCCATTACAGGTCATGTTTTCCAACCAAACATATACGTTTTGTTATATGTAACTCTGTTACTCTCAACCCATATAACTCACTACACACAATGTAAAATGAGTCTTGATTCTGTAGCTAATGTGGTACAAGATTAGAGAATCCCTCTTGTCAGAAATCAGTGTGACTCACACACCTAAGGTTCACAGGGGACCTAGTATAGCAAAATAAAAGGAGGATTTGGGTGGTGAGGTAGAACACAACTCTGCAGTCTGAGCAACTTGTGTTTGGTAAACATTGAGTAAAATAACAAGAGAAAGCCTGGATCAGGGGTTGGGACAGGAGACAATACTGATCTTGGTAGATCAGTGGTCTGAGCTGTGTAGGGCAGCTCCATGTGTATTCATATGTTTACATTACATTAGGGTTGTCAACCTCTAGGTGAGGTCTGGAGTTCTCCCAGAATTACAACTGATCTTAGATGACAGAGATAAGTTCCCTTGAAGTTCTTGATCTAGCTCTTCTGCTCCAATAAAAACAAAACGCATCACATTATCAGAGGCATATTTGGTTTATTGAATAGCAAAGCAAGCATCATAGTGCCATTTTATAATTTAGATGGTCAATGTATATTTGTCTACCTTCTATGCCAGTTAAATATTTTCCAGTTACGTCTCACTCTTTTTCAATTGCGTTATCCTGACAAATACCCCACTTTGCTTGGAAAAGTTTCCTGTTCAGGTCAAAGTTGAGGTCCCATTATGACAGAAAGCTAGTCTTACATTACACAGAAATAAGTCTTCAGTTTTATGTTCACTCTAAAGCAACACTGCCGCAGGAACAAGAAACTGAGTCTTAAGAAACAATTCAAAGCCACTGCTGCCATATTGTAGAAAAGGCACAAAAATGTATCAGAATTTACATATATTCAATTGAAAGCAGTTTTCATATTGTGAATAGTTAACACCATAACCAGTAAAGAAGTACTGTATTCTAAATTATATACCACAAACATTCAGCGTTCTGACTGACATTATACAAATCTGAACTCATCTGTTTATCCTGCAAGTTACATTTTGTTGACAGAAATTGCACTCAACATGTGTGTAGTATATAAGAACATGTTCATATGCAAAGACTTTTGAATATGTCCAGCTTCTTGTCTACAGCTCAAAAAGGAAAATACAGAACATTCTCAGAAAGGAAAATACAGAACATCCTGGAAGAAACCAGTATCAGGAACAGAGATATTTGTAATGAGAAAATCTCCATAACTAATAGAAGGTCCACACCAACACTCCAGTTTCTAAAGCATTTAGGAAGGTAGGGGTCCCCCATAAGTATGAGGACTCATTTTTTTAAAGTCACATGATTTTACACAAGTTACTAGATTGGGTGGGCCCTTTCCGATTTATGTTTATAGGCAGGTCTCTGATACACATATTAGAACTAGATAAACCTCTATATTACAACCTGGCACTTATTTGTATGTCTGGAAAAAAAAGTTTATTTTTCCCATCCAGTGGTGTTTGTTTTCCTTCAGGACAAAAGAAAAAAGAGAAAAGGAGAAAGGAGCAAACAAACTACCAGCATAAATCAATTCACTGGCAACTTTAATTATACCAGTAGTTTATGAAGTCTGGCCAGCATTCAAGGACAAGCATTTAGGACAACTTAAAAATTCAGCAGTCAAGATCTCCAAAGTATCGTAGAGCTAAACCTGAAATGTCACCAATAGCAAAGATGTACAATCACCAACTGCACTCGAAAGGAGCAACAGGAAAGTTTCTGATTTCTGGTTAGGTGCCTTTTTGCATTGTAGATAAGAAGCCAGGACCGCAAAGGCCAGATTAAAAATAAAAATTATACTTCCTATAATGAATAATCCATCCCAGTTCCCCACCCTGCTACCAAGGAGGTGATAATTTTTCAAGGGCTATTTGAACAGATCTTCTAGCAGGCAGAACTTCAGTTCGGCATAATGCAAAACTGGCACACTGTGTACATCAAAGCATTCTCCAAGAAATAAAAGCATTATTGCAAGAGGCTGAGACCACTTAAAGGTCAACGATATGCAGTGCTGACAGCGGTGGACATGAACTATTCATTTCTCAGTCTTCGCCACCACACAGAATAAGTAAAGCTTTTCTGTAGTCTCCTGAGGTGTCTCCCTGGAAAAGAAAAGCAAACCACTATTAGATTGTCAGCTTCTGAATTCTTTTGGCACACGCCAATGGAAAAATGTCTTTTAACAGACCTGCTAAAATGCAGTGCTGCCATTCAGCGTGGCAAAGCTTGCCCAGGAGGATTTTCTGCTATAGTGTGCCTTTTTAATCTGACTGGCCTTCCTGAACTACAGTCAACTGCGTAAGTTCACATGAATTAACCTCAGCTTTCCACAAACAACACCAAACTCACCTTAATGAAGGAGTAGAGGGATTTCCCATACATCCGCTTGAACTCTGCCTTAATAGCTATCATGTCAATTTCACACCGGGACACCATGATTCGAATGAGTGTATTATCATCAGTTCCAAAACCCTTGGTGGAGAAGAGAAAAATAAATAAACTGAAGCAGCCCTCCACTGCAGACGAACAACTCAGTCCTGGTATAGCAGGGCTGGCACTGCCTCCAGCAAGCTTCCTCGGTGGTGCGGATAGCAGGGAAAACTAGAAAACCCTCCCTACTGCCTAGATTCTCCCAATGGGGCCCTAACACCATCCAAAAGGGCAGCATAAGTGCGGGGCCATGGAGCAACTGGCACTAAACCTGGTGTGGAGACCAACTCAGGTTGGCTCCACCTCCGAGAACAGGTATGAATAGGATTGCAATCTTTATTATGTAAAAATGTCTTACGTCTTTTTTTTTCTTCAATGCCTTTTGTGGGTGAAGTGGGGACTTGAGTGCTGGTTAATGTACACAGAACCAGTGTGCAATAATGCAAATTAATAGCCACTGGAATTTAAAATGGGCATGATATTGGGTATTTTACATTAAAATCACAGAGATCAAAGAGGCATGATCTTGGGTATTTTACATTAAAAGTATAGAGCTCAAAGAACAATGAGTCCAATTTCCTGCCAAACCTCTTCCTCAATTATTCCCACATTTTGAGAGAGATTAATTTGGATGGCAAAGAGCAGGATGCCACAAATAAAACCGGAGAAGACGCCCTTGCGGTGTCAAAAGTTCTATATGCTAATATATGCCTGGCACCCAAGGATTAGGGAAGGGATTTTTAAAATTAAATTGTCACATTTTGAAATTAGAACAGAAACCTAGAATAACCTTTGCCCTTTTGTAGTGCTGCTTATAGCAATGAAAATGCAATCTATCACTATAGCAATGAAAAACACCTCTGGGTGGAATAAAGTCAGGATTTTGAAACTGCGATGTGGATGATGGGCAGCCCCACCCACGAGGTAGGTGCCTGGCTGCGGCATCACAGCTGCCACCCTCAAAGAGGCTTCCCAGCAGCATTGGGAGATTGAAAAGCCTCCCCACCACTGAGAAGTCCCGATGGGCCACACCCAATGGCTGGCGGAGTGCAGCCCACTGGCATAATGCTGGCGTGGCATGGCACTAGTGTGGTGTTCAGCACCGTGTTACAGTGCTGGGGGGCACAGTGGCAAATCCTCTGCTGGGGCAAGTGCCTTGGGGAGGGCAAATCCACCAGCATGGCCAGCGTACCACTCTCTGAAGAGCATGCAACATTGAATGGGAATCTTTGGCTCTGTTCTTAAAAACCAAAAGTGGTACTGGGTAAAGCTGTAATAATTTTGGATCTGTGCAAAGTCTTCACTCAACAGTCTTTTCCAATTGTTCTGCTCTTCAGCAGTATGTTTACAAGGAAATACTTGTAAACATACAAAATCTGAAATAGCTTTTCCAATTGTTCTGCCCTTTGTTGTTCTGTCTATATTACAATCCCCTCTCATTATTCCGTAAGCCCTGTTTAACCATGTCCTATGCCTGGGGTCCTCTATGTGATGCCTGCCCAGTGTTTTTAGAAAGTGGGTGGGGCCAGGGGCTTTTGCCCTACAGGGCTTCTGATTGGCTACTGGACCGTGCAGATCGCCAGTGCAGATTAACAACAACAACACATAGGACGAAGATCTTCATGGTATGAGTGAAGATAAGCTGTAACCAAGGAAATACTTGTAAACAATATCTTACTTTTAAAAGACATCCTGTTAAGCAGAGCTTCTGCTTGAAATGTTGCTGCGTTACTATCAGAGTGATGCATAACATCACTCCCTGAAATTTTTTGGTTGACTTGACCTCCTGCATCAGCCATTCTGTGGTTGCATCCACCACCCCACGTCAGGCGTCCAAAGGTACCCCCCTGCAGGCTCAAAAAGGTTAGGGACCACTGTTGTGTGGAACATAAGAAATGCTCCTAAAGTTTCACAGATTCCACCACAACATACAAGGAATATTTTCCAAGTGTAGATATCTGTCCCTGAGGTTGCAAGATTTGGGGGGTTTCAGAAACAGAAACAACTGAGGATATAGTTTGATTAGATCAATACACAAACGAGTCGTCCTAGCTTGGGAAGTGCATGTATTTTTAAAAACTCAATCTATTCCACTTTTCTTTACCTTCATGGATTTATACAGCCTTTCAGCAAAGTAGCTTCTCTTATTTCTGATGCATTTTACTGTAAGAAAACAAAGGAAGGAGGTTAGTGAAGCAAGAAATGACAGAAGGCAGAGCGGCCAAGACCAGAGTAGTCAGTGCTGAGCAAGATGCAGCTAAGGTCTGACTTGGCACCAGGTCTTTCAGAGGTCTGACATACAAAATCTGAATTAGCCGCACTCAGCTTGTCACCCAGGTTGAGTGGCAATTGTTCACACCCACTGTCAACATCTCCCTGAGCAGTATATGCAGGTAAGCACAATTTTTGCCTCTGCAACAGAGCACACCTTTAAATTATGAAAGCACAAGCATTCCATGTAATTAGCACTTTGTCAACTGAAAACATCCAGCAAAGGAGTTTTAACCTCTCAGTAACAACAGGTACAAAAACTGCCACTAGCCTGGGGGAACCAATAAGGAACAGGGGAAAGATCTGGGCCCAAATTCCTGTAAGCTATGAAGCTCGTTGGATGGCCCTGGGCCCAAATCTTTGTCAGTTTAATCTACCGAAGGCAGGTTGTGAAGATAAAAATGGGATAATGTGTGTTATCTCATTCCCTTGAAATTCTTTGGAAAGTGGAGGGGGACACAAACATAACATAAACAAATCAACCTTGTAAGAACACAGAGTAATTATTGCAAGATTTCTGCTCTTTGGTTTGCCTAAAGCAGGGGTAGGGAACCTGCGGCTCTCCAGATGTTCAGGAACTACAATTCCCATCAGCCTCTGTCAGCATGGTCAATTGGCCATGCTGGTAGAGCTGATAGGAAGTGGACCCTGAGCATCTGGAAGCTTCCTGGAAAAAATCCACCCCCAAATTGATTTCTACCATTTAATAACCCACTTACCTATTGCTAACAAAGCATCTTCAAGGTCCCCTGACATCTCGGATTTAATGCTGTCCGTAATATCCTTACCAGAAAGTGTCTTGTAGTTTTCAAACACTGAAAATAGAAAAAATATTTTTATGTGCAAGAAAACTTGGAAGAGATGTACTCCCCTTTTCAGTGTAACACATGCATGCTGAATCAAAATATCAAAGGGCTCAAAGAACCACAAGTAATAGAAACTGAGCCGGGAGATGCCGCTGAGATAGTGTGGAAATCTATGTCCAATTTCTGAAACTTGAGTTTGCAGATTAACAAGTACTGCTGGAAACACTGTGAGCTGTCCAGGTATGGGATTCTTAGGTCTCTGCTTGAGCAAGATCTTGAAATTTGAGTATATACAAGAAAACATTCAATTTATAAACAAAATGTATCACTCACCAGGATATATTAATATTTTCTCTCTCATTTTCCGTTAAAGTAACACACCAGAAATAAAAGCAGGCTCAGATATGTAATTGGTTGAGAATCCTATCAATAAAATTGCCCCTACAATTAATCAACTACATTTTTAGCTAAGTAGTCTAATTGAAGAAGATTCCACAGAAAGTTTGACTTGTGAGCTCAGTCAGAAGCTAACTATATTTTTTGTGTGTGTGATTCATAGATGCAAGATGCTTTGAAGATCATCAAGGAGTTCCAGCTTGTTTTGCCAAGAAAGAGAATCATAAAATGCATCCACAAGTGAGGGACAGCAGGGAACAGACCGGTAACCGTTTGTTCTGCCTGCCAGGAGCAAGATGGGCAGCTGTTGTAAAACATGATCTGGGTATTGGGATGTATGGGACATGCACCCTAGGTTGACTGGGAAACCAGGATTTACCTTCCCATGTGGGCAAGTTCCCTAAATCTGGATTGGAAGATATTTCCTGCCAATGAAGGTAGGAAGAGTAAAAGATACCCATAAGTCTTGATCCAAATAGGTAGCAGGTGGGGGTCTGAATGTGCATTTTTCCACAGGTATTTACTCTTCTCTACTATTTAAGTTCAGTTTAGTGTTACATTTTCCCATTCTTCTCATTAGATCTGTAACCATTACAGATGATAGCTACTTTCCCTGTCTTGTGCTCATGGCTTAACCTGCAGCAGTAAAGTCGTTTTCTGTTTAAGAGAGCACAATGTGATTGAGGTCCTCAGATCACTTACTCACATATGAACATGAACCCACTGAAGAGAGGCTGAAGTAACTGAGTAACTCTGCCCTTTGTACTTACTCAGAGGCATCCTTTATTAATGTTTCCCAAGTCACTGGTAGTATGGAAGGCTAGATTTCTAGCTTGGGTGATGGCATGAATAAAAGGAACATGCTTTGCGTGCATATGAACATGTAAACACACAATATTCACGTAAGCACACCTAGACTCGGGGAAGGTTTATGACAACATTTTCATCATGCCCACTCCCAGACCATTATAAACGTTTCCAATCAGATGCCAGTTCCAACCATAGAACTTGTAGAGTGTGTCTGATTAAAAGTCCTCATGGCAGACCTGGGGAGGATACAAAGAACTGCTGTTTTTATGTGACTCTGCCAAACAGAGCAAAGCAAGAGGCATCCCCAGCAAGGCCAGTGTTTTATCATGGGATATGTCAAGTTGGCCAGGTAGGCTAGTGGAAGAAACCTTGTACTCCCCTCTCCCTTCTAAAAGCTAAATAAATGTACAAACAGTCGATCTGCCAGCAGAAGTTTGATAGTAGACAGGTTGAAGGACTGAGAGTGAAATAAGTTTTTCAGTCCTTTAATATATGGATGGGGGCTGTTTGTCCTGGCATTATCATGTCTTTGGTCTCTGGCACGGCACTCAAAATTGATTTTCTCCGACCTAATGAAAGATCCTCCACAGAGTTGAAATTATGACAGCCGCAGTGGTTAATGATAGCAGTTTCTAGAACTCAGCATGCTCACATCACATTATTGGTTGTACACCACCCAGAGTCCTTTGGGGATGGAGCGGTATGATAGATAGATAGATAGATAGATAGATAGATAGATAGATAGATAGATAGATAGACAAGGACAGACGTATTGAATGATTGGGGCCGAATGATTGAAGGGCCGGGCCAGTGGGCCAGGATAGTCTATATACATACATACATACATACATACATACATACATACATACATACATACATACATACATACTAAAAGCTCCAAAGGATGCTAAGAAAAGGATCTAATGTACAAATCTGTTTTGAAGAAGAAGAGTTTAGATTATATCCCCCCTTTCTCTCCTGTAAGGAGACTCAAAGGGGCTTACAAACTCCTTTCCCTTCCCCCCTCACAACAAACACCCTGTGAGGTATGGGTAGCTGACAGAGCTTCGAAGAACTGTGACTAGTCCAAGGTCACCCAGCTGACGTGTGTTGGAGTGTACAGGCTAATCTGGTTCACCAGATAAACCTCCACAGCTCACATGGCAGAGCAGGGAATCAAACCCGGTTCTCCAGATTAGAGTGCACCTGCTCTTAACCACTACACCACTGCTGTTCTCAGCCAAACTTTCCACATAAAATATACAGTGTAGCATCTTCAGATTATGATTACAACACTCCAGTATTTTGAACACTTGTATAGGGGGGCAAAATTAAAGTTCATGAAATGTTTGTAAAGGTATCCAAAAACGCCAGAAATGAAAATATTCAGTTCCAACATGTCTCATATACCTCTTCCATAGAGAAGTTATATTGGAACTTGGAAATTATGTTGGAGCTGGTTAGGATGAAACTGGAAGAGAATTTTGCAAGACTGACTGAAGCTGTGAGATTCCTGGCAGGGTCCCAAGTGAGATTATACAAAACAAGCCTTGAACTCTGCAACCCTTGTTAGCAAGTTAACTGCCATTCCAAATAAGATCATTTATATATGGGAAATGAGATGGATGTAAAATTCTTCCTGCTGTTTTGTGTGTAGCATTAGGGAGAGTGTACTTGAACTGTGTTCATTCTAAATGTACTGCAGATCCCTACCTAAACTAGTACTTTTACAAGAATAAGCCAGAACAAAATCAATCTTACCCTTCAGTAGATGATTTGGGTTTCTGGAACAGAGGATAGTCATGAACTGGGCCTCGTCTGTCCCCCATCTGTTCTCCCCCGCTTCATACAGGCACTAAATATTATAGAAGTACCAACAAACAAACAAAAAGATTAAACCATTAATTTTGAAAGGATCAAAATGTCACTGTTTTGCTTGATCAGACCAAAAGTTCACCTAGTCCAGCATCCTATTTCACACAGCAGCCAGCCAGACGCCCCACAAAGTAGCAGCCTCTTTTGTGGATCTGAATTACCATCCTCCCCCCAACACATACACTTTTTAAAGCCTACAACATTTTCTGAATTGATTGACAAAGGCTTGTTAGAAAAGTCTTACAACAATAAACTCTAATGTGGTACCGTGGCACCCACATATTTTGGAGAAAATCTCTATTAATGGGGACTGGTGCTAACTTCTGGTTGCAAAGGACTGGGGCTTTTATAACCTTTTCAACATAAAGAACCAAGGGGATGTGCAGATAAGTCCACCTCATCTGCCTGGATTTCCTGTCTGCTCGAATGCTCTGCTGGGTCCTAGTGTTTGCCTTCCCCCCCTTTCAATTCTCTCGCAGTGTTTTAAAATGTTATTTCAGTACCTCTTCTGTCTACACCACTTTGATAAAACAGCATTTATATCACCCTGTGGCACAACTTCACAAAAAAAGTCAAGTCCTGCTAACAGCCATCTGGGGTGATATAAATGCTATTTTATCAAAGTGCTAAGTTTAACAGTGCAGATGATAATGGTTTAGACAAAAGCAGCACTGAAATAACATTTTGAAATGCTTTGAGAGAATCTGCACTTCTTTGAAAAGTGGAATCACAACTGCTGTTATTTCTGCCAAAGAGCACAGGCCCGTACTTTATTCTTTATGTTGAAAGAGGTATAGCAAACTATTCGTAGTTTTTCCACCATTGTGTAAGTCACAAAGGATGACAGTGTCTCCAGAAACTAACTTCTTTGTTGACTAGGAAGCTATTCACTTTTGACTGGCAAATGCGGCTCTTCTAAAGCAGGGAGGAAAGGGAATAGTGTCCATTTCTGTGACCAGCTACACACCTGAGCATCTTGTTGGGCAAGGCCCTCATCAACATACCGGCTGTCATCTCTATTGCCCTAAAAACAAAATGGGTTTGTTAGATTCAACCTAGTTCAAATATAAAAACAGATTCATGTTATATTTGAAACTTACATAAGAGGAGAGAAAGAAACCACACAGATGGGGGGAAGGTGCATTCTTAGCAATGGGGCGAAATTAGCTAAGGGCAGGGGTAAATGAAACATCTTTTAGACAAGTCCTGCTAGGTTTTCCAAGATATAATGAAACACCGGCCTGACCTCTTTGGGATTCTTATGGGAGGGAAAATCTTCACCAAGAGAGAATGTGAGGGAATATTTTCTATCAACATTTGATGAAGTATTCTTTCATATGATGACTTTTGTAACATCCATGGCACTGGGCCTTAAGAGACATCAAACTGGGGTGAAGTGAATTTATTTTCCCATTTGTGAAAAACCAGTAAATTCCCTTTTAGTATCAAAATAACTTACAGTTGCCAAAGATACCAGAACTCTCCGAAGCATTGAAGACGTGTCTGAGACAATGTCCTTGTCAAGTGTGCATCCATACTCTGTTAAGACCCCAAAACAGTTTTTTTAAGGTACATGGTTGTACATTTCAAAACACAGAAGCTACATTAACATTTTGAGAGACTCCAAAACTACTCTCATCCCAGAGGTGGTCCACATCATAAAGCAAGAGCCTTAGAAAAGTTAATACTTGGTACTAGTAAGAGAACGTTTGATAACCAGGAAAAAGTTCACTGAGAAATTCTACTGCACAAGCTCTACTGAAATCAATTCAAGAAGCATCAGAAAACAAGCCAAAACAAGACTTAATACGCACGATGTTTGTAGGTGTCAATAATCCGTCGAATTTCCTCATTTGTACGAGAAGCCAAGATTTCTATCATGCAGCCTTCATCTGTCCCAGCCCCCTAAGCAAATATAGATATTACAATATTACTATGAACAAATTGAGAGGCTTGAGACCAAGACTGGAAGGACTTGGAGATAAACTATCCTAGGTTTAATAAAAAAGATGAAATACACTAAGAAAAAAGAATTTCAGGGGCCTTTTATAAATATTAAAATGTTAATTCATCTCAGCCCTGACAGGGTTGGCCCCGGTTAGTATTTGGGAGGGTGAAAACCAAAGAAATCCAGGGTTGCTTCTCAGAGACAGGCAATGGCAAACTACCTTTGTTTCTCTCTTGCCTTGAAAACTCTACAGAGCTGCCATAAACTGGCAGCAACAACAACACTTTACACACACAGTTCTGCTCAGAATAGTATTCAGCAGGCCATTATCAATGTTCTGACTGATTAATATGGTAAACAACCAAGGTAGCTGGTATGGCTAAAAGGTAATCAACAACTACAGCAGATAAATGAAATAATAATAAATATACTCTTTAATTGAGTTTAGAACGTAGGTTGTACAAATTTACATCTTAGATTTGCCAAAGAAATGAAAACTGTGATTATACAGTACAAGACTACATGTGCTAGTACTCATAAATGCAGAGAAAAGACTTGCAAATGGGCAGACATTACATTGGATTTAGTGATATATGCACAGAAAGGAAATCGTCCTTAGAACAGTTTTGTTTGCACAAGCTGTAGTGCGCAGTGGTGTTTCAATATAATTTTAATGCAGTATCAAATATGCATATGGAGCAATGGAATGTACATTAAATGATTCACATGATTTCATTTAACTTAGTTTTCAAATTGTACCTGAAGGCGACGTATCTTGTGCACATGCAAGAGACACTAGGGACAGAGTTGTTTTCACTTAGTGTGGGCACTAGAGGTTGCTGGCTAAGGACAGAGAAAATAGGAAGGCGAAAAGAAGAAGGAGAAGAGAAAAAGGAAAGCAATGAGCAGGACAGAGGTAACTAAGGATTACTTCTCCCTCAGATTCAGGAAAGAAACCGGGAGGGGCGAACCCGCCGGAAACAGGAAGATGAAGTTTCACATCCTGCCTTCTCTGGGAAAGTGGTGGGAATCATCCAAGTTAAAGATGTCCTCCAGTTCAGGGGAGAATTGTTTTCACTTAGTGCAGATAACAATGAGTCATTTTAGTATTTCTGCAAATACTGTTGTGCATGTGGAAATCTTTTCTGGAACCCAAACCATTGGCTGTACGTTTCTCAAATAAGCTGAAGGAAAAGACTGAATGGCCTTCTACATCCAGTGTGCTGTGTTTGTTTCAATACTCTAGCTAATGCTCTACAATTTCTTATACTGAGGCTATTTCCTGCCCTAAACTCTATTGGGTATACAATCCCAAATATTACTATCCTACAATGCAATCTCAAATACACTTCAGTAGGATTCTAAGTAGGCCTGTTTCGGATTGCACTGTTAGTCCCCATACCACCTTAGCCTCAATCACTTTGAAAGTGTGAACTCTGCCAGCAAAATGTGCATATTATTTATTCTACTCACAGCATCTGGGCACAGAGTTCACACAGCTCTAGTTCCAGGCCACACTGTTCCCATGACAATTCTGTAGGAATTGTGCGTATTGCACTAAATTCACTGGTTGTTCTAGTAAAGCACTTGCAAACCTTCATAGCGTTCTTCAGTTCCTGCACATCATACAGTGTGCTGGGAGTCATTAAGCCAACAATGGTCCTCTCAAAATTTCCACTCAATTCAGACTTCAAGTCAGCAATCAGATCCTGTTAGGTGAGAAGGACAGAGATGTTCCCAGTCAATAAGACATCACTCACAGGGGTGGTTTGGAGGATGGTCCCATCATGGCACATCCACACTGAAGAGAATCAGGAAAACATGGGCAGTAGCAAAAATTCTACTATGTTGCTTAGTAAGAGACAGGTTGGAAAACTAGGGAAGAACTAGATATGCGAAGTTCAAGATAATTGTGTTTTGTTCTGAATAATTTTATGGATTCTGAGGGGCCACTGTGAGTCTCAGTAAGAAAAGCAGACTATAAATGAAGTAAGTAAACACAATTTGCTTTGTGAACTAAAAACGTTCATGCAAGAAAACCAGTTGAGCAAATCTGCAGTCTAGAAAATCATTAACCTCTCCATCTCAAGGGACCTGGACATTTTTCCTTTTCCTGATGGCAATATATATATAAAGCAAACACTATCAAGGGATTACTGATGCTAGACTGGAGCTAGTGCAATTATAGTCCACCTATGTTTTCTTATCTGAAAGACACCCCAGACTCATAAACGCAGCCAGATACACCAGCAATATTTATTAATAAGAAAATTATTGAAAAATACTGTTAATTTCTTCTCATAGCAACCTACACCATCTTTAAAGCTGCTCATGTTCAGAATCAGAGTCTGAAGCCACAGTTAAGCAACTTGCCAACAACCTCACAGTATCTCAGATCCATACCCTGCTCCTCTGTCCAATATTCTGCCCAGCAAACTTAACCTTGCACATGAACTCCTAGGAATTAGTAGCTCACAAGCACCTGTATTAGTCTGCACGCCCACACACCGGTGTGAGTCACATGTAGCTTGCATGGAAAAACATTTATTTCTAGGCATCTAGAAAGGATTCTTACTCACTACAAAGGGCCAGATTTGAAAATAATAAAAGGATCCGCCTGCAATTTAATACATCCCACTGTAAACAATGAACAGCATGATGTATTAAATATCCAAGACTAAACTAGGATCATGGTGTTCCTCAAAATCTTCTTCACATAAAAAAAGTTAGAATCCCTGTACCAGCAACTGCTCTTAGCATGCCTCTGACATAATTTTAGAATGAAGTTACATGAGTTTTCATTTCAACAAATGCAAAAAGTCAAAAACTTTGAAGCCACCTACTCGGCCAATGGTGGATTTGTAGGCGATTATAATTTGCTGTCGTTGGGCCGATGTCCTTTTGGCCACAATGTCAGTAATGGCATCTTCATCCGTGCCTGGAAAGAAAACGACTAATTTATTTGACACTTAAGCAGCAAGACTCCACAAATAGAAGAAAAAAGACAAATCTCAGGCAATAAAGTAGTTTTGACTGATATTTTCTATGAGAAAAGTTGGGACCTCAAAACAACCTTTTCAACATCTACAGGCAAATACTGTTCTCTAGAACCATGAGAAAGTTCTTCTGTTCCAACACACTCATAAAAAAATATTACTAGGCATTAACAGATTCAGATTCCAGCTCCTAAAATCCTTCCTACATCCAGCTCCTTGGCCAGCAGTTCTTCATCCTGCGAGTCCATTTACTGATCTGCACTATGAGCATCATTATTTTAGAAGACCTCAGTGGAACCGCTGAGTGCCATTAGCTAAGAGAAGCAGCAAAGCCTGGAGATTAATGCACAAAAGGGCTTGTGTGACTGGTAGAGACAAATCCTGACACAACAATTTTGATTTGGAGTTTATGGTACACACCACAGTCAAGCACGTTGTGACTTCTAATTTTATCTCCATGCTCGGTAAGCAAGGCCTTCTATCTCTGAAAGTTTCTGGTCTCCTTCCTTGCAGAACTAATGTCTTACCTCATTCAAGAATCAACAGCTTAACACAGAAATATTAAAATGCCACAGGAATAAGCAGAGAACATGTTGGAGCCTTATGCTGAACTGTAACAAGAACCAGTTAGGCACAGGAGAACACTCACCCAAGCCCTTCATAGCCTTTCGGAGTTTCTGGGCATCCTCTTCAGGATTGAAGGAAGTAGATCCCTTGACGGTCCCTGAGTTTCCAGCCTAAAGGCCACAGAATATCAGTTATTAAATGACAATACAAAACAGAAGAGTAAAGGAGATCTAGAGCACAAGCAGGATGTTTGGTCATAAAACTAGGGGGACCTCCTTTAGTCTCTAGACAATTAATTCAAAGAAATCCTGCACAGCAAATAGATAATAGAACTGGGGACAGGCATAGCAGTGCCTTCTCAACCCTCAAAAAATATCAAGACAGCCTAGGGTTGCCAGTTTCCACGTAGGATCTGAAAATCTGGTGTTACAACTGATCTCTAAATGACAGATCAGATCCAATTGAGAAAATGTTTACTTTGGAGAAGGATTCTATGGCATAGTATGTTGCTGAAGACCCTCTACTCTCTAAACTCTGCCCTCCCCAAACTTCACCCCAAAATCTCCAGGAATTTCCCAAAATGGAGTTGGCAACCCTACAACAGTTGTTCCACACAAGATAAACTCAAGCAATTAGATATGCAATCCCGAAGTTGGAACAGGTCGATCAAAAAGGTCCAATGTGCAATAAATTTCACTGCCACCCAGAAAGCTAGATGCTATATCTTATCTGGCGATGATGGCTCACAACATAAATAAAACATTTCAGACAACTAGTAAAACAGCTAATAAAATACAAGGAAACATCTAGTAATAAACTATAAGGAAACATCTAAATATGAGGAAGTCAGCAAAGGCTTCCTGCTGTTTGACTTCATTGAGTCAATATCACAGACCACTGACCCTGTTTATGAGACTCATCCTACCAGGCACAGCCGGCACCTGGCAAACAAAAACTACTCACCATCACAATGGAGACTCAGTTATCTTCAAGTATTGAATCTCCCAGATAAAACTGTGGGATAAGATAAGAGAAAGGGAATCAATTTTAGATAATAATTGACAGAGTTCAATGTCTGTCAACCTACCTGAAAGTTACAAGACATCTATTGTTCCTAATATCAGAGAGAAATGCCACTACACATCCAGAACTCAATATTAGCAATACAGTGGGCAGAAAGGAGATCACAGTCCATTGGCAGACCACTGACCAACGTCGGAAGAATCATCTAATGCTTGTTGGGATTCCTGCAAAGAGTGCAAAGCAAGAGGGCTAATTCTGGATTGCTTAACAGCAACTGGTCATGCCGGAACCATTAACAGATTCTGAATTTGCTTTCCTATGTTATAAATTTAAAATATATATTAGTTGCCCAGAGGAATTCCAGTGTGTTTTTTCTGCCTCTCCTGCACTGCAGCACATGTGTAGCTCTTCCATGCCTTGGGGCAATTTTGACCAAACCAGCAACACAGGATAGGCAGGCGGGAGTACAGATCTGACACTCCTCTTCTACATCAATTCTTCAAAGACAACCCGACTCCCTGTGTTCCATAGGCTGCTTGGTCAGGCTTGCTTTGGACACGCTTGGCAAATCTGAACATTCAAATGATGCACATGTGGCGTTTCAACTATCCCCTTGCAATTTTGCATATGAGAGGTAAATCTGAATTTGCCATACACAAAGTGTACAGCTGCAGCAGCCTAAATCCCATATCTCCTTCTCAGTTCTGAAAATGGTGCCGGAAAATGAGCAGCTGGAATTGTTTTCTGCTCAGAGTGTTTCAGGGACCAGATAAGGCTCTTTTCAAGCCTTTTGTTTTAGGGGAAGGCTTTGGCCTTAGCCACCTCCCAAATGAAGCCTGCATAACATAGCTATATTTACATTCAACCGTCGCTACTCTCCCTTCCTTCCATTACAGTTTAGCTATAGGATCCTGGAGGTGGGATATGTTGTCCTCCTGGTCTCTCCCTCCAGCCCCAACACTCTACTACATTCAAGCAATGCCACAGGTTTTAGAGTCACATCGTCTCTGAAACAATGACATTGGTTTTGAGGAACAATGAAAGTGGTAAGAAGGCTTGGCTGAGAGATTTTTTTCCAAAGCATTTCAGCAACCATGGCAGGTGAGAGACATCTGCTTTTTTCTAGGATCAGGCACCTCTCTTGGTGTAGTCACAATGGAGAAGCAGCCTTCTGTGTAGCCGCATCCTTCCTTGCAATAGAGGAAAAAAGACTTGTACTAACCAGAGGACTGAAAGACTGAAGAGCTGGTAAATTCGAATACTAAACAGACATCAATCCCACAACAATGGGAAAATGTATTCCAAAGTTTGAAACATAGGGAGATACTAAAATCCCAGGTTCTGTGTCCAAATTTATGCCAAGCAATTGCTCCAAGAATGTACTGAAGGCACACAATTCATTTCAGGCACGGGTCTCAAAGCTATCTAGATGGCAAGCTACTTGGGAAAGGAAGTTCTTTGAAGGAGCAGCACAGTTCAATCATAATGTCAGTATATACATGGGACTATGTAAGCCAAAATCAACTGTAGTTATTTAAGTCAAAGTCATTTTCCCCCAAGCAGTAGTTTGGTAACTGGAGAAAGAAAAATTGGGCAGAATGGGCATGGCCACAGGAGAACACCAACATGCCCGGCTGCAAGAGCAGAACATGACCTACATGTCTCCACAAAGGAATTCAACATCCTTCTTTAAAAGCAAACTGAAACCTGAAGGAGAGCCAGAAATGAAGCCATCATTCATATCTCCACTACATTCATATCTCAAACAAGTGGCGTATGTGTCTAACTATAACAAAAATTGAGCCCGGGGGCTGAAACCTGCCCCTACCACATTCTGTAAGGCACTCTTCTCCCTTCTTGCCTCCGATACTGGAAGCATGCAAAGAATCAGGAAGGAGGAAAGTTTAGCACTCGTTTCCCACACGTTCCTTTACTTTAAAGTTACACTGTCCTCCTGTTTTTGATCCACAAATGGGACATGGCTGGGAAGCCTCCGTCCGGTTTAACCTTAAGGTTCTGAGGGATCCCAGAGGTGCACCTCAGAACAAAATCCTATTTAAAAAAAACTAAAACCAAAAATGGTGGGCACAGGCAGAAAGAAAACAACCCTGTGTGTGAAATTCAACTCCACTCCTCTCCCCCCACCCCCACACTACACTTCAGTATTTCCCAAGCACTGTAGTTAATTGCATTCAAAGAACTGTGCATCACCTAAAGAAATTAACAATATCCAGCAGGTATTAAAGAATAATTTATACTTGTTTTTCCTGCCTTGCAGCTTATTCAAATAGCCTCAACTTGTTCTGGGCTCATCAGCTACATTTGGTATCATTTCCATTCGTTTTGCATGTGATTTGAAAGAGCACTACGCAACACAATGGAAAAACACACCACCAAGATCCTCCTTTTAAAAACCCTATTCCTCTTTCTGTTTCACTTGGAAAACCAAGATCAGCAGCTTGTTTGAATGGCTGACTTGGCTGGAAGCACTAAGTGGCTTGTCTATTCAAATCCCTGCTACTTGCTTTCCCCCAAATTTCAAGCACACCCATATGTGAAGATTCCATTTTGCATCTCAGACTATAATTGACACATCTGCCCATTCCCTTTCTAAAGGAGCCAGCGTGGTGTAGTGGTTAAGAGCAGGTGAACTCTAATCTAAGGAACTGGGTTTGATTCCCCGCCTTGTCACTTGAGCTGTGGAGGCTTATCTGGGGAACCAGATTAACTTGTGCACTCCAACATATGCCAGCTGGATAACGTTGGGCTAATCAGTTTTTCGTAGCTCTCTCAGCCCCACCCATCTCAGGGTGTTTGTTGTGGGGCGGGGGAGGGAAAGCAGATTGTAAGCCGCTTTGAGTCTCATTACAGGAAAGAAAGGGGGGGTATAAATCCAAACAACTCCTACTCCTCTAAGATAGCTGTCATGACAACACTCATGGCAGCAGAACTGACCAGAGCAAAATCTCCTCCTGTGTCTTTAACAGATTCAGGAAATCAGCCCAAATTCTGGTAGAGAGATTGCCTGCTAACTCCAAGTTGCTGTTGAAGACACAGCTATGTTGTGTGAAGTACTGCCTCTTAAGTTGAGCTGAACCCCAATTTCTAATACAATGAAAAGACGGTGATCCTTTGAACAATATTAAGGATTTCATTTTGATAAGCCTTTTAACAGCCCAATCATAAGCATGTTTATTGATTTCCAAGTAAGAGCATAAAGAACTGCAGCCAACTTTATGCAGGGCGTGACTTTGGGCGTGGGCAAGGAGAATTCTGCATCGGATCAGACCGCCAGCTGTTGTAGGCAAAACAAAAGGCTCCTACCCTATTCCTGCAATTTCCCATTTCTAATTTTGTCCTCTATGAGATGGGACAATCAGAACTGTATGTAACATTCCAAGCACACACCCAAGCGGCATTTAATGGCCCTATGCAATGTATTTCAATCCCTCCTGTAACAAGTCCAAACACTGAGTATTCCCCAAGTCAGCATTCTCATAGAATTTTCTCTCCAAACCTGAAGCTCTCTGTTTTGGTTCCAGATCCCAAAGATGTATCCAGAGTAACGAGAAACAAACTGTTCCAACTGTGGTCAGGACATAAGAAGCGGAAACTTTCCCTTCCAACTTCTAATTAACTAAACAAAAAATGTCATGAAGGCAGAATTGACACAATCCTGTCAGTTCAGTTGATCAGGCAGGCTTTCTGCAGAGCTTTTATATCACCAGAATATATCTCCTGGTATACATCTGGGCACCAGGTCCAATATTCCAAACAAATCCCATTTAATATCCCATCTCACGGAGAAGTGATATGACCCTAGTCGGAGACACAAGATCTTTCTGTCATGGCTCCATCCCACAGTAATGGCCTCCTGGAAGCGGCAACATTCTTTGCTGATTTTCAGAAGGTGGCGTAAGATCGTTTTGTTGACCTGGCCATTTTGTTGATTGTGACTGCTATTTGTCGCAAAGGATTTGAAGATTAGTTTTATTTAAAAATGAGGCTGTGTGTTTCTGGGCAAGGGTGACACAAGGGTGATCCCTGACCACCTACATCTTGACTCCCATAAAATGACAGAAAAGGATGCAAGGGCAGTGCTCCAAGGGGAACAGACTGATGGAGACAACCGATAGGATAGCTTGATTTTCCCAGGTCACACTTCACTCTCTTGCACAACGTGCTTCATTCTCCTCCTCACACAACCTTGGAATTAATTCTCTAATTGAAACCTCTCAGGATAAATCCAACAATGAACTGCCACCCCCTCACACACTCTTCACCTAAATCATTGCTTGCACATGTCATAATTTGCAAAGTTCTCTGACAAGACCAGACAACTAAAACAAGACTACTGAGATGTAAACAAGGCCAGAAAGAGATAATCCCGAGGTTTACCAGAAACGCTGTTCCCAATATCATGCCTCAAGCCTTTCCCAACAGACTCTCCTTCCACTTGGCCTGAACTTTGGATGTGCCAGTTAAACCACCAGGTTATGGAGAGGTCCTTATCTGAACAACTGTCAAAAACTCATTTGGAAGGGATGAAAAGACAGTCTGCATTTGTATTTGACCTAGTGAAAAGATACTGGCTACTGATTCTGGGGTAGGGATGGGTGGCAGTGCATGAGCGGCATGTGTGGATGCACATATGTGTGTCTGTGGAGATTTCCAAATCTAATAGTTTAATTAGCAGGAAACAGGGAACAAGTTTTGGATCTGAAAGTACCCTACCAGATAAAAACATCAATGCCTCAACTCCCATATGAGATCCTCAAACACAGGGAAATTAACATTCAATAGCACACTCCCCTAAGAGTACAATTCTAAGCCAGAGGAGTTTCTGAATAAAATTCTCAGATGTCAGGAAATATTATGCACCATCTGGCCTGTTAGCCCTCCTCGTAACTATGTACTGAAATACAATAAAACGGGCAGAATGATTGTTAAAACATCAAATTGACATGCTTAATTTGCAGAGTTAGTACAGATCCAAAAAGTCAGCTTTTCTTGGCACATTTATATACTTTTGGAATCTGTATAGTAGTAGGGAAGATGAGCAGAAGGAAACTGAGTGTGGCACAAGAACAAGCCATACAGAAGCCTGGAGGCTTTCTTCAGCCCAGCTGATTCCCATAGTGCACGTTCAAGCATCTTAGGAAGAACGATTTTCTTCTGGAGGGTTTTACACAGGAAACAGAAAGTATTGGACTTGCTGATGGTTATCATTTGGGACATTTATTAAACTCCATTTAATCCTGCACACATAAAACCAGCTTTTAAAAATAAGTGTTATACCTTGCCAAAAAGGAAAGTTTACTTTTCAAACAAATTAAAACACTTCCAAGCACAGGCTGACCTGTTGGCAGGTAGTCTTTTCCTTTTGAGGACCAGTCCCACAGAAGGTGTGGTCAACTAGTTGCCAGGAGCGGTTGGGATCTAAGAGAAGAAAAGCACACGAGAAAGCATAGGACGGTAGAACCTTTCTGCCTAATGAAATACATTTTTATTTGAAGGGCGTTTTTTACATAGTAGACTCAGAAGGTGACCTTATTTGCCTGCAGCCTGAAATGATGCAGCCCCTTCTTCTCTCTCAGGCTCGTTCCGCACATGCAGAATAATGCACTTTCAAACTGCTTTCAGTGCTCTTTGAAGCTGTGCGGAATGGTAAAATCCACTTGCAAACAGTTGTGAAAGCGGTTTGAAAATGCATTATTTTACGTGTGCGGAAGGGGCCTCAGATTTCTTCCACCTTGTTCTGTTCATTGCATAAACCATGCACCAGTGATGCATTACAATCTAGGCAAACAGGTCTGGTGATTTCATAGAATCATAGAGTTGGAAGAGACCCCACCCCCCAGGGCCATCAAGTCCAACCCCCTGCAAGGCAGGAACACACAATCAAAGAACTCCTGACAGATGGCCATCCAGTCTCTCTTAAAAAACCTCCAAAGAAGGAGACTCCACCACACTTCGAGGCAGTGAATTCCACTGTGGAACAGCCCTTACTGTCAGGAAGTTTTTAATGTTTAGGTGGAATCTTTTTTCCTTCACCTTGAACGCAGTACTCCTGGTCATAGTCTCTGGAGCAGTAGAAAACAAGCTTGCTCCTTCACCAACATGATATCCCTTCAAATAACTAAACATGGCCATCATGTCACCTCTTAACCTTCTCTTCATCAAACAAAACATACCCAGCTCCCAAAGTCTCTCCTCATAGGGCATGGATTCCAGACCTTTTATCATTTTGGTTGTCCTCCTCTGGACCAGTTTGTCAATATCCTTCTTGAATTGCGGTGCCCAGAATTATACACAATATTCCATGTGAGGTCGAACCAATGCAGAATAGAGAGGTACAATTACATCCCTCAATCTATTCTAGACACTATACTCCTATTGATACAGGCCAGAATTGCATTGGCTTTCTTGGCCACCGCATCACGCTGCAGACTCATGTTCAGTTTGTGGTCTACTAAGACTCCCAGATCCCTTTCATGTGTAGTGTTGTCAGTCAAGCCAGTTTCACTCATCCTGAATCTGTGCATTTCATTTTTTCGGCCTAGGTGTAGTATCTTACATTTGTCTCTGTTGAAATTCATTTTGTTTGTTTTGGCCTAGCTCTCTAATCTGTCCAGGTCATTTTGAATTCTAACTCTGTGCTCTGGGGTATTAGCTACCCCTCCTAATTTAGAGTCATCTGCAAATTTGATTAGCATGCCCGCTATTCCATCATTCAAGTTGTTGATAAAAATACTGATTAGCACTGGGCCCAGGACAAAACCCTGTGGCACCCCACTAGTCACTTTTCTCCAGGATGAAGATGAGCCATTGATGGGCACCCTCTGAGTTCGGTCAGTCAACGAATTACAAATCCATCTAATAGTAGAACTGTCTAGTCCACATTTCACTGGGATTGTTCCAGTGAAACACTTATTCTATTCCTGGACTTAATTTGCCTTTCTCTGCTCACAACAGCCTTGTGATGTGGGTTAGGCTGAGAATGTATAACTGCCCCAAGGTCACCCAACAAGCATCCATGGCAGAAGTGAAGATTCAAACCTGGGTCTCCCAGATCCAGGCATTCAAACCACCACACTGGTGTGTGCCAGGGCTGCTCAACAGTATAGGAAGAGCTGGTTTCAAAATATCTGCCAATGTTTCCCAAGAAAAATCAGGGACACCTATTCTAACACCAGGGATGGTGCCAAACTACTTTGACACCCCCCCATCTCCTTCCCACTGGAAGCACTACCAAATCTGCAGAACCCTGCAACATCAGTTAGCAAGTGGATCATAAAAGTTTCCTTCCTTAAAATTTAAATCATTTTTAGGAGGGTGTCTGATCTCACAAATAAAACAGCCAGTACTCATTGCCAAAACTGCTACAACACAAAGCATTCTGCAGAATTTACCATCTGGAGAATTAGCCAAGAGAAGAGATACAACACCCTGGCATTTGGTACCACTTGCATTTACACGGAAGGAAAAAAAATGCTGCCGCCACCACCTCCCCTGGCATCTGGAAGAGGAAGGTGAAACAACCTAATTTTAAAATGTGCATCTCTAAAATCACCTGCCCCAAACCAAACAGGTGTCCCAAAGAGGAAATCTCCAACCAGGGAGAACCAAGGGGTACACACCTATTTAGTTATGCAATGGTTTTATTACAGCAAATAAACCTTGCCTTCTAGCATGCCCGTACCTCCAAAGCAGACCAGTTTATAACAATAAGAAACATTGTGATGAAGAGTTACTGACAAAAAGTATCCTCCTGCTATGCAGGCATCCTTGGAACTCTGCAACGAATGCAAGTCTGTCTGCCTGTGTGCAGGTGCCCTCTGAAATATGCAAGAGTTCTTTGCAACAGTTCTTTGCACCCGCCCTGGTCCAAAATCCAAAAACCACCTATGCAACCTTTTTGATTAGGACCACCTAAAATGACAAACTGGGTGCTTTGCTTAAATGAAGAATCTTTCCTAACACACTTTACGCAACAGATGAAGTGAGCGCTGACTCAGGACCAGGCCATAGGCAGGAGCACATCACGTTCATTTTCCTGGTGTCACCGGCCCCCACCGGCGTTACTGAGCAGGCCAGCTATTCTAAGCAGATCTACTCGTAAGCGAGTCCCATTCATAGGGGATTCCTCCCGGGAAACTCTTCTTTGGACTTCAGCCTAGCTCAGCTACCTCTCCAGAATTTCCCTTCCACACCCTTACTGGAGTCACGCACAACTGAGGCTCCTTCCACACCCGCAGAATAATGCACTTTCAATCCACTTTCGGTGCACTTTGCAACTGTGCGGAATAGCAAGATCCACTCGCAGACAATTGTGAAAGTGGATTGAAAGTGCCTTATTCTGCATGTTCGGAAGGGGCCTTCGCAGAGCAGGGCTGGAGGGGGCCGAGAGGAGGCTTCCAGCGCCGCTTTTCCGACAGGAGAAAGAGTCCGGACTGGGAGCCTTTCTTGCTGGCCAGCGTCAAGGCGGTTCCTTCCCAAGCAGAGCCCACCCACGCCGGCAACCGAGGGGCAGGGCAGGCGCCTGGCACAGACTGGCACCGCCACCAGTGGGCCACGCGCCCGTGGAGACGCTTCCTCGCAACCTCCTCCTGCTCGGGAGTTCAGCGCGGGGTGCCCACCCGGCCACTCCGCACCAAGTTTCAATCCCGCCCCCCCGCCGAGGAATGCCGCTGGGCGTCGCCCTTCGGACCCGGCCGGAAAGTTTGCCAAGCGCGCGGGGCTCCGGGCGCACCCCCAAGTGGCAGCCCCAGCAGCACCCAACGGGCGAGCGCCCAGCCAGCCAGCCAGCCGGCCGGTCTTCTTCCCCCTTGTTGGCCGGCCAGGACTCTTGCCCCGTCCGGCCGCTCACCTGCGTCCCCCAGGCCCGCCGCCGTCTGCAGAGCCGAAGAGCCGCCTCGCCTCGCCTATAAACCCAAGACCCGCCCTGCCAAGGCCAGCCTCCCGGAGCAGAGAGAGGTGGCGAAACAGCCCCGCTCCAAGCCGGCTCCGGCTCCCATTTCAGCGCCGCCGAGGGGGAGGCGAGCGGCAGCCCGGCCCAGCCAGGGAAGTCAGGGCATGGGGAGGAGGGGACTGCCGGAACCGACGGGACGATCCACGCAGGCCTCGTTGGCCTTTCCTGTCCCCTCTGGAACCCCGGGCTCCTGATCGCTCTGCTCGAGATTTGCCCATTTTCTCGGCACATAATTGTTCCCTTGGCCCGCCTAACTATGGCCCCTGCCGCACGTGCGGAATAATGCAGCACATTCAATCCACTTTCACAATTGTTTGAACGTGGATTTGGCCATTCCGCACAATAAAACCCAGCTTCAAAGTGCTTTGAAAGTGGATTGAAAGGGCATTTTTCTGCATGTGCGGATGCGGCCTACGTTTCGTCTGACTTTGGATTTGGTTGCGTTTTCTCCCTCGCTGAAAAGGCGCAGCTCTTCCAACGGGTCCCCAAAGATTCCTGTCCTTAAAGCGGAGTCAAGCAGCAGGAGACCCCTCAAGCACCTGATTCGGGCATGAACTTCCCAAGAAGGCCTTGAAGGAACACGTGGGTGTTTGGTGGCAATGGACCCTGCGATCCCAGTCTGAAATAAACCCACGGAGGAGCTCAGCCGTCATTTTTCAATAGCATTTGACAAACATCCGCCTGCCTAGAAAGCAAAATGCCCAGGAGCGAGCCGGGCCGGATGGTCTCAGTTACACTTACAAGCCAGCACTGCAGGGTTCAAAGCTGGACATTAGTCCCAACACTCCGGGCTGACTCACCTGTTGCCTCTCCCCTCCTTACCACCAACCTGGTGAGGTCAGTCATGGTCGGTGTCCTAGGTAGATCTCAGTTGAAATGCGTGAAGCACACCGGTGTCCTAAATACTAGGAATACCGTCACAAAACATAATGCAGGCAGACAGTAATTATATATATTTTTAATTGCAAACAACCTAGAACGAACAGTGTCGCATGTACACGTCAGTGTGATGAGCACAGTGAACTTTACTCACAAGATGTTAAAAGCATTCGGCACTGCTGAAACACTTGTAATGATGGGAAACAATGTGCCAAACAGCAGTTAGGTGAGGTGAGAATGAGAATGAGATCCAGCACAAAGGTATTAATCACCTTTTATATAAATATGGAGATTAATACCTTTGTGCTGGATCTATCTGTATGGGGAAGTCAGGGGCAAAGAACCCAGACAAGTGCCCCATAATACCTCTTTATTAAGACCAACCAAACACAAAACAATGTGCAAGGTTTTAAGTTCTCTCTAGAACTCTTTCAGTGCAATTTGGGGTGGGGGTGCACAGGAGGCAGTGTGACACTGGGAGTGGCATGAACACCACTTGTGTTGTCATAAGGGCCACTTATGGTGGCACCAAGACACTTACACCAGCACCAGGAAGCAGAGTGGCAGTGGGGCGTGTGGGTATCATGCAGCCGTTGTGGCAGTGAACTTTCTGCCCAGGGACTTGTACCAGCAGTGAAGGGGTCTTCTCTTGGGATAGGGCTCACCTTAGTAAGCTCCCTGGGCTCTTTTTGGGCTGGGAACACCCACTTTTTCCAGCGCAGAGTTACACCAACAAAAACCGTGGTGCAGCCAAGACAGTTGCATTATGGGACTGAAAAATAAGGCCTCCCTGTTGGCTTGAACCTGCTTACATGGTGTTAGATCTCGACCCTTGAATCAATAAACAAACAAACAAACTCTGGATTGTTGATCAGCAGAGTTTGTTGAAAAGCAAGGAAGCCCCCAACTTGCAAGAAGACGGTTCTGACAAACCTGGCTTTTGTTCCCTTCTTTATTCTTTATTTATCCCTCCCGTTTTCCCAAAGAATGCGAGAAAGAGTTACTTCAGCACCTAGGCGCCCCAAGGTCAGTGACAGATAAGATCTGGACTCCTACCCCCACTAGGCACCTGGACTCCTACCCCCACGAGCCAAGAACCATCCCGTTTCCCATGGGAGCAGAAAGTGTCAGGAATAAGTCTAGTTATCTACAAAGTGTGTGAAACTGAAAGGACAGCTCAAGAAAAGGATGTCCCATTATAGCAATGGTAACATATAGCAGGCTAAGTACATATATATTGCAACAGTTACATTGTCGGGTATGCATTTCAATCACTCTGATACAATCAAGCTACCTTGGTTTAGGAATGCACCTCAATGAATGACAGGGGCGTACCTAGGCAAACTTGAGCCCTGGGCAAAACCTGAGTTTGATGCCCCCCCATGGGTGGCCACCCTCCCCCACCATGACCAAGCCATGATTTTTTCCACCAGGTCGTTTCAAAGTCACCATCACATTATAGAACATCCCCCAACTCACAAATCTGAACATAGCAATGGGCCATGCCACACAGCCGAAATAATTTTTGGAAAACATTTTCAAAATGCTTTCAAAATGTTTTATTACTGCTATGAAAACATTTTATGGTGTTGTATCCAGTCCCCCCAATTGGGGGAAACAGCATCACTTTCAATGTTATTTAAACTGTGGAATTTGAATTCTCCCTTTAAGGTGGATTTAAAAGGAGAATCTGAACTCCCCTAACTAAACAGAGGTGATGCTAAGATCCACCCCCAAACAACATCATTTTTTCAATGAGATTGTTTAAAATGGGGAACTCAGATTTTCCCTTTAAATCCACGCTGAAGGGGGTAGATTTAATAACAAAAACAACAACAACAACCTTTATTAGGCACTGAGAGAATAAAAGAAAGAAAGAAAACAAGCATTGATGGGAAGGGAGTGAATTTAAAAAGAAAATCTGGGGAAATTGAGGGGGTGCCTGTTGTCAGGGGTGCAATTATTAAGATAGCAGCACCAAAATTTCAGAGTATCTTTGTGAGACCCTACTGATGATACCACCCAGATTTGGTGAAGTCTGGTTCAGGGGGTCCAAAGTTATGGACCCTCAAAGGTCCCATCTCCTATTAGCTCCCATTGGAAACAATGGGGGATGGGGGCACTCCCTTTGGGAGTCCATAACTTTGGACTCCCTAAACCAAACCTCACCAAACCTGGGTGATGTCATCAGGAGAGTCTCCCAAAAAATCCCTGAAATTATGGTGCTGCTAGCCTAAAATCCACGCCCCCTGCAGGCCAAAAACCGAAAAAACACTGAAAATACAAAATCCCCCACAAACCTGCAATTTTGTCGCCCACCACAAGGTGGCGCCCAGGGCAGCTGCCCACTTTGCCCAATGGGAGGAACGCCTCTGATGAATGAGGTGCCATCCTGGACACATGGCCACCTGGGGGCGGTGCAGGGGGTGCTGTGGCCACCCGCCACTGAGCCCCACCCCTGCCTCCCTACAGGCCAGCTCCTGAGGGCGGGGATTGGTGGTGTGCAGCTGGGGCACATGCTGTTTGGTCAAGTGGAGGGGGGGTGTCCGGCGGTACACCCCTGGCCCCATCCCCTTCATAAACACCTTTCTCGACACACAAACCTTCTGGCAGGCAAGGCCCATGGCTTGGGATGCTGTCTGACAACTATTAGACATAGCATGAACACAGGGCACCCTTGGTGGCAGGGCAAGTATTTGGAGTAGCACTTCAGTCCGACACTTTGCACATTAGGCTTCCTCCTAGCACAGCGAGCTGACACTTTACACTGTGGGGCTACCCAGAACACCATGAGCCTCTCCAGAGAACAAAATCCACACATCGTGTATGGCCATGTCCTCCCTCCAAATTCACTTTGTAGGCTGTGCCGCCAAGCAGACAGGAACCAGTGGACTGAGAGCACATAAACAGGTAAGACTCCACCCATGCTCCACCCAAGCTCTTTTGCCACCCTTGTCTGGCTCCTAGTAGTTAGCCTCAAGGGCATGAGCCACAGCAGGGTGGTTTTCCTTCCCCCTGAATCAACCACAGCAGGGGTGGTTTTCCTCCCCCCTGAATCAACGAGGCTGAGGAGGGCCTAAAAGGGGGTTGGGGGAAGGTCAGTGGGGTTGGGTTGTATGTATGGGGGTGAGAGGCAGAGGCCAGGAACACATGACCACCACAACTGGGTGACCTCCATTTCGGGCCAGAATCCAAAGTGGTAATGTTTGTTTTGACAGACTATTTATGAGGGATAAAATGTACCTAAAAAGGCTGGGATTCCTATTTTAGATTAAATGTTCAGAGCATATGTCCTTTCTCTATTATAATTTTACCCTGTGATTTGAACATATTCCAAATTCACATTTCTAGGTAAAATAGGAGGCAATTATAGGTGTGCTTGTACCCTAGCAGATAGTGGAAAGACCAGATAGAGATATAAAACAGATAATCTGCTAGATCAGAAATGGCACGGGATGATACTTTCTTCCTTTTGTTAGGTGTGATTAAAGTTTAGAGAACGGAAAGCCTTTTTGCAAATTAGAGGACAAGTTAAAGGCATGAAAGTGAGAGAGTCTGCAGGAATCTTGTGCTGCTCTGATAATGTTTGAAAATAACCACAAGAGGTCAGTATTGCTCCACATAGTATTGCTCCTGTTCCTGGCATAACACCTTTGTAGAAAAGGCCCTATTGTAAGGCCATGCTGGTCCATGGAAAATCCAAAACCAAGAATGAAGTCTGGGTAATACATTTTGTTAGAACCAATCAAATTGACACAAAACTGTGCCAGCTTTCCAGGTCGCTAGAACTCTTCATCAGGTTGGTTCTTACAAATTTTAACAATTTAACAGAAGGGTGGAAAGCAGATTTTTCCAGCCACAATCTTAAGTCCAGTGGCACCTTAAAGATTAACAGCATTTATTTCAATAGGAGCTTTTCTGAGTCACAGCCCACTTCGTCAGGTAGATATGATGACCCATCTGATGAAGTGATCTGTGACTCACAAAACCTCCTATTGAAATAAATGCTGTTAGTTTTTAAGACGACACTGCACTTTCCCTCCCGCTATGACGGATTTGCCATCCCTTTGCAATCATGATGCTGAGACCTGATATTTCATGCATCCTCTGTGAGATACAAACAGGCATTTAGTTTGACTTTTTTTTTTTTGCTGGGGTATTGAGTTACAACAAGTCTGCTGGGAAGCTGTATTAAATGCATGTCCACCTTTCTTTGTTCTTTCGCTGAACCCTGTCAGCAAAGTCAAAACAGCTTAGTTTACCACTTGCACCAAAGAGAATGTGTGTAAAAAAAATCTTGGGAAAAACTTGGGAAAACTGTTTACTGTACAGAACCTCAGAAGGCATCATCTTGTTAAGTGGCTGCCTTGATGCTGTGTTGTGGTCCAATTCGCTCCTGGGTAGTCTTGTAGTCTCTATTGCTAATGTCAGGGTTCTTTAAAAGGTCAACAGAGTCCTTGGAAATGGTCCCAACAATAACAGGACACAGAATAGTGAGTTGTCAAAAAGTCTGCAGATATAGTTTTGAAAATGGCAACAGTGCCCTTGAGTCTCATATCTGGTGTGTGCAGTTAAGGTTCAAAAACCAGCACATACTAGGCATCTACCAGATTTTTTAAAAAAATTACTATGTGACATAGCTCAAACAACAAAGAATATGCTGTTTCCTCCATTTTTAACAAAGGAAAACTTATTTTGAATGTTGCAGGATGACTGGAAATAGAATCAAGTTTTCATGCTGAAGCATTTTGTTAATAGCTTTTCCTTGCACTATTTTTACCACGTTCAGAACAACCAGTTGAATTTTTTTTTTGCATTGAGCAGCATTGCATGTAACATGCATAGAAGCAATCATTTGCAAGAGAGTGTGCTTATCATAGCCCAAAGAAGCATCTTGTGGGGTGTCTTTTAGGGTGTCTGGCTTCTTTTTCTATTGTGAGTACTATAACCCATCAAAAATTTTTGACCCCTTTGCTCTGTCAATAACCTCCTCTGAGAATGTGCTTCCTTCAGAAAAGCTACCAGGAAATTTCTCTGGTGATGTTTTCAGTGCAGATGATTTGGTTCCCAGTTTGCTGATGACATCTCCTGTGAGGATGTGAGACTTCATGAGAACAGTACAAGTTGCTGACCTCCCACACATCCAGTTTCCTTCCCACTGTGTGAAGTGCAACGAACTGTGTGTATTTACCCAAACTCACCACACACACCCCATTCAAAGTTCGAACCATCCTTGTTCAAATGTTGGGGAAGGAAGACAATCATGTATGAAACCTTACAGTCTTGCATCAGATGCAGGGTGAGTACTGACCCCTCTCACTGAGCTAGGTCCAGTGTTAAACCACGTGTGCTGACTCTGAAGTCCATGTGGATTTCAGAAGCGGGGTCTGCACTTCAATGCTAGACCTGGCCAAACCGAGCCAAGCATTCAATTGCAGGATTCCCCTCTGTGGACTGTGGAGGCAGACTCCGCAATTTAAAGCTGGACCCAGCCAGGCCAAGCCTAGCATTGAATTGTGGTCTTGAGCTGGCCAGGTCCAGCTTTATACTGCTGGCTGCACCTCAGAAGTTCATGTGAGTCAGTAGTATAAAGGTGCAACCATTCAGGCTGAGCCCAGCATTAAACTGTGGGTTCCACCTCCAAAATCCATATGTACTTTAGAGGCAGAGCCCATGTGGTTTAAAGCTGAGCCCCTTTGGGGCAAAGCAGATTCATTCAGTTTTGTGCCCCAGGAAAATATCACTGCAAATGATAAAGATTCCACCTGAAATTCCACAGAAACCAGCTACTTTTTTTTTGTCAATTATCTTTATTTAGCTCTTGGTCCAGACCTAATTCCTATGTCTAAACATATGATGGATTTCCATTTAGATCCAAACTTGAAGCTGAGATTCAAGCTACACATTGCTTGACAGTATGTGTTTCATTCCACCCCCCTTTTTAAACAGCAAAATTAGTTCCAGCAACCTGGAGCAGAAAAAGTTGGAGATTGCCTCCAGTCATTTCTCTGCTAAGAATATCCCTCCCTCCCTAAATTGCTCTGTCAACTGCAGGAGAAATGTAATGGGAAGATATAGGGTGAGACTGTTATTTATCTGATTTAGTGGCCAAAGTTTTAGCAAGCATCTTAACATATATATTTAGAAGTGCCTTTAGTAGCCGTTCAAAGATTTTAAATTCAAATTCAAAATAAGCATTGAGTGCTGGGCTAGGGATGGACTTTGTCTTGAGTGAATTTAATTGTTTCCTAAATTTGCTATAAATTCTGTCAGAGCCTATATATTGTCTGTTAATAAATCATTTCTCTTTTTTGATGCCTTTGCAAGAAACAAAATTGGTGCTTTCCAATTTTGAGGTATTCAGGAGAAGGAACACAAGAAAGATGTAAAGCTGCAGGATAAACAGGGATGGATGTGTGGAGGGGAAGAATCTTCCAGCTAATCTGTAGCCCTGCTCTCTTCATTCTCTAATCATATCCCGTTCCACTTCTGCTTTGCAAAGAAACACTAATTCTGGCTGGGGCCCATTCTACTGACTCACTGCAGTCAAACAGCTGAGTCAGGGAAGCTTAACAGAGCCCGGCTACTGAAGAGCTATTCGCAATTCCCCAATGTGGAGAGGGTCACGTTGCCTTTTGCAGTTTGATTGATGAGGAACTTTGTGCAAGTAATGGGCGCTGTTATTGCTTTCTGACTGTAAAAGATGAAGGTAATATTCAGCGAACTCCAAATGCTTCCTTTGGGCACTTTGAATATTCATTTGCGAAAAGGCAATCTGGGGGGTATTTGTTGAGATAAACTTCTATATGCCGTAATAATTATAATAGCAGCAGCAGCAGCAGCAGCAGCATGGGACAGATCCCCCCTTTAAGTGAAAAACCTTGTGCCATTGGCATGTATGGCTAATGATGTCGGTTCATTTAATTGTCATCTGAAAAGCCCTGCTGAATCAGACCATTCAGGCTGGCATCCTCTTCCCCATAGCAACCAAAGGCTTTTATTCTCCACCACTGTAGCTTTGGATTAGTCCTGTCCAGCCCATCTTTAAAGATATTTCATGGTCTGTTGATATCTCAATCGAATCCCCTTATAGAAGTTGATCGTTTGGTTTAAAGCTGTGATGCTTTTGGAATATTCTTTGCTAATTAAAGTCTCTCAGAGCTCGTCCAAATTAAGTTACTCTTTTTTTCTATAGATCGTTTGTAAAAAACCAACGCCAATTTGTCAATTTTGTATTTAGTCTCCCTGACTGATGTGAACAGGATAAAGAGCCACCATCTTCAGATTAGATGACTTCGTAGTTTATATCTTGCCAAGTTATAATAACAGCTCTCTTGACAGCGGTAAAGGTCAATGTGGAATCTTCCATTTTTTAGTAAAATGGTGGAATGAGGGATGGCAGAGAAACTACATGGCTTAGGACTGGAGCGCCTGAAGGAGCATCTTCTCCCATATGTTCCTGCCAGGGATTAAGATGCCCTCCTGACTGTCCCACCAATTAAAGAGGCTTATTTGGTGGACACATGAGAGAGAGAGAGAGAGAGAGAGATGGCCTTCTCTGTGGCAGCCCCACAATTATGAAACAACCTCTCCAGGGAGGCTTGCCAGCCCCCTCATTGTCAATCTTCAAGGCAGTTTTATTTAGAATTGCACTTTATCGATTTCACTTTGATTATTGGCAGCCCTAATTGGAGTTTTTCAATTATGACTTTCTGGGATTTTTGTAATTGTTATTTTTCTTGTGTTTTGTGTAATGTTTTGTTTGTATTGTAAGCTGCTTTGAGTTCCACAGGGACGAAGGTGGCTAATAAATATTTTAAATAAATAAATATGCAGGTATTCCTGGGTGGCTGATCTGCTCATGTTCTCTTTCATTTGTGCTTTAGGGCTGAACTTGCAGCAGAGACAGCTTTGATTTTCTACTTACAAATGGACAGAGGCAGGGGGGTGCGCAATGCACTGGGCACCCACCCCTGTGAGGGCGTGGCGAGGGCATGGTGGGGGCGTTCCGGAGTGGGACGGGGCGTAGGATGCACCAGTACACCGGGCACTTCCCCCCCTTGCTACGCCTCTGCAAATGGATAAAGAAAATCCCTCTTTGTCAATCTTTTTGGATCTGTTAGTAGCATTTGAGGCTTTGGACCAACAGATATTATTAGATCATATGGAAATCGGTGGGATTTACAGGAACAACCTTCTGTAGGTTATGGTCCTGTTTTGTCAGGGTGTACACGAAGCAGTCTCAAGAAGTCAGGCTGAAGTGTCAATTGGAGACCTGAGATAACATACCTTATAGGCAGTGGTGGGATCAAAAAATGTTAATAACAGGTTCTGATGGTGGTGGGATTCAAACAGTGGCGCCACCCCACACACGCACCTCCAGTCCCTATTGGGCAGGGAGGTTGCTTTAGTAACCCCTTCTTGGCACTCAGAAAAAATTAGTAACCACTTCTAGAGAAGTGGTGAGAACTGGTTGGATCCCACTTCTGCTTATAGGCCACTTTAATATTTATGTTCAGTTGCTGAATGCCATAATCCAGAGATCTGGAGTTGTCATTGGCACACTGATGCCAAACATCAGCTATACCTGTCATTTGCCAAGCCACTTGAAGCAGCTATCTCAGTCCTAGGCCTACGTCTGAATTCATTGGTCAAGGTTACATAGATGAACGAGCAAATATTGAATCCAGACAAATTAAATGTGATGTTGGTTGGGAAAACTGAAACTCTGGATTTGCTAGCACAGGATGAGTTTGGGCTGTCTTTTAACCAATCAGGTGAAGAGTTTGGGAAGAGACCTTAGGCAATAGCAGATCCAACCTGAAGGAAGTCAGGGCTATAACCCAATGCAATAAAGCAGATTCTTTGAATTTGCAAGACATCAAAGGGGGACTCTGGATATATCTCCAATGCTTCCTTTTGAGATGATGAAAGTACCTCAGCCTTATTTAAGTCTTCTGCTTCTTTATCTGGTGAAGAGGAGTCAAAGCCCTAGTCAATTATAGTCTTTAGACTGTCTCCTTGAAGAAAATCTGCACAAACATGAATGAGATCTTTCCTAGTAAAGACTGATGCAAAAATTACTTTTGCTTCTTGGTTTTCTCTCCTGGTTCCTTGAGCACTTCTTTTACTCCTTTGATATGTAATGATCCTGGCTGTTTTTCTGTTTCCTCTGTGTGTGTGTGTTTTACGACTGAAAGCTTTTAGCACAATGTTCCTCAGGTTTTTTTAAAAAACTGGTTGACATTTATGTGGAAAACAATCCTACATATTCTCTTTTTTGTTCTCATTTGGCATGGCTTCTATTTTTTTTAAATGAGATCTGCATGTTTTTTACAGGTATACTTTCTATCTCAACTTCAATTGTTGTGGTTTTACATAACTTCAAAGCATCCCAGAGAGATTTGGCTCTCTTAACTGTCCCTTTCAACTTTGTTCTAATTAATCCTCTCCTTTTTCCTCTTTGAAAATCAAATGTGACCACACTGGATATTCTGGGCAGCTTTCCACTTAGTGATGTTGAATTTAATAGCATACGGGTCACTGTTCCCAGTTAGCTTGACAACACTTACATCTTGAATTGGGTCATGAGCACCTTGTAGATGAAGTTCACCAGAGTCACCTCCTTTGTAGGTCAGTTTCATGCCTATCAGTGTGATCCTAAGGAAAGCTACACCCTTCCAAATCCATCAAAGTCAATAGAGTTTAGAAGGGAGTATCTCTGTTTAGGATTGCACTATAACTGTTCCAAGTTGCAATCGTTTATTATACCGATAAATATTGTCACTTTGCCATGATCCAATCTATATTTATTTCTATATGTAAACCACAATCCTAGATTCCAGCAACCCGGGAAATTCTACCTCTTAAAAAAAATTAACCCAATAATCATAGATTAACTTGCTCAATTAAACAAAGGAGGCGGGGGAGAGAAGCAGCATATAAATAGGAAATGTACAACCTGAGCATTAGAAGGTCATGACACAATATTATGATAGGATAGTTCGTTATTTTATTATAATTGCAACATTACTTATAATTGCAATAGAAAGAGCTCAGAAAACTAGATCTCTTCTAAACTAGACCCACATTCGTCTATTTTTTAACGAGAGCAAATCCCTTCCCCCCCCCACCCCTTTGCACTAGGCGCTGTACAAAATAAAAGTCTGTTATTCATAATGCACGACTTCCTCTCCTCCCTCCCTCCCGGCGCTCAATCCCTTCTGGGCATTGTAGTCTTATGAAAGGGTGAGCGTGTGCGAGTAGTCGGCACAGAGCGGAACGAAACTACGCTTCCCAGAAAGCTGTGCGCGGGGAGGGTCGGTTGCAATTTAAAAATAAAATAAATAAAAAGAAAGTGAAATAAGACCCCTTCTCTGATTTCCAGGGGCCAAACACATTTGTCCCCGACCTCTTGGGCAGTTCCCCCCTCCCACCATCCATTGTCACGTGGCCTTGTTCTTTGGGCCCGGAGAAAGCCTGAGGAGAGGATGGGCAAGAATGGGTTAAAGAGGGGAAGGGTGGAAAATGACCCCCCCTGCTGGAAACAGGGACTTCCGGTTACAGTTCATTTCCTGGTTGGATGGGGCCGGAGGAGGAGGCTGGCCAGGCGATGCCGCTCTGGCTCCAGCTCGCTCGCCTTCCCTCCGCGCTCGCTCTTCCCCCCAGCCCTGGCAGCTCGGCGCCTAAGCGGCAATGCTACCTGGTCGCGATGTGGCAGGGCCGGATCTGCAGCCGCGATGGTAGCCGTGCGGCCAGGCCGGGCTCCTAGCTGGCGAGAGGCAGACTCCGGCGGCGGCGGCGGTGGCTGTTGCTTCCCTCCCGCCTCACAGATGCTCCAGGAGTCCCTTTGCAACCCCGCTCTGTCTCTTTACGCCAAGGGACCTTCATGGCATTGGCAACGAGACGGAAAGAGGTACAGCCTTGACTTTGCCGCCCCGCTTTGCTATTCCTTTTTCTTTGAATTGACATTTTTGGAGGCGAGGATCGGGTGGGAATGGAGTGTTTTGTGTGGGGTGGGGAGTTCATTTTAAGGGATTTTTCCCCGATGTGGGAAGAGATCTGTGTGTATCTTCTAAAGGTGATGTTGCCACATAAGATGACGGTGTTGATTGTTGAAGTAAATGATGGAAGCTTGTTGTCTTACCTCTCTCTTCTTCTTCTGTAGGCGTGAATAATTCTCAAGCTCTGCCTTCCAGAACTGGGAAAAGCGTTTGACCTTTAAGGAAAAAGGAAGATATTGGTGCAAAAGGATCTCTCTCTCTCTCTTTTTTTTGGCTTGATCCCAGACGTGAAGGATTGTATAGTGTATATATAGATATATATTTGATGTGTCATACTTAAACTTGCTAAACTAAGAGCATAAGCAACACACTTTGGAGCAATGAAGAAGTTCTTTGACTCTCGACGAGAGCAGGGCGGATCTGGAGCCGGTTCTGGTACCATTGGGGGAAGCAGCAGCAACACAGGGCCAGGCAGCGGTTATATAGGCCGGGTTTTCAATATCGGAAGGCATCAGGTGACTGTTGATGAGGTTCTAGCTGAAGGTAAGCTGATGCTTTTTCTCCACCCTTCCTTCACGCCCTAAACACTCACTCTGTTTAGTTGCTCAGATGTTTCTCCCCCTCCTTACTTCATTGTCTTCAGACGAATTTGATGCTGTTGCTTTGCTTATTGAAATGCCAGTTCCTAGCAACAACGGATGGCTGACAGGGCTGCCCTGTCTCTTGCCGTTCATTAACAAAAAAACCCCTTAAATTCCCATTTTGAGAAGTAACCAGGAAAGGAACTTTAAAAAGAAACAGCTGCTCAGGTTAACTGCATCTACCGGTACCTAAATTGGAACACTTCTAATATATATATTTTTTGGGTACAGCAACGAAATTATGTAACATGGTAGGCTTCACTGGTACAAGTACTAATAAGGGAGGCAGCCGATTTGCTCTCCCCTTCTGTTTTGAGTATTGTAAGTAGAGAGGTAATTGTATATATAGGAGTAAATTTCCTATTTATTTATAGTGCGGATTATACAGCAAGAGCAGAATAGATCCCTTTAATGTGTGAGTTTGAGATGTGAACCTCAGGGATCTGAGTTACATTAAAAGAAAAACAACGCTAGTATGTTCCTAGAGGACCCTGTAATCCAAATCCATAAAGTTTGTGGTGCAGAATGCCGATGGCTCTTTACTTCAAGCTGAATTGGTGCAGTGGAGGCATGTGAAATCTTACAATGCTAGCTAACGTTTGCTGGAATCCTCATCTTTCCTCCTACCCCTTCAAATGGTTTTTTAAATAAATGTAACCTTATCCTTGACCTTCAAGTTCATTATATTCTTTAGGCCTGTTCATGGCTCAGGAGTTTGCGCATCTGTTTGTAAACGGAAAGTTTAGTTTTCATAATGTATTGTATAAGACCTGAATATCCAGATAGAGGGAGTGTGGCCAGCAGAATTGGATGCAGGGCTCTTGCTTTGCATTTTTAATCCTTGTGTAAAGGTCCTGTTATGAAATTGCTCACTTCAGTATGGCAAAATGTGTGATTGACTAAGCTTAGTATTTTTTTAAAATTTTTGTTAGTGTTTTGGGAACGATATCCCTGGATGCTTGAATAGTCAGGCTAGTTCTGATCCAGGGTAACTAAAATGCTGTTTAGTCATGGTGACTTGCCGCAGGCATTACACTGAGTCAGAGAAAGTGGGCAGGAGGCCAGCCCTTATCATCGCTATCAAAGAGAACAAAGTGAATAAAAATGATCTTCTCCTGTTGTGTGAGGCACTACTTGAGCTGAACAGTATTAGATGTCTGGCTTTGCTTATGCAGACAAAGCCCTTTCTATGCAGAGATCCTTGAACTAATCTACAATGCAGTTTTCCTCTTGCTTACTACATGGAGTGTACTGCAGGAAATACAAGACTTTATTTGAAGGTGATTAAATAACTTAATTCTCCTGGTGATGATAATGCAAGCTGGGAAGAAGCTCCTGTTCGTACTGGGAGATGCTGCTCCTACAGAAATCCTTCTCTTCCTATGTGCTCTCAGTGGTATAATCTGTGCTTTGCTCCCTGGAATTCTTCTGGACGCAGGTGTTGCAAGGGAGAACTGAATATCAGAATCATGCATGGTAGGATCCGGACCTTTCTGGACTGCTCATGGTTCTGGACTGCTTTCTGGACTGCTCATGGTTCTGCAGAAGCAATTGCAGGGCAAGTGAAGGGAAGTAAATACAAAAATTGGATCCCCTGACCCAAGGCTGGCTCAGAGCTCTCGTGGGCGAGCCCTCCTCCTGTGCTAAGATCAGTTTTCCAGCAAAGCCATGGTTGATCACCTTGTGTGTGATAAGGCCTTCATACAACAAAATGTTAGCTGTGACACAATTGCGCTGCGATTCGGAAATGGGATGCATATCTACAGTGTAATCCTAAGCAGTTTACCCTTTTAACTCCATTGACTTCAATTGGTTTAGAGTAGTGTAACTCTGTGTCGGACTGCACCGTTAATAGTCTCTTTCTGATATAGTCGTTTTAAAGGGCTGGCTATGAGTAAATGAGAAGATGGGCAGAAAGCAAAGTGATTTTGAGGAGGAGTTGGGTGGTTTTTCCATTATAATCCAAGATGGAGGAGTATTAAAAATACTTCAAGTGCAGTGTGTTTGACAGATGAGTGACAACAACATAGTCTCCTTTTGAGGGTCTGTATTCTATTGGAGGTGGTTTCATGGGTTCAAACCCATTATCAGCTGTGAAGATTCCATATAAACTAGAGCACGTAGGACGCTCCATCTTGGGGCCTCATGTGTAGTAGGCTTCTACCCACTGGTCCACACAGAACCAGGCAGTGACAGAGCAAAAGCAAGTATGAAATTTCCAGCATATGCACAACATTATTTTTGTTGCAAAAATTCCATATATTTATTTAACTTGTTTACTGGCTAGTTTGGTTTTCTTACTTAGGTTACACAATGTAAATCAATACAGTCAGTAAGATGAAACATCTAATAAGCAATGTAATAGGACTAAGATTATAGAAATCCTGAGACAAAGCATAAGGTATTAGACATGGTACGTTAAGCAATGCAGAAAATTGTATTAAGTATTAAACAATGCAGTGAGAATGGGCTAGTACACACAATATATTATTTCATGTATTTTATTTCAGCCATCCTGACAGTGGCCTGTGTGGTATGGTGAGCCTCCAGTGAGTCTCACTGGAGATGTGCTGATGCCACTTCTGGCCAGATGGGGAGTGACATCAGTGTGTTGAGGCCCTACTAATGTCCTCCTTCATTTTGGTGCCATTTCTCTCTCCATTGGCAGTGGTGGGAAGCAGGGGGTGGGGGAATTCTGCATCCCCAGTAGAGGCCTGGCAGTTGTAATCATGACATCACTTCCAGTTCATGCTATAAGTGACATCAGCATGCTTGTCTTCCCCCACCCCACTCCTAAGTGACCCCGGGATTTGCAGGCTATGGCCTGGCAGCCCTAACTATAAGGAATGGGAATACTAACTTGCTTCCAAGGGCTGCAATATGGGTGAATAAGGTAAGGCTTGTATTATCCCTTTGCTTGCTAAAAGAATGAAAGGGAGGTTATGGATAGGGTCAGTTCTGCAGAACAGAGTATTCCTGCTGTGGGAATGAAAAGTTATTGCCCTTTGGGACTGGAGGGAGAGAGAAATGGGTTTTTGGAAAGTAGCACCAGGTAACGTGGCACATGAGTATGTGTGGCCAACAAGGTATAGCGGTTAAGAGCAGGTAGACTCTAATCTTGAGAACCGAGTTTGAATCCCTACTCCTCCACATGAGCAGCGGAGTTTTGTCTGGTGACAAAACTTCGTTTTTGTCCCACTCCTGCATATTCCTGCTGGATGACCTTGGGCTAGTCACAGTTCTTTCAGAACTCTCTCAGCCTCGCCTACCTCACAAGATGTCTGTTGTGGGGAGAGGAAGGGAAATGAGTTTTTAAGCCCCTTTGAATCTCTGTACAGGAGAGAATGGGGAGTATAAATCCAGACTCTTCTTCTAATGATTTGATATGAACCTCTGGCTTTTGTATCATAGCAGAACTATGTGCTGGTTAAGTAATTCTTCAAAGTGCTAGCATGTTTTAACTATCTCCAATTGAGTTGGTCACCATCTGTTGCTATCACGGCCTGTTTTTCCCCACTTAGTTGTAATGGAAGTTTTGAAACTATAATTAAGATATATACTCTGGATTAAAGGTCTAGGCTTGAGGCCTTTTTCTTCCAAATAGTAGCCCAGGTGATAAACCTTGTCTTGGCTATGGTGCTTCAGATGACAGTTGGGAAAATGTTCTACTATAGTTTTGCTTAGAGTAGGTTGCCCATAGTCCAATGAGTTGCATGGCAGAGTAGGAAATCTGAACATCGGTATCAAAATCCTAGTCCAACACTGGAACCACTACACAGCATTGGTTCATTTCTCCATTGCTTGTTTGTATTCTAAGGAAAGAAATACCCACCCACCCACCACCAATTGGGCACCATTCCATAGTAGCGAGAGGTCCCATTTGCCATTACTATGTCCCTGACAGCTGGCAGCTTTGAATGCCTGCAATGGACAGAAAATACCAGCCAGTGATCAGAGCTCCAGCCCCTACTTAGTCCTGTCCATTAGGTACTGGTGAACAACATCAGCTGAGGCTTGAAGGTTGGAGAGGGGAGTTGTGGTCCTTTATTGGGCTTCTGTCATCCTCTCCAGGTGCTCCATATGTCAGAGTGCTGGTTTTAAGTATTTGTTTGTACCTGATGTTGGGATCACAGGACATTCTTCTGTCAGCCTGCAAGGAGGGTCTGTGGCGCACCAATCTCCTTGCTCAGAAACATTCTCAGACTCGGCGGTCAAGGTTGCTGGCTTTAAGAGAGCTTCAGCATGCATCCTGATGCACAGGGCCTAGGGCTTTGTCTGCCACGGCAGCTGTGGGATTGTCCCAGTCTCTGCTCATACAGTGGGACCTCTCTAGGGATGCAGTTCAATGATTTGGTGAAGGGTGTTCCTTTGGTCCCCTTGTCATGGATCCACCATTATCCGGTGAAGTGGTCACATTGATCCTGCAGTCTCCCAGATGTGGAGAAAGCAAGGATCTGTGAAAAGGATCCACCTGTCTAGATTCATAGTTCTGGGTGGTTTGTTGATAACTCACGAGTAGTTATCATCCAATGGCCTGTGAAAGCCTTGGAAGATCTGTGGAACTGGAATGTCCCAAGAAATCGATGCAGTTTCTTTTAAGTACTCTCATCTGACTCACAGCACCCACTAAGCGCCTAGGGTTTTTTGAAGCATTGCTCTGGGCTGGCAGGCAACTAGAAAGCATGTAGCGAAAAAGGACAAATACGATGAAATGCAGCCCACAGGCCCCTCAGCAGCAGTGCTGGCTGTAGTGCTGGCTGTCTTCTCTACCACTGTTCGTCTGCACAGAGCAGTCCATCTGAGTGGTTAGTTCTGCCTCTGATGTAGACTTGAATCACTTGATAGCTCACTGTAACACCTTTGTAAAGCACTCACTGATAACAATCAATCAACTGACTTGGGTTCCATTAGTTCAATCTCAAAACGTTATTGGAGACATCTAATCTCAATTGCTTGGATGAATTTCAGTTATTGTTACCTGAGAACTTGGACAAGCTGCTGGGAGTGTCTGGCCTCAGCTCTTTAGCAGTCAACCCTTTCTAGTTTCAGCTTCAGGCTAGCCAGGGAGGGATTTTCTGGATGATTCTAGGAGACAGTAAATTCTTCTTTGCAAAAGAAAGGAGTGTTGGCTGTCTAGAAGAAGAAGAGTTTGGATTTATACCCTGCTCTTCTCTCCTGTAAGGAGACGAAAGGTGGCCTACAAGCTCCTTCCCCCTTCCTCTTCATACAACAGACACCTTGTGAGGTAGGTGGGGTTGAGAGAGTTCTGAAGAACTGGTCACCCAGCAGGAGTGTAGGAGTGGGGAAACATCTGGTTCACCAGATAAGCCTCTGCCACTCAGGTGGAGGAGTGGGGAATCAAACCCGGTTCTCCAGATTAGAATCCACCTGCTCTTAACCACTACACCATGCTGGCTCTCTTGAAGGGTCTTGGGGCAAAGCTGGGGAGAACCCTGAATAGATGGGACTATGATTCTGAGCGGCTTTATAGTTTACTGTTTCAGAGTATGCTTTGTGTACAAACAATCCTGTTTGCTCTGCTTAAGAAGACCTCAGATAGGAGGACTGGGAGAGACTTTTATTTGCCCAAGATCATGGAACTGCTGACAGTCAGCATAGACAGTACTGGGCTAGATTAACCTGTGGTCTAATTCAGCACGAGTCAGCCTCAAGGTAGGTAGCAGGCTTGAGAGTGAGCGCTTTAGAGAGAGTGTAGAGTAAGCATGAATGGAAGATCTAGAACCAGATGAGCTCAAGGGAGGAAAACTCATCAGCAGCAATTAGTGAAGAGAATAGTTGACCAGCTTCCTGGTTAACCTGACCATGCCTTTCTGGCTAATGAATAGTCTTTGCTTGCCTGGGATAAACAGCTGGTTCCAGGTATCTACATGTCAGGTCTTTGACTGGAATCAATAAACAGTCTCTGGATGCTTGGTCAGAAGTCTTTATTGAACACAGCTGGTACCTGACTTTTGCAAAACCAGTTCTGGCGGGCTTTAGTAAAATGGCTACCATTTATCCCTGTAGTTTTCCCGCCAGAAACCCCCCCTCCCTGGTTCCAATGGAATGTGAGAATATTACAGTGGAAAGAAGGATGTTTGGGAGTCGAGCATCTCAAGGATCGCACAGTGATAGTGTCCAGCCACCTTCTGCCTCCCCCTGCTGGGTCAGCGCCTGGGGTAGCTTCTAGTTTGACTACAGTTGCAAGCATCAAAGGAGAATGAAAGAACTGGAAACATATCAGAAGTGAAGACTGCTTTCCCCCTCCCCACTTGCACCTTAGTCCTATTAAAAGATGTCAGGTCCCATCCTGACACTAGGCAGCAAACCCTGATTTTCTTTATTTTATGATTTATGATTACAAAACACCAATTTGGAGGATATTTAGGCAAGGAAGTCTGAGAAGGTTTTTTGGGGCTAGCAACTTGAGCAAGGCTGTTAACGAAGGGATGTTTTGGAGGACATGGATTCCCCAAAAGTCAGAAGCAACTTGACGGCTTATAACACACACAACAGCTGTGTGGACTGAACTGCTTTATTCAGTATTCTCTAATCTCAAATTCATTCAACTTTTTTTAAAAAATCTAAATACTTTGGATTGGAACCAACTAGTTTTTCTGCTGGTGCAAAATGGAAGAAGTGGATCCCTTCAACCACTTCAAATGCTATACTGGGTGTTATGGGATCTGCATGGACAAAAGTCATTTGAGATGGAGCTACTGGAAGGAGTAATTGGGTGAGATTGAATGGGAAAATTGGCTGGATCCAGCCCTTTGTTGCGGATCTTCTGTGTAGGCCTGGGGAAGACAAAGTTTCATATCTAAGATGTATCTGGGCCGCCTACTCTTGAAAAGTTTCTCTCAGTTTCTACAAAAATTAATTTCTAAACATAGTTTCTGTAACTAAATTTGCGGAGCTGGTGGGTAGACTTTGCCCCCTCTATAAATGTCACTTCCGTTCGTTGTATTTTTACCCCCTTCTCGGTGCTGCGTGAGGACCCCTAAATCAAAATGGAAACTGTTTGTGTAGACAGAACATTTATCTAGCCTGCATGAGGAGTCTCTTGGTTTAGTTTTGGACTGTGTGCCTGTAATTCACAAGCTCCATTTACGTCTAGCACAGTGTGCTTAGGTTAGGTTTCATGAAGATTGACCAAAACAATGTAAAACTAAACAAGCAAAACAAATCAATTCTATTATACAGTGTACAAAATTCAAATTTAAAAACATAGGCCTTGAATTAAGCCTTTAGACTGAAAACCACTGGACTGAGTAGTCCTCAGTATACAATATAGAGTAAAATGAGTTTTCAGAGTTGACAGTTTTGAAAGCTGACAGTTGCTGAAGGATGTAAAATTTATAAAAATTTGGAAGGTAACAAGGCAGAAATGTTGGGTAAATCCGAAACATGCACAATACCTACTTTCCTGTCAAACCTAAACTTATTTTACTGCTTTAACATAATAAAATGCATAATCTGTACCTAGTGTTCAGTGTTATTTTCTGAAAGCAAAATGTACTCAAGAGAGAAAGCAGCAAAACTGTTGGACCATGTGCTACCTTGACACATGTAAGTTAACTTTTGCCATCTGTGAGGTAGGAAAAAAACAATAAAAGGAAACAAATATTATAGAATACAAAATAAAGTATATATTATTTGGATAGAAACAGACTCCTACAGTTCTAGTAGGAATTGTGCTATCAGCATATTTACCTATACAACACTGAAAACTCTGATGAATTAACATATTATATATCATATTAATTGTCAATATTATTCACAATTAGGCATATCCTTCAGAAAGTTGTATATTTCTATAGTATACCTAGGAGTTACCATTATACATTGCTACAGATCATTTTACATTATTTTCACGCTATACATTTTGAGTGAGTATAATAACTATATCTTAAAATCATTTAATTTGTGCCTCAGGCCTTCATATTGCTTAACAGCCTGCCCTGTAGATGGAATTGGTGGGCCAAATTACATGGAGGACAGATCTGTACCTTTAGAGTAGGCTAGCATTTCATCATCTGCAAGGGGGGAATGCAGGTAAAAGTACAGAAGAAGAAGGGTGGGCAGCAGATGCTCTATGTGCAGAAGATCTCAAATAGCAGACTTATGAAAGAACCAGGGCAGCTGACCTGGAAGAAACTTAGGACTCTTAAAGAGCCTGTTCTGTTTTGAGATGTGGCTGCTTGTTCAGATGGACAGCAATCTGAAACTTAATGCAGGCAAGGTGGAGATGTTATGGATGAATGGCACTGTGTTTCCCTTGCAAGGCTAGTCTTGTGTTTCAGGGGTGCCCTTTAAATCCCAAGGCCAGTGGGTGATAGAGATCTGGGAGGACCTTCTATCTACTGAAAGTAATTCTGCAGCTGCAGGTCTTCCTGGAAAAATCAGGCTTATCAAACATGTCGCATGTACCTAAATAATATCCTGGTTGGATTAACCCAGTGCTCTCTATGTGAGGTTCATGTGTAATGTGTAACTGTGATCAAATCATGTAAGGAGATGGTGGGATTGTATGCTCCACCCTCTCCGTATTGGAGTTCAAGTTCTCTTTCCCATGGTGGCCGGCCTTACCTGCATTTCAGTGTTATATCTGTATCAAAGGTAATTGTGATTTAGAACTAACTATGGTGCCTTCTTGACGGGGAGTCAAAACCGGTTTCAGACCTTGGCTTCAGCTGGAGCCACAATTTAATCTTCCCTGTTTTTCGAAAGGGGTACATGGAGGGAGTGTGCAAGCTCATGGTCACATCCTGAGTTCTTCATCAGGGAGCACTGTTTCCAAGGGCATGAGAGTGGTTCAGACAGTTAAGGGCAGGACACTTCCTGCTCACATGTGTTCCATGAGATTTATTCCAGCTAAGTTGCACTTCTGTGCCATGTTGCAATTTTCTTCTAGCTCCTCCTTGTCATGTTAAATGCTTATTCTCACTAATTCAAGGGAGGCCATTCTGATCTGTTGCTCAGATTTCACATATCCGGGAATACAGTGTTCATGCACTTCTGATGACCAAGGCAGTCTTTAACTTTCAATCGGAGATGCATTTTGCTGTTAGTAAGCCAAAGGGTGTGACGGTAAGAATGGTCTGTCCTCTGAAGATTTTGTATGTCTGGAGGCTGGAGAAAACAAGCCTTCAACAGCAATGCATGCAACAGGCTGCTCCTTTTGAGAGTGGATGACGCTAGGGTTTTCAGCCTCCTTGCTACTGAACTCCAAATGGCAGAGATCAATTCCCCTGGAGAAAATAGCTGCTTTGGTGGGTAGGCATCATACACTGCTGAGGTCCCTTTACTCCCCGCACTTCACCCTCAACGCTCTAGGCAGTGATGGTGAACCTTTTAGAGACTGAGTGCCAGGGGCAGGGCAAGGGGAAACTCTGACCAGGGCACACGTGCACCCTGCGCCCCTGTCTGCCCCTCCCTGACCTGGAAGGTCCCCAGAACGCTCCGAAACACCCCTGGAATGCCCTTTCCATGCCCTGCATGGGCATGTGTCCAGTGCATCGCGCACCCCTCATTCCCTTGGTACTAAGCCACTGCCAAGTGGCCAAACTGGGGGACAGCGTGCATGCCAATAAAGAGAGCTCTGAGTGCCACCTCTGGCACGCGTGCCATAGGTTCGCCACCACTGCTCTAGGAATTTTCCAACCCAGAGTGGCTACTCTTAAGTGATTTCTGCTGCATCTGCATCAATACAAAATGATACCCTGGCAGATCTCTTGCAGAACTGGTCTTCTCTAGAAGATGCTTATTAGATGTTGAGGCCAGAGCATTAGATCATGCAGGGAGGCGTCAGGCAGTCTCTGCATGGGTGAGCAGTTTGTTCTTGCAACAGCTTGTGATTATTTCACTAACTTATTTCATGTGGTGCACAGTTTAGCAAATTATTGCCCTATTAGATCAAGTTCCTATAGTGCTGGAAATATTTAATAGACAGTGGTTAAACAGATCTGTTCCTTGCCTCCCAGGCTTCCAGATTCTGTAAGCTCTTCTTTCAGTACACTGTGACATATACTTGGAACGGTAGCTATTGAAATGGCAGGATTCAGGGCTGTGAAACTATTTAAATTTCTTTGAGACCATTATCCAGCTTTTAGATGACCTGATAGTACTGGGGAGCTATGCAATCTCTTTGTATTGTCGAAGGCTTTCACGGCCAGATTCAACTGGTTCTGGTGGGTTTTCCAGGCTGTGTGGCTGTGGATCCACCAGACCATGGCCACACAGCCTGGAAAACCGACCATAACCAGTATGCAATCTCTGTTTACCAGAACAGGAACTTCACAAGAGGTCCTGAATGATTTTCTTCAGGCACACCTCTGCCCCACAAGTTGTGTGCTGCAAATGAGCACCCGCCCTACTGTTTTGCTCGTTGGTTGTAAGATTTGCCTTTTTGTACATGGAGGCAATTCATTTCTTTTATATTAATTTATCTAGAACGCTTCCAGGTCACTGCCTTTCCTCAGCTCACGGCAGCTTGCATAAAAATGCAATGTACAATTGCAATTTATAAAATATTAAAAGCCATTAAATATTCTGTCTCTGCTGGGAATAGGTGGGGACCCAGAGTTCTGGTTGTCTCGTAATGGTCAGCGTAAGTTTAAAGAGGGGAGAAATGTGCCAGCTGACATTTCTGACAACTTCATGGTTGCGCTGCTGAGATCATATGATTGGCTAGTTACGTGGAGTATTTTTCCCCACTCGAGGGTGTTTTACGCATTATGCCGCAAGAGATCTGAATTTTGCCACCCGGTGTATAGTAACAGTATCAGCTGTTCACAAATCTCTGCTTGTAAAGCTTGTACTTTTTTAAAGGGATATTCTTTAAAAATCTAAAGTATGAAGAAGCCTTAAAGAGATATGCAATACAGACATGGTGTGAAGGTGGGGTGGGGTTGGAGATGATGAAAATAGAAGTCAGTTAGCCTGTATTCCCCATGGCAGATTTTTGGAATATGTTATAGGTATGGTTTTAGACACAAATGGGACTATGTTTCCTTAGATGCCTCAAATCGGTAACTTAATTTGCACAGAGCAGGCCAGACTTCTGAAGTGCTCTTAGGCCATTCCAAATAAATAAAACATATGGATGACTTTACGCTTGGAGAGCTAAAACCAAAGCCAACTGGGGAAGGCCCTAACTACTCTGAAGACTCGTTGGGGTTGAATTTCTGCTGCTTGTTATGCAGTTCTCCTAGATTCCAAAGATGGACATCTCTGTTAATCACATGATAATGAAAGGTTACAAATTGCAGGTTTGATTACACACATCATAAAAACTGGTTCCTAGCTGCATGGCTCCAAACAGGTTTGAGTTTCTGGAGATGTGGATTGTTTTGTGGAGTTCCATCTTCCCAGATTGTTAATGAAGATGCAAACTAGGCCTGCGAATTAGCTTTTTAAAACCAAGCATAGCCTGAGTCTTCAAAAACACAAGCGAGGTCTGCCGTTGTAACAAAACTTGGAAATAAACATGGCTAAGGAGGGATCTGTGGCCTGTTACTCAGCTTGGGGTCACAGGAAGGAATGACTTCATGTGTGCTGGATCCGCATGGAGGCTGCTTTGTAGCAGTATGCCAGAGCAGGTCGGGTGATGCCGCCTGGTCTCTATAAAAGTTTCCAAGCCTGGGCTTGCTATTATTTACTCTGATAATTCATTGCAATACACGAAAAGGTTAAGGGCACAGAAGTTTCCAGTGCATGTACTTTTCTCTCTGATACAAAGTGAGTTGCTTATATAAAGGAAGCTCCTAAAGAAACTAGATGCCAGATGAAGACGCTTCAGTCATCATGAGTGCAGCACGAACACCAAACCAAGATGCCCTGGCAAGCAGTCCCTTTCTACCTGCTCTCCCTTGGTTGGATGAGTCAAATTTTTTGATCTGGCAGTTTCGTATGGAGCATGCTCTTGCTGTTCAAAATCTCTCCCTTGCGACTGAGCAAGAAATTCCCCCAAATCCACATGAGGTGGAACTGTTTAAAATGTCTGACTCCAAAGCATGGTATCTCCTGGCTTGAACAATAGGGGATGAGGAGAGTGCCCTGATTATGAGCTTCAAATCTGTTTGTGATCTCTGGAAATGCTTGGAAGAAAAATACTGTGGAAAATCAGTTAAGAAAATAAGACTTCTAAAAAGGAAATCCTACAGTGCGAGAATGAAAGAAGGGTGCAGTTTGAATGAGTGTTTAAAATGAATGGCTGATGTGGTTCTGCAAATTAGGGCAGCTAGAAAAGTTCTGGAGGATGAAGATGTGATTTCTGTAATCCTGGGGTCTTTGCCTGTGCTTCAGGCCAGAAAGTCTTTGAACCTGAATTATGTTCTGAATTAAGAGATACGGATGCAGAAAGGAAAGCATCAAATTCAATGAAAAGCTTATCTGTGCTTAGACTGGAATGTGCCAGTGAAGTAATTTGCTTTAACTGTGGAAGAAGGGGACATGTGGTTAAATATTGTCTTGAAATAAAATCAGTTGGGAGAGGCATAGGGGAAGAACCAGGTAATGCTTATAAAAGAGGTGGTGTTAATAAAACATAAACACAAAGAAAAAAGAGGAAGTCACTTCGGTTACAGAACAGGGGCAAAGAAAAGATGTGCATACATGATTGCAAATGACTGCAATAGTAAAGTGAATTCATTTTTTTTTTGGACTCTGGATCTTTCTATGTTTGAAGTAATGAAAATATTATATTGAATTGAAAGTGAAGAAGAGAAACTTTTGCAAGCTGATGGTAAATCACTGAAAGTATGTAGAAAAATACTGTAAGAACTGATGTTTTGAATTCTACTGGAGAGATAGTACAGCATGACCCAATAGAGACACTGTATGTACCTGTTGCTAGTGAAAATTTAATATCAGTGCCTAGATTGCTGAATGGTGGAAACAAGATTATAATGGATGGAGAAATATATTGCATTTATCATTAAAAACTTGATATGGAGTTCAAAGTGAAAAGATTGGAACGTTTTTCTATCTAAGACATGTTAAAGGCGCCGAGAGAGCCCTTTATCACATAAAAAAGACTTCTCTCACTCTAGTTGTGGTTATGGTTGGCATGTAAAATTAGGCCACAGAAGTACAATTCCAGCGCATAGTTCCGTAAAAGCACCTTTATTCTAAAACTGATTTAATGCAACAGAAGTCCTGAACGCTGTGAAATATGTATTAATGCATAATTCACTGCTCCTCATTATTTTGGCCATCAAGGAGCAGGAGAAAAGAAAGTGCGAACAAAAGTACACCCAGAACTATTTGGACTTCTAGAACCTTCTGAGGGTGGAAACAAATACGTGATGGCTTTTTATTGACGCTGCAAGCAGATTTGCTCGTGTGTATTTTCTCAAATCCAAAGATAAAATTTTAAATAAATGTAAAGCTGATGTAGCAGCTGTTAAAAACAAGCATGGAAGAGCACCAGGAGTTTTATTCTCAGATAATGGGACTGAATACAGTGCTAGTGAATTCCAAAATCACCTGGAACAAGAAGGTACGCCACTTGCAAGACCAGTGATATACTCGCCTTCTCAAAATGGTCTAGCAGAACGCTTTAATCATACAATACTTGAAACTGCACATTGTTTATTAATGCAGTCTGGACTACCTGACAGCTGTTGAGCAGAAGCTGTCAATATCAGAACACTATGCAAACCTATTGGAATGACTCCTTTTGAAATACGGCATAAAAAGAAACCAAGTTTAAAACACTTGAAGCCACACTGTGTAATAGACTTCCCTCTGTGATACACTACTGAAGATGCCAGCCACAGATACAGGGAAACGTTAGGAACAAAATCCACCAGACCACGGCCACACAGCCCGGAAAACCCACCAGAACCAGTGGAATCCGGCCGTGAAAGCCTTCAACAGTTCAGGCTTGATTTGATCTAGATACCTCTATTTTGTTTTTTTTTGGCAGTTCATGATATCTGTAAAACTCCTCCAATACATTTGGAACGAACCAACTTTCTTTTTGTCAGCTTCCTTCAGTGTCCAGTTTTCACTACCCCATGCATAGTAATAGGGAATACTGTGTATGAATGAACTTAATCATGGTCACCAGTGACACATCCTTTTGCTTAAGGGTCTTCATGTCTGTCCTTCCTGGTCTCAGTCGTCTTCTGCTTTCTTAGTTGCAGTTTCCCTTTTGGATGATCATTGAGCCATGGAATAGAAAATCTTTAATAATTTCTATTTCTTCGTCATCCTCAAGTGATACATTTGCTAAAAAAACAAGAATGAAATGCTGTACAAAACCATAAGTGGAAATAAACTGCACCTGTGTTGTACAGTTTAACTGGTGAAGTAGCAGGGAAGCATGTGTGCTTGTGATTCAACAGGTACAGACTGTAAAAAATATTTCCATTGTGTATAATAGAGGGCAACTGTTGCCTCTGTCCCCTGCTGGTAGGGCTCCTGGAGGCATCTGTTTTGACCCACCTCAGAGGCGGTAGCTCAGATCAGATGCATCTATGCGTCTGATCCAACAGGACTGGCTGTTACATTCCGGCACCTGCCGTGCTGGCTTTCTACAGGGGTGTGGTTGGTTGGTTCAGATCCCTGCTAGGTGCTCCCAGATTCTCTTCCTGGCATATATTGACCTAGCAAACTACTGCTAGAAAACTTAAAAGCCTCTTTTAAGCCTCTCTAGGCAATACACATGTTCTCTACCTTCCATTGTGGTTGACAGGCAGTCTTAGGCCTTTGGATTGGCCAAGTAAGGAAAACATTCCATGACTTGGGCCGCCTTTCCTTTCTGGATCAAAAAAGCAGAGCCTTAAGTTCCTGAGAGAAAGAACCCACCCCAAGTCTGATTCCTTCAGTGAAGTTGCCTTTGACATCATCTAGCCTAGCATTGTCTTCTTGGACTGTCAGCATAAGTCTTGGGGAGAAGCCTGTCCCAGGATCCTCTGGCTGGAGAGGACAATGACTGAACCTGGGTCCAAGGCATGTGCTCTACTGAGCTGTGGTCTTGGCTTCTTTCCATCTCACACATTACAATGCAGCCGGCCAGGGTCAAATCTGCTTCTGGCTGATGTGAAAACCAGTCAGCTCACAAGCTCAGCTGTGGCTTATTCATTTCTGTGAGGTGATGCAACCCCACACTTTTTTGCAGGGAATTGGAGAACAGGTGTTGCCTGGAGTCTAGCTCATAGAATAACAAACTGCCATCAACTTTGCCTAGGCAAGGTAGAGATTGTTGCTTTGTTTTTACACAGCTTGAGTTGTTGTACACAGTGAAGCCAAGGTGTGGATAGAGATCAAGTTATCCTTGATTCTACCATCTGCCAACTGTGCAGTTTACTTGAAGGGGTTGTCATCTTGGCATCATCGAGCATGTAAACAAGGCTTCTGCATTCCACCCAAATTTCAGTCTGGAATGGCTGAGGCCTATTAATGGTTTTAAGTTCCCTGATACCAACCCCCTGTGACAGCAGAATTTAGCATTTTGCAGGGCTTGAAAGCTGTAAAGGTCATAGCTGGCTCAAGGGGGCAATTTGCATATATCTCTGCATTTAGCAGTTTTGTGCAGAGATTTTAGACCTTCTGTCGGCATGCGTGTTCACCCTCTTCCTGTTCATCCTGGCTGGTAGCAGTGGCCATTATGACAGGGATTTCTCGCTGCCACCTGCTTCAGCCAAGAGCTGGCAGTGGAGAGTGGCAAACAGAATGAGGCATCCCTAAGTTGACTCTTCCCCCTGACTACCTATCTGCCAAGGCAGGCCACATGGAGTGGAGAATATTGGCCTACCTGGTAGGGCTGTTGGAGGAGAAAAATATGTGTGGGATTGATTTGAGCACTGTGCAAGAGAATGAGGATTTGTGCTGTTTGTTCTCTTCCTAGTATAACAATTTCTTCTAGAAATCCTACTCTCGACTGCTTTGCCTTCTGACAAAGACTGTTTTTCCTCTCCATTGGCCACTGCAGTTTCTTGCTGGTTTGGCATCTGTGCTCAGGACCTCTCTGCAGCCGTACTCCAGGATACTTATGCAACCACCTCCCGTGCTCAGAGATGAACGAGTCTTCTGAAGCTGTTAGCTGCTATCTGAAACAGTAGCCACTGAAAAATGCCCCTTTTCCTGACTGGCCTATGAGCAAATTGTGTGTTTTGGGGGCGCTGCCGAGGTTTATCTGCTACATATTCATTTGAACAGGGCGTTTTATCATGCACATAGGTTTCAAGGGATGAGGTTTTCACAGCAGAAAGGGTGCTTGAAGTTGCCTTTCTAATGAAGCAATTGAAGAAGTGGTGGTATCGAGTAATAAAATGCTTCTGTTGTATTCTCTTGCGCAGTCCTTCGGAACTGGGAGAGCAATTTGGTTTCATTCTCTAAGTCAGAATGAAATTCTGTATAAAGGTATTTCTTCTGCGCATGCCTCTGGTGTGATGTGCTTTTGCTGAACACGTTGGGGATAGGTCTTCAGAGAAATATCCATCTTGCTTTTTTGAACTGTGGTCAGCAACTAATTTTTTTAAGCAAGGGTCATGTTTTCCTTGCGAGTGAAGTTTTCCACCCATGGAATTGCAGAAGCTTGCAGAGGATTTTTAACCCCTTCTTGCTCAAAAGCAGTCAGCAACCAAAGCTTTGTCTAAGGGCTTCCCTTATTACACAACTAAGCTACTCAGTGGCCTTTCCCTGAGGTTTTTTTACTCGTGCATGACAGTGAGCAGCTGAAGGGTATAACAGGAGCACAAGCATGCTGCTGCGACTCTTGCCATGAGGGCGCTAAACAGCCACTTGCCCATAAGTCAGTTTGTCAGAAAGCAGCTTGAGTGTGCTGTATGGTTTGGAGTTGAGTGTCCTAAAGATAAAGCACTAACTGGATTTGGCCTCTAATTTTCCACATTGCTGATGGGTTTGCATGTGCCTTTAATTCAAAGTAAGTGTTAAAAGGACCAGGCATTTTTTTTTATCCAAAGGCACAAAACTCTTGAATTGCAGGATTCTGATCCCAGTCTAATAGGTTTCCAGAGACATCACTCACAGTCTCTTACCAAATAGAGTCAGTTCCACCTTGGCTTCAGGATTTCTAGCCTAACTTTCTCCCTGATGTGGTTATTTTGGTATTCTAGTGGTATCAGAGGAAATGTTTGATCATGTGACTCCACCCCCAGCAATCTTAAGTGGTACAGTCACGAGCAGTTTTATCAACCCACCTGCTGTTTTGCACGAAGCAGGAACGATAAGGAACATGGGGCTGCTGTCAAGAAGGGCACGTTCCCTGTAGCGCCACTCACAGTCAAGTCTGATAGGAATTTTCTGTAGCATTTTGTTTACTGGTGGCATTGTAGGCCCAGCACACAGCTCATAAAGCCACTCAGTTTACTTCAGATTTTTATTGGTGGGGGATACACATAGACTTTGGGTGCTGTTGAGGCTTGCAGAGACTGCAAAGCCTAAATGCCACAGCTAGATGTTGTGTTGTTGTTTCATTGATGAGGGAGGCTGGCTTATTGTGGGTTGCTGACTGGACAACAGCTGTCCTTTTGTACTGTGTAGAAAAATTGAGAAAAAAAATTCTCATTAATGAACAGAATGCTTGCTGCTGCAGGTTCAGTTTATTTCTGACTGCATTTATACCCTGCCTTTCAGCCCAATGGGAATTCAAATCAGCTTACACCATTTTCTTCCATTTAACTCCCTCAGCTGATAGTGGCGTGTCTGTCCCAGCAAGCTTCCAAGGCTGAGTGGTGGTTTGAGCCTGGGCCTTGTAAGTTCTAGTCTGACACTATGCTCACCCTCTGGACAGTTGGGGAGGCGGATCCGGACTCCGTGAGCAAGGGGATTGGGGATTTTTCTGTGGAGGTGTGCGTCGTATGAAGTATGTGGATTTTGGAGGCAGTAAAGAGGGGGAAAAAACCCCCAAGGAGACTGCATTTTTTGGGGGGAGGAGAAGAAAGTTTTGGGTAATGAGATCAGGGAACAGGACAGAACTGACTGCTTAAGGAGTGGTGCTAACAGCAAATGCTAGTTTATGTAGGGTTCACAGTGCTCTGTCTTTCTGCATTTTCTTTGGCGGAGGAGAAATTGTGGGGGTGGGGGAAAGGGGAGGCACAGAAGACAGTCATAGATTGCATTGGGAGAAGCTGTTTTTGAGGCACGGAGAAGCCTGAGCAGAAAAAGGAAGGTTAAAAATGGCTGCAAACATAGTACTGTCAAGGTCTAACTAAAAGGTTAACACTTTTTGTATGTCCCCCCCCCTACTCGCCCGCCCCACCAATTGTATGAAAAACCTGTCATCTGGCAACTGGCTTGAAAGTGGTCAACTGGCAACTCTTCTTTTCCATGATGGGTAGAAAGAGCTTCCATGTGTGGAATAGGCAGGGAGAGATTTGGGTAGATGAAACTGGGTTAAACGGGTTTGGCCGAGTCTTTTGGGCTCTCCACCAGCCAGCCTTGTTTCCATTCCTTTCTGAAAACCGTGGAAGGCCTTCCCCCTGTCTTGGGCATTCTGCTGGTTCAAATCATATGAAATGGCCTTGAGTCACACTTTGATCTCATAGGAGAGGTATGGGGAATGTCCTAGGAGAGGCTGAGGCAATGCTAAAGACGTTTGAGTGATTCAGTTCCTGCAGAGATGTGTGTCAGGCTGACACATTTAATGAATGGGTTAAATAAATAAGCCTCTGGGTACTGTGTGGTAGAGGTAAAGAAATCGTCTTATCCATACAAATTCTGAATGTTTCCCAGCAAGCTTTGCTGGCTAATTGAATAGCAGAGAGAGGCAAAGATTCTCAAGGTACTGCGGAGAGGTCAGGAGCAGCCTGAAAATATTTTTTCCAAAGCATATAAAAGAACGTGGTCTCTCTTTGTCCTAGTACAGGAAGGTGATTTTACCTTTTCCTTGTGTACTGACATTTAGCAGTGGTGTAAGGACTGAGAATCTACAGTTCACAAAGTGCAGCATTGACCTCTTTGAGGGCACACAGATTTGTTTGCTAGAGCAGCTTGGAACAGAAACAAAAAAGATAAACTTAAAACCTGGAGAGGAAACGATTTGAGGAAAAAGAAGGGGGGAAAGGAACATTTTCCCAAATCACTTGGTATTTTTTGTTGGTTTGGTTAGAAGACTGGGACGGGGGCCTCCTGAACCACCTCGGAAAGCGCCGGATCCATACCGTCAGTTCCAGAGTGGTAACAATATGCTTTGCTTGACTCATGCCAACAAAATGTCTGTTCCCTACCACTGGATGCTTCCGTACTCGCGCAAGTAAATGCGACTCCCCGGCAAGCATTCAGGTATCTTTGTAGATGCTTGCAGAAGAGGTTTACGTCGGAGACCCTTTGCGCAGCTTCTGCTTGTGTGCCAATACGCAAATGTACATATCTGCAAACCTGGGTGTTCCCTTTTCCCTACATTGATGGGATGCTGTGTTACAGCCTTCTCTCAATTGTTTGTGAGGCTATCTAGGTGTTGGTATTTGTCTGTGCAGAGGATCATTCTGTCTTGTGAACCCCGCTGCAGTATGATGTGGTGTAGCCCAGGCAGAGGCTGATCACAGAAGAACAATAAAAAGAAAACAAAAGTAACTATTTTAGTCACTACTTCCTAGTCATCTAGAGTGACAGCATGGCATAGTGATTCAAGTGTCGCATCGAGAGCCGGGCTTGTCTCCTCGTTTCGCTTGTGGTGCCTGGCTGGGTGACCTTGGGGCCTGTCAAACTCTCTCAGCCTAAACTACTTTGAAGGTTTCTTGTGAGGACAGAGCGGAGAAGAAGAGAAATTGTGCGAGGAGCTACTTTGGGTCTCCCTTGGAAGCAACAAAAGCGCACTGTAAATAGAAAACTTAAAAAATTGACCAACACTTGGGCATGAGGTTTTAGTAGAATTAAAAGCAAGCTGGGTGTGAATTATTAGCCTTTAGAGAGTTGTAAGAAACCAGTTGGAGGTAAGTAGAGGGGCTCATGTTTTCCTACCCCCGTAAGCTTGTTGAATTTTTGGTAACCCAACCAAGTTGCTACCTGAAGTTATTTTATTGGTTTTTCTGGAATTCCGCATTGTTGATTTATCCCAGCGATGCAGCCAGGTCGTCGGCCACAAGGCCACGGCTCTGAACAGCCCCATGCCAAAGGGGAAGCTCTTTTTGAAAATGTAGTTTGAGCCCAAGGAGTTAACCAGCAAGTTTAATTTAAACCTCTAGGACTTACAGAAAGAGCAAGGAAGGCTGTATTGACAGTAATATGACCTGCAAAGGAGGAAGGTAGAAAGTAATTCCCTTAAAAGGGGAAGGTTGTTCTTTTTAACACCAGGTCGCTACAGGCCTGTTCAGAGGACTGTGACGAGCAAGGCTGTCTTTCTTTTTTCTTTCAGGCCTTCTCTCACTGAAGAGAACTGGTGCTTCCGCTTGGTGGCAGTTCTTATCGCTTTTATTGCCCCTGCAAGTGCAGAAGCATTCATGGTGGCCATGGAGCTTCCACGGAGCCGTTTCTTCTAGGGTTGCCAGGTCTCCCTGGCCGCTGCGGGAGAGGAAGGGTTGCCAGATCCAGGTTGGGAAACTCCTGGAGCTTTGGGAATAGAGCCTGAGAAGGACAGGGACCTCACTGGGGTACAGTGCTGTAGAATCCACCTTCCAGAACATCAGTTTTTTTTCCAGGGGGACTGATGTCTTTCGTCTGGAGATGAGCTGGAATTCCAGGGGATCCCACTTGGAGGCTGGCATCCCTAGATTCTCTGGCACGTTTCTTTCTTCAGGCTCCCCCCCTCCCAAGACTACAATTTTCCTCTCCAACACCACTGGAGGGATTTTTGGCTTTTAGAAAAAAATGGCAACTAACATATCCAGATAGATTGTTTTAACACAAACTGCTACTTCATCTGAATCTACAGGTTTTTTAAAAGTCTCTAGTCCCTTCCAGTTCAGCGGTTCAACATCCCTTTACTTTTCTGCTTGTCCTGTTGGTGTATTAAATGGGAGCTTGTGTAGGCTAAGAGAATAAGCTGTGATCCACTGTTAGAGGAAGAGGAGAAGTTTGGATGTATACCTCATCTTTCTCTCCTGTAAGGAGACTCAGGGTGGCTTACAAGCTCTTTTCCCTTCCTCTCCCCACAACAGATACCTTGTGAGGTGGGGGGGGGGGGGGCTGAGAGAGGTCCAAAGAATTGACTAGCCTAAGATCACCCAGCAAAAATGTAGGAATGCAGAAACACAGCTGGTTCACCAGATAAGCCTCTGCCACTCAAGTGGAGGAGTGGGGAATCAAACCCAGTTCTCCAGATTAGAATCCCACTGCTCTTAACCACTATACCAAACTGGTTAAAATCTCACCTCAGCCCAGTTTCACAAGATGGATTAAAGTAGACCATTCAGTCTCTCTCTCTGCTCTCCCTCCCCACTCTCTCACCATTCCAGTTCCTCATATGTAACACGCGAGTAATCATTGACCTTCTTTGCCAGGCTCTCGTAAGAAATGGTATGATAATATATATGCAGAGCACTGAACAGAGAAAGCAGCAGGCTGTGTTGGTGTCATGGAACATTGTGGCACGTGGCGTTCTCTTTTAACAGGCAATTAAATTATTCAAGTCTTTTTTGCAATTGATATTTCAGTCGCACATCCTCAGCATTTGTTTACTAACCTTTCATACCTACAGGCAGGAGAAAAGATAAAAATCTTTCCCTGATTAGAAGAGGTTCTTGCTTTGATGCTTAAAAGCAATTCTTGCTCCGCCAGGTGAATTGTTGTTTACAAGCTTTCTGTGTACTGTGCTGAAGGTGATGTGTGTGGGTAGGGAACAGCCAAGCTAGTAATTGGAGGGGGAAGATTGGAACAGAGCACTGATGATTAATATTTCAGATGTATCTTGTCATTCATTCATGGAGCTCAGGGCAGCGTAAAACAGCACCGTGATGGCAAATAGGTTGAAAAATCTGACTCGTCTGAGGCTACGCGATAGCGTGGCTCATCCAGAGTTTGAATCAGGTCTTCCATCCCATACTTTTCCACCATGTGACACCAGCATAATATGTGAAGAACCAGTGGCAACCTTTCTCTCTAATTTGGACATTTCTAATGTGCAGGAAGGGTTTGTTTTTTTTAACATGAGAAAGCATTAAAAATTCCCTTGCCATAGTTGACATGGACACATTGACCCCCCTCCCCAGCTGGTTGTAACTGGGGCAATCCATGCCCCTCCTTGGAGGTGAGATGGGTCAGGGACTTGTGAACGCTACTGATGTGGTCTCAAGTGAACAGACTGGGCCAGTGGCATACATAAACTACCAAGTTTTGGTTAACTACCAAGGCCAGCAGGAATGAATCGGACTCCTGATCAGGCTCTGCAGAATAATACAAAAGTTAAAACCTCTGCTGACAGCTATAAGTGGTTCATGTAGTAGCTCCATTGAGCCTATACTTGTGTACTTCCTAGGAAAGAGGGGAGGCATGCCACAGCTGGCTCAGCGAGCCTTTGAATCTCTGTCCCCATGCTAAGCAGTCTCTCCTAAGATTGTAGCTTTGGTGGTGAAAAGTGCCATCAAGTCCTAGCTGACTTATTGGCAGACTCAAAGAGTTTTCAAGGCAAGAGATGTTTGGAGGTTGTTTGCCATTGCCTGCCTGCATGTAGAATTCTGAGAGAACTGTGAGCAGCCCAAGGCTTCATGTGGAGGAGTGGGGATTAGAGTCTGCTGCTCTTAACCACTATACTATGTGGGGTCTCTTTTCTGGACCATCACGAATGACTGAAGATCAGTAGATCAGGCCTTGTAAGTTGTCTGGATGGGAATCCTTCATAAGCCCTCTAGAGCAGAGGTGTCAAACTCAGGCCCTCCAGATGTTCATGGACTACCATTCCAAGCAGCCCCTGCTAGCATGGCCAATTGGCCTTGCTGGCATGGGCTGATGGGAATCGTAGTCCATGAACACCTGGAGGGCCTGAGTTTGACACCTATGCTTTAGTAGAGGAAGTGCAGGGTATAAACCCTGCATGTGCTATCCCTATTGAGTGAATTAAGTCTATCCGTGGGTTAACTTTGGTAAATAAAATCTATTTTGTACATCACAGCGGTGCAGCTCCTTTGTGCCTTCATCCTCCAGTGCTGCCATAACATTTAAAAACCAAGCAGGTGGTGTTCAGCATGTGACTATGGCCAGTTGAAGTGACCCATGTGACCAGGCTGTGTCCTCTTGGTTACAGGCTTCAGAGTTATAGCGGCATCCCTGGGTGAATCCATGGAAAAGGGGTTCATGCGGCACTGCCAAAGTGCAGATGGAATAAAGATCACAACAAACCTCAGGTGTATTTACTCCGCATTTGACAGTACGTGTTTCTGCAGTTATGTTCTGAGGGAGCCGAACCAGGAAGTGTCTGGATTTAAGAAACGATAATTATGGAGGGTTTTTGTTTCCCCCCCTCAGTCGGCACGTCTTGCAGATCGGGAAGGGATTTGGAGTGGCTAGGATTCACATGCCACTCTTAACTGGTGAGATGATAAGCTCAGAATGGAGAGGAGCTCTTCTGCCTTGTGGCAGACACCTAGGCCTTCTTAGGGAGGCCTTCCTTTTGAGTGGGGAAGCAAAAGTGCACATTCTTTTGCTTGAGAACCAGCTTCTAAAAGAATCCTTTAAAATTGCTTCTTGATGTGGAGAGATTTGGAGCTGCTATGTGGCCCCCCTCCCCCTCTCCCCCTGGCTTTTAGCTGACTGACTTCCTTACCTGAATGCTTCTGAGTTGCTACGTTTGAAAGCTGTTATTTTCATACGGCAGAAAGCTGTTTGCTCAGCATGCATTTAGGGATTGCAGCACGGGAGGAGGGTGTGTGTAGATGTGCGAGAGAGGAAAACTGACCGCCTACAGCAGGAGAATAGAAGTTGGCCATCCTGTTTTTAAATTGCTGACAGTCCTCCCGTGCAGTTGTTTTCAGCCACAGAAAGACCCAGAGATTGATGAAAATAGCGCAGAGATGGGTGGGAATAAACTTGGCAGGGAATGAAGCTGACTAAGCAGAACATTGTTTCCAGGCCGTCCTTTGTGATTGGGCGACTGTGAAATTGGTGGTGTCTGATCCACTCTGGTCATTTAGGGTCACAGTCTTTAGGTGCCCCCTAGATTAATTGCTCAGCCTTCGTCCCCCTGGTTGGGGCGATTCCATGTGGTGTGATTACTGTCCTTCTCTGTGAGTAGGCTGTCGGTAGAACCAAGAGGCACTAGTTTTCCTGAACAGTACGATCTATAAAGGGGACTGTGTATGTGCTTACCCCCCCCCCCCCTGCAAATATCCTTCCTAAAGGCAGAAATCCGACATTTCAGGGAAGGGTTCTGCTTAGTCTTCTCCTGAGGTCATCATTTTCTATGTGCATGGAATATTTTTTGTTAATTTGGTATTAGGGTAATAAGTGCATTGAAATGGTATTTTCTAGAAAAAAAGCTTTGCTACGTAATGGTGCCCCTTGTACCAGCTGGATCTTATTCACTTTGAGGACCGTGGAAGAATTACGATGGGGAGCTAAAGTAAGGTTACATATCACACAGCAAAGACAGAGAAGAGTTGGGGTTGATTGCAGTAGGGCCAACATTTTGACATTGGAACCCCTTTTTTTTCTTTGAGACCTTGATGATAACAGAGATCAGGCTAAGTTGGTTTCCAGAATCTCAAAATTCAGGTTACCCGTGCCATTGAATCACTGACTACAGTCTAAGTGTTCCATGTTATTTTCTGAATGTCTTTTTGTTGGCAGGATGTAACGGCTTCCAAAAATACCTACTCGAGCAGTCATGTTCTAGGAGTTACTTAGTCATACTGTGGCAGTCAGATTTCTTGAGTTCGTTTGAGTGAATGCAAAGTACAGGGGAGGGAGTTTGGAATTAAACATCTTGACTAATTGTGGAATATTTATTTCTGGGGCAGGGTGCTGATGCAATATGTCTTGTCTTTTTTTAAAAAAAAAATCCTGAAATAAGCATGCACTGTTTAGCAATGGAAATATAATATAATTATATAGAAACCTTCAAGGATTCCAGAGATTCTGAAAGCTTGTATGGTCATGTCATACAAAATGGAAGTTGGTGGCAATTACAGAATTCCATGGGTTTAATTTCATTCTCTCCTGCCCCTTCTTCTGAAATAATGGAATAATTCCTAGTATCAGTGGCAACATATTGACTTTCTTTTTAGCTGTTGTCCTTGCGACAGACACTCCACTGTTTTTACCATCCCAGTCCATGGCAGAATGGGGTTTCACATCTTAGTCTGTTACCCCAACCAAGTGTACCATGCTGGCTTTACTTCCCCCCCTTCAGATATCTATTCCAGTCATGTAAATCTGTTGCTTTTTATCATGCTGGCTATTCTTTGACTGTTTTCTATCTAAGCCATTTCTTTCTGCCTCAGTTTTCTCACAAGTATGTTGTACCTATATATTTCCACTCAGCTGTATCTTTTTCAACAAAAAGAACGAAGTACTTAGAATCATAGACTCATAGAGTTGGAAGAGACTTCGAGGGCCATCACGTTCAACCCCCTACAATGCAGGAACACATAATCAAAGCACTCCTGACAGATGGCCATCCAAAATCCTCCAAAGAAGGAGACTGTCACACTCTGAGGTAGTGCATTCCACTGTCAAACAGCCCTTACAGTCAGGAAGTTTTTCCTGATGTTTAGGTGGAATCTCTTTTCCTTCACCTTGAACCCATTACTCCTGGTCCTGGCCTCTGGAGCAGCAGAAAACAAGCTTGCTCCCTTACCAACATGACATCTCTTCAAATAACAAAACATGGCTATCATGTCACTTCTTAACCTTCTCTTCAGATTAAATATACCCAGCTCCATAAGTCTCTCCTGTAGGGCATGGATTCCAGACCTTTTACCATTTTGGTTGCCCTCCTCTGGACCTGTTCCAGCTTGTCACATGCTGAACTGTCTTTGTTTTAGACTGCTCCGCTTGGGTCCTAGTGCCTACCTAACAGAACTTAGTAGACACCAGGACCTAAGCAGAGCATTCTAAAACAAAGACGGTCCAGCACGTGGCAGATGAAGTTACAATTCTGCTTAGATTTTTATTTTAAAGGATATAATCCCACTCTTCTTTGGAAGGAAATTAGATGGAAAAGGTCTGGTTACTTCTAATACACTAATGGAAGAGGTTTATTGGAACAAGATGGCCTTGGCGTGCATGAAGGTAATTTATATTTATTTGGATAACAATTTTTAAATTACTTCTTGCTTGGGGGATGTTTTGAAGTTGGCAGTTCTTTTCCTGGAACAAATGAATATTGATTTTCCTGCAAGGAAGGGCACAGCTATGTGTAGTGTAGTTTTCACCATGGATGTCCTTGATTTTGAAACATCATACATAAACATATGAGACTGCCTTTATACAGAACCAGGCCATAAGTCTTCCTTGCTCACGATTGTCTGTCCTGATTGGCAGCAACTTTCCAGGGTTTCAGGCAGAGAAAAGTCTTCTCAATACCTGCTATACCCTTTTCAGCAAAAAGAACTAAGTAGAATCCAGTCCTAGTGCCTACCTGAATGCTTTGGGTTTTCCAATTTTCAGAGTAGTATTTATAAATGAAGTAAATAAAAATAAAGTTAAGTAGAAATTAACAATAAATGAAATCTTGCCTCTGACTACTGAGCAGAGGACCTTGAAGAATGAGGGTTGCAATAGGAAGGGAAATTGGTGGACATTGCCTGTTCAGTCTGGATCCAGCCCTTTGAGCACTTTTACACATGCACTTTCAGTCCACTTTCAATGCACTTTGCAGCTGGATTTTACTGTGAAATGCCAAAATCCTCTTGCAGGTGATCATTAAAGTGCACTGAAAGTGGAATGAAAGTATGTTATTCAGCTCCCCTCATTTGAAGACATGGGGGGGGGGGGGCTTTGAACCAGCGACCTTCTATACATAAGTATATGTATTACTGCTTCATCATAGCTTCTCCCCCACCCCCAAAAATCAGAAGAGGATTTGGTATGCCGAAGGGAGCCCATTAGTCTTCCATTAACTCCAGGCTCTCTGTTGAAAATTGAGGCGCTTCATGTATGTTACTGGTGGGAATTTGTTATGACCTAGATGGAAAATAGGGGAATTTCTAAATAACTCACATTGCATCAGGCATATAGTTGGGTTGGTATATAAAGGTGAGCTTGTATTTCTGTTAAGGGGAACCACAGGATATTCCCTTGTGGAAACGTGTTGAGAGACTTGTGTGATGTTTGAACTGGTAAAAAGAAAGAAGAGACAGTGCAGCTCTTCCTTAAGTGAAGTCACACCACAGTTGTAAGACCCATCTGTGTTTCAGTAGGGTACAATCACTTTGCTCCATATAGATAGGTTTTGCTATGGAACTTGCAGAGTGGGTAGCTCATAAAGTACCTCTTGGCCCCCAGGTATACTTTCCCCCTTGCTGTGAATGACTTTACTCCACTGACACAGAAGCTGCTTGGATGTGTCAACTGGATCCCCAGGACCCCTCTAAAAAGCTAAAAAAAGGAAGCTTTGACTCTCGACACTTATACTGGACTCAAATCTCTCTCTTTCTGTGTCCCATGAAGTCACAACTGACTTGGGGTGATTGTAGGATTTTCAAGGCAAGTGACATCCAGAGGTGGTTTCCCGTTGCTTGCCTCTGCGTTGACTGAGAGAATTCTGAGAGAACAGTGATTGGCCCAACATCACCCAGCAGGCTTCAGACGAAGGAGTGGGGAATTGAACCAGATTTTCCACATTGGAAGCTGCCGTTCATACCCATCACACCATTCTGGCTCTCAAATCTAGCTGCCTCCCAAAACTGTACTTGAATGACCAATAATGCATCTTTTTTGTTTGTGGGGTGCCCACCAGATGCTGGGAATATGTATGTAAAGGTAATAATAACTGGCCGCATCCCTTCCCAGTTGCTCTTTCTCCACACCTCTCTCCTTCTTTCCATACTGGGATAGTCATTCTTCGTTTTTCTTTAAGCATTGCAGTTTCTTGCATGCAAATAAGGCTGGAATTAAAGGCAGAGAAGGGATTAGCATGACAGTTGCTGCTGTTACAGGTGCATTGCATTTCCCAATGGGGGATGGTATTTTTGGTGAATAGCTTCTGGTTTCCCCAAACACCCCCTGTTACCTTTGGGAGACAAAGGCCTTTCTATTAACCCATACCGGCAAAGCTGCTGGAGAGGAGGAAGCAACAGGTCTGCAGCGATTTAGTTCTGATGCAAGGATTTCAGTAGAGTAAAAGACCTTTCCTTGAATGCCTTGGGCTCCAGATGTCTAGATCTTCACAGGATCTGTTGCCAGTTCCTTTGCCACTGAACACAAATGGTGTCAGTATCTCAGATGCAAACCACTTAGTTCTGTTGTGTGTTCGCTCCATACTTTGCCCCGAACAGATGTAAATTGCTCCAACTTCTTTGGGGTGCTGTGTTCTTTTCTGCTACAGTCATCTGATACAGTGGAGTGATGCATCTCTGGGGGCAAGACTGTGGCAAGATTTGGACTGAGAACATCTTGGTACGCACCACTCACCCCGGCACTAGGGAACCACTGTTTCAGTCTGGGGGAAGGAGAGAAGTGCAGCCCAGCAAGCACAGTACCTTGCCCTTTGTCCCTTTTGAGCAGGCATTGCCAATTTTCCACCCTCCACCATGGGGGTTGGGTACCTTAGTATATGACCTTCACCTTGGAGCTGCACTTGACAGCAAGAGTGATACTGCTACCTTACACTGTGGGGAGATCCCAGCACCCCAGGACTCTTTAGGAGTCAGGAAAACAGTGCAATAAAGAAGACTTTAAAGTCTCTCTCACTGTGTGCCACAGTCCGAATCAGAATTGGTCCCTTGGGTGTCTGAAAGTTACAGTTAAATCAACATTAGTGACTGACATGGGGAAAAAAATCTGCCCGTAAAAACTCAATAAATGTAATGTCTGTCCCTGTGAAGTTGACGATACAACCCAACTACCTTTCTCTTATGCCTTTATAAAAGGGGCAATATAAGATGTAATGTTTGAGGTTTTCCACTTGACCCTGGCTAGATGTAAAAGTGCCTTAATAAAAAATACTATCAAGATGTTATTGCCTTTGATTCTTCTGTAACATCAAAAATATCTAAGCACGCTTCAGACGGTTTTGTCGCCTCCACGCCGCGCAAGAATTGGCCATGGAGGCGAAGGCCGCTCGCGATGTTCAGATGCGGGCGCCTCCCAGCAGAGGTCAGAACGGCAGGCGGTTCTCAAGACGAGAGTCGCTTTTTTCTTCTGCCTCGTTCACTCACCTTGTCCCCGCTGCTACCTGCTGGCTCGAAGCCCTCGGGCTTCATCGCTGCCTCTCTGACCTCCAGGGGTCGGAGGACATGTAATGGGCTTCACGGCCAGCAGGCGACAACGGGACAAGGTGAGTGGGACGGGCAGGGAGACAGCTGTTCTCGGGCGGTGCGTTCGCACTGCCGCTGGAAGATGTTTCAACAACACAACCCTTTAAAGGGTTGTTGTTTGTATGCCTGACTTCCTTTGGGAGGGGAGCGTGTCAGGTTGGTGCTGCTGCATTGCAGCAGCACCACCTGTAACGGGTGGCCTGGGCGCCCACGCTCTGTGTCGCCGCTTAAATTCATGAAAGGGGTCTTAGAAACAAACTTTTTACACTGCTGCTAGAGAAGACAAATACTATCATTGGCCTCCCATAGGTGCAGTAAGGGGGGGGGGGATTTTTCGCCATTTATGGTTGGTCTTGCTGTTTTAATTACTGTACTGTTGGTTATTTTATTATTGTACTTGGATCCTGTGTTGTTGCCGCCCTGAGCCCTGTTGGGGAGGGCGGGATATGAATAAAAATAGAAATAAATAAAGAATAACATAAATAAAGATGGCATTAAATGATCAGTTGTGGTGGCTGCTGATCAAAATATTCCTTACCTTTGGGGAATGTGGAGGAAGAAATGGTTAAACAGAAGACTCAGCTCTTTACTTTCAAATAATCACCAGTCTGCTTCTGGCCACAATTCAGAGCACTCGTTCTTGCCTTTAAAGCCCTAAATGGCTTGGGGCCAGAGCACTTGAAGGACCACTTCCTCCTATATGATCCAGCCCCCAGTTAAGATGTGCCTCATAAGCCTTGCCCTTTGTACTCCCACTTGCGGAGGTGAGGTGGGTGTTAACCAGAGCCTCCGCTGTTTCAGTTGTGGCACCTCACCTTGGAATGCCCTTCCCTTGAGGCTCCGTAGGTTCCTACATAACTCATTGAGGCACCATATGCCAAAACATTTTTGTTTCGCCTGGCTTTTCTGTAAGGGGCTGATCTTTAACACCATTTTTATAGTGTATGTTTTAGCCCGAACATTGTTCATGCGAAGTTGTTGTACGTTTTTATGCTCTAGTTGTTTTTTAAGCGTGGAGTTTCAGTTAACAGCTTTTAATGTTTTACGTTTTATTTTGTCATCTGTTTCAGGCAAGCTGGCTGAATTAAAATGTTATTTTTACAAAATCATGAATTTAAAAAGGTGATGAAATGTTTCACAGCAACAAGCCCGCCACAGTAACTCAAGATGAAATCATCTTCACCTGCCACCCTTTATACTTGGAGTTTCTGTTTTTATGTTGAAGCTTCTGGCTGGAAATTCAAGCATGGCCTTTGCAGTTTCTTAGATGCTTGTCTGTCTGGTTTCAATTGCCAAAAATGCATCGTGCGCTTTCAGGTCATCCTCTAAATTACTGACTGAAGTTGTCCATGTCTCATGTCTGTAGGTGGGTTTGCAATTGTATTCCTGGTGAGGACCAGCAACGGGATGAAATGTGCCCTCAAACGGATGTATGTCAACAATGAATACGACCTACAAGTCTGCAAACGGGAGATTCAGATAATGGTAAGCTGGTACTGGATCTGAGATCTCAAAATTCTCACATGATGTTTGGGACACCAAGTTTAGCATTTTGTCCTCTGACTGCCAGCCCTTCTTCAGGATTTCAGGCCAAGAAAGGCCTGACACTGGGGTTGATTGTGATACTTGTTGCATGGGATACCGGATTGGTATACCTAATAGGAGAGAACTGCTGCAAAGCCAGCTACAAGTTACAAAAACAGGTTACACAGTTTTTGACTGTTTCTTAAGCTATTAAAGTTATCCGTGGTCTGCATTCGGGGATAGGGAGACTTAGATATTGGGGCCAAGAAATTACAGAATCAATGAGAAAGTGTAAGATGAGAATAGAGCGAGCGGGGCGTGAAAGTAACTGGGCATCTGGGAGGAGAGAGCTGGGAGAAGCATGAAAGAATAACAAAATATTTGTTGCATAACGTGTCCAGGGAGTGTTATTCTGCTTGACGCTGCCATTCTTGAATATGGATCCCACCCACCCCCACCCTCCATGACGCTTTTAGCAAACTGTGCCCTTTTGCACTAAATATACTTCTTTATCTTTTTTTTTCAGAGGGATCTTGCTGGACACAAGAACATTGTTGGATACATAGATTCTAGTATAAACTCTGTGAGCAGTGGGGATGTTTGGGAAGTTTTAATTCTAATGGATTTTTGCCGAGGTATGTGAGAGTTCAGTGTAGCCATGTGGTGAACGTTCACAGTAGGGCTTCTGGATTTCATCCAAGTGTTTCAGATAATCAGAGGTGTGGTGAGATTGTGGAATGCTCCTCAAAGGCGAACGCGCCTGGCCTTGGAAATGTCATACAAATATATTAGTCAGCCTCTAATGTATACTGGTGAGCTAAATGGTGGTGGAAACTTAACCTTTGTTTCTATTCCTAACTCCTTCATCCAGATGAGCAGCCATATAGAAACCTGACTTGTTAGCACAGTCAGGGACCCTGAACTTGATAGTTCAGAACAAGTGAATGAAGATGCTTATGGCTTTCATCTGCAGTACAAGCAACTCCATCTACCTGGGAGGTGGGACAATGATTTAGGGCTGCTAAGAAACCTCCCAGAAGTAAGATGGCATGGCATAACCCAATCTTGTCAGATCTCAGAAGCTAGGCAGTGTAGGAGACGACCAAAGAAGGCTCTGCAGAGGAAGGCATTGGCAAACCACCTCTGCAGGTCACTTGCATTGAAAGCCCCTTGCTGGGATCACCATACATTGGTTGCAACTTGGTGGCACTTACATACGATCCAGCCCAGATTTCATTGAGGATGGTGCAGGATGGATGCCTTTCAGATCATGTAGCACATCTCCTTGTAGTGACAGTGATGTCTTGGGGATAACCTGACCCATTTTACTAGGAATCAGGAGCATTCACACTTCTTTCCCCTCTGCCAGTACAACTTCGTTGTGGGAAGCGCTCACGTCCTTCATGGCACTTCTGAAATGTCATTAAGCCTACTTGCTTGAGTACTTGTAATCACTTTTCGGCTCTGTCCCTTTTCAGGAGGCCAGGTGGTGAATCTGATGAATCAGCGTTTACAAACGGGTTTTACGGAAAGTGAAGTTCTGCAGATTTTCTGTGACACATGTGAAGCTGTGGCCAGGCTACACCAATGCAAACTGCCCACAATCCACAGGGATTTGAAGGTAAATCACGATGGTCTTCCAGAGATGTCTGGTGTGTGGTGAGCAGAGTAGTTTTTCTGAAGGTCCTTCACATGATAAACCTGTGGGAGGTACAGTCTATAGAGTCGGCCCCATCCAGGGAACGGAAGCTATGCCCTTCAGTGTGACAAAGAGTTCAGAGTATCTGTGGGATCACTTATTGTGAAATTCTTTCCAGTGAATCTTGTTGGATCATGTCCCACATTATGGAGGGGATCCCATCTGGGTTTCATGCTCCAACATGAAAATATTGGAAAATTCTGAATCGGAATGCAAGCAGAATTTACCACTCCTTTGGGGGGGGTGGGGGGGGAGGGGATTTTGAAGATGAGTTTATATAGTCAGCAGACTAAGCAGTAAATAATTTTAATGGAGTTTCAGGCTGAAGACAGAGAGGTTTGTTTCTGAATGCATAAAACCTCCATCCTTTCTGCTTTGCAGGTGAAGAAGGCCTTTTTGACCCTATTTTATGCCAGTTGCATCGCATTTCTGTTCTTAAAGTAATTGATATTCTCTGATTATGTATGCCCTGAATTATGCAGATGGCATGGTATAAAATCCAGGTTTTCAATTTGGGGATTATTTGAAAAGAAAACAAGGGAAATCCATTCAGTAGTTCAAGGCTTCCCACTTAGGGAGGGGGGAGAAATGTGTGTGTGTGTGTGTATATATATGTGTGTTATGTGTTATGCTGCATTTTGCAATGAGGGTAAATATCCCCCCCCCCCCCGGTTCATCACAGATTGTGGGTCTAGAAAGAATTCTGGAATGGATTTGTGATGTGAGGATAGCATGAACAAGTGTGACTATGACATTGTAATGTATAGTGCAGGCGTGTTTTGTAGACCTATGTCCTTGGGACGTCGGAACAAAATATTAATTTTTCAACAGTGTTTGCAAGTCCCAAAGCCATCACTTTGAATTCAGTTCTGTATAGATCTTCATCATCACCACTTGCGCATACTCATACTTTGTATTTCTGCCAGTGCAGAGCGTGTGCTAATCAAATGCAAGTTGCTGGCTTAAAAAGGGGGGGAATTTATAAGAAGCCGATGTGGTTATTCTCTTTCAAGGTGGAAAATATCCTACTCCATGATCGTGGCCATTATGTTCTATGCGATTTTGGAAGTGCCACCAACAAATTCCAGAACCCTCAGCTTGAAGGAGTAAATGCAGTGGAAGAAGAAATCAAAAAGTAAGCAAGGGCCTGTGCTATGTGCCTGACGGACACTGTTCTGTCCTCTTCTCTTGTTGTTTAGATATTGATTTCCTCAGTGCTATAAGAAGAGAAATGTTTTGTCATTTGGTATCACAGTATTGCAGCAGCCTTTAATAGGAAGGCAAGGGGGCCAGCATCCTGAGGCAGCAAATTGCCCAGCCGTGGATCACCAGGATCTGCTGGATCCAATTCTGCTTCACTATTGTTGTTCTCCTTGGTATTCACTTTTTCTTGAACATTTGGGCACTTTACAGTGTGTTTTGAGCTCCAGATTCAGAGAAACTGGGAAGGGTATATAAACTTAATCACTGAGTGTTCCATTTCTGGGCTCATCTCAGAGTTTTTAAAGGGGGGCTGTTAGCATTACAACCTCAAACTTGTTTAGGTCTGATTCCCTCTTTAGAGGACACCCTGAGGACTATAGTTCAAGAGGGAGATGTCTAGAAATCTCCTTTCTCTGCATCTTCCAGCACCTAGTGAAATTCCCACATTCCTTTGAGGGCCGCCATGACAATTAAAATGGTGTCTAGTATGCTTTGGTTTTTAAACAGCCCTCTGTAACTGAGATCACAGAATTTGGTTTAGACTTCACTTAACATGCAGTCTTTGGGGCATGCTGAAAAGACTAGATCCCTCCTCCCCGATTTGGTCATGGTGTGAAATAGTTACTTAAATCAGTAATAATTCTTGGCTATCAACATAAGTCTTTACAGGCAGTGTTTTCTTGAAGTAAATTACCTTTTCAGTATGCTAGCCCCATCACAAGTTAAAAGGTCAGCCATTATTTGTGGAAGATAAATATTTGGATAATTTGTGGGGAAATACTATGCAGTGCTTAAAACTACTTTGTCTAACTCCATTACGCCAAAGACCTGACTGACTTTGGTTTTGCTGTAGGTATACCACGCTATCCTATAGAGCACCAGAAATGGTCAATCTTTATAGCGGCAAGCTGATTACTACAAAAGCAGATATATGGGTACGTAGGAAGTTTGCTGAAATTGCTTGTGCATTTGTGGCCTGCTGTCTGTGTGGTAGAAATTAAATTGGCAAAGCCTCTCTTTCTCGCCAGCTAGCCTCCTTCTGTTCTCTCCGATGCGTGACCAAAGAAAATCCATTTTTACATTCCTGTTCATTTTGCTTGTAAGATTCCTTAAGGGCTTTTAAAGGAAACCTGGGGTACAAATGTTCTTAACAAATAAGATCCTCGCCTTGAGTTCTGAATAATTTCACTCGGGCTAAACTCCGAAGTCTTTTTTAAATTGTAGTGTATTTGTTTGATTAGGGACTCAATCTGTTGAAGAATCTAAAAACATCACTTCCAATGACATGGGTGTATGTCAAGCTAAAAGGAACTCAGTGTTTTCACTGTGAACCACTCCTGTGCTTCCCAGAGGAAGAGTGAGAGATGTGTACAGATACATTTGAATTATGTAGCCATAGGCAGATCTTCCACCCACCACCCATCTTCTTCGCACACGGTTTCATGTTTGGATTGGAGAATTTGCTTAGAACATTTCTACCTGTCCTGCTCCCGGATCAGCAAGCAAAGGAGCCACCTGTTTCATACAAAGTGTCCTTTTCTTGCCCTAGGTCATAAGGTATTTAACAAATGCCCTAGACTGTGTCATGTGACATGGGGAGGTTTTTCAACTGCCCACTATACTTTGGAGCGTCAGAGATAGGAAGCAATGTGATGCAACCCTTTGGGTGTTACCCAGGAGGGGAACTTTCTTCCTCTTTAGCTCCTGCAAGCCTATATCACCTTTGCAGCTTAGCGTAGGTGAACTTTCCATTTTCAGGCAAGCGCTCTGTGGCTGGGATGTAAATTTAGCACTATATTTTATTAATGCGTTCTTATAGATATGCTTGCCTTTTAATATTTTATAAGCCATATATAGATGTCTGTTTAGATACTTCAGTTTTCCTTTTTACCATTGGGGGCTGTAACTTGCCCCGAGCATTTGCGACTGGTACAGTATAGTAAATCAAGATGACCAGTTGAGGATCATTCCTGGGGGCAAATTCTTGTGTTCCAGTTCAAGGAAACGGGTACTTGAAGGGCTGGTTCAGTCACTGAGCTCCAGGGAAAACAGAAACTCAGTACAAGCATTGGTCCTGTATACCGTTATCCATCCAGCCCGTTGGGAGTTATTCCCCTTTTATTTGAATATGATATTCTGTATGAACCCCTAGAAATAATGCTGTTCGTTCAATCAGTTGGTGACATTTCATATTTCTTGCCATAACAAATTAAGAGGTGTTTTGTTCTCTTTGTAGATAAAATTCATCTCTTGTTTTCTGGATTTATTAGTGGAATAAATTTAAAATCTGTTGCCACAGCTGGTGTTCTAGCAAAAAAAATTGTACGGGAATTCTCTCTCTGGTAAACATACTGCTTTGAGTTCTGTACAACAGTGCATTCATTTAGAAGTTTTGGCGTAATTATATGTATGGTTCTGTAGTCCAGAAAGTTACTTTCCAGTGACCTCAGGCAACTTGGGGCAAATGTCTCCCAAAATTTGACAATAGGTTGGAACCAAATGCGGCCTTCCATTGTTCTGTGCTTTGCATGAGAACATAGTGTGAGGAAAAGGAGAACTATTCCCCAAGATGTTTATGTAGTCTTTGAGCTACAACAATCAGGCCTTAAAGTTATATGGCTCTGTGGTCAAGAAAATTGCCTTCCAGTGACCTCAGGCAAACTTGGGACAGTTTCTAGCGGGGCCAATGATTCCTACACTCTGTGCCAAAAAGTCAGAAGTACATCCTGCCAATGAGGCAAGTACTCTTTGTATCATAGCATAAGAACATAAGAAAGAGCCTTCTGGATCAGACCAGAGACCATCTAGTCCAGCACTCTGCTACTTGCAGTGGCCCACCAGGTGCTTTTGGGAGCTCACGTGCAGGATGTGAAAGCAATGGCCTGCTGCTGCTCCCGAGCACCTAGTCTGCTGAGGCATTTGCAATCTCAGATCAAAGAGGATCAAGATTGGTAGCCATAGATCGACTTCTCTATAAATCTGTCCAAGCCCTTTTTAAAGCTATCCAGGTTAGTGGCCATCACCACCTCCTGTGGCAGCATATTCCAAACACCAATCACACGTTGTGTGAAGAAGTGTTTCCTTTTATTAGTCCTTATTCTTTCCCCCAGCATTTTCAATGTATGCCCCCTGGTTCTAGTATTGTGAGAAAGAGAGAAACATTTCTCTCTGTCAACATTTTCTACCCCATGCATGATTTTATAGACTTCAATCATATTGAAGACGTCTCCTCTCCATCAGACGTCTCCTCTCCAAACGCTGCAGCCTCTCCACATAAGGAAGGTGCTCCAATCCCTCAATCATCTTTTTGCCCTTCTCTGCACTTTTTCTATCTCTTCGATATCCTTTTTGAGATGTGGCGACCAGAACTGAACACAGTACTCCAAGTGCGGTCGCGCTACGGCTTTATATAAGCGCATGACAATCTTTGCAGTTTTTATTATCAATTCCTTTTATAATTATCCCCAGCATAGAGTTTGCAGCAAACAAAGTGCAGCATAGTGCTTTCTGTTGCTGATCCGTGTGGAACGTTGGAGGCTTCCTTTTTTTTTTTGGCTGTTCAGTAAATTTGCCCTAATCTCCTTTCAGGCTCTGGGCTGCTTGCTATACAAACTCTGCTATTTCACTTTACCATTCGGAGAGAGCCAGGTGGCAATTTGTGATGGAAACTTTACCATTCCTGACAACTCTCGCTACTCCCAAGACATGCACTGCCTCATAAGTAAGTATCTGTTGGGGGAGGGGGGTGGAATCTGTATGGTTGACATTTGGAGGAAGGTCTGTATCATGATGATGTATGTCAGGGTCTCCGGATTCAACTAGACCAGTCTCAGAGGACAGAAAACTGAAACAGCACAGGCACGCAATGTAGTTGTAGGCAGGACAGAGATCAAGTCCAACACGACAATAATACTTCCCGAGTGTTGGAGACTAGTGGTATAGTTGTAGGCCAGGGGTCTGCAACCTGTGGCTCTCCAGATGTTCATGGATTACAATTCCCATCAGCCCCTGCCAGCATGGTCAATTGGGGCTGATGGGAATTGTAGTCCATGAACATCTGGAGAGACACAGGTTGCAGACCCCTGTTGTAGGTTATAAGGCAAGAGGTATAGAAGGCATAGTTGTAGGGCAGGTAGGGGAGTCAGGTCCATAGTAGCAACAGGTCCAAGAAGCAGGCAGAAAAAAGCCAGATCCTTCCACAATTTACAAGTTATTAGAACCAAAAATTGGATTCAGAGGTAGAACATCTGTAGCCCCAGCTTTCCTCTGATTGGCTTCCCCAGTCACATGCTTCATCTGGGCTGTTCAGGCTCCAGTTCCTGGAGTGGCCACTTGCAAGGAAGGCACTGTACCTCTCTCCTAGCTCAGATAGGTTAGTTTGCTTGTGCTGCATTCTGGTTCCCAGAGTCCTATGTTTGAGATCTGTGAATTCTGACAGTGTCTGTGGTGAATTTGTGATTGTTGCAAGCATAGCTACCTGTTCTTCTCTCTGTGACTGGAAATCCTCCAAGGGCTGTTTCATGTTGGCCTCTGTCTGGCTTGCTTTCTTCAACGAAGCTGAAAGGGTGCTACCCTCCAATCAGAAGTGACTCCTATCAGATACCAGCCTCCTGAGGCTCAAGGCTGGGGTGTCCAATGAGAAAATGTATTGGCCATTTTTGATTCATGAGCCCCTCTGTAACATGGAGAGGTAGTGATTTGATTCTGGTGTATACCAAATTTCAGGCTTCTTGCTTGCTAAGCAATCTCATACATGTTTATAAGGATGATATAAATGTGTGTGGAATGAATGTGGAAGGGGAAGAAGGGTAAATAAATCAAAATTGGCCCTTGATTGAAGCTGAGGCACTGTTCTGTGTTGGAATCAGTTAAACCCTAAATTTTGTTGAGGGGAAATGGTGGTCACTGAGCCACTTCTCTATATTCTCTTGTTTCTACGCCCCCCTCCCCCTCTCCCCGTTTCTGAAGCCAGGTATTTCTTTGGTATCCTTAGAACTGATTTTGAAGTCATGTCAGCCTCCATACATGACCTTCTTCTATGCAAGTGTGCCTGCTTATGTCCTGGTCTCAAAGGGCCTCGCATCCATCTTGTTAAAAAAATTGATTTAATACCCCTCCCTCCCCAGGCGGGGTATTAAATCAATCACTTGTGCTCCATGAATGGAAATACAAAGCCAGGCCTATCACAGCCAGCTGATTCGCTACCGTAAATGTGGTGTTCAGTGTTCGATGAGTTCCTCTTGGCAGCACTGGAGCGACGCAGTCTGTTTGCCGGCTAACTCTTGTTTGATTCTAAGTGCCCTGAGATCTCTCAGGTTCTCTGTGTTGGCTTTTTAACAAATTAATTTTGAAGTCTACATGGAAGATCTTTAAAAAAGCTGACAGTAGTGTCCAAAGTTACTCCCATCATGAAATTTCGACCAAAACGTTTTGATTGGCTTCTGACCTGTAATAGAAGTTCATCTGCTGACGTGTCTCTGTTCTTTAATCCATTAGTTTGGTGACTAGTTGGGGATTGTCTTTGACTGAGCCACTGCTGTTGACACTGGATACACTTGTCTGCATTTGAGTGTGCAGCTAAACTGTTTATCAAGGTCGAAGTTGGGAACTATCCCTGGGTTTGGGAACTATCCCTGAGGCTGGTTGGCAACCCACCTGAAAAATGCAGTAGGTTCCTGGGCCTCCTGTTGCTTGTTTTAAACCAGTTATTTTGAAGATTCCTAACTCAGTTCTTCCAAACATTCCATACCTGAAAGTGTAGTATTTCTGATAATAATAAGTCTAATATTAATAATCTTTGTTCCTTAGGGTATATGCTAGAGCCAGATCCTGACAAAAGACCCGAAATTTACCAGGTCTCCTATTTTGCATTCAAGCTAGCTAAGAGGGAGTGTCCAATCCAAAATGTACAGGTATGTGAGGACGGATCCCCAGAAGTTGAAGGGAGCTAATAAAATAAAAATAAGGGGTGGGGGGGAATCTTGTGTTCTGCTTTTCTTCCTCAATATGTAGGCTCTCTTCCTTAAACAAAATGGCAGAGTGATGGATTAACATTCCTAAGTATTGACCTTGAAACAGCATCTCTGTCTCTTTTCCTCCCCACCAAACAATTTTTTAAAATAGGTAACAAATGGTGGTGCTTATTCATGAGAAACACTGGGGGTTTGATGTTTCAATGTCTTGTACCATCACTCCTTCTCCCCTGCCACCCCAGTGATGATTGATAGTGCTGTCCTAAGTGGATTTGTATTTATTCTTCTGGGATCTGCAACCTGCGGCTCTCCAGATGTTCATGGACTACAATTCCCATCAGCCTCTGCCACTGTGGCGGGGGCTGATGGGAATTGTAGTTCATGAACATCTGGAGAGCTGCAGGTTGCAGACCCCACCACTGAAATCAAGTGTGATACATTTTGTGTAATAATGAAGTTGCTGTTAGGGAGAGCTGTCGTTTTCTGCATTTGGGGTGCTCTCTTTAGCTATTGACCAGCCTCTGAGACTTTTTGCCCTGTGCATGCACAAATAGTAAACGTGAAGGGAATGCTTGATTTTCTACTTGCAGAACTCCCCAATCCCTGCCAAGCTTCCTGAGCCAGTGAAAGCAAGTGAAGCTGCTGCTAAGAAGACCCAGCCAAAAGCCAGGTAGGAGCAGCTGTTTTTAATCAGGGCTGCTTTGACTCTGACCACCCAAAAACTGCCAAGTGTTAGTTGTGATTCAGAGCTTATCTTCTGGCGACTTGGGGTCAGCTCATGTGGCAACATTTCAAGGAACTAAAAGGCAGTAAATGCTACACTGGGGCACAGGACTGACCCTTTCTTTTCCTTTCTCTCCTTCCTCCCTCAATGAAAAACTGGTGTTCTGTAATAGGTAGCGTGGCAGACCCAGTGGTGTACCTGCAGAAAATGGCGGCTAGGGCAGGCACTGAAAATATGTCGCCCCCCCGCTCCCATACAATCACAACCCCAGGATGTGGCAGACTCAACTGCAAACTACCTCTCCAAAGCTGTCTTGTAGAAGGGCAGTGGGCCAGCAGTTCTGACCTCTCACCATCAGGCCACATGGGTTCCCTGCGGCACCCCAAAGGGCAGCAGCTGTGAGCATGGCAGGGCTTTGGTGCCCTGCCCATCAGCACCAGCACTCCCAGGCAGTGCAGCCAGGCAAGGCCAGCTGTGGCAGCGTTGAGTAGAGCCCACCCCATTAGCCAGGAAGCATACTGGTTGGGAAAGAGGTGAGCTGGCTGGTAGGCCGTGGCACCCCAGTTGTGCATCCACTTGGAAGAAGTGGGTGAGCCGTAGCGAACGGGTGGAGGCTGGTGGGTGGGGGTCCAGGAGGAGTGGCAGCGGCTGCAGGCAGTGCAAAGTAGCTTTCATGACCTCATGTTGCAAGTGGCATCTGGGACGTCGGCTCCCTCCATCCCTCCCCAGGTACAGGCCAGGATCTGGACCGCCTAGGTTCACATTTCCACTTTGCCATGTAACCTCACTGAATGATCTTCACCCAGTTTGGTTGTCCAGAATTTTTTCCTGGGCAAGCTCTTTGCTCTGAATCACCTTTTCCCTGTGTCAGGACTTGTGTGGTCTTGGCTGGGGAGGGGACTGAAACAAGGGGGAAGAGAATAGTGTTCTAGCTTGCTTCAGTTTCCCTCCCAGTTGTATAATTTTACGATTGTAACTCTGGGGAGCAGCTTTCAGCCAATATTTGAACAAAGTGCCTAAAGCAGAACAAGAATTCTTTTTAATGACAGCAGTGTAAATAGAGGCACTTCAGGCTGCCAGCTGTTGCCAGGCGTGCTCATTATGCCTTTTTTGGACTTCTTCTGCAAATCCATTTTAAAAGTGCAGGTTTTAAATGGTCTCCAATATTTGAATGCATTAAGTGACTTTGACATATTCCTGCTGTCCTGGATCGGAAGAGGAAAGTGGTGATAAGGCCGGGGGCATGGAAACACCACGGTAAATTTCATTTGTTGGATAAAATTTTGCAGTGTTATCCAGCAATGCATTTTCATGCTTGCTCAAGCACCTTGATGGTTCATTTTGTTGGTGGTATGCCTGTAGTACTCTGCCCACTCAACATATGCTAATCAGCTTGCCAAGTTGCCCTGAGTGATTTTGATCCCTCGTCTTCTTTTGCCTCTCCAGTCTCAGGTTCTGCTGCTGCTCCTCTTGCCCCACATGATGAGATCTTCTTTATGCCAATACGCTGCCCCCCACAAATCCTATTCCTTTATATTACCTGTGCCTACGTTGCCACCTGATTCCACTAATTCTTTCTAGTGGCTGTTAGAGACTGAATTGCCTACCTGGGATTCTGCACTGCAGCTATAGGACCACAGCCTCTAATTCTGAAGCTGCAACTAATTATACAAATCCATAATATTCACAGAGTTGCTTAATATTACATGCTTTGTATTACTGAAGCAGATTTTTTTTTTCAGAATTTGAACATTTGTGGTCATCTTCTGGGTGTGGATGTGTTTTTTCCTCCCAACTGTAACTATTTGGGATCATGGAAAATGGCTGGCAGTTATGGACAGAGAATCTTAAAAACTTACCTGCTTCTTAGAAACTTCTTAACACCTGTGGGTTTTTTCCTCTTTCCAGGCTGACGGATCCTATTCCTACGACAGAAACATCCATCACCCCACGCCAAAGACCCAAAGCTGGGCAGACACAACCTAATCCAGGAATTTTGCCCATCCAGCCTGCCCTGACTCCTAGGAAGAGGCCCACAGCTCAAGCAAATATCCAGGCGCAGGGTGAGTGTGTGAACACTCGGCCTTGGGGGTGGGGAGCTGAGGCCCTTATGGCAGCACACACAGAGCCATTTAATTACCTACTTTGAATTGTTCCATGGGCAAAGTTTCAGCTCTGACTACATCTATATGCTTCCTCCCAAGGATTCTGTTAGAATTTCCTGGTTTACATGTGGGAATATTTACTCATAAAATACATGGAATGGGGATGCTTGTCTGAAAATATGCTGTATTTAAGGGCTTGGGGAGGGGGGGCTTCCTAAAGGAGGATCTTAAGTAAAAGGTGATCCAAACATGGCTAAGGATGATGCTTCCCACCGCAGTTGTCCCACTGAACTTGACTTATACCCTGCCCCCCCCTGGTCCCCACGTTCAATTTACTACTGCAGGCCTTGGTGCCAGTATAAAGGCAGCGAAACTGGCACCAATATAATGGAATATACCTGCTAGTTTATTGGTTGAGCAGGGCTGTTCCTGTGCTTAAAACTCTCCACTTTGCTACAGAGTTCAGTTGTATGAGTTGCCATCTTGTTGAAAAGAGCAGTTTTTACAGTAAGATTCATATTTTCAGCATAAGTAGTTCAACAGCAGAATTGGCTATCTGGGGGAGGTGATGAGCTCCCCCCCCGCCCCCCCCCCCCCGGCAGTCTTCAAGCAGCAGCTGAATGATCACTTGTCAGGGATGTTTTTGGCTTATGAGCAAGGGACTAGACTAGATGGCTTCTATGGCCCCTTCCAACCCTATGATTCTAAGGCATGCAATCACTCTGGAGTCCAGTACAGAATTTTCCATCTTCTTTACAGTATTTGTATGTTCAGAACAGAAGCCTGTTTTAGAACCCCACCCCTAGAACATAAGAAAGAGCCTGCTGGATCAGACCAGAATCCATCTAGTCCAACACTCTGCTACTCGCAGTGGCCCACCAGATGCCTTTGGGAGCTCACATGCAGGATATGAAAGCAATGGCCTTCTGCTTCTGCTGCTGCTCCCGAGCACCTGGTCTGCTAAGGCATTTACAACCTCAGATCAAGGAGGATCAAGATTGGTAGCCATGGATCGACTTCTCCATAAATCTGTCCAAGCCTCTACTTGTCTTTAGGCCACAGACCTGATCCAGAAGGCTTGTGTCTTTTAAGAATCTCTTGTGTGTTGATTGTTGAGTTCTTAGCTGTCCTTTGTCATTTATAGTTGTATTATTCCTGTAGATCCTGCGTTTCAAGCAAGTAAAAATAGTTTTATAAATCCTGTGCTGGGGATAGCCCCTCCTGACCTAAGGTGAACCCTGCATGTAGGGTTTTGGTTAATTGGATTATTATTTAATCTTCTTGATAGCTTAAGTGGTATTGATTGGGCTGCGATATGACAGAGTGAATATGATTGTTCCCCCTGCACACATACACATTTCCTGTATTCCCTTTCCTTTCTGAATTAACAGGTTGATACTTTCAGGACTTATTCTGTGGGACAATTAAAAAATGACTTTAAAAAATAGAAGTCCGATGGGATTGTTGGTGTACACAAAACTGACCATTGTGCTGTGTTTTGTCCCCCCTCCTGTAGCTGCAGTGCCAGCATCTTTGGCTAGCAGTCAGCCTTTGCTTCCTGCAGGTCTCTCACAGCCAAAAGCTCTGCCTCAGCCGAGTCAACCTCAGCCTAAGCAGCCGGTCCCTGTACAGCCAGCTGCTGCTGCCTGCCAGCCACAGGTTCCTTCAACTCAGCCCCAAGCCACTCCACAGCACCAGATCTTCTTAAAACAGCAGCTGCAGCAACGGCAGCTGCAACAGCAGCAGCAGCAGCAGCAACAACAACAACAGGCTCCATTCTTTCAGCATCCACCAGCAGCTCAGCAGCCAGTACAAGCTCCAGCACAGGTGAGACTTCTGGTCATGGGATGGGGAGTAGGAAGAGTCTCAAGCAAGGTGAGGGAGGACCTTCTCCTGGAGGCGGAGGCCATCTTGGATGGGTGATTTTGTACCCCAATCACTGGGAGGCAGGAACTTGAATTTTCTAACTTCCTTTCTTGTCCTTGATCTCCATTTTGAGTCAGTATTTTTCTTGCCTCAAAAGGGAGAGCAAGGACCTTTAGCCGCTCCTTGTAGTTAGTCTTATTAGGAACTCTGTCTTGTCCTATGGTGTGTTATTGTTCCTTAGTGTGGTCTGTGGTCCTCTGTAGTTTGTTTCTGTAAGATGTACCTTGATTTTTACATTGAGATGAAATACGCACGACAGAATTTTAAAATCTGAATTTTTTTAACCAGCAGGAATCAGCTCACCTAAATCATAATCAATAAGTCATCCAAAATTGCAGTACTGTCTGATGCAGAGTCAGCCTGTGTAGGATCGCGCTGTTGTATTCTTTGAACTAACAGCAGTTATAGTATATGCACAAATTTGTGTGCTATGGCAAATTTAGACTGTGCTAGTATTTTCGGCTATAGCTGTGCAGCAACAGTGGATGACGCCTATATTTGCAGGAAAGAAAATACTGGTTTTGCCAGTTCCCAAACCAGTGAAACTTGACATACGCACCCCAACTTGCACTGGGTATATATAGCCTTTGAAACCTTTAACAATGATACTCATTCTGTGGAATGCAAAGAACTGCATTCACCATTACCATCAGTCGAGTAACATTTACTTGCATCCTTGGCATGAAGGTTGCACACAGTTTACCCATTTCTTAGGTAGTGGCTGTTTCACAGTGGTAACCACCTGCCCATCAGGACATCCTCTGGGCAGGGACAGATGGGACATGGGCCGCATAGGGAATCAGTGCTCAGAAGAACCATAGGTGGCATTTCATAGAGCCACATGTGGCTCCAAAGCCACTGAATGAGTATCCCTGCTTTATACCTATTGATTGTAAAAGTAGTGTCTTGTGTTGATTGAAATGAACCACCTTTACTCATTGGTTTAGCAGTTCAAGTCTTCTAGAATATTTAAGAACATTTCAGTGCAGAGGCGTAGCTTCAAGGGGACAGTGGGGGCGTGACGGGGGCAGAGGATGCACCGCATCGGGCACTTTCCCTCCTTGCTATGCCTCTGTTTCAGTGGCTTCTAAAAAAACCATGATGATTGTGCAGATGCCTCTGTTCAGTAGATGGCCATCCCTTTTGAGTTTCCCATGGCCAAAAGCTGTATCTCAGATGACTCAATCTCAGTTCAAGCAACAGGGCCTTGTGTAATTGGCTGCTGTCTGCCAGTCTCACGCCCTCTTGTCTCAGCCTCAAAGAAGAGAGCAGGTAGCAGAGTAGGAGCCTGCGTGGATGGGGGAGGGACTGGAGAAAGACATAAGTGGTGCATCTGAACAGCAGGTAGATGAATGGAGAATACATACATGTGTGAAATGGATGCAAAGAATGTATGGCAGAGAAAAGCACAAACCTATACCTATGAACTTATGTGAGTCTCCACTTGCCCACGTATACTTCATTAAATTGGTTATTTTGTGTCATTGAATATTTTTGGCATTGATTATTTTTGGAATATCTGTAATAAAAAATAACAGAATTGTAGCATAAAACAGTTTTTGAGTTGCCTCGGGATGGCTGCTGAATAAGGTAAGGAAAGGTAGTCATGGTTAGTCGAATTTTAACATGCTGAAGCAACCAATTGCGAAGCCAAACTCCAGGTATTTGTTATGGTATTTCAGCAGCAAGCATTGCCGCAGGCACCTCAGCAACCTGGGAAGCCACAGTTTCCAGTGGTGCAGCAGGGAGTGGTTGCCACGGCACAACCACAGCCAGTACAGAACTACATGCAGCAGCCGCAGCAACTGACCCAACAGACCACTGTACAGCCGAAGACAACTGTAGCAGCAGCGCAGCAGACGCAACCAACTCAGAACCTGCCACAGGCACAGCAGGTTGTGGCTCAACCAGCCTCTACACAGGATCAGCCGGTAAGGATCAGCAGCCCGTTTGGTAATATTGTGCCTTTGGTATATTGATCTGTTGACCCTGATCAGGAACCAGATTTTCTGGGAGGCCACTCTTAGGAAAAAATCTGATCCGGCTTTGATCTGGTGCCTTACATTAAATTGTTAATCAATTCTGCTGTTTTGTCCACACAATCATGATAACATCTAGGGGAGGTAATGGAGAGGAAGTAGCAAACCTCATTGGGCTGGATTTAGCTCTGCTGAATTTAGCTGTGGGTCTCTTATCATATTGGGAATCTGAATGTTTGAGGCTGAACTTTGGAATTGGCTTCTGAAAATCTGTTGGCTGACAGACTTTTGGGGTGAGGAGAACTGCAGTTGTTTTGAGCTTGCAGCCAATAAGGGATGCTGGCTTGGAAAACTAGCTTGGGTAGAATAGTCTGGGCCAGAGAAATGACATTTCCACTCTGTGCTAGAGAATGGAGTTGGAACATATATCCCCCCCCCCCCCCCATCCTCCAGCATGCATCTTGGTGCTCTTGACACATCCCTCTCTCTTAACCTTATTGCGAGGGTAGACTGGAGTAGCCTCGCCATGTTTATTACTCCAAGCTCCTTTTAGTGTGCATATCACTGAAGCCAGAGCTTCTCTCAGCTCACTGGAGGAAAAACTAGATGCCAGTATGAATGGCAAGGCATCTGCTGAGCTTGGCTTCTTTTTATGATGGTTACATTGGCGGGGTCAATTCATATTCTGCAGCAAGCAACCCAAATTATGACCGAGGAGTCCTTCTGCTGTGTGTTCTGTATTCAGAAGAAAAATATATTCAGCCATGTTAATGTCCTCATCTTGTCTGAGCCAGACCTGCTTTCTTACTTCTTCACTGAACCTTTTCAGAAACACTGCTGCATATCTGCTGCGAGAACTGGGTTTAGTACTGCAAAGAAGGTTAGAAGCCTTACCATATTTCTTAGGAACAGAGCTAACACAGCAAATCTGAGTGCTTGTAGTTCAACTTCTCTCAGTTTTAAGGGGCCTGCTGGAAGGAGACTGGGGAGCTTTGGTTACATCCGTGAGGTTATTCCTTTGTCAATAGTGAAAATCATTTTGCTGGGGGTGGCTCAGAGTCATTGTTCTCGAATGTTACTCTGAATGAGTGGATTGTAGCACAGTGTATTGGGCTTGCTACCAGCTACAGAAGGAGTTTCTGGTCCCGGGGATGAAAGAGGAATGCCTCCAGGGTCAGTCATCTTTTCATGATTCTCAGTATTAGAATCAGTTTGGATTTTGTGATTCTTTGGATCATGAACCTCTGGTTCCTGTTCTCCAGAATTCTGGATCTGAACAAGCAAACTAGGTCAGAATTTGAAGGTTAAATTCTCTGCTCTAGCAGAGTTTCTGTTTCTTTTTAAAAAAAAACCTGAATAGTTCATTTTGCTACTATAATGTATGCATTTCCCCCAAACAAGCGCTCTTTACTTACGGAGAAGAGGGTTTTCCCTACCCCAAGTGAAGCAGCTGCCTGCAGTATAAAAGGGATGGAAATTCGCCAAGGATCCCCCATTACCATCACTGCCGATAGCAGCAAATGAAATTTCACATCCGTCTCTCCCACACAAACCCCACTTCATTGCTATTCAAGTGTAATCATTCCTCTTTGTTTCTGAACTGAAATGCAGCTTCTTTAGCTTTTAAAAAAATGAAAACGCTCACCCTACATAAGTTGAAATTAAATGTCTTCTCGTTGAGACTATTCTTATATTCAGCTATCTTTGCCACAGAGTTTCTCGTTTAATGCCAAAAGGCTTTGTGCATCTATCGCCATCTGGTTTCGAGAGCCAGGGCTAGACTGTGTGTGTGTGTGGGTGGGTGGGTGGGTGGAGAGGCAGCTGCCCAAGGCAGTGGGCAGAGAGGGGCACTGCCAGGGAGCCCAGGTCAGAGGCTCCAAGCGTCGCTGCCTGCCCCACTTCTGTGCATGCTACCTGCACCCTAGGCTGAGTACGTGGTGATGCCCAGTTCTTCATGACTTGCCAGCCCATGTGACATTGGCAGCGCCAGCATGACAGGGCTGTCCTTCAAGGAGCACCCAGCCACATGGCTGTTCTGTGTAGGAAGACTCCCACACTTCTGTCATTCGATAGACTGTACCAAACAGACATTTTCGGGAGGTGTATTTTTTTTTATAAAAGGGAAAGAACTGGCGTATAGTCGAGCCATCCAGGAGGGTTCTTTTCTCCGAGAATAGGATGTTTGTTGTATGTATCATCTTTCTTAGAATGCTTTTGTTTGCATTGTTTTTTGATTTTGTAAAGCTAGTCCTACTGTGTTGTTGGATATTGTACGCTGTTTGAATTGTTTGTGTAATCTGCCTGGAATCTCAGTGAGAGATGCTGGCTATGAATTAGTTAAATAAAACAATTAGATCAGAGGGTTCAGAACACTAACTGGCTGTGAGGCTCACTCTTAACCATGAGTTAGTCACTGTGACAACCTAGCCTACCTTGCAAGGGGTTGCCATTCATCCCAAGTGCCATTCCTCCCAAGTGCCTTTCATCCATGCCATCCCATTCCTCCCAAGTGCCTTAGAGGAAAGGTGGCGCTACTGATTGTTAGCCAACAAGGATACTAACCTTTAGCACCCCTCCTCCAATGTCAGCCACGTTTGCAGCTTTGTAGATTATTGACAGGCAGTGTTGTGTGGCACCTTGGGCACTGGACCAGGGTGTAGCAGGCTTGGATTCAAATTCCTGGTCATAGCTGTAAAGTGACCATTTCTCTGTTTAATCTACCTCACAGGGTGGTTGCAAGGATAAAACAGAGGAGACTGGGAAATCGTGTATGGAGTTTAAAAAAAGGGGTAGTGGTATCATGATCCTTTGAACAGCCCTGTAGCAGATGGTGTGTGTGATGATTCTCGTCTTGCCGCTTTATTTGTGTCAGTAGTGCTTGCAGGTGCTGTTTAAACGTTTTCAAGTACTTTTTCCTGGAAATGAGGGCTTGTTGAGCCACTCAGCGTTTTCTGTGTCTGAAATAAGAGCAGCAAAGGATGATCTGCGAGTTAACTTGCTCTCCTGCCTCTTCCTCTTCCTTTTGGCTTCTGAAACTAAGTATCTGGGGTCGGGAAGTCTCTGCTTAACAGTACACACAGTCCTAAGCATGATTGTGTGATTTCTTACGAGGATACGGTGGGGAGGACTGGAACGGTAGGCCACCGCTGGAAGAAGCAGCGGCAGTTGGTAGTTTTCAATAATGGCAGGCCAAGAAGCCTATTAGGAGGTATTCCCTCCTGTGTGCAAGTTTGTGGTGTCTCTGATGGGTTGCCTGTCCTTGACAAATCTGCATGTGGCTCAAGCTGCTGCTGTTTTTGGCCTGAAGCAGCGCAGGGTGCTGAGGGAATCCTGCCCTTACAGGAGTCTGGTCCAGGCAGGCTTGCAATATCTGGCCTGTGTACGAATCAAGGTCTAAAAGTGTGGCTCTTGGCATTATTCCTTGGGGGTGTGACTTTGTAATGATGACTTTCCTTGCGTTTGGAATAGCAATACACCAAATATGAGGTCATGTTCATAGCATAGAATAAGCCTGCAGGGAAACCATATGCTAAGAGGATTGTTCCCTAGAATGGCTGTCTTTTCGCTCATAGGTTATAAATTTAGAGATGCGTTTTCCATTTGTTACCTTCTTATTCCGTATTTCCCCCAAGTAGCTCCAAAGGGCGTATGTGGTTCTGTCCTGTGAGATGGGCAAAACCAAGTGTGACTGTCCAGAGTCGTTGCCTAGTGAGTTGCATACGGAACAGGATTGGACCTGGATCTATCCAGTTCTGGCCTGACATTTTAACAGCTGCAGCACGCTTCCCTTCAAAAAGTTGGATCCAGGGTAACGGGTTCCCTTCTCCCCCAGGATCTGCATTTCAGGTGACATTTCAAGCTGTTGTTGGTGGGGCAATTTCTTCTGTCCCTGGAAAGCTGTGCTAGGTTCAGCCCCTGAGTCTGGCACTGGTACTCAGTAAGGAACTGCCAGAGCAGCTTTATAAGTTCTCTAGCCGCTTAAAATTACAGGCAGATTTTCTTTCCTTCCTCAAAGCAAGCACCTCCACGTCAACAAAAGACCCCAAAGACCCCTCCTTCAGCTGTTCAAGGGCAGAAGGTGGGCTCCCTCACGCCCCCATCCTCCCCCAAGACGCAGCGAGCTGGACACAGGAGGATTCTGAGTGACGTGACGCACAGTGCCGTCTTCGGAGTCCCGGCGAGCAAATCGACTCAGCTTCTCCAGGCGGCCGCAGCTGAGGCCAGCCTCAACAAATCCAAGTACGTGGGGAGTTCCCTTCAAATGCCGTTCCCCTTTCCTGGAAATCATTTTTAATAATTAACAAGCGATGATTTAATGATCAAATGTTTTAAATAATTATTTTATGTTTTATATTCACTTGCCTTCAGTTATTTAGTTGATTTTTATATTTTGTCCTATCTCAGGGGCACAATTGACTTAGATGTTTTACCCAGCAAGTGAATCTTATGAAAATAGAGCTGGGGGGAGAGAGTCTGGTGGAGGGAGACGGTGGGAGCAGTTTTGGAATGCTAAAAACTCCCCTCCCCCCCACACATAAATTATGGGGGGGGGGGTTTCAGAGCGAACCATATACGCCACCATGACACAAGTGAAGACATCTGTAACCCCCTTCTTCCCATTGGGAGGTCCTGAGAAAAAGGCTAAACTAAAATTAAAATAGGTGTGGTGGGTTTTTCGGGCTGTGTGGCCATGGTCTGGTGGATCTTGTTCCTAACGTTTCGCCTGCATCTGCGGCTGGCATCTTCAGAGGTGTATCTCAGAGGGAAGTCTGTTACACACTGTGTCCAGTGAGAAGGGAATGTTTTAGTGGGGTATAAATTGTGATGTCCCCGGGTGGGGAACCAATCAGTAAGTGTTTGGGTGGAACTTGCTCTGCAAAGGTGTGGTTGATAGTATAGTATTGCAGGTGGGGGTTTTCAGTCCAGGGAATGATTCACATTTGCATTCCCTGCAGCAGCAGCAGTATTGGTGAATGCAAATCCTATGTTTTGGTGGAGTCCATTGGAGTCTGTCAACCGCACCTTTGCATAGCAAGTTCCACCCAAACACTTACTGATTGGTTGCCCACCTGGGTACATCACAATTGGCCATGCTGGCATGGGCTGATGGGAATTGTAGTCCACGAACATCTGGAGCGCCATAGGTTCGCCACCACTGCTCTAGGGCATAGCTGGATTCATTGTTTAATAGATGAACTGTCTTCTGCTGGTCTGTCCAGCACTCTGAGCCCATCAGTAAGGTTGAGGGAAACTTTGCTCTGGACCGGTTATGAAGGGGGCAATAATACAGAACACGGTGTACAGTTCCTGCAGTTTTCAGCAGATGCACATCTCCATGTAAAAAAGATCAGGTCACAGGGGATGGGAAAAGATCTGTGTCTGAAACTTGGAAAGCCTCTGCTTGTGTGAGCAGACAGTACTTACGTTGGTGGACCAAGGATGTGATTCAGAATAAAGTAGCCTCATGTGTTCATGTGAGAAAACAGCTGTGATGTGCAATCAAAAGGAGGAACCTTGAGATGAGGATTTATGCCAGGAGCCAGATGGGAAGTTGATAGGGGCTGCATAGGGCCCCCGGGACACCAGTTGCTCATCCTTAATTTTAAGGTCTCGGATGAAATTATCATCGTATCAGCATTCTTCTCACTTTAGCGGAATTGCACCTGCTTCATGAAGAAGAATCTTGTTCAGACGCACCCTTGGGGCACCTTAAAGGCTAATGGTTTAGTTGCATCCTCATATAATTGCATTTTGTGCAGTTGCAAATGGATTGTCATGTCCACAATGGAAAACCCTGTTGTAAATAATTGCTGTAGTAATAATGCAGTATCCAGCAATGGATGGAGCAGGTTTTTTGTCCAGAATACCTTCTGCTGCAACAACCCCGTTGCTTTTAAGATGCCAATCGAATTTGTTCTGTTTTAGTGTGAATACCCATTTTTGAAGCACTCACAACGAATGCTGCATTATTGGTTATCCATTTTTACATGAATGATGATGTAGAGTGATACAATATTAGTACTTAATAAAGTGACTTCTTCAAATAATGGAAGCCAGATCCAATCATGTAGATCTTTGCTTGTCCAGAGTTGCAGCTATAACCCTAAGCCTATGTGAATTCCCCCAGAAATATTTTGTTTATGCCATAACTGTTCCTTTTTCTGGACTATAGTGAAAGTCTGGATTTGTGTACCTGATCTTCAAGGCTGAATAATTTGTTGGGTCCCATCAGGATCACATAATTTGCAGTGTAGAAGTGGTGAGGCTTTAAAAATATTATTATCAACTTTAAAAAATGTCTCTTTTCCCCCATCTCCTTGTGGGGTTGCTTTCCATAGGTCTGCTTCGACTACCCCTTCCGGTTCCCCCAGAACCTCTCAACAAAACGTCTACAACCCTCCAGATGTCTCCACCTGGAATCCCTTTGATGATGACAACTTCTCCAAGCTCACAGCAGAGGAGCTATTGAACAAGGATTTTGCAAAACTGAACGATGGTTAGTTTGGGGATTGAGTAACAGTGGGTTTTTGGGGAGGGAAAAGCTAGCCTAAAAACTCTAAAACCTGTTCCATGGAATGAATGAGCAAGTAGGCCTGTTAAAATTTTGTCCATCATCTATAATGATCAAGGTATAACTCTGAAAAAGCATAGAGTTCACTGTAAGATAAGGCAAAGAGCCCTTGGCTCAACGTTCTCATTCCAGGGTCAAAAGAAGACCCAGAAAATTTCCTGTGGAGCACAGTGTGGCTATATCAATCCTCTACTGATAGTCAGTTACATCTGATAAACCAAAGCCTCAAGGCTGACTCTAGCAGTGCAGGAACAGTATGTTTGCTAGGCATTCTGACATTTCTTTCCTCAATTGGAAGACTTCCAAAACCCTGTAAACAAGGTATAGTGAATGCACATGTATTCTGTGTACAGCGTACACTTGATTTTCTTTATGCATGTGTTGAGTAATTATATTCCAAGCATATACAGCAGTAAGTGTGACTGAAAATCAGTTGGGAAGTGGGCAGAATGTAAATTCAAAATAACTATATAAAACTAAATATATATATATCCAGGTAGTGGCCTCGGTTTCATTTGTAAAGTGAAAACGTGTGGACTTTTTTTTACTAACAGGTGTATGCATGTACATATGTGTTGTATAAGCATTCACTGTGGCATGTAAACAGAGTTACTGGTCAGGCTTCTGGTACATCTCTGTTTAAGTATGATATGGTAATTTCTGATAATCCCTAGAAATACATGGTTGCTGGTTGAGTCTCCCCCCAAATGGGCACACATCTCCCTCTTACCCAGGGACAGTCACCAGATGTGTTTCTTTATTGTGGGGAGACATCATTGCTGCAATTTGGTGCTTCTTTTCTTAATTCAAAACACCATGACAGACAAGTGTTATGGTTTCCAAATGCACCCGAGTACTTGTATTTTCCACTGTCATTGTCAGATCTGTATGCCTTGTATTTTTCTGCACTTTTAAAACAAATTCATTGATATGAATTCCTTTCTTTTTAAATCTGTTTTCGCCTTTTGCCCCTTTAGGGGCTTTAGACTGAACTACTTGCATGTAATTACAAATGCAATAATTCCCTGCCTCCCCTTCACCCAATTCAGCATCTAGGGTAATATGTAGCATCTAGAGCAGTATGCAGATTTTGTTTGCTGGAAAACAAGGTTTATAACTAAGTATGGATAGTAGGAATATGCATAGTTGGTTGGTTGGGTCGGTGCATTCTACATATAGATTAGTCTGTCATGTGGTGTTGAGATCCAGTTTAAAACTAGGTCTTTGGAATTTCAGGTAAACTTCCGGAGAAGCTCAGCGGCTCCACTGAAAACCTGATTCCGGGTTTTCAGCCTGCACCTTCCACAACGCAAGCAGATGCATTTGGGCCATCTTCTGTTGCATCTGTATCGGGTAGGTCTGGAGGATGCCATGACTTATATATGAGTTAATGAGGTTTAAAGCAAGTTTCCCAGTGAATACAAAACCCGGGGCTTGCTTATAATATTTATTCCAACTGAACAGGTCTCCTAAAGCTTAGATACCTTCTCATGGACTCAAAGAAGCCGACTGTTCTCATTGTTCTCAGTGGGACATCACCCTTTCTAACCTCATGAGCCCTGGTTGTGTTTTTATTGAGCCTGGCCAAATTCTTCAGCGGCAGGAGACTCCTGTTGTACTGTGAGACCACCCAGAAGAGGGATCAGCTTTAAGCATGATCAACAAGCTTTTACTTTCACATTCCCACCACCCATTCTTACAAAAAATTGCGAATGTAAGAGGTAGGACTTTGTGACTTTTGAACTTTCTACCTTCAGAGAACACATTCGGAACTTCTCTGTCACAGAATGCCTGTGCTTTGCGGAGGGTCTTTGAACATGATGCATACATATAATTTTATGTATAGGCTCTCAGCTTGGCCTGTTACAACTCTCTGTTCTTCCTGGAGAATTGGGAGTCTGCTGCTTGCTGGATTGCAAGTGGCGCTTCTTGGCACAGGATGTTTTGCAAGTATACACCAGGATCACAGTGTTTGTAGTTTGCATCCTTTGAAATGATCTAGAATGGTCATGGACATATTTTCCTTGCTGTGAGACTTCTGTATCTGCTCTCTTGGTTTTTACTTTGTCTTCAAGTAGCTGTCACATATTTCAGTGGAAATGGTGAGCCAGCTGAAATGGTTCTGGTCTGAACTTGCTCTATTCTCTGCTCAGTACTGAACAGAGAGCCATTTTCAGTGTTCCATATACTATCCAACGTTGTCTGAGAACAATAGAGAATATCAGCAAGATGTAGGAGAGGTGATATATAAATCGGGGACACCCAGTTATCTTTCTAATAGAGATCTGACATATTGATCTGTATATTACAGGAAAGTTGTAGGGGATAATGTACCTGACACACTTTGGGAGCAGAAGCTGTCGCTAAACATCTTACTATGTATTTATATATTTATGTATAGTCCACCTTTCTCACTGAGACACAAGGCAGATTATTCAGAGCAAGTCAATTCACTCAGTTTGCTGTGATGTCTAATAAGCAATGTAAATGGACTAGGATTACAGAAGTTTTGGGGGGAAAAGCAAAGATAGCAGGTATGATATGTTAAACAGTGAAGAAAAGGGTGTTCTGGAAGTTGAAGACAGTGTGGTGGAAGCAGGGTAACACATACAACAAACAGATAATGCATATTGTATATAGTCCACAGTCACATTCTTTGTAAAAAAAAATACCTTCCTGATCCACCTGTTGCGAGTGGACTTGAAACCTCTTTGAGGACCCTCTTCCTCTTTCATTACAGATTGGCTGCAAGTTAGAGCTAAAATATAATCAATAATTTTGGTTGGGTAGCCATGTTGTATTTGAGTAGTGAGATTCAAATCCAGTAGCATCTTAAGGGCCACAAGATCTTTCACGGTATAAGCTTTGACTCTCAAAAGTTTTGTATCCTGGAAATTTTGTTGGTCTTTAAGGGGCTAATGAACTCGATTCTTGCTCTAAAATATAAGAAGTGATAGTGTATGTGCCGGACAGCTTCCGAGGCATCATCATCAAAGTGTGATTTTGATCCACAGACTAGGACCCTTGCCCACATTTTAAAACAGCGTAGCTGTAGATATGTAACCTCTTTTCCCTTCGAACAGATTTTCTGACTCTTGAAGTAATCCTGTGTGTGCAAAGAGTTGCATTTGGATGGAGTAGAGTAGCAGTTAAGCTACTCTTGAAAAGCATGCTTGGTCTGTTGTGCTCTGCTTGATTTTATCTTTCTCTCTCTTTCTCCATCCCTCTTTCCTTTCCTTCTATTGTCTCTGCGGCTGCTTCTCCAGCTGAAAAAACAAAAGATATTCTGGACTCTAGCCCGCCACTTCTGGCTGTTCCTGATCCTTTCATTCCTCTTCCTCTGTCAGATACACCAGGTAACTCTGATAAAACTGCATAGTAACGTGGCCTGGGATTGAAAGATTTGCTTCTCAGATCATGGCCTTAAAAGTATTTACTTTCTGAAGTGACCACATGGGTTACTTAGGTTGACTCCCTCTCCCACTCTGTAAGTCAGTTGACATATGAATTAAAATTATATATGCTTTCAAATGCAGATTGGGGTTGGAGCAGCCTTCTTCAGCATGTAAAACTAATGTGAATTCAGCTACTGGACTCTTAAAATACTGCACTTCTTCTGGGGAATTCAAGACAGTGTGCAAGGTTCTTGTCCTGCATTTGATACTACAATTCTGTGTGGTAGGCTAGGTTGAGAGATTCTGTCTGGTTCAAGGTAACCCAGTGAGCTTCAGAGATGATTAGTTAGGGATTTATACCCAGGTGTCATTAGTCTGGCTTTCTAACCACTAAACAACATAGCCACAGGTCTGATGAAGTAGGCCTGAATTTTACTGTAAAATGTTTCTATAGTTTAAAAACCAAATGCTTTAAACATCACTTTGAAACTCATTAGGCAAGGCTGATAGAACCCCAAACTCTTAATGGGATGTGGATATGTTGAATATTGGCATGCTGATTCAGCAGTGTGTCAGGCTGGTTGTTAATTGTGTTGTTGTGACTCTTAAGGAATCTTACTTTTTTCTGCCTTGGCATTAGTCCCAGTTTATAAATGCTACATCGAAGGAAGAATTGTCACCAAAGGGGGCACACGATGTGTATTATCCATCTGTTCCTTTTACTCAATCATATAGCTTGCCTCATAGGGACACAACCTGTTATTCACATGAGCTTAACCTGTCCTTAACAAGCATAGAGGGCAGTCATCCTTTATCTTTTGCTGCCTAAAGCTGGCTGGGATAAACAGCTATCCCACTGCTTTGTGGCTTAGAAGAGATACCCAGAACTGTGTGCCCTCATGGTTGTGATGTTGGTCTTAAGAGGGCAAAAGTACTCTGCTTTTCAGTCCAGTCACTTTTCATAGGGCACATTCCAGTGAATTGCACCCTGCACCATTTACTTGAATTTTCATTTTTTGTGTGTGTTCATGATGCAAGGATCGCTGATAGTAATGCAACTGCAGCAAGATTACAGAAGGCATCTGTTAGACCCCTGAAAGCTGGACTGTTCAAGTTCCTGGCAGCTGTCCTGTTGTGTCTTGGGGGTGGGGGTGGGTTGGAAGCCAGGGCCATTTAATATCCTTCCCTGCTAGATCCATGGAGTGAGCAGGTTGTGACTGAATGGTAGAGCAGCTATATGGCATGCACAGGGGCCCAGGTCCAGTCCCTGGTATCTCCAATTAAAAGGATTCAATAACATGTGGAGAACCAGTGAGGTGGAGTAGTGATTAAGAGAGGCAGACTCTGATTTGAAGAGTGCTTCCACATGAAACCTGCTTGATGAGCTTGGGCAGGTCACAGTTCTCTCAGAACTCTCTCAGTCCTCACAAGGAGCCTGTTGTGGGGTGGGGAAGGATTGATGTGGTATGGCACTTTAAGTTTCCTTAATGCAGAGCATAAAATCAGCTCCTTGTCTTACCTTGAGATTGTGCAGGCAAGCAACTTTCTCCTGGGCTTTTCTCAGGGCCTTTTCAGTCTTCTTTGACTAGTGTTTCTGGCAGGGCTGTTTGTGTGCAACAGTAAAATGGGGATGGCAGAAGCACCGCAGGATTTATTTGTACACTGCTTTGATCAATTTAAGGAGCTCTGTAAACGGCAATGCGATGCTTATGCTTGATGGTGCAGAATTCAGTTTCCTGAAAAAATCGTCTGCATTTGTCATTCTTTAAAAAGTAATTTTCTGTGCTCAAGAACATGTGGGCAGTAGATTACTAAAATCTCAGAAACGGGGGGCAGACTGAATAGAATTACCTGTAATTTGGGGGGGGGGGAATGAGCCCTGCTATGCTGACTGCCCCTTACCATGACTAAGGAAAACAAAATAAATGATGCAAAGTAATAAACGGCAGAGTAAATTATGCATCACAGGAGGAATTATGCATGATTTGTGTAGGCTGTAGAATCCAGGTTTCAAGTTGTAGAAATTAGCTTACTAAGGTGTAGAATTCTAACTTTATCTTTTAATGCGCAACCCTCTGTGTTTTTTTCTGTGAATCACTCCTACGATGGTGGTTATTTGGTAGTATGTGATCTAAAACCAATATTCAGTTTTAGAAAGCTTGGCCATGTTGAAGGCCTGAAGCCCATGTTTGATGCTTCAGTTACCCTGCCTTTTGTGGGAGCTGCCTTTGAGTCGTAGACCAGCTGCTTGAGAAGATCTTGACTGTCCTTTTAGTCTTGGCCTTTTAGTCTTAGGAGCCTTCCTGGTCTAGGGACACTTCTTGACTGGGTTCTTACCAGGTGGTTTCCCTTCTTCAGCTGAAGCCCGGAAAAAAGAACTCCGCTGCTGTGCACTTTGTTGAAATAGCAGCCCTTTCCTTTCCTTTACACGGATCGTGAGTGAGTAATATGCTCGAAAGCGTGTGTTGCTTGTTCCAGTCTCGACTCTTGGTTATTCCAAACGATTGTTTGACATGCCGTTTGCCACTGTTTTTTCTCTTTCTCTCTTTCTGCCTAATTGAGAATCTCTGCTGTAATGTTTAGCTGTGTGCTTAATTTGGCATTTCTAGCCAGCGCATACTGACAGCATGAGGTGGACTGGAAAAACAAAACTGTGTGCATGCGTATGAGCATAACAAAATGGTGAATTTCAGTCTTGATCATCATTTGTGGAAGCTTAACTTTTCTCACTGGAAGCTTGTCGAAGGATTGATTCTTTGCCCTTCTTCCTTTGCACACCCTTCACTTCTATCTGGGAATGCTGGCGAAGGAAGCAGGCCCGGGTCTACCGGCAATCTCCCCAGGGGCTAGAAAGGCTCATGGGCTGTGATCCCAGAAGAACTCATGCAGGGAGTGTCAGCCCCCCTCCCCCTCCGTTAAAACTGCAGCACATTACATAATCTGACAGTAACTGCTTTTCTGCAAAAGGCAAAAATAGTTGCTGCTGGATAAAGTGAGGAAAAATTATTTCTTTTTTCCTACCCACCTTTTGGAGATAGAGGTGCCCTGAGGTGGCCTATGTAAGCAAGAACAAACCGATTTAAGAACACTGAAACTCCTAGTCAAAAAGTCAAACCATAAATAGAAGTTGCTAGGCCAGTAGCAGAGCATGTTAGCGTGCACAAGACGCTTACTTTGCACATGGTTCAATGGTAGAGCATCTTCATGCTGTGCAGAAGGTCCCAGGTTCAATCCCTGTCATCTCCAGTTTAAAGGAGGAAGTAGAAAGTGAGAAACCTCTGCCAGAGACTCTAGAAAGCTCCTGTTAGTCTGAGTAGAAAATACTGACTTTGATGGACTAAGGAGACAGCAGCTTCATGTTTTCAGTCCCTAGCTAAATAGATACTGCTGAAGAACTGTTCCTGCTAAAGAATGAGCTGAAAAATGCACCCACCCACCCACCCACACCCACCCACCCACACACACAGAATGCGGAATTAAACCTTTGAAGGCGGTACAGTCAGTCCTAACTCCCTTACGAGTGAAAAATCATTTGTTGACTTCCCACTGTACCCTATACCACAAGTGTCCATCTAAAAACCATCTCCCCGGGCATATGCAAACTCTATGGAGCATCCATATTTCCAGATTCCTTAATTACGGAGTGGGTTGGATTGTTATTTTTCCAATGTGAACTCTGTATAAATGGTGCAATACAGTACCCTTCTTAAAGGTCATTATGGCACTTGGTGAACAATTGTCCCATTAGAAGAGGAAGAGTTTGGACTGAAAACCAACGTTGCTTTTCGCAGCCATAAGGAGACTCAAGGTGGCTTACAAGCTCCTTTCCTTTCCTCTCCCCACAGCAGACACCTTGTGAGGTAGGTGGGGCTGAGAGAGTTCCAAAGAACTGTGACTAGCCCAAGGTCACCTAGCAGGCTTTATGTGAAGGAGTGGGGAAGAAAATCAAGTTCACCAAATAAGAGTCTGCTGTCCATGAGGAGGAGGAGGGAATCAAATCCAGTTCTCCAGATTAGAGTCTGCCACTTTTAACCACTGCACTGTGCTGACTGTCATGAGAGAGAGAGAAGAGAACGTCCCTTTCGGTCACTTCTCTTTCCAGTGCTTTTTTTGCCTGTCTCCCTTTCAAGATTTGTCCTTTTAGGATTTTTTTTAAAATGCAGATTGTGGTTACTAAACATGCGTGCAGCAAGTCAGTCAAAGGAAATTTGCACACAGCTGTAGAGCAATTCAAAGCTCCCTTCACGCAAATCATCTAATTGCAGGCCTCCAGGAACCCAATTTGCATAATGCATAATGCATTTCGGCTGTTGGGGATGGAAGGCAAAGATTTCACGTTGCCTTATGGGTTGATGGGGTCACAAACAGTGATGTGTTTTCTTGATTTCAACGGGAAAGCGGCAAGAGTAGCTAGCACAGAGTGGCACCTGCTTTTGCTTTAGTCAGTGTAAACAAGGAGAAATTCTGGTTACTCTGTTAAATCAGTTGGGGGTTGTTACAAATATTATGTGTATTCTCGAAAGCTTTCACAGCCAGAATCACAGGGGTGTTGTGTGGTTTCCGGGCTGTGTGGCCGTGTTCTAGTAGCATTTTCTCCTGACGTTTTGCCTTCATCTCTGGCTGGTATCTTCAGAGAATCTTCAGATCTTATGAAGATGCCAGCCACAGATGCAGGCAAAACGTCAGGAGAAAATGCTACTAGAACATGGCCATACAGCCTGGAAAATATACAACACTCCAAATATTATGTGTTTAGCACTTCCTATGCTAGCATCTAGTCTCAATTCAGTACCCTCTGCAGTTGCTGAAGGTCTTCCATAATGCTGAAAAAGTGTGGCCCCAGAAACACCAGTGTATCTTGGCGTGCCTGAAGTCAATGGGTATCTTTTGCCCTATGAATCCTGAGGTGTGGGATGACAGAGGTCTCCTAGGTTTAACTGATCGACTAGGGCAGGCCGCACCTAATTTAGTTTGTTTTAGTTCCACCCATTCTTGTGCACCTTGTTCTTTTCTGCTGACAAAAGTGTTGAATAAGTTATCGGGTTGTTCATTGACGCAGCTAATTCCTAGCACGGTCAACGGCAAACGCTCTCTAAACTAACCATGGTATTTCTGTGGAAGCTGGAACGTGTGGTGTGCTTGGATGTGTGTTTCTTGGATGTTCTAATTTAGAATGCTGCAGCTTCTTTTCCAATCCCTGTTTAAATCAGGACTTGCTGATGCTGAATCATGGAAGCGGGGATTTGTGGGGCTTGGCCCTGGTTGCATGGTGCCGATAAAATAAATAGCAAACACTTATGGCAACTGGCAATGATTGCAGGCTGCTGGTCCAAAAGCAAAATCTAAAAACAAGAGCCATGTAATTGCTTTTATTAAGACCAACCAAAATAATGCAAAGCATTATCCTGAATGCTTTGTCAGTCCTCTAACGACTCGTTTTTATATTCCCTTTTGGAGACTGCAGAGAAGGCCAACAGTACAACCCACACCACTGACTTATCTCTTTGTCTGTTTGCTTGTGATACAGACAAGATCATGGCCAGAAACATCTTTTTCTCTCCAAAACTTCCACATCCTTATGATTCTAATAACAGAAGATGAAGAGTTTGGATTTATATCCCCCTTTTCTTTCCTGTAAGGAGACTCAAAGGGGCTGACAATCTCCCAACAAACACCCTGTGAGGTAGGTGGGGCTGAGAGAGCTCAGAAGAACTGCGACTAGCCCAAGGCCACCCAGCTGGCATGTGTTGGAGTCACAGGCTAATCTGAATTCCCCAGATAAACCTCCACATCTCATGCGGCAGAGCGGGGAATCAAACCCGGTTCCTCCAGAGTATACCTGCTCTTAACCACTACGCCACTTCTGCTATTATATTGCCTTTGTGTTCAAATTTCTTGCCTGTGTTTCCTTTCCCTCCCATGCCTGTTGGTTGGCTGAAAGATGTACCTATGAACAGTAAAGCCACCTTCAAGACTTTCATGGTTTTAAATGGCACTTCTAGAAACTCTGGAAATTCCCTCTGTCTACCTCTCTTTGTAAACTGTTGATCAGCTGTACCAAGTAAACTCCCAGTTGTTAGATTGGTTGTCCAAGCCCCTCTGTGAAGTCACTTGAGATCCCCCCCGCAGTGATGCCCACTCTTATTTCTTTACAAATAAATATAATAGGTGCAAAGCAATGTTTATTTATTCCTTTCTTTATATTTCGCTGCCCCCAGAAATTTAATTCCAAACCCTTTATACTTTCCCCTGAAACTGTGTGTTCGAGCTTTAACGCAGATTCGAAGGACTACATGGTCCTGAGGAAATGACTAATGTGGGATTCCAGGTTATATTTAACAGAATACATTTTTATTATATATGTTCTTTGGCTTAAACATTTCAAGAAATAGTTTACAAAAATAAAACAACCACATCTGCTGAGGTGACTTTCACTTTACATCGATTTCCTCTCTCTTTCTTTACATATCTGAGATAATGTCTGGATTTGACTCCTTTTTTTAATATCTCACTCTCAGTACAGCACAGAATCGCTCAGTCTTCAGTGCAGAATACTCTCTGTCTCTGTCTCTCTCTCTCTCTGTCTCTGTCTCTCTCTCTCTCTCAGTTCAGCACATAATATTTTCTCTTTCTCAAATTCTGTACATACTCTGATTCAGTCTGACCCCCTGTCAGTCCCCAGCACAGAATGCAGGCTCTTTTCCCATTTATACACACACTCTCTCTGACACTCTCTTACTTCAGCACACAATCTACTCAGTCACTCACCCTTGTCAACCAGTCACCTCTCTCTCTCTCTCATCTTCCTTTCACCCCCTTTCTTCTACAACTTACCTCTCAATTTAAAGGAACACACACATAGCAGTTCAAAATATTACATACACATAATGTCCGTCTGAGTTTTGTTTTTTGAAACAGAGTTCTTCTGTAGAACCAAATTGATTTAAGCTGCAACTCCACAGGATTAAGGAAATGGGTGGGGGTGGTTTGGGGGGATACGCTGCCTTCCCAAGGGCCCCTGGAGTTGAAATGATTGATACGCAGGTGGCCATGTTTCTTCCATCTACTGAAGATCCTCTCCTTCTGAGCATCAATTATGCTAAATACCCAAATTGATCTGGAGAAATGTGGCAAAAACATGTTGGTTGACCCAGTGAAGCTGAGATTATCATGCTGAGCCTGATCAGCTACCAGCTGAAATTCTGTCCTGAAATTCTGTCCTATTAAAATATGCTGTATCCTGAAATGCTTGCATTAAATATAATTGGTTATGTGAAGGTGCTTCATTTATATAATTATGTAACTTTCACTAGGTTTTCTTTTTTGAGGTCCAGTTTCACTAGCCTATTAGAGCAGGGGTGGTACAATTGAATTATGTAGACCATCCTGGGCATGGAAAACTTGGTACATTTGGCTGAATTCTTGTCACTTTAAATAATTTTGCGTCCTTTACTTGTCCAAGGAGAGCTGACCTAGACAGGTCCACAGTCTTTCTCAGTTTTACATGTTGAACCAAAAGATCCATCTGCCTACCAACTTGAATGAAGTTACTGAAAAATATTATTTTGCTTTCTCTCTGCTTCCTTCCTTCCTTCCTTCCTTCCTGTTTTCCTGCTTTCCCGTCCCCTGCCAGAAAAACTGATTGAGGGTCTCAAATCTCCTGAGCCTGCACTTCTGCTCCCTGATATCCTGCCTCTTGCAGATCCCTTTGGTAGCTCGCCTGATGCTGTGAATGGTAAAATCCTGAAAACCTTCTGGTATATTCTGTCTTGCATGTTGACTCATCAGTGGGGCATATTTAAATTGTAAACAGCGTGTGAGCAAGGGGGGATAGGCCACGGAGTGTAACATTTTAGCAAAGAGACATGTTGGTGTGGTGGGCCATGGGGTTGGAATTGTCTTCAATCCCCAGGCCAAGAGCTTGGCATCAAACCTGTCCTGGAAGGTGCTGTCACCTCTTTCTCCCAACTAGCTCGCTCCAAGCTTTTGTTCCCCCAAACTGATCCCCCTGTAATGATCTCACACTATTACTTTGTTTTTCTGCTTACCACAAAAAGAAGACTGAGGCCAGATGCAACATGTGGTCGATAGGGACAGAAGTCCTAAACTGATGGAATGGACTGGTGTATCATTTTTAACATTCCCACACAAACAAAAAAGCACATGTTGAGATGTTCTAGGCTACCTAGTTCTATTTTTGACTTCTGGGAAATGTTCCTCCAAAGAACTGTGTTCAAAAGTATTTCTCCCAGTATTATATCTTCTGTCTATAACAGTCCATTCCATTTAACATTCTCATTTCAGCCTCTTTCTGTAGAAATATTTTGTGGCCCCTCCTGCCTGAGGGCCTTAGGAAGGGGAGGCAGTTTGATGCATCAGGTCCTCACATATATGATAGTCTTTCCCTTTTCCAAGTATGCTTAGCTCACTGGATTCAAAGTGTGGCCATATTTAAGGCCCTGTTTTCGTTTTCCATTGATAAATGTGCTCTCCATGTCACCCTGATTTTTAATCCATGCATATCCCTTGGCATCAGAAGTGCTCCTTGGGTCGATGGTGGTAGGGCATTCACTGGATTCCTTTGTGAAGCATTTCAAACCCTTTTAACATGTACCTTCCTTCAAACTGGCTGAGAATTAAAGTTGTCCTTTAAGTTGCATACATGTAACTGAAAAGTAATTTTTTTTCAAACCCCAAGATATTGCTGTTCTGGATATAGATCTTGAAAGACATGTTGAAACTCCACCAGTGTGCAACAGCATGATGTTTAATTTTCAGGCTTTGGTTGTTTCAGCCTAGACATTTAGAAATCTAAACAGCAGGGTTCTAAGGTAGTTGTTAACTAGTGCTTATTCGTTAACGGAGCAAAGTAATTTGATCAGTCACCACAGCATGCTGAAAACAGAACTGAAAATCAACTGAATCATTAGGGTCTGATTTGCATGTTCTTTTTAAAAGCATGCCTGTGTATGTTAGGATATTGTGAGACATGAGTTTGACATGCTACCTTCGCATGCATGGAAGCCGTTATCTCACAGTGCCATTATCTGTTGCAGAGCAGTATGTGTTTGGATGCTAGAACTACATCTGGGGGTCGATTAAATTGCCCTCTCCCACATAACCCTTCCTCATGAGTGGGGGAGAAGAAACCTGTTTATTTGTCCAAGTGACTCAGGTTTTCATGTGCCACCATCCCAGGGAAAATAATTACATGCCACAGGAAGTACTTTTGATTACCAGTTGTGGGGGGCAGACACCAGAGATTTTAGTCTCTATGCCCTGATTGGGGTCAGTCACTGACCGTTCACCCTCCTAACTATTTGTGGTTGGCTCAGGCAACCTCCTAACTACGCTGGGCAGGTTTTCCTGCCTTTTCTTTGACTGAGTTGTTTTAATAGTAGCATGTGAGGTGTTTTATGCTTGTCTGGTCAGCCTTAGGAACTACAGAAAAGTGAAGGGAGTCTTTGGGTTCTAATAGGCTGATCTCTTTTCACACAGTACACATACAGCCTTGACATTGTTAGCTACCCAGTTCACATAAGTCTTTCTCCTAAGGCCGTGGTGGCGAACCTTTGGCACTCCAGATGTTATGGACTACAATTCCCATCAGCCCCTGCCAGCATGGCAGGGGCTGATGGGAATTGTAGTCCATAACATCTGGAGTGCCAAAGGTTCGCCACCACTGTCCTAAGGTAACTATAGCAGAACACTAATATGCCGGATTGACAATCCACCTGTGTGTATAATTCCCATTCTAACTGGCTTAGGAATTCTTCTGCACCCAGAAGATATATTATCTTCCCTTTTATTTATGGTCACCTGTGGAAAATCTCACTACTATTCCACCTTCAGCTTTGACCACTAAATTTCTTGTCTAAGTATTTTCTGTTTTCAGCACATGCTGTCACTCAGTATATTTCAAGTGACTTCCTGACTGAAATTCCCTCAGAATAGATGTTTAACACACACAGTTAATGTTAACTCTCAGGAATCCAAATCCAAAATCTCCCAAAACGTTTCCTTTCAGAGAGATACTTCTTTCCTTTCTGAGTCAGCTGACTGCTCAACCAGTCAGAGCGCAGGTCAGCTTACCCAATCAGAGCACTTTCCTGTTCCTAGGATGTTTTTCCCCCACTATGTAGTGATAATACCTTGTTCCACTGACTGGCTTGCATTTTTAATCTTATATTATACTGTGCAGTCCGTCACAGGGAACTCTGGAGCAATTGGTTGGCCATTGTGGGAACCAGGATGCTGAAACAGATGGACCATTTGTATGATCCAGCAGGGCTGCTCTTTCTTACGTTTTTAAGAACTGATGCCTCACTGAAGTCCTGGACGCTTAAGGCCTTTTATGCATGCAGTAGTTACCCCGAAGCTGTTTGCCCCGCTGTGGGGGTTTCCCCGCATTTTTTGTTTACATTTAAGGAAGTGTCTCGCTGATCCCTGCTGAGCTATTTAACCCTATCACCACCACCTCTGCTTCCTGGTTGTTTCTGCAACCTCCATTTGGGAAAGTTTCCTGTCACTTTTTTGGGTGGGGAGGGAGACATTTCAGTGGTCTATCACTCCTGTGCTAGGTTTACAATGTTAGATTTTTTTAAAGGAAGCTCCACTAGTCCTGAAATGTTGGCCTGAGGAGTGGGCAGAACTGCTGCTTTGTGGGCAGGGAAAAGTGGGGAGGAGTGGGAAATTCTGAAGGAATCTGAATGCACACTGGTCTCCTTTGCTGTCCAAATGAAGGGAGACAAAAAGTTGCACTTCCACATGTCTGATCTGAGAGTGTGGTGAGTTCTGAAGAGGGGGAAAATGTGTATGTAACCGAGAATCCAACCCGAAGGGAATGTGCACTGAACGCGAAGAAGACCACTTATGCACAAAATGGCCTAAAACAGGCATGGAAATACACAGATCCATTCATGAATAAAGCTTCAGATCTCCTGCTAGTCTTATTGTGTGCATAGGAATGAACTCATCCGAAAGGTAATTTTGAGAGGAGTCCTGAAAATAACAAGACTTCACCTCAGCATAGATATAAAACATCTCTACCTGCCCAGGTCTCATCTCTTCAGTCTTTTGCATTTCTTTGTATTCTCCCTCTGCTGAACTTGACCTAATTTGTGATTTCTGTTCTGCTCTTTTGTACCTCCGGAAAGGACAAGCCGACCTAACTGTTGACAGTCTCATACCAGGCCTTGAGGCCCCTGTTCCCCAGTGTGCATCATCGCAGACTGATACTATGGCTGCAAACAGAGCAGGTTGGTGCCGTTCATTCAGCCAAAGCAGGGAATGAGAGCAGTCCAGCCTGTGAAGAAATGTGTGGCTTTGTTTGCCTTCCCACCTTTGGTTCTTCTTACAAGTTCAGCTGACTGTTCTTATAATTTTATTAATTTAAAAACCCCAAATCTGTATGTTGCTACTGGGATATGCACACATGAAAAGAGCCAAGTACCAGGTCCTACATTTTAACAAATGAAAATTCTATCCACAGTACAGTGGAACCTTGTTTTTCGTCGTTGATCTGTCCTTGGCGAAATCCGAAACTGACGAAAACAGAGGCAACCACTGGCGAGCAATGGAATTGCACAGGCTGCCGGTTTTAAAGTACGCAAAATTAGATGTCGGCTAGCTCGGACGGTGAAAACCAAGCGAAAGCACCGAAAACCGGCAGCGAAAAGAAACCGAGGTTCCACTGTATATTATTATATTAATAACTAATTTCTGTCCCTTGATATCTAGTACTCAGGCCTTTTAGATTTAATTCTTACTCAAGTTTGTGAATGAAATTCATTTTAGTACGATTAAGTAACAAAGGGAAATACTTCACGGTTTTTGGTGATGGTGATTGGTCAATAGTCTGGTTGGAAACTTTTGGAGAAAAATGTTCAGCTTAGTTTCAATGATAAATGCTGCTGAGTCTCCGTTCCCCATCCCCACAATAGATGAGTAAGTAGTTTGTTTGAAGTCCTCCTGCAGTTAATTCTTAAATTGCTAATTCTGTTTCACTTCAGTCCTGTATCTTTTAACATGTGGCTAGTCAAGGATTTGGGGGTGGGCTGGAGAATCGCATGGGTGCAGAGGTGTGTTTGCTAACCTGTTCTTCTGTGTACTCTTCTCTGCCTCTGCTGCTGTCGCTTGCTAACTGGGATCAGATTCTGTCACTGGGGAGGACTCCCTGCTTGATTGCTCTCTTCTTTCTAACCCAGCCACTGCTGACCTTCTGGATGAATTTGCTCCTTTAGCCATTTCATCCCAAACTCACAAAGGTAAAGTACCATTTAGCATTATTACTGGTGGAAGGTTAACCGTGGAATCCTATTTTACGTTACCACAGCATATTAGACTGGAGCAAATCTACATAGGTTTGCCCTGTAAGGCTGGTGAGGCAAAGGGGGTGGAAATGAAAATGTGTGAAATTAAACTGGGGCAATCCCAGTATGTACTAGCTCAGAGCTGGAGTGTCATTTTTGGCTCTGCATCTTCTGAACAGGTGTGTTTTCTCTATTGGCAGCACAGGTCAAGAAACCACATTTTACTGAATGAAGCCATTTGCTGGCTGTTCCTAGAGCTTGAAGCAATGGGTTTTGTGACTCAGGGTTTTGTGACTCAGGAGGGCAAGCCTCTAGCAGGAAGCTTTTGACACACTATTTTAACACTAGATGCTAGGAATTAAATCTGGGAGACCCGAAACACCTCTTTGGGCCTGTCTGTCTTCCACATTTCTTTCAGGGCCTAACTTGAAATTCACCTCTTCCATTCAATTATTTTAACTGCATCCTCAACAAAAGTGAAGCTTAAATATGGGTGAAGCCTAAATATTTGCTAGCATTCACCTCTTGTTAGCCTTTGCCCTCCCCCCACCTTCTCCCACTGTCTACCCCTCCATCCCTGTTTTAAACATCGCTTCTCTGGAGAGGGTCCACCTTTAGTACCACCCTGCTTCTCCCTCCCTTCATAAATGCAATGGATCCTGGTGAACGGAAGAGGAAGGTGGCTTCCTTTTCACTGTAATAGAATTCCTAGCAACTGAGGGCCACATGGAATGTGGACTGCAGAGATGGGGAGGAATTGGAAGGACACTGACCAGAAAAACTGGGATTCAATTGAGTGTGTCCATTTTAGCACCAAAGAGCTACAAAATATTACTCTTAAGATTAGAAATATCTGCATAAAGCTACACTGTCCCCCTCTTACACTGGGCAACCCCCCCCCCCCCCCCACACACTCACATCAGTACAGAGAAAGCTGTTATGAACAAGGATTCCTTGTGTAAGCATCTGGACAGGTAATGGATCTGCCATATTATTGGTCGTAGTGGTGAGAAGCAAAGAGTTAGCCCTGTTGATCTACTTTGATGGAACTAGTTACCACTTGATCCTAAGCATGTTTGCTAAGAAGTCCCACTGGTGTTTGGTGGAATTTCCTTACCTTGTTTGGGGCTGCTGTCCATAAAGTACAGGACAGGAACTAGCCTCTGTTAGCCTCCAGCGACAAGAGGGTAAGGATAAAGTGGAGAGATGCTGTCTGGTACAAGCAGATGTTTTGTCTCCTTGCTTAGTGATGAGGGGACTAATTTTATGCAGTAATTTAGAGAGTGGTTCTAAGAGAGTTCCAGCCTGTTTTTATCACGGCGACCGGTCTATAGAAGAAATATGAGTGAAATTTTGTATGATTTCATTATCTTTAACCTGTCATTTGTCATTTGAAAGGAGATTTGATGTCTTACAGAGCTTTGGGAATTTGGGAATTAACTTTTGGTTAATCTGCTGCTGTGGTTAAGCTTGATTTTTGGGCCTTTGAACAGTCCATTTTGGCTGCTCTTATGAAGCCTTGTGGGTGTTGACTTGCTTCTTACTGGGGGAGAGGCAAATTCTCCTGCCATTTCCCTGTCTTATCCTAGTTATGTGCCCTTCTTTGTATCTTTGTGTGTAAACAAAGCTTTGGTAGCTCAATGGGCATGCATCTCTGGCATCTAGAGAGCACACCCATACTTTTTCTATCACCCGCTGTGATGACACATCACCTAGGATTTCCCAGCTCTGCTTGCAGTTCCAGAATTCTATGGCTGCTGTCCTTGGAGACCTACAGCTTTTTCAAACGAAACCACCAAGAAAACAAAAAATAAGGGGTCTCTCATCTAAATCTGCAGCAGAATGATAACTGGTATGTCTAGGCTCTGGGTCAGGGGATAATGTAATTTCTTTCCCCCTACTATGAGAGTGTCAGCGAAGCCACAGAAAACATGTGGCTTTTGACAGTCATACAGCAGTCCCATTTGGGAGAACTGGTGCTTCCACGGAGGGATGTATGCATTTGTGGTGCTGTCCCAATTTGTGCAATTGTGTTACCTTGAAGAGGGCAGTACAAAGCAGCTGTTCCTACGAATTGTGCCTCTTTGTGAATGCCTCAGGGCTTGCCCAATTCTAGGCATGAAGAGTTGTTATGTTTTCTGAAATAGGGCATGTATTTATGTCTCTTTTCAGCAGCCTTGCCTTGTAGCCTTACAAAGTTGAGTCCCTGACACAGTTGCTGTCTCCTGTCTGATGCAACTTGTCTCTTTCATAAACTGCCTCTGTTGTGCATGTTTTTTTAAATTTCATATATTTCTCCTGCTTTTTGCGCATCTGTTGGCTTTTCTTGTCCAAAACCCAGCAGACCCTTTCCCACACATTAACTCTTTTACCCTCTGGCTTATAACCCTTCTTCAACAAAACACATGCGGTTAACAGTGATTCAGTGATAATCTAACCGGCTTTCTCCACTCTATCTCTTATGCTCCCCTTTTTTACTCCTATCCCTCCCCATGACGCTGCAGATGATACTAACCTGATCTCGGGCTTTGATCTCCCAGAGGGCTCTGAAAAAGTGACAGAAGATGAGTTTGACCCCATCCCTGTGTTAATATCCAAAAATTCACAAGGTAAGCAGGAAAGTGTGGGGAGAATTGAGCCCTCAAGGTAGTATGTCTGGCCAATAGTATGCCTTTGTTGGTAGTATGTCTGGCCAATGACTGCAATGTAAGGTTAATGGCTGGGAAGTTCATGCCACGCTTCAGCTGTTTTCTTCTGCTTCAGTGGTGTGGCAGCAGTAATTAGCTTTTGGCTCTTTCTACCTTTCTGGATGAGGAGATCACAGGCCCACCAAGAGGACGAGCAGCCCTTAATCTTCAATCACTGAGACTTTAGATGGAATCCGAGATGCTGTCATCGTCACTACCCTCTCTCTGGATCACATAAAAATTGCCTCTAAGCATCTTATGTAGGACCTTTCAACTCTGATCCAAAACCACAGCAGAACTGAGATGTGGAGTTCAAGTTCTGCCACAGAGATGTATGAGCAGATTCTGAATACACAGTTAGGCTTCTTACTACAGGGAATTTTGGGCTGTTTACCCTTTATTGAAAGTCCCATCAATTTCAGATTAGTTGGCTCTGTAGCATTTTGTTTGAGAGAAAACAGTTGAACCTCCTCCCCCTCCCCAGTGCTTGGTCATGGAATGCCACAGTTATTTGAATCCACGCCTCAATTAGCTGGGAGCATTTGCAGACATCTGTCCAAAGGCATTCAGGCACGGGACCTCACAGCATACAGCAAAGAAGGGTTGATTTCAGGATCCCCCCCTTTTTTTTTTGGTTCTAGGTTGTGTCTTTTTGGGAGGACTGGCAGTTTCAAGATGGCCCATAGCATCAACCAGGGAAAAACCTACAGCTGTTAACATATGTTGTAATCGTGAGAAAGACAGTTTTTGAATAGTTCATCCTAACAAAATCCTTTGAACAGGGGATGTGCAAATGAGAACTGATCTGTAGAGATTAGGAAAAAAGATTTTAAATAAATATCCTAATGAGAACAGATGATAGCCTTCCAAACAGTTGAGAGTCTGTGTGTCCAGTCCAGAGATTGTACTTCTCCCCTCTGCACACCAAGGTAGCCTCATATACCTGTGGGCACACCCAGGAGCACCCCTCTCTCCAACCATCTCCATCTTCTCCTGTCCCTCAATCTGTTGACAGTAGCATCTTTAGGCCAAGAAGTGGAAGATCAGCCAGTCTCTTCTTCTGCCAATGAAAGAGCAGCCAGTGTGTTCTCTGAGCTGCACCCAGTCTGAGGAAAATGACTCAGTTGGATTTTTTATTATAACGTGATCATTAATATGGCCTTGTTAATATCCCTTCTGTTGGGGAAAGGAGGATGAATTCAGCTGATTGTGGGGGAGGGGGGCACTGGAGGACCAAACCCCATCCATTTCTGCTTTTGGATGCTGCTTTCGAAGAACTCTTTTGTAGCTGGCTTAATTTTGTAACCACGCGTGAGAAATTGGAATCCCTCCTAAAACAGGACATTACAACTCTGCCTGTAACAAAACCGATGGAAATGGGGGAGTTTCTGGATCTGCCACAGGAGTTGATTCACAGGTGTCAAACTCGCAGCCCTCCAGATGTTTATGAACTACAATTCCCATCAGTCCTTGCCAGTATAGCCAATACTCATGTTGGGAAGGACTGATGGGAATTGTAGTTTATGAACATCTGGAGGGCCATGAGTTTGACACCCCTAGCTTAGATCCTGAGTTGCTTTCTCTAGTTTAAGCTTGTTCTTTTTTTTCCTGCTTGCTTGTGAATATCATCTTTTTTTAAAAAAAAAACTAACTTTTTTATTTGTCTCTTGCTCAATACTGAAATGCTATCTCTCACACTTTCAGGTGGGCATTCTAGAAACAACAGTGGAAGCTCTGAATCCAGTCTTCCCAACCTAGCCAGGTCTCTACTGCTAGTGGATCAGCTCATAGACCTGTAGCAGTCAATCAGTAACAGATGCGGTTTCTGTAACGTACTTAAATCCGACTCTCTTTTTTTTCCCCCCCTTCACCCCGCCTAAAGGAGCTATCTTTAGTTGTTGGGTGGCTTTGGTTTGGTTTTCATTTAAAAACGACCCTGCAAATGGAAGGAGCCCTCTCTTGGGGCTTCTCTGTACTCCTTCACAGCACGTCCTCGATATAGCTTGCTGCAGTTTCTTGTGCACTCCACTCTCCTAGCCTCTTTCTTCAGAGCGCTACTGTTCATCAGTCACCTTGCTGAAACTTATCCCATGGCTCCACCTAAAAACTCTCCCTGAAAATGAATTACGTATAACCCTGCTAGAATTGCCTATTTCTAATACTGCCACCTCTGCCCCTTTCTGTAGTCTAGTGGAACAAAAATGTACATCCACCTCTTTCTTTCATTTAAAGAAAAAGTCGAAAGGTAAAGGACAGTGAAAATAGTTTTGCCTTGTCCCTCTCTGATGCAAGGGAATCTGTTGGGAAGGTTGGTTCAACTTTGGGCACTGCCAAAATTGGGTTCATGTGACCGGCCAAGTGCAGACAAAAAAAGATCATGCGTTTTGAAAGAGGATGTTTTCTCCCTAACTTTTACTGTTCCACCACCTGCTTAGGAATGGACTGTGCTTTTTAAAATAAATATTAACACCATGGAAGTTATCCCACGCAAACTAAGTTACAAATGTAAAACATTATAAAACATGTAAAAAGCATGGCTAAGGCCTTTTTCTGTTGAATTTAATGCTTGGTTGAAGAGGGCATTGAGGCAACAGATGGATCTTCTTGTGGGTTCAGGCCCATAGAGGAATTTTTATGTACATCAGATTTCCCTGACAGTTCTCCCCTCTCAGATTCTTACAGTGTAGCCAAAATTGTTAAACATGATCTTTCCTCAATCACTTTGGGTTTTTGCTGTCTCCCTTTGTAACTGCATATAGTGTTAACATGGATCCAAATTTTCCTCTCCCAGTAGACAAAATGACTGTGACCTTTATTCAGATCCTTCAGTCTTTGTAGAGCTAGCATGCACTCCTTGTCAGCCAGTTGAGAGTAAGTGCTTTTCAGCTTAGGTGTTACCTGAATGGGTTTTACCTTTTCTTTCCACCTCGATATGCTTGGTTTCGTCAAACTACTGGATATAGTAAACTTGTTCTCATTGACTTCTGATCTTCAAGTCCACAGTTAACTGTCACACAAGATGTTCTTCTGAAGAGAAGAACTGCCCTTGCTCCTTAGTGGAATAATAGCTTAATGCTAACTTTGTGTATGTGTATGTAGCTGTAATAGTAAAAAAAAAAAGTTCAGTTTTCCCCATGTGTGAAGGTATGAATGATTAAACTTCTAGGTGTATCAGCCTCTCCTAGGAAGAGGAAAAGACATTTTGATGTCCCCAAGTATTTTTCTCTGTTCTTCCCCCTTCCTCTCTCATATCTCGTCCAAACCTCTTCCCCACCAGAAATTAGCTTAACAAATTCTGTAAATAGACATTTAACTGTCCTGTCAGTTCTGTATGAATTTTTTTCTAAAACCTGCATACACACTTCATGATAAAGTATTGCTTACGTGTGCTGTGTCCATTTGCGTGTTTCTGCTGCACTTTCCAGATGATCTACACGACAGAACTGTGGGAAATGATCTCAGTAAAAAAAAAATGTTGATAGATCTTTATATTTTTGAGGGTTGTTTTGCTTTTTGATTCCTAAAGCACAGGCAACTGAGGCTGGATAATATGGGGAGGGGGGAGCTTTAGATAGAAAGTTATTGTATAGTCAGATACTGAAAATATATGGAAAAAAGAATGGATTTTTTTAACAAAGTAACCACCTACTGTATATTAGAAACAAACAAAAGACCCACCCAATTTCTGTGAATTAAAGTGCTTTTACAAGAATGTGTACCATTTTAAGTCTAATTGAACTTGTTGAAGAGTTCCGGAAGCAGAGTTGTGAAGGGACTTGGTGACTCAAGAACTGTGCAATTAACTCCGCAACTGTGAAGGTGGTGGTGGTGGGGGGGGGGGGGGGGGGTTCAGCTATTTGTCCATCCGGTCAGGCAAAACTGAAATAGTGGAAATAATTTATTGTGTACAGCAGTTTCTGAAATGATCCAAGGTCATTGAAATGACGTGTGGCAGATCCTTTAATAAACAGCACGAGACTGAAATTCTGGGAATGGTGGATATTATTAGTATGCTGCAAGTTAAAGAGGTGATGGTGCCTGTTTTAAAAAGGCAGCCAAGCAAGCCTTGAGCAGTCAGTGCTGCTTCGTCCCTCTTCTCCGCTCCCCGACATTTTCACTGTAACCAAATGGGGTATTCTAGGGCCAGTTCTGCAATAGTGAAGTGTGAGGAAATCTATATCGGTTGGCATATTTGGGGGTACAGTTTGGGTTTTCTGTCTTGGATACCAAAATGCTTTCTGCTTTCCTTGAAATCCTGATATCAAAGAAGAAAGGGCTGATTATTGTCTTTGTGAAAGGGAGCAAGAAGGGCTTTTAGTTCCTGCAGTGAGCTATTTGCTTTCCCTCGGCCTATCTGTCTTTTATTGGAGGAGTTATGCTATGCTACTGGCATTAGCATCCCTAGGGAGGAATTCCTTTTCCAACCTGAACATGTAATCTTATAGAATTAAATGAGTTTGGTCCACCATGTGCCGGGTACTATCAGTGGTGTCTTGTGAAGTTGGAAAAACATATAACAATGTGGCCTCCATTCATATGGTATACCCAAGATCAGGATGTGGGTGGGTGGGGGAGAATTCACTATAAGAATACTAATTACTTTTGGGAAATGTGAAAAACAACTCTCAGAGATACTGGAGATTTTGTCTGAACAGTCCCTTATTGTGTAACATAGGAATGGGCTGACTTGAATCTTGTGTAGTATATTTCCCCCCTTTTTATACCTAGAATCCCTCTCATTGGACTGTGTGCTTGTCAACTGGTACAACAATAATGCCTTCCTAGAAAAGGAATGCCTTAACTGTAAAAGTTCCTAAACCTGTGCTCTTGCTTATGCAATGTACAGGACAATCCAACGGTTACTCTGCAGTCCCATGCATGAGACTGAACAGTGAACATGCTTGGGAGAATCAGGCCAGTAGCTTTCTATTTCCTTACTCTTTGCCAGAATTTCAGCAACCTGCAGGCGTTAGGCCCCTTCCGCACATGCAGAATAATGCACTTTCAATTCACTTTCAATGCACTTTGCAGCTGTGCGGAGTAGCAAAATCCACTTGCAAACAATTGTGAAAGTGGATTGAAAGTGCATTATTCTGCATGTGCAGAAGGGGCCTAAGATGAACCACAGGAATTGGCCAGTGGAACTGGAGTCTTTTGTATACTAATGCAAACATAGCATGGTAAACAGCCTTGTTATAACTAGGCAATAATCACAAAGGAGGTATAATGTGACAGGATGTGTATTGAATCTACAGCCCAGCGACCATAACAAATCCGTGTTACCCAATAAAAATCCAAGCAACAATCTTACCTTAATCTTTCAGGGCTACTTTCAGGGCACAGCTTGTAATGTACACGAGCCAGTGATTCTTAGCTGTTCAAATACCTGTACTTTGCGGAATGAAGGATATTCTGTCTCCTCCAAGAGTGAGGATGTGAAGTGGACTGTCCTAACCAAGCAGAGTGCCCACTGATCTTTCGTTCAAACTCTGTTATGTAAGGGCAGTGAAGGAATTCTCTAATCCTGATTTTCCAAATAGAGTTTTCTGCACATTGACTAGAGATGGCTTCCTCTTTCCTTAAATTTAGTAGCTTTGATGCTGACATGATTGGACACTATACCAAGATCCCGATGGGTTAGAAATTACCATCACAAAGTAGACTCTGCCTTTAAATGAAACTTAGCAATTGATATAAAATTTGAAAGCGTCAAGCAGACTTAACATTGGTTTACTAAGACTTCCCACATTTGATATTTGTTCTTCTTTTTAAAAGTGTGTTCCACATACATGTCTGGTGAATGTGCATTCCAGGTTGAAGTACATCCTACATGTTCATTAAATGTCTGCGACAGTGAAACAATTTAGTGCCGACAGTCTCCTTGGTGTTGTACAGAACACCAAACTTGTGTGATCCCTTAACAATATTAAGACATGGTGGAAGTTAAAAGAGTGAGAGACAGCTTGATTAGAGGAATCACAATGCTATAGCTCTGTAAACATGATATTAGTGGTCTAGAGAGGATTTTCTTGTGAAACAGATTTTGAGGGAGAGGTCTGGAAGAGGAGAGGATGGTTTCTTAATAAATATCAGTACAATCCTACGGAGAGTTACTTCAGTTGAAGCCCATTCATTTCAATGGGTTTAGATGGGAGTAAGTCAATGTAGAATTACTCTGTAACAGCCGAGTCCTCAGCCTGAGGTGGCTGGGACTGGTGCTGCCATGGTGCCACTTTTCCACCTCCAGAGGGCTTTCCAGTGGTGCAGGGAGGCAGACCCCCCCTGCCCCCAAAAAGCCTTCCACTGGAAAGCCCTCTGTAATGTATTCAAGCCCTTAGGCTTATCCAGTCAATGGAATGTTCACAGCCTGAAGGGTTAATTTAGAACTCCACGGGATTGGCTATGAGACCTGCACAGCATTATAAAGCCTGAGGACAGGGAGTCCTGAAAAAAAAGAAGTTATGTTGTGAGAGCCAGAGTGAATGGTAGCTCTGTTATCTGGAAGTGGAGAGTCAGTTCAGAGTGGGCTTCTGAATTAAGTACCAAGTTCAGAGTGCGTTTCTGAATTAAGTACCAAGAAAGGCAGAGTTCAGAAAAAGAAATCTGTACCAGAGTTTCTGGAGTTAAATATAACACACTGATTAATGTACTGATTAATCACATTGGTGGCTTGGTTATTTTTTTCCTCTGAGGAGAACCCCACTTAGATATGAAGCTTCTGAGAGAAGGGGAGTTATATAGAGAGGATTGGAGCTTCCTTAAGGAGAACAGCCAGCCTTTTATAATAAACACCATATGAGAGAGACACTCTAAGGGAGAGTTAGTGTTAGTGTCCAAAAAACTGTGTGTGTATAGTACTTACCTGAGTGTAAAAAGTGAGATTTTTAGAAAAAGGGCTAGATAGACAAGCAGAATACTGTAACAACTGTATTGAAGAAGCAGTTTTATTTTCTCTAGTATCAAAGTGATTGTATTATCAGGAAGGCATAAATATAGTGTCCTGTCTGTAATTTGTATCAACTGAAAAAGTTATTTAAAAGAGAGACTAAAATTTTGTACATAGTAGCCTCTTTAAAACCACCTTCCTTTGTACTTATCTTTTTTTCTCCTTAATCCTTTGCTAGTTTAGTTCTTTTAAACTTCTTCCTGTAAATAAAATCTTTCAATTTCTGGTTTCTATTTTACAAGCCTCTGGTGCCATTTTTTTATTTAGTTCATGACAAAGACAAGAGGTTATTTTAGTTTTTTTCCAGAGATACTGCCCTACTTAACAGACAAGTGCTCTGGAAGAATAGCTAAAGACTATTTAGATGGCCTCTTAGGAAAAAAAATATGTGGGAAAACTGGACAAGAATTCTTAAATAGCCTCTCCAAGTTACTAAATTTTTGTTCTGACAGTAAAAAGTTGCTCAGTCAGAGCTGTGCTGTCAGATTTTCCTTCAGGGCACAGGCAGTTGGCAGCTTTCTGTTTGTGAGAGGCACACCCTCTCTCTGTGTCACTGAAGAGACTAGAGGGTGCCTTGTTATACCTTCCATAGGACTTGATGGATTTACGCCACCCTTTTAGGTGGCTAAGTCCAAACCCTAGGACGTGGCGCAACTGGTCACAAACCTGGGATGGAAACAAACTAACATTGGCTTCACCCTCAGAAACAAAACTGCTCATCCCCGTTCTCCCCACTGGCATCTAACTGGACGCCAGCACGGCTCCATGGTGGTCTGGACTTCTGGGTTTTCCCACTATGGAGCTGAGAGGCAGTCAGTCGCTTGGTCCTTTTGCCTCCTCCACTGGCAGGGGTGTCACTTCACCGTAGGAGGGGGTGAACTCATCAGCGCAACCTAGCACTGCGTCCAAGACACAACCTATCCACCCCCCAAATTAGGATTGCACTGTAAGTCTCTTGGAGCCCTAAAGGTGGTGGTCTAGGAACAGAACCAATAGAGTTGCAATGGGATATATGTACATTATATCCAGCTCTGGGTACAGACCTTAATCAAGCCTAATTCTTCTCCTTTCCAGAAAGGGTTAGTCTTGGCCAGAGTCTCTCATGCTCATAATCCCTAGGTTGTGCTTTTCCTAAAAGCTCTTACATATAAAGAACAATCTATATGGAGTTAAAGAATTTCTTTACAGTGCAATTCTATAGACACTTGCTACAATTGATTCCAATGGGCTTTGACACAAGTAACTCTTCATAGGATTATACTGTTAATCTACTTGTTAGTGATTAGAATTCTGAACCCTAATGTGAATGTTTAACCACCTTCTGGTTTTTCATACGAAAAGTAAGCCTTCCTTTTATCCCTTCTGCGTTCCACTGATAATCCTGGAGCAGATTATTCATCAACACCAATCTGATACCTCCCTGTCCAGCAGGCTCTACTCCTGAGACTCCAGAACCAGCTAGCCTCTTCCCTTGACTTTGCTAGATGCCATTCTCTCTCTTCAACTGCCGCACTCAATTGTAGGCCTGGTGGAACAGTTCTGTCTTGCAAACTCTGTGGAGCTGAGATAAGTCCTGCAGGGCCCTGGTCTCATTTGATAGATGGATTCTCTCCTCTCCATTTTACCTTTGTGACTGTCATGTGAGTTAGGTAGGGTTGGGAGAATGGCTGGCTCAAGGTCTCCCAGCAACCCATCATGGCAAAACTGGAATCTTAATCAGGTCCTAGTATGATGCTTTGCCCTGACTGGCCCAGGCTAGGCCGGTCTCATCAGGGTCCGCCCTGGTACCCACTAAGGAAATCCAGAGTTGCTACACAGAGGCAGGCAATGGCAAACACCTCTGAACATCTCTTGCCTTGAAAACCCTATGGGGTTGCAATAAGTCATCTTTGTCTTGATAATACCTTAACCACGACACCGTTGTTACAATTTTCCTAACACCTTTAGTAGTTCTGTTGATACAGGAGTCTGGGATCCATGGCTGTGTTTAATTTTCAGTGTTGGTAAACTAGACTTTTCTAGATTCCTGAAAAGCATGAAAGCACTTTTCCCCTGGCGTAGGCTCACTCATTTCTACTTTCTACACTGTGTCTAAGCCGTCTTCTGTGTTGCTGCCAGTCCCACTGAAACTTAACTTGCTGTTGGCCACCACTGGCCTCCCGGTGGTCAATTGGAAGCGTTCCTGATAAGTTAAAAGAACAGTCCATCCAAGTAGTAGGCCAAAAGGCCAAATAAATGGAAACTGCAATGGCCACAGAACTGTAGAATGCTTTGATGGAATGTCAGAAAACTTCTAGAATGCTTTGATGGAATGTCAGAAAACTTCCATGTCATTCAAGTAGAAAGCAGTGATACAATGGGATCAAAATAATTCTTCCCTTTCCTTTTCTCTGGCCCTTTCCCCCTTGCACCTCTCTTGCTCTGGATTCTGCCTTAGGTCCACTTGTCTCCAAATGCAGACTCCCCTACTGTGGTTTTGCTTCTTCAAAGCAGCACTGCTTTTTATTAGGGTTCTCTTTAGGACCTGCAGTACTGTTGAAAACTAATGAAGGAAAGAGCCCCCTGGTTAATTTAGTGGCTCTTCTGTCAGATCTTGCAACTTGCTGAACATGCGTTTAACATGTTTCATATTGCTTTGTTTCTTGCAGTTAACTGGACAGTGTATTTGTTACCCTTCAGTGGTGTGATTACCCCCATCCTCCATTGATATTTGTAGATGGTACATATTTTGTGTTATTCATCTATGCAAATAAATTGGACACAATCCACTGGGAAGTTCTCCTGTGTAAGTTGTATGGGCATCAAATCTTTACATAGCTCCTATCAGTTCCCATGAGGGAGAAACCTCCAGTGGAATGTATTTGATAACTTCAGAATTGCAGTAATGACTTGGAGCTAAACTATTCCTTTTGCCTACAATCCCTGTGGCCGCGTCTGCTAGATCTGTGTCTGGGTATCCTACACTGCGGTATTGTATAGATCCTGGTGTTGTGAGTTTGTATACCTTTTTTTTCTACTTTGATCTCGTGTTTTAAAGGAAGGTAAAGCAAACTGTATACATTGGGGAGTTTCTCCTTTGGTTCAATTGTAGACAACTGAACACTGCTATGCAAGTGTTGTATGGGAGGAAAATGTTGTTCTGTATAACTTAACACCTCTGTAAATGTTTCAAGGAATAAAATCTTTAACTGTTTATTACCATGCATAATTAGAAATGTTCATCATAATTTGTTTTTGTTGTATAAAGTGCTATCTATTGACTAGGAGGAAGCATAAACAGATTTGTGACTTCGAACTATCTTGATGCAATAGGGTGCTAGAGGGGTCCAGAACATGTGGTGAAATGGTTTTTTTTCCTGTCCATGTGTGCATATACTGTCAATCAATAGGATATGTCAGAATTGTTTCGCGTGACTATTTTTTTTAGCTGCAGAAACCTCCAGTTAATGGGAGCGTTGCTGTTAGCTTTCAGAGCAGAAGGCTCTGTTTGTGCTCAGCTCTTTCTGTTAGCTAGGCCCATGTATACATTTATCTCAGCCTGACTTTCTCCATTGGCTTCTCAACTACCACTGGTTTCTTTAGAGTCCTGTGTCTGGGGTAGGGTTACCATTTTCCAGATAGGTCTGGGAGATCCCTTGGAATTATAGTAGGTCTCCAGACTACAGGGCTCAGTTCCCTTGAAGCAAATGGCTACTTTGGAGGGTGCACTCTACGGCATTGACACTGCACTGAGCTCCTGTCACTCCCAAACTCTGCCTTCACAAGATGTTGCCCCAAAGCTCCAGGAAATTCCCAGTCCAGAGTAGGCAGCCTTCTTGTGGGGGCAATGTTCTCCTGTTGCCATTATCTTGTGCTCGACCCCCTCCCTTTCTTGCATCCCCATGTAGTTTCTCCTGCCCGTTACCAGATATCCTTCCTTTGCAAGTTTCCATTGGCCCCTGGGTTTCTCTTTTTCAGTCCACTGCTTTGAATGAGCCCTTCTTTACTCTCCTTGGCTTTGGGCTGACTGTCTCTTCGCTTTCAGCCTATCCCGGTATCAGATTTTAATTTCAGCCAGACATCTGTCCTTCCTTTACAGAATCTGGTCTGCACAAGCTTTTGTTTCTTAAACAATCAAGCTCTCTCATGGGTTTAGCCACTTGGTGTTGGAGGTTTCATTGCTGCAAGTGGAATACAATATAGACTTTGGACAAGCCCTGTGGGACCTTCAAGCTATCAGATGTAGCTCGTTGGAAGTCGCTTCTGATGTCTACTGGATTTTTCACCTTCTGCATCTGCATGCAAAGTGTGGCTCCGTGCTTGTCTGCTTCTCTGGTAGGGCTGGCATTTTCCCCTCTGCCTCCTGCAGTTATGGTAGCATATGATACAAGTACTCCAGGTGGAATCCTGTCTTGCAAATTTGCTCTTCATTCATCCTTTTTTTAAAAAAAATTTTTTTGCAATTACATTTTTAGAGCAAATGAAACAGTGCATTGCATTTTAAGAACACTTGTAGCCATATATATTGTGAAACCCTATTTCACACTGTGTGAAGCAAGCACTTAAGTGGTCTGAAGAAGGCGTTGTCTCCTGAGAGAGCTATGGGTGTGGTTTGAAGGGGTGGCGATGGTGCCAGGTGGGCTTCTACATGGGGTGCCTGCCTCTCAAACTGTTTGTTGTTCTTTTCCATGTAATTGGCAGAGCCACTGTCCTGTGATAGCTGAGGAACTTCGAGGTTCAAACGTCTCCTTTCCCATGAATACACAAGGTGGCTTAAGGCAAGCCCCTGCTCTTCCATCCTTAGCTCCCCCTACACACACATATTATGGGGATAATATTGGCCTAGCTTGGTTTAAGAATTAGCATAATCATACTCATGAGGTGCTTTTGAAAACTCTTTAAAAAGCTAAGACTATTGATGAGGATGATAAAAGCACAACTAACTCTAGGCTACTTTGCCCAGGGATTTTGCTGATGTTAACATATCCTAAGAATTGCAACAAGCTTTTAAAGTGACACAATTTTTAGGGTCAGAAGAAAAAAAATACTTCTTTTCATATGAAGCAAATGAGTTCCAGTTTCTAACAGAAACAGGAATTTTTAGCTGCAAATCAAGCCTGTATTCATGTTGGGAAGCCAGATGCAGGTTTCTTTGTCAACAAGAGCAGTCAGTTTGTATTGTAGCAAAACAGATATAAGCAGCTGATATTTAGTGCAGATCAATATAAAACCAGAGGGATTCAAAAGGGTCTAAGATTATTTAACTGATAGTTGATGTGCTAGAACAGCAAAGACACATCTTAGCAAAATGACGGTTGGATGCTAAATTGGCTGTAGCTGCACAACCTATGGGTACAATGTGGATGATTACAGAAATCTGAATACCTGTCAACCAGTGGTTTAATTGATCCACCCTACTGCTTCCCACTCCCCTTTTGTTTTCAAGTACATGTTCCAAATAACATGAACTTCAGAGTGATTGGTTGGGGTGAGTGGGTTTTTTGTTAGGGAGAAGGTATTACTGCAGCTGCATAGGTTGAAATATAAGCAAGAAAGCAACGTTATTAAGTAGGGCACCCTAGCTTCTGAAATTTTTTTTTATGTAGCATGTTACAAACCATGTCCATCCCGTATCTTCACTTGGCTTTGTGTTTACAGTGTAATGTATCAAAGTTCATGGTTTCTCAATAAATATCATTTTATTGCTAATCTTTAGAGTGCTGTCTTCAATTATGAGATGAATTGTTTTCTTCCAAAGGACTGGGCCTCAAACACACACATTGGGTGCTTCTAGACAAGGTCTATTTTTTTCTCCTTTACTGGAATCCATAGGATCCGCCAGTGTGTTTTAAGATGTACCAGAACTGCATTTGAGCTTTATAAACTCAAGTTTTAAACTTAAAACTTAAGGCACTACTAATTCAGAGTCTGTCCTCTTGCTGAAGTACTTATGAATTGCCATACAGTATCAGGCCAAGGTCTGTCTGTAAGAGTCTCCCAAACCACCAGGAGCTAGCTGAAACTACCAGAAATGGATCTAGATCATCTTTGTAGTTTATAAAATACAGCTCTTAAGTCAAAGCCTTTCTTTCTGACCCATTGATAGTGGCAAGTTTCAAAGCCTTGGTTTGGGGTCCTCTACAGTTTAGTTTTCATGTACCTTTTTCCTGTCCTCTTGCAAACATGAGTCCAATGCTATGATAACCTGCTACTGTTACTTTGAAGGTAAGCTATCTTGTGTTCTGGTAACTGTATGTGTGATCCCTCAGGCAAAAAAACCACACCCTTTAATTTTTAGTTCTTCAAATAAGAATACCAAGAAAAAGATCTCCATTTTTGCCTTGTTAATCAGGCATGGATGTTACAATCGCCATGCAAACTTTGACTGGACTGAACCAAAATGGTTTCTGCAACAGCCTGTATCCCATTCCACAGACTGGTCAAGCTGGGCTCTAAATGCCACACCTTATGTTGTGGCCATTGTTGTTTGAGCAAATTGGCAAGAAAAACAGCCCAGTGATTTGTCCTCCTTCACTCACCAGGGGAGACAGATAGGTGAATTTCATTGGATGCAGGACAAAGCATTTTCAGATAGTGAAATCCAAAGTGAGTGCAGACCATTGTCAGGTATGGATTACAGAAAAGATATTTCCACAGCCACATCTTGGGGATATAGAGTTTTCCAGTTTGAAATCCCAAATTCTGTGACCAACCCAGGCTGGAAGCATTTCTATGAAAGAAACGCATTTTGCTCTAAGCTATTTAGCTTGCCTAATTTTGTTTATATAGTTTGGATTTTAAAAAATAAATTGCATGAACCCAGAAAGGAGGGTTGAGCAATAGGGCTAAACAGTATAAAGTTACAGGCTATTGGGAATCATGTCAAAGGCTGCAAACTGTAAGTTGAAAAAATGCCACTACAGTTTCTCTGCTTCCCCAGTTTTCCTCCTCCTTCCTTCATCAAGAGTAGAAGCCAGCCTTTGTTGTAAATCAAAGGAAAGTTTGTGTGTCAGTCATCCACAGCCATGCAAATCTCTACACCATCACCAGCCAGCCTCCCTTCAGTAATATTCAGATGCTTGAATGTTTTGTATTTATAACATCTTCCATCCCCCTACCTACCATGACATTTGTGGAATCCTGAACCTGTGAGGAAGTTCTGAGTTGTGGTTTGTGTGCTGTTATGTACCTGGCTTCATCTTGGCATAATTTTTTTATTTCATTTGTAATGTATTCCTTATTTTTTACCCGTGTGATACTGATTTTGAATCAACCATCATAACACATCTGTGCTTAAGTTCTACTGAGAGAAATCTTCAGGTCAACAAGTAATGTTTTTGTTTTATACTTTGTAGGTCTGCAAGGGGAGCCGACTGTATACTTTGTGGTAAAAGCTGACCAAGGTCTTGAGCGTTCCACTAGTGGCTGCTTCCCGGTGAACAAACAGCAGCCGCTGATACTGGAGGCAGAAGACCAACACAAAGGGGAATCTGACTACCTGGCAAGAGATGGCCCTTCAAGCAATGGCTCTTTTCATAGCAGTGAAGGGGAAGGGACAGACCATGAGGGAGATATATTGGATTGTAGTGGGTCCAGACCTCTGCTAATGGACTCTGAAGAGGAAGAGGCGAGTGGTAAGATGAATCTGCCTCAAGAAGGATACAAAGTTTCCCAGGAAGTCTTGAATCCACCACCTTCCCAGGGTGGAATGGAGCAGCTTCTGCTCAACACTTTCCAACATCACCCTGCAGAAGCTTCTGATGAAGGAGATGTCTTTGCCACTGCTCCTTTCCGAAGCTCAAGAACTTTCCATGATGACCTGGACATCTTCGCCAAAGCACCCTTTGTCTCCAAAAGTCACACAGTTCCTACTCTACTTGATGAGGGTGATGTGTTCCTTCAGGCCCCATTCACAAAAAGGAAAAGCCAGGAAGAGCTGCTGTCGTGCAGTTCTACCAAGGAATCTCCTGCCCTAGTAGGTTTCTTGGGTTTAACTGGAGGTGCCCACATTAATCCCACATTCCAGAACCCAGATACAGGGATGCACAGTTCACTTCTCCCTCCATATTCTATGGCACCGTTTGCTCAGTCATCTGTTGCTGCTCCTCATTCTCCACAGGCGGGGGAAAGCCGGGACTCCATTCCTCCCAAAGATGCACCAAAAGAATTGGTTGGTGTTCCTAACGATATGCTCCAAGGACACACGCTCCCCCACGAAGCCCTCTTGGGCTCCAAGGCCAGCAAACCCTTCCGCCCACAATCACTAGCGAAATACTCCCGTCACTACGGTCCAGAAGGCAGTCAGTGTGTGGAAGCTCAACCTATAGCAGCTTATAAAGTGGTATCTCAGACCAACAAGCAAGCCATAGCTGGGTCCGTTTCCATAGCCTCTCTTTCCTACAGAACTACAGAGCTGCCCACCGCTGACCCATTTGCATCAGCACCCTTTCCCTCCAAACCAGGGAAGCAGAAACCTTAAAAGTTTCCACTGTGATGGACTCGCATGGCTTCAGATATGTTGCCCTTGAATTTATAAGCCCTTAGACAGAATAACACTCCATATATATATCCCACGTTTTGTGATATTCATCTGAACCATGTGAAGTTGTTGGTTCCAGGCTATTAACTGCCACATTATTATTTTTATGTGCATGCTTTTTAGATACTGTTACTCTTTCCCTGTCTCTTTCTCCCGAGTATGTTTGATCGCTGTTCACATTAGTAATCGCAGGGTGAATATATTGGAGCAAAGGAATTACCTCTTGATATGAGCATCTACTAAGGATTACAGAGCATATCAACATTACAACTTTCAAGGGGAAAAAATGGTACTGAGGTGAAAGAGGGTTTATTTTTTTTTAATTCAAGAGAAAATTCTCTTGAATTCTCTTGAAATTCTGGGAGACAGGACATAGCAAACTTTCCATTTTCTTCCAGCTAATGAATTCCACCCTAGAACCGGAAATTTCCAGTTTGAATTAGAGATCTGGGAGAACATTTTTTTTACCTGAAGTCATTAATTCTGAAGCGTTTATATCAGTTCGGGGTTTGGAGGAGTGCATTCTAATCATTTTAGGCTACAATCATAGTCATTCCTATTTGAATGGCAGCATTGGGCTGTAGGGCATTCTGAGCCTTTTTGTGTGTGGAAGGGATAATGGACACACAGAAGGACAGGTAGATGGTAGAAGCCTCTTCACAGCAAAGGCAGTGTTGGCTTTTAACTTGCTTCGTGATGTAATTTGCAAGGCTACTTTTCAATTATGATCTGGTGTAAGCGCAAACTAGATCAGTGGGGAAAGATATCTAATACAATTCAGCTCTTCCTGAGGTAAAAATAAAATTCCCATTGACTGATCATTGACTGATCATGATGATCCTACTAAGCTGAGGGTCATATTGTTTTATATGCTTCTCACCTTTTTGCCTTCAGAGAATCCTTTCCGTACTGATTTTTGTCTGTTGGGAAATCCCTGTATATCTGTTACAGAACCTCTGCCAGGGCATTGCCAAGTTGTGGAGGCACCATTCATGCCTGTTAAGCCCAACTGTTACCTACGTGAGCTGTGACTGTACTTTTAGAATACATCCAACAATCTTATTTGGCTGTTTTGTTTCTGAAGTGGGTAGAGAAACCGTCTTTTAGGGAAGAGTACCCTCCATGATTGAATTATCCTACTGAGGAATCCCTGAGAATCTTCCAAGTATTCAGAATGTCATTTGAAAGTCACTTATGGGATTTTTATACGCACACATAACTTTTTAAAAACAACTTTTGCTGTAGTCACTCCAATGTGTATTTGAAGCTTAGCATTCAAATAGCGGCCCTTATGTTTCCGTTTTATAAGTTCAGATAGATGAGCTACAATTCTTTTTAAAGGTATCTCATATTACATTCTGTGGAAACACTATTATGGAATGGGATGATATTAATCTTAATGATGTCATTGATGACTTTTTGATAGCAGAAGATCTGGTTCTACAGAATTACCAATGAATGAATGCTGGGGAAGGATCCCCCCCCCCCCCCAAACTGTTTCAGACAATCCAAAAAGCTGGTATATCACAGACCTGAAAAGGTAGCACATGCTGTTTATGACTGACATTTTTACAAAGTAGAGAGATTTATGGCCAGTTGATTTAACTTTCTTTCTTTTTTTAAAGAACTGTGTTATCAAATGCCTATAATGAATATGGTCTTATATGAACTTAAGAGATGTCCTGCTAGCCATGTTTCTTTAGCAGCGCTTGTTATTTTAAATTTCATGTTCTTGCAGAAGTATCTTATAGGTGCCCCTTCTGAATGGCTTGTCTGCCTCCTAGTAAGAGAATCCTTTCATGATGGTAAGTCAAAGCAGATCTTGGGTGGTATTAAGGAGACATACCTGGCCATGCGATGCAATCCACCAAGAATTCCTGTACAAGCTCTATTGAAATGGGCAGGGAATGTGCATTTTCCCTGTTCTGCACTGGACAACTCCCATCCATTTGAATTGGGCTTGATGGAACCGTAGCCTCAACTAATGAGAATTTCCTTTAGATTTTTTGCCTCCGGCATCACAATGTCTTGGGCCAGCTTTTGCTGTGAATCAAAAGTAGGGTTGTTCTCTTAAAGGGTTTGTCTGATACCCAAGCATAAGCAATTTGGTGTGGAGAGGCGGGAGGACAGGAGCCTTAGCTCTGATGTGTTCATGTGAAGGGTCCACATCAAAGTCTTCAGACTCTGGCTGGCTTCAGTAGACTGAGACAGTTTTTAAAGACTCAGAAATCCATTTCTAGTACTTAAACACAAGCTCTTTAGCACTTTATTCCTGCAAATGAGCATTCTGGGACCATGGGCATAAGGCAGGCCAGGCAAGGGTGTGTTTGTTGCTTTGTTGTTTATGCCGAGAGTTTTAATAGGTTGAAAAATGACTATGGAAGTTGTTTGTTTTGGACCTATTTTTCAGATGGTGCCTAGTTTCAAAACATGTCAGTGCTGGATCTGCAATGTTCTGATGGTGCCTAGTTTTAAAGTATGTTAATGCTAGGTCGGCATCGCCTGCTTTTGCTGTCAAAGTGAGAAGTAGCTGTACTTTTGAGGACGATCGATCTAGTAATCTAACTGCAAACGGCCTCTTCTGACCAACGGCTTTGCAGGAGTGTAAATAGGAAGCACAGATCAGTTCAGCTACCTGGCAGAGGAAGAAACTTTGCTTACACGGGTGCAAGATCTGCACAGAGAAAACTGCACATGCGTGCAGTGCTCCCTGCTACTGAGCACCAGGCCTTGAGTCTTCCGTGCAATAGCTGCATCGGAGTGCCTCAGGACGTATATGGAAGGCCCTTTTCTCAACTTAACACGGCTGAGCGTTCTTTCTCCTGGAGCTAGAGTTGCTAGGAAATCTTGGGCACTGGCTACTTCTCTTTTTAATGAATTTAAGCACTGAATTTGCTGTTAGCCACTTCTGATAAAACATAACATCACACACAAAAAAGATTTGGTAGTAAACCTTGGCAGCAGTAGCGTGGGAGAAGTGATACGCCCATAAGCAGGAGTCATATCTACCTCTTCTCTACTTAGGCCAATATCATGTTGTTCTTTTAAGCCAGTTGTTGGACCTGTGCAACCAATAGTGGCTTGTAGGAAGAAACTAAGGAAAGCTTGATAACTGCTAATAAATCTCAGACCCTCTCTGGGGAGGAAGGTTTCTTTAAAGCATATGCAGACTTTGCACCGCCACTGTGGAAAACTGGCGATCATGTTGGTTTTTGTCTGTCTTCTTTCCTAAAAACCTGAATGACTGCTTATACGTTATGTTTCCACAATTATGGCAAATCAAATCACTGCCTTTCTGAAATCATAGTGTATTTCTCGTCATCCTGGATAATATGAACATTTGTGCTTGAGTTTTGGAACATAAACCTTAGCACAAGGGTTAAAACTGGACTATAAGGAATCACAAATGCTAGAACACCCTGCTTTGAGCAGATTTAAAATGCAAAGCAATTAAACGTTGCAGTATTAAGACACCTAGATTACACATTTAGGGGTAAAACATGATACGTACTGTACCTGTAATGCTAACTGGGCAGGGGAGAGCATGTTAGCTTAGCACTGAACTCGGTATGGCCCAAGGTTGCATAATGAGCAGTAATTCATTTAGATTTCAATGGGATGTTTTTAAACTGGTGACAAATAGTGTTTCCAGGTCTACTTCAGACACTGTTGAGATAAATCATAGCACTGCTACAATCAGTAATGAAACTGCCACTGGGTATTAGGTAACTGCTTTTAAACTGTTACAATAATCAGATGTTATTCTGTGAATATTTTTAATGAGTGTATTAGTTGTACATGTATATGTTTTTATCAGACAGATGGTACTCAGTAGAACTGCTGTTGTAAACACAGCCAAAATCTGAAGGTTACTGGGGGCTCTGAAGCGTAGACAGAGCTATCTATTCACTCCAACACTGTACAGTGTTCCAAACATGATATCAGAACACTACCAAGTCTGTGTAGTATTTAAGCAAGCTGTTTCTTCACCATGTTCTGTGCTATACAGTATATGAGCTATACAGTATATGTATGGTGTTGCCACTTAATAATGCAACACAAAAATAACACGATAAACGAAATGGCCATTGTCCAGAGGTATAGAATTAGAACTGGGATCAAATGGTGATGGACGAAGTTGAAATACCATCATGGTGGTCCTAATTTTTCCTCTTCAAAAAGTTTGAAGTGTCTATTTTCAAAGGTAGCTGATTCAGACAATCTGAAGGGACTTCAAAAGTAAATGAGTGAAATTTAATTAAGTTTTCATGTAATCAGCTCCTCCCAAAACACTTGTGTACAGGAGCACTTGAGTTTGGGAATAATCTGCCAAGCACTGCCATATGTTAGTGGATTTACATAAGGCTTATGTAGAAGCCACGCAAGACCTAGTGCACTGAATGGAAATTCCTCAACAGCAGGAGCTTTCATTAAAGGAAGTCTGCTTGAAAACACAGCCATTTTTGACCCATGCTGGCTGTTTGATTTGTGCAGGCCAATCCAATGGGATTCTGCGTTGCCTTGTATCCCAATGACGCATTTCAGGTTTGGCCTTTCTATGGAATGAGTGGTTTGTTTGATCATCTGCTAGTCCTTTGCTCTTTCCTAGTGCTTATCCTTCATGTCCACTCAGAAATATCAACTTGCTGATTCAGTTTTCTGCAGGCAAGCTTGCAGTTGTCTCATCCTGAACCTTGGGTTATGATCTCCATTTCCCCTTTTCACAACCATCTTAGTTCTTTTAAAAACCCAGTTTTGGAAGCAGAAATTTTACCCCCGGGCGGTCTGCTTGGCTTGTAGCCTCAAAGAGCAGCAGGGATTGCTGCCAGTTTGATTTCTCTTTAGCCCAATGCAGTATTTTCAAATCTAGGCTGCATTTTACTGCAAGGAACTTTCTAAGCCAAGTCCGTTATTCTTATCTAAAGTTTTTTAAACTGTTGGACTTCGCATCATCTTACTCCTAAAGCCAACTTTGTGCAGATGTTTAAGGGTAACTAATCCCTTTCATTTCTTCGAGATTCCCTTAAGGCTGGCCTTCACATTCAATGCAATGTAAACTCTGGTAGATTCAGGGCTTAGGATCCCTACTTGTGAGGATACTTCCTTGTAATCAAGATGAGGTCTACCATTTGAAAGAGAGAGAGAGAGAGAGAGAGAGAGAGAGAGAGAGAGAGAGAGAGAGAGAGAGCAGTCTTTCAAAGGCAGAAAATCTACAACTATTCCATTGTTGTATACTGTTGAAGGCTTTCGCGGCTGGAATCGATTGGCTGTTGTGGGTTTTCCAGGCTGTGTGGCTGTGGTCTGGTAGTTTTTGCTGCTAAAATTTTGCTCTCGTATGCAGCTGGCATGTCACAGTAGAAGAGAAACAGCTCACCATGACATGCCTCTGAAGATGCCAGCCATAGATACGGATGTAAATTAGGAGCAAAAACCACCAGACCATGGCTACACAGCCCAAACCCACATTTTTACTTTTGGCAGGGGTCAAATTTGGCTTATTTGCCTCAAAACCCAAATGTTTTGGGTTTCAGCACAGTATGTAGTTCTCAGATAGCGACATTGATTTGGGCTTTAGACCCCTGTACAGTATCAGTGTAAGCATGGCTAACATTAGCTGGTCAAGGCCTTCCAAATGTGCTGCCTCCCGCAGCTCATCCACGTTCCTGCCAAAATCACAAGGGCCGTTTCCGCACGGCCAGGATGCGCCCCCACGCCGCCAAGATTTCTGGCGGCGTGGGGGCGAAGCGGAGGCCGGCAGGCGGCAGGCGGCTCCGCATGGAGCCGCCTCTTCTCCCTTCTGCGCCCCACTCACGGTGTCCTCGTCATCGCCTGCTGGTTGGCCCTTACGCTTGATCGCTGCCCTCCCACCCCCTGGAGGTCGGAGGACAGTGTGGGCGGGCTGCGACGCCCAGCAGGCGGCATGACGCAGGCGACACCGTGCAGTGGGGCGCAGAAGGGAGACAGCGTTCTTCCCGGCGGGCAGCTGGGTTCGCGACCAAGCTGGCCGCCGGGAAGACGCTTCCTCCCCAACAACAACCCTTTAAAGGGTTGTTGTTTAGGGCGGCCTGAGGCCGCCCTGTGGGGAGGGAAGCGGAGTCAGGGGCGCCTGTGCGAACGGCGGCCTGGGGGAGGCGTTTTTAGCGCCCCCAGGCCGTCGTTAATGGGCCGTGCGGAAACGGCCAATAATGCCCTTGGCCGCCACCTCATCTGTTGGGTGAGTATAACACCACAGGCTTCATGTAATTCATGAATATTCAGTCACTCCAAACAGATACATAAGGATTAGGTTTCCACCAAAGACTACTCATGCTGGAAAGCTGTGTTTTCCTCTATGTGTGTGTGTGTGTGTGTGGTTTTAAATCAGCTCTTCTAGAGTCTCCTCAAGTGCTGTGATATTTATGTTCCCAGATATTTTGATGCAACATAATCTAGAACACTGTTCTGTACCTGTGCTTTGTACCTATTCTTGAAACTTCACCTAGCTGTTGCAGTTCCTGTGTAAGCCAGACTTCATTCGGTCGGTGGCTTCCTGTTTTGTGTTTGTTTGCTTCTGTTTCTTTGTGTGCCAGAAATGTTCTGACCGTTAGTAATAAGACTCATCAGCTGTGACATTAGAAAGCCATTTTTTATGGGATTACTTCCTGTACGGAAGGGAGATTATAGTAAATGCATCTAAACTCCTGAACCAGACGAGGAGTGAGGATCGGAAAAAGGAAACGCTGTTTCAGATTTTGTGTAATGCAGATAATAAGCATCATTATGACTCATTGCAAGAGGCAGCTCAAACTTGTCCCTACTGATCTGGCAGCTTGAACAGGACAAATGAAAGCATTTTCCCCTCTCCTTGCTAGCACGGAATTCATTGTCTGTGCAATTATAGGCCACGTACTTATAGGAGTGCTCTAAACTTCTCTTGATACAATCAGGTCTTGACTGTTGGAAATACCTCTCTGACTTACTAAGTTCTTTGGAGTCTGTCCGGAATTTTGTTTCACACCAGTTGCAATAGTCTTTATGAAGAAATGTTAGGACTCTTAAATGCTTTATTAAATAATAAAACGTATCTGATTCAAGAATCTCATATGGTTCTGTGTGCTTTTTTCCTTGTATGAATGTTTCCCAAGAGCTTGAATGCAAGCTGTGCACACCAGTATAAACTGCCTAACTCCCGCCAACAAAGAGGGCTATGTGTGAACTTCTCATAGCTTTTCATGAGTATCTGTGAGAGTGCTGAAAACGCTCTTTGAAAATATTTATCAGTGCTTTTTACTAAAGGCACTACTTTGCTTCTTTACAACACTATCCAAACGTCCATAATTTGTTGCTTTCATGTGATTCTGCCATGCTGTCAGAGGGGCCTGGCATTGGAACTGTGACCTCTCATTTCCCTCTATATAAGATTAAGCCAATTTATGGTGGCCAAGAGAGTGATGTGAACCTGTATGCATTTCCCAGAAGCATCAACCCAGGCTCTGTTTGAAACTGGGATGCTGGAGTAGATGGACCTTTGGTCTGAACAGCAGGGATGCTCTTAAGTTGAATAAGGGATTTTTTTGGGGGGGGGATCTTTTGTTTCAATTAATAAATCTTTTTTTAAAAGAAGGGAGGGTGCCCCAGCCCTGACTGCAGTGGAGTCAAATGGTATTTTACATCTGCCTTGTAAACTTTTTGTTCTTTTCCAAAAGCAGGGGCTGCTTTTTCAAGGAGGAAAACAAGATGGAAAATGCAACCTTTACCCCCCCCCCCCACTGAAAACACCTTCCTTCACATCTGAATAAAACTGACTTATCCATGGAAAGCAAGAATGAGCCATCTCTCCTGGGCAACTGGGCTTCCTTCCCCCAACTCCTGTTACTGCCCCCTCCTGCCTGTTGCCCGAGGCACCTGCCCCCCTAGATCCAGCCCTGATTTCTATGCTCCTCCCTCCAGCTGAATTACCTCTTAGTGTAACCTCTATTTGTGGGTTCTGTGGGGCAGAACTTGGAATGAGTTTGCAACAATTTAAAAAAAAACAAAATGGTTTACTTTCTTAACATATAACATCAAACATCAGCATTTAACATCACACTTCAGAGTTCTGTTCAGGTTTCATTTTCAAGTCCTTATATTTACAGTCTACTGATATTGCCGAGTCCAATTCTTCTTTGCAAGTGGGTTGGCTCCTGTGGACTCCAAGGGCTTGATGAACAGGATTCAACATGATGAAGGTTTCCAGGAGAACTCTCACCCATTACAAACACAAAAAACCCTGAAACAATAAACTCCAACATTTACAACATAGCAAAAATAAACAACTACTTTCCCAGTAGTTTCCAACAACATTGCAGTTACCTTAACAAGGTGTTAAGGGACTATACAAATCAAGGTCCGAGTCTGGTAGCCTTGTATCCTCCAAACTACATGAGCTCTGCAGCCTCTTGCTGCTTTGAGTCTCCACCCCTTTCTGGGTCAACCCATTCTAAGCATGGGGGTTACATTAACAGCAGGCTAAAGGGGGACGCTGCAGAACAAGCATCTCTGCTGAACAGTGAAGCCTCCCCCAACTGCTGCTGTCCTCTGCTTGCAGCATGGGGCACCTGCCTGCCCCCTCGCCCCCCAGATCTAGTACTGGTTTTTATACCCCTCCCTCCAAGCCAGTTACATTCTAACCTACATTGAACGGTGCTCTGACTTCTCATCTGGGTGTTTATTTACGTGATTTTTACCTAGCTTTTCTCCTAAAAACATCGTTAACGGCAGCTCAGTGTAACAATAAAATACAATTATTCATTTAAAAGTGATAAGCATGCACAGGATCTGGCCACATCACTCGAGTCCACTCGACATAGTTACTGGGACGTATATCCCCCAGACTGATGTAGGGTTAAGTTTACCTAGAACTAGCCTAGGTCTTTTGATGGCATTGGGTCATTGGTTTGCATGTGGAAAGATCGCGGCGTTCGTTCAGGTATCAGCATTTCAGGCAATAGGGTGAAACGAAAAAACATCAAACTAGGGAGCTGCTACCAGTCAGAGAAGGCAATACTGACCTTGATAAACCAATAGCCCCACTCAGCCGCTGTACGTGCGTTCAAGCTTTGCGCACGTGGAAGTGCGATCCTGGAAGAAAACAAAACAGGCCCCGCCCATTGTTCCAACTGCAGTTCCTCCCTTTGGCCAACAGTGGCCGCCAGAGGCACTCTCCAGCAACTGTCAACTTTGAATAGGAGCTCCGAAGCAAAAATCAGGCGTTTGCGAAGGGCAGCCTTACCGGGGGTCCTTCTTGGTTTCACCTGGAAAGCAAAGCAGCCAAGATGGCGACGGCGGCTGCAGCTGTGCTGCGGTTGGGAGTGGCCGCGGCGGGGTTGGGTGGCCGGTAGGTGACCGTGAGTGGGCTGGAAGATGAGGGGGCATTTTCTTCTCTGTGCTGTCGAAGTAGTCCATGGAGCTTAAGCCCTTCCACCCCCGATCCAGTGAAGTGAAGGGGTGTGTGTATGCCAATTAGATCCCTTTCCAAGACCTTCCAATCCCCGTGATTGCGAAGGGGATTTTTTAATCAAGGTTATTTTAAACAGTTTACTGAAACCCTGGTGATTTAGGATTTGTTATGCTTTCTCAAATGAAGTGTGGATGGAGAAACTTCCTTCTACTGAATGTGGGGCTTTCTTGTGTTTATGAAGTACAGTTAAAATTCTGTGGTTATTGGTTCCCAGAGGGATCATCAGCTTAACCAGAAAAAGAGGAGTCTTGTAGTACCTGCCAGATGTTCAGATTGGTTGAAAATGATCCAGTGTTCTTCAATCTGCATGCCTTTAAGAGGCCACACGATTCCTCCCTCGCCTTGTTGCCTGAAATTAATGTAATATTTTTACCTGGAGTTTCTCACAAAATGTGGTATGCACAGTACTTCGTTCCACAAAATATCCAAGCCAAAGACAGTCCTACTGTTAAAGTGTGAGGGTGGAGCTGGATCTTCTGGAAAACTGCTATGCACTGCCCCTTTCACAGTTATCAGACAGCTGTTGGACCTGCTCCTCATCAGAATAAGATTCAGTAGTACTGGTCAGCATGTATGGTCAGCTTATGCCTTCCCTCTAAATGGTCATTAGAACTTTTTTTAAATTTTGAAACTTTGGAATATGGAAAAACATACCATCAAATATTAAATTGATCCTGTTTTTTTTACTTAAATAAACCAGAATTTGCATATTCTCCCTTTTTTTTAGGAAACACTGATCAGCGACTCGTGTGAGCGATACTTATTGAGTAGATGGTAGAAACCTTGAGTTCAAATTCTTGCTCCCTGAGGAGCTAGGATCTTGAGCTCAGTGGTAAACTAGAATGTGAGAATGAAAGACATAAATAAATTACTCTGTATCCAGCCCTGGGATGTTAGTCCAAATCTGAAATATTTTATGTGCATTTATTTAAAATATTTATACCCCTGCCTTTTGTTTTATATAAGTCTGCAACCTCTAAAAAGTGCAGAATAATCAGGACAACTTAAATATACAAAAATCAGAAAAAAATGATCAAACCACAGCAAAGCAAATCCAGGGACCAAGCTCACAATAGCAGAGACAAAACCAAGCAAAGGTTGGCAGCATCAGAGCTTTTCCTAAGAAGCTCCCATGTCTCTAAAGGACATTGCTTTAGCTTGTCATCAAAGAAATTTTCATGGACCTGGCACCAGCCTGTTGGAACAAACTGCCTGGTGATGTCAGGGCCCTATGGGGACTATGACAGTTCTGCAGGTCCTGCAAGACATGGCTGTTCCATCAGGCCTTTTCCAACTAGCCAGCTGGATTGCTTGAATGCAATATAACATATTTCGGTCTTGGGGGTGGGGGTGGGTGGGCGAGGAAGGTGGGAAGGATGAACTTGTGTCATCAAGTTACTACCATCACAGTGTCTATTTTAACTTCTTTTAAATTGTTAACTGGTTAAGTTTTAAATTAGAATTTATATTTTAATATCTATGGAGCGTTTAAATTATGTTGTAATCCGCCCACAGCCCTTCGGGGATAGGGCAGGATATAAATCCAAACGTAAATACATAAATAAAGAAAATAAATGGTATTCTTGGTTACACTGGTCTTCTTTTCTTTGAGTTTCTCTCACTGGGGAAGAAAAGAAGTTAATGTAGCAACCAAAGCAGCTCTACACCTTGCCGTACATCAGAAGCCATTCCTTTCCTCTGCAGCATTATGGATACCAGGTAAGTGTAATTTTTGTCCTGAAAGTTAGCATTGGTAGTTCTGTGTTGGAATATGATAAAGCCATGATTCCTATCCCCAATGCAATTCTGTATAATTTTATTCATTAAGTAATAATGCTTGGGGCTCCAACATCTGTTCTTGGTGAATATGCATCTTGAATTATTCTTGTGAATGCAGCCAACTAAACTAATGACCATTGCTTCTAGAAGAACCATTATTTCACTTACTAGTTCCTTATGAATGCTTAGCTGTATGTCATCCAGATTGGGTGACAGAAGTTGTTGATTTGTTAGCTCGTCACTTTTGCCTGTTTTGTTGCCTGTCACTTTTGACAGCGGTCACCTTCTCTAGAAACAACATCTTTTGAATAGGTAATTTCCCTACGCTTTCTGCAGTGAAAATGGATGTAAATAATTCATTTGGTTACTCTGCAGACTCCCTGTTTTTGTTTGGCAGTTCTGTCAGCTTATTTTTCTCTCCTTTTTAGGTTCCTTTTGATTAATCACTTCACTTTTGAGAAGCTGCTGATTCTGAAATCAGATGTGGTTATATTGGACTTTTAGGGCATCCTTCCATTTATATAAATGCTGAACTTAATAGCATTGAGATTGCTGCTCCCAGTTGGTGCCACAGTTTTTTGTCTTGTGCTAGGCTCTGATCAGTGCCAAGGTCAGTTCCATGACCAATTACTCCAAAGCACAATAATTGACAATACAGTGTTGAGTAACACATCATGTGTATGACTTTGTTTGTTTCAGACCTTTTGAATCTTAGTCCTGTCACATTACTTATTGGATATCTCATCCTGTTGATTTCATTGACTTATACTGGGTAATCCGCCTTGCATCTCAGTGTGGAGGCAGACTATGAATAAAGTGAATTAAAAAAACAAATAGTAGAACGTTGCCATATGCAGGAGACCCATTTGAATGGTGAAGTCCTTGAACACTGGAAAACCAGGTTCTTCTGCCATTCAATAGCAACCCGACCCCCTGACCAAATGAACAAAAAGTCAAAAAACCCTAAATATTACATGGAATTTAATGATGTAATGATTACGATGTTGGTGCTATCAAAATAAAAAGGTCCACAGACAGTGTTATGTGATCAGATTGCTGACTGAATAAGTGAAACCAGAAGTCATGAATCTAGGAATGTTGTCAATTTCCCATGACCTGAACTTATATTGTCTCAATGTGATAATAGATGAAGTGATACTTACAACACAGTTTTCCACTCTGATAGCCCTTATGTTTTTTCTTCATTTCTTAATCACCCTCAGAGGTTTTAATCAGAGAGGTGAAAATCCAAACAGAACTGTGCTTGTTAAATAATCTTGTCCTGTTGTGCTGTGTACTACACAATGCTTTAGTGTTCATGCCCTTGCATTAATATTTGAGTGTTTTGCAAAAGTGTCTGGGTATAAATAAATTATTATTTTTATTTCAGTGAAGTCTGTACCACCCTGAATTTAGAAATGTAGTTTCTAGAAAAACAGGCAAGGAGCTTTACAAGGAGTTCACATTTTCAGTGTCTTAACAAGACTTCTTAAGTGGCAAAAACAGGAACAGTAAGGATAATGATTTGTCAGGGGCAGGAACCAGTCAGTAAGTGAAGCTGGAACATATGCATCTCTGACTCTTCCAGTCATGAGTCTGTCTAGTCTGATATCCATTTGCAATTTCATTATAAAAGAGGGCTAGTTTGGATGCAGCTTCATTAGCATACCCCTGTGTTTAACATTTATTAGATATTCAACCAATAAGTTTGAACCAATCAAGGTTCAGGGAGGCCACCACACTTAAGACTGTAATTGTAGCGGTACAATTGGTGATCAAACAGGCTTTTCTTAACTTGAAGGGATCACCCTAACTAACTTTAAGAACTTGTGTCCTAGACATACTTCCATGCCACTGTTTTGAATCTTTGGCTCATTCCGCACATGCAAAATAATGCACTTTCAAACTGCTTTCAGTGCTCTTTGAAGCTGTGTGGAATAGCAAAATTCACTTGCAAACAGTTGTGAAAGTGGTTTGAAAACGCATTATTTTGCATGTGCGGAAGGGGCCTTTGTTTCCTAAAGATCTGGTATGTTAATAGGTGCATTAAAAATAAAATTCCCTGCTGCCATGATATGCATTTGCATAGCAGTTTGGTGATTTATCCCTAGCTGTTAGGTAACGACAGAATAAAAAGGTTTATAAAATGGAAACTTAGGGGCTTATTTTTGTTTCATTGATGCTAACAGAAGTCATTCCTCCGTGAAATATTTGCTCAATCCTCAAGAGAGTAACTGCTTTTGCAAATAATGAGCAGCAATATGTATGTATGTAAATCCACAGAGTATTTTAAATGTAAATGTTAGCTTCTGTACTTAGCAAGCTATTTACTTGTCTTGGGCTGCTCGCGCAGTGACGAACAGAAGTAATCTCATTTGAAAATATCTGTCAGTGGCTATGAGCTGCAATAGCAAAATGTGGCTTCCCTGTTTAGAGACTCCAGATGTTTGGTGACAAATACAAGGGGACCTTCCAGTCCTGCTTGTGAATGCCCAGAAGTAAGCTGTCTGTCACTGTGGGGGAAAGTGTGATAGATTAGTCCAGGAGGCATTTTTATAAATGGAGTAGGGTTGTAGTTGTCCATGAAAAATTGTAAACATTTTTTCTCTCCCCTCCCTGTCATATATTTTTGCTTTATTGGATGCATTATAATGTTTCATTTAGAATTTTTAAAATTTCATTTTAATTCTCTGGTTGTATAATCATTTTTTTCTAGTTCATTCAAAATGCTATATTGGTTTTTATTACATCGTTTTATAATTCTGAATCATGCCTTGAATCTCCATGAGAAAGGTGGATGATAAATGATGTGAGTAAATAAACACATAAAGAGTAGATGGACCCTTGTTGTCATCTATCAGGGCTTTTTTCATATTGTGTTTCATGATGTTTTGGTTGAAATTGGGTTGTGTTAAACGGTGTGTGTCTGTGTATAAATCAACTATTCTTTTCATTTCAGTAAGATCTATGTTTATTCAGACACAGGATACTCCAAACCCAAACAGCTTGAAATTTATCCCAGGCAAGCCAGTCTTGGAAGCTAGAACTATAGAATTCACTACTCCGGCGTCCACATATTGCTCACCCTTAGCCAGGTGTGTGAGTGTTTCGTAATTTGTGTGCAATAACTTATTTATATGACCAGCTTACTAATGTAGTGGCAAATTATATGTTGCACTAATGCCATGTATAACAAAAACTCATTTGCCCTGTGGGTTGTAGAGTGCCTTTAGAAGGGGGCTGAGGAATGCAGAAAAGCCATGGTTCAATGGTTGTGCATCTGTTCGGCATGTGGAGGATCCCATGCAGTGGTGTAGTGGCAGCAGTGATGTAGTGACTAACAGCAGGTGCCCTCTGATCTGGAGGAACCGGGTTTGATTCCCAGCTCTGCCGCTTGAGTTGTGGAGGCTTATCTGGGGAATTCAGATTAGCCTGTACACTCCCACACACACCAGCTGGGTGACTTTGGGCTAGTCACAGCTTTCCGGAGCTCTCTCAGCCCCACCCACCTCACAGGGTGTTTGTTGTGAGGGGGGAAGGGCAAGGAGATTGTAAGCCCCTTTGAGTCTCCTATAGGAGAGAAAGGGGGGATATAAATCCAAACTCCTCCTCCTCCTCCTCCTCCTCCTCCTCCTCCTCCTCCTCCTCCTCCTCCTCCTCCTCTTCTTCTTCTTCTTCTTCTTCTTCTTCTTCTTCTTCTTCTTCTTCTTCTTCTTCTTCTTCTTCTTCTTCTTCTTCTTCTTCTTCTTCTTCTTCTTCTATGGCATCTCCACTTAAGAGGATCAGATAATAGGTGATGAAAAAGCCAATGACCTAAGATCCTGTAGAGCTGCTGCCAGTTATACCATAATGACTTGAGACACATACCAGAAAACATGCAATACCAGATTTACCAGATTTTTCCAGGGGAAACCTGGAAATCTGTGATGCAGGTACAAACTTCATGTGGATGTAAATAAGACACGAAAGGTTAAAACTTCGTTGAAGCAATCGGATCTGTATGTTTACAGTCTTCTTGGTAATTTGGAGGGGAAAACAGACTTGTAATGTAAACAGAGTTCATATTAGCGATACAATTACAAGTTGAATCAAAACATTTTTCCAAAGTAACGCATTCCAGAGAACATTCCACCTTGTGCGCTTGGTGCCAAGTAGCTTGGTTCCCTACTGATTTAAGCCGATGCTTCCTCACTGCTGTTCCCTCCACTAACAGCTGTCTAGAGCCTGTTATATTGTTCAGCACAGTAGGCTTTACTGCTAGTGTGAGCATAAAAGGCACACTACTATCTCGTCTTATGTGAGATTAGCTCAGCCTTGCAAGTTAGACTACAACATTTTTTACTGGTTTGTCTGCCCAGATATAGCTTTATTATTTGTGGCATGTTAAGGTTCTGAAAGGAGCCCTGTGGTACAGAGTGGTAAGCTGCAGTTACTCTGTCAAAGTTGTGCTTACAACCTGTTTGATCCCCATGGAAGTCAGTTTCATGGAGCAGCTCAAGGTTTACTCAGCCTTCCATCCTTCTAAGGTCAGTAAAATGTACCCAGTTTGCTGGGGGTAAATTGTAAACTGGTGAAGACAATGACAAACCAGTCCATTGAAATAGTCTGCCCAAGAAAGTCATGATGTGACATCACTCCATGGGTCAGTAATGGCATGGTTCTTGCAGAGGAGACCACATTTACTTAACCTTTTTTAAGGCCCTAAACCAAAAAATGGACAACTCCTCTTTTGTAGCTTGTGAGATCTTCCTTGTGTGTCTGAAAGTAGCTATTACTTGGCCAACTGTGTAGCCATTTACAATCCTGGATCTCTTTAATTAATTTGTGTATGCACTGAGTTTAGGATTGCAGCTTGAATCCTAGAAACAAGTTCCCTGCAAGCTAGTTTGTCTGTGCTGTGGAGCATGGTTCCTCTTGTGTTAGCACTTCAATTTGCTCATGAGCTCATTTGAAACCATCGATCTTGAACAAATGGGAGTGTCAACACTAGAGGAAGTGTTCTGTGCTGCAGAGACTATCACGGAATGTGTTCATAGGAGGTAAAATTACATGTCGTGATGTCATGGAGTGACAAGAATGCCTGCATGAGGTAATCCCTAGAAACCAGGAAGCTCACGATGCGCAAGGATTTGGAAGGTGAATTTTATTTTTCTGAATCTTCTTATTTTTCTGTAGACAGCTTTTCAGGATTGAAGGAGTTAAAAGTGTGTTCTTCGGAACAGACTTCATCACAGTCACAAAGGTAAATCTGAAATAAGGTTTTAATGCTTTAAAGATGTGTGGAAGCTTGTGCAAGTCTGCAGGGAGTGATAAGGGAAGTGTGCTCCTTTCTGGAATAATTTAGAGTATGCTGAAAATCTTTCTTTAAAGCATTCTAAAAATAAACAGTACAGAGGATTAGTGTAAATTTAAGCAGGAGCTATATGTTGCCTTCTCAGTTGAATTTACTGAAAATTAGTTTTAGAAGTGATTGCTGATCAAAGGTGATCACTATTTCTTTCCTTTGCGTTGTTGTTTGTGTTTAGAATTTTTAACAGCAATTATTTTTAACATTTATTTTCATTGCTTTTGTTCCTGTCTCAAGGACTTCATGCAAACGGTAGCGCTGTTAGTAGTCTTGTCTCAGTGGAGCTTATTTATTTATAGTGTAATCCTATATACAGTTATTCCAGTCTAGGCTCATTTATTTCAACTGGTTTGGACTGGAATAACTCTGCATAACATTGCTCTGTTAAAGCCCAGTCCTGTGCATGCATTTTTGCTTAGAAATAAATGTTGCAAAGTTAAATAAAATTTACTCTGACATAAATTTACATAGGATTGTCGCCTTAGGTAAATGTCTGTTTTTTAAAATTGTCAACAACATGGTGAAATAAATCACAGTAAATTAGCTTAAAAGTATAACCCAGTTGTGTGACCGTATGAAAACTTTTTAAAATGGTAGCTGAAACACCGCTTTGCACAAAGTCACAACTGTGAGCATCCCCATCAAAAGGTCACGTGGTTAAACATGATCCCAAAAAGATCTGAAAATGAAATAGTTTAATACAGCCAAAGGCCAGTAAAAACAAAACAACAACGCACATCTATAGCATCAGATTACAACTACTATTAAACAACTAGCTAGTTGAATAAATATTTGACTTTCAGCTCATTCCCTGGCTAGGTAAGGGAGTTTTTATAGGCTGGTGCACAAAACTTTGCTACCTGCTGAGAGACAGGTACATCCTTGTCGTCTAACAACATTTTCCAGATCTCTTGATCAGGGTCCTTTGCAGTTATCAAGCCATACTGAACAAGTAAAGATCTTAATAGATGTGCAACAGATAGGTTAAGGTTTAGAGCTGTTTATTCTTGGTCCATCTTCTCAGCATCTAAATTCTTAAATTCACACCTGCGTCTGTGCTGCAGCAGCAGTATCTGCCATAAATACTCTCTGTCAGTGAGACCAGTCATCATGACAAACTGGTTTGGAAGCCACCTCAGAGTTGATGGTCAGCTTCTCAAAAGGCATGGTTTGTTCCTTTGACATCATCCAAAACCATAGTTAAGCTTCCTTAGTCATGATTTGGTGGAGATGTTGAAGTTGAGGCTAGAAATATTGAACGTAGTTGAAACGTATCTCTCTACAGACATTTGCTATAGCTGCATATCAAATAAACTTCAGAAACAATAGGTTTGACAAAAATAAAAAGGGACTGTTCATGAATACATCGTGAAACCTCCCTACTCCAGGAAAAAAAACTGTCAAGTTAAAGCGGATACTCCATACACAGTCCATAATATCACAGCTTCAGAATATCAAAATTATAAATGCATTAATAAATCCATCTGATGTAGTAATACAAATAGCTTTTGTATCTTTTCTGTTCTGGAGGCCGCAAATAGGAGCATGTAAGCCAGTGATTCCCAAAGTGGGTGCTACCGCCCCCTGGTGGGTGCTGCAGCGATCCAGGGGGCGGTGATGGCCACAGGTGATTTGGGGGGCGATGAATAACTGTAAGGGGACGGTGAAAGCATAAAGAAAGAAGAGAAGATTTAGAAAAATTGATTTATGTATTCCGCTCATAACGCTTAATTTTTCTTTGAACAACGTACTGGATGTTGGCTCGGTTCCCGCATACTCCCTCACTTGCATTGAGGTATGTGCAATCGCGCACTGCTACTGTTCATGTGGTGCCACTGAATTGCCGTTCCAAAACACGTGAGCACTACGAGCATTGCTGCGGGCAACTGCCACTCATGCGATTGGTCGATTTTGTATTACCTTTCTATTCGGAGTTCATAAATAGTTTCATAATTTCAAAGTTCAATGTTTCTAATTTACACCTTTCTTTACTATATTTTACTAAAAAGGTAGAAACATTAATACATATATCTTTCTGTTTAATTGCTATTAAAATTTTAAAAAATTAATTTCCAAGGGGCGCTAAGTAATATTTTTTCTGGAAAGGGTGCGGTAGGCCAAATAAGCTTGGGAACCACTGGTGCAAGCCATGAGGAACCTCTGGCTCTGATATGACCAGTTCAAACATTATGTTGCTATGGACCTCTTCCTTTGTGCCCAGCTGAGATCTAGCTGAAGCACCCCAATAATACCATCTGTCTGTGAGGTTGAGACAAATGTGTGAAAATAGGCAGACTCACCAAGACTGCAGACTCACCAAGATCTAAACTGGATGATCTCAGGGTTAACTCAGGAAAGGATCCAGAAATTTCACTGGGTTTAGTGATTTTGTTTTTGATCTGCTCCATCACTTCTCAGTGCTGTAAATCTCTCATTTAGTGCTGAACACTCTAGAATTCTGGGTTGCCCAGTGGAAATGAAGGCAGTAGGCTCAAGTAGAGAAAAGTGTGTACTTGTTTACAATAGTCCATAAGCTACAAGTGGTCATGGCAAGTTTCACAGTTACTTTTAAATTGGAGACATTGATAGAAGGGACAATCTGCTGGGAGCTACTAGCCATAATAGTTAATTAAACATCTGGCTTTTGTGTGCAAAGGCAGCCTCCCCCGGTTACTAAATACTGGGAACATACAATAGGAGGACTGCTGCCTTCATACTCTGCTATTGATTTTCCCAGAGCACCTCATTGACCACTGTTGAAAATGGACCATCAGATTAGTTGAACCTTTATTTGAATCAGCAAGGCTATTCATATATTGTTATGCTTTTAAAATACCTTTAGGAAAATGAAGATACTGATTGGAACTTAATTAAACCAGATATTTATGCAACCATAATGGATTTCTATGCCTCTGGATTACCTGTTATTACTGAAGAGGCACCTCGTACAGATACAGGTAAATGTCCAAGAATAGACACATTCATCGAGGAGAGGATTTTCAATAGCTGTTGGTCATGATATCTAGATGGAATCTTCAAGATCAGAAGTGGTATCCTTCGGAATGCTAGATGTTAGAATATCAGTGGGAAAGCCTTTCTGTTCATGCCCTGGGGAATTTGGATTTTTCTGCAAGCCTAGGATTTATTTCTGCAAGCCTAGGATACCTAGGATTTATTGATTTTTCATTCTGGGCTCAGTTCTGCATTAGATACTTGATTATTTATTTCTTATTTATGTGGAAGATTCCTATACTACTCCAATTAATATGTTTTTTTCCCCTGTCTCATGAAAATCCCTCAAGCTTCCTCTGAAGAGGATGACGAAGTTGTCTTAATGATAAAAGAACTCCTGGATACTCGAATTAGGTAATTGCAAGTTTTGCCTCCTGTATCATTGCTAGTGTCAAGCGCTTGCGCCGTTGGGGCAGAGGGGGTTCTGAATGGATCGTTCAAAGGATGGCCAGTTTGGCATGGTGACAAAAAAGCCTGCATTTCTTTTTAAGTTTTGTATGAAAGCAGCACTGTATTCATTGTGAGATCGGGTGATTCCGCCAGTGCATTAGGCCTGTCAGCAGCAAGCATTGACACCCCATTTATTTCCCTTGAGCCTTTCATAAATTTTTGGAAGAGGGATGTGAGCTGAAAAGGCAGAGTTGGTTTTGAGCTACGTATAAAATTGGGAAAGGATAACAAGTTTAAACATGTTATTGAAACTGATACTCAATATTCCGTGAGATACATCTCTCCTTGATTTAAAACAGTGGTTCTCAACCTGGGGGTCGAGACCCCTTTGGGGATCGAATGACCCTTTCACAGGGGTCGCCTGACTCTCTGCATCAGTGTTCCCCATCTGTAAAACGGATAAATGTTAGGGTTGGGGATCACCACAACATGAGGAACTGTATTAAAGGGCTGCGGAATTAGGAAGGTTGAGAACCACTGATTTAAAAGCTTTATCATTCTTTGCCCTGTATATTTCTGTTAAATTTGCTTGTCCTCTAGTGTTTGCCAAAAAGACGTTTGAAGAACTACAGTACAGTTGTACATTTATATTTTGGCCCTCGTGTCAATATTTACACTGCAGCATTTCCAGCCTTTTTGCATATGCCAGTTCTACAAACAGAGTGTTTGTTGTTTCTTTTTGAAAGTATCTGGAAATCTAAGGGAATCAAAAGCCTGGGGCTACTGGGAAATGAAGATTCTGATTTCATTGCAAGGTAGCCGATGCTAGAGTTCTGAAGTAGCTTTGGAGAGCTTTGCTAGAAGATACTGGTGATAAATATGAGCAGTTTCTAAGTTTAATGTGTCTTGGATACAAATTAATACATAGAGGTTTTGTATAAGGAATGTGAGGCTTTTCAGTGTGGTAGAGAGCTGTTGTTAGGACGTTATAATAATAGTTGTATTTACATATGGCAGGAAACTGGGGTGGAAAATGATAATTATCCCGGAGATTCATTCCCATAAGTCTAGAGGATCAAATCCAGGATAAGGTTATAGTAGAAAGATGTCATATCTTGGCCAGGCAGGGAAATATGGATTTTTGAAAGATTCATAAATGTTGTAAGGATGGAAGAGGAGGATTTATGACTAAAAGTCTCCCCACCCTAGCAACACAATAAAATGTAATTATTTCTTGCTTGTAGAAAATTTGACAAAGCACACGCATTTTTATTTACATCTTATATATATCTATATCTATAATACAACAGAGCCAGTGTGGTGTAGTGGTTATGAGCAAGTGGATTCTAATCTGGAGAACTGGGTTTGATTCCCCACTCCTCCACATGAGCAGTGAATTCCTATGTGGTGAACCAGATTTGTTTCCCTACTCCTACATTCCTGCTGGGTAACCTTGGGCTAGTAACAGTTCTTTCAGAAATCTCTCAGTCTCACCTACCTCACAAGGTGTCTATTGTGGGGAGAGAAAGGGAAAGGTGTTTGTAAGCCACCTTGAGTCTCCTTGAAGGAGAGAAGGGTGGGATATAAATCCAAACTTTTCTATATTATACTACGTTAATTCTATGGCCTCCTGTTAATTGTGAAAAATTTTAGAAGCTGAACTGCCTAGAGGAAAGAGCTCAGTGCTCTAATTAGCTTCTCTTCCCCCTGCCCAAACACAGATGCAAAGGCAATGAATTTGCATACTTTTTCTAGTTGCGGAATTCAGTATGAAGTGTGGGGTTTTTTTTTGTTAGAAACATTCCTTTTAAACAGTGGTTCTGAAACTTGTTGAAGTAGGATCTACTTTTAAATTTACCATATCAAAGTAACTCCCGCTCCAACACCACAAAATGCAGGAATTTTACAGTATTTGACAGTGAGCAAGTTTGTATTCTATTTTTCATGTTTAATATTGATAAATATGTAGCCTTGCTGAGCAGCAGGCATATTTCATGACAGTTTCATACAGAGGCAAACCCCAGTTTGCCATTGAGTCTCCCAGAGCCTCCTTTCTCAGTTCATCCTCCCTGTTCAGCTCCACCCACCTGCAAAAGAGCATTGATCCAACTTTTGCGTATTAACTTTTTTTGGCATACTAACTTTTTTTGCGTACTAACCAACTTTTTGCGTACTAACACACAATTTAAGAACCACTGCCCTATAATAAACAAGATAGAGACTACAATTCTGCCCTGGCTATGATGGTCTCAGAAGGTTTTTACAAATAAAGTAGATTTGAAAAGGAGACAGGAAGGGGATTGTTGGATCAGAAGAGGAAGGCCATCCTCCACATGAATGGTGCTGCAGTAGAAGAGGTAAAAGTGGAAGAAGGGAGAGACAAGTCAGGGGGTGGGGGGGGGGGGAGAATACTCTGAGCTTTGGCCCTATTGGCCGTGAGTATTTAAATGGTTTAATCGTTAATATTTTTATCCTCCACCATTCAAATGTGTCTTCAATGTCTCTCAGGCCAACCGTCCAGGAAGATGGTGGTGACGTCATATTTAAGGGTTTTGAAGATGGAATTGTGCAGTTAAAACTGCAAGGTGCATGCACTAGCTGCCCCAGTTCCATCATAACATTGAAGAATGGAATTCAAAATATGCTGCAGTTCTATATTCCAGAAGTCGAAGGCGTGGAACAGGTAAGCTCATTTTAAAAGGGTATACCGAATTTTTTAAACACTGGTTTTTTATATTTATAGCCCTATACCACCACAGAACGTCTCTACACCCTGCACTTCCCTACACCACCACAGAATCTCTCTGCGAGGTTTAAAAATATCTCCAAATCTAATAACTGGGTTTAAAGTCTATGAGGGTTTTAAGAAGGAAGAGGAATGTGTAAAATAAGATTATTTTTGCAATGGATGTGGCAGGAATTGAAAAAAGTGGGGCTGTGTAGAGTTTGCTTTAGGGAACGGCAAGCAGCTGACTTGTAGCATGACAGGTTGACCAGGCCAAGAAGTGGTAGAAGTGGGAAAATCATGTGTTGCTTTAGATACTGCTGCAGCCAGTGGGTGGGGATACAGCTACTTTTTTGCTTCATCTCAACCAGTTTTCATAAGAAGAGCCTTCCTGGACCGGACCAGTGATCCATCTAGTCCAGAATTCTGTTTCATGCAGTGTCCACCGTGCCCTGGAGAGCCACAAACAGGGCAGAGAGGCCAAGACCTTCTGCTAATGTTTCCCTGGTATTCAGAGGTTTGCTGTCTCTGGACGTGAAGATTTTTTCTTTAGTCTCTGTGGCTAGTAGCCACTACCGGACCTGTGTCCTCCGTGAACGTGTCTAATGCACATCCATGCTCATTGCCATCACTATGTCAGCGTGCTGTAGTGGTTAAGTGTGTTAGGGGAGACCCCAGTTCAAATCCCCACTCATGCCATGGAAGCTCAGTGGATGATTTTGAACCAGTCACACATTCTCAGCCTAACCTTCCTCACAGGATTGTTGTGAGGATAAAATGGAGTCAAATTATGTAAGCCATTCTTGGTCCCCATTAGGGAGAAATGCAGGGTCTAAAATGGATGGATGGATGGATGGATGGATGGATGGATGGATGGATGGATGGATGGATGGATGGATGGATGGATGGATGGATGGATGGATGGATGGATGGATGGATGGATGGATGGATGGATGGATGGATGGATGGATGGATGGATGGATGGATGGATGGATGGATGGATGGATGGATGGATGGATGGATGAATGAATGAATGAATGAATGAATGAATGAATGTGCTTAGCTGGCAGTGAATTCCACAGTTGGTTTAATTGTCTAGTAATGAAGTAGTTTTCTCTAACTATGGCTTTTGTCCCATGATCTCCAGCATAACCTTTTTGGGTGGTCAAAAGGGACCCCTCCTCCCTTTTTCACAAGTAGTTAAAATGGTGGGATCTCACCCAGTAAGTTACCTTTTGTGCCTTCAGGAGTTGTGTAGAAGAAACGTTCTCCCATCAGTCACACCTAGTGAAATCCTTATTTTGTATAACTATTTGTATAACTATTATTAAGTATTATTAAGTATACATGCATTTTTATAGATAGATGTTTAAATGTTTTAATGCCTTGATGCTAACCTCCTGAAAGATCCTATTTGGATGGAGAGGTAGCCTATTAATGTTTTAAATAAATAATAGTCTGTTGCCTTTCAGGTTGTTGATGATGATAAAGAAGAAGCAAACTCAGCCTGAACCAGTGAGTGCTTTGGACTTTATTTTCCAACTGGCTTTGCCCAAGGCTGTTGAAAGAGGCCAACTTTCATCACTACCTTTTCCAGACATTTAGTAGACTGATTTTATCACTGGTTCCAAAGAGACAAAGTGAATAGTGGTCTTGAAAGAATGACTGTTCATCTTCTGTTCACTTTTTTTAAGAACCCAAGAAAAATATAGAATTTTGGTTCAAACAAATGTAGTATATTATGAAATACGTTGCTTTTCTTGCAGTTTGATAACATCTGTTGTGACCTACAGCTGTGTTTTAAAGTTAACAATGCCATGATAAATATAAATGTAGTGTGAATAGGAGGAGGAGGGGGAGGGAAGAAATTCCACCTTGATTGCATATTCACAGTGCGGTTAGAATTTTTTTACTTCAACTGAAAAGCCTAAATGTGCAGAAAATTGATTTACAATGCTTAACTAACCTTCTGGTGAGTATAGCAAAGTAATTAAAAAGTACTATGGTCCAACTAAATTTATGTTAATCGACTTTAAGAATGTGCCTCTGGAAGAATATGTGCTCCTTACAGGAGATGGAACTCCTTAGGAAATCTGCAAGTAGACTTTTCCATTGAGGGCAAATGTCAAATTGTTTTTCCTAAGTGGCCAGGTATGACATTTGAGTGAACACCAGATGGAAAGTTTAGGATCAGCCCTAGTGAATTAACTGATTTGATAGGGGTTGAAATCGTTTGAGAATATGGCCGTAACAAAATCTGTGTGCCATCAGTAATATGTAACACAGCAGTAGAATTCCCACTAGGATTGAAAATGCAACATCTTGTAGTTAAATTGAAACTCATATTTTGAACTACTGTGTTATCTTTCCCTGAAGAATATGTAAATGTGTAGTGTATCCCAAATGAAACAGCTGTTGATTGGAGTCTTCAAAGTACATAAATGGCTGGTGTGTTTTGGATTTTTTTTCCCCAAGTGAAACTGAATGACTTAATTATGGGCTATATCTCTTACTAAGTGGCTGCCCTGTTACAAGACATATTAAATACAAAACACTGTTGGTTCTGTGTTGTATGATGTGGTGTCTTCAGCCTTTTGGTCAACAAAGTTTTTAGCTTACCCTTCGACTCTGCAGAGACTTGCAGTGCAATCCTAAGCAATTATACCCTCCCAAGCCCACGGCTTTAGAAGGATACAACTGTTTAGTACTGCACTGCTAAGAAGCATTGCCATTCAATTTGGTTTATCCTGCACCCAAATTGGATTTCTGTACTACATCCCTTTACTTTCTTTCATCCATTTATTTATCTCAGAAAACTTGTATCCCACATATCGTCATCTCAGATTTTCCAAGGCAGCTTACTCAAATCAATAAAACAACCCATTGTTACTAAAATATCAATAATAGAACAGCCAGTTAAACATGGAAAGGACAGTAGTAGCTGGGAGCTAAAAGATTACAAATGATTATCTCACTGCACCAAAATCTGCCTGAGCAGACTTTGCTATGTGAAAGACAGAATGTAAGAGCGCATAGCCAAGCAGTAGACAAAAAGGGCCTTTTCCTTCCAGTCATGTAGTTTGGGGCAGAACAGCAGAGCACAAGACAGGAGGTTCCTCATATAAGAAAATATCCCTTGTTCTGAAGGGCGGCAGCAGTCCCTGGGATTTCTATGTTGGTGCTTGGAGGAAAGACCCTTTGTGCATTGAGCATACAGAGGGCAGGGCTAGCAGATTCTGGAATGCATTCGAAAGATTCTCAGAGCAGCCTTCTAGGGCTGTGATTACCTGTTTAAAGGCTGAAGGATCAGGCTGTTTAGACAGATATGAAGATGCAGCTGTAACTAAGCTCTGCCCCTCATGGCCTGCTGGGATTCCACTTGAGCTACCATGTAGATTTTCCTTGCCTAGCTGCTGCTCTCCTTGCCAAGGCAGCCGGTTAGGTTTCCTGTTTGTTCTGGCTATCTTGATAGCCATCTCGAACTTGCTGACAGATAAAACTTCTATCAAGACGTGGCTTGTTCCAAGTTCCTGAAGAAACAGACTTTTTAATTTACATTTTGACCTTTCACTGCTCCTGATAATTTCACATTGCATGAGATGCAATCAGCAAACATAACCCTTTAACCAGCATTCCTTGTGTTTTATTAGCCATGGTGGCATGTAAAAAGATACCTTGTTACCTGAAAATTAGTAATTCAACACTTCAGGACAGCGGAAGCTTCATTGTTTGAATTTCTAGAAGGCTTGCGGGGGGGTGGGTGTTATGTAAAATATTTCCCTCATGAGTTGTCTACATTTGATATAGTGGGAAGTAGTTCACAGATCTCAGCTGACTTCTATATGTTTAATGTGGGGATCAGATTGAAGGTAAAAGCAGAGTTTTATATGCAGTAATAATTAATACACCGGCCTGCCTCTGTATTTGATTTTTTTAACCCACCTTGTGCAGAAATTTATTGGAAGCTAAATAGGAGCAAGACAGAACTGGTTGGAGTTCAGCGCTTGTCAAAAGGAGGTGTATATATTAATTTGACCAAGGTTTTTTGAGGATAGCACTCCTTGGACGAGTCTGGAGCGGGGAGAGATTGGTGGAAATTGGTGCAGTCTTCTAGATGAGTATGGCACTTCAAAACAAAACTCATTGGTTATTACTTAAACCTTATTTGTTTGTTTATACATACTTTTGCCTTGTAGAGTTCAGCCTAAAAATGGCTCTTGCAGTTGCATAAAATTCAGTAATAGCTAACAAAGCCACAGTGAAAATGTCTTAATTATAAATATTTGAAATGCTAATTTTAAAGATAAATAGAATGTATTATTTTCCAGAAACACTTTGTGCATTGTCTGTTTCAGACAGGATTGCAGAAGGTGATGCTGAGGGATAACTGTCTTGTTTTCCTCAAACTACAATTGTTTAGCAGCATGGCTGACAGTATGGAATGACAGTCAAGGAGTTCAAGAGACCCAACAAGAGTCCCAGCCTCAGTGTTAGGAAAGATGTCACAAATGCTTCAGACAACCTTAAAAGCAAGCTAAAAGGCAAATTTGTAGATGTGCCAAACATTTGATATCAGTGGATCCCATACACATAATCATTCTAATAATTCTACATGGTATCAGGGTCCTTCCCATATATGAGATCATTCTAATCTGACCAGAACCTTATAGTAAAGAATGCACAGCTTTTGTTCTACACACAGGTGTATTCTCATTGTATTAGCTCATGTGAGAACATGACCAAATGTTCTTTCATATCAAGTTGGAACACATGCCCACTAGAGTAGACCCAAATGTTCATGTAGTAGGGTTGGTTTCAAAGTGTGACCAGCTAGTAAACCTTTGGTCTTAAAAGTACAACACGTTGATTTTCTCTTGTTCTGTGGCTAGCTACTTGGAGGTATGTTGTCCTTCTGTTTATCTAACAGTTACAGTGGAAATCCAGTTGGCTTTTTCACTAGGCTTTTTCACCAGTTTGCCTCTGCCCTACCAGATTTTTTGTGATTCCCATTATTTGTCAGCAAAGCCCTTTTGTTGTTGAAAGAGATTTCCTCTTTTCTTATTCACCAGCAGAAAAACTGGTTGGGTCCAGTCTCATGAATATACCCACTCATTAGAAATACTATAGCTGTGTTCTGTGGCGGTGGATTTCTCGTGGCTCTTTAAAAGGCCAGCAACGCGATTATCGGGGCAGCTTTCCTGAGCCAAATCCTGCGAAAGAAAGGAAAGAAAGAAACCAGCTTCTGCTGCATGAACTGCAGTTATTCGTCATATTAAGATTGTGAGTCCCTGCGTGTGGCTGCAGCAACTGAACTAGGCTGCCCACCGCATTGTGGCAGTTGTCACAATGGATGGGGAAGAACAAAAACGCTCCCAACTCAGCCATAAGGCTCGCCAGGTGACCTTGGGAGCATCTTCAGCCTCTCTTCAGGTGAACTCAGGTTTGTTGCGAGAATAAAAATGGAGGGCAGGGCAGGACCGTGGATGGCTTCCCGAAGGAAAAGCGGGACGCAAATACACACTACGTAGGCTCATTCCGCAAGCGTTATAAATACGCTGTGCGGAATGCGCCTCAGACCGTGTTCTGTCGATGGCCGGTAGTACTCCGGGTGCCTCACCCTCCAGCCGCGTCCGTTCCTGCCCCCCGCCCCCGGGCCTAAGCGGATGCAGATCCGCCTGCCACGTCCCAAGCGCCACGGCAGCGTTCCCAGCCGCTGAGGCGGAGCCGGCCGAGCGGGGCCCAATGGCGGGCTGAGGCCGGAGCCTGCGTCCCTCGCTGGCGCTCCACCCCCTGCCGTTACTCTGAGAGGAGGAGCCGCCGCCGCCGCCTGCCTTGGCCAGCCATCCCAACGAGTGGGCCAGCGAGCGGCTGCCAGTCAGTGCGCGGTGAGGTTGCCTTTCTCGATCCCAGGAGACGCCAGCATGTGCGGTGAGAGCGAAGGGCGGCGTCCCGGATAACGGGAGGCAGGCGGGCGCTTGGGGGGCTTGGACGTGGGGTACCTGGGGGAAGCAGGGCGGCTTGAAGGATGGGCATGGAGGGGCTCCTGTAAAAAGGGGCTGAGGAGGAAAAGGTTGGGAGCTCCTTTGGGGCAAAGGACCAAGGGTTTCTGGGGGCAAAGGACCAAGGGTTTCTGACAAAATGTTCCTCCAGGGAGCTCCCAAGTGTGGGTCTCACTTGTCTTTTTCCCAAATGGCGTTTCTCTGAGCATGTGCAGAGTATTCCTGAGGGAGGAAAGAATGGAGGGACAAACGACTATCCCTTTCATTTGTATTTGCTATCCATCAAGGGTAGTCGGTGCGTCTTGGAGCGGGCATCCCATTTGCTTTTCGGAACAATCCTTTCTCACTTTTATTTGTATTTGTTTTTCATTTGTATTTCCTTGATCACTTTCATGCGTATTTGCTATCCATCAGGGGTAGTCTTAGAGTGGGCATCCCATTTCCTTTGCAGAACAACCCTTTAGTGTAGGTTTGGCTGAAAACTAGTGACTTGCCCAGTTGACAGCCGGCGCCTCCTGGATCTCTGAAGGACTCAGACTTTTCAGCATGTGTAGAGTTATTTTTGTATTTCGCTAGTTTGAATTGTAATGTTGACCCTGTGGTGATGCCACTGTTTTCGTTTCACAAACAAAACCTGTTAATACAAATCTGGGAAATAGCAAAAACACAGGTGGCACAGTCCGCATTCTCACTCTTGTGCCTTCCTGTTCCAGTACATGGGTATCATGCAGGAATTCTAGCTAGACCCTGTTCAGGATAAAGATGACAGGAGATTTGTGAATTCATATCCCCTTTCCTGGACTGTCTTTGTTCTCAAATGCTCCGCTTGAGTCCTAGTGCCCACATAGGTCTGTCCCCAAGGCACTAGGATTCAAGCGAATAATTCAAGAATGACAACGGTCCAGGAAATGGTGAATTAATTCCCAAATCTCCTGCCATCTTTATCCTGCACAGGGTATAGGTGGTAACTTTAACCATGTTTGGGGCCAGTGGTCAAGTCAGGAAGCAGTGAAAATAGCTGGTGTGGTTTATATGGAGCAAGCAGGTGAGAGTTGAGGATGATTCTAAGCCCCAGATTGGTTCCTAAGAGTCTGATTATTGAATCTGTTGCTGTTATGTTTAAATGGGCCATGTTGCTGATTGTAGGGCTTTGCAAAGTGAAGGAGTTTCCAGTTTCTGTTCTGAATGGATGCTTAGTAGATTGAGGGGAATGAATGCCCAGGAAGGTTGAAAGAACGAGGTAGAATGGGAGATGCTGGGAAATCAGGCCCAGATTGGAGATGAAAGTGATGAAGAGCAGGCAAGGGTTTTATAGGAGCTGAATTTTATGTTCATACTTGCCCCATTCAGTAATGCTCAGGTTAATGTGAGACCATTAATATATTATTGGGGAATATATAATTGGGGAAACAAGAGGTAGACAAGTCTATGGGCAAGGTGTGGTAAGTAGAAGGATACGGGCTTGAGTTGTTCAGGTGTTCCCAAGTTGAATGCTTCATCTCACATTTGCCTTTCTGACACCTAGTGGTGAAGCTTGATCTTGCCAAGGAAGATTCGGTTGGTAGATGGAGAAGATACTTCAATTTCCTTGTCTGCATTTCCTTTCTGACTGGAATCTCTTGTTCAAACTTCCCTTCGTTTCCCAAAGCAACTTTTCATGCAGCGTGGAGATGTGGCGCTTAGGGGGTGGTGGGTGGCAACTGAAAAGAAAAGTAAGAACTCTGTTGTGTGTAGAAGTTGATGTATAAAGTGATTGCTGAGCTGTCTCAGGAATCAATATGTTGATCAGCATCCTTGATGTTTAATATTTTTTGTGTGTGCAGTTGCATAGAAATCCTTTGTAGAAGTCCTATAAGGTAGGTCAGAATTTTTTTTGGGGGGGGTGATGCGGTGAGCCTGAGGCAAGAAGGCAGAGGTTTCTCTGAGAGTCAAATTAGATGAAATGGAAGGAGGTGGTACAACACTTCAGGGGATAGTTTAGGTTGGCACCACTCTGTGAGTGGGAAAGCCCCCCTCTGCCTTGCTACTGAGCTTCTCTGTTTAAAAAAAACATGTGGGAAGTCTCTGGTCCTCAGTTTTCCTTGTGAGTTCAGGAGCTCTGACCCTGGAGCTTCTTGTCTCACAGTGTATTTTCATCAGTTGCATTCCGGTCTGCCATTTAATTGTTTAGTCTTTAAGGTGCCACAAGACCTTCATTTTGTTTTCAAATAATCTTGGATTGAAGCTTTTAGCCATTCTTTAGGCCTCGGTAGCGTTAAGGTCAAGACTTTAAACATTTTCAGGAATATTTGCCTTACAGACAATCACAGAAGGTTTTGACAAGAAGCACAGGCTGTTTCCTTTAAGAGATTTCAGTGGATCACCCCGAAGAAGAGCTGTATTTTGTGCTGTGTATATTTATCTCAAAAAATGGAAAGTGGGACAAAGCTAAGAATAGAAGAGACATTTTATGCTATAAATAGTTTACTGTAAGTTCAGCACAAATGTCTTTTTGCAAATAGGAACTTGGTGATGTATGCAGTATGCAGATTCTATGGCATATTGTGTTTGGGCATTGTCTACAAACACATCCTCTTAAATAGATCTAAATAAAGCTATCAGAAACTCTGATTTCTTCCTGTGGAATTATTTTATTTATTTATTTAATTTCTATCCCAGCCAATTCCCGCAGGGCTCAGAGAGTTACAAAAATTAGGGAGTTACAAAATTTTGTATATCAGTCTTTTGGGGGGTGAAACTGTAGGAAAAATAGCCCTTCTGGTTTTATTTTCTTTCTTAACCCCCTACCAGTTTGTCTCTGAACAACTTTTTCAATCGAATAAATAACTTATTGTTGGCAACAGCCGTGGTAAAAAGTTCTTATGGTACAGGACATACAAGCCAGAACCAGTTTAGCAGCTGTTTGCTGGGTTTCCTACTTCTGTTTGTTGATACTTTCAACTAGCTTAAAATCTTCAGAAGGAAAAAGGAAGGGTAGGATTTATAAGATACTTCCTGTTCATTCAATTAGGGTAATAATGCAATTTTTCTAAAATAAAAGGAATATTTTAGAAATTCAATTTTTGTAACTGGAGGAGGGATTTCAATAGGATATTCCAAACATTAACAATTTGCCAGAACTAGTAAAACAGTCCCCATCCCTCCCCCCTTCCCCCGGGAAACACATTTGACAGAAAAGCTCTTTCCAGTGGGCAGTTCTTTTCTTCTGGTTTTTACATACAGCTAAAATTAGTGAGCTCACTTGCTGTGAAATCACTTCTAGCTTTTGAGCAAACCCATCTAGTTCATTTGTAATCTTTGTCTGATGTAAATATGGGGGAGACTGCATCACTTAACATCTGTGCAGAAATACCCCCACTATCAAGCTAAAGAAATCTACAAGGTTCATTTAGTTTCCATGTTTATGTTACTAATAAAAGGTAATACCTCAGCCCCCTTTGTTTATCTGCATTCTAAAAGGGGGAATGATTTGTATTAAAACTGAGAAATTGTGTATAGTTAATAGTGATTGTGGTTGCATTTGTGAATTCTAATTGGTTCTTCCGCTAACGTTGGAAAGCAGAATAGCTTTACAAATACAGTATGAGTATTATCCCTGTAATGAAAAAAACACAGTTCTGTTTTCACTTTTGAATGGGAACAATCAGTCAATGGCACACAATTAGGCAAACTATAATTTTTCTGTGAAAGTTCAGCTAAGGAATTTGGAGCTTAATTGTGGTGAGTAAGAACCAGATCTGCCCCAGTCCTAGTTGCTGTAGTCGTCCACTGAGAGCCGTGCATGCAAACTCCATAGTGCAGCACCATGGTGAATGCATTGATGCCACTTATTCTTTCTGCCCTTTTTTTCTTTCTCTCTAGAGAAGGGGACTGTGTTCCAGTGACTATTTGCAATGCTGTTGAATCTGTCATTGCAATTAATGCAGCACTGACCTTTTGGAAAGCTGGAAAGGGGGAAAATGCGTATGAAAAGTGTGGACACAGCAACTGTGCAAGAGCTTGATTTGTATCATATATCTTCAGCAATATAGGGCAAACAAGCATTTTCCTACGCACCTGTGGTGAATTATAGGTGCCCAGAAAAGGAGGCTTTGTTTGCCAATAACTGGTGTTTATGTTCTAGGCTGGATTGGTTTGAGTATGTGTATGAGCAGGTGAGCTAATAAAGATTTTTGTGGGCTTATTTGTATAGCTGTTGTAACAGGATTAAAAAAGGAGACAAGATTTGACACAGAGGCTGTGTTTTTAATGTTTATGTATTGGGGATGATTCGGCAACCTTTTCTTTATAACTGCCTCATTTCATCCTGTCTTTTAGATCAGTGCCGCGAGTGTCTGGAGAGTGTGATGTGGCAGGTGACGCTGCTTGTGCAGTGGCACACCTTTACAGGCATAGCCGTACTTATTGTGATTTCTTCCATTGATTTAAATGAAGGATCAAGTACAAAAATGCAGTTGAATAAAACACCTTGAGACACTATCAAAAGGCAGAGTGTAAATGTGGTGGTAAATAAATGCATGTTTTCAGTATCCTTTTCCCAGCCAAGATAGTATACTGATGGGTAGACCAAAGAAGCAATATGTGTTGATCGGAGCTGGAGGCATTTCTCTTCCCACTGGAATCTCTAATTATTAGTTTGTTACACTTTTGTTCTGCCCTCCTTCAAAGAACACAGGGCACACAGTATGTGGTTTTCCTCACCCCATGTTATTGTTGCAAGAACAATATGAAGTAGGCTAAGATGAAAGAAACTGGCCCAAGATTGTCCATTGAGGGGTATGGCTGAGCTGAGACTCTTATCCAGGTCTTGCTGATCCTGATCCAGTTACTGCTTACAGCACTAGCTCTGTTTATCAAGTACAACATGGTTTTATGTCCAAGATATAGTAAAGGGTGCAAATACCACGAATCCTGGGCAAGTGTGAGAATTAAGAGGCTCCGCCAAGTTGGTGTGGCTGCAGGTTTGTGTGTGCAGATCACTTCTGCAGAGAGATGTGTAGACCAGTCTTTTAAAGGGCAAAAGTGGTGTTCAGGTGAACAGTTCAGAATCATCCGGACAACTCCTTTTCCCAAGTTCTTCTCTCCCATCTGACTCCTTGGAGCTCTTTAAAGAAATCGAGTAGGGAAGAAATTGCGGGGGATATTACAGGCTTGGGAGAGAGGCCTTACATACCCCTCTATGTTCTCTTTTATCTTTGTTTTCAATTAGTTATATTTGGGGGCTTGCAAAGAGTTTTTCTTGAGTTAGCGATGCAAGATATAATTTTCAAGGTTAGCTATTTTATTATAGGCAATTTCCTCATTGCCTGGGAACATATAACCTGTTAGTAACCTGGACTGACTGGATTATTGTGAATGACTCAACAAGTTGCCTTTCCCTTCCTTTATTTTTTAAAATGATTGTCCTTCCTTAATGTCTTCCTTAATGTCTTGTACTTAATGCTGTAAGGGTCTGTGAATACAGTGATTCCCTCACACGTCTTTGCCATATGCTGTAAGGGCCTGTGAATACAGTGATTCCCTCACACGAGGCAGTCAGCAAAGATTGTAAAGCAATTATGAGCAAACACTCAATTTGACATTTTACTGACTCCTACTTCTCAAAAACAGCAGGCCAGATAATCAACACGCTTTCCATCTTTTGTTTTCTGGTTTCCTAATAACAAATCTCAGTGCTGAAAAGTATATGCAAGTTTTATCTATAGGTACCAAGATGTGTGGAGTAAACATTTGTTACAGTACAGGAAAACTGAGTAAAAACTACCTGTCATTATATTTAAACCTACAGATCCCAGGCCACCTAATAAATATATATTTACATCCTTTAAAAAAAATACACCACAGATTATAGCTGGGGCGGGGGGGGGGGGGGATTAAAGTTCAGAATCATTTAACTGGGAAGGGATTACATGCGGAGATTTTGCAATCCATTCTGTTCAGCCCTAGCCTCAAAGGAATTCAAATAATCTGTTGAGGGCTTTGCATTCTAATGTACTATCCTCTGGGTATAGGCAGGTAGTCGGGCAATATAGCCTTGAGATATTTTTTAGTTCTGCAAAGTCTGGAACTGTAATCGATTAATGATCATTCATTGCTGCACCAATCAACCACACAGATCAATTCAGCCTTCTCTCTTTACTGCAGATCCACTCCTCTGAAATGAATGAATTTGCCCAATTAATTCATCTACTCCAAACAAATCAATATATCCATAGTATAATTTAAAATGCTTAGAACTCTCCCATTGGGTGTAATGAAATTTATAATGATCTTATACATTCTTTTCTTAGGCTATATCTAATCTTAACAGGTTTAATCATAATAAACATCAGTAATCTGGGTAGAGGTCCTATGCACATGCACTAATGTGTTAATACTGCTAATTACAGAGTAATGAGTTGCCATTTACACAAGTGAAAAGAACTGCAGTGTCAGCTTTTTGTACACAATATGTGCTTATTTGGATCATGGCTGCACGCAAGAAGAATCCATTGGAATACAAGACCACCTGTGCGGCCACCTCTTTCTTATGTCAGATCCCTCCTTGAAAGACACATTTGGTTTAACCTCTTGAGTTTCATTTCCAGTAGTCAAACCTAAGTACTTGTCACTACATTTGCTTGCATGTCATCAGTTATGTCCTGCTCCCTAGGCTGGAGATGAGGTCCTAGTCAGCCATGGAATTCGGTTTGTTGCAGTGTTTCCTTAGCAGTTAGAAGACTTTAGACTGAGAGGGACATTCTCCTGCCCCTGGTCCAGGCCTTGGTCCTAGCTTCACATCTTCTCTTCTCCTGGGGTCCTGGAGGAGATGGTGACAGCTCTAGCAGAGGCTGAGTCCATGCTGGACCCTCCTGGCTTGAGGGCCCTGCTGGCTCAGGGGGCAGTGCTGGTGAAGCTTCCCTATCAGGAGGTGCTGAGGAACCTGCCTCTCAGTGGGCATTTGCCATGGTGGGGCTCAAGGGCTGGTCCTCGTTCTCCAGTGTTGTTCATGGCAATTTACTTACCTTTGTCTTTTTTTTTCCAGTCCTTGCCTCCCTTGAGTCTTACAGTGTATGTTCTTTGTGGAAAAAGATCTTCTCTGTTTTTTTACTGTTAGAACTTCTAAAACTTGTCAGTCAATCCTTCTGGATGACTGAAGGGAACTTCTGTATTCAGAGGCAGCAAACCTCTGAATGCCAGTGCTAGAAGGCATCATCAGGGGATGTTTGTTGGCCCTGCAGGGGAACTGGCTGGCTGCTGTATGAAACAGGATGCTGGTCTGGATGGGCCACCGGTTTGATTCAATAGGGCTCTCATGTTCTTAAAGGTAAAGGTAGTCTGCTATGCAAGCACCATATCATGACTGACCCATTGGTTGATGAAGTCATATCACAATATTTACAAGGCAGACTGTGTGTTTTTCCATCACCTTCCCCAGTCATCAACACTTTACCCCCAGCAAATTGGGTCTCAATTACATATTACATTGTACATTATTAGACAGATTTCACTACTCCTTTTACTGACCTCAGAAGGATGGAAGGCTGCTACCTGGAATCAACTTCTGTTGGGATCAAACTCAGGTCGTAAGCTGAGCTTTGACTGCAGTACTACAGCTTACCGCTCTGTGCCTTGTATATTAATGCTTAATTTTTTATTAGAACACAGCTCTTTAGGAGAGCTGTAGCAAAAAGCAATAACTTTTTTCCTGTATTTGTGATGTACCAGGAATTCCTTCACAATGCAGTGTTTGAGCTGTGCTATTGTGCCAATACAAGTCCTACACAAAACTGCTTTTGTTCATACTTTTGGTTACAAAATCAAGCATTAATCAACCGTTCTTTTAAATTCTTTATCACTCTTAACAGGCATCTTTGCTTACCTCAACTATCATGTGCCCCGGACAAGACGGGAGATCCTGGAGACCCTTATTAAGGGACTCCAGAGACTAGAATACAGAGGATATGATTCTGCTGGTAAGTTCTCAGGTATTTTGTATTGGGAACTTTTATGTGGGTCGTCTTCTAACAGTTTCAGGAGCATCGCTGTGTTGGCTTGTAGTAAAAATGCTAGACTTGAGTCCAGTAACACCTTAGGGACCAACAAGAGTTTTGTTGCATAAGCTTCTGAGAGTCAAAGCTCCCTTTCTCAGGCGGATTCCGCATGGGCCAAAAACAGCGGTGTGAAAATAGTGTGAAAATGGTTTGAAACAGTGTTTTCACACTGCTGTTTTTGGCCCATGTGGAATCAGCCTCAGATACAAGTTGGAATGGCCTTCTGACACAGGCTTTATTTATCCTGAAAAAAATGGTGGTGATTTAAGGAAGCTGAAAAGCTGATCCCAAATAATACTGATTTTTTTTCACCATTATTCAGGCTGCCATTGGGGAAAAAAAACTCTCCTCCCCTTCACTTCTGAATGTAGAAGCCATGAAAGCAGAACATGCTGCCTTTTGGGGGGGGGGGGGGGGCAGGCATACTCTGGCATTAGGCAATTTGGGACATTAAAGACACTTTGAATTGAACCCAGAAATTATTTGGCTATCAACTGAATTAGTTTTTATTATTTTCAAACATTTAAATATGACTGTTCAGTTGTGCATTCTAAGAATTCCTTAAGTACTGGCAAGATACGATTGCTGTAATTTGCTCTGGTACCAATGACTGCATGACTTGCATCTGAAACCCCACTTTTTACCTAATTTACCAGATTTCTGCAAAATTTAAGTTTTGCTGTTATACAGCTCACTGGGCTGCGTGACTGTTGCTTTTGCCATGGGAAGTTTATCAGTGAGGGCATAACCTTGATGTATTTTGTTGTGGAAAAACAATTGTGGAAAATACTTTGGTATTAGTATGTCAGACTGATAACCTTGCAAGGCCTTTCTCTCTGACATGGCTTTTTCTTGCCCTTTGTGTTAACAGGAGTTGGAATTGATGGGGGTAATGATAAAGACTGGGAGGCAAATGCCTGCAAAATTGCACTCATCAAGAAGAAGGGGAAAGTGAAGGCTTTGGATGAAGAAGTGAACAGTAAGCATGGGACCGTTTATTATTTATTTAATTAGTTTATCTCTACCCTGACTTTCTCCCCAGCGGGAACCCAAAGTAGCTTGTCTCATTCTCCTCTCCTTTAATCCTCGCAACAGCCCGTGTGATTCTTTATCTCCTTCTCTTTAATGGGCTTTCCCCCTGATTCAATCTTGGAATATAAGAGTGCCCTGAAAAAACACACGCCATTTCCCTAACTGTCACAGGTGATCAAAGTGTTTTAAGTCTACAATTCCATGTTGCACATTCTGCAAAACAACAGAGGCATGGAGCCTTCCTGGCAGCCTCAGGCAGACCATGCCACAATGTGGGAGCCACCACAAGGAATGTGTGTGAATGGGCAGTTGTCTCTTTGCAAGGTAGCCCCTTCAGAAGGATTTCTGAGATGAGCAATGCTGTTGCTGCGGAGCATAAGTTGGTGGCTAGCAGAAAAGGGGCTCTTACAATGGGGTGCTTCAGCACTGGAACTGCTCAAGTAAGAATGTTCTAGACTTATTTTTCAGTCCTCCTCTGCTCTGTTGATTTTGAAGTTTAACTGGTCCTAAGATCTATACTGTTATTTCATATTTCAGTGTTTAGAATTAGTTTGTTCAGGATTTTGTTCTGTTGTTTTAAATGAATAAAATCAGAAGCCACCTTGAGAATTCGTGTGCTTGAGAGTGCAGGATGTAAGTAAATGTCATATATGCATTAATGAAATTGGGCCAGATCATTAAGTGTGGGGAAGAAAAATGTGTTTAGGTTTCGTTTTCTGCCTAATGTTGGCACTCTGGAACTAGGCCTACTCATCTAATCTCACTGGCACCGATTATTAAACAAGCCTTGTCAGGCAAAGGGTTGCAACCAAATTTTCTCCATTCAAGTAGATGTCTTAAGAATAAAGATGCTTTGTTTTCTCTATATAGAACAGCAAGATATAGACCTGGACATTGAATTTGATGTACATCTTGGAATTGCCCATACTCGATGGGCCACCCATGGGGAACCCAACCCAGTGAACAGCCATCCTCAGCGCTCAGATAAAAATAATGGTGAGGCATGGGTCTGGTCAGGCAGCATCTTTCTCTGGGTAGTAGGAGTTAGATGGCTTTACTGGCCTGGCAGAAGGTGCTATGGACTGTTTGTGGAAAAGTTCTAAGCCTTATTTCAGAGCAGCAAGAAATCAAAAGTCAGTAATACAGCAATAGCTCTTCATTCTTAAATGGTCTTTAAATAAAAGGCTGGTCTTGTACGTAGCAATTTCACAAATGGTAGCTATTTTAAAATACAGCTTTTAAAAAGAAGTTAAATAATGATTACAGAATAAATCCCTTGGAGATTTTTTAAAAGGTTGTGTTTTGAGTGCTCGTTGATTAGATTGTTTCTAGAAAAAAATATATAATTTGAGATATGGTAATTCTCCATTTAGGAACCTGTCACAAGCATTAAAAATAACCTTTGGTGGAAAATTAATGGGCCTGATAAATCTGTTGATGTCCAAACTCTTAAGAACACATGGCAACCAAAATTAAACCGCAATCTGCCCCCAGAGATTGCTAATACAGCCTGTTTAATATCCTCAATAATAATTTCTGGCTTAATACAGAAAACCATTTTGAGTAATGGCCCACACAGAAGATGGCTTACATTCTCTTTTACATTAGGATATTGATCTGAAAATAGGATAAGATACATGACTGTTGTACTTGGATGCAACAGAACAGTTCAAAGTTAGCCAACCAAATGTGGACAGTCTGAGTCCAGGTTTTCATCACTGTAAGAAATCAGATTGTCCTTATTAGCTGTGCTTGTGTTTTGTTGGGTTACTTTCAGGATTTCTGTTTTCTTCTACTGGGTTTGCCATCTGTAGGATGTTTTGCCTTGGAATAAGTCAGTTGGTCACTGTTTTGCCAGAAGAAAACAAGGGTACTTTGATCTCAAAGGACACCAAAAATTGACAAAGTTATTGATGTGTTGTCTCTTTTCCCTTCCTTCAGAATTTATTGTTATTCACAATGGAATTATCACAAACTACAAAGACCTGAAAAAATTCCTGGTAAGTAAAACTTACTTTACTGTACTGTGGTGTAAATGTAAAAAGCTGAGTCTCCTTTTGTTGCTGGTATCTATTCCAAAAACACATCAAAATTATTTGTCTGATGGAGGGAAAATACTTGTATGGCTCAGTTGGTTTAAGTATCTGATTTATGGTTTACTGCTGGAATATATAGAGTGCCTAAATTGTTAGTTCCTTAAGGCAGAGGTCTGTCTCTTGGGTTACTTTGTAAAGCACCATGTACATTAATAGTGCCAAATAATTTAAATAGACACTGCTATAAATGTAATTGTTGAAGGCTTTCACGGCCAGAATCACTAGGATGTTGTGGATTTTCCAGGTTGTATGGCCGTGTTCCGGTAGTATTTTTTCATGAAGATGCCAGCCACAGATGCAGGTGGAATGTCAGGAGAAAATACTACAGGAACATGGCCATACAACCTGGAAAGCCCATAACATCCTACTAATTTATTTTGGCTTTCATTCTACCTTGTAGTAAATCATACCATTAATATGTCCAGTTCAATATTGCCTACTATCTGGCTGGCAGCTGTTCTCCAAGTCTCCTTTAAAAACAACCTCCTTTAAAAAGAAAGTGCCCGGGATTGAACTCAGGATGTTCTGCTTGGCAACCATGTACTGTCCCATGACCCTTTTCAAATGTGGTACTGTATTAGCTTATGAAAGTGTAACAAAATTAAGGATTCTGCCAGCATAGGATTTGTCAGTGTTTTGGTTTTATGGGTAGTGTGATAAAATGAATCAATGGCCCATTCTGCACAGCACACAAATAAGATGTCCCGAGGAGGCAAAAAAAAAAGGCATCTTGGGGAGGAACTCCACACAGCTTTTTCCCAAGACATCCTCAGGACGTCTTATTTCAGGCCAAGCCATCTTATTTTGAAGGCACTAATAGGTGGAACCCCCCCCCCCCCCAAAAAAAAAAATGTCTACAAGACATCTCCTGCCTGGCTGTGTCGAACCCCTGAGGTGTCTTATTTTTCCCACCCAACCCATTCCATTTGTTGAAGATTGCTCCTGGACATTCGCTCTGCAGGCTCTGATTCTGGGCGCCCGAAAAGTTCATAGTTGTACTCAGCTCATCCTTCAGATTCTGGCAATATATAGCTTTCCTATTTTTAATTTTTTTTTTCAATGAGGTGTCTGCAAAGAAATGCAGACATACTATGAGAATCTTAGCCACTTGGAGTACTGGTCTGCCTCCCTTTGAAGAGCCTGCAGAGGCTCAAACATTCTGGGGCAACCTTCAACAAATGGAGGCAGCGAGAATCCCTTCAGCAGCATACAGAATGTTGGATGCAAGCTGAGGAGGAAACTGACCAGAGAGCTTAACAGTTGGTTGGGGAAAAAAGCCTCTTTTCTCCTCTCACATCTGTGCTGTTGAAAAAAATTAGAGGCAGCTTTTTAAAAGACGTCCGCAGGACATCTTATTTGTACTGTCTGGACACAAAAAAAGAAGACACCTCTTTTTAAAATGTCCCCTTAGTCGTGCTGTGCAGAAATGGTCCATGTTGCACATACTGGTCATTTTTAGATATGTACTAAAACAAAATATTTGTTAGTGTATGTGAAGAAATATGCCACATATTTATAAGACTGTTACAATAGTACGGTATATTGTGGATTTCCTTCAATCTGAACTATGTCACTGTGTTCTAAATGATTGTTGCTTGCAAGATTTATTTTTCACTCAGCTTTGGCTAGTAATAACCCTCTTTATTTTTCTTTCAGGAAAGCAAAGGGTATGATTTTGAGTCTGAAACTGATACAGAAACAATTGCTAAGCTTGTCAAGTACATGTATGACAACCGCGAAAACGATGATATCAGTTTCACCACTTTGGTAGAAAGAGTCATCCAGCAACTGGTAAATCTAGATTTTTAGTAAAGCATTTCTGTCCCATGCAAAACAGGTTGATGTCAGGTTTCACTAATTGCATGTCGGGGGTTCAGGAACTGTCTGGTTTGATCGTCAGTGTAGGACAGAGTGCTTTGTTCACTATTACTTCAGTAAGCAACATGTGCTGTACATTTGAGTTTGATCTTTCATCAAACAAATTAATGAATGAATTTAGAGAACCCTGCCTGAAAGAGAATGTTGTTTACTAATGCAGGATATGTGCTTACGTAGTTTAGGTGTATCGTGCATTTGTAATCTTTTAACTGTAACTGTGTTAATTTAATTACGTTTAAATATGAGGATTAACTCTTTCAAACTTATGTATCTATTTGCTTTTTATCATGCCCCTTTCTTGCTGGGACTCAAGGCAGATTGCCCAGTTTAAAGCCATGCAATAAGAACACCTGAGAGCATACAGCTAGTATTGAGTTAAGTCTGAATTACAAAAGCATAGAGAGCAATACACTAAAAGCAATATAGTGCATACAAATTATATGACACTGAACTGCAAAAACGAGTGAATGCAAAAACAGTATAAGATAAAAATAAGATTAAAAGGGAGCAAAGCAATGAAAACCAGATTTCACAAATGCTAAGCAACCCTATTATAAAATACTCTCCTGAACAGTTTTGTCTTATGCACTTTGCTAAACGTTGAGAGCATGGCAAATTTCCTGTGGAACATTCTGCAGCCAGGTATCAACTCAGTTTTGCAGAGGTGGCCCTCATCTCCACTGGCCACCAACAGAGGTCTTCTGTAGCACCTGGTTTTCTTGGCTGAGATGAGCCTTGGACCAGCATTCTCCAAGCTCTTGCCTCTACACCACACTGTATCAATGTATGGTACATTACCATCCTGTGGTTATTGCCATCATGTAGTTCATAGAGCTTCTGAAATCTCAGAAAAATGTGTGCATGTTCCTGAACGACTTAACTGAAATGTAACTGAAAATGTTTGTTTGTTTTTCTCTACAAGGAAGGGGCATTTGCTCTTGTATTCAAAAGCGTTCACTATCCAGGTCAAGCCGTGGGTACCAGGTAAATACTACAGTCATATGCTTCTCATTTGTTTTGTTTGCATCTGTTATATGGGTAGTTCCTCCAGCCTGTTTAGTCAAGAGTCAGGGAATTCTGCCTGCCCTATCTAGCAAACTGATTTATCATTTCTTGTAGTCCCTCCTGTTTTCTTCATTACAGAGTCTGCCACCATTTTACCGTCAGAAGTTCTACAAACTAAAGGCTTAATTACACTCCAAATCAATTTGTTTTAAGCCAATTATGTTGTTATAACTTATCCCAAAAAGTTCCTGAGGAGTCTTAACTATCCCTCACAAAATTACAGTTCTCAGGAGATAAGGCGAAAACCTGGTTAAAGCTGTGGTATGGCCATACTTTCTGATAGGTAGGTATTGCCTATCAAAACCTATACGTGGAACCCTTGATAATTTAGACAACCAGTGTGGGGTGTATTTTCAAGTGATGTGAAAATGTTTTAATTCTGAATTTAATCCCGGCATAAGATCTGTCTAGCTATGAATTTGTTTGTCGTGACGAATAATGTTGCTTGCTGCTTTCCACCATGTAATGTTCTCGTTTTGCATGTTGCTTAACACTTAAATATGGATCTAGCATAGTGTATTGGCATAGTGTATTGGAGTGCTAATCTTTTTCTTGTGCTTTGATTTTAACAGCCTCTGAAGGCCAAATTGTTTGCCCTTGATTTGTATTGAGTTAATATTATGTTTCAGTTCTTTTGGGTGGCTCCAGACTTCTGAAATCCTAATGCATTGATTAGTGAATGTCCCATTTAGTGAGCTGATTCACTATGTATAATTTGTCTTGAGTCTCTATGAGAAAGGGGGACTATAAATAATATGTATAAATAAAAATCAAATCACGCTTTTTGGGGGGTGTTGGCTGTCCTTAGACTAAGCAGTTGTTAGTTGGTCATGGATAAGCCACAGGTGGGAACTTGTTCCCTCCCATGCTACATATTAAAGTTGTGTTCGCTGCCACTTAACAGCTGGATATTTTGTTTGCAGAAGGGGAAGTCCCTTGCTCATTGGAGTGCGAAGCGAGCACAAGCTTTCTACTGACCACATTCCAGTCCTGTACAGAACAGGTAAATGCATGAGCCAAAGCTCTGTGTCTACCTTTTATGCGAGTGCTTCAGAGATGAGGACCTGTGTGCTGTAGGCTAAATGAAAAGATGATATCAGCTGTGTATTCCACACCTTTATGTGTGCATGCGCATGTTTTAATTAAAACAAACTGGGCCTGAAACACACAGGTTGGAGCTACCTGTGTTGGGATTGTGAAGGACATAGGTTTCTATTCTGATGGCCCCATGCAAATACCCTCGGCTACTGGGGGATTTACTGCTGCTATGCCATGGCCTCCAGAGGGCTTTTAGGTGGCATGGAGAAGAAGCCAAACAAAACAACCCCCCTCCCCGCCACCTGAAGCTCTCCATAGGTCTAAATGGAGTTCCGTCACCCTTTTAGGTAGCATACCACCAAGGCCCCTGGCACTGTGTTCCTTGCTCTACCTCTGGGAATGCCTGAGCCTGCCCCCCCCCCCCTTCGTGGATGCCAGTGTTCCTCCATGGTAGCCTGGTTTTGCTGCTGTGGAGCTGAGGGGCACCCGACTGCCAGCACCTTTCCCCTCTTCGCCAACAGGGGTGCCCCTTACACCGGCAGAGAGGCAAGCACCCTCTTGCTGACCCCGTGCTATTTCCATCAGTCTATTCACATGACACCCCCCCCCCCCTTACATAGCAACATCTTTCCAAAGGTTGTTTACATTACAAACCTTTATTGGTTTTATAACAGTTGAAATGTCAGGATTTTCCCCTTAGGACTCTTGGAAGTGTTCTCCTTCTGACAGGGGATTTAGAGCAACCTATACGAGGGTTATTTCCTGTTATCCTATGAAGCAGTCCTGTGTGATAGCTTAAGTTGAGAGTAAGTGACTGGGCCAGTCTCATCCAATGGTCTTTGTTGCTGAGTCGAAGGTTTCTATTCTGATACCCCAGTACATCTCCAGCATTCAGTTTGCCACACTGCCTTTCCACCCTTTCACACCGCCTAACGTCTACATATGAATTGTTGGGTGTACTCCACACTGTGCACAGAGAGAAACTCTTCTTACCATGACATGCCTCCGAAGATGCCAGCCATAGATTTGGACGAAACTTTAGGAGTGAAAACTACCAGATGATGGCCACGCAGCCCGGAAAACCCACAACAGTCTGTAATTAAGGTTTATGACAGGATCCCATGGTCAAGCATTCATTCTGAATTACCCAGCATTCTTGAAAGATGGTGCACGAGGGTCTGCCTGTGCTGGCTATGAATTCATGAAGAATATGAAAAATGCCAACTGTGACTTAAAGCAGCAAGATGTATTAAATGAACTGAGTTCAAATTGAGCTGACTTCCCTCTGTTGCCAATGACTCTGAAATTGCTTTCCATGTTACAATTTCAGCCGCACAATTTGTAGACCATATTTTTGACGGAGTATCCATAAAACTGGAGGAAGGTGCCTATGACATATGCTTCATTCTACAAGTTGTCCTCATCTTAGAAAATTAATTAAAATGAGCCCTGCCTCTTTTATCATGTAGCTTATTGCTTTCCATTCAAAAGGACGACCATATTTCCCACTGCATGTTTTGTGTCTGTTTTTGACATACGGTAAGCGCCTGTTCTGTTTCTTTACTATTGACTAATCCCTGGTAACATATGAGCACCAACCTTGTCAGATAGACCAGTTGAGTTCCGCTTCAGTCAGACACTTCTGTTGAGAGCATGCCTGCAGAGATCAGGTTAAAGAAACAGCAAGTTGTAAGGTAGGAAAAAGAAGAAGAGGGAAAGTTGCACGGAGTAAATTGGAAATCTTGTGCATAGATGTATTCTGCTTCCTTGTCAGGGAGTCTTGCCAACTGAAGGAAGTTATTTTCTTCCACTCATTGAAATGGTGGTAATGGACTGGCCAATCGATAGCTTAAATGGTTATGTCATAGCATGATCTCCTTTGATTCCAGTTGGGCTATAAATAAGCCGATTCCTTCCTGAGAAGCAGGTGCACATACCCAGGCGCACCGTTAACTTTGTCTCAAGTGACTTTTGAAACTCTGCCAAGATTCAAAAGCACTGTAAGTTTGTGGGCTTAATAAGGCAGGTCACCTGATCTTAAACATTCTATGAATTGATCAGTTAAAACTAATCTGATAGATTTAAATCTGTAACGTGCACCTGAATCAAAGCAGAAAAAGGCATACTTTTGTGCAGAAGGCATCCTCGCTCTAAAGGAGGTATTTCTCTTATTGGATGAGAGAGAAGCAGGGATGCCTCTTCTGAGATTAGTCTTACCACCCACAGTTGTATATAAACAGTGAACAGTTAGTTGTTGCGTTTTTTAAAAAAAACACCTGTTTCATTTTTATTAAGACATACCTTTTCCATCAATCGAAAGGTTTTTAATTGAAGTTCTTAAAAAAGAGAGTAAATGTTATAGCTGTAAATGTCTTGCCAGGGGTGGGGGTGGGGTGGGGAGGTGGTCCAATTTGCAATGATGGACCAGAAAAACGTAATGAACTTGTAACAGCGCCACTATTCAGGAAAATGCTTGGTTTTTTAGGCCCCTTTCAGGGATTCAAAAGATACGAACACCGGTGTCTGTGTAACATGCACATACCTTCAGCTACTAAGTAGTGTTGTTGTGTCTCTGTTAACAACAAGATGCCAAATGCAGATTAGCTTGTTTTGATGGAAAGCAGTGGCAACATAATAAAGAGTTGCAGTTTTGGGCAGTGATCTGCATGCCATGATCAAGTATCGGTAGGTGGGAGCTTTTTTACTTAGCAAAAGTTTCTGATCCCTCTGTTGGCTTCACTGCCTTCTGCTGTTTGAAATGGAAACCTGGGCTGCTTCCACACGGATGTCTTGCTCCAGTTCTATGTCTAAACAATCATGGAGGATTTTGTGGGGGAAGCTTCCACACATCATCTCATCATCTGCTTCTGTGTGCTTCCTTCTACTTCACTGCAGTCTTTCTCAAACCCGGTTTGGTATGAGCTTTTTAAGAAAGATTGCAGTCTTCTCACGCCACGGGGAGGTGTGTATTTTTACAGGGTCTGCCTGCATTGGCTCCTGCTCACAATAACTCTATTTTCCTTGCCTCAGTCCCCAATGGCTGTCGACTCCCCCCACCCACCACCAGAGGGCTTTTAAAAAAATAAGTAATTGACATATTGGTGTAGCTTACGCCATAGGTCAATTACTGGTTGCAATCAAGCAGGGGTTTTGCCCAGTGTGGACAGCTGCATACCCCTGCTTTTTGCAGGGGATGGAGGAGGGCTTCCATACAATGATGCCATTCTCACTCCAAACACAGCTCAACAAGACTTTTTGGGATTCCTATTTAAGCTGAAGCAAAGGAAAATCTTGCGGCAGTTGGAGCTTCCGTTCGGAAGTTCTGCGGACAGCTAGATCTTCAAAATGACAGAGAGCAACTATGCATTTCCCCTTCCAATTCTGGCCCCTTCCGCTTCCAGCCTTTGTGGATGCTTTCCCGCTCTATCTGCATAGCCGAAGCACAGTGTCCCTTTAACTGGAGCTCAGCTGTGAAGGAAGGGAGTGTGCCAGTTGTGGTAGTTGACATTTCTGTGCCCACATTAAGAGGGTTCAGGGAGAGGGGCAGCAGCAAGCACTGCAGCCTCTGGGGAGAGTGCCCCTTCCACACCCACCCTGCCTACTGCTGCTTTTACAGTAGAGATGCCATTTCATACCCCTGCATGGAAGTAGCTATTGTGTTTTTTAAAGCCTGAAAAGCCCTTTAGAGACAAGGAATTGAATGGCAGCTGCCGGACACTATGTGCAGGAAAAGCCCTGTGAGTGCTGTTGCCATTGCAGATCTCTCTGCATTCACAGCAGCAAAGAGAGCAGCACTGAGAATTGTTCCCATGTGGAAGCAGCCCTACGTGCAGGTATGAGGAATTCTGACTTACTGGGATCCTGGATCTGGCTCAATGTTTTTGGCAGTATCAACATGAAAGCGTTGCTTAATGCAGGCCTTTTGACCTTGTTTCTCCAATTGCCCTTTTGAATCCTGATCGCTTTTTAAAGAGGATTAATGGGAACTCAATGGCCAAAATGAGAGCAAATTAGATCAGTAGAAATCATGCCAAATGCAAGAGACAGAGTGTGTGCTTGGCAGGGTGAGAAACTGCATAATCCTTTCAACCTTTGTTTTGAAAAGAGCAACTCCTTCTGTGGCACTGTGACCATTTACCCCTTCATGTACAAAGGTTCTTCGTGGATCACTGAAATATTTTCTTTGGCTGTGAATGCCAAACATTTAAACTTTCTTGACTCTTACACAAGATTAATAATTGAGAGAAATTTCCTGGCATCTCTTCTTTTTTAGGAAAAAATATTGGCTGGCTTTGTCATAGAGCTTTTGGTTATTGCTTTGTATAAAAATTTACAGTTCACCACTTCAGTGCCACATCATCTCTTTCTGCTAAGATGTGATTCATAAGCCAAATACACAAAGGTGCCCCCTTTTCTTCAGCAAAACTGTCTGGATAGAAGTGGTTTGGAAGAATGTGCCTGCAAAGATAACCAGAGTTAGTAACTGAAGGACGGACAATGAGAATTTTATGTATTATTTTTTACCAACAAGCCAAGGGCTCATCCTAATATTTAGTATTTGCTTAGCACTTCCAGTGTTCAAAATGCTTAGATATGTCATTGCAATAATCCCCAGAGCAACATTGTTAGTCGGGCCATTGTTTTTATCTCATTACTACAGATTGGGGACTGAGGCTGAAAATGAGTGCATTGTGTTTGTGGATATATTTCACCTGACAACTTCCAAGACCACAGCTAATAAAGCTTTCTGATATTTCAGAAGAACATAAAAAGGGAACTTTTAAATGCTTTACGCTAAACTGCTTCAGAATTGCACAATTGAAGTCCTGAACTTGGCTTAAACAGGCACACTCAAAAACAAATAGATTATCTCTCCACTGAAGGATGTGTTTCTTTGCCACACTCAACCAGTTCTCACCCTTCCTTAACACCATCTACTAAAAGGCCTTTTGTGCATTAAACATCAAGGAGGTCTTCCATTTTATTCTCAGTAGAAAATATTCCTAGTGGGTTGTGCCAATGACGTTATAAAAAGTAAAGCTTCATGTTGGTACTGTGACTTGGTGACTTTGGGCAAATCCAAGGGACGTGTGTTCTTTTGCTTTGGATTGTTGCATATAGATAAGACATCTAATAAAGCTTTCCAACACTGCAGGAAAGGACAAGAAAGGAAGTTGCAGCCTCTCCCGTGTTGACAGCACCACCTGCCTTTTTCCTGTTGAAGAGAAAGCCGTGGAGTACTACTTCGCATCGGATGCCAGGTCTGTGGCACCCACTTAGCCAGAATGACCCTGTGGCTGCTTTCCACATTGGGTGTCGGGGTGAAGGGTGAGCAAGGAGCTAATGAAGAAGTGGGCCACTTCAGCAGTGAGGATCAGGGAGAAGAATATAACATGAACTGCAGGTTCATAATTAATATGCAGTTTATGCTGCTGGTGCATGACCAAGATATGCATATCACCTGAGAGTTGCATCTGGTTGACCCATGCAGGAGAACAGCGGATTCCACACAGGGCAAATATAATGGGTGTAGGACGCAAGACGAACTGGGTTTCTTGGAGGGAGGGGACTATATGTGGATTATATTTTAAATGTTGGAAGCCACTATGAGCCCACAAGGGAAAGGGAGGAATACATATAAAATAAATATCTGAACAAGTCTTAAATTAGTAGACTACTGTAGTACAATAGGGCCTGAGCGCTTTGATGTCGGGGATTAAATCCGTCAAACAGCATCCTTGGGCAAACTTTATGTTCAGCCTAGGTTGTGAGGATGTCGCTCTGAAATCCTCAGAGGCAAGGCGAGAAGCCAGTGTGGCAAAAAAAAAAAAATCTCATGTCATACATTAGGGGAAAATTATGTTGAAGAAATGGTAGGTATTGGCATTGACCTGGTTTTTGAACACCTCCAGCATCTGGTTTGCTTTCAGACGAAGGAGGAATTGTTATCAGGCAGAAAGCAGGTACGTGATCATGTGCTTTTAATCTAAAATGAATCTTATAGGAGCTGAAAGGTGGTTTATGGTCAGATCCCCAGTTAAACTGTAGACTGTGTCATCTTCAGTGATTTCTGCTATTTGCATCAGTGGCTGCCTTCTGCTTCCTTTTCACTCCCACCGTTTGACACCATTCTCAACTTCCTTACAGTGCAGTGATTGAACACACCAACAGAGTGATTTTTCTAGAAGATGATGATGTGGCAGCTGTTGTGGACGGCCGTCTCTCCATCCATCGAATCAAGCGCACAGCTGGCGATCATCCTGGCCGTGCTGTTCAGACTCTACAGATGGAGCTCCAGCAAATCATGAAGGGTATGCGTCTGTGACCAGGACTTCCCAGACTTCATTTTTTGCCAGTCTCCCTTGTAACCTTCTACTCCTTGGCCTGCTGGGCATTTCCTCTCCCAGCTGTAGCTTCTTCAGTTGCTTTCATCCAGGCTCGGCTTTATGTTTGAGGGACCAGGCGGAGATGCTGTTTTTTGTTCCACATCTCAGACAGGCTTCCTTTTCTTACTTGGGGAGGGGGGGGACCCTTCAGGGAAACCTTGTGTTGAAGATTTCCTCCACTTAAATGAGAGATCATCTCTTGCCACTCAGGAGTTAACAACAACAACAAAGACCTTTATTAGGCATAAATATCAAGATAAAATTGTAAAAGCGATAGTTATGACAGAACAGATTAAGTTCCCCTTACAAGCAAAATCTGCAGCAAATATTGGGCTGTGTGCTCTAGCTTCCAAGGATCATTGCTGTAATGTAACAATATCAGCATTAGGGGAGCAATTATGTAATTTAACAATATCAGCATTAGGGGAGCAATTATGTAAGAACTGTGGCAGAAGGGCTTCCCTAAGCCACTCATATTTTGGACAGTGGAACAGGATATGTTCAAGTGTTTCGGTACGGGTTGGGCAATGTGGGCATACTCTGTCCGACAAAGGAGAATTCCCATAGCGACCCTGTAACAAGGCTGGAGAGTAAACATTGCATCTGGCTCTGGTAAGCACTCAGGAGTTACAAATGGAGAGTAGAACTGAACATTGTTCCTCCTATTAAAAACAGCAACATGTTTTAGTTTCCAGATGGGCCCTCAGTGTGCTGTAAAATAGTAGTGTTGGGGACTGGAACTGACTGCACTATCCTTGGCCCCTTCCGCACAAGCAAAATAATGCATTTTCAAACCACTTTCACAACTGTTTGCAAGTGGATTTTGCCATTCCGCACAGCTTCAAAGAGCACTGAAAGCAGTTTGAAAGTGCATTATTCTGCATGTGTGGAATGAGCCCTTGTCCCTTCCTGCTCATTTAGGCTTACTTTCTTGCACAGATTTTTCCAAGACGCTCTAGTCCTTCCATCCGTCTCTGTGGTTTCTGACCATCACTATTCATTGTTTATCCCTCATCACACTATATTTTGGACTCCTGTTCAGCAGCTAGTGTGCTACACACCATAGCAGGACTACATCCAGCCTTCAGACCTAGCTTATTCCTTGTGTTGGATGATAGGAAAATGGATTTTTCTCCCGCTGTGTTACATCGTGTCCGAGCGATGTGATCAACAGAATCAAAATCAGAATTGTCTTTCTCACTCAGTGCATCTTTTGTTTCTTAAAGGTAACTTCAGTTCATTTATGCAGAAGGAGATTTTTGAGCAGCCAGAATCTGTTGTTAACACCATGAGAGGAAGAGTCAACTTTGATGACTACACTGGTAAGTTTGGGGTTCATATATATATATATTAGAGTCTGTTAAAATGTTACATGTTAGTGCCTGTTAACATGTGACTCAGGGCTACTTATTATAGTTCTTTATATAGTTACTTTAAGCAATGTTTTGTCTTTAGCTAGTACAATTTCTGGGATTGCTTTAGGAGAAATGGTATTTAACCATTTCCTCCCCTACCATCTCCCAGCTGGAGAAATCCATGCCAAAATGTTTTTATTCCTGCTATGTAAAACATACTTTTTCCACCATCTGGGAGAGAAAACCCATCTGTTTTTTTCCCTCCGTCTCCTCCTACAGGCTGTGCTGTAAGCATGGCTACACTTGGAACTAACCTTATTGCCAGTCAGTAAGCCAGGTTAGCCATCCTTCTCTTGTTATGTTTCCTGAATGGGATCGCTGGAAACTCATGATAGCAGACCTTTCCTTATCATTGCAGGAGGAGTATAGCACCTCACTGTCTTTAACCTAACAAAATAACCATGAAGATCAGTGTTGATGCACTCTTGTTTGTTTTGTTCAGTTAATTTTCTGCGCTGTGAATAATATCTAAACCTTTCTGTCTTTTATTTGTAATAGTAAATCTTGGGGGCTTGAAAGATCACATTAAGGAGATTCAGAGATGTCGACGACTGATCCTTATTGCTTGTGGGACAAGTTACCATGCCGGAGTCGCAGTAAGTAGCTGGCCCTGGATCTTTTAAGTCGCATTTCTGGCATATTTAACAAGCTGTTGTGGTAGTTGGGAGACAGGAATCACTGTCTGGTCAAACAACTGCTGAAAAGTTTGTTCTTCAGTTGCATTCCTTAATGTAGTTTTTTAAACAGAATGGCATACTGAAAATGGATGCAACACTAAGGTATATACTGCTTCAGACAGCGAACACTTAATGATCAGTTTGAGGACACTTAGAAGAACCGTGGCTAAAAATTGCTTCCTGGTCCTATATAAGAGCATTTAGACACTCAGCATAATCCAATGGATTTGGATGTGTGAGTCCAAAAATGAGAAATAGAATCCTTTCAGAAGGTGACAAGCAGTTTTGATGAGTGGCTTCCCCAGCAAGCTCCTCTTGTCAGAACATGTGTAAATGTTTAGATGAGCAAAATCTAAATGACAGATGGACCCTCCTTCTAACAGGTGCCGTGTGCAGATTAGTACCAAGTGCACAGCATGTACCGTGTGCAAACCTGATAAGGTGAGGGCACCTGACTGGTACCACAAATGTATATAGATAGCACAGACAGCAGAGTGATGTGTGCCTGGAAATACCTGTGGTCTGACGAAGCACTTTGTTAGTAGATAGCAATAAATAGAACTGCACTGGTGACTGTGTGTCTGTCGGTTCTTATCTACATTGCATCCTACAAGGTGGTCTACTCTGAGTAACCGCTGCTTCAACACCTCTAGGCTCCTCCTTGCCTCTCTTGTTCTTCCACTAACCAAAATGGCTGCCTCTGGCCGACAAGAACAATCCATCTTTTCAGGGGAGTTTCCCACCTCCAGATTAATGGCTATTAGGCAAGATGACTACAGTCCAAACTTTGTGTTAAAACTTGTTATGTGTAAAGTCAGGATTCCCCAAAAACCAAAACCAGACCAATTGAAACAGGGGTGGGGGACTTAAAATCCAGCAACTAAATAAAGATTTGTTGGAACAGGAATAAATCAGTGGACAAATAGTCTCAGTAATGGTTAGAGAGGCTATTGTGGAAGCATGCAGAATCTCACCATGGGGTCTTAGTTCTGACATAGTGCCTAAGCTAAATTCCCCATTTCTGAAACAGGAACATCAGGGAGCTAAGGTTGTTACGCAGAAGGACTGTTAAGTCATGTGGCCTCTTAAGGATCTATGGCAGTGATTATTTGTTGTCTAAGAAACTTCAAGAAAGGTACCCTTCATTGAGCATCTGTCTTGTTCATGTGCAAGTAAAGTCTGTGCTGGACCAAGTTCAAAGTATCCTTGCATGCTGTGGAACTTGATTAAGTCAAGTAAATTACATGTCATCTAGAATAATTTCCTTTCTTTGAAGTTTAGTATTCCAAAGGCTCTCCAGTTGTTGTAGTGCTTGAACAAAATGTTAGCCTTGACGATGTAGTGACTGTTTTGTCGGAACTACCCAAAGTGAAAAGTTAGACAACATTATTTTTCCCTTCTCTCTTTTTAAAAAATAATGTCAGGATGGAGGCTGGTGGCAGAAAAAGGGCATCTCCTCTGAGATCTGCCATATGAAGCATTTTGTAATTTTCTGCTTTTTGTTTTCACCAGACACGTCAAGTGCTGGAAGAACTGACTGAATTGCCTGTCATGGTAGAACTAGCCAGTGACTTTTTGGACAGAAACACTCCAGTCTTTAGAGATGATGTTTGCTTTTTCATCAGCCAGTCAGGTAAGGCTTATGTCCTGGAAGTGTTGGGCTGGTTGACCACCATGACTCTCTTATGATTCAAAACGATTTGACCGGGAACAACATATGAACAACTTTTGCTAGAGTAGATTGGCAGCTGGTACAGCTAATAATGTTTGATTCAGGATTCTGCACTTACGTCGATATTACTGTTCCAAAAGTAATCCCTCTCCCACACACACAATGAAAGAGACAAAGCAATTTCCTGGACCACAGGCTGTTAAAGAAGGAGACCATCCTAGACTAGATATTCTCTCCCCTTCCGCTCCTCTCCCCTCCACACAACACTTCCTGCTGCTGGTGCTGCTGCCCCTGGAGGACAGAGGCTTGTTATTTTCAAGCTTTCTTTATATCGATATCTCGAAATGTCAAGAGAATTAGAGGTTAGTGTTATGTGAGTGAGCTTCTTTTCTGTTACTTGAAGTAGTCAGCAACATGGAAGTCGGGGAGGGAGGGTGTGAGAGGGAAGAGCGAAGGCTGGGGGGGAGGGAAGACTCCAGGGCAAAGCAGTGCTCACTGGCAAATTTCCCCACTCTGGCAGTGAAGCAAATGAAAAGTTGTACTAAAAGTGATCTCGCTTGCCACTGGCAGAATGGAAAGTGATAGCAGGGCTTGATGAAACAGGTCCATACAAGAAATTGTGCTGCGACGGACATTAGCCCCCATCGCTCAGCAAGCACCTTGTGCATAATTGGCCTGTAATTCCCAATATAATATCTACCAGTGGCATTTTAATCAGTTCTAAAATAGAAGGGGGAAGTAGAGAGAGAAGCAAAAGCCAAGGGAGGCCAGCTCTGTTGGGATGCCGCTGCTGCCCTCAGCCATAGGCCTGATGGAGTAGTTCCGTCTTGCAGGCCCTGCAGAACTGTGATGGGTCCCTCAGGGCCTGGGCCTCATTCAACAGAGCAATTAGAACACAGCAGTTAAAGCATTTGAAATCCCATTTGTTTTAGTGGAAATGAATCGTTACGTTCAAGGAAATAAACACAAGATGCCTGAACGATGTACACTGGGTTGTCTCCTTAGTTTGCATGCTAGGCCTCATTTATTTGTTTCGGAGGGTAGTTGTGTTGGTCTGCAGTAGAACAGCTAGATACGAGTCTAGCAGCACCATAGAGACCAACGATTTTTTCTAGATATAATCTTCTGAAAGTCGAAGCTGCCTTCATTACGTACCTAACAAGGAGAGCTTTGACTCTCGAAATCTCATAACATAAAAATTGTGTTGGTCCCTAAGGTACTCCAGGACTCGTGCCTAGCTGCTCATGTATATCAATACTTTACAGTGCTCCAACAAACAGTTCCACTGTGGTGTTGTGTCTCACACAGATAACATCTACAGTCCCCATCCTCCACTCAGCATATGAGTCTAGTTTGCAACTGAAATGTTTCCTTCCCTGTTATTGTATCCTGGGAGCCTTTTGTTCATGGAACTGAACAGAAACAGCATTCTTGAAAATTAGGAACCTGTGAGAGCATGGCTGCTGGAATATAGCACTTTCAGAATTATAACCAGGTACCCTCTGTGTGTCCTAGCAGGTGAGACAGCAGACACCTTGATGGCCCTTCGGTACTGCAAGGAAAGAGGAGCTCTTACTGTAGGAATCACAAACACTGTTGGTAGCTCCATATCCCGGGAGACAGACTGCGGAGTGCATATCAATGCTGGACCAGAGATTGGTGTTGCAAGCACAAAGGTGAGGCTTCCTTGTGTAGCTGAAAATGTTAACCTTCTGCATCCAGGAAAGTCTAATTTTGGTTGTCTGAATAAATGTAGGCCTGACCTGTCTTGTTAATGCACTTGTCACAATGGAAAAACTCCACTGAATTTGTTTTGGAATGTATAGAACAGTTTTCGTGCAAGGTTTGCTATCATGACAAGATATAGAGTTCTTGGCCTCTGATTTTTACTGTTCAAGTGATAGTATATCTTCTGGATCTAAGTATACAATGCACTTTTCTGAAGTCAGGTTCCCAGGCCAAATTCTGACCCTGAGAAGCCTACTTCTTTACCTTACATACTGTGTGTGAACTGATAACATGTAATGGGAAAACTTAATACAGTTTTTTTCCCAACAGTGCAAAATAGTGGTTTCCTGGAACTGGGGCTGTTTCTGTTGGGTGTATTTGGTTGATATAGCAGTTTTGGCCAATCATGGAACATGATATTGTGCAGCAAATCAATCCTCCTAAGAAGTAAATTGCAGAAAGTACTTCTCAAGCTGCTAATACTGTGCAGTACATTTATATCTAAGGAGAAACTTAGTGTTCTTGAATCTGGACCCTTCTATTGCGTTATCTGCCTGGTCGAAGGAAGGGTTTGTTTTCTGTCAGTAACTGCCCAGCAGTTACTTTTTGCGACTGAAATAGTTTGTCTGCTGTGTATTTGGAACATCCTGGTGTGTGAATCATTTCTGTTGGGCTACCTGACCACACTATATCAAGAGGGCTTATTTCCTTGCAGGTGTTACATGCCTGTTTTGCTGCATATGTTTCTGTACATGGCATTTTCCTCCTCTTCCTTGTCTGCACTGCTCTCCCACCCCAACCAGTTCATTCTTTTGTTTTATATTGCGTGATTTTTAGTTCCACTTAAGAATTTAAGCTTAGGTAAATACTACCTATTAGCTGGGAAAGGAAAGATTGTTTCTTTGCCAACCAATACAAATATTAATCTGTCCGATTAGTCACGAAGCATTCCTGGATTGCTGGTGTTTTTTTCTGGGTGTTTTTTTTAGGAGACTTTTCCAGATGTCTGTGGCGGATATTTTTGTGGGATGGGGTGAGATCAGGATACAGATAATAATAGTCAAGGCAGCATAAGTGACAAGCAAAATGGCTGGTTGAATCCCTTAAGGTGTTTTTCATGCAAGTAAATAGTTCCACCACCATTGTACTTGGTATTTAATTTTATTCTGTGACAACTTACTGGAACCACCCCCTCTGTCCTGTTTCAGTTTATCCAGTTATTAGAGAAATCTCTGACCAGTTAAAGATGAAACAGTACAAGTGATGTGGAAGGTATTCCCTTTGTCTCACAAAGGGGAACATTCCCATTTCTGAACTGAGGGTTCCTCTTGAAGCCCTCTTTTAGGAGTCCTCCAGTTGTATGAACTGCATCTAAAGAGATATGCCACCCTCCTTTCGTGGTGCTCTTGTTACTTTCTATATTTATCTCTCCGCATCCCCTCACATTAATACTCTCTTACTCTGGTGCCACTTAGCTACCCAGTGGTGACTTTGCCCTCCCTTCCTAGATACTGAAGCTATTTTCTTAAATTTATAACTGGCTGTGGACCAGCTTTTTATGCTAGGGCAGTGATGGCGAACCTTTTCGAGACCGAGTGCCCAAATTGCAATTCAAAGCCCACTTAATTATCACAAAGTGCCAACATGGCAATTTAACCTGAATACTGAGGTTTTAGTTTAGAAAAAATGGTTTGCTCCGAGGCACGCGTTACTTGAGAGTAAGCTTGGTGAAGCAAACGTGCAATGCATCGAAAGGTGAATCATGACCCTAGGAGGTTTTGCTCAGAAGCAAGGCCAGCCTACATATGTGTGTGTATTTGGGGGGGGGGGGGTGATTTTCCACTCCCCCTACATGACAAACTCTGTGTACGCGTGCCCACAGAGAGGGCTCTGAGACCGTGCCAGAGGTTCGCCACCGCTGTGCTAGGGAAACAGCTGCTTGTTGTGGAGGAATGGCCATAATATTAAATTAGCCACAACAGTGTGAGTTCACTTGTTGGTTCAGGTGTGAAAGGGCTGCATTGCACTTGCAGGTCCATTTTATTTCAGTCTCGATTAGCTCTTGGAAAATATTTGTGTCGTAACACACAGCGCTGCAAAGTTTCAGAATCCGTTTTGCGTGCTATTTTCTTCTTCCCTGCTTGTTCAAGAATGTGGAGGCATTTTAGTCTGAGGTAATCCCTGGAAAAGTGTGGGACTCTTCTAGGTACAGTAGTACTTGGGGAACTGATTTAAGGGAGTGGGGGGTCAGGCAAGTGGAACCCATTCCTTCAAGGTTGAGACAAGCGGACTCATTTCCCAGTTTCTCTTCATAACCCTGCTGGGCCAGTTAGCAACTTGCTCCCAGCTACCAATTGAGCAATCTGGGTTGAGCTGGAATTGAAGGTTACGTCTCCCTTCTCCACGGCCTCCCTTCTCCACAGCCAACACTCCGTCCTCAAAGTTTGAACATGTCTGTGTTTGTTTTGCTCTGGGACAGTATCAAGTTGTATCTTTTATTAGTGGCAGCACTTCATAATGTAACTGCATGTGTTCCTGAGCCTGCTGGCAGACCGCCTAAACTACCAGATGTAGAACATAGTCTTCTTCTCCCACTTACTGGAGTGTGTAATCCCTGTTTATGATAAGGAGTTGACAGTGCTCAGGGAAAACTGCCTAGCTAGGTTGATGAAAAAGGTAATTAACGGAGATCACGGCACAATGATATCTTCCTTCCGATCAGTTGCTGTACTTGACAACTATTCATAGCTTTTGGAAAATAGCCCCTACGGTTTGGCAAACGTGGTGATTGTGAACTGTAACAATGGGTTTGATAAACTGTAACCGCTCTGCTGGAGCTCAGAATCAGAGGTAATGTTGCCCCCCCCCCTGACCAGATCTTCTGTTCTTTCACAAAGTTGCTGACTCATGTTAGCAAAGCATTATGTGCTTGTTAACCTGTTGTCTAGTTTCCTTGTGGACAGGAGTGGTCAGGAATTGAGTATGGATTGCCAATGTGCTCCAAGTGCTCAGGGCAGCTACCATCAGAGTCCTTCTTAGGCTTGATTTACTTTTTCTGCTACCAGTGCGGAAGCTGCTTCAATGTGGCACTTTTCCACCCTGCTTCAGTAAAGAGCGTGAAAATGTGACTCCCATGGGCCAATTGCATGGTTCCATCCCACCCACTCATGACTTCATGAAGAGGCAGTAAAGAACCACATTGCCATTATGGCCCCTGTGTTCAAACACTGTCCTGAGCAGTGTGGGAAGACGCCTTCCCTGGTATAATTCCTAGATCCTGAAGTAAAACAAGTAACCACATAGGTGGCAATGTAGCTACCTCAGGGACTAACATCTGCTTCTGCAATGGAAGAACCACTTCCTTTTCTGACACTTTTTAGGACAGAACTGTTCGAGGTGGGCCAGAGAGAGAGAAGCTTTCAGACCAGCTTTAAAGTAGTAGTAGTAAGTTTCAGGAAACTTGACATGTTTTGGAAGATTTTGTGAATGGACCGCAGTGATTCTTTTCTTCCCTAGGCCTACACGAGCCAGTTTGTTTCACTAGTAATGTTCGCTCTCATGATGTGCGATGACAGAATTTCTATGCAAGAAAGACGGAAAGAAATAATGCGAGGCCTCAAGCTGTTGCCAGGTACGTCCAAATACTCCACTGCAAGATGATCCAGGGCAACTCTTTTGAAGCGAGGCAAATGTGGGCCTGTCCATAACAATTGTGCCTGTTGATATAGAAGACATGATAGGGAATAAGAGTTAAATTCCAAACCACCATGACTTCACATCTTAATTGCTTAGTTATGGAAGGGTTAATAGCTTTAAGAATAATAGGGACATCTCTGTTTGAAGTGGGAAATAAGATCCCCAAGGTATGTTCCAGAAAGAGGCCCAATACATGTTTTCTGATGGATGAATCCAGAAACAAAGGAATTCACAAGCTAAATTTGCTGTTGGAGCCAGTTTGTCGGTTTTCCCTAGTAAATTATTCCAGGCCCTCTCTTCCCTTTGTGTTCAGCACTGAGTTGCAGCAGGTGCAGTATGCAAAATTCTTTTAATCTGTACTTTTAAACTGAGCAGACAACAGTTGTCTTGGAGGAAATTTTCAAACACGCACCCAAGTTCTGATTGGCCCAGGAAAGGAACTCCCAAACTAAACTAAAGGGCAAGTCCATAAATGGAGCAGGTTAGAGTGCAGCTCTGTGTCAGGACTTGGGTGTCAGGAGGCAGATGTTTGCTGTTGCATGCTGCGACAGACAGAAGGTACCTAGAGGGACAGGTGTGTAAGTTCTGTAGGTAAAGATTAGCCAGTAAGTAAGTACTTTGTCTATTGTTTCACTAGCGTTCTGCCTTAATTTTGCTTGCTTTTAGATTGTTCCCAAATATATTTCTTTCTAGATATTCATTGTTATAATTCTTTCAAAACTCTTTAAGTATTGGCATTGTTTATGAAGCTTGTTTCTGGTGATTTTTTTTGAGTTTGAGAATATGGGGTATGAGTAGACCTGATCTCATACTAGAAGTCAAGTTTACCACCCATGAAAATGGCCCATAACCCTCCCTGTCTCCAATTCCTAAATTTTTTAGAGTGCCTTGCTTCCTTTTGGGTATTTCTGAAATGAAACAAGGAACTTGGGGCAGTATTTAGATTGGGAATATCCAAATCCACACCCTTTTAGGCAGTGGTGGGATTCAAATAATTTAACGACCGGTTCCGGTGGTGGGATTCAAATAATTTAACAACTGGTTGTTTACAAGCACCATTTTAACAACTGGTTCTGCCAAAGTGGTGCGAACCTGCTGAATCCCACCACTGCCTTTAGGGCACCTGCGGGCCTTAGTGCAGAGGACTGAACCTCAGTGCAAAAGGGATGAGTGAGCTGTTGGGAAAGCCAAAAACTGGGAGAACCCATTGTAGTATCCTCCTGTCTGCAAGCTGTCAAAGGCAGCTGGGCAATATGTTGGTCACCTTGGCCACAGAAGATTATAACTTAGTATTTGAAAAGAAGTGAAACATTTACAAGCCACAGTCAGCACTGTATATCTTTGGTTTCTAATCATTGTAAGCAGAATGATGCTGTGAGCTGGAAAGTGCTGTCAACCCCACACGGTTTTCAAGGCAAGAGATGTTGAGAGGTAGTTTGCCAATACCAAGCTCTGCATAGCAATTATGGGCTTTCTTAGTGGTCTCCCATCTGTGACCCTCCTTAGCTTCCAAGATCTGATGAGGTCAGGCTAGCCTGGGTATAATGTATGCCCCAATAAATGCCACGGCAGTAGTATTTATACCTGAATTGGGCGATTCAGGAATGCAGGCTCTCATCTTAATATTTAGTACTGATGAAAGGTCCCTTTAAAATCCTGGGACATCTGACTATGATCAAACCCCGAAGCTGCACATTGACGTGCAGATTGCATGATGGTTTTAAATACTGTAAACAATTTTGTTTTTATGTGCAAAAACAAATCTCCCCCAAATGCCTGTAACCAATATGATGAGTAAGTAATGCTCTCCGCGTGTAATTAAATCTGTATTTTGTATATTGTCTGTCCTTTGCGCCTCACAACAGACTTGATTAAAGAAGTGCTGAGCATGGATGATGAGATCCAGAAACTGGCCACAGAGCTTTACCACCAGAAGTCTGTCCTTATTATGGGTCGTGGCTATCACTATGCAACATGCCTGGAAGGCGCTCTGGTAAGGAGCCTCCTTTTTCTGCTGCGGATTGACGGGGCTGAACCCAGGCCACAGTCCCATGTGCAAAATGGCACATGGCAGGACAGAACTTAAGGTGCTTTGCGGAAAAAAGCAGAGTATAAATAAATAAACCTGGACTTGGACAAGAAAAGCAAGAGCGAGAGAGGGCACACTTAAAAATAACCATTTCTGGATCTTTGTGCTTGACGGCACGCCAATGGGCTGCTTTTAGCTCAGTGACTTGCAAGCCACACAGGTCACCATGCAGTATTCTCCTAACCCCCGCTAACTTCACAAATCCATCTTGGGAGGAATCCAAATCCTTTCCTTGTGATACGTTGTAGGCCAAGAAATCTGACTCCTCTTTTGCTGCATCTTCATAGCAGCCATTGTGTAGCAGTCACGGGGAGCCAAGAACAGAAGAAATAATGGGTTGGGTGGGAGGTCCAGGGACTAACGCGCTGCTGTTCTTCCCTAGAAAATCAAAGAGATCACATATATGCATTCAGAAGGTATTCTGGCTGGCGAGCTGAAACATGGCCCCCTTGCGCTGGTAGACAAGCTGATGCCTGTAATCATGATCATCATGAGGGACAACACGTATGCCAAGTGCCAGAATGCTTTGCAGCAGGTTATTGCACGGCAGGTGAGTGAAGACGACCAGTGCCCCAGGATTTTCCAAGCCCTGCCCAGAAAGGAGTGAGTGTATGCTTCCTCAAGTATAAAATATTCAGTGGGGGAAACAGAAGCTGATAGTTTAAAAGAGAAATCCATTTCTTCCTCTTATCTGTATGTGATGTAGGGATTCTCTTCAGTTTACTTTAACTGTCACGTTGTGCTTTAATTCTAGGCTAGGGTATGGCAGGCGCTATTTTTCTTTAATAGCTGAGGAACACATTAGTGCTTTAGTGGTTTCAGTTCAGTTACCTGCTCAGTTCAGGAGAAGAATAATCAAGCTAACCCTAAGACCCACCCACCCCATTTTTCTGTGCAGCCTGGATTTACTATTGGAATGTTTACCTTCTTGCATCTGTTTTTTTTTGGGGACGAAGCTAGGGATAACAGACAGCTAGCTACCACAGTGAAGATCTGCATTTCTGTTCGAGTGGAGTGGGAATGGGGACACCTGTTGAAGGAAGTTGTTTCATCTCTATTCTCCTACTTCACTCTGTGTCCTTGGGTGCCCCAGGTTCTATAATTCTGAGAGAGGCTGGGAGCCGGCTGGACTGGGAAAGACAGAAGTGAAAGACGTGTTTGTGGAGGGGATCAGCTTTCTTTATCCAAGTTCTTCTGTTATAAAAATTAGATTCCCCTTTCTTCATATCTCAAAAGGCAGCCATAACTGTTCACCCTCCATCCCCCAATGTTGGCTTTACTCTTAGTGTTCATGTTGGGAAGGTAGGCATTAAAAATACAATTGCTGAGGCTACTAAGTGACTTCTATGGAACATGAGATTTTGGAAGATTCTCTGGAGGTTTTTTAGATCCTGGAATGGCTGCAGTCCTCGTACCCCTGATTTCAAGGGTTCAGGTTGACCACAAGCATTTTGCATTTGGCTTTTAAGACTTAAAGTGAAATAGAAAACGTTGTGCCTTTATGTTTTCAAACAAGAAATTAAAATAAAATAAACCAAGAGAATGATGTGACATTCTGAAGCACATCCCATCAATCAGGTGCCATTTTCTGTTTGGAATAACAAAATGAACCACGCATGAATGGGATAGGAAAACATTCCTTTGCTGAGGATCACCTTGTGTTACTTGGCTGCAGCAAAGGGGCATAGGGTTTGGCAGTCAAACAGTTAATTAACTTGTTTCCCCATCTTACTATGACAGTATAATTTGTGCCTTGAGCTTCAACAAAAGGGAGTGCTGACTGAATTTCAGCTGAGAAAAATATACTTCTTCTCTCCCCACCACCCCAAACAGTATTTCTTGATACTTTGGCATCTTCCAGGGGCGACCTGTTGTGATTTGTGGCAAGGAAGATACTGAGACCATCAAAAGCAACAAGCGAACAATCAAAGTCCCTCACTCTGTGGACTGTCTTCAGGGGATCCTGAGCGTTATTCCTTTACAGCTTCTGGCATTCCACCTTGCAGTCCTCAGGGGCTATGATGTAAGTAGTCTGCATTCGCAGTATCTGTAGCTCGCCCTGTCCCAGAAGGATGAGGGTTTTTCTTTCCTTTTCACACTAGTCCCATGAGGTAGGTCACTCTTATTCCTTTCGTGGCAAGAGTTAATGGGGGGTTGTTTAGGTGGAACTCAGATCTCTAAATTCTGATCTTCTGGGTCCAAGAGAAATCCATCCATTGGGCTAGCAGTGACCCTTCATACTCATGTGTAGTTTACTACACTTCATTCTTAAATCTGCCACATTCACAGATCATGCTAACTGCCTTAGGGGATTGGACACCTCCATATTAGCAGTCCCTAAAAAATAAAACCAGTCTGCCTGGTAGGACTATAGAGTGAAACATGCTGGAATTTTGAGTATTCGAAATGAGGAAACCTGCTACATGTCAGTCAGTCTAGTCAGAAGCTCATTCCGCACATGCAGAATAATGCACTTTCAAACTGCTTTCAGTGCTCTTTGAAGCTGTGCGGAATGGCAAAATCCACTTGCAAACAGTTGTGAAAGTGGTTTGAAAACGCATTATTTTGCGTGTGCGGAAGGGGGCATAGTGTTGCTTCAGTGAGAACTTGTTTGGAAATTCATTTTTTTCTTTTTGTAAACTAATTTTAATTTATTTGCTCCGTAATCTGAAGAAAAGCAGCATTCTGGGTTATAGGGAGATGGCGGAGAGGCTGAGGGAAATAGTAACTGCCTTATAATACTGTTTCTTGTGTGAAAGATGGACTAGGCAAGACCTGGGATGAAGATCAGTTCTTGCCAAAAATAAGAGAGTGTAGAATCTACCACTTGTGTTGGTGACAGGAGCTGATGGAGAAAGGTCTCTCCATTGTCATATAGAAGAGTGGAGAGTAGCATTCATGAACCTCTTAAACTTCAGTTCTTCATTGTAATCCTGTTTGAGCTTGTCAGCTTCAGTGGGATGAAGCTGATTTGAGTTCCAGTTTGAGTGGCCAGTGAAGTAAACTAACTGCGAGGGAGCAGCCAATGTCTTTAATAAGTACTGAGAAGTATAAATATATGAAGTGCTAAAACAGCCTAGTGCGCATTATTTACTTGGGACTTCTGTGTTGTTGTTTTTTTCCAGGTTGACTTTCCAAGAAATCTGGCAAAATCAGTTACAGTTGAATAGAATACCTCTCACCCGTTAAGGATTTCGGCAGAGGTCAGCGAGAGACTGTTTTTTGTTTTTTCATTCCGAAGGACGTTGATTTTAAAAGACCCCTTGATTAGATCTTGTTCTCTTTGTACAATAATCTTTAATTCTGTTGCGTTTGTGACAGTTGAAAGTTGAATCTGTAGCTATGCCAATGGCACCGTTGAATGGTATTCCAAAGTAGAGTTTTTGCAAACGAAAACAAGCTTGCTGAAATTGTTCAGACCTCCCCAATGAGTGAGAAATTGCATTGCTGTTGCATTCACTGTAGTACTGTCAGAAGTAGCTGTAGAAGTCTCAGGTGCAGATACTGAGACACTCAGACATTGTGCTCGCTGTCACCCTGTGGGACTGACTGACTGAAAGGGCGACTCATTGTTATGGACTCCTGCACTCTCAGGCTTCCAGCAATAAAGATTCATGCAGCTTGCCAAGAGAAGCACAGTGGCTTTGATCCTTCACGAATGGATTCTTTCAGACATCCTGGTTCTATGTGGTTTCACTGTACATTGACTGCAAATGAGACCCGCTGCAGGGGACTGAAGTACTCTGTGTCTTCAAAGAGGGAGCTTTCCCTGAGTATTCCTACAGAGTCTTGGCCGAGGGCTAATTCCTGCATTTGTTTTTGTTGTGGCAGAGTCTCCACAAGGTGCTTGCCTTAGTCATTGTAAGATGGGGAGACGAATCAGAATATTCCACTCTATACTAACCTTTGGCTTTTAAGGAGCATCTCTCACAACAAGGACATCATCTGCATTCAGAAGAAATATTAGCAGCACAGTGGCTTTTGCCATGTGTTAAGGAAGCATTGAAATTGTGCCAAATGTACCTACTAGAAGAAGGAAGGTAGCAGGGCTCTAGGGGATCTGAGCTTCAACTTTTGTGCAAGGACAGAGTTGGCGGCGGAGTTTGCTGGTCAGAAATTGCGGACAGAGCAGAAGGAATCTGCCATGTAATGTGTCTTGCAACACAGTGATGCCTTGTTCTTTGATTGTGGGAAGTTGTCAAGCAAACTGTATCGGTCCACATGGAAGAAATCTGGTTTTGGTAGAGAAGTTATTGCAAACATTTTGTATCCACCCTCCTTTACAGCTCTCTGCTGCTTTATTTTCTGAAGTCTGTAAATGTATTCCAGTGTTGGATTCCCAGAATCAGAACACACACCCATTACTCAACCTGGGTCAGCAGTGGCGCAGGACAGCCTGCTGCCTTCCATCAGTCTGTGAAGAAGGAAGGGGTATTTACAGGGGCCTCACGAAATTGGGATGTGGTAGTGGTTTTTTGAAACTTTTCCCCATACAAAAATTACTTCTTTTTTTGATGGATTCGAAGAGAGCCCATTGTGTTTGCCATTTGAAAGGAAAAAGACAACAGGATTAGACTCACTTCTCTGTTGTCCTTCTGCCCAGACTGGCAGCAAGCAAACATTACCAGGCAAGTAGGTTTACAGAGAGCACCAGGTGACCCCATGTTCCCTACATGATCAAATCAGTTGAGACTGTGTAGTGACTAAGAGAAGCTTGAAGAACAAGGGTGAGGGAATCCCGTTCTAACCCCATTAACTTGCAGGAGAGGTGCCCAGCAGTTACGTTTAATGTGAATTAGTTTCTGGTGTGCTGCTATGTATAGTTTTTTTCTCTGTAAGACAAAAGGAATCTGCAAAGTTTAAGTGATGTTGGACATCCCAACTGGTCAAAGAATGGTAGGTGAAAGGTATGTACTCCCTTCGTTTTTCCAAAAGTGAAAAAACACTTGGGCTTCAGATACTTTTAATCCAATAAGTGGGAAACAAGTTAGTATTGCCCTGGAAAGAGAATGGATGCACAGTCTTCTAGTTACTGCTGATATCTGTATAGCAGATAAAAGGTAAAAGATATTTCATAGAGATATTTCAAAAGATATGTCATAGAGCCTCAGGAGGGAGAGAGAGAAAGAAAGAGAAATGCAATATAGTAGGACCAAAGATGACCTATAGGAAAAAAAACAGCTGCAGCAGGGCTGCAATTGCTTAAGATTTATGCAGACACGACAAACCTGGGCTCTCCGAAGGACTAGATTACACCTTCCTTGGCATCTACACAGTGCTATCTGTGACTTGATGTATGCTGACTTTCCATTGGTTAGGGAAACCTCATAAGTTTCATTGTCAAAACGGTGGTGAGGCCAAGTGGAGGAGGAAGGTTGTGAACACTGTCCCTTTGGGCTACTGTTTTCCCTGTTGTAACTGAAGATTCAAGAAAGGGCAAACTGTCCAGAAATGAGACAAGAATTGCCAAATAAGAAAAAATGTTCTAAAACTTCCTTACCAGGACCATTGTGTGGGCCCTTCTTCCCCACTTTGTACAATAATGGGGAGCAGCCCTCAAGTATTGTGTCTCCTGCAGGGTGCATTAATGGGAATCTGTCTAATCAAGGATGACAGGGTGAGGTCCACGCTGCATCTTTGTGGACATTTCAACAACACTCAGCCTTCATTGCATTCGCCAGAAATGAAACATTGCCTGTCTTTCAGTTAAATATTAAAAATGCAGTTGAATGCGGGATTGCCGCATGTAATTTCCAGATTGTCAAGTCATATCGCGAATGTCTGGCATCTAAGGTCGAAAGTGCTGGAGTTTATTCTTTGTGAATCGTCATTTGATACACTGTTGAACATCCTGTGGACAGCCTAAGCAAGGAGATAGAGCCTACTGTGTCAGTAGTGCTACCAGTTTAATCATAAGCCTCTTCCTACGTCTGGAGTCTACACTGAATGCCTGTCTAGAATGGGAAGCACAACTAGGCTACCATCTTGGAGAAGCCATGCTGCAGGCAAACCCAATGGGAGAGGCTTCTTTTTGGATGCATAAAGGAGAAGGCATCGCTCTGCATCTGTGAAAATGTATTAGAGACATCTCAGTTCAAGATATACAGTTCAGTCCTCAGAGGGACAAACATGGTTAAGTTACGTTTTATATAGAAGAAAGTAATGCTAGAGGAAGGAACTGAGAAGTTGAAAGCCGCTGATCTTCCCTGGCATCCTTTCTCCATCCTTGTTCTGTACGCTGCAGACACAGGAGTCTTAAAGTCTGTGACATGGTGAATTCAAGGAACTTGACAGTTCACCAAAGCTTGGGCACGAGTGCATATTTTTGTGGCAATGGCTCAACCCTTTGTGGGATACCCGTGGCCTCCTGTTTTGCTCCTGATGAATACAACTGGCATACCTGATTACTGGCTCTTGTTTGAAGATGTTGAATAAAGATGCTAGGTGTAAAACTGGAACAGATTGGCAAATGTTAGGGGGGTGGGCTTCTCTGTCTGTTCTCCTGAATAAAAATATGGCTTGTCTGGGTTTGTGGGACCATTGTGTACTTGTTTTGTGCTGTTTACGCCACACAGTTTTAACTTTGTCAGTAGATGTCTGTTGATTATATTTTTGTTTCTCGGCTTATCTTTTTTTTTTGTATCTTGCCCTTTGAATAAAAAGACATGTCCAGCTTAACCTTGACTTTGGCTTAAAAGTTTTGCATCTTTAATGTTCCTCCTAGAACCAGAAATACCAAAGATATTTGAAGCTGCAGGCCAAATTGTCAATTAGAACAGCAAACACTGTTTAGCTGTATGTATGCGCAGGTATGCTTTTAAGAGAACTGAATGTCCTGTTGATTTGAATTCTTTGTTGACTGGTAACTACTGTTTTTAGAGCTGTTGTGTTTACTCTGCCAGTTAATTCTGGATGTGTAAATGCCTCTAAAGCAGATTACCTGTAGCAAGGTTTTGCCTTTCACCTGTTCTCTTTTCTGTGAACAGGCTTCTGCCTTGGTTTCAAGATTGGGTAATCTGAAACCTGTATATGTGGATTTTAACCCCCTAATTCATTTTCAAACCACATGCTTCTGCAGCAGGTCTCCACAAGGGGGGGGGGGGGAGAAGGGAGGGGGACAAGTTCATGTCCACTAGGATGAATGGTGCCCAGTGCCAGGTAATAAACTGGAATAAGAGGTTGCTGCCAAAGAACTCACAGGTGTGTTCAAATCCCAGTGCTTATCTGCTGCTTCATTCTCCAACTACTACTGTGTGGCCTGGAGTACACAAAGGCTCCCCAAGGTTTTTAAGCCTGTGTCAACATTCTGGAAATTTTGAGATATGGTAGTAGGTATCTACACCAGCGTGGTGTAGTGGTTAAGAGCAGGTGCACTCTATTCTGGAGAACCGGGTTTGATTCCCTGCTTTGCCACTTGTACTGTGGAGGCTTATCTGGGTGAACCAGATTAGCTTGTGCACTTCAACACATGCCAGCTGGATTACTGTGGGCTAGTCACAGTTCTTTGGAGCTCTCTGTCCCACCCATCTCACAGGGTGTTTGTTGTGGGGCGGGGGAGGGAAAGGAGATTGTAAGCCCCTTTGAGTCTCCTTGCAGGAGAGAAAGGGGGGGGAGGTTAAAACCAAACTCTTCTTCTTCTTTTACTAAATGGCTGGTATAGGGCCTGAATCCCTACTCTGTTATGGAAACTTGCTGGGTGACTTTGGGACAGTCATACACACTCAGCCTTGACCCTGGCAAGTATTTGGATGGGGAACCTCTGAGGAATACCAGGAGCGTGACGTGGAAGCAGGTAATGGCAAATCATCTCTGAACATCCCTTCCCTTGCAGAGTAATGAGTGAGCAACCTGTTTCTTAAATTACTAAGGAATCCAAAAACATATCAAACCATTCAACCAATGCTAGAATTCACTGTCTCAACATTGGTGTTGCGTAGCTTCCTGTTCCCTATTTTGTAAATAAAATATTGGGAAACAGAATTCAAAGTAGGTATTTAATAACATCAAAACTGGCGAAGAGTAATGACTGTATCTAAAAACGACACATGCAAACAGGTCAATTGCACGGAATAACAATCCTCTGCCCGAATAATCAGTTGTTCATCTCCAGTCCCAGAGGTAGCCAAATCCACCAGAGAAAAGCTTTCTTTCCTTATTTGCATCTTCTCCATCAGGTCAACAGTCCCACCTCCTCTTCTTTGCCGTGGCCAACAAGAACTACAGATCAGCCGGTTGTTTGAAAATGTGACGTGGTTGATCCCTGTCTCTTACAGCTGCTAGAGCTAAAAAGTTCGTGAGCCAGATGACCCAGCATAACCGTGTTTCAAGAGTTGTTCAACTGTTGTGATACCTGAAACTGAAGCAGTCAGACCCCCTAAACAAAAAAACACCCACATTTTTTCCAGACAATTTGGAAAAGAGGCAGCACCGCACCCTTTACTCTCACTGCTTTTCTTTTTCGTTTCTTAAGGAACTCTTGATTAGAAATTGCTAGTTTTGGAACATAATAATGAGCTCCTAAAGTTTTATAGTAAGAAAATATACATATATACAGTCCTATATGGCCAGTCAGTTCCACCTCACTTTTACTTAACATTAATTGTCTCAAAGATCCATGAACATCAAAAACTATGGGCCCTATCCAGCCAAAGTTAAGCACATTTAAGCTTTATCAGCTTTTCTCTCTCAGGCACAAAAATATCTTGGGCCTGCCACTGGTTCAGTAAAATTGGGACAACAACTCTTCTTAAATCTGCATTTCTATCTACTCACACACCTGGGAGAGTGTCTCTGGCATTTGCCTCCAGCTCTTCCTTTTGAAGAAGCAACATCTGTAGGCCTCCTGGTGGTCTCCCACTGTGGTGCAGACTCAGGACCCACACCAGAGCAGCAGCATTAGGTGCTTCTAGTCCACTCAAGCAGAGTACAATTCATACTAAAATTGTTTGCATACTTTTTGTGAATGGTCCTCTCAAGATGTGCCAAGCTACTCACCCCATGGGTGGAATAGTTCTTCAGCCTCAGTACTTAACCCCAGAAGTTCCCACTGAACTCATGTGATCAGAGCCACAACTAGGAAAAGCTTTACAGACAACAGAAATCTTGCAGCTCTAGCTAAAGAATACTGGCCTCTTATGAAGCATCTATCATTGGCCAACCAAGTAATTACATTACTAGCATGCTACCTAATGTCAAATTGCTTCAGAGTCTCCTAAAATATCAGTCATCAAAGCTAGAGGCCTTGAGCTTTGCAGCCTGGTGACCATATATTGTGAAAGGGTTGGTACAGCTGTAAGCGTTTTCTGGATGGGCGTCTAAATTCCCATAAGACATCCTTTGTCACTTGTGAACTTTAAGGCACAATCCCTACCAGGGCCAGCCTGAAATGGGTTGATGCTTGCAGCAGACAATCCAAACTTCACATATACACAACCCACCAGGAAGATCTGAGCTTGTCCTGTCAGACAGGAACGAGAGCCATGCAGCTATACTGTGAAGCTCTTGAGAAGGACACTTTTCTGGTGGATTGTGTCCTTTGGCATCAAGTGGTTTATCTGCCATCCTTAATTATGTCAAAACATTCTTGCCTCATGTTACCATAGGGTTGTCAGCGCTGGACTGGAAAATGCCTGGAAATTTTCGGGCTACAGCCAGAGGAGTACGGGGTTTGGAAACGAGAGGGATTTCAATGACATATAATGACATATAATGTCATAGAGTCCACCTTTCAAAGTGGCCATTTTCTCCCAGTGAACTGATCTCTTTTGTCTGGATATCAGTTGTAATTCCAGGAGATCTCTAGACCTGGAGGTTGGCATCCCTACATTGCCACATGTTGCCAAAGGAGTTCCAGAACCTTTATTAGGCATAAAACTGGTGTATGTCAAGAATTCCAAGTACAATATGAAGGTCATTATTGCACAACTTGACCAAAGGAGTTTATGCAAGTGTAATGCCTGGTGGATAGGGCCCTCTGAACTTATTTTTGTCCTTCATTTAAACAGGTCCCTGCTGTTAGAACCCCTCTCACTAGCTCGAGTGGAAGTCATCATCAAAAGTCTTTGTGAGTTCAATTAATGATCTGTAAAGGAGGTGCTCGTCAATAACAGGAAATATTTATACATTAATAAAAGCAATAAAACCATGAAAAATAAAAATAGAAAATAAAACAAGCACAGCTTGATACAATAACATGCCATGAAATATCACTGGCTTTATAATAATTTACTACAACTTGAAAAAAAACAAGATCTTTTATCCACACACGATAGAAAATGCTTCCACTTAAAATATGGCAACCATGCAATAATATATACATCACAGATTTGGGACTTTGTTTTTGTCATGTGTAGAGAATTTTAGTGTACTTAAAAAGTAACTCCTTGGCCTAGTGTACACTTTTTACTCCCTCCTTGTACCCCAGCCTCATATTTTAAACTTTAGAACTCAGAAATGTGGAAAACAAAATGTCTTTTTAATAAAAACAAGCAGTGAAATACATTTTCCCTCTTAATTTGTTCTGCTGATTTATCACTAAATTGGCATTTTAAAAAAAATTAACAAAGCATTTTTGTTCCAAACTTTTGAGCAACTTCAAGCATCTATTAAGACTAAAACTTGATCCCAAATACTTTTATTACACTAGTCCCACTTATTTTACATTTTCTGGGCAAAACTTACCAGGAAATTCTCCTGCTCAAATCCTGTTGTAATAACAGGTGCTATGCTAATACACAATTGTTCATCTCATTAAGGTTTGCACAGGAGACCTTCTGGGAGGATCGGGCTTTAGCTATGCTACTCAGGTGATATCCATTCCCTGTTAATTGGCATCCCGCCAAATCTTTGTCAGGGGAACCCTGACAATTACAAAGTAGTCTTTTGTGACTGACCTGACTGCAACCTGTAAACCAAAAACAGTGGATCTCTCAAGAGATACGTGACAATGGCAGCATCTCACTGGAGTTTTTGCTGTTTCAAGAAGCTGCATTGTACTGCCAGCAGATAAAGCAGCTTTTGGAGATAGTTTAAATGGCAATTGAACTCCATGCTGGTTATTAGGCACCTATTAACAAACATCTCCATACAAAGAAGAGAATCCTTTCCCGGGAGGCTGGTCAACTTGGTTTTACCTCTGGATTGTTCCTCTTTTGAAAGACACCATATATATGACGAGCAGTGCTATTACTACTACCATAAGGATTGATAGGTGGTTAGTGTAGGAACCAAAAGAAAGTCCTTTGCTCAGGATAGCAGTTGGTGTCATGGGAATGGGGGTCTTGCACATGCAATGTAGTTTTGAATCAAGGCTTCGGTGCAGGCTTAAGACTGAACCTTATGAGGATGACTATAGATCAGTGAAGCATATGAATACAACACACTAGAACATGAGGGGAGAACATGAGAACTGCCCTCTGGAGTAAGCCCTAACAGTTATTTGGCAGACAAACAGCCATCTGACTGCAGACATGGCAGCCGTTCCTGGCATCCAGAGGTCTAGCTCTCAATATGGCAGTTTTAATAGCCACTGAAGGATTCTGGGTGTCCCAATACTGCTAGACATCCAAGTGACAGATTCAGGCATTTGCCCTTAAAAAGCAGTCTACACCAACATTTTTAGCATAGATGCCAAATGGTCATTACTGGGAGAGCCAACTTGAGAAATAGCGGATATGAGTACCTTTCTTGCCTATGTTTTTCTGCACCCTGTGTACGTCTCAGTGCACTCAAGCAATCTGCTTACCTAGACAAGAACTCATAGCACATTATAAATGGTTGCAGAAGTACTTCACTTTGGATCAGGTCCTTTGCCTTTTTTCTTTCACTTGGTGAGCCCAGTGTTTTAAACTTTCATATGAAAAGGCATTAAAATAGACCTCTAGCTACAGAAGTGGGTACTGAAGGCTTAAAAAGCTGGGATGCTTTTCCCTTTTGGTACAACTGATCCTAGCAATTACACCAAGGACTTGGGAATATTGCCTTAAACAATTTACCTGCCTTAACTGATTTCTAACATGGGTGATACAGAAGCAAGACATTTGTGCAGAAGCAGGCTTGGTATTCCCACAAATAAAGAGTAATGGTGAAATGCAACCAGTGCATTTCTTTGGCTACTAAGGGTGACTTTTTTTTTGGCTTGCCTGCACACAGCAAAACTGAGCGACATAGCTGAGACTAGGCATTAGCTAACTTTTGCCCTTTTGCATGCATGGCTATGAAGATTCCTCTTTCCCCCCATCAATGGAGGTTAGTTCACATGATTTTGTGTATGCGTGCGCAAGTATGCATGCTTCCTGCTTGAAGTTACCAAGTCATGCAAACCTGCTACATGGTAGATTAAGATTTTGAAAAAACTGCAAAAGTAACCTTAAAAGCTCTTCCAACCTGCACACATCTTTTGCAACATGCTAAAGCTGACACACATGAGCGTTTCAATACCAGGCATTCAATGGTTGTCTGAATGACTCCTTTGCCAGGAAAGAGAAGCAGAAACCAAGATAGCACTGGAAGATGGTGGGACCAGAGTCCCATGTCCCTGTGGAAGAATGCATGCTGCTTGTTTTAAATGATGTGCTCGTATACTGAGCTGAAGGGTCCAGCGACACCAACACAAGTTTGCCCTTCAATTAGCACTTCTATTTGCAATTCATCTTCCCACTACTCCAATCCTTAGCACTCACTCTCTTTAACCCTTGCCATTATGTCTGAATGCACATTTTATAGTGCAACAACAGACCCCAGAAAAGTCTATCTGAACCAGGACATATTCCTTCTCTGTCTAGACACATACTGTACCACCCACGAGATCACTTCAGTATGCGCCAATACACTTTAAAAGTCTACTTTTGGTGACATCGTCATAAAATGGTTGTAAGACTCTGCACAGAACCACTGAAGGCACTTTAAGAAGTCAAACCAAACCTTGCCACAGTCCCACCCTGTGCCCACCCTAGGATCATCCTTCTATTCCATCTTCCTCCTAATTGGTCAATGTTGTTTTCCAAGCCAGCTAGAAATCATATGTGGACTTGCGTGACACCCAAATGGCCACATATTTCAAACAGATTATCTAAAAGTATATCAGGAGCTCTGTTAGGCTTACACAGAATGCAGTGATTGTGGTTTCATGCTCTTAGGGTGCTCTTCAGAATGTTTTCAGAAAATTTCATGGATTGCTTGTCGTGTGAGGAAGGCCATCATTCCCTTGGTACCAAACGATGTCTCTAAACAAGATGCTTTGTCCCTCTCAAACTCAATAAACAGTCTTCTGCCTCCCTTGGTCTTCCAGCAACCTAGAACACTGTGAAGAATGGCTTTGGATTCATTTCACATTCTTCAAAGGATGAAGCACCAAAAATCTGCCATTTGAATGATCCTTTCCTTGTTCTTCCCTCAACTCAATCAATATTTCATCGCATTAACCATCTTCCTTGCAGCAATGTATCGGATCCAGCCCTGCATGCATATCCTTTCTATGTGATGGAAGGCTCCAGCAACAGAGATGTGAGTTGTAGGAATGGCCTCAGCTTTGGCTCCTGAGGTTGGTGTCCTTACAGCTAGGGTTTCAGCCTGAGGTTCCCGCCATCCATGTGAGCAATAGTCCATTTTCAGTATGAACAGGAAGTAGCGAGATGACTGTAAACTGTGATACACACAGGGGCTACTGGTGGTTTTCAGTAACTTTGTTCCCTGCCAATTTTCACCCAGAGGATTCCCCCCTCCCCTTTTTTTGGAAATGCTGAATGGGAGAGATTCCTTTGAAACAAAACACAAGTGATTTCAGCATCCCAGCTGCCTGATGTATTAGGGTTTTCTTTAAAAAACATATTCAAAGTGGCTTGCTTATCTTGTCACCCAGAATGTTAAAGCCACCCCGTAACAGAATTGGTACAGTATTGCTGAAAATGGCTTGAGAAATATTTCTGGGAGAGACGGGTTTGCTCTTTAGAAAGAAGGGCGAGGTGGGGGCCGTGAAGGGGGTGGGGCCCGGTTGGGGGGTGGAGCATGAGGAGGTGGTGGGAGTGGTGGGAGGGTGGGAGGTGGGGATGGAGTGGGTGGTGTGGGTGTGCTAGGTGGTGGTGGGGTGTAGATTGGGGCAGGAGGTGGGGGGTTATAAATGGGGGCAGGGGGTGGAGACGGGGGATGATATGCATTGTTGAGCGGGTACTTTGGCGGAGCCTGAGAAGTCTTCACTCTGGTGAAATTTATGCAACGACCCTGAAAGAGAAGCGAGAAAAAGAGAGACCATTCAGCATGGAGATACTACTGTTAAGGCCTCACAGAGACAAGGTTGTGTGTAGGCCACAGTATACGTAAGGGTGGGGAAAGTGCAAATCTGAGCTGTCATTTTAAAACAACCTCAAAGTTGTAAAAAGACATTTGGAAGTGTGAGCACAGAATGTGGAGGGTGACTGAAGAACGTCTACAGGCTGTGCTGCGTCTTAGCTTTTTGCCCCTTTGGCCTGTCTACTAGTAGAAATTACGCCAAGCAGAGGAAATCCATGTGCATATTGCTGTTCATTTCACAGCCTCCTGGATACAGAATTCTGGATACAGGGCCCTGGATACAGGGACACTTTGCAACAAAGCCACGTTTTATGGCCCTACACATTTTTCTGAATATGGTGTCTCTTGATACATTTGCCCTAAACAAAGCAAGACAGCTGGAATCAGACAGTGTTTGTATTCACAAGCAAGCCATGTTTGTTCTCCCAAAGGTCTTCTTGGTGCCTTCACAGCCTGCACTGAGCAGAGAAATGGGGTTCCATTTCCAACCAACCAGATACTCAGACAACAGCCACCCTCAGGTTGCCCTCCCAATCTCAACCCGCCACCCGTAAAATGGGAAGAAAACTCTCTCACCAGGCTAAGTTCAACTGTAAAGTAATTTCTGTGCTAAAACCTTTGCTATTCTTAGTGTCAGTTCAGGAACCAAGTTAAAGTCATCTTAAAGTAGCAATCATAAAAGTTTTAGCTAAACTGCACCAAAAAAAAAAGCACACCGTGTTTTTTTAAAGATGACATTCATTATAGCAAGAACCCTCTTGGACAGGGAATTCCCTTGGCATCAGCAGGGGTATACCTTTTCTTAGAGGGTGCTTGACATTCACAGCTTTTGTACAGTTCGATAAATATAGTGAATAAGGTTAAGTCCATATTGTTTACGGTGTGCAATTTCCTGGACTTTTTAATTGCTGTTTGCACTGTCATCTTGTTTTGTAGACATAGCCCTGTTACTTTGTTTATTCGGCGCCTTACGCCGGCAGACTGCATTTTTACAAAATGATTTGGAATCTGCCTTGAGTCTCTGTGAGGAAGGTGGATTATGAATGAATTAATGAACAAATAAAATAATAAACACTTTTAAAATGGGTGTTGTGTGGTTTCCAGGCTGTATGGCCGTGTTCTAGCAGCATTCTCTCCTGACGTTTCGCCTGCATCTGTGGCTGGCATCTTCAGAGGATCATGATCCTCTGAAGATGCCAGCCACAGATGCAGGCGAAACGTCAGGAGAGAATGCTGCTAGAACACGGCCATACAGCCCGGAAACCACACAGCACCCAAGTGATTCCGGCCGTGAAAGCCTTCGACAATACTTTTAAAATGCCCAATAGTCAGAACTAATTTAAGTGGTTAATTAACTAGACTAAATCCTGCAGAACATGAATTCTCTTAACCATCTCAGTCCATGGGGATCCCCCTCCCCCAAATAACCTGCACAAAAACATGGTTGTGGATCTGGTTGCCTGGTTTGGTTAAAAACAGGACCACTCATTGCCAAACTATGGCCTAACTCTGGTTTTATTTTTCTGCCTCTTCCCACAAAGGCAGGCCCCACCTACCTCACAAGGTGTTTGTTAGGGGGGGGGGAGGGAAAGGAGTTTGTGAGCCCCTTTGAGTCTCCTATAGGAGAGAAAGGGGGGATATAAATCCAACTCTTCTTCTTCTTGTTCTTCTAACGGACAATCAGACTCCAAGACTGAGGAAACAATGCCTCAATCCACAGAACTATCTTTTCATCCTACCTTTCGGTCCTTTCATCCTTCTTCTGCAGTCTGCAGTTATAACATTTCAGACTGTATGAGGCTTGGTCAAGGAATCTTTTGGGGGGTTGGGGAGTGGGGTTGGCAGCATAAGTGCTGATGGTGCTAAATTATTAATATTTATTTAAAAAATAACAAACTGCTTTCAGGATTAAACTCTGGTTTTATTTTTCTGCCTCTTCCCACAAAGGCAGGTGCAGTGTTGGAAGCAGTCTTAAAACCCACAGGGACTGAAGAATTCTTTCTCCTCTCCTACATGTTCAAAAATCTGGATCTGATTTCCATGACAAAATGCAACAACAGCAGACCAAATTGGCACTCACACTTAGGGTTTGTGCTTTTCAAAAGAACAGGGTAAAAGGCATTTTAAAATCACTCATATGGTAACTGTAGTGGGAAAAACACGCAGAATGTGGTTGAATTTAGCAATTTGATTCCAAGACTCCGCCACAAAGGGAGTCTTTGCTCATCTATAAAAATAATACGAGGTTATTCAGCCTGTTGATGTTTCATTTCTTCAAATGATTTCCACCGGTGCAGAACAACCACCACCACCACCACCACCACCCATCACATTCACATAGACACAATATATCATTATATCTTATTCTAAAATTTGTCCTAGAATGTGGATTTTAAAAATCCAACCATGGGGCCAGGGGTGGACAGAGGGGCATTTTTTACAAACTTGGGGGAAGTTCCAGGTTTGCAGAAAAATCTGAAATCTTATTTTGAAAAAATACATAGATGATTGTGTTTGTAAAGTGGCCAACTTATGGCAACTCAGTAGGATTTTCAAGGTGAGGGATGGTCACAGGTGGTTTGCCATTGCCTCCCTCTACATAATGACCTAGATATTCCTTGACAGTCTCCCATCCAAGTACTAACCAGGGTCAACCCTGCTTAGTTTCTGAGATCTGACAAGGGCCCTTTCCCCACTTACCTTAAGCCCCGCGCTACTCTCCTCAAGTAGCGCGGGGTCCAGCTGCACTCCCCACTTCAGGGGCGGCGAGAACGCAGCCGCCCCGACGCTGCCTCTCTCACGCCCCCTCAGTGCGCGTAATTCCTGGCGCCTTTTGAAATGGCGCCTTTTGATGACCCTGCGCGGGGTCGTGGGGAAGCCAGGGCGCGCGCCAGGAATTGCACGCACTGGGAATTGCAGCAACCCTCGGACAAAGGTGAGTGGGGAAAGGGCCAAGATCAAGCTAGCCTGGGGCATCCAGATCAGGACACACTGGTGGTTAAAATGACAAGATAACAGAAGAAACATTGGTAGTTTGTGAGAGCATACTTTCTGTCAGCTCTGGTGGTTGCTAGGATAACACAACAATATTGCTCAGACTTCATGTTTCAATTTCTTTCCTTCAAAGGTGGAGGGGAGAGTGTAAAAGGAAAAAGAAAGCAAAGAGAAAGTAGTTCAATCTGAATAGGAAGAAGAGATTAGGTAGGTGGGACAGAAAAGAAGGAGTGAGGCTTCCAGGGAGGCAGCAGGAGAGAAAGCTAAGACTGCAGCGGTGGATAAATGTAGTTTGATTGGTGGGTGGGAGAAAAGGAAGTGGGGGAAAGAGAAAGGATATTGAGGCTGCTAACAGGAAGGAAAAAGCAAATAGTGTAAGGAGCAGCTTCTGGGGGGGCCATGAGATGCTCCCCAGGGGTCCTTGCAGGTCCCTCACTTCTATAAACTAAAACATTACCAGGGCCTTAAAAAATTGCTAAATTCACATTTATGGCTTAATGTGGTGTGCCTATTTGGACATAGATTGGGGCAGGTTTGTTTTCCCATTAAACTGTCCTCTTAACAAACCATTCTAACACTATTGAGAAAATGCTTACCGGAATGAATCCTGGTGTTCAGGCATTGCCCCTGGAGTTACAGAACTCCTTATTTGTTGTCAAGTCTAGCAGGACTTAAAAGAGTTAGATTAGCTCTTTGGTTGGGGAGCAAATTCCTGCCTGTTGTTGCCCTAAAACCATGGAATGAACATTTTGAAGATGTGTTACAGGAGCATAAAAAGGACCATGCCCACTCCTTTGAACTGGCATTCAGCACACAGAGTTGGTTCAAGGGTTTTAGAGCTCTTCCCTGCTGTTCTCTAGCCCACGCAGAAGGCGTGCTGGCTCCCTGAAAAGACCATTCAGGAGCCCAACATTTCACTAGCCTTCGCCTTTCTTCTCTGGAATGAAACCCCCCACTTTCTTCCCCTTGTTGACATGAACAACATCATAACATGTACGCCAGTGTTAATTAGGTCACCCTCATGACAGTGCAAGCTCTCTTCAAATCACAGGTTCAAATTCTGGATGAAACTGTGATTATAGTGTCTTAGTCTTCTCCCAGGATTATAGTGTCTTGGTCTTCTCCCAGGAAAAGCTCTTTTTTTTTCCTGAACAGGACCAAGAACTCTGAACTGATACCAATGATAAACAGCAGAGGCCAGAATGCCGGGGTTTTTGTGGTTAAGATTCTCCTGAGATCAGTCCTGGGGAGAAAAATCAAATTTTGTGTCTCCAACAGGCAGACATCATGAAATCCAGAAACTGATCCCAAAAGCAATTCTGTCAAGGCAGTGAGAAACACTTAACGCCTTCAAGTTAGGCAAAAGGCCTCTCTTGCCATGTCATGGAGGGAATCCTTTGGAGAATCAGGCAGCAGAATTGTCTGAAAGGAAATTTGACTTATGCTAGACTCCTATTCTTCAGCATATGGCTAGAGCATTTCCCCTCTTCTCCTAGATGAAAAAGTGTGGGGTTGTGATGTGGGGCTGAGCAGGTTGCTGAGGGAAGGTTCTTGTAGGGCAGATGTTACCCAGGAGGTCATATAAGACCTCCTCTAGCATCACCTCATTATTTTGCCATATCAAAGAGGCTGTTTCCATTTCATTGCTTTATAAGAAGATTAAATCAGGTCACGCTAGGGCAACTGAAAATCAAAATTCACATTTGATTTTTTTTTTTGCCATTGTTTGATTCATTGTCCCCAGGCATCTATTTTATATCCATCTGATTTTATAAAACTGAACGTATCTGGTTCTCTGCATTCCAACAGAGGGCAAAGTCACAAACACACACATAATAAATCAGAAAAATAGACATCCAATCTCTGTCTCCCCATCCCCAACTCAGACATATTTGATAAAGGCATTGGCATTTGTGGTGCAGGAGCGGAGACGCAGGCCTGTTGTTCTTTTTCAAAAAGCTCAATACTGTTTTGATCCAACCTGCTAGCCAGCCAATGATGATATCATTCCTTGCGGCTGTTCAAAAACATCAGCCGAAGCCTCAAGCACTCAGTGCAGGAAAGCAGGCCCTGCTCTGAGACTATCAGCCAGGCTGTCGTGCAAGGCTGATGGTAATCAGCTGTCTCATATCAAGAGGAAAAACAATGGGAATTTGCTGCCATATTTTTCCCTGAGCAAAGTGAATTGGGAGGCTACTGCTCCAGCAATATCGAGGGAATTCTGAGGGGAACAGAAATGAATTTTAATGAGGTGAATGAAATGTATCAGGAACTTTACATGCCTAAGGGCAAGCAATTTGCAATAATAACACACTGCAAAGATCAGAAGCTCAAGAACTCCGAATTAACACCAGAATTAAAAGAGACCAGAACACCAGTCTTTTGTAGTTGTGCTTTTCCTAGATTATTCCTCACAAGTAAAATCAAATTCTGTGTCTCAAATGAGCAGAACCCGGAAATTACGTACAAATTTGGTCCTACTGAGACAGCGACAAACAGCTCAGGTAAAATGGCTCCCTTGCCTTGGGAGCTGCATTACCTGAAAGGTAATTTCATTTATGCAAAACTATTCTTTTCAGCATGTCCAGAACATCCAATATAGGGGCTCCCCAAGCCAACTGTATATAAACAGAATTCCTTATAACATGAGATAATCTAAAATGAACAGAGATAATTTGAACGTCGAATATTGTATAGGGAAGCATGTGGGGTTGCATTCCAGAGGCATGAATGATTGAGGTCAGTCTTGTGAAGTCTCTCTACCTTCCCCACATGGGATCAAACCAAAATCCACTGGGTGTGGAGACATGCCCATTGGACATGTGAAGAATGGGAATTTACGGCAAGTCTTTTCTCTACTCCCAGACAAGAATGCAATCTTCAACATCTGGGAAGTAACACACAGTACTGTCCCTAGGGTGGGCTCCTGAACTCAGGTCACATTTTAAGAAACCCTGTATCCAAAAGGCTGCATCAGCCAAAGCTATATTGCCTGGTGAGTGATGCAAAACAATGGCTGGAAGGTGGCTTGACAGATCTCTTCCTCAGATATTCCCTCTCTTCAAAGTTACAGATGTAGCTGTTCCTCAAATCAGAGGCAGCAGAGAATGCTCTGTGGAGCTGCTTTCCCTTTTTGTTCCAATTCATCCATCAACTAGAATTGATATTTGCCTCAGAACCTGTCCCAATCTCAGCCACTGGAGGGGGAATGGATCACATTATTGCTGAATTTAACTGCTGCCTTGGTCCGAGCCCAAGAAAAAAGAAGGAAAAAAGGCTTCCCAGAGTAGGAAAAGAGGGGTGGGGAGAGAGAATAAAGAATTTTGAGGCTTGAAATCGCATAGGCATGAGGAGCTCCAAACAGAGCTTGCCCCAAAACACAGGGCAGGTATGGGGACAAAGTCAGACATTGGGTGGAAAAGAATGGATGAGATGATGTAATAATCTTCTTGACAGCTCATGCCATAACGAATGTCTTAGTCCTTCCTTAAAGTGCCACACAACTCTTTTTTCTTTGCTAGGATGAATGCCTTTTATTATAGCCTTGTTTAAATGCCTTTTACTCCAGGCTTGTTTAGTAATAAGTTGATTTCAATTGTTCACTGTTGTCTCTCCTTTCCATCTAGCCAAAAAACCAAGTTAGCTACCTGGATCTCTCTCCCTCTCTACCTGGACCGCTTTCTTGGCTCCTTGGCTCCTGCAATGCAATTCAAGGGACATTTAAACGATCGCTCCAATCATATTTATTTTCTGCATTTAAGTCTAAGGATTTAATAAAAAGAGGGAAAGCAGCCAGGTGAAACTCAGCCAGGAATAAATGTTTGTCCAAGTGTTTTACTTGAAGAAGTACTCAAGTGGGATCTTGAGAATGATAAACTGGAACTTAAACACAACTCCAATTAAAATCCAATAAAAATGATGGGACATGATTTCCTTTTTGATTTTGGATTGTTGGGACATATGAAATTCTCCTAACTCTCCCTCCAATTTGAAATCTTAAGTGGAGAATTCACAAACTCTGCATTCAATGTAAACTTCCTTAGACTTTGTAGCTGTTTACAAAAGTATCCTTATAGCCAGGAGAGCCTAGGGTGATTGTTCACTTCCAGACAATGGTTCTGAGGCAAAATTTCTCCCCCCAGAAAAACTTTCTACATCCACTCAGATGCTGTGGTGTAGAGGATTGTGGGTGATGCTGCAAAGTACACCCTTCATTCATGTGGCCACCAGCAAGACCTGCTGGATTCCAAGATCACCTGCTATGAAATCTAGTGCACACCTAATATCTGTGGTCATGCTTTGCAGAGAAAGATTGCTAGTCATGGGGAACACTTTGGGAAAATATAACTTTGTCCTAAAGAGATGGGTTCTATTGAACTTAAATGGAACCAGACTACCAGAACTTCATATCCAATATCTAACAAACTTCTGGAGCAAAGCTGGGAAAAGCTGGAGATCATCTGGTTCCAGACGGCTCATCCCCAAGGGTTATCCAGGTTGGATCATTTAGATGGGAGTGGGAACATGACAGTAAGATGGCCTTCAATTGGATTGTGTTACTTGACTGACCCTGGATGTTGGACCATGACCTGAAAACCTGGCTATGACACTGTGTGGTTGCTGAGACTTGACTCCTACTTAATGGCCAGGACAACTTGGTTCTGACGGTTATACTCAGGATTTGGTTTAAGATACAAATGTTTGAGTCCAGTAAAACGTTAAAGATTAGGGTGTAAGCATTTGAGAGTCAAAACTCCTTCCATCCGATGTTGCTCCAACTGGAGACAGTTATCACATTGTTATTAAGACCAGTACTTATGGACATAGAAGACTGCCCCAAAAGTTGAAATACAACCAGGTTTAATTTTAGAAGAGGGAACTGCTAAAAAAAATGAGGTGATTGATCAAAAGGAAGTTGAAGGACGAAAAATACAGAGGGTCAAATTCCTTCAGGATGCTTGCAAATTATTTAAATCCACAACAGCTGAAGCACAGATAGATTGTATATAATAGATTAGGAACAGTACCACCAAATCTGAGACAATCGAAGTGCGGTTAATTAGCAAAATCATGGAAGCAATAAAGGATAAGAAAGCATTCTTCAAAAAGTATAAATCTTGTCCTAATGACATGAAGAGGAAGCACTGGTTCTGGCAGAACAAATGTAAACTGATGGTAAGATGAGTCAGCCAAGAATATAATATTGCTAAGATGAGCAATAAGAATTTCTTCAAATGCATCAGAAGCAGGAAACTGCCCGAGGAGGCAGTGGAGACTTTACATAATGAAGAGATGAAAGGATGGCTCAAGAATGACATGGCTAGCAGGGAAACTGAATTAATTCTTCACCTTAGTTTCACTGCAGAAAAATGAGAGGTAGTCACCCAACCACTATTTTCAGGAAGGATGTTGGAAGAACTCTGTCAGTTAAAGGTGATGAGACAAGAAGTTCTAAGATTGATATGCAAATTAAAAACTAACAAATCATGGATCCAGCCAGCACACACCAAAGGGTTCTTAAGGAACTCAAATGTGGAACTGTTGATTTCCTAACAAAAAAAGCGGAACTTGTTACTAAAACCGGTCCTTATCAAGGACGGGAAGGAAGCAAATGTAAAACCATTTGTAAAACCATGGGATCATGCTAGCCTAGGCCATCCAGTTTTAGCAACAACGGGAACTAAATAGTAGGGGTCAGCAATTGGAGCTGGTGCTATTTAATTTGTTCAGAAAGAGATGTAAATCTTGTGTGTAGTTTATATACTCATTGGCATAAGTGGTGCTATGGGCTAAACCAGGCAGCCTAAATGTTTCATGAAGCAAAGCTGACAGCTCTAGGTCACAAAAGTAGCAAATCAAAATGCATGTATTGACATGTACACTATATTGTGTATGACTTAAATAATATTGGTCCCATTTAACATCTAGGAACACTGAGGTTCAGCAATAACAGACTAACCCAGCATCACTGAAATGCACTTATGTACAAAATGGCAGCCATGAGGGGCTGATGGCAGGAAAATGGCACCAACATGAATGGAATCTTTGCTGGTGAGCGCCTTCATGGCATCATAAATATGTTCTTTCCTGAAAAATTGAAGTTAAAAAGGCTTGTGAAACAACATACTGAGGATAGCAAACATCTAGAACAGGGGTAGGGAACCTGCGGCTCTCCAGATGTTCAGGAACTACAATTCCCATCAGCCTCTGTCAGCATGGCCAATTGGCCATGCTGGTAGGGGCTGGTGGGAATTGTAGTTCCTGAACATCTGGAGAGCCGCAGGTTCCCTACCCCTGATCTAGAAAGAGGATGATTAGAGCATGTTGATGTGTGGATGTGCTTAAGCTCAGAAGCAGAGAAAAAGGAAAAACCCAGTTGCAGTAGCTACCTGGATCTCTAACCCCTTTCCTGACTGAGTTATGAACCAATCTGAATAGATCAAAGCTAATAGCTTTCTTCCACTCGAAAACGTGACAACTACATAAAGACTGTCCATAACAAGGAACAGGAGGGTCAAATAACTGAAAGAGGAAGTGTAGAGAGGCTGGAGCTGAGATGCTTTTAAAGGAATGAATCCAGGATCTCCTTTGTGCTAATCCCTACATAGTTGGCCTTTTACCCTCAAAGAAAGCTGCAGTTGCTGCTGTTCTAGGATTGGCTCCAACATTTGCTTGCATGAAATTCTGCTATACTTTGGAGAAAAAAGAAACATCCTGGCCGGGTGCTCACGATTAAAGAGGCTTTACTGTAGAAACCTAAACATGCTTCTTCTATAATCTAAGGGCATAGGTACATCACAGGCTTAAACTGGTTTACCAATCATTCCTTCTCCCTAGAGAATCCTGGGAAACGTAGAAGCAAAGTGAATTTTCAGTTGCTTTACTGAACTTTACTGAACTTTCTTTGGGAAAGCCATGACATGTAGCAAGGAGGAAAATTATCTTCATTTTAAGTAAGAAAAAGCATCTATAAAACTCTTGAAGGAACCAGATCAGGAAGGAACTCTTTCACTTCTGGGCAACATCCCTTTACCGTTTTAGAAATCTTCAACTCCTCTACACATGTGGGATCATTGTCTTGAAAAATAAGAACCAATCATTAAAATGCCATCCCTTCAAGCCTGTGCCTCTTTATAGTCCATGCATTCTCCTACAATAAAGAGCTAATTGTTCTGAGGTACTTACACTCTCCTTCCTTAAATAAATGTATGAGTTTAATTAAAAAGGGATAATGGACATTGCACATTCAAGGTTCAATTCCAACAGAGTAAAAAAGTACCATGTATCTATATAATGGCTATTCTATATTGATGCCACTGTTAAGGTAGCATTCAGTATATATTTCTTTATTTCTGCTTCCAATTAGGTTTGAGTTCAAGGGAAGAGTGATTAGTGTTCAGAAAGAATCCTTCAAAATATGGGTTGACAAGCAAGGTCCCACAAGCAATGTATAATCAATCAATCAATCAATCAATCAATCAATCAATCAATCAATCAATCAATCAATCAATCAATCAATCAATTATGCCCCATTCCATTTTCCTACCTTTCTCCTCCCACTTTTGTCAGTGTCTCTCCCTCCCTCCTTCCACCCCCTCTTATTTTCTGTCTCTCTGACACTGTCTCCTATGTCTACTGTTATTCCTGCCCCCTCACCACATCACTTTCTTTCTCTTTCTGCCTTCCCACACCCCGTCACTCTCCTTTTATACATTAACAGCAGTGGCTCACCTGGCAGCTCCACAGTGGCTGGATAGTGGTGGTTTCCCTGCCCCTTCCCCAACAGCTTTACTACCTCAGTGGCAGCAGCAACTTATCTGACCCCCTGACAGCTGCTCACCAGACTTCTTCACCTCAGTTACTCGCCCAGCCCCACAGAAGCTCCACTATCTCAGTGGCTAGCCAGGCTTCTTTCCTGCCTCAATGGTGGCAGCAACACCTCCCCCACCTGCCTTTAAGTTCACTGCCTCAGTGGCATGGTGGGTGGAGAAGTACTGGACTTTTGCCTGTATGTACACAGATAACACTCTTGTATTTGGGTGGGGGGAATTTAACCCCCAATGTATGTTTTTTTTTACATTTTCAGTTTTTTGTGTGAACCTGGGGGGTTCTCTAAGTTTGCAGAATGATCTGCTTTCTGTCAATGTGGGCCCAATCCACAGATTTAAGCATCCGCAGATTGGCCCACATTTGACTATTTGATATATGCTAACCGACCCTGCCTAAAAATTACCCTTGTACAATTGTCCCCCTGTGCAAAAAAAGTAATAAAATTTAATTTAATTTAAGTCATTGTTAAATACATCACGTTTTTCACTACTTAATTTGACCTCAATATCAGAATAACAGAGTGCTTTTAATAAGCATAGAAGGATTTGCAAAAATTATAAAACTGGTTTGTGTCATTTATAAATGAGTCAATAGCTCTTACAGCACTGGGTCTTCAAGGAGCTTTAAAAGCTGTTCTTTTGAAGAACTAAATCGTAAGCAAAACACTCCTTCACATTATTGTGATGTTCTGCTTTATGAGTTCGCCACCCTGCAACTACCCAAAGGGAAAATTCAGGAGCACAAAATGGTCTGTGTACTGTTTTCTGAGCCTTTGTCTTTGGAAACCTTAGTTTGAAGTAACCCATGAACAAATCCGTCAATATGACTTTTGTCCTGAGGATTATAAAATTCTAGGCAATTGGCCAATATTTGGGTTAATTTTTCCATAGCTACATTCATAGGAAATGAACTACAATAGTAGCAGAGAAGAGCAGCATGGTAGGACTCTGTTCCAAATTCTGCTAAAGCATCCACAAGAACCAGAGGCTTTGCACATGTACATGGTCTTGCTGGGATGGTTCCAGGACTGCCAGGAGACTCCCATCAAAGCAAGTCTTATAAATTAACCCTCCACCTCACCCCCAATCCATCAATTTTTTAACAGGAGATTAAAGCTTGACTGTTTGCCCAGGCCTTTGTCTATTGCTGACTTTTTGCTAATTAGTTAATATGGAGGGCTTGTGTCTCACTCCATTTGCTATGCAAGCTCTCTGGTTCCTTCAACGCCCACTCATTTAAACTGCTGCCACCAATTGTTTTCTTGTGGCTGCTGTTTTTGAGCTGTGTTTTTATTGTATCATTTTATCATATTTTACTAATGTATTACTATTCCTTTAAATTTACTTAGAGATCATTTATCTTGTATATTGGGTCTTTTATGAGGCAACCATTTGGTCTTGCTAGGTCGTTTAAAATGCGACCATTTGGCCCTCATTAAAGTTGTAAACTGTTTGTGTTTAGTTTAGGTAGTGTTATTCTTTAGATAATGGAACTGGCTTTTAAACCGGACAAATTGCCAAGAATGCTCAGGTGGGGGTCATCTTCCTCATGGACTCTATTGACACCTAATTGGTTAATTACTGGCTGGGGAGCATTATTTGCCTCATAGGGAGCTGCACGGACAGTGAATACTGTATGTGCAACACACGGAGAAGGCAAATAATGCAAAGCCCAAATACACTTGTTTTTTAAAATGTAACATGTAGTTTGGTCATTAGCCTAGGGTCTGTTTATGGCTAAGTAGGTGGTAAAGGCTGTGTTGGAATTATTTGCTGGAAATGTACCAGTGCTGCGGGAACAACCATATTGGGAAGACCTTTACTTTCTGGGGCCCTGCTGATAGGGCTTGTAGATACATCGGGCTATACAGGATGCTGAACTAAGTGGACCATTAATCAGATCCAGCCCAGTTCTCTTGCTAACCAAGGTTCCCTGAATCAAGTTGTGGCCTACTTAATCACAGTTATTGGTGTCCACTTCTGAATTACTTCTGTCTGTAATGGGGAATACAGAGCTCCTTATAGCAAAATGTGGAACAGCTTGGATATTTAAAAAATTAGGTGCCTTTCTTAAGAAGTAAAAGGCTGGCAAGCAATGTCACACATATGAACACAGTACTCTGCAATTGCCCAAGCCTCTTAATTAAAAAAAACCCAACAAAACTATATATTATGAATTCCACATATATTGAATTTCACAGCAGCAATAAATACAACAGGTGGGGTATTTCAGGGCAATTTGGGCAGCTCCTGGCATTGTGCCTGATCATATAACATTATCCTATTCATATCCCCTCTCTCTTTTGAGGCACACACAGCTACAAAATGCGTGCTTTTAAGACTCTTTAGAGCTTTTCTACCAGCTGTAAAATGTTTTAAGAGAATGTTCCCAAACTTAGCTGGTTTTGTCTAGAACTAAATACCTGTAGCCTAACTTTTGCTTGTGGGCTCTTTGCTGTCACTGGCCAAAACACTGTGGTATCCTAAAATATTAGCCAACAGTCGAATAGCTGCCCATAAGGAGTAAGTGCCATCCACTAACTTCAAGAGACTTAGGAGAGTATAACTCTGATTAGGATTGCACTGTTTGTCACAGAAGACGCGCCAGTTAGCACTATTTCTGGAGCCTTAAACTGAATTTCTGGAGCCTTAAACTGAATTTCACAATCAGATCTGGATTCCTCTCCTTTCGACTGCTTATCAGATATGATGAGTGTTCTCTTCCACCTAGCCACAGAGACCATAAACACTGAGGAAATTTTTGTGTCTAGGAACTACAGGAACACATTTGTGTGATCCAGCACTTCAGAGACCTTAGAAGATTGACTCCTACATAAATTGAAACTGTAGTCTTGTATGTTCACAGAACTTAGCAGTCGTCCTCGAAGAGCTGACGGACAAACCAGGTAAGAGGGCAGTGGAAAGTTCAGAGGGCAGAACATAGTTGAAGAGACATCCCTTATCCCTCTGCACTGCAGTGGTGCCAACCATAATCAGGCCATGCAGTGCAATTAAACTGAGTTGTTTGGACCCTAATGTACTCCAGGGGGTACATTTTCATGTCCATCCTTGTAGCTGCAATTCAGATTTCCAAAAACTGAAAAATTATAACCTGGCTGCTGTTAACAAATAAAGGGCTCTACAGTGACATTATTGCAGTATTGATGTTATATCGTTAAAAAAAAAACCCAATTCAATTGTCCCTTTTAGCTTACTATCTAACTTGACAGACAACATACTTAAAACATTTCCCCAACATTCTACTCGTACACAACAGTACCATATATGTAGAAAGTCAGCACTTACTTGCACACATGCTGTGCATCTTCAAAATGTCCCAACACAATTTTAAAAAGACAGAATATTCTCATCAAGCAAAACAGTAACTGGCAGATCACCAGTTACAATCAGTAAAGCATGAATCTAAAGCTGGTTGATGTCGGCACCAACAACAGCAAAGACTGGTCAAAAAATATTTTCACTCAAGGATGAAAGACAGCCTGAAAAGGCAATGTTTTGCTGAAACGTTGTCAAAAGTAATCTCTGAACTCCCTCTCTACAAACACCAGTTCTTGATATTCTATCATATGCGGATGTGCCTAGAAGACTCTGCTCTTTGTCCCTGGAACTGGGTAGTTTGAGCTTCACTTGCATGGATTCTACAAGTCTCTTCTGCACAGGCAGAATAATGCACTTTCAACCCACTTTCAATGCACTTTGAAGCTGGAGTTTACTGTGCGGAATAGCGAAATCCCTTTGCAAACAATTGTGAAAGTGGATTGAAACTGCAATATTCTGCCTGTGCGGAAGGAGCCCAAGAGAAGGTCACTGTGTGCAACAGAGCACACAGACACGAAAGCTACTAACAAAAGAAACTTCTGTTACACATCTTTGTTACGCAACCATGTGTCATCAGGTCAAAACAGACATTTAAAATAACTGACAGAGTGGAGGGGAGAGGAAAAAAGGTAAACACAGGTCTTCTGACAGCTTAAAGATCCCCCAATGGCCAATGTTTAGGTTGAAACCCATTTTATAGTTGGCTAGTAAATTCCTGAAAAAAACAATGTTTATAATGGAAACGCAAGAGACAAGTATAAAATACCACAAGTGGGCGCCACTATAATTAAAAGTCTCCAGTTCCCATTCTTGTTAATGAGCTTTTCATATTAATAGGTAGTAGTAGTGGTGCCGCATCCTCTGGGATAAAAGGTACTTGTTTTAAGGGGGGGAGGGAACGACACCCTGCGTTCAGACTATTATCTTAAATATAAAAATAACCTCATTAATGCAGGCAAAAATCGCAAACCTAGTCCCTTTAGAATGTGAGAAGACCACAGGAATCCCATGTGACCTTGGCCTGCTTCTGCCTTATTGGAAACAGCTGTGCCTGCTGGTAACCTCAGACCATTTCCAGATTTGACAGCGAGAAGAGAAATTTCACAACCCCTTCCGTTAATCCATTTCTCCGAATGAACTTAGAAACAAGGCTTTGCCCTTTGCTTTGCCCTTGCCTTGCAATCAATAATGTGAAGAATACAAACAAATAGGCAATCAGACAACGGCTGCAACGGCTGGAGCCACATCCACACATAGCGCCGTCAGTTCTGCTTCGATTCCCACCCCACCGAACACTTGCCAGCAATTTCTTCAGATCATCTGTGAGCACAATAAGAAAACAAGAACACGGAGGATGGGAGCTGAAGACAAGAAAAACAAGCATGCAGCAAGTTGTCCAGGTAGACAGTCATTGGTAGAAAGTCCAAGGGAAAGGACAGGACTCAATAGCAGCGAGTGAGACCCAGTCAGGGATTGATGAGGATCCAAAGGATGTGTGATTGATGGGAGGGTCTGTGGTTCACTGGTAGAGCATGTGCTTGGCATATAGAAGGTCCAAGGTTCGATCCCCAGCACCTCCAGCTAAAAAAAGGATCAGGTGGTAGGTAATATGAAAGGCCATTACTTGAGACAGTGGAAAGTCACCATGAGTCTGGGTAGATCAAACTGACTTTGATGGCCTAATGGCCTGAGTCAGAATATGGTGGCCTCATTTGTGTTCATTTGTGTCCCTTCCTGTGTCTCCTAACTGTTCAGAAAAGGCTTCTCTGATATGGCTGCTTATCATAGGCGCTCTGTTCACAGTTCTATGACATAAGCCTTGATGGTCCAGTTTAGTAGCCTCTCTGCTTTAAGGGTCACATGGTTGGTCTTTTAAGGCATTCTTGGCCACAGCCTGACCAGAACATTCTGATACCTGTCTCTTGCATTTTGTTTAAGTTTTATTATGGCTCAAGGCCAGCCAAGGCTGTCTCTTGCGTGTGTCAACAACTCACAGAAAGAAAACAGATTCAGAAAACTATTTTAAACTAGTAAATATGAAATCCCCCATGGAGACTACAACCTCTGTTCAAAAAAAACTCTGGCTCCTTCCGCACATGCAGAATAATGCACTTTCAAACTGCTTTCAATGCTCTTTGAAGCTGTGCGGAATAGCAAAATCCACTTGCAAACAGTTGTGAAAGTGATTTGAAAATGCATTATTCTGCGTGTGCGCAAGGGCCCTCTGTTCCAAAAAAACCCTGCATAATCTGCATAGTCCCAAACTTGCCACTGCCAGGATATACCACCACCACCCCACCAAGAAACTGCATGGGATAAATTTTATGGTCTAACTGAGATTATGTGAAGCAGAAAGGCCTCTGTCTGGGTCCGGAACTCAGAAATCAGCCCTAATGCACTGACAAATGGAGACACTCCAAAACTAAGGTTCAAACAACAGGTGAGGCTGAAGTTAAGTGCCAGGGACTCCTAAGTAAGGGATTGTTCAGCTCTTCATCCCTACTGCATCTCTTACCAACCCATCCCCATCCAATTTGGCTCTGAGAATGCACATCTGCCTCTCCGTCATTCGCCATGACAGCTAAATGAAAACAGAATGTGTGTGTGTGCGCGCGCGCGTGCATATATGTGTGTGTGAGTGTGTGTGTGTATGTCTATATGTATGTATCATTTTTTTTTGTCAGATACAGGATGCCTATACAAACCTCCTGGCCTGAATAAGAAATGTTAGTATATTAATTTATGTAAGTTATTTATTGGTCTGTGTATTTTACTGACCTCTGAAGAATGCCCTTCTTGGATCAAAATGCATCAGGTCTTTCGTGCCACTATGTGTAACCAAGTGCTATACGCTGGAAGCGTGTCTATTGAGTATATACTTAATTTGGATTTTAATGTGAATTGTTTTTAATTTTAGTTATTTGGCTCTGTGCAAGAAAAGTATATTAAAATATGTTTTTCTTTTCTCTCAACGTTTTGCTTTCTAGCTTTTTTAACAGGTTGGGTTTTGTTTCCCTTCAGTTTGTTGAGTAAGTGAATCCTCCATGGTCAGAGGCAATATACCTCTGAATAGCAAATGCCAGGGAAAGAGAAGAAGGGACGACAGTGGCCTTTATATTCCTTGTGAGTTCTCTGTCTATCAGGATAGCATTGGAAATAGAGTGCTGAATGTCAGTCTACTGAAGGAGGGCTCTTCCTACGCACTGAGCATGCACCTAGATCCCAGTGATGACATGTTTGCTTCTTGAGATTTGCCAAATTTGACACTGCTGGGGAACATCCATGCACATAATCCTTTCTAAGCCTTTTTTACAATCAATTTAAGAGCCACAGTAGTGTGTGTTTGTGTTTTTAAAAGTTACACTGGAAAGCAACATTCTCTGATCCAAGATCCCAAACAGGAATTTATTGGTGACCAAAGAATTAAAGATTTTTAAAAAGAAATTTGATCTGTGCTTTCCAGGCAGCAAATTTGCAGACCGCCTAAAGCCTCCTTCCTGCCTAAAGAACTCTTGCTGTATGTTATGTTTATATCTATGGAAATTTCATGTAACGCAAGGCAACAGCGCTTGTAAAGTGAATGTGTCATTTGGTCCAGGGAGAGAGCATTTTTGTGGCACTTTGAAGCTCTCCCAGGTTTCTCTTTGAAGGTTCCTCAGCTGGAGGTTGTTTCTTTTATAAATCTCAGAAGTGTAATTTTCTTCCCAGGGTCCTTTTAGCAAATGATTAAATACAGACTCTGGGATATTTGTTCTTATCTGTGAGACAGAGGGGAAGCAGGATTTGATTCCACACCACCACCTTCATAGGCTTAAGAATGTGGACTTTAATGCCCATTTGAATTGTAGCCACTGCCAAGTAGGAAGCCTTGTATGAAGCAGGAGTTTTCAGCATTCTGCCACAGTTAAAGGCCAAATCCAAATTTCTGTTTGTAAGATGTGAAACTAAGCGCCTAACTACATGTCAGATTTCCTCCGTATCCGCACTGGATCCTGGCACTTAGATATGTGCTGCATGTTCCATGTTTGGTATTAAATTCCTAGACACAAAGGGGATGCGATCACCTGAAAATGGGGAAGGGGGGCTTAAGAATTCTCCCATCTGTGTTGTTTTCCAAATTGACCCATTCCCAAAGGGAACTACTCGCCCCATTAGAGAAATCACATGTAAGAGAGGAGAAGGAGAAGAACAAGAAAAAGAAAAAGAAGAGGAGGAGGAGGAGGAGTTTGGATTTATACCCTGCCTTTCTCTCCTGTAAGAAGACTCAAGGCAGCTTACAAATTCCTTTCCCTTCCTCTCCCCATAACAGATACCTTGTGAGGTAATGGGGATGAGACAGTTCTGAACAAACCTGTGACTAGCCCAATGTCACCCAGCAAAAATATCCATTTGGATTGTAGCCCGCACCATGTAGGAAGCCTTATCCAAAGGGGGAGATTTCAGGATTCTGCTACAACAAAAGACACAATTAAAGGAGAAGCATGCAAGTTTCCTTAGGAAGACAAATGGTGTCTCCCTGGGTCTATTTCAGATTGGGAAAATGGCATGGGGGTGGGAAGATTGATCACAATTTCTCCAAGCAACACGAATCCCTTCCCCAAGATCAATCCCACACCCACCACACTCTCACACTCCCACACACACTCTCACTCTCTCTCGTGCGAGCTCTAGCGCTCTCTCTCTCTCTCTCTCTCTCTCTCTCTCTCTCTCTCTCTCTCTCTCTCTCTCTCTCTCTCTCACTCTCTCACACTCACTCACAATTGTCAGGACCCAGGAAAGAGACAAAGAAAATGTAACATGTAGCATGCAGAAAAAAGATCAGGGAAAGAAGAGTTAAAGATTGATCAAAAATTTTCGGAAGCCTGAAGGTAGTGCAAAAGAACGACAGTTGCTCTGGGTGCAGTCGCTTGTCCTGTTTTTTGCCTTTGCCCTTAGTAAGCCTGCCAAACCTGCAGCACTACAGACAGACAGACAAAAGCAAATGTTCACCAACAGTGGTGATGCGTTTATCAGACTGCTTTCAAATTTATTACAGATGCTTCTGTCTCTAGCCTGACAGCACCAGAGAAGAAATAACCTGTCTACTTTCTTTACTTTAGCCCAGAAGTCTCATGTACAGTCTCCAATGTTATTGCATTGCTTCAGCTGCTATTACATCACCCTTTCAGTTATGTCATTGCCGCACAGGGATCGTTACTAGCTTTGCAATGTAACAACATTTAAAGAAACAGGAAATGTCCCATATGGAAGCTCAGACAAGCCAGAAGCAGCACAGGAATGCAGCTGCTCTTCTCGGCGCAAGGGAAATTTTCTGGTGGAAGGCCCATTTAACTCCATAGTGCCCTCTAAGAGGGCATTATTTGCATTTGTAATTAAAAAAAAATACTTCAGCCACTTTAGCAAACATTCTTAGTTGTCATTCAGTAAGCCAGAATTTCAACAGAGAGAAGGACATTTGCCTGAGATACTTTAAAATAAATTTATACTAAATCTTATAGCTTTCAAGCCACATATAACATTCCTGGCCTTCTAGCTATAGACTGAGGATCAAGAATATGTACCAGGGCTGTACATTCCCATCTCTTTCTTAAATGCAAACCCCTCCTCCGGTCCCCTTCCAGTGTTAACTGTGAAGTAGCATTACCTCAGCGTTATTGATATCATTATTGATATCATTCAAGCCCACTAAAAACACATTTGCAACCTTGGGTTCCTCCTACAAATGGGCAAACTCTCTTCAGCTTCCCTAACAATCCAGCATGAACAAAGCAAGAACAAAGAAGCATGAACAAGAAAGGTGAAAAGGCCATTAGAGTTAAAATCCAAGTTCTCAGGAAGCTTTGAACACCCTGGCATACCCAAACTGGGCTATCCTATACACTTTTGATTGTGTTAATCCCTTCCCCATCCCCCCCCCCCCAAAAGGTTTGTCTCCCAGTGATACTGATTTCTAGCTGTCTTAAAACTCAAGTAATAATGCCACTATTTTCCTGAGTTAGATGTTAGTGATTTAGTGATATGATTGTATGGAATTTTTATAAGCTGCTTTGACTTTTAGGAAAAGTGGGATGAAAATATTTTAAAGTATAGTGATGTCATCAGGAGCCCCATTGGCTCCCTGCATTTCCCCCCTCCCCTTGCACTCTTCCTCAAATTATCTGGCTTGTTGATGGACAGCAAGAAAGAGGGAGATGAAACAGCTGAGAGGATAGGAAGTGCATGCTGTGCTTTCCTCCATTTTTTTCTCCCCACCCCCATTCATTCTAGTTGCAGCTGCCCATGAACTATAACAGCAGTAAGGAGAAGAAAAGGAAAAACTCCCTCATCTCATCACTAACCCATCACTCCCAGTTAACAAGGCAGATACATTGGGATGGGGTGGGGAAAGGGACAGGAGGAGGAATTCTTCTTTGCTTGGATGTGCCGCCTGAGCCAAATGGAAAAATGGCAGCTATGGAGGTCACCCACTCTGCCCACTCTGGGCTGGGAAATTCCTGGAGATTTGGTGGTGGACCAAGGGGAGGGTAAGTTTGGGGAGGGACAAGAACTCGGTGAGGATGAGATGTCATAAAATCTACCCTCCAAAGCATTAATTTTCTCCAGGGAAACTGTTCTTTGTAATCAGGATCAGAGAATTCCCTCAGTTTGCAAAAGCTCTGAAAGCATAACTTTTCCTCTCCCTTCACAGGGAAAGCAAAGGAGATCAACATATGTATAGCTTTCTCACTCCTCCCCGCCTTTCCCTGCCCATTCCACAATAGCCCCACCCACTTTTCAAGCTCCATTGTAGAACAATAGAAAGGACTTTTTTCACACTGAAGGGCTATCTCTGGAGTGATAGAGCCAGTGAAATTGACAAGAAATTGACAGTGTCTAGCAGGTTAATGCTAGACCAAAGACAGCAGGGGGGGAAAGTGGCTGGCAACCTCTCCAAGTGGAGTTTGCACGAAAACAACAAAGAAGTGGCAGGTGGGTAAAATGGCAATTGGCTTGGCTAGGATCACTTTGCTGGAAGAAAATCCCATACAAACAAAAAACTATGGGGAAACCCCACTGTGAAGCAAACAGCCACAAGGTAAATGGTGTGTGCATAAATGGTCTTAGCTCACCTGACTTTGAAAGCAAGCTTTCTGATGCCAGAGTTCAGCCTTTGAGCTACAGGACTATGGTTTTTATCAGCATCTCTAGCAAAAACTAACCATAATGAATGCTGACAATGATGTTTTGTCCTTCCAAAATGGGAAAGGGGGTATTTGCATGTGAGAAGGGAGGAGCCCGAGTCAACCAAAAGAATGTTACATCTTCACCAAGTCAATAATTCATGCACAACTAGGGGTGTGCACTAAGACACACCCAAGCCAAAACAAATTGGAAATAAACTCCTTCAGGTCAGCTTGGGGATATGTGGAATGACCCATAATACTCTTAAATTCTGGGAGAAATAAAGGTGCATCTCCCAGAATGTTGGGAGTGTTTCAGGTTTCAGGGGCCAGGGGCCGAAGGGGAGAGAGAGGAAGCTGGTCTGCCAAACAGCTGTTTGGCAACATCTTGCTTTACATTTTAAAGGGCATCATTTTCCATGGGAAGACCTGGCCTTTGAAATCAGGCCAGTTGGTTTTCATGAGCAGTGGACCTAGCCTCTCTTTCACTTGGTCTTCCCATAGAAAATAATGGCCTTTCACAATTTAAAGGGATGGAGACGCTGTCAAACAGCTGTTTGGTAAGACCAGCTTCCATTCACCATCTCTTGTCCATCCTACTCCTACTGCCTCTGAAGCAAGGAAATGTGAGGTGGGCAATTGAAAAAAATTTTCCTGAAATTTTTAGACCTTTGAAAAAAATCCCAAAAGCAAGGAAAAGCCCAAAACTTTGGTATAAGGGAAAACATGTCCTCTCCAAATCCAGATCCAAAATTAATCCAACAATGTTTGATGTGCATACCCCTATCCACTTGTATTGTGGCTTGAGCAGTGCATAAGCAGCCAAAGGTCTGAGGTTGAAAAGAGCAGGTTGCTCAAGGGTAGGGATTCCCAAAGGGGGCGGTACTACTCCCCTGGGGCCAGCTAAAACATCAAGGGACCGTGGAAACATCAAGGGGCCAGTGGAAACTTCAAGGTGACATAATTTCACTGTAAGAGTGAAAAGGTTAAATTCTAGTCCAAGATAACAGTATAAGAGATAGAGAGAGAAGATATAAAAAGGGTTAGAATGAGTAGAAGTTATTCAAAGTATTTGGTGCCTCAGCTAGATTTTATTTTAATTTTTGTAAATAATTTGTTTGGAACCTTGAAGTTACCTACCAGTTATAAATACAATCTTATTTTGGTTCAGTGAAATATTGGAACTCCCACCTAATTTTCCTCAGTACCACAAATGCCATCGGTTTGCCTTACCTCTCATACAAGTTACTAAGAAAAGAATAAAATAAAAGGGGAAATAAAATAGTTTTTTGGAATTTTATTCCTGGTGGCAGCCTACAAAATTAAAGATTCCGGGTTGGGGGGTGGGGGAGGGGGAAAGACCATCAGAGGTGACAGTACCTTGTCTCCTGGCTGGGGTCTCATCACAGATACACGGTCATAACCTTTTCGCAACAGGACCCAGAGGGCATCCAGTTTTCCCTGCAATAGCAACAAATACATTTTTAGATTAGTATATGAGAATGGGAGTGAATGTCTGCAAGACAAATCTGGTTTCAAAATGTGAATGTAGTTAAAGTAAATCATGCTTTAACTTTATGTTTGCAGTCAGCCTGAATGTTCATTAAAAGATTTTTGGCACTTCTACAGAAGAATACTTGAACGTGTTTTGAAAATGTTACTGCAACAAGTTTAGTTTGGCCCCCCAATAAAGTTAGCTTTTCTCACTCATTAAAATTTCTAATAACCTAACAGGAGCCACTTTTTAGAAACTGTGACAGACTGTTCTTAACATGCTATATCAGACCATAATCCTTTACTGATGTCAGTTAATTCTGCCATGCTTCAGATTGCCTCTTCCTGAATTCATTTGTAATTTAGCCTAGCTTTATTGAACTTTTATTTATCTTCATGACAGAAGAGAGAGTCTAGCACCGGCAAATTTAGATTGGGGCAAGGTAGGATGTGGGCCCCAGGTACTACTTGCCTAGGGGCACTGGCGTTCCTGCCTAGGGACATGGGGTACCCCTTGTCCCCGGGCGCATCGATTGAGGTCACATGGGGGGCGCCAAAACATCCTCCAACACAGCGAGGGATTGAGCAAGCCCTAGCAAGCAGGCACTGAAGCAGCCGACTGCTCCAAGTGCCTGTCGTAGCCCCGCCCACTCTGTACGGTGGCCTGGAGTGTCCAGGGGGCGGGGGAGAAATCCCACTGGGCTCCCAGGAGCAGGACTGGGGAGCTCCGCCTCCCTTCCCTCTGGCCCAGCATGCCATATTCGCCTTGAAGCCTTCTCCCTGGGCGCCAGCAGGCAGGGAAAAAGGCCAGCTGAGCAGGGACCCCAGCAGCAGCAGCAGCACTGAAGATTTGTTTGGTAAACCTTCAGATGGGGGGGGGGGTGACTTGTGAGAGATTTACATGCTTAAAAGTTAATTCCCACTTGCACTGGTTTGGAGCTGTTTCTCAGGCTAGCAGCCTACCTCACAGGGTTGGTGTGAGGACACAATTAGGAAAGTGGTGGGGAGAGAGCCATGCCTGTTTTGCTGGGGGTAGGAGGTGATTTGTGAGAGATGGTGCTGATGTGTGCTTGGTAAACCTTCAGATGGGGGGGTGACTTGTGAGAGATTTACATGCTTAAAAGTTAATCCCCCTTGCACTGGCTTGGAGCTGTTTCTCAGGCTAGCAGCCTACCTCACAGGGTTGGTGTGAGGACACAATTAGGAAAGTGGTGGGGAGGGAGCCATGTATGTTTTGCTGGGGGTAGGAGGAGGTGATTTGTGAGAGATGCTGCTGACGTTTGTTTAGTAAACCTTCAGATGGGGGGTGACTTGTGAGAGATTTACATGCTTAAACGTTAATCCCCTTGCACTGGCTTGGAGCTGTTTCTCAGGCTAGCAGCCTACCTCACAGGGTTGGTGTGAGGACACAATTAGGAAAGTGGTGGGGAGGGAGCCATGTATGTTTTGCTGGGGGTAGGAGGAGGTGATTTGTGAAGAAGAAGAAGAAGAAGGAGGAGGAGGAGGAGGAGGAGGAGGAGGAGGAGGAGGAGGAGTGGTAGTAGTAGTAGTAGTAGTTTGGATTTATATCCCCCCTTTCTCTCCTGTAGGAGACTCAAAGGGGCTTACAATCTCCTTGCCCTTCCCCCCTCACAACAAACACCCTGTGAGGTAGGTGGCGAGACTGGGAGAGGGAGCTCCGAGAAGCCTGTGACTAGCCCAAGGTCACCCAGCTGGCGTGTGTGGGAGATGTACAGGCTAATCTGAATTCCCCAGATAAGCCTCCCACAGCTCAAGAGGCTGAGCAGGAGGCCTGGGAGGAATCATCACCTGGATTCCTCCAGATTAGATACCACCCGAGCTCTTAACCTCCTCATGCCACTGCTGCTCCTACATGCCATGTCAGCAGCATCTCTCTCACAAAATCACCTCCTCCTACCCCCCAGCAAAACATACATGGCTCCCTCCCCACCACTTTCCTAATTGTGTCCTCCACACCAGCCCTGTGAGAGTAGGCTGCTAGCCTGAGAAACAGCTCCAAGCCAGTACAAGATGGAATTAACTTTTTTAAGCATGTAAAATCTCACAAGTGAGAGATGATGCTGATATTTGCTTAGTGAAACCTTCAGATGGGGGGCTGACTTGTGAGAGATTGACATGCTTAAAAGTTAATTCCCCTTGCACTGGCTTGGAGCTCTTTCTGAGGCTAACAACCTACCTCATAGGGTTGGTGTGAGGACACAATTAGGAAAGAGAGTTGGTGGGGAGAAAGCCATGTATGTTTTGCTGGTGGTGGGAGGTGTTTTGTGAGCTGGTGCAAAAAATCATTGTTTGGTCATTGTGGGGGAGGATGGTAGAGTCACATACCATAAGGGGTGCAGGGAGGGGCACCTGGTAAACTCAAGATTTTGTCCCGGGCTCCAGATTTTGCCCCTAGATTAGCCCCTGCCTACAAAGGGGTGCCCAAGACAGAGAACCACCACTTGCTTGAAGGTCCTAAGTCCAGCCACCTGCCATTAATAAGCAATACACAAACGTGGCTGCCATGGAGGCCAAGTCTACCAATTCTTCTTAAAGGCAAGTAGACCAGCCATCTGCAGATATTGTTGCCCATAATTGAAAGGAATGAGTCAACCCATCCAGAGGCCAGATCTACCAATTCTTCTTGATGGCAGGTAGAGCAGCCCTCTGGAGAACTACCCAGTCTACCTATGGTTGAAAGGAATGGGTAGACCTGGCCGCCAGAGAGCTGGTCTTCCAAGATGGGGAGAACCTGTTGAATGGTGAGGGGGGGGGGGGATTTCAGAGCTTGCCCTGGGTACCATTTTCTGTAGATATGCCCCTGAAGGCAGAACCTCTGACCTCTTAGCTGGCGGGAGCCTGCCACAGGCTGCCCCTCAGCAAGGCCCCACCAGGTTGTTCCTTCAAAGGAGCAGGCTGGTGGGATGGGGCCCAAAGGAGGGGTGTGGGGGCAATTCTCCACCTCCGCACATTACCAGCTGGCATGCACCTGGGGACATGTGATCCCACATGTCCCCCTGAACACTCCGCCTCTGGACTCACCTGTTGAATGGAAAGTCAATGAAGGGGTACGTGTGCTTCCAGGGACATAATGATAATACTTGGCTATTCTGGATTCAGAAAAAAGATGTACCTTAATTGGAGAATACCACTTCTTGGGAGAAGAGGACCTCCGGATACTGTTTCCAAGACTCCTGGGCTCTGGGAATTCATACTCTTGTTCTGGCATCTTGACTCGGGCATTCTTGGCCTTCTCTAATTTAGCACCTTCTTCTGTAGAGCCTTTTTCTCCCCAGCGAACCTAAAGAAAAGCATTCCATGCAATTTACTCCTGATACTCATCGTCCTTTTCATTTGATTCCCACAGCCTCATTTAGAATAGGTCAGGTGTCATAGTCCAACTCAAGAGCACCTTTTGTTCACAGTAATTCGTTGGTTCTACACCCTGAGAGCTAGAAAAAGCAGAACAAATATTACCCAGGAACCACAACATTCTACAAAAAGAACTAGCAGGTCTATTTTCTGAACCTGGCCTATACAATATTCCTTTCATGTGTCAGTTGTGAAGGGTCAGGGTACATCTGCAATTGAATGTATCAGAAACACTAAATGTGTTCAGCTGAGCCCTGCAACCATAGACTAATATTTTTTTCTATCATGGATAAGTAGTATTTAGTATTTACCTCCATTCGCTTAATGCCACCAACACCACGTCCACCATAATAGGAAGCATCTACTGTTGGCCACTTTTTCTTAGGAAGGCCATCATCGTCTTCTTCCTAAAAAGACAACAAGAAACCTTCACTTAAAAGATGCTCCATAAAACAAGAGACAGAGAACCAACCAGCTGAAGCCAGCATGAGGTACAGGTTATGGTTGCAGACAGAGGCCCCTTCCGCACACACAAAATAATGCGTTTTCAAACCACTTTTCACAACTGTTTGCAAGTGGATTTTGCTATTCTGCACAGCTTCAAAGAGCACTGAAAGCAGTTTGAAAGTGCATTATTTTGCATGTGCGGAATGAGCCTAAGACTGGGACAACTGGGGTCAAATCTCTGCTTGGCCATGGAAGCCTGCCAGGGTGATCTTGAGCTCATCAGAATCTCTCAGCCTAGCCCAGTGGTTGCGAACCTATGGCACTCCAGCTGTTCATGGACTACAATTCCCATTAGCCCCTGCCAGCATGGCCAATTGGCCATGCTGGCAAGGGGTGATGGGAATTGTAGTCCATGGACATCTGGAGTGCCATAGGTTCGTCACCACAGGCCTAGCCTAACTCAGAGGATTGGTGTTAGGATAAAGTAGAAGTCGCTTTGAGACCCCATTAGGAACTACACAAATTGAAATCTTAGATTTGATGCCACCTACATCAATTGGTGGTTTTTAAGTAATTGCATGGCATCAACACTGTGATAGATATTGTGCAGCAAAAACCTGTATTGGCAGAAAATGTTGTTTTAAACTTTCGCCTTTTTAATATTTATATTTTAAACATTAGAAGAGCTGTACTGGATTAGACCAAAATTGCACAAGCACCCTGCCTATTTCTTCAGTACAGACCCACAAGATCCTATGAGATATTGGCAAGAGGGCATGAAAAACACAGCCCTTGCCTGTTGCTTGTCCATTGCATCTGGTATTCAAGAATCCAATGCTCAATGTAATGCTTGTTTATGCTTTTCTTCCTAATGGGGACATAGTGGCTTATCACATTATTCTCCCTTCTTCCACCTCATCCTCACAACAATGGCCCTGAGAGATGGGTTAGTCCGGGACAGTGTGACAGGCCCACGGTCACTGCCAGGTAAGCTTCTGTTGCAGAGTAGGGGTTTGAGCCTGTTCTCAAGCCTAGTTACCCTTCTAACTACTAATTCACACTGCCTCTCAACATTGCCTTTGAATGTAGCTATCATTTGGCTATCACAGCTAAAAGCTTTCAACAGGCATCCCTGTCCTCCACATGTCTAACTTAAAGAAGAATCTTGTAGCACTTTAAAAGCTAATGTCTTTATTCTAGCATTAGATTTTGTGGGCCCATCTCATGCAGTCCATGAAAGCTTATGCTAGAATAAAAACATTAATTTTCAAGGTGCTACAAGACGTCTGCTTATTTTTGCTCCATTGGACAAGCAAGGCTACTGTTCTATCTAATGCCTTTTACTTGGCGAATTTTTGCCCTTCTGATACAGGACTATATATATTCCACAACTCCATGAAGAAAGGATTAGTCTCCCAGTATGGTGTCAGAATTCTGTCCTATATAAGATAATTTTAAAATCTATGTGCATATATGAACAGCTTACCTAATCTTAGCCAAAGGGCCAAGAAGTGATGTATGTGAATCCTACTCATAATTCATAAATTATAATTCAGGATTATATTATTTTGGTATTGCAGAGGATCATTTCTTCTCTTAAAGCGACAAGCAATAATTCTGCCAAGCAGGAGGCAAAACTAACATCCAATGCTTTTAAAGCTAGCTCAGAAACTGTTCCCAACAGCTAGTTCCTTATCCTAGTACCCAGCATGGAATTAGTCTGTTATCGCCAAGATACATAAATTTGAGGCTGGGGAGAAGCTTTTATGTAGGGGGTGGGGTTTGGGGAGGAAGCATTAAAAATATATCTAGTATGTATTCATCATATTAAAAAACAGAGCAGGATGCAGCATATATAGCACATAGAGCTCTAGTATAATTAGGGGAAATTTTCAAAAATAATTGTTATCTGAGTGCCTCAGATGCCAATTCTCTGCTATTATAATGCTGATAAATCGATAGGAGCATTTGGAGATGCAGGAAGGAACTAGCAATATGGAAAGGGGGGTAAAGAGTGGAAGATGTGCAAAGAAGTGCAAGGGAGTGGGAAGGCTGGCCATGGGCAAAGGGACGAGGTCTGGGGCAAAACTGTGGTCACTGGCAAATCTGGCCTGCTCTGGTGGCAAAACAAAATTAAAATAATGCTGCAAGTGGTTTCACTTGCCGGGGAGAGAGTGGAAAGTGAAAGCAGGGCTGGAGCAAATACATCCGTACAAGCAATCTTGTTGCAGTGGACATTTGTCTCCACCATGCAGCAAATATCTTGTGTGTAATCAGCCATGGAATACAAAAACAACTTCCCGTCTCACATGACACCTAGAAAGACCCGGCCAGAGGCACCACTGCCCCTACTTCTGGTTTAGCATTGTATCTGAAGAAATTAACTAGAGGGCAAAATATGTAAGTAAGTAAGTTAGCTTGTAGAGGAATCTGCCACCTGGAGGCAGCCTGAGTGCTTTCTCTACTGGCTTTTCTCTCATTCTAGTTAAAGCTGCAGAGATCCATCATGGCAACTAAAGATATTCTCTGCATGGAATTTTCTACACGGATTCTTTTTTTTTACTTGAAATCTGGGATCAAAGCCATCCAAATATTTTCCTTCATCAGTTCTTTCTGTGTCTCTCTTTCCCTACTCTCCTCGCTTTGTTACTGCACAGCCCAGCCTTTACACAACAGGAAATACCAAAGCTTAAGAAACTCTCCGCAGGCCCTTAAAAGCCAGGCAAGCCATTTAAGATTCAAAGCAGGAGGAGCCAATGGGCCAGAACAGAAAAGGGTATATAGGCAGGAAAGGGCACAACCAAAGAGAAAGAAAACACAAAAAGAGTTCCACAGTCCCATGACAGGATCAGCCTCTTTCAAATGTGTTGACAGGATCCCTTTTTGCAACATGAGCAAAGAAAATGTTCAGAGAGAAGATGTAAGCAAATTTTGTGGCTACAAGGGAAGGTGAAGCAAAAAAAGGAGCTCTGCGCAAAATAATATTGGTCCAGGAAGGTGGTGATCGCAGTCCCCACTTTCTCATGATAAGGAAAGGATGAATTTTAAACAGGGGCTAGCCCAGTCAGGTCTCAAGCAGACAAACTTCTGAAGCAGCTGCTACAATTAAAGCAGATATCAGCCAATGATCCCACTTATGACAAACCAGCATTATAAAAATACATTGCCCAACTCTAGGCTAGAAACTTCTGGAAATTTGGAGTGCAGCCTGGGGAGGGATGAGAGCTCAGTGTGGCACAAGGCCATACAGCCTACCCGCCAAGCCAGCCATTTCCTCCATCGAAGCTGAACTCTGTAGCTACAGATCAAGGTCACTGTAGGATCATAAGTCATTCTGGGAGATGGGCAAGCCCATCTGGAGGCTGGCAGCTCCATTCCAAGGAAGGCTCCAGTGAATGACTCCTGCTAACAGCACAAGAGCTGGCCAGGCAGGCTTCTTTCCAATTAGTTGGCCCCCTATAGAAAGAGAAGGGGCTACTCTATTGCACACCAACATCAGGAAGCATTTTTCCAGCACCTGAGTGGGGAGGTTTGTTTATAATCTCCAGAACAGGTGAGACAGGAAGTGGTGCATCTACAGAAAGGCACATCCTGTCTTTGCCAAGCAAGCAAAGCTCTCTCTTTTCCATTTTTATTAACTCAAGTGGACTACATGGCAAAAGTGACTGTGGGCAAATATTGTTGCTGTAATTTTCACTCAGTGTTTGTTTTCCTTCATTGCATCCAAGGAAGTGGCCCATGAAAGCTTATACTCAAAGAAAATGTTGCCAGATTTTATGGTTCCAGAAGAGTTCATGTTTTCTTTTGTAGCAACCTCCCTTTTCTTTCCCTTATAGCTCTTTGTTCTCTACACCATCTTGGATCCCTTTGTGAACTGCCTCTCTCCTTCCAACTCTGCTGTTTCTCTGACCACATTCACACATCAGCACAATCTTCTCTCAGTTTTGCCCACCTTTTCTCCTTTCACCCTACCACAGTTTCCTTCTTTTCTTCCTGAATCTTGTCACCTTCTTTTTGATGTTTTTCCTGTCCACTCCACAGGTCCTCCAGCACCTTTTTTTCTCAGCTCCTCCTTCTTTTCTCTCTTTTTCTACCCAACAGGGACTCTTTACATCCAAGTTAAGCCTCCTCTTTTGGCCCTCCCCCACAGAATGTGCTCTCTGTTTCCCCTCAACATGGAAGTCATCCCACTCGTCCTCTCTGTGTTCCTACAGTTCAGGTTCCCCTTTCGCTTGTATTTTCAGACTCCTCTTTGTGCATGTGTGTTTATCTTCCACCCTTACTGACTTGGCAGTAACAGCATTCAAGACTGGCTTTTACTCTCCCAGCTCTGCAAGGGATCCTGGAAACAGCTGAGATTTTGCATCCTCAGACCTCAGACTTGGGATGTGGCACTCCTGCCAACAGGCAGTCCCGGGCTCTAATCATTTTGCTTAGTACATTCCCAGGTAGCCATCCCTCCACTGGGTGAATTAGGGCTGCATGGTAGCCACATATTTTTCACCTCTCCATCTCATCCTGTAGGTTGCATGGTTTATAACATGGCAGAGTGGAGATCTGAACCTGTGTCTCCCAGATCCTAGACTGGCACTCTAACCACTACGCAACACTACAAGACTGACCCGAGGGCTGGGTTCTAAAGATATGAAAAACTGAACATATGTAGGCTTCAATGTGGGGAGGGGAGGAAACCTGCAATTAGGATCATTTCACATGTAATTAGGATCTTTTTTTCCTTTTTAAAAACTGGAAACAAATTTTTGTAGCCAGAGAGCTGCCATTGTAAATAACATCACCATAACAACTTTTCTTCCCTCCCAAAATTCTTATGTGTCCTGCATTATAAATTTGGATCTCATCACTCCAAACCTGAAGGAGCATCATATCTTGGCAATATGGCACTAATTTTGTCACAAGGGATGATTTAGAACACATGGAATAATCATTCATGCTAGGTTGAAACATACTGGGAAGAGTTTAAAGAGTTTAATCTCTGTTCATTTACTACTACTTTCAGTAATTGCCCAAATTGTACCATATAATGTGTACTCTGAAGATAACTGGTTTCTGAGTCTCCCTGATTCCATCACTCACTTTCCAGATCTTCTGTGATGCTACAAAAGCAGCGATACTAAGGATGCTGAGTTCCAGAAACTTTAGAAGAGCATTTCTATGTCAAGACAAGAGCCATCTATTCCAGCATCCTGGTTCCATCAGTTGCCAGACGGATGCTTTCAGGAATCCCAGCACCACAGCATGAAGCCATCAGACAAAGACCATCAATGCACCTTGTGGAATATGCTCAGACACATTTTTCTTCAACTAACACAGCACTCAATCTTTAGTGCTGAAAATGGATTCCCAGGGGTATGCTAGCACAAACAATATCTGGATATGCATTTTAGCAGATTTTTTTCTTTGGAGGGAAGGCTGAGAGCAACAAGGCCATACCCATAAATACCTGCAAGAGATTTTTTCTACTGATAATTCTGCTTAATAATTTGTCATTCTTATCAGTTTGGTGTCTGGGATTCTCTGATAAGTCAAAATGACAGGTGAGATCAACTCCTTCTACCTAATTCAACCAGGTCTTGGTGAAACACATCTGGCCTACTTTTCATATCCTTTGACAGTCAGCCACACCACTGCTTTCAGATCTGATGGTTTACTGGCCCAGTTTCAAATTGTTGTTGGCTGGAAGAGGCAGATCCAGAACAATGCACAGGTACTACCTGCCTGATTCATTTTCCCTTCACTGGTCTGTTCTCCTCCCAAAACCACACCAAAATACAATAAACCTCCCTGTCACAACCATAACCCTATATCACAGGTACATTACGAAACAAAAGGACAGATGAAAAATAAAATGCTAAGAAAGGAACTCATCATACATAAACACCACATTCCTATATATAAACCACATTATACCTTCCTTCTGTTATGACTAACCAAAATAACACAAAATGGGTAGCAGGTTTTTAAGTCCTTCAGAGCTCTTTATCAAGTTAAATGTTTTTTAAAAAAACACTTGCACAAACAGGCGGGAGGGAAACGCCTCACGTAATGATCTTAAGACCTCGTTTCTACATCTTGTCTAGAATACTAGACAGGTTTGAACAGATGAAATGGTGATCTTTGAAGCTGATATCAGAGAGCACTAGTGATCTTCTAGGAAAAAGGGGAAATGAAAGCATTTGATTGAAAATATAAACACCTCAAGTGTTAATCAAATGTAGAGAGAAGGGAGACCAAGCCAGTCCAAAGTCAAAGGTCAGGACAAAGGCAAGGTTGAAGGCTTCTTGGTTCTACAGAGGGGAAAAAAATCACAGGCTTTTCTACCAAGTACAGTGGAGGAGAAGCTCCCTCAAAGACAAACCCTGTAGGGACTGGGATCTTGGAACTGTGGAGCAAGGATCTCTCTTCCCTGCCACCTATTTTCCTGATTAAAACCAGTTTGCCTGAGCTGCTTTAAAAACAAGCACAGAACTTTTTTTTAGCTACCAGAGTTAAAAGCAGCCAAAAGGGCAATTTAAATAAGAGAAATGGGGTGGGGTAATATTCCATGAGGGGGTTATCTTCTACTGCAGCCATGATCAGTGTCTAATTCTCTTGTGGCTGATTTTAAGGCTGAATTACATGTTGAGGAATCCAGACAAGGATCTCCAGCATCACACATCATTCAGTTATATGATTTTATGATTCTATGAAATAGTGGACATTATTTTACATTCTGCCAGGCTAGCAAAGTCAGTCAAGAGACATATGGGAAAAGGAGTGCCTTAGATAGGTGTTGAAGTTTGCAGCCATAAAACATTTAAAGTTTTAGTTGTTGAATTAATGAACCATAGCTGCTAGGAATGTGCACCATGGGAAAAACTGTTATTTTTCAGATCTGAGTTTTACAAAGGGCATAATTATCAGTATTCTGGATTACTCGGGTATCTAACTCCAGTATTTAGATTTGGGTTATTTTCAGGATTCTGAATGATTTGCATCCATTATTCTCTATACAAAATATTTCTGGAGACTAGAGAAACAGTTTTTCCAGCAAATGATATCAAAATTGCAGTGGAATTGATGCTGCTTGTCCACTAAAAAACCCACAAGTTTCAAATGAATTGGACCAAGAGGTCCAATTATATTGGTCCCTGAATAAGAGTGCCCCCAGCTACCTTCCAAGAGTAAGTACCATAACCATAGGCCAAAAGGCTCCCAATGGAAGCTGAACCAGCAAGCTGAACAAAAACAGCATCAAAACAGAGAATCCCTAGAGAACCATAGATCAATGGGGCAAACTTGACACATCCAGTGTTAAACATCAGAATCCAAGTCAAACTGACTGAAGCAAGGGAATGGAGTCCAGCCCAAAGGAACCAATGTCAAACCAACTGAAGCCAAACACAATCCAGGGTCAAAAAGGTTCCACTAATGTCAAACAAGAGAATCCCACTCAAAGCAACCTGGCAAATATTTGTCTGTGAGAGCTGTCTCCCTCCCCCATCCGGCTGCCTAGGAAACTGGCAAAAAGCAACCCCCTCAACTTTGCTGTTCCATAATGTGGATATTCTAGAACAGTTCCAGGAATATTTGGGATCAGCATAGGAGTACTGACCAGGATTCTCTAATGTGCATCCAAATCCAGAGTATAACCAAAATTACTGAGAAGGATATATCCAAGCACATGTCCCTACAGTTTTAATTAGATTGATACTCCAGATTTGCCCCACTAGGGAAACTTATATGTACTGATGGGTAATACACACATTTCCTCAGTGACTCCTCAGGACTGTTTCTGGTCAGGAAAATGACATGGGAGGGAGGAATCTTAAACCCCCACTCTTCACATGCTGCATTGCCAATCCAAGTCAGGATCTGAGAATCTTTCAGCAGGGAACTTCCAGATCATGATGAGACTTGTGATGCAGCTGTTTGCAGTGTAATATAAAGTTAGACCTTTAATTATATAATTTTGCTCATTAGATTATCATCTTCCAGCCTCAGAACCTGCTTCACTTTTGTTCTTGACTTGGCCTTCTCATGAGTCCTTACTATGCTGAGAAGTTCTTTCTCTCTTCTCCCACCTTCTCCACAACAGAGGAGTTAGGCCAGGATTATTAGAAAAGGAAGGGGAGAAAGGGGGTTACTATTCCAGTCCTATGCTGCCCACACTTTGGGATGTGGGAGGATTCATGGATAATAACAACACGTTTCCTGCTTCATTAAGCTCAGCAATTTGTACTCAGGTTGAGTTTAAAATATCTGCCAATGAGATCCTGCAAAAAAGGGGGGAAATGGAAACAATCTGGAAAAGATTAGTGGATGCTGATAAAAGCTACACCAGCAACTTTGCAGTGGAGAAGGAAGGTTATTCTCTGTGAAACTGGACACACACGTCTGGGGGAATTAGTTGACTTTGCGCTCTTCTACTTCTGAAAAACAGCTTACAAATCTGACAATGGGGTCAAATAAACTCTAATTTGTGTGTATGTTGGCCTCCATGCACTTGGGAAGGTGGGGAGAGTTATATTTGACAGTGACCCCAATTGAATGTGAAAACAAGGCACTGTATACTACTGAAGGCAAGCCAGGAGTTTGTTCCACCTCTCATGCTAAATCCAGTAGTGTACTTTGTCTTACTTTAAAGTCAGAGCCAGCCAGATCTTGCTTTTAAATTTATAGGATACCCAAGAAGAGAACTTTTACTTTCCCTGAAGATTGTTGAGGATAGCAATGTTGGTCTGCAGTAAAATAGTGAACAAGTTTCAGAGATCTGACAAAAGAAGCATTAACTCTTGAAAACTTATACCCTGAAACTTTTGTTGGTCTCTAAAGTACTACTGGATTCACATCTAACAAGAAGAGAACAAATTGCTTGTGATTACAAATGTGTTTATTAAAGTTTAACACAAGTGTAATCACAAAAGATTTTTTCTCTTCTTGGGCATCTGAGTCTGGCAGGCCCTGACTCTAAAGCAAAACATTTTCTGTCATACACTTTTTCCTTCAACTCAAAACTTCCTGGAAGTTTGCATTAAAAACAAACATCTAAATGATTTATCATTTCACCACTACTTCACTATAAAGAAACTATTTACTGTTAAAGGAGAGGGTTGTGGGGGTTTTTTTGCCATAACTGCTTCTGCACAAAGATGGTTCTGGATGCGGCTCTCAATGTTGCTGTGAATGAAGATATATATTTTTATTTACATGTATTACCTGCCCTTTACCATAATCTCAGGAAGGGTTACAATAAAACATGCAGCATTAAAATCATGACAGTAAAAACAATAAAACACCATTCTAAAAACACAATAAAATGCCATTCTAAAAATGCAGACACAATTGAAAATCTCCCACACCCACCCCACCTACTGACAAAAAGTAGGGGTGTATGAACATCTTGGAGGGCCCTCCCAGTGGGGGTGGGGGTCAGCCAAATGCCTTTGTGAAGAGGACAGTCTTCATCATGTGGCAAAACTCCAAGAGAGAAGGTGCTCAGTGAACCTCTGGAGGGAAGTCATTCCACAGTGTAGTGGCCACTGTGGAGAAGGCCCTTCAGGCTGTGCCCACCCCCCTTACCCTGAGATGTACTGACAGTAGCAATGGAGCACCCATACTGATGCTTTCTCCCGCAGGTTCCTCCTTGCCTTAACCTTCCGTGGTCACCATTTTCCCCTTGACACCAGAGGGGCTTTTCCCAGGCTTTTAAAAATAGCTAGGTCACTGAAGTGATGGATTACATTATAATGATCAATTACAACAATGCTGAAACATCATCAAACACTTGCAGAAGAAAATTTGGTCTAGGACTGGTATAGGTTATGAGCTAATGTATCTACTGTAATGCCTCTTTGTCCTTAATTATGAAATCCTAGCGGGTGGGTGGGAAGTTACAGGACAAAGAGTCAAACCAGGCTGACATCAGCAAAGCTTGAAGTCTAATGCCTGAGCAACAGCTTCTAGGAGCCCAGTTTCTCAAAGAAGCCATTTGCTGACATTTTGCAACCAGCCTTCTTTTTACAGAGGTAATCATCACCTTTTCTAAATTATAGCCATGCTGCTGAGTGCTCAGCTATTCCAAGACTTTGCAGTCTGCTCTTGTGTTTCTACAATGTGGGCAAGATTACATCAGATTATTCAATTATGGGCTGGCTGGTGGCTTGGCCCTAGAATCATGTGGGCAAATCCCTGCAGACTCAAGACAACAATTATGAACTAAAATGGGGGGGGGGGGGTGCTGTTTTGCAAATGTTCGTATTTGCACCCATGAGATTAGTTAGCAGAAGACTGACTTCTTTGTTGGCTCACTTGGATCTCACCTAAACCAAACCAAAGTTCAAAACAGGGGGGAAATGCTCAAGCCAGTCTGTAATATAATTTGGTTAGGTTCATGATTCAGAGTAAAATTTCACAGTTCTGGAGAAGAGACAGTACTCAGCCACAATCATACACTTTTTTGGGGGGGGTGGGGAATTCAGCCTCTCTTCAATACATGACAAAGGGCAGTGCTGCTTAACACTGTCCTAGAGCTGAAACATTATAATTACTCCATGGCTGAAGTTATGGAGAGTCCTCAGTGGAGACTAAAATCACCCCTGAACAATCCTCATGCTATTTATTTGTTTAAAATGCTTGTCACCGGTCTTTCCCCATTCATGGATTCACTGTACCTTACAACCAATGCAATAAAAACAAAAAAGAAAGCACGGTATCAAAACCCCATTATAATAATCCCCTGCCAATGCCAACAAAGATCCATTGAACACAAAAAAACAAATGATGAAGCTGCCTTATCTTGAATCATACCATTGGCCCCTCAAAGTCAACAGACAGGAAGCAGCCCTCCACAGTCTCATCATAATAAATAAATGAGGGAGGTGCAACAGGACTACTAACAAACAGCAACAAATTGCACCAAAGGGCTGACAATACTGAGTATTGGATATCTTGTAAAACAAAGATAACAAAAGAAATTTACAAGGAATTCTTGTTGTCAGATAAAGAAAATGACTGTTCATATCAAATCTTCTCCAGTATAAATTAGAATCATATAACAATAGTACACATTTGAAGAAGAAGAAGAAGAAGAAGAAGAAGAGAAGAAGAAGAAGAAGAAGAAGAAGAAGAAGAAGAAGAAGAAGAAGAAGAGTTGGATTTATATCCCCCCTTTCTCTCCTGTAGGAGACTCAAAGGGGCTTACAAACTCCTTTCCCTTCCCTCCCTCACAACAAACAGGCAGGTGGGGCTGAGAGAGCTCAGAAGAACTGTGACTAGCCCAAGGTCACCCAGCTGGTGTGTGTTGGAGTGTACAGGCTAATCTGAATTCCCCAGATAAGCCTCCACAGCTCAGGCGGCAGAGCGGGGAATCAAACTTGGTTCCTCCAGATTAGAGTACACCTGCTCTTAACCACCAAACCACTGCAAATTTGCACCAATCTTTCTTATACAATGCTTAACCATGCAACAGAAATTGACTCTCAGAAGTAATAGCAATCATGCAGAAATATTTTGGCTGATCAGGCACTGGTAAAGTCTGATCCCAATGGATTTTCAAATTGTCCCAGGAATATGCAGATTGGTCCCTCCGTACACAATGTTGCCCTCTACGGAGCCTAATTTCCTATTAGGACAGCTTTATCACAGCAATGCCTTCAATATAGCATTAAGTAATGCATTAAGTTTGCATGGACTAAAACTACACTGAAGGCATTATTGTGGTGAAGTACCTATGGGGTGACCTACCATGACAATAGTTGCCAACAGACACCCAATAACAGACTTCTCTCTGTGATACATCTCTGAAGATGCCAGCCACAGATGCAGGCGAAACATTAGGAACAAGATCCACCAGACCATAGCCACACAGCCCGGAAAACCCACCACAACCAGACACACAATAGTTTTTAAGCAGGCAGGGCAGTATGAGAACACTTTTATCCTGGTGTGTGCATATGTACTATTTTCTTTCCACAGGTCAGCTCTGATCTCCAGACCACAGAGGTCAGCTGCCCTGGTGCTAATGGCTTTTTTGCAGGGCAGACTTAATGGCATCATACCCTGCTGAAACCTCTCCAAACACTGCCCTTTCCAGACTCTACTCCCAATTATCCAGGAATTTCCCATTCGAAGGCTGGCAACTCTAGTAGGGCATCAGCGGTGAAAAGGAGTTAATCAGCCCAGTTGCTGCTGAGTCCTGCCCACTAAGAGGCACTTTGGTGGGGTCTTTTCCTCCTTCCCTCCCCCATGGTGCAGGGGAGTGGTAAGGACAGCAGGTAATGTATCCCTGACTCCCCACAGCAGCAGGGGGTGGGGAAGTGGGCAGTAATTCCCCTACCCAAGCCTATGGAGCCCCAAATCCTTGGGTTAGCTCTGAACAAAGTATAGGGTGAGGTTGAGAAAAGGAAGTGCATCTCAAAGGCATAAAGGAATAATAAAAAACCACCAAGAGTTGCAACAATGCAAGAAAGCACAACAGATTCTTACCTCGCTGTCTTCCATAGGGGGTGGGGGTGGCTCCTTAATGATCTAAAAGGAATAAACAATAAACACAGAAGGTTAAAGCCAGAGCCACCAGTATAGAGCCTTTTCCCCAAGGAGTTCAGGGTAGTACAAAGGGTCTCCTCCTCACTTTATCATTATGACCCTCCTGCAAGGGAGGTTAGGCTGACAGATAATAAATGGACCAAGATCACTCAGAGAACTTTGTGGTTGAATGGGAATGAGAACCCAGCCTTCCTGTGTTGTAGGCAGGATTTGAACTAAGTCAGAACTCATTCCCAGACATGTGGCATATTAACCAAGCACTTCTAAGAATGAGCATTCTGTTTTTTCCTCTCCACTAAAAAGTCACAGCACACAAACAGACATCAGTAAGTCCAGACTGTTCTTACCTTTGTCAGAAAGATCGTTAAGTAAGCAACTTACTCTGGCTCCTTCTGCACACGCAAAATAATGCGTTTTCAAACCACTTTCACAACTGTTTGCAAGTGGATTTTGCCATTCCGCACAGCTTCAAAGAGCACTGAAAGCAGTTTGAAAGTGAATTATTTTGCATGTGTGGAATGAGCCTCTGATTCCTCTCAAAAGCTACATCATAAAATATATTGGCTGATCTTACAAGGGGGTTGTAAGAATCACTGAGATAAGATAAAGCACTTTCTTCTAAAGATGCTACATAGATGCTCAGTTCTATCTGTCACATTCCTTCCCACTGTTCCTCCAAGGAAACCAGGGATGGTGTATATAATTCTCCTGTCTTTTGCATACAGTTAGGAAGCTGGGCTTTTGTGGTTTACAGGGCCTGGAGCCAAAAGGCTCTGGAATGGGCCATGGTCCCAAACGTTCCTTCTTACCAGAGTTGTTCTGACATTTCCTCATCAGCACAAAACAGCTGCATTTGATCCCTCATTTTAGATTTAATAGCATCTCTCCCCAAAAGCTTGGTAACAAAATGCCTGCACGCTTTAGGGGTTCCTCCAATATTAGGAGAAAAGGCAGATAATTTGGGTACGAGTTTTAAAAGCTCAACCGGCAGTGTCTTTGTCATAGAAACAGGGCTGATGTGGGGGTGAGACTGTTATTTTACACATAATTTTGCATCTCCAGCTCAACAAGCATCTGGCAAACGTGCAGGTCTTCTCTCCAAGAGCAACAAACAGCAGGAAAGCTGGAACAGAGAGACACCTCAAGCATCTCCCCTGAGCCCAGAACCAAGCTTTTTGAAATCCATGTACTAAATCCTGACTCTATGAGTAAAGTGAAACAAAAGCACCCCATAGCATTTGTTTTGTTTTCCAGGCACTTATACCCACTTGTTTTCCAGGCGCTTATATATGGTTCATTTCCAAGATTTTGTGTACAATGAACTAAAATTAGTAAGTAAAATTCTGCATCTAAGGACCCAAATTAGATTAGACAGTTTACATAAGTCATTTCTGGGGTTTCCCCAGCCTGCCTCTGATTGTGTTTACACAGGGGAAACAAAATTCCAAGTGTAGCAGAGCCTGATTTGGATCATCCATGAAATAGGAGGAGAAGAGCCTTTATCCTGCACCCTTCTTAGCCGCAGAGGGTACAGGTGCAGAACTGTTTCCCACATATAATGTTTGGCTGTGATATGATCAGTTTCAGGGAATCTCACTACATCTAGCTTGGCACTAATAAGCCCAAATTCTATGCCACAAAAAGGAGTTATGTTTGCAACTAACAAACTGAGTATTTGCATATTCGCCTCTCATATTCCAAACCTGTCGAGCATTTATCTGTATAACGTTGACTAAATTTTTCTGGTTTAGCTTGCATTACAAAGAAATAAGGAGCAGTGTGGCCTTCTGATACCGCATCGCTTAAATGCCGGAAATGTTGGTCAGCTACTTCTTGGGTTTTAGAAGGAATCAGCCACCCACTTTCAGGAACATCTTCACAACCACAAGGAAGGAAAGCTGAAATTCTCAGAAAGCTGAACATCTGCCAAATCCACGTTCTATAGTTTGGTAGACAACAGAATGTACTAGTGACACTTCAAGCCCCCTTCTGCACATGCAGAATAATGCACTTTCAATCCGCTTTTAATGCACTTTGCAGCTGGATTTTACTGTGTGCAACAGCAAAATCCACCTGCAACCAATTGTGAAAGTGGATTGAAAGTGCATTATCCTGCATGTGCAGAAGAGGCCCAAGAGAGAAATGCACCTGCAGGGAGGTGGGTGCTCTTGAACCTGCATACCTGAAGTAGAGAAGCTCTCAGGCCAAAATAATGACAAACTGAAGTTTTTGTGCATGGATCTCATAATCTTGTTTGTCCTTTAAATAGTCAATGTGTAGGGCTCTGATTGATCTTACCAATGCAGGGCCAGTAGGCCCCCATGTTTAAGCTCTCTGAAAAAGAAAGACTGGGAGCACTGTGCATTTAACTCCCAAAGTATTGCCTCAGAACTTTGTTTCTAAACTGTGTCTTCTAGGGAGATGGTTATGTGAGAATAGTTTGAGGGCAAAGGTAGGTTGCTCAGAGGAGATGAAGTTTCCAGGGAGGAGCCAGCAGTTAACAGGAGACATCAACAAGGAAACATTCTCAGGAGCAAGACAGTTGAGGTGTTTCCACCCCTTTCCCTGAGGACGTCTGTCTAAGGGTTTGCTTCAATAGTTTCTTTGTCTGGGTCTCCCTCCACTTCTCAAGGACTTCCAAGACCCCTCCTATGTTGCAGATGTATTCACATCCAAAGTTTTTGGCCATGACAGCTGAAGTCTAACATTTAGATTTAACATTCTGCTCCAAGAAAAAAACAATATGTACATGCAGCCGACTTCATTTAATATGGAAAGTCCATCCCTGCTCAGATGGGAATTGAAATTAAAAGCAGACTCTTTCTTTCTTTCTTTCTTTCTTTCTTTCTTTCTTTCTTTCTTTCTTTCTTTCTTTCTTTCTTTCTTTCTTTCTTTCTTTCTTCTTTCTTTCTTTCTTTCTTAAAATCTGAATGGCAACCAGCACTCCCTACAGAATGTGTGCAACAAAAGCCCCGCCTATTTGATCATCATTAATTAGACAATTAAGCAGGGCCAAATTCAGGAGGTGTTGCCTCAAATTCTGGCCCATTCAGTTTCAGAATGCTGAAATTAAGTCCATTTTTAGAAACAAGCAACCTCTCTCGAAACTAAACCATACCAATACCAATGCAGAGGCTTAAGGCCTCGACAGGAAAATTCTATAAAGAGTGCTTCCATTCTAAACCCATTGAACTCAAGGGACAGACTGGCGAAACTCTGCATAGGACTGCCCTGAAAGTAAAGTAAAGGCCCACCCTGGATATTGTTGGATGTTATTCTAGAAAGTGTCCACTATCATGTTCAGCTGCAGCTCATTATCACAGAATTTGGGCTGGAAAACTTCCCCGTGGATTTTGGTGGGTTTGGCGATTCAGTTTCAACAGACGTCATTCTAATTCCAACAGGAACATTTTACTCAGATGATTTCTCATGATTTTAAAAATTCTTTTCCCCCTTTTATTTTATTTTTTTTAAATTGGAGATCATTCTAATAGGATGAAGGATTGATGCCAGTCTTTATCTCCCCCACTGGAATGGGTGGCGGTCACAGAATTTTGAACCTCATTATGTTTCCTCCGTACTGATGGGAAAATGTGAAAGTTATATCTTAATTGCTCCTTGGGGTTGCAGCTGAGGGCCTGTTTCCTCTCAAGCTTCATCCTCAGTATTAATCAAGCCTGCTTCTCTCGTCTTTAAATACTTTCCTCTATTTCCTCCAAAAATTTAGACTCCTTTGGGCAAACTGAAATCCAGAATGAGAAACAAGGATCTCTAAGAAATGCTTCTTCCCCTATTTTTCCTTCCAGAAAACCTACTGTGAGGTGTTTGACATTTGGAACAGTGCCTTACCTCAACCCAGCTTCTGTCCTCTGTATTCTCCAAATCTTTGGTTCCCAAATTTTCTGGCATGGGGACCCACAAGTTCAAATTTACTTGGTGTGGTGACACAATAATTTATTGTCACATGAATTTTGGACCGTAGATTTTTGGCAGCTACTGCTTTCATGCATTTTAACTGCAAGAGTGCCTATTTTATAACCATTACTCAAGTTACCCAAGTAAAAATTTACTTAATGCACCTATTAGTGTGAAATTTGTTTAAATATTTATGACACAAAGTTAGTTACGCTTTTTCCATGCAAATGAAAGAACATAACTCCCTGATCATAGATTATCCTATGCACATCTACTCAGAAGTAAATCACTGTATTGAACAGGGCTTACTCCCAGGTAAGTGGGCATAACTGCCTTGTAAGTAAGCCTCATTACATTAAATAGTAGTATTTACTTCAGAGAAATTCAGGTCAGTTCCGCACAGCAAATGCATAATGGGTTGTAAGTCGTGCTAAAGGAACCAGTTTTCCTGTTTTCCCATTCACGTGCATTCCATGCAGGCATTCCATTTCACACCTTCACATGGAAACACTTCTCTTAAAATAAATAATCCAGCAAAACATGCATAGCTACACAGGCATGCATAAATGAATCCCGTACAGCCGTGCCGATCATCCCACAATATGACCGGCTGTACCTGCGTAGCTACACAGATGCAACCTGAATTGTTTTTAAAGGAAAAGGTGCCTCCCTGCGATGGCTGGGCAATGGCAGGCAGATTCTCCCTGACTGTGGATGGCATGGTGGAAGGGAGGGAAATAAAGCGCCTCCTGCCTGGCCATTCATGGGAGAGCAGCTGCAATCCAGGATTTTTCAAAAAGCATCACTAGTCTAGCGATTTTCGAAAAACTTGAGTTGGGGGAAATAAAATGGGGCAGGCCTGTGCGAAGTCCCCCCGCAAACAGATTGCATGCCACCCTACACCTGTTTTGACCCATGCAGAATCAGTCACATAGAAGCAGATAGAGAGTGGTTTGCCCAATTCCTCACCAGGGCATACAATGCCAGGATCCTAGTCTTTTCTACCCACTTACTTCTTCCGAAAAGAAGACTGAGAAAGCAAAACACAGAAAAGAGAGTTGCTCCCTATTACATGAAAGCTTCAGCTTCCAAACATGAAGATCCTTTCTCTTACAATACTGTTAAGAATTCACCCCCACCCCCACCAGTGCTCTGGGACTAAAATGACTATCATTCGACTCTGAGGATGATCATTCCAGGCCCAGAGCCCTCAAGCTATTCTCGGGGGCCTCATTCCAGTCTGGGGCCCTCATTCTTGTCCTTGACACTTATGATACTTCCAAGGGCCATCATTCAAGTCCAAGAGCAATGATCCTATTCCTAGGGACTGACATTCTGCTCTGGGGGATGTCATTCCAGACCCAGAACCCTTCTGCTACTGCCAGGGGCTATCATTTCACTCTGGGACCTGTAATTTTCCAGGGGCCATTATTATACTGGGAGGTGGGGGGTGTTGCTCCAGTCCCAAAACAGAGTCTCTCAGGCCAGAGACCTTCATTCAAATCCATTCTGCATTTTTATTGCAACTTTTGCTTGCTATAACAGATTTCCATGATGCAAACCAATGGTCATTTCTGGCTCCCTCTATATCAAGTGCTAGCAACTCCTGCTGTTCTCAATGGGCTACCCTGTCATTCATTCCAGCATACTGCTTGGAGAGATGGGGCCAGAGGATGTATATAAATTGTGATTTAAGAGCAGCTGGGTCCTGAAGCTTCTCCCTTGTGGACTTTGTGTGTGTGTGTGCACGCACGCGCTGTCCAGTCACAGCTAACTCATGGCGATCCCATGGGGTTTTCAAGACAAGAGATATTCAGAGGTGGTTTGCCATCGCCTGCCTCCACTTCACTCCCTGGGTATTCCTTGGAGGTCTCCCATCTGAATACCTGCCTGGGTCAAGGCTGAGTGTGGTTGACTGGCCCAAGGTCCCCAGCGAGTTTCTAAGGTGCATTGGGGGATTCTCACCTGGGCTTCCCAGATCCTAGTCTGACACTTTAACCACTACACCACACTGACTCTCTCCCCTGTGGACTACCAAGTATAATAATCTCTGCACTACTGACCATGACCACCACCACCCAACAAGCATGCAAGCACCCTCACACGCACACAGCCCTGGAGCCACAGCAGAAACTTTCATGGTCATTGCTTTGGCCATTTGTTGCAACTGCCACAGCAGGTGTAAAAATGCACTTTGGCTGAAAAACAGTTAAGTGCTATTAACATTGAAGGAAATGAGGAGGGGTCAGCCAAAGGAAAGAGAAAAATGGAGTGCAGCAAGGCAAGAGCTCCTGATTTTAAAAACCCCCTCAGAACTGCCAAAAAGGTTGCAGCAAAACAGTGTCCCTAAAAAAGTAGGAGAGGAGCTTCAAAGCAACAGCTGTGCTTGCCGGTCCCTAAGCCAGATGTGTGAAGGGATAAGCTTCAAGCAGCTCACTATCTCCCTCTCACTGCCACTCCCACTGCAGATCCTCAGCCTCTCACTGTCTTTTCCTGTTAGTTGCAAATGAAGGGGGGAGGCAGAAAACAGTTTTGCTGCAGCAGAAACTGCTGCTTAGTGTGTTTTGCAAGCACCCCAGAGTTTGCCTCAGCTACCTACTGAGGAGGAAAAGGAGGAGATGACAAAGTGGCTACTTCTGTTTTAGGCAAGAACCCCCCTTTTCTGGTTTGCGGCACAGTTAGATCTTTAGCATTGCTACTAAAAACTGCTGGTCAGCTAGCAAGGAGTGGAAGGGAAGAGCCGCCATTAGCAGCTTGCATCCCATTTCAGCAGACTTTGCAACCCACTTATGGGCCATGAACCCTAGTTTGGGAAATACTTCTCAATTCCTATATGTGGGGTAGACAATTAGGACCAGGACATGTTGGAAAGGAGGGCTTCCAGACTCCATACCCCATGCATTTCCTCAATCTGAAATTTTCCCATGGTAGAACTATTTGGAGAAACACGCAGGTTCCCTGAGTCACACGTTTTCCCAAAAGGCCCACCACAATAGCTATTTCATGCTGGGAAAATGATGTTGGGGAAAAGCTGAAACTCTTTCTCGTGTGCCCAAGTTCTGAGACATTCACCTGCTTAGACCCAGCTGCCTAGAAATGGATAGGAATTCTGCCCAAAAACATAAAACAGCTGACTTTCGAACAGCCACCGACTGAACTCTATGTATTATCAACTGAGTGATGATTTCCATATTTCAGCTTGGGAATTATAACAGTGCTACATCTGGAATCAACACTGGTTGATGTGTGGATGCCGAGACGTGCAAAAGAATTGTGGCACACATCCATCGGTGTGTTTGATGTAAGCAATTACCACCAATCCTAAATGGTTGGCAGTTTATCTCATCTGCAAGCACAACTGGGTGGGAGCAACTTCAGAGGCACCTAAAATGCCCACTCTGGATTCCACTAAATTGGCATTCAACAGCTGGATAAGAGACTGAAAACCCCATGTCTAGATATTTACAACAATTCACCTCCCCACCTACCCCCCAAAAACGGCAACTGCAGGAGACTGAATCCATCTTGGGACCACATCACATGAAGGGACAACCCTTTCTGTGCCTGTATGGTACCTATTCAATTCCACCTTCTCTTATTAGATCTTTAGGAGAGACAGTGAGCCCTTTCGCACATGCAGAATAATGCACTTTTAATCCACTTTAAATGCACTTTGCAGCTGGATTTTACTATGCGAAAAAGCAAAGTCCACTTGCAAACAATTGTGAAAGTGGATTAAATGTGCATTATTCTGCAAATGCGTAAGGAGCCAGTGAGTCCACCCAAAGCGAACAACTTGATTAAAAAGCCTTCACACCAGAAAACCAATTTCTTTGCTTACGGAAGCTGAAGTCCAAATCTTATCTAAATTAGGCAAATTAAGTAAGTGTGTATGGGCTCTTGTATTTTATTACGTTTGTTTATTTACCGTTGTGCATAATTTATTGTACGAGGGGCAACAATATTTGCCGAATGCTGTAACTGCACCTCCAAGCATTGGAAGCCTTCCTCAGCAAGCCCCCAGGCTTCTGAATCCTCAGCAGGCATTTTCAAGTATATATTAAGAGACAGAAACATGTTCATTTAAAAGTGAAACCTGCTATTAGCTGAAAGCTGAACTCACAACCTTTGCCTCCTCAGCTTTTACAATTACCCCCTGATTAACTGTAGGATTCACACAGCTTTGGTTATGTAGAACCATTTACCAAGCACACACTATGCGTATAACCATGTGAGAAGTCACTTGTTTGTGCCCAGGATGAAGTACTTTCCCCTCCCCAGGGTAGCTCATACAGATGTATGATAAAACATGTGGTAGAAAGATATCTGTGTCAATCTACCCAAATAATAAGTAGAATTTTACTATAGATTAGGTTCAGATGTGTGGCAACATCTACATCCATTATCAGCAGAAGGGGTGGGATGGGAGAATGAAGAGGAGAAGTGAGCAGCTTAAATTGTTCAGGATTTACAGCAGTTTCTCTCATTGTATTTTTCTTGGCCTTTCTGTCCACATCTGTTACAGCCTGGTTATTATCTTACAAAATGTTTAAGATTTTCCTCAAAACAGCAATACCTGAAAGTAACTCTTTACTTCTGTAGTTAATTTCATGGGCTTTAAAGGAAGCGTTTAGCAATCAAAAACCTTCATCTGCAATGACGTAAACAAGGGTAAAAGTTTATGCAAGTTCAGAGATCGTGCCTGGAACAGACGTCCCACCACAGTCCTTGGTTTGGCTGGACAGTCTGTTCATAGCCACTATGCTGTGAGAAGGAAGGGGTGGCTTGCACAGCTTCCAGTCCAGACCTCTGCCCAAACTTCATCTGCAGCACTCCAAACTCTTCCCTTCTCTGGCTAGAAATACCACGTCTAGAGGCTTTAGGCAGAAAACTCTGCAAGTAGATGCCTACTAATTTGTTGCATCCAGAATCCCCAGATCTACTCGGCTTTATTTTCTGCAAGTCCTCATAGTACACTTGTGTATTATATCTGTTCCACAATTGCTTCTTATCAAACAGGTTTGCAGGTTTAAGAAATAATAAAAACACACTGCCATACCTGTTTGACCAGCAGTGTGATGAATGAACCCCTTTAAACCACCTTTGATCAGCCCATTCCAGTCAAAACTACAATCCTTAGAAGTTACAGGAAGTTGGTTGAATACTGGGAAAGGACAGACAGGAGGACTGCCACCCTTTCATCTCTCATTTTATGGGCTGTCTGGCCCTTTACTGCAACAGTGAAACAGAACAAGTGGCACATCAAGACCTCACTGAATCATATTTAATAATTTTAATTACCAAACCCATTTCACAATCTAATATGATGCATTATGGCCATTACAGCTCCTTAAATGGTGATTTCACTTTTCGGAATGGATATGGACAAAAAAAAAACAAAGCTGTACAATATATTTCTAGAGAACAGCTTATTCTGATCTGGGTGAAATATTCGTTTTGCTTTGTTTTTTAGAAGTGACTTCACATTGCTCTTTGCTGCACCCAAAATCACCTCCCCCACCAATATGTATTTTTTTAAACTGAAAACAGAACTGATTGAAGCTAATTCAAAGGCACATTTCTGTCTTCACAAAACAATTTGGATAAATTGTCCAAACTTGGCAGACAGGCAGAACAGACAGAGCACTGGCCAACTTTGAAAGAACCAGGTGTGTCTGCTAGGAGGTATGTAGCTCGAGGAGAGGGAAGGAATTATTTCCCGTAAGTGCCTGAGGGAAAGAACTGACTGAACCAAGCTACTGCTGGTGGCAGTTGAGGGATTAAGGTCATATATCAACAAGCGTCTTCACATGGAATCATCTAATGAAAGATGGGAGAAAGTTAAGCAGGGAGCAGATGATTCCACAACCTGCTGCTGCAGCTTAAATGTGAAGATGATTCATGCCTGATACTGGTTGACCACTTTTAAGACTGAGGTTTAAATAGTGTTGAAAGAAGGTCCTGGGATTATATACTGCAAGGAATTAACCAGCTTTGACTTCAGCAATACACAAGAGAGTACTTGTGATGGATAGAAAGGACAACCTATGGCTGGCAACCAAATAGCCAATGGAATGGCTGTGCTTTTTTTCATCTTGAGGCACTGGCCTATCTTCACAGAGGTGACAATGCAAGAACTGTCAAAGACTTACCACAGTGCAGCACAGAGGCCAGAACCACCACAGGAGAGCCAACGCCAGCAGAAACAAAAGGATCAGCAAAGCAATTGCCAGGATAGTCCCATCAGACTGCAAAACACAGAAACAGAATGGAGCATGACCAAGAAGGCAAATTTAACTTGGAATCCCCACACCCCTTCATGGGTAAAATTACCCAAAGATTCTTCCAGCTAGTAAGAAATAAGGTCCCCTTCTTCTGTCCTTGCCACCATAGGAACTGGTAGAATGCAGTGGCTAACAGTGCAACGCTAAGCAGAGCTACATCTTTATAAATCCATTTTCTTCAATGGACTGTGAAGTTTGTGACTGTTTAGGACTGTGCCAGAAGTGTGTGAGCTAGGAAGTCTACAATTCAACTCTCACCTCAGCAATGAATTTATATGGGTCCAGTATGCTCTACCAGGAGTACCCATAGCTCTCCAGGGTCTCAGGCAGAGAAAGAGCTTTCCCAGCATCTGTCCCTGAGGACCTTTCACTGCAGATGCCCAGCCAATGGGTCACAATTCCAATTAGGCAGCCTTGGACAAGCCACCATCTCTCAGTTCAATCTCCATCTACAAGAAGAGTTTAATAAGCTACTTCAGATGGACACAGACAATGGATTTGGGGAGAACCAGAAACAATAGTTTAGAGGTGTTACTACTTCTTGTTTGCACACAAATACATTTCTTCTTGTGCTAATACCTTCTCTCATCAAGCAGCTTTTGAAACTATAAATATACCTGGAAACCTGTATGCACGACAGTGTAAGTGAGATGAATCTACATCCTGCTTTCAAATTATGTTCAAGTCTGTCTCCACCCAGGGGCTGAATGGCCCTTCAATCAATCAATCAATCAATCAATCAATCAATCAATCAATCAATCAATCAATCAATCAATCAATCAATCAATCAATCAATCAATCAATCAATCAATTAATTAGACTTATAGGCCGCCTCTTCCCCGAAGGGCTCGTGGCGGCTCCCAACATGGCTGTTCTCCAACAGCAACTCAAACAGCATAACTTAACACATTTAAAACTCCAGCAGCAGTTACACACAGTTTAAAACAGCTCGACAGTTTAAACAATTTAAACAGTTTAAAACAGGCGCCCGATCCCAAGGCTAAAAGAAAAAGGAAAAAATAAAAGAAAAAAAGAAGAAGAAGAAAGGGAGGGAACAGGCGGGCCCAGATGGAATCAACAGTGGGCCCGACCAAGATGACAGAGGATGGAAGTTGGCAGCCTCAATTTCAATTCCGATTTCAGTTTCAGTGGGGGGCAGTAAAACTGCGGCCAGCCTCTCCAAAGGCCAGGTGGAATAGCTCTGTTTTGCAGGCCCTGCGGAACTCACCAAGGTCCCGCAGGGCCCGGACCAATGGAGGTAGAGCATTCCACCAGGCTAGGGGCCAGAGCCGTAAAGGCCCTGGCCCGGGTCGAGGCCAGCTGCATCGTCGCGGGGCTAGGGGTCACCAGCAGTTCCGCCACCGCTGAACGTAGTGGCCTATGTGGGACATAAGGGGTGATGTGGTCCCATAGGTATGAGGGCCCCATGCCGCGTAAGGTCTTAAAGGTTATTACCAACACCTTGAAGACGGGCCGGCACTCCACTGGGAGCCAGGGCAGACGGCATAGTACAGGGGTGATAGGATCTAAATAATCACCACCTGCAAGAAGCCGTGCCACTGCATTCTGGACCAGCTTCAACTTCCGATCAATCTCAAGGGAAGGCCCGCCAGAAAGCGAAGTTGAAGCATGTAATCCAACCTCAGGTGACCGTCAGATGGACCACAGTGGCCACGTCGGACCGGGAGCGATAGCGAGCCAACTGCCGTGGCTCTGGCTTAAGATGAAAAAAAAACGCGAAACTTGGTTACATGGGCCATACCTGGCTCTCCATTGACAAAAGTAGAGTCCAGGCGGACCCCCCCCAGGCTGGGGTGGCTAGGGATGTCGGGGCCAAAACGCACCCTTCCCAAAAAAAATAGGCGGCTGGTTCCCTCGGTCTCTCCTCCCGGCCCAGCCAGAGGGACTCCTCCGCTCTTCGTTGGATTAAGTTTTAACCTACTCTGCCTCAACCAACCAGCTGCACCAACTCCAAACAATGCTGTAGAGCTGCAGGGGCAGAGGTCAGCCCCTCTCCATATCAACAGAATGAGCTGGGTGTCATCCGCATATTGGTGACAGACCAGCCCAAAGCTCCGCACCAGCTGAGCAAGGGGTCGCATGTAGATATTAAATAAAAGCGGGGAAAGCAAGGCCCCCTGAGGAACCCCACAACTAAGTGGAGCCCTTTGGGAGGCCTCATCCCCACACCATACCTGCTGACCCCGACCCTGGAGAAACGAGGCAATCCATTGCAGGACAATGCCCCACACTCCAGAGGCTGCCAGGCGGTGGATCAAAAGGTTGTGATCGACCACATCAAACGCTGCTGTGAGATCAAGTAACACAAGCAGCGCCGATCTGCCTTGGTCTAGCTGCATGCGGAGCATATCTGTGATGGCAATGAGGACGGTCTCCGTCCCATGCCCAGCACGGAAACTGGACTGGAAGGGATCGAGCACCGATGCATCCTCCAGGAAACCCTGAAGCTGCTCCAATACCACTCTCTCAATTACCTTCCCCAGAAACGACAAGTTCGAAACGGGGCAGTAATTGGCCAGATCACCAGGATCTAAAGATGGTCTTTTTAAGAGTGGGCAGACCACTGCCTCCTTCAACCCACCCGGAAACACTCCTTGCTCAAGGGAGCAGTTTATCAGGAAGATTCCTAAAAGGCTATAGTCCTGCAGGTCTGCTGGTGGCCAGGAGCAATATAAGTTAAACACCAACGGCAATATTGTAGGTAGAAGATGTCATTAGAGAGCCAGCCATCTGTAACAATGCATATTTGCCCTCCCATCATCTCTTCCTGCCCCATGGCCAGCTGGGTCCCATCCAAGCTAAATGACAGACCAATCAGCTCAGTCCATGATAGCAAGCAACATCACAGAAAAGGCTTCTACCCATCATCAGTATTATTTGGCACAGTTTGCTTCTGGGCCATTTTAATCCCCAGGGTTTAGAACACATTTGAAAGCTCCACAGATTTATGCAAATGCTTATTATATTATGTATTCACATCTGCTGGTTTTTGTCACATGTCATAGTCACTGCTGGCGTGCCACATATATGACTGAGGATAAATGACTGAGAATCCAAAAGTATATGCAACTGTGCAAAGCTCAGAACAAAGCAAGACAGGCTTCAGATGCCAGAGCCAGGCAGATCTCAGTGTTAGCCGCTGCCAATTAAACCCCATTTCATTCATCAGCCTGAGAAGACAAGGCTCCCTAGGTGCTTCCTTCATTAGATGCCATCTTTCTCTAGGAATCTTCAGGCTAACCGTTTTGCTAAATCAGTTAAAATGCGCTTAAAATGAAATTTATTTTTGAACAGCTTCCAAATTTAATCTCAAGTGTGGATTATTAGCTTCTAGAGAACAGCTAATATTTCCATTCCTTGTTGGTGTCATTAAGGTTTTGGGATCTAGCAGGCAAAATTAGGAATTCAGATATGAAGCTTTGTGTTCAAAGAACCAGATAGTTAAAAAAGAAGACAAAACAACATCAATCAACCAAGCCTCCAAGGATTCCATAATATATGCAGATTACCTCTCATGTAATTGCTCCACAAATCCTGGCACACATGGGGTTTACGGGTCAGTTTTACACATATATGTATGGATTAATCAACACTTCATGACTGGTGGTAACTATAGGAGTCATGAACAAATGAAACAGCCTTAAACTGAGCCATACCACCAGTCCATTAAGGCAAGAATTGCCTACTCTGACTTTCTGTCCAGCTTCTTGGGATCAAACCAGAAATATCTCAAGAGGTTTGTTTTTATAATAAGGTTGCTCCCACTCAGTAAATAGCAAATACCACTTTTTGAAAAACAGTCTGAAAAAAATCTCCAGTGCCACAGGCAAGGGATGTGGCACCAATGTTGCAGGAGCTTGCAAACATGCATACCTTTCTGGGCCCGCAGCATGCAAACATGCTTTGACCATGCTCTTTCTCAGAAGCTTGCATCAAACAAATTTTGTTTGTTTGTTTGTTTGTTTGTTTGTTTGTTAGTTACTGGGTTTTGTATACCGCCCTACCCCCAAAGGGCTCTGGGTGGTGGACAACATAAATTTACAACATATACAGTTAAAAACCCATTAAAGTAAAACACAGCGGTTGATATAATAAAACAGCGTCAGCAATAAAACCCTCATTAAAGCCCTCCCAAAGAGGGGGGAAAGGAAAAATGGTACCATAAATGGTAAAGGGACCCCGAGCACAGGAGAATAAAGGGGGCACTTGTCAGCGGCTGGACACTCCAAAAGCCTGGTGGAACAACTCCGTCTTACAAAAGAAAGGTGATTTGGGGAAACATAGACGCAAAGCTGGGAAAGCCTTGAAAGAAGGCATTTAGGGGACATTGTTGTATGCATGGCTTTTGTATATGTTTGTCTAAACCTTCTGAGTTCTTTACTCTGGGCTGCATGCCAATGCCACCAGTGTCTTACATGGGCCTTGGGTCCCTTCCACACATGCAGAATAATTCACTTTCAATCCACTTTCAATGCACTTTGGAACTGGATTTTACTGTCTGGAATATCTACGGCCCTTTCCCCACTTACCTTAAGCCCCGCGCTACTCTCTGCAAGTAGCGCAGGGTCCCACTGCACTCCCCACGTCAGGGGCGGCAACAGCGCAGCCGCCCCGACGCTGCCGCTCTTGCGCCCGCTCAGCGCGCGGCATCCCTGGCGCTGGCAAAAACGGCGCCTTTGGATGACCCCAAGCAGAGCGTGGGGTCGTGGGGATGCCCAGACACACGCCAGGGATGCCGCGCGCTCAGAGCAGCGCGCAGCGACAGCGGCAGGAGGAGAAGTGGGGAAAGGTCCGAAAATCCACTTTCAAACAATTGTGAAAGTGGATTGAATGTACATTGTTCTGCATGTGTGGAAGGGGCTTTGGTATGCAGACAGAATATATGCCTTTGTGTTAATATTACTATATTATGCATTATTGGTTTGCTTGGGTGTAACTGCTATGTATGTTTCTTGTCAGTTTACTTTACGGTATAACATATTGTTATAGAGTGTTCAATTCTCTCTCTTTCCCTTTGTGGATCTGGACATCCAGTCTCTCACTTGATCCCACTCATAAACCTAGGGAATCTGGAGCTCCAGGAAACTTGCATGGATTCAGGATTCCTGCCACATTAAACTTTAAAAAATTGAAATCTTGCCCTTTCAACAACAAATCTGGGAGGCAAATGTTTTTAAACTGCCAAGATTCTCTCTCCCTCCCCACTCTATCTCCTTTTCACTAAGCTAAACACATGCAGTTCCCTTTTCTTCTTTATCATTTAATATTTTTGTAGGCTTCAACTAAACAGTTTTCAACAGTAATATTTTTCTGCATCTATAGTGCCCAGAACTGAACACAGGAGAGACTCCAGATGAGAGGCTAGAAACATATCTGTCCTTTGCAACATTCTTCATACCAGAAGCAGAGAAACAGCCTGGCTACCCTCTGGAATACTGTATTCAAGTAATGCTTTATTCGCAAAAACAGAATGTGGTCCTGGAGAGGAGCCAGAAGATCTACAATTGCTTTCAATTAGATGCAGAATGTACTCAAAAGCATCATACATCAGCAGGAAACCTTAACTCTAGCCTTGAAAAGATTCTGCTCATTAATAAATGTCTAAAGTCTTGTAACTATTAAAGAAAAATATAACTGCCTGTGTTTTTTTTACACTCCCGTTATTTTTAGCTGTGCTTTTGGAATGGTTAGAAACGACCCCACGGCAATACTGTACCACATCTGCTTATGCTGCAAGGCATCTCCAGCGCCAGATGTTTTAAAGAATCTCAGTACGACACAATGACTTTGGGATTACTCCAGGCCTTGCAGTCCACACTCATTTGAAGCTGCTTAGCAAAGGCAGTTCTGCTTGAATAAAAAGCTAACAGGCTTAATTTACATATCCAGTTTACATGTGGTTAAACTGAATGTGTGACTATAGACAAAAACTCAAAGTATTTTGCAAAATATTACCTGTAAGATCATGTGAAGGCAACCTGACTTTCTGCTTCTACACTTTGGAAAGCATGTTCTTATTTCAACTAGGAGTCTCAACCGATTACAAGAATGTTTAGATCATTAATCATCCACTTTTTCAATTATCTATTACCGAGTAAATTACATCTGCATATTACCTCCACCTCCATGATAGGTATATATTTGAGATAAAAGTTTAACAACCCTCAGACTCATCCTTAGATGAAAAGTCCCCTTCATTGTTGTTATTTTTAATTAGAGTAACACACCAGAAACAAAATAGTATCAAAAAACCAGTGAACTCGTTACATTAAAATTGGTCTTGTAAATCAATGGCTTTATCCACACTTAACTGGATGTTGTGCTATCACAGAATTATACCAGACTTTTACAAATGGAGCGTCCTGTGTGGACAAACTACTGCTGCAACGCAACATCACAATATCCAATAATGCGTGGTTGCAATCAATTAACGGTTTAAAGTACTATTCTAAGCAGAATTGCACCTTCCTAAGCCCATTGACTTCAGCGGATCTGGGGTCATAACTGGTCTGCAAGCAATCTGATGCAGCCTTCTAACTATGCCCAAACAGTAGGCTAGACTGAAAATACATATAGATTTCACTCATCAACACTTTGTGACGCACACACTATGCCTACAGCAAATTTGTCTCCTGACTCTTGGGCTTTTTACAAAAGATTTACAGTAAAAACCATAATTCACTCTGCAGCATATTTCATAGGAAAAGAGGTTTCTGTCCAAAGTTTTTAAAAAAAAAATTGCAAAAGAATCAAGTCAGCTGTGTCCTGGAAATCTGCTTTTCTCTGCCAAAGAACCCCAAAAGGCCAAAAGCTTTGCTTACAATGTTGCTGCCAGCTGGAGAACAATGAAAACAACCCTTGGCAGACATCAAGGGACATAAATTAACTTTCTAAATGGAAACCTTATAGGATACACATTGGAGGCATTTCCTAGTTGCCTTTTCAGTGACTGTGTCTAAGAAGAATGACGTTTACAATCAAGCATCGAGATGTTGAAAATGTGTGCCAAATTTCACCTCACTGAAATCTGGGCTGCAGTACTGAACTCTGCGGGGTTGGAAGGGCACCAAACGAAATGTAAAGTCCAGTGCTTTCGTATGAAGTCTAGTGGCTTCCAGCTCTATCATGGAAAAAAGCTTGGAAGGCATCGGCTGAAGATGTTTCTGGGCTACATTATGCTGTCACATATGCAGTCTTCTATCACACCATAGATCTTGGAGCATGTGCTGCAGGGCACTAAGCAGCACAGGAGACAATGGCCCTTTCCCCACTTACCCTTTTCCGAGGGTTGCTGCGTGCAATTCCCAGCGTGCGGCATCCCTGGCGCGCGCCCGGGCATCCCCACGACCCCGCGCTCTGTGCGGGGTCATCAAAAGGCGCCCTTTGAAAGAGCGCCAGGAATGCCTCGCGCTGAGGGGCGCGACAGCAGCAGCGTCGGGGTGGCTGCGCTGTCGATGCCCCTCTCAGTGGGGAGTGCTGAGGGACCCCGCGCTACTCTCCTCGAGTAGCGCGGGGCTTAAGGTAAGTGGGGAAAGGGCCAATGTGACTTTCTCCAAGACTGCTCAGTGGAAACCACAGAGAATTATGCTGCTGTCCCTTTCTCCCTGGGAATGCCTAGAAAGGATCATTGAATCTGTTCCAAACTTCCCAATTCACTACAGCGGTAGGGCAGAGTAGAATGGATTTGTTCTGACTGTTCCAAAACGTTCTAGAGTGGAACAGATTCCAATCAACACCACATGCAGCTGTACCTGCTCAAGGAAAATGCTGATCTTAATCTTGCATCACAAAGGGATAGCCATGGTGGTCTGTCCTAGCAAAAGAAAACAACATTCCTGTGGCAACTTAAAGACTAACAGTGTTTCACTATGGGCTTTCATGAGTCGAACACCCCACTTTGTCAGATTTTACAAAGGCACTCCACTTGGTCAGATATCCGATGAAGTGGGGCTGTGACTCATGAAAGTCCATATTGAAATAAATATTGTTAGTCTTTAAGGTGTTGTTGGACTTTCTGCCTTAACCTTGCAGCATTCTGCGTTCTGCAGCATATGAAAATGTGGGCTCAAAAGAGTGCTCCAAAGAAGAAACTGGAGAATAGCTATTTATTTCAAAGAAAGTGCACACGGCATGGCTTCCCTTAAACTAGTTTTCCCTGCAGCACAGAAGATGCTGTCTACCTTCATTTTATCATGTGCGTGCTGGCTTCTTTTTAAAATACAACTGAAACAACTTGGTCTGATAAAAAGGAAATTAAAACTTACAGACTGTCTGTTGATTTCTGACTCAGGCTTACTTTGATCACTCACTTTTTTCTAGTTTCTAGAAATTCAGCCAAACTTGATAGAACAGAATCTCATAAAATACCTGCTGTGCTGAGTCATAATAAAATACATAGGATCAAATACATATATACAGAAAACAGCTTTCATATAGGGCCAAACTACATGTCATAATATATGCATCTGCCATGGGCACTCACAGCCATATTGCATGTTTGGATCAGGACTGCAGCATAGGGGGAAGATGGGCTTCTGCTCCCCCCCCCTCCCCAATCTTTTTTCTGATCTGAACTGCCAACAGGAGGCATTCTTTGCACTGCTGTGGGGCTCCATCTGTACTTCTTTTCTCTGTGCCATGCTCCTGATTTGAATCCCACCCCTTATGCTTTTAAATGGAGTATCCACTAGGAATTCACAGCGGCAAAATAACTGCAAGTCCCTGTGGCAAACTCTGTGTTACTTAAGTCCCTGTGTTACTTTGTAACATGCAGTTTGGCCCATAGACCTCATCTTCTTTTCTGTCTTTTGATGTCATAAGAACTGCCTGAGTGGTAGCACAGCACGTCACAAACTAAAGAAGAAGGTACAAGAGAGTCAATGAAAAACCTAACAAAATGAACCAGGACTTAAACTTTTCTTAAACGTACAAACTGTAGTGGAGGGTATTTGAACTGAACTGAAACCTTTAATGGCATTCAAATAGCAACAATAATACATGCTTTAAAAAAATACAAATTTATACAAGAACATGTAACAAAATAGAGATCTATATTAAAAACTCTACAATGATGATTTGAAAACTGAATAAAGTGTTTTAAAAGTTACATTAAGAGCGCCTTGCAATTACAAATCAGAGGAACCTGGCAGTCAACTCTAAGACGTCTCTTGAGCTATTGTCCCGAAGGAAGAGGGTTTTCTGTTGGTCTGTGAGAATGATGTTGTCTGTCAACAGAGGAGCCAGGAACTTCCTCCTAGCTGCATTATATAGAGGACAGTGGTGCAGGATATGATGAACTGACTCTTCACAATTCATGTTGCAAATGCAAAGCGTTTCATGGTGTGGTATTGGAAGGTATTTGAATATCACTGGTGGGAAATGGGGTGGTCTCAAGGTCTCCAGGATTTCTCAAATGCCTTTAATGTTTTAAATGTGATAATAAGAAAATGGGAACTCTTGGCATGCATTCTGATGAAGCTATTGGATTGATATAGTTGTGGAAGCCAGTCCCATCATAAGCAGAGGTGGAGAGAGAGTAAAGTGCCCTCAAGGCACAGTTCACTTAAGGTGAACCCAAATGGCTTTGAAGGCACGAAACTAACAGAGGTGATTTGCCACTGCTGCCTTCTGCATAGTGACCCTGGACCTTGGTGGTCTCCCATCCAAGTACTACCCTAGTCGACCCTGCTTTGCTACTGAAATCTGATGTTATCAAACTAGTCTGGACCATCCAGTTCAAGGCAAGAAGAGTGATACCCTTCTAAGTCCATGGAAATCAAAGGCCACAACTCTGCTTAGGATGCTTCTTTATGTATTCCTGGTTGAGCATTCCCCACCAGCTGAGTGTTCAGGTTAAGAACATAAGAACTAGCCTGCTGGATCAGACCAGAGTCCATCTAGTCCAGCATTCTGCTACTCACAGTGACCCACTAGGTGCCTTTGGGAGCTCACATGCAGGATGTGAAAGCAATGGCCTTCTGCTGCTGCTGCTCCTGAGCACCTGGTCTGCTAAGGCATTTGCAATCTGAGATAAAGGAGGATCAAGATTGGTAGCCATAGATTGACTTCTCCTCCATAAATCTGTCCAAGCCCCTTTTAAAGCTATCCAGGTTAGTGGCCATCACCACCTCCTGTGGCAGCATATTCCAAACAACAATCACACGCTAAGTGAAGAAGTGTTTCCTTTTATTAGTCCTAATTCTTCCCCAGCATTTTCAATGAATGCCCCTCTGGTTCTAGTATTGTGAGAAAGAGAGAAAAATTTCTCTCTGTCAACATTTTCTACCCCATGCATAATTTTATAGACTTCAATCATATCCCCCCCTCAGACGTCTCCTCTCCAAACTAAAGAGTCCCAAACGCTGCAGCCTCTCCTCATAAGGAAGGTGCTCCAATCCTTCAATCATCCTCGTTGCCCTTCTCTGCACTTTTTCTATCTCTTCGATATCCTTTTTGAGATGTGGCGACCAGAACTGAACACAGTACTCCAAGTGCGGTTGCACCACTGCTTTATATAAGGGCATGACAATCCTTGCAGTTCCAGCCTCCCTAGTTCAGACCATGGCCATGCTGGCAGGGGCTGATGGGAATTTTAGTCCATGAACATCTGGAGAGCTGCAGATTGCAGACCTCTGCCCTAGTTCATACTGACAACTCTCTCCCCACCCTTAAAGGCATGATGCCCACTAGGCAAGATTCTATCAGATTTTGCTCCAGATATTGTCCAAAGGGCAACAAACGCAATTGCTCATCTTCATGCCACTTTATAGCTAAATAATTATGAAGCATCACCATTCCCTTATCATATGAGCAGAAAAAGAGAGCCGCTGGATCGGACCAATAGCCCATCTAATCCAGAACCTCATTCTACACAGTAACCAACCTGGAGGGACAACAAGCAGGGTATACAGGTTAAGGTTTTTCTCTGATGTTGTCCCCTAGCATTGTCATAGAGGCCTACTGCCCCTATGAATATGAAGGCTTCCTGCAGTATCCATGTTGTAGGCCACTGATGGGCTTTTCTTTCACGGATCTGTCTAATCTCCTCTTAAAGCTGTCTATGTTTGTAGCATCACTATGTCCATTGGCAGACAATTGCACAATTTAATTACTTGTTCGGTCTTGTTCCTATTTCCTCCCAACTTAACCGGGTGCCCCTTAATATTATGGGAGAGCAAAACAAACCTGTCTTTATCCACTTTGGACTCTGGCTTCTTCCAGTCATGTCTCTTTATGCAAAGGCCAAAGGAACGGTCAATTCACAGTAATAAGGCGCCAAGCTTGCAATTGTATTGTCAATACTCTTTTAATACTGGCTGCCTTATGCCTCCAGGTTGGAGGGAAAGGCGGGCTAAACTATTCAATAGTTAAATATGTAGAAGCCAAAAGCCAAGAGATTTTCAGGATTCTGCCAGCTGCCCTTGGCTCCTTGGTTCTTTGGCTCAGCACACTGAAGGAGAATGGAAAAAACACACATAACTCCCTTAAGAATCTGTTTGCCTGCCTGGTCACACTCTGCCTCCCTCCTCTTTTTGCATTGCTCAGAGCAGAGTTCTCAGTTTTGCTGCTGATTTCAAAAGCCCCATCACAAACAGGGTCCTCAAAATGCTCACCTGCCAACAGATACACATAGCCAGGGTCATGCTATAACCAAGCAGGTGGGGGCGGGGGCTGTACAAGAAGAGAATTCCTGGACCACCTCCAGCCCACATGCCTTTGAGTAGCAGTTTTCCACCCTAGGCAGATGGATTTTCTGCTCTTAAATTTAATACTTTTGTGGGCGTGCCATAGAGCAGGATCCAGCCAGGTTTCCTGTGACACATTTTCAGTCCTCAAATTTCCAAGTAGCCAATATGGTTTTAAACTGAATCCAGCGCAGAGGCAGGGAAGGGAAAGGCGGGGTTCCTGGTACTTGTTAAAATTAAGGGTATTGTAGATACTGAAGAAGAGAGATACCTTTTCAGAAATACAGATTTTTGTGCAGAGGGTTTCCTGATTCCAGAGTGGCTCACGCAGCAGGTGGCAGAATGGTGAAGACCAGCCTCAACCTGGCAAGCCCTGAATTAGTTAAAGAAGTTGGTGCTTTCACCTCCCGTATCTTGGTTGGCTGCATGTCTAGAAGGAAATCCATCCCAATTCTTGCTTCCGGGTTCCTCTCACTGGAGGAGAAAGCGGCTAAGTGGAGAAAGACTTTAAAAAATCTGCCAAGCCACCGGGCTTAAATTTCAGAACCAAAGCGGCAGGGAAGGGAAGGTAGGGAAGAGCCATGATTTGTGTGGAAAAGATTCTCCAGAATTTAGAAACCTAGACCTGGAATAGAAATGTATGAAGGCCCAGAGGTACAGTTTGGCACTAACACAGGGATGAGGAACTTCTGCCGCCCTTCTGAGTATCCTGCCCCCACCCCCCCACATCCTGACAAGTAAATCTACCTGTTTTCCTTAGAATGCTGTATTTTCCTACATCATGCTGTTCTCCCTACCCGTTCTGGCAATATTGCCGACAGAGAGGAAATACAAATAAATTCTTAAACCACCAGCCTTTATTGGCCTATTTAAATGAAGAATCTAAAATAGCTGGGTGGCTTTTAAAAAAAAACACAGACTTCAATTAATGCACCAAAATTCAGCCAAAGGGCAAAAAAAGGTCTTATTTATGTATCATAATTTTTCCTAAAACAATCCAAGCATTAGGACAACTAACAAGCCTTTGGTTACAAAACAAAGCTCACCCCCTACCCATTTTTATGTAAAGACACAGATTTTATGTTGTTCTTTTCTTGTTTTGCCAGACAGGACCTTTGTTTATCTTTTATCCTGAGAGGTACAAGCTACAGGAAGACTGTTTGTGAAGCAACAGGGGGCCAAAAATGCATACATTTGTTTGACCAGTTCTGGCCTTAGCTTAGAACTTGAGTTGTGTACGCAAATATTTCCCCAGTTTGGCTCTCTGTTGAGCAGTTTCTTCTAGACAGTTGCTGCAAACAACATTCACATTGAAGGCTTTTCTCAGTGTGTGTGCAAGTGCAGCAACAGCCAACATCTTTATCAGGCATGGTGATAGACATCAAGGATTGGAACCAATAAGAATCAGATGTCAGCAGGGGGCTCACTGCTCAAAGCTTGTCCCCTAGCCCTCAGAGACAGCCTGCAACAGTGATGGGAAGCAGAAAGAGCAACAGCCACCATGGCCAGCACTCTCAATTGCCTTCCAGCTGGGGAGGCACTGGGGGAGTTCTGTTCTCTAACCCCTAGAGCCAGGAGTGCTCTCCAGCCAAGTTGATTAAAAACCAGAGTCCTTCCTGGCCTTGACTACATTGTTTCCCTGGCCCAATCATCTTGGCTGATGAGGTTCTGCCTTCCATGCTAAAGAAGCTGGCAAACATTTCAGAAAGGAAAGGAAGGCTCAGAGCACTCTAAACCATTCTTTTCTTTTGAGCAGAGAAGAAGAATTGGTTTTTACACCCCTCTTTTCTTTACCTTTAAGTAGTCTCAAAGTGGCCTCCCAGTCCCATCCCCACAGTACAGCTGTTATGAGGTAGGTGAGGCTGAGAGAGTTTGAAGAGAACTGTGACTGGTCCAAGGTTACCTAGCAGGCTTCATGTGGAGGAGTGGGGAATTAAACCCAGTTCTCCAGATTAGAGTCCATCAATCTTAACCATTACACCACTCTAGCTCTATAGGCTTCACGTGATACCAGAGTATCCTACACCACTTTCAAGTAATGTTGGCTGGAAGGTATTGCACTGGTGGTTGGGTATGGCTGTGGAGTCACAAGGCAGTTGCCACGCCTTTATAAGAAAGAAGGGCACATTTCAAAGGAGGGCACATTGGGGGAGACAGAATAACATGTGTGCTGAAAATGCAGGAAGGCTGAAATGCAACTAGAAACTCATATTCAAACACAGCCAACAATTAATTCAGAAACATGATACAAGTGTATTCTAACTAGTCTACAACTACGGTTTACAGGTCCCGAGGAACTGTCCAAAGTCACGCAGGGCCCTGATAGCTGAAGGGAGAGTGTTTCACCAGGCAGGGGCCGGAGCTGTAAAGGCCCTGGCCCAGGTAGAGGCTGGCAGCAACATACAGTTACTAAGTGTGGGAAAGGTGCTAAAAAGGTCACGTTCATCCTTAGGGCAACTCAGCTGGTTGGCTCCTTTGCTCCAAAAGCAATGTCTTGTAGTCTAGAGGCCTATCTCCAGTGCATATTTAAATGTACTGGCAAGCCCTGACTTATCATTTGGAAATTGCTGGAGTAAAACTTGCTGTCACCTATGAAGGCTTTCAGAAAAGAAAAACCAGGTTCATCCTTCATTAACACAGTGGTTAAGAGCAGGTGCACTCTAATCTAGAGAACTGGATTTGATTCCCCTCTGCCAATTGAGCTGTGGAGGCTTATCTGGTGAACTAGATTAGCTTGTGCACTCCAACATATGCCAGTTGGGTGACCTTGGGCTAGTCACAGTTCTTTGGAGCTCTCTCAGCCCCACCCACTTCACAGGGTGTTTGTGGGGGGGGGGGAGGAAAGGAGATTTTAAGCCCCTTTGAGTCTCTGTACAAGAAAGAAAGGGGAGATATAAATCCAAACTCCTCCTCCTCCTTCTGTACAATTCTTCAAATAAAAGTAGTTGACAAAAAGGGCCAACTCCTAAAGACCCAATTGCAAACATGAGGAGTCTGGAAATAAGCTATAATTTCTATGAGCTGGATGAGCTGCAGCTCAAGCCATTACATACATATCTTTACTATTCAAACAGTGTGATCCATCATGATATTTTTAAGGGGAAAAAAGAAGAAATTTGGTTTGTCAAGTAAAAGACTAATCATACATCAGAGAGAAATTCAAAGTATTATCAGATCCAGCTGAAGAACAAACACAAGGGACAAGCTGACATTGGCAATCTGCAAATGTATCTCCCACAGCAATCATGGGAAGAGAGGGTTGGATCAGGGCATAGTATGGGAGTAGGTTAACTCCCTCTCGACTATACAGTTTCTTTAAGGGAAATCAGTCCTCCTGACCTGTTACAATTCTTGGAAGTAGTTCAGAACTCTTCATCAGGCTGGATGTTAAAAGGAGGGAAGGCAAAAAACAAAACCCAGATCATGATCATGGTATAATAAAGGTGATTGCTGAAATTAATAGTAACTTGAGAAACTGATGGAGGGAAATGAGGAACTGGTGGGAGGGGGAAAGGTTCAAAAATACCATCAGCACACAATACAACTCAAATCCAGATTCCCACTTGGAGCTGGGATGTAACCAGCATTCTGTTGCATTCAGCTACGACGGACATGCCAACTAATCAGGACTCAAAACTCTAGGTAATTTACGATTTTGACGTATTTTGAGTTCTTGAAACCTGGGGGGTGCTGCTTTCATTAGCCAGCCAATTATCCTCTGAAAATGAAAGGAGGTGCTGATTTCCATTTTTAAAGAATGTCATAGCTCAATAAAAGGAATATGATAATCCCTCATTGACATCAGCGAGTTTCTCTTGATGCTTAAGAGTTGATGCTCTGGCTGACAAGTTAAGCCAAAAAGTCTTAGCAGAGACACAGTAAAAACAACAACCCCACAGCCAATTAATAACTCTCTTGAAGAAAACGAGAGCCAAGTCACAAAAATGTGGCAGCTGAAGCGCAACCAGATTCCAGTCACAAATTCTATGACACAAGAGGGTAAATTCAAGCTGGATTGTCAGGAGATAGGTCACTGCAAATGTAATTTTTGAGCATATGCTTTGGCAAGCCAAAATCTAATCCAGACTAAATTCACCAGGTAGCCTCCTTGCCAAGGGATCCAAGGGATCACATAAACAGCAGACAAGGTGGCTTAGCAGTTCTTGGTAGATCTCATGGTTGACTAGTTCATTTAACAAAACTACCTGCACAGATAGAATTGCTACTCAGGAGAAAGCTGGAGTATAACTCTTATTCCTGACAAGCTAATTTTCTAGGGCATTGTTTTGCACAGCAGAATGTTCCATCATGCAGTTGGCTCCAGGCTCAGTTTTACCACCTCATACGTGATGTATGTCTTTTTTGTTTTCACCGTCAAGTCACAGTCAATTTATGGCAACCCCACAGAATTCTAAAGGCCAGAAATGTTTAGGGGTGGTTCACCATTGCCTGCATTTGTGTAGCAACCCTAGATTTCCTTAGTAGTCTCCAAGCCAAGTACTAACCAGGGCTGATCCTGCTTAGCTTCTCAGATCTGACAAGATTGGGCTAGCTTAAGCCATTCAGGACAGGGCAAGGTATGCTGCTGAGTCAAACCCGACTCATGGTAACCCATGTTGCTATTACTTTCCCCTCACTCTGCCCCTGGATCCTGGTCAAGAAGGTGCTGCATTCAAATAAATACAGCACAGCTAGTTCACTCCTTGCTTTTCCCCCTGGGATCATTGTCAGAGGGAAGAGGACAAAAAAGCCCAAGGTGGAGATTCCTTACCAGAAAGTAATGCGTGAAGAAGTCACCCAGTTACCAGTAAATTAAAATGAAATATTAAATACTTTGAGGGTGTGGGGGGTACCCAAAAATCCTTGTTTTTGCAAAGCACAGAAGAAAGTTACGTCTGTGACAGTTCTATAAATAAAACCCATGCATTAATCATCCCAAGGATGCTGATGACTTCAGAACAATTTAGCAAAAAATGTTCTTAAAACTGAATGACAACACAGATATTTTTCTCAAATTCCTGGGCATTAACTTTTGGGAGCTACAGCTCCATGGACTACCAGGCTATTATAGAAGTTGGCTTCTTTTTATAATCCACATAAAAACAAACTGGACAAATTTGAAAAGGGACAATAATTGAGGTTTGCCATTTTTTAAAAAAACAGATGAATTTGGCTGCTCTTGCTTGGTTGAGATACCCGCTGATTTCAAGGGAAATTCTGTTTGGTTATTGTTTGACCCCATCAGCCTGCCAGACATTCAGGATTGGCCAGAAAATTTGCTTTGCTGGTCAGAAACTAGGTCAGTCTGGAGTGTAATGTGGAGGATAGAGGTCTATGAAAGGGCTGCCCTTCCACAGACTGCCCAACCCACCCTCCCTCAGGCAAGTCTTCTCTGGTAAACCCTATGCGGCTGCTGCAGTAACCCAGTTGAAGCTGGGAAATCCAGCTTGAGGGGGGTTCCTACAGTTGGCTACCAGAGAGGCCCAGCAGCAGTCCCAAGAGCAACCCTGCTCTAAACCACTTTTGAACTAAAAGTGCTATATAAATAAAGTAGCAGCAATGCCAATAATATGATTAGGTAGAACAATATCAAAATAAGCATTCACTGGGGGATGCTTAGTGGTGGTTTGCAAATTTTAAAAGCCCCCTATTTATTTATTTATTTATTTATTTATTTATTTATTTATTTATTTATTTATTTATTTATTTATTTATTTATTTATTTTTCAAACTTCTATACCGCCCAACCCCCGAAGGGCTCTGTCACAGTTCAGGAAATCCTGGGCATTTTTATTCTATATACCTACACTTTGCATCTTTCTCTAGGGATCCTCAGTATGCACATTCCCCTCTTAAACAGCTGTTGCTTCCCGGCACACACTCACTGTTAAATTCATACCTGTCTTCATCTAGATTATCCAGACCATCAGGGACACATTACCTTGAACCAGAGGCTCTCCAACTCCTATTGGATTTTCCCCAGGCGTTCATTTAAAAGTTGCTCCACAGCCTTGTTTCATTGTAAGTTCCAGCAGCATGGGTCCGTTTCAAGTTCAAACAGATCCTGTTTCTCCAGTTCAGGGTCAGCATGTCCCAAAACAGTCCCCAGCGCCTCACAACACAGATGCCCTGCCTATTCTTTATAGAAACACACATTCAGAAGGAAAAGCCAGACCTAGAAAATACGCCACAAGAGGCCTCGGAGTTATGCATAAGGGAAAGTAGATGTGGAACTTAACAGCAGATGCCTTTACAGCAGATGACCTATACTTGGGCATGGTTATAGTGAGCTGTAGATATTAAAGCAAACAACTTACACAGTGAGTGCTGGAAATGATGACAGAGCTTGAGATGAAGCTGAGGCCATCGTTCATGCTGACCTGAAGAGCAGCTTGCCTGAAAAGAGAGAAGGTGGTAAAGTTACTTTCCAAGATGGGTCTGGGGCTCTGGGCCCATAACTTCCTTTATAAGAGCCGCACTAATGAGTTGTAACTCATGAATCAATCATTCTCTTTCTACGCCATGGTATAGGTCAAAAAAAGCCTATGATAGCTTTAGGCTGCTAGCTCCTAGACCTAGACACACAACATCTGTTGCAGGGTGGGTGGGTGGGCACTAACCAAACAGCACAGGAATTTCATTGCAGCCTGTGAAGAAACAAACTTATATTTCTAGCTAGTAACAAGGAGGAGAAGGGTCTTCAAGAGCAAATTGTTGGTTTGGGGAAATTAATGGTTTTCCATGATCAAAGTATTTATACATAAACAAATATTACAAAAAATACTGAAAGATACCAGAGCTCTTTTCTCATAAGGAAATGGAACGAACTACAGTTGAAATTGCATAGAAGGTTGCCAACAAGCCTGGAGGATAAAAATGTGCTGTCTCTAATAAAGGTTTAATGTATGGAAATGGGCAGTTGAAGCATTTTATGGCATGAAGGTAAACAGCTCCAGAACATCCCATTAAACAAAGGGTCAGGCAGTTGGCAACTCCAGCTGCAAATGGATTCCACTCTACCTAAACCCAAATACTTTTTTTAAAGTACAGTTGCCAACAATCTGGAAAAAAGGTGCCCTGTTCCTTTAATAAAGGCTTAATGGGATGCTATTTACCAGCTAATGCCATTTGCTTCCATGCCATGAAAGCCTTTAACTGCCCATTTTGACACATTAAGTCTCTATGATAGGGACACAACATTTTTCTTTAGACCAGTTGGCTGCCCAACCTCAACCATCAAGTCAAAAGATGTCCACCTCCAAATCTCAGTGAGAGGTCACATGCAAAGACAAACAGTGCAAAATAAAGAAAATGGAAAGAGTTGTTAAACAAACCTACATGCCAGCTTCTCGTAATACAGGTGCAGGGCAGAGTAAGTAGGTGTCCTCTACTGCAAATGGTTTCTCATCTAAAAAGAGAAGCACAGAAGATCGTTTGAGACCAACAAGGTTTTCACGGTACAAGGTTTTAAGAGTCATGTGAAGGAAACTTTGATTCTCAACAGATTATCCTTCCAAAATCTTGTTAGATTCTAATCTAGCTCTTTTACTGTAGACCAACATGTCTACCCTCTGAAACCACTTTAAGCATCACTTCTGCATTTGACAGAACAATCAGAAGATGGCAGTTTACAGAGGTTTATGCTCCAAGTAAACTTAACATCCTCCATATCTCATACACAACAACTTCCAGAGACAGGGTTGGGCAGAGAGAATAGTGACTAGTCAAAGGTCACCCAGAACTAGGATTTCATAGTTTGTTTTTTCTCTCTCTCAAGTCAAGGCAAGGTAAGAGACATTGAAAGGTGGTTTGCCATTGCCTGCCTCCGCATCACAACCCTGGTATTCCTTAGAGGTCTCCCATCCAAATACCACACAGGGTTGAAAGTGAGAAAGTGTGACTGGACCAGCAAGTTTCCATGGTGCAAGTGAGGATTTGGACCTATGTTTCATAGGTGCTAATCATATACCTTAACTACTAAACCATGCTGGCTCTCTAGTCATAGAACAAGGAGCAGCAGTGTAGTAGTGGTTAAGAGAAGGTGCATTCTAATCTGGAGGAACCGGGTTAGATTCCCCACTCTGGCGCTTGAGCTGAGGAGGCTTATCTGGGGAATTCAGATTAGCCTGTGCACTCCCACACATGCTAGCTGGGTGACCTTTGGCTAGTCACAGCTTTTCAGAGCACTCTCAGCCCCACCCACCTCACAGGGTGCTTGTTATGAGCGGGAAAGGGAAAGCCCCTTTGAGTCTCCTACAGAAGAGAAAGGGGGGATATAAATCCAAACTCTTCTTCTCTTCTTCTTCTTCTACAACACTCTAATCATTACACCATACAAGCATCACTATGGATTTACTTCCTCAGTGCACGCTAAATTTAAGTCTAGTTATCACTAAATGTATACTATGTATGTAGAAAGTCATATGAAAATGTGAAATTATGGAAATAAGACTACTTTGTTGTTAATGGTGGCCTTTGCATGATTACTGCTTCGGTCGTATTTTAATATAATTTTTTTCTACAAACTCAGAAATAAAGAATTCAGAGGAGGGATCTGATCTCCACTTTTGTTTCTCTAGTTCATACAACACTCTATACTTCTACCACACTGGCTGATGCAGTCACTTCTTTCCGGCATCCATGTTCTGTCAGAGCTGCAGCCTACTGAGCTCCATAAACCTCCAAGCTGCACTGTAATTAGAGGTGTACAAACCTCAGTATGGCTGGTGGGACTTAGTTTGACCACTTTGGCTTGGATGTCTTGCAAAAACCATGCAGGCTTCTGAAACTGCATGCACTGCCTTAAATTGGCCAGACAACCAATGCCGCAAGAATTCCCTATGCTCAGTTTTTTTTTCAGTTCCATCTCTGACCAGTGTAAAATAGATCAGCTTCGTACCTCTCCTTAAATTTTGCTGAATGACGTTCTGGCTCCCTACCTATTACAGGGGGATTTTTTTTCACTCTGGAACAAACTCTGGTTAACTGAAACATTATGGTATGACGAAGTCGAAGTCAATTTATTATTAGATGTGCCATGTTGAGAGTATGGGGCAAAATATAAACCTAGGGTGTGTCAGAAAACAGAGTTATGGCTCTCAGCAAAAGAAGCGCTGTACAGATGAGAAATGATAGTTGAAAGTAGGTGGTTAAGATATCAAGTTATACCAGGTACCAGACATACCAGATATTCCTCAAGGGGACTGTAAAATGAAATCAAGAGAAGATTTTATTACAGAAGGACATACTTGCCATAAGTTTATCAATGCATAATAATTAGAAGACTCTAAGACTGATTATGAAGTAGAATTATGTAAGAACGATGATCATGTCATTGCTAAATTGTACACGTTTCTGTTGAAATTTGAAACAGATGAAGAATGAATGTATGATAAAATGGGCCAGTAACTTTGGATACACTATACAAATGGATCAATGGAAAAATATGTGATTAAAAGGTCCTAAATGTATATTCAGCTCTTATAAAATTATTCATCTTAGTTATCTGTCACCAGAGAAATTTTCAACCAAAGCAGGTTTATGTCTGTCTGTCTGTCTGTCTGTCTGTCTGTCTATACATCTGAGGGAGGGAGTTTTGTTACTGGTTTACTGTAACACTGTGAAAGATCCTCAACATCCATTTGAGATACTTCAGGGCCAGCCCTCTGAATCACAAGTGCTTGTGTCCATAACTCCTTTTTGGAGCCACCCCCACTCCCCAAATCTTCATTGTACTGAATGATGGTCAGTCATCATTATTTTTAAGCAACATCTTATTGCAGCAGGAAAACAGAAACAAGATGCAGTATCTTCTTGGGCTGAGTTGGCAGAATCATCATATCTTTTTAATGTTGGTCTCAAGAATTTCTTTGGTTTTTGGTAAACAATCCAGAACAGCAGTTTTAATCCCAAAGCTCTGCTTTTCATTTTGTCCTGAGTGAGTCCTGCAACACCCTTTATTAGATCCATTGTTTGTGTTATTCAATGTAATCGTATTGGAATCCAGAGAATCTTGTAATAAATGGTGTTGAGGACTGGATAAAAAGTTCTGCCCAGACAGTTCTGTTTTTAGGAATAAATATCCACCTCCTAGCACCATACTTCCTGTCTGTGCCTCATGGCAGAAGAGGTTTTGGTGAGACATAATGTCTGATGACAGATTTAGCAGTACTCTCTTTATTCAGGAATACTTTCCATAGAATATTTATGAATAATAATAGTTGGCATAGTGTTGCAGTTAAGCCAATTAAAAATATTAATTTAAAATATGGGGGGGGGGGCGTTAAACTATGAACTTGCGTCTATGAATCATTTGAGGCATAATAATTTGCAAAAGCTTCTTTGCCTGGTCACCTGGGGATGATTCTCACTCAGGTTTCCCAACCTCCAGGTGGGGCCTGGAGATCTCCCACAATTACAATCAATCACCTGTCCTGATATTCTTCAGGGTTCTAGAGCAGCAGTCTAGAAAGTTCTAGAGCAGGGGTCATGAAATTAACTGCCCAGTAGGGCCACAACCATTCTGCGGCACTTTTCATCCAGGCTTCAAACCACTTATTGTCAGGAGAATCAGCTCACTAGACCACAGTACCAGGTTGAGGATAACGAAAAATAGTTACAGAGTTCAAGGGTCACATACACATTGGTGTCCAACTAACAGCCTTCAAAAGTGGGCAACAACTCAAATGTGGCCCTCATACCAAAAATCGTTCCAGAGTTCTTGACCTTGTAACACATACTTTTGTGAACTACTTGCAGTCCCTTCTCCGGCTAATTCAGAACAGCTGAAACCATTCCAGAAGATGGCAAAGTAAACATGTTTTTCAAGCATTGGAAGACCATCTAAGAGCATGAATTGTCTCAGTTCATTAATTTTTATAGTCCCACAATTAAACCCTCCCATAGCTTCAGGAAAACAAGATAAAAACTCATCTGACAGTTTTGTGTCAGCTTTGCACATTATAGGCTATGCAATTTTGTGATACAGAAAATGTCCATTCTTGCTGGATCAAAAAGAAATGTTTTCATACTTTGTTCACTTCTGCACATTCAAGAGCTTTAAAGATGAGAGATACAGAGAAGGCACATTTGCAGAGGTATCATTATAGCCAACAAAAGCACATTTCGCTATAGAACTGGTTCTTTTATAAAGGAAATGGTAGGAGAAATGATTGATTCCACATCAGTGAATATAGAAGGAGAACTATCCACCCCCAGCTCCCAGAACCAACCAAAGAATATGTGGATACGCAATGTGTTTCAAGATAAGAATAAACAGCCAAACAGAAAAGATACTGTAAACACTTCAGATACAAACAGTTTCTTCTGTGTTGTTAAAGGAAATGTCCTGCTTATCATAAAATCCTCTAAATGTAAACACTACCACTGACAAAAACCAAAGCAAATGGTGTCTGGATGTGAAAGCTGATACACAATTTCCTGGAAACAAGACATAATGTGACGAAAACTGACATTTGTTTGTGGACCTAGGGACGAGGGAAGGAGTAAGACTACAGGAGAAATCGTCCACAGACACCTCATTGGGTAAAATGAGTAAGCGCGGGCCTTCCCTTGCGTTTGCTCCGGAGACTAAAGCTGGTTCAACATGCAGCGGCGCGCTTACTCACAGGCAGCGCCATTTACGATCATATTCAGCCTGTATTGCGCCAGCTGCATTGGCTCCCGGTGGAGTTCCGGATCATCTTCAAGGTATTACAGGTGTTGACCTTCAAGGCCTTACAGCTGCCTGGGACCCTCAAAATTCCTTCAAGCACCGCATCACCCCCCGTGCATGTCCCGGCACGCCTCTTCAGTTTCAAGTGGAGGCCAATTTATTAGTGGTCCCTGGCCCCTCAATGATGCGGCTGGCCTCCACACGGGCCAGGGCCTTTACTGCTCTGGCCCCGGCCTGGTGGAACACCCTTCCTTCCTGAGCTCGTTCGGGCCCATATGGACCTTAACGAGTCTCCGCAGGGCCTGTAAAACTGGAGTTGTTCACTGGCCTCTCTGGAGGGTCCAGCCGCTGAATGTGTGCCCCCCAGTTTGGCCCCTAGCTGGCTCTAACACCTGGGCCTACCATCTAACACATGGCTCTCTACTCAGCCTCCCTCCTCCGCTGGGAGAACTTTAAAATTGGGGTTATGGATCTTTATACTGCTAATCAGCTGTGTTTTAATGGTTTTAGTAATTTATTTAACTGTATTTATATTTTTGTGCTGTACACCGCCCAGAGCCCTTCGGGGATGGGGCGGTTTAAAAGTTTAAGTAATAAATAAATAAAATAAATAAAATGTTCTTTTGAATTCAATCATAATAGCATTTGACATGGCATCAAGTCTTGATCCAGCACTGGGCAACCCGCCTGCTGACTGATGGCACCAACCCTTTCCTCAGCCCACCTGCTGGAGGAAAGTGTGTTGGATAGCAAGTCTTGGGTTTCACTTGGGCATGATCCTGTGCATGGTTCCCATGCCACCTGAGGGCTAGAGTCAGGTAACAGTCCCCAAGCTGGGCAATGCCACTAGACAGTCTAATCCCAAGGGAGGCAGGCATGGAGATTCAGCCAACCCCCAAAATGGCATCTAGACCAATGCCCAGAGTACCACAAGAGGAAGCCAGCACAGACTGAGAGACTCCCCCTATACACACATATACTCCTCAGCGATGGCCTCTTAACTCCTCTGGGAGTAGACACCAGTGAAAACATTGGGCCTCCAGGTCTGCCTGGACGGCCCTCCCCTGCACCCAACTGACTGGTTCCTGATTGGTTCCCCTTGGAGTCAGTACCAATCGTCCCATTGCCAAGCTCACACTGGGAAGCCAGGTAAGAACCTTCCCACTCTTGTTTCCAAGCCACAAAAGCATCCCTAGAAGAGTTCAGGGCTGTCACTTTGGTGGTTAAGTATCTTGAACACTTGACTGCATTGTATACAAAGGTGAAAATATCTTAAGAAATAGACAGTATTTCAAAGCCATTATCATTTCCATTATTGTCTTATAGGATGGAAACTGAGGCTCAGAGACACCAACTTGCTATGGCCAGTAAATCTGAGAATGATCTGGGTCTTGGTTCTAAAAGTTTATCTTTGGTGCTAATGTACCAGCCTCCCCAGCTTAGCCCAGTTGGTCACATTTGTCCATGTAATGACTCAAGATCTTGTGCCTCCACTTTCTGAGAATATTTCGCAAGATTTCTGTTGGTCTTCCTGCCTTAGATCTGCTCTTCTTTTCTATTCTGGAATTTCCTAGAGGATGCAATGCAGGTTTCGATAAATGGGGGAGGGGTACTTTTGCTTGGAAAAAATTTTTTTGCTTTGAAACAAACATGAGCTGTTATTTTTTTTCCTTCTCTCTCTTTTTTCTGGTGCAAACAAAACAAAAATCTAATTGATTTGCATAATTCCAACCATCTGGTTCCTTCCTGGAAAACTATGTTTGGAAACAAAACATATGTCTGAAATTGCTCATTAGATTTCAGAAATGACAAATGTTGTCCAGAAAGGAGGTACATTTAGAATCCGGTATCTAAGATGCATCAGTTCAAGCTTGACGTTCTGTCTCTCTAATACATAACACACATCAAAAGTCTACTGCTCCCCAATCCCCTGGAAATAGGAGGAATTCTTTAGGTGCACAGCAGTTAAGATTTCAGATTCTTTCTTCGGTGTCTTTGTTTGGAGCACGTAACGGATGCGGGGTTAGTTTTCCCTTACCCTCAGTGGTCCTCCAGGCATAGGGTTGCCAACTCTGGGTTGGGAAAAGTCCTGGAGATTTGGGGGTGGGGCCTGAAAAGGGTGGAGTTTGGGGACAGGAGGGAGCTCAGCAGGTATAAATTCCACAGAGTCCATCCTGTGAAGCTAATCACTATTGTAAAGTCAGCTCTCCAGGAAGAACACCTTGGAATTCTTCATACCATCCACAAGTATTTGCTTATTCTGAGGGAGATATTTTTTCCTGCTGTTGCTATAGCAAAGCAGAATCTTCCATCCAACAAAACAGCCCTTTTTAAAGGACTCAGTCTCATTTTGCGGGGAAGCAAGAATGCAGGGAGAGAGACACCACTACTGCATTCTCCGAACCAGCAAAATTGCCCGCTCAAGAGCCCAAAAAAATGAGAAATGAGTGTTTTGCTAATACTGTAATGAAAACCATGCTGAAATCATGCTATAATTTCCCTTCTCTGCATAGAGGCATCGTACACGTCCAGAGAGCCAGGGCTACTTATGACAGATTTTGTTGGAAGGGTGGGGGTAAAGAAAGAGTAGGGAAAGACTAATGATATAGACAGTATGTCATAGGCTTAGCTATTTGTATAGATGGTGAAGGAGGCTGGAAAGAATCTTCTCCCTAATGGATTGCTCTGCTGCAGCTAAGTTTTTAAATCGACAGCATATGCTTTATCTTCAGTAAGGCTTTTGGATACAATTCCACATGGACGAAAAGACATGGATACACCTCTGGCTAGGAAACCATAGTGGAAATGAGGGGATTAAGACATTATTGTTAGTGTATTCTGTAGACAGCAGCAGTTCCACTACTCTCAGACAAGCCCTCGTTGATATGTTTATTAATGGTTTTCATGAAAGAAGGGAAGTAACACACTTCTTCCTTCAGATGAGGTTCTGTAGGTTAAGGGGTCCTACCTGGATCTGGATAGGCCAGGCTAGCCTGATCTCATCGGTTCTCAGAAGCTAAGCAGGGTCAGCCCTGGTCAGTATTTGAATGCGAGACACACACACACACACACACACACACACACACACACACACACACACACACACAGGAATAGCAGGGTTGTTATGCAGGGAATGACAAAACACCTCTGAACATCTCTTGCCTTGAAATCCTTCGGGGTTGCCATTAAGTAAGCTGCAACTTGATCACAAAAAGGGGGTGAGCTGGCCTTTGTAGTCAACCGGTACTCTGTGAAAAAGAGGGCACGACCGGACTCATGCTACAGTTCTGCACAAGCATAGAATTACCAGAGTATGGTGTTACCTGCAGAAATTAAAAAACCTAAGAATCTCAGTTTTCATTTTTAAAAAGACAAGTTTCTAGTCTTTATAATTCCACCTATCCAGGAACTAGAAGATGGAGCTTCAGTTCTCTGTCTAGTTTTCTTGATCATACCCAGAACGAAGGGAGGAGATTAGGGTTGCCAACCTCTGGGTGGGGTCTGGAGAGCTCCAGAAATTACAACCTATCTCCAGACGACAGCAATCACTTTGCAGAGGTCCTGCCCTTTCCCAAACCCTGCACTCCCCAGGCACCACCAAGAAATATCCACAATTTTCCCAATCTGGCGCTGGAAACCATAGAGATAGAAGCAGGATCAGACCAGAGCTAAGCAAGAAATCCTCAGCTTAAGAGCGGAATCCATGAAGATTCCTTATATCAAGTCAGACCCTTTATCTACCAAGGTCAGTAATGGCCAACTCTCTGGCAACAACTCTCCAGGGTCTCTGAAAAAGATACCTATCAAATCAATTGCTATTTGACTCTTTTAAATGGAGATGCCAGGGATTGAACCTAGGACATTCTGCACTCACAGAAGGTGTTTCAACACTGAGCCACAGGCCCTTAAGATGAAAATACAGGCATGCCTAGTGGTGAACAAAATGCCTGTTCAACTGCCACACTTGCCCCTCCACCTATTCATCAGATTACCAGCTTGACTTTTACTCATTTTTTAAAAAATAAAGTACTAGTTAAATATTCATACATGCATCCACACATGTATGAATATCTCTTAATGCTAGTTCTACAAGGAATAATGTTTAAAACTATACCACTGCACCAGTAATATCTCTCTCTCTCTCTCTCTCTCTCTCTCTCTCTCTCTCTCTCTGTGTGTGTGTGTGTGTGTGTGTGTGTGTGTGTGTGTGTGTGTGTGTGTGTGTGTGTGTGTGTGTTCATCTTGAATCATTATAGCTCTGTGACCTAGGGGGAAAAAACCCTCACTATTTTCTGCTGCCCTTTAATTGGATTAATCTAAGCACAGCTTTATTTCACTTTCCTTGGATGTAATTAGAGGACAGGAAGTCTCACTCAAAGAAGTGACCTGCACAGTGCAGCCCGCATAAGGTTCCTATCAGCTCCGAAGTGATTTAACTCCACTTTTTAAGCCTGTTGTAGCCAAGAATTTGCAACACCCCTTCAAGAATGCAGGAATGGAACCAGCCCAATGTACTGCTGGTAGAACTGAGCACAACCCAAGGGCAATAGAAAACGTGTGCTCATTTTTGCCAGGAACGCATTTTAGTGTAATATCTTCATGGATATTTTTCAGCAGTCAAGTCAGGCAGTGGATGCCTAGGGGCAGTAACAGGCCCTGTGAGGACTAATAAACTGAAGCCCTAAGAATGAGGTGCTGTTGGCTGTAACAGAGCTAATCAAATAACTGAAATATCACCTGTTGGCAGGCCTGCACTCTTTCTAAAGAATCCAATTTGCAGCTCAAGGGTGCTGCTAGATCTATAACTATCTATCTAGATCAAAATGTCCATTTCATCTGTGGAGCATAGAATCTTTAATTAGATCGGGAAGACCTTACGGCTTCTTTTGAAAGTGAGATCTGGTCACAGGTTTCTATGTTTTGGGCATTTCCACTGTGCTCTGTGTGGGGCTGCTGTAGAAGGTGGTCCAGTAACTGCAATAGGGGCATAATCCAGGAACAAATACTAACAATAAGTAATATACTATACCAGAACTCCAGTGGCTGCCAATTCTTTTCCAGATCAGGGCTCATATTTACAAAGCCTTAAATAGTCTGCAAATGGGCCACCCAAAGGATCCCTTACTCTCTGTACAATTCTGCCCAACCAATACCTTTTCTGGCATGGATCAAGAGCTTTCAGAAAGTGGATGGAGCCAGAGGGCTCCTATCCAGCATGACTTCTGATTGGCCATCTAATCAACTGTGCAGATTAAAATAATGTTACTCCAGTGGTAGCTGCCACCACAATGTTGGTTTTATTCTCTCTCTCTCACTCCTTTTTCCCCAGTGTATTTTTAAAGTACCCACCTTCTTCCCTACACTTGGACTTTCTCTTGTGTATATGGGTGAATCTGCCTCCTATGGGAGCTATTTTATAGTTGCACCTACTTTTTGCGAAGAATTTTAGGGTCACCAAGGTGTGTCCCCTATGACACCCTACGTAGAGAAACTGGACAAAATAGCATGGAATTGATGGCATGGACAAGAACATTTAAGTACTGGACCCAAATTCATTTTGAGCCCAAACCCAATAGCTTTATACATCAACTCTTATCAGAATCTGCTTCTGTGAAATGGTTGGCTGACATAGATAAGAGAAACTTAACAACATGGGCTTAACAGCTGACCAGTTCCAAACTATGTCTGCCATCAGAATTCAAAATGAAATCAAATCTGTTTTAGTCGAAAGAGAGAAACTGGGAATGGTGCAGGAGGGGGGGAAAAGCTGCTCTCCACAGGCCTTGGGAATTGTCCGATCAGACCATTGTGCCAACTATTTGTACATTTTGTGCAACCCCAAACATCTGCAGAGCATACACTTTGGTCTCGCTTTTAACGCTCTAAGCCTAACGCTTATGACTCTTGGCAGGTATAATAACACTCCATATGAGAACAGGTTATGCCAGTGTAATATGGCCGTTGTTGAGACTGTTCAACATGTACTATTGGAATGTCCAATGTAAGTCAAGTTCACGCTCTATATACATCTGTCCATTGATAGAGAGCTCAAATGATGTTAGGCTACCATCTGTTATGAATTTTCTACTCAACGGTTCCTGTGATCTTGTATGTGAGAATGTTGCAAGTTTTTTGAGGAACTATTTGTACATAGTACAAATCATTGCCTACATAGTAGTAATGGCTAAATTATTTTATGTGTGCATGAATGTTGTGAATGTTCAACGCTGTTTTAATGTATTTTAATATTTGAATGTCTCAGTTAGTAGATAAATGCACCTTTTTACTAACTCTGTAATTTATAATGCCAATAAAGGCTTTGGAATTGGAATTGGTTTATAGTTGCACCCAACACGATGTATCAGAATTCCAAAGGTGCCCACAGGCTCAAAAAGGTTGGGGACCCCTGAGTGACATCTTTCTCATTCTACTTAGGACAGCACTGTCAGTTTTTTAAAAATAATGTTATGCCCATTAGGATGTTCATTCATAAGATTTACCTTCAAATAAAGCCTTGATAAAATTGGAGCATTTGACAGTGGGATTTCCCACTAAATTGCCATCAAATTCTGCCAGAAGTGAATTAGGAGTGGACTTGGCTGGTCATGTCTGGGTAAGATGACTTAATGGTATATTATAAGAAACAGTTTGACCCAGTTTCCAGGTTGGATGTTGTCAAAATCCTGGGAAGGCCACTACTTGCACTCTGGATCCTTGGCTGATAAAATCATATCAGGACCACACAAACAAACTATTAGTATCTATTATAAATCAGTCACTAACTCATGGCACCTTTCCTTGGCCATTTCAAAGAGGTGGTTATCCATCCACTACTTAAAAAACCATCCCTACAGAAAAATGATGTGGCCAAATCACACCGTCTCTAACCTGGACAAAGTGATTTAGAGAGCAGGAACAGACCCAACAGTCTTCTTGGAGAACTCATCTGCACCAGGCCTTTCTCAGTCATGCTTCAGGACAGGCTATGGGACCAAGATGGCTCTGCTAGTTTTAGTTGATGACCTTCGCCTGAGGCGATGCCTTTTCTTGCTCTTACTGGACTAATAATATAAACTGATGGGAGTGATACTAAAATCTATGTAAGGATAACAAAGAAGTAACCCTAATACAAAAAATGTCGATCAAGAGCATTTTCCTAGCCTCTTCAATCAACTAGCTTTAAGTTTCCACAGCTTAGCTCGTTCAGTATGCAAAAATAAAGACCCTTGCTTTAGGTAAACAATTTAATCAAATGCAAAGATCCTTAACATTAAATCAAAGTCTGAAAATCAGTCCATTATACTTGCAAACACAATGCTTATATATTCTCAACAAAGTCCTGTAGTTTAAAGAACTTTATTTCTCTTGGCAGCTTTAAATAAGCTTCAAGTCAGCAATCAGACAGCTTTCCCTAGGACTTGTAAATAACTCTTTTGGATGCCTTCTTTGCTTGTTCATTTTTTAAAAAATTGTTATACACTGCTGTCATTATTTTGTAAATATACCATAGAAAACATGTACATGCATCATAATAACATTATATAATTAAGGTGTTAAGGTTACCCTGTTGCCTGTCTACCCTGCTGAGAAGCAGCCGATTATGTGAAGCAGGTGAAAAGAAATAGGATAATGGCATCAGAGAGTGAGGTAAATTGTACTCCATCTTTTTAATATTTTGGTATTGCACTATTTTATTTTAGGATTCTATACACTGCCTCAAAACCTGAGAGAAGCAGGATAAAATAGTTTCAACAAAACACATTCTTATACTAAGGCATACCCTCTCCTACCCCTCAAACAAGAAACTTGGGACTTCCATGCAATAGCACTGAGATTTTAGGAACTGTTTGCTCACAAACATTTGATATTCATTTCAAATTCAGATAGAATCTAAATAGCTTTGCCAAACCACCATTAATGCTTGGGAAGCACCAAGCACCTTCAACTCCAAAAAGACTCAATGTGTTGTTCAGACCAAGGCCAGATGTAAGTGCTAAAAAAACAGAGGTTTGGCCTTCTGATCAAATGTGTTTTTAAATAGTACTGATCAAAAGCAGACAATGCCTCAAATTAGAACTGGATGATTAATCTTTGAGGTAATATTGTCCCTTAGCCTTCCTGGGATTTCTAGATCTTAGGAATGCCCTAATTCCCTAGCCCAGTAGGATGTGCTGCAAAAGATGTTGGGGAATCTCTGGAGCCAGGAATGTAGCTGAAAATGAAAGAGCTGGCATGTCCAGAGAAACTGTCCATGCCACTGGGTGGAATTGGCACCCAGTCCAGAGACTTAGCTAGTTGGAGGAAAAACTGAGCAGCCAACTAACTCCAAGGCCCATGCCAGCTGAATACATTAGGCTGTGCCTAGAAGAAATCCCAGAGCATGTGCTGACCAGGTACATTTCCTTCACCACTCCTAGCTGAAAGCTAACCAGGAAGAAGAGAAGAAGAAGAGTTTGGATTTATATCCCCCCTTTCTCTCCTGCAGAAGACTCAAAGGGGCTTACAATCTCCTTGCCCTACCCCCCTCACAACAAACACCCTGTGAGGTAAGTGGGGCTGAGAGAGTTCTGAGAAGCTGTGATCAGCCCAAGGTCAGCCAGCTGGCATGTGTGGGAGTGCACAGGCTAATCTGAATTCCCCAGATAAGCCTCCACAGCTCAGGTGGCAGAGCTGGGAATCAAACCCGGTTCCTCCAGATTAGATATACGAGCTCTTAACCTCCTACGCCACTGTAATGAACGGGATGCTGGAAAACCATTGCTGCTCTCAAATCCATCATGTAAAAAAAAAATGGATTCACCATGTCGTTCATCATGGAGTTCAACAGTACAATTCATAATTATTCAGATTTCTCCTGCCCAGAGCCTATTATATACTAAAATACTAGTTATCCCAAGAAGCTATCTGTTATTCTTTTTAATAACTATTTATTACAGTGGAATCAGTGAACCCAGCACACTTCCAGAACAGCAAAAAACAAGACTGCTCTCTGGGAAATTATAGTTTAAATTAAATAAGGGGGAGACCGAAGGGGAAGGGAAACTAACCAGGGATGGTGGTGTGGCCTTGAGCTTCTGCTCAATGGGGACTGAGGGGATTCATGGAAAAAAATGGTGGGGAGGTTGGCAGACGTAAGACAGGTGGCAACTGGTACATCTTCCAGAAAGAAGTTCCAAGGATAAAAGGGAAGCAGTGTATATTTAAAGGATGAGGAGCCATTTAAATGGCTGACAGCGAAGGCCTAATCAGAGTTATACTCTTCTAAGTTATACCATTCTAAGCCCAGGATTTAGATCAGTTTAACTCTGTTTAGGATTGCTGCAGCAGGGTGGAAGTTAATCTAACTAATTAACCAGTCAACAGGTAACACACATGCACTTCATAACCAGCTTGCTGCCAAGAAGATTCCTGTCCAGTCATCCCACTGTGATAGAAGAATGATGCATTGCTGTTTTGCTGTTGCATTAGGATTTGCCCTTGGAGATGCTGCTCTTGCTTAATACTCACTGTTAGCATTCAGCCAAATGTTGGGCTGGGCAACTGAGAGCTCCCTTGTCCCTTAGCAGCTATTCTGGGCACCAAAAGACCCATCCAGAGCCCACTTTGATATCTCAACAATCTACATTAATTCTCAATCCTCTGCATCCTGAAGTGGCCCCATCCTGGATGGACTCACTTTAGAAAGACTTTTGGGGCATACAGCAAGTCACCACCTGGATGTGTGTTTCAACATGAGGTCAATCATTGTCTTCATCTTCACATGACGGCATCAATCATCACACCACTAACTGGCATAAAAATCAGTTAGGGTGACCTGCATCTTTACACTTAGGCTGAAGACCAATTTAATACAAAAAGAAAGTTCATGCGGGTCTCTGAGTTGGAAGGTGAGATTAAGTTCTGACTAACAACATAGCTGCAATGGCAGGTGAATATACTAGAATCAAACATGAGCTCAGACATTATCCCTGGCCCTCCCACCCCATGTCACATGAATATTCATACATATATCTTTTAATCTGTCACCTTAATAATTTTTTTAAAGTATCAGTCCCAGTTCCAGGGACTGATGCCGTTCTTGGTGACATCATAAAAGCCAGTCAAATCAGTGCCATGACAGCCAGTTTCTTTAAGAAACTTGCAGCAAAATGTCCATCAGTATGACAGGTAATGGCACTTGTTTGGTGTGTTTGTATAAGAAAGGCTGGATAAGGACCTGAACTGGGGCAGTAAATATCTGCGAGTTGTGCACAAAGATTACAGGACCCATGTTGTCCTTTAAGAAGAAGAAGAAGAAGAGTTGGATTTATATCCCCCAGGACTCATGTTGTCCTTTACAGGACCCATGTTGTCCTTTAAGAAGAAGAAGAAGAGTTGGATTTACATCCCCCTTTCTCTCCTGTAGGAGGCTCAAAGGGGCTTAGAAACTACTTACCCTTTCCCCCTCACAACAAACACCCTGTGAGGTAGGTGAGCTGAGAGAGCACAGAAGAACTGTGACTAGCCCAAGGTCACCCAGCTGGTGTGTGTTAGCTAATCTGAATTCCCCAGATAAGCCTCCACAGCTCAAGAGCAGAGCGGAGAATCAAACCCGGTTCCTCCAGATTAGAGTTCACCTGCTCTCAACCACCATGCCATTGCTGTAATGAACACCAACTCAAGATGACTCACAGCCACTTTCTTGACCATAGATGGCACTGAGAATTTTCACAGGCTTAATTACACAGGGAAACTCCTTATTACAGGCAGCAACCAACAACCCAGACCTGGAAGTATTCTCCAAAGGGGTAGGCACAAAGACCACTAGGCTAGTGGTCAATTGTCAATTGTCACTTACCCAAGTCAATTGTCACCTACCCAAAGGTGCAAGAACCAGAACGAGCTACTTACTGAGAATGATCGTCTCATTGATTCGGAAACTGCAGAGGACCCTGTCGACATTGCGGGCGTGCCGGAACCCATTTCCCGTCACGACTACTTGGAATGATTCTGAAAGCCGAGAAAAATAATTCTCACCATTTCTACTGAGGACACCATATTTTTATTTGTACATTTTAAATCAGAGTTATGCTGGAAATGTGGTAAAGAGAAACGGTCAGCTCCTCCCCAGTCTGCCCCCACCATGCCAGCTGGCACCACGTTCCAACACCAGGGAGGGCCTCGGCGGCTGCACACTAGTGGAATCACCTCTCCAGTGGGGCAGGCAAATCAGCTCGAGTGACGGCACACAGCTCTCAAAGGCAGATTCGGCCCCCTGTTTGGATGGGGCTGTCAGATTAGAACCTGCGTGACCTGGTTTCAAATGCCTGCCCTGCTACAAAGCTTGCTGGATGACCTTGGCCCATTCAAATTCTCTCTCAGCCTAACCTACCTCTCAAGGTTGTTGTGATAATGAAATGGGGGAAGAATGAGCTCTCTGGAGAACAGAGAGAATAAAAATGTACTAGATGTTTGTTCCAAGTGCCTTCCCCCACTGATATTTAAAGTTATTTTTTAACATCCAGCAAAGCAGTCCCAGATGTCACACAGCTGTTATACAGCTTGGATTTTTAAACTCTGCAAATCTGAATTTTATAATGAACACAGCAAAGCTTATCTTTATTTGCATAATTAGGAAGAAGAATATGTTACATTGACTTTTCTGCTCTTCTGCCTAGAATCCCAAAGATCGGAGTAGCTGGAGATGTGAGGTTGAAAGAGCGACCCAATTTCTTTGGGGATCCCAACGCAATTTTAAAAGCTAGCACAATCTGTCTGGGAAGTTTGCCAGTTCTCCATATTCAACATTTGTATTTGCAATTATACAGACATTTTTAAAGTCACAAAGCTCCAAATCAACCCTGTAAAAGGCTATCTCTGAGGGGCAAACTAGACGTGACCACATCCAGGGCCTGTGAACAATGACACCACTTTAAAAAGATTTAAGAATGCTGCCACAGCATAGTGGGCTGAGGTTCTCTTGTCCTCCACCCATGCATTTTCAAGCACTAACCCACTCCAGCCATTTCAGCACTTGGAAAGGCACAGCGAAAAGAGCACAGGATCAAGCCCTTGAAGCATTGTTAAAGCCTTTTAAAATGGTGAAAGTGTCCACAGATGAACTCATGGATGCTATCATGCCTATTTGGCCTGAATCTTCCTATTGCATTGGGAGAGAGAAACAATATAGAAGTAGGCAGTATCAAACAATGAGTCCACCTTAGGACAATACCACAATGCTGGGCCTTTTGCCACAGCTATACAGATCGCAGAGCCAGCCTGGAGTAGTGGTTAAGAGCAGCAGACTTTGATCTGGAAAACCAGGTTTGATTCCCCACTCCTCCACGTGAAGGCTGCTGGGTGACCTTGGGTGGGCTTTCAGAATTCTCTCAGCCCATGCAATGGCAAACTACGAAGAATCTTGCCTTGAAAACCCTACAAGATTGCCACAAGTCAGCTATGACTTGACGGCACATGCATGCGCGCACACACAGCTAGAGAACTACCTTACACAGAAAGAAAAGTGACTAGAAAAATCAGAGCTAAAAGCGCTCAAGAAAACTTTCAAGAGAGAGATCACAAATGCACTCCTAAAAACAATTTCTTGGGAGTAAGCCCTGAGTAGACACCCTTCTGAGTGAATATTGCTCTTTATACTTTCCATTTTCTAATGCATATAATTAAACATATTGAAACAAACAATCAGGAGGCTGCAGGATTATCACTTTAAAACCTCATTTTGCAGCGAAAGTGACCCCGCTTTCTGCTGAATCAACAATTTCCTTGGCGCTTAACAGATACCGCCCACTCATTGCCTTTCTTAGCACACGCCTCAGGGGGCTGCTGCTCTGTAGCTGTGCAAAGAATACAAGTTGACTCAGGAATCTGGGCTTTACTCCAAGCCTCAATTTCTTTTGTCCTAGAAGGATCAGCTTCACAGCATCCATCTCTGCAGGCCGGTGAGCTCATTCAAGGAAGCATGCAAAATAATAGGAGAGTAGAAGGTGCTCTATTAGGAGAAGCAAGCAGAAAAAAACCCAGCCTTTGTCTGTTTTGTAGAGATCTGAGTGCTCCTCTGACAACTGATTTGAGGAGGCAACTGCTATGCTTCACAGCATGAGCCCCTTGACAGAACCTTTCTAGCCAGGCAATCTCGTGATCAGGTTGCATGGATCACCTCTTGTTCTCTTCCAAATAAACCCCAGATTTTACAGTTGCCTCTCAGGGCCTTACAGATACTCACACAGGAAAGCAGTTTGGATGCTCCTTAGTTCTTCCCAGACTATCCCTCGCCCTGAGGATGCACTTGTGTACTCTGCACTAACCAACACCACTTTGCTGGCACCCCAATAGTAAATGCCTGATAGTAAAAGTCTGTATGCATGCTGAAACTTCCCAAATGCACAGTGAAATTGATGCACCAGTATTAAAAAAACCCAGCCAATTAAACTGGGTCACACATGCATACATAGCACAGCCCTTGATTTCTCTGGACTTGGTGGTCAGCATCTGAAAGTGTGAACCAACTCCTCTGAACAGCATTGCTGGGGATATATATAAGCACCTATCCTGCCCAGTGCTGGAGTGTGCAGAACCTCCTCAGTTGAGAAGGATACTCCTTCTAACATAATGAACAGGAAATCAGAACCCCCGCTGGAAATGCTCAAAACAGAGGCAGCTTTATCCAAGGATCCAGTGAAGGTGGAACCTTCAACTGGATCTATCTCTGCAGAACCCACCAGGACAAAGGAGGCTTCAAGACTAAGCAAAGCCTATATCAGAAGAGGGACGTTGCTTGATAGCATGGGATAACTTGTTGAAGAAGGGCTGTGGCTCAGTGGTAGAACATCTGTTTGGGATACAGAAGGTCCCAATTTCAAACACCAGCATATCCATTGAAAGATCCAAGAGGGAGGTGTTGGAACAGAGCCAGGAGAGCCATTGCCAGTCTGAGTAGTTGCAAATGACCTTGATGTTCTGATGGTCTGATTCAGAATAAGGCAGCTTCAGGTGCTTAGGTGCCTGCTCCTAGTCAAGATGAGGGAGCGAATCTCAAGCTTTGCCAGGACCAGGATCCCACTCAGAGCAACAGGGAGGGTGAGGTAAGGAATCATCTTAAGACTCCTCAGTTGGCCTTTGCTGGGTCAACAGTTTCTTGGATAGTGCTGCTGACCCTTCCAGGCTTCTGTTCCCAATCCTTTGGACAGCTCCCTGTGCTGATCCGTGCTCAATTACCAATCCTGGGCACAGTCACCATCTGTCCAATTTCCTGGAAATTTCTTTGAAATAGGACAATGTGGAAATTCCAGAACCTGCAGAATTATACATGACCCATTAATGTCTGCAAGTCATCACCTATGTTCATGCTGAAAGCCCTCAAGCGTTATCCAACTCCCAAAAAAGTAAAGAACAAATTGAAAATGTGAATTTTGTCTAAATTGCTTTCAGAATCAATAGTCAGTAAATGATTGAAATGAATAACTGTTGCTGTTGATCTTGACTTCAGGGCCAAACCCAGATGTTACAGCCACACTGCATTCAATTCATGGCTGCCACCCCCACTGCAACAGCTGAAGCAGTGCAGGGGTGGATGAAATTGGCAGGTCCCCCTGCGCTGTGGGCTCTTTATTTATTTGTCCCGGGTCATACCCTCCGCTCTGCGGAGGCAAACTTGCTGGTGGTCCCCTGCCCCTCTATGATGCGGCTGGCCTCCACACGGGCCAGGGCGTTTACTCCAGCAGTTAGGGCCCTGAGGGACCTTGGGGAGTTCCGCAGGGCCTGTAAAACTGAGCTGTTCCACCAGGCTTTTGGGGGGACCAGCCGCTGATTCCGCCCCCTTCTTATTGCCCTGTTTACTGGCTGTGCACCTGACCATCTGACCATCTGCCAGCCCCCTCCCAGAATTTGTCCACTCCCAGGTCTTGATCGCCGGGGTGTGATGCCAGACGCCCCCTTATTATTAATTATTAACTATTTATTGTGGATTGCTGCTGCTATAGTTTTGAGATTTGTATTTTAACTGGGGTTATTCGATTTGTTTTCATTATGGTTGTTCTCGCTTATCTATGTTGTACACCTACCTGAGTCTTCAGTAGGCGGTTTATCAAATCGAATTCAATAATAATAATAATAATACATACATAATAGCACACATACACACATACACAATCACACACATAATAATAATAATATCTCGAACGTCACAATAGGCTAGCAGCAATGGTGCACTGGAACCTTTGGGTAAAAGTACGGCCTGCCCTGTAGCAAGACCTGGTAACGAAAGCACAAGCCAGAGAAGTATCACCGAAAATGAAGAAGCAAAAATACTCTGGGACTTTAGAATACAGACAGACAGACACCTGGCACACAACACCCCAGACATAACACACAGTGGTAGATCACAGATGTTTGGATCATAGATGTTAAGCTGTGCCAGTTGACAAGCAGGGTAGAGGACAAAGAGCTGGAAAAGATCACAAAATACAGGGACCTACAAATTGGAAGTCGAATCGACTGTGGCAAAAAAAAGAACAACAGTAATCCCACTAGTAGTTGGTGCTCTAGGAGGTGAACTCTAAGAAATCTTGAAAACATCTGGAAAGCCTAAACTTAGACAGAACATCAGGTCCACATGCTGCAGAAAGCAGCACTTCTAGGAACTGTACATATTTCTACTGAAATAAAATTTTTCTATCATCCTAGGTCCCTTGGGAAGGACTCCCGATATTCAGAGATGAATTCCAGACACTTGTGCTGTGCTGTAAATGTGTAATAATAATATTATTACACACATTAATATTACACAATATTATTACACATACACACACAACAACAACAACAACAACAACAAATTTATTATTATTATTATTATTATTATTATTATTATTATTATTATTATTATTATTATTATTATTATTATTATTATTTACTTACATCTTTTATATCCTGCTTTTCTCCCCTGGGGCTTTCTCCAAAGTGGCTTACATAATTCTCTAGTTGCTTTTATCCTCACAACAACTCCATGAGGTAGGATAGGTTGAGGAAATGTGATCGCTCCAAGTTCATGCAGAGAGCTCCAATGGAAGAGTGGGGATTTCAACCTGGGCTTCTCAGATGCTAGTTTGGACTCCCTAAACCACCCTAAACCACACTGGCTCTCCAATGAATCCCTTCCAAGTGCACAGAGTCGGAAGTACATGAAGGGATTTCCACAAGACTCACTGAAGTCTTTCCATTCTTCCTGGCTATTGGCCAGGTATCTATAGTGTGGGATACGGTGACATGCTTTTTAGGACCTCCCCGGGACCATAAACACTCATTACTCCCACTCCAAGCAAGATTTCCCCATTCAGCTTGTCCCCACAATGAGAGGAGCAGGGATGGAGATACATGAGCTTATGGCTCTCTTCCAGTCTCTTCCCAGGGGAAAAATATTTGAATAGAGCCAGTATCAAGATTTGTGACTGGAATCTAAATCTGTGGATTTGGGGGTAAGAAATGAGGCCTACAGGAAGTGGGGAAGGTATGAAAAGGGGGTTCTTGAATGACAAACAAAATCAATAAATGGGCATTCTTGAATCTGATAGATGATTTTTGAGATTCCACAGCCTTTCAGGTCCCACAGCAAAACCATAACACATTCCTAATATAGATCAAATCAAGATCACTTCATAGAAGCAGACATACAACAAATGGAATTTTCTAGCATTTTCATGCCAAGTTCCATCTGGAAAATTTCCCAAGAAAAGCAGGAAGACGGCTGACTCCAGCATCTGCATTCCCTCAAGGATCAAGAAAGAAGCATATGCATACGAGGCAATGAGAGCAACAAGAATTCAACTTAATCTCACCTCCTGCGCAGATACTAGAAGGTTTTGCAGCCAGAATTTCAATGCAGGATTTCTTCAAAATCTAGGGGTTGCAGGGGGGAGAAAAGAAAAAAAATCTGATGACATTGTTCAGTAAGATTTGGAGTTCTGTTTACACAATGAAATCATACTCGGGCTAAGAAAACAGCATTGGTAGATTTTTCCCCCTTCCATCCAGCAGCAATTCCATCTTCTTCACATGGCAAAAACATCTGGCAAAAAACTTTCTGGGACAAAGGCTAGAAGTGCCTTACCTCCTCCCAAAATACTCATGTTGGGCAGATACTTGAAATGCCATAGATTATTTGATAGCTACTCTCCTAGCTCATTAGCTTATTAAGGGGGGGGAGGATGGTGGCATATGGTGAAGCTATAGTGTAGTGCATTGTCCAATCATGGCAAGGCACTGCTCTTTTAATCCATCCTAAACCACCATCCTTTCCTCCCTTGTGAAACTAATGGGAAATCCAGCTGCAAAAAGATTGCTATAGTGCATCAAAATGCATCATTCATTGTGTACAAAAGCAGCCCCTGTCTTACTCAGCCAATAAGTTAGAGTTATTCTGCTGTTATTAATGACTTGGCAGACACATGTAGCCTTGCGTCTTGGTTGAACAGGCAAGTTTACTAACCTGGATATAAACATTTGTGGTAAAGTAAGGACAGCTACCTTGTGGGAGCTACCAGCTTGAAAGCTGTCTGAATCACTGCTGTTTACATGTATGAAATGTCTCCCATGAGATGGTTCTGCGTGGGAAGCATATGGAGTCAGCCAGATACACTCCTGGATCTATGACAGGATTCTTTAAGGCAATAACACTAGGTAGTGTGAGGCAACCAGTTTATATTACCAATTTTGGGGTAACCAACTGACTATTGTTTAGTTTTTCTGGGACAAAGACTAGAAGTGCCTTACCTCCTCCAAAAATACTCACATTGTTTAGTTTAAAATTGTATTTTTACAGATAAGGGGTCTCACCACAGAAACAGGGAAAGAAAAACAATTCAGAAATCTCTACTTCCACCAACCCAAATCTCTCCCTCTAGTACTATATTAGAGACTCAGGTTCATTCATATCACAAATAAATTAGGGTCTGTTCGTGATGTCTGAATGTAGCACATAAGTTAGAGCAAAAAATTATTCCCAGTCTTTATATATATATCTTTTGAAAATGTGGCAAATCCTTTTTCCAAGGAAAATTGGGAATGGACCAATCACTTCTCTATTTGCCAAAATATCTGCCCCCTAAAGGTACAAATGGAATTAGGCCTCATATTTTTTTCGTAAAAGTCTCCAGAGATTAAAAGAGGCTTCAGGGTTTGCACATGCCCCCAGGAACTTGAGAAAAAAAACAAGCCTAGATTCTTCTAACCCAATGATACCATAAGAAGTAGCGGTAGAACCTGGAAGAGAGCAGCAGAGGTGTCCAGTCCAGAAAGAGGAAAACAGGAACTGCCAGAGATAAAAGCAAGCGAGAGAGAGAAACAGAGACAAGAGTTACAGAAATCAGCCTAGCATAAGAGTGTAAAACACTAAAGAGAAGAGAGACCACTAAACTGGGACACAATATTCAACATACAGGTTCATTTTAATGTGAATACGAACTCCAACAAAGCCGTTCATGGCCTTGGACCCATGTGCCTGCAGGACTACCTTTCCCACTACACTGTGACATGACAACTTCACTCATCTGAACCTTCCAAAGGTGCCACACTGCCGGTGGAAAAAATCAATAGCTTCCTGTAAATATGCACTTTCCACTGTGGACCCCACCTTGTGCAATAGCCAGCTTGAGGAAATTAGCAAGGCTCCCAGTCCCACACATATGTCATTCCACAGACTATATAAAACAGAATTGTTCGGGAGAGCATTTTTATGAAGGGGATATGGTCGTAGTGCAGTGGAATAGTTCTGCAGGACACTGCAGTTTATTGCATATGTTATCCTACTGTTACTGCTTGTTTCTACTTCCATGGTTCTATTTTCTGCACTGTTCATGATACATCATGTCTCACCCCTTTTTGCATTTTGCCCCAAACTTTTGTAACCCTAATCCCACTGCATTGTTTACTGATATGTTGTCTAATTACATTGTTTCTATACACGCAAAAGTTGTTTCCACAGGGGGGTGGTTCCCTGTTTTGCTCTTACTGCTTCTGCAAAAACATCAACAGAGGAAATAGAGACTGCATAGAGATTTTCTCCCTGCTTCTTCTGTGTGACCCCCCTCCCCAATTAAAAAAAAACTGGTCGAGGGAATATTACTTTAATGCTTTAACACTATAGGGATGTATCTATGAACAATACATACATCCAAAAATCAAAAAAGCTATGGAGGGTAGGGAGGGAGGGAATGGCAAACATGAGGGGAAATTGGAGGCAGATCTGGCAGAAGGAAAATCCACCCGTTTCTTGTCCATTCTTTCCCTCAGAACCACATTGGGTTTGATATTTCAAGGAAGAGAAATTCACATCAGAGTTGAGGAGAAACCTGGAAATCTGGCGAATGCATGACAATGTCATCTGTAAGCCCAAATAAAAACTGCTGCCATTTGTGGGGGAGTGAGAAGCAAGAGCTCCATGTAGAAGCTACCAGTGCTATTTCTTGCTATTTCCTCCTCACCCTTCCATCATGAGACTGACCCTTATCTGCCCCGATTGCTGTATTGAGCTTGGGAGCCACCCAAATCCTAGCTCGGTTCTAAATTAAGCAGCCCAAGCTTGAGACCTTCTGATTTATCACACACACAAACCCAGGCACAGAGTGGGACAAAGAGAAAGGGAAAGTCTTCTGGAATCCATTAAGAACAGCTGCAAAGAGAATGCTGGCCAGAGAACCAAATCTCCTTTAAAAATTACAGAACACCTGATGGTCCAGCATAATTTAGCACACAATGCAGGTTGCATGAAAAGTTAGGAAAGCTAAGAGGAAGGCTGGTGTCTAGAATGTATGTATGTATGTATGTATGTATGTATGTATGTATGTATGTATGTATGTATTTATTTATTTATTTATTTATTATCATATTTATATACCGCCCTATCCCCTAAGGGCTCTGGGCGGTAAACAACAGGATAATGTTACATAGCAACAATAGCAATAATAAATAGTATATCATTAAATAACATCATCAAACATAAAAACATAAAATTACAGCGTTCTACATAAACTACTTGGCGTCCAACATTAAACTATCAATAAAACTCTACCAGAGAGGGGGACGGTAAATCTGGATGTAGAATGTAGAAACCACACTAAGGAAAAAGTGCTCCTGTGATTCTATTCAGATATCTCCCCACCACTATAATTGTTTACCATCAGCAAGCGCAGCAGGTTTTGGACATACCTGGCTCCTCACTGTATGACTGAACTGAAAGATCCCATGTTTACCTGCACACAGGATCTCCCTAACCCTGACAGATTAACCCTCTTCAAGAGGGTTTAAAATGGTTAAAACTGGAAAGGTCAGGTGCTCAAAAAGCATTCCACTTCAGTGAGCTTATGTGAATAAAAGAGAGGGCAGGAGAGAGGATGTTCATAATATCACACCAGGTACAGTCCCATGTGGGATGGGAAAAGTGGTTGGAAAAAGCAGAAACTGGAAGGAATTCATCTTGCTGATATATTGTCGAAGGCTTTGACGACCAGATTCAACTGGTTATTGTGGGTTTTCCGGGCTGTGTGGCAGTGGTCTGGTAGATCTTGTTCCTAATGTTTCACCTGCATCTGTGGCTGGCATCTTCAGAGGTGTATCACAGAGAGAAGTGTGTTACACACTGTGCCTGGCCAAGGGCATGCTAGGTTCATGGACAATAAACTCCACCCAGACACAAGATTTGCATTTACCAATGCTGTCACTGCTGCAGGGAATGCAAATGCGGATACGAATGTAAATGGACTGAAAACCCCACCCACCCGCAATACAATGCAGTCAATCACACCTTTGTATAGCAAGTTCCACCCAAAACACTTATTGATTGGTTCCCTACCCTGGGACATGGACAATATATACCCCACTAAACATTCCCTTCTCACTGGACACAATGTATAACACATTTCTCTCTGAGATACACCTCTGAAGAAGCCGGACACAGTTGCAGGCAAAACGTTAGGAACAAGATCTACCAGACCATGGCCACACAGCCCAGAAAACCCACAACAATCTTGCTGATTTGACACAGTTCCCTTCGGAGTGAACAAAACAATATTATTAACAACTTGATTTCCAGAAACCAACCAGCTGCCATGTTCTAAACAGAGCACATTTTCTATGAACTGCGAGACAGAAACTAGATTGTACTCTGCAACAAAGGATGCTCTCTTATTCAGATAAAGTGGACAACATTCAAGCTTTCCCCTCTACTTCTGTTATACTCCAGCTCATTTCCGGAATGCTCTGTGGCATATCACATCCCCTCTTTAAAAACTCAGACAGAACTATTATACACATTTAAATCATACTTAGAACTTGTTTAACTGAGCTGCAGCTTGCACAACTAAACAGCTGCTTTTTGGTCCCCCTGCCAGGGTTCCACTAAGGATTTCCAGCCTTCAAGTGGAGCCTGGAGGTCTCCCAGAATTACAGCCAATTTACGGACCACAGAGACAAGTTCTTCATCTTCGGAGCACAAACTCTATGGCAGCACTTCTCTGTCAAACTCCCCAAGCGCTACCCACAAATCTCCAGAAATTCTGGCAACCCTAGCACCACTGCAAACACTTCCATCCCTGCCAGTTGTTCAGGATACTTAACAACTGCGGCTATGTGGTTTTCACTTTGGGAGCCGAAAGCTATCAACATCTTTGGCAACCAAAGGCTTCTTAAGAGCCTTCATTCTTTGCTCTGTGCAAACAATTCCCTGGAATCTCCAGCTGAATATCTACCTTGCTCCCTTTTCCATTTCTTTAAGCTCAGACCCTGTTATTACTTTCTCCACAAGAGGCATCACAGACTGTTGATAAATGTAGTTTTTGGCTGCAGCAATGCTAATTTTACAAAGACGTAAAATGAACACAATAGCAAGTAATACTTACAGAGTCTATGATCCCCTGGAGTGCTTCAAAGCCATCATTCACAGGGAAGACATGATCCTTGCTGTCAGCGATTCGAGCCAGCTGGCATAACAGCAAAGACAGTTTGGTAAGTGAGCCAATAAACAATGACTTCAGGATGGCTTTCTGCAAAGCTTGGTCCAGTATCAAGTCTGCTAAGGCTTTGGACAGTTTTTTCAGAGCGCTGAAGGTAATAAAATCAAGAAACTGTGACCAGCAGTACATGCAATCTATTGTCTCACTTCCATATGCTGATCAAACAGGTGTTGCAGGTTTTTGTACCACTACAAAAACCTGGGAAGTCTGCACTGACCAGAGAGAATAGTGCAGCAGGAAAGGGGTGGGAAAGCACACATTTTGTTGTGTCCCAAGATCTCACCATTCCCAGCAGTCCCTCAGTAAAGCATTGACGTCACTTTCAGGCACATATCAGTGTGACCTCCCTCTTGGTGCTGAGCAGTGCTGAGCTGCTGTGGGAGGGTCATCTCCACCCCCACCCCCCCACCCCGTAAGAACTTGGAAACCCTACTGCCCACACAGCAGCTATTTTTCCAGCCTCTTTTCCCATGGTGGCCATTTCCCCCACCCACCAATTGACAACTGAAAATGGTAATCTGAATATCATTATAACAAGATAACAACCTGTGTATCAGGTTCTTTGAATTTCTAGTTTTAATTTTTTTTAAGTATCTTCCTTCTCCTGTTGTGTAGATATGAGAGTAAAAAGATATATCCAGAGCAAAAGGTGATAGAAACTGACTTTTAAAAAAATTAAACTTGGGATTTCAGGGGATTTGATGCACATAAAGGTATAATGATACACAACTGTTGTTTTAAAAAAACAAAAGCACAACAAACTTGTGATGAAGTCTTGGTTGCATGAATCAGGGGATGGCCACTGCTGGGCTACTGGAGCAAAAAAACCTACGGGGAAACCTAATATGTGGAATCTCTGTTGTCACTGGGCTACACAAGTTGTCCCCAACTGGAAAACACCTGAGATACTTAACTATTATCCCCCCCCCCTTCCATATGCAGTTGTACCTAAAAGTTCCAAACAGGAATTCAAAACAAGCAACCAAGGTGCAGATGGACATAAAACACAGGCGGGCAAACTATAACTGTATCTGGCATACAGGAATGTTTCCTCTAGTGTTCAAGCTGCTTAAAAAATTGCCAGAACCACCAGCATGCTCAACTACAGCAACAGATAGCAGGCTGATTCTCCCAGATAAACTGCTAAATCAGTCAGGGGCTGAGTGCCATTAACAGCTATTAAGGCACTGCTGGTGCCGGAAACACAAAGAGCCAGCATCCAAGTTGGAACCCCCAGAAACAGGTGGATACACAGATGTGGCCCTCAGGCTGTGAAATTTACCCATCCCATACATAAAAATATAATTGCTGAAAGCTCGTTTATAAAAATGAAGGCTCCATTACCTGAGTTTCATTGAAATCTTTCACCCCAACACAGTATACAGTGGCCCCCAAGTCACGGGATCGGTTAGCCTAGAGCAAGAGGATAATGTTTTAAACATATTGAAGGTTTTGTTATCATTTTCACAATGGTGCATCTATTAATGTGAGAGAAAAAATAAGGCCAAGACCAATGGTGCAAAATAGGCAAATATATATTTCAAGGTAAAATTCCTATGTGTTTCACTCAAGAGGCTTCATCAGGGAAATCTATTAGTCTTGTAGTGATTTTTCAAAGAAGAGTATAAACTACTGAACTTAGACTCTTTGAAAAACCACAGCAAGACTATCAGACTCCTCTGAAGAAGCCTTTTGTGTGGGATGCACAAGAATATCTTACATTATTACATGGATTTCACCAACTCTCATCCTTCTTAAGCACAGCTGATTTCATCGTGCTGATCCATACTTTTATAACCTTGCAGTTGGACTACTGTTATGTGCAGTATGTCTAAGATAACCTTGAAGACCATCCAGAAAATTTGCCCGAATGTCATCAGTTAAAAAAAGAAACATCATCATTCATCAATTATTATTATTATTATTAGTATTATTTATTTGGATTTCGTAGACCGCCCCATCCCCGGAGGGCTCTAGGTGGTTTACAACACAACACATAATATCCAACAACAGTTAAAACACAATTACAACCCTTAAAATCAATAGCAGCATACAGAAATTCTAAAACAGAGACAGCTTAAATCCCATATGGGTGGCGCCCGGTCCTAAAGCCCTATAAAATTGCAAAATCCAGCCTGGCTGCTCACTGTGAGCAATCAACAGATGGACTCTCTGCTTGATTCCTTGTATGCCATCTGCCTGCCTCTAGACAACCAGCCCTGACTCCATTAAGATATTTCTGCCAAGAGCATTAAGAAGGGTAGAGGTAGGTAGATGTGAGGTCACCTGGAGGTCCTAGGCCAGTGGTGGCGAACCTATGGCACTCCAGATGTTCATGGACTACAATTGGCCATGCTGGCAGGGGCTGATGGGAATTGTAGTCCATGAACATCTGGAGTGCCATAGGTTCACCACTACGGTCCTAGGCAATGTGCAGCTACACATTCAACAATCACTTCATTAAGAGAAAGTGGTGACTCAGCGTGAAGTTTAGGATGAACACTGGAAGATCTAGTGGACTTGTCATCAGCCATGCTTGAAAATGAAGGTTTATTTCATTTCATTTTAGATTTCTTAACAGTGTTACTTAAAGTGACTTTTTCTCCTGGCCTAGTTCAGTGCAAAAGCAGTCTTCACCTTTGAATAGTTTAAGGCTTAGAGCGCTATTTGTGTTGGGAAAATAAAATCCCACCACAATCCCTGCACAGTCAAAAATCCATGCCAATTTCTAATCCAAATGGATTCAACTTTTTGCATGGCAGAGTTGCACTTTATCCATTCTCTGATCCAACGGCATTCTCAATCTTGGGTAGCTGCATAGTCAGCTTTATTGAAATATTAAACTCTTAGCAAAAAGCCAATGAACTATGGCACAAGATGCAGCCCTCATGACGTCATGCTGTTCCAGATTGGAATTCATTCTGAAAAACAAAACCTCACCATCTCTGAACCTTTTGTCTGCAAAATACTTTGTCAGCTAAATCCCCTTTTAAAGATCTGACAAAACGGTCTTGCTCTTTCTACAGTTTCAGCTTTCTGTTTCTTTCTAAGTAGCTGGGGGGGCAACAAAGGGGTGGAGAGCATATCGTTTTACATAATTAATGTAAGGAGGAATGTCATTGCACAAATATGATGCCTCCTGGCCTTAACACCCAACTCCACCCATTTTTTAAAAAGTTAAACAATAGAGGGAAGATTTCTTGCTTGGAGCACAACCAGAGGAATGGGAAACAGATTTGTTGACCAGGATTCCTTGTCTGATTGGGGAATACAGGTCATGACACCTGGATTGGTTACAAGGATGACATGGTGGAATAAAATGTATGTGAATCTATAGAAAGAATTACAGAAAGCATTTTATCAATGCAAAGCATTACATTTCTCTGGAATGATCTCACAGCAAAGGTTTTTAAAGCAAAACAAAGTTTCAAAGTATGAGACTGCTTATGGGTTGTCCCACCTTTTCCATCCCTGCTTCACTTTTCTTTCTTTCCAGGGCTCCTAAATGTATCCATCATGGCTGCATTTCAGTCTTGTCTAACCTTGAATTGCTTTCTAACCCAGTTAGCCCTAACACTGCCTGTGTTTGCTCTGCTGGAATCCATGACCCTTAGGCAGAGTCCTAGGCAAATACATAAGAACATAAGAAAGAGCCTGCTGGATCAGACCAGAGTCCATCTAGTCCAACACTCTACTACTCGCAGTGGCCCACCAGATGCCTTTGGGAGCTCACATGCAGGATGTGAAAGCAATGGCCTTCTGCTGCTGCTGCTCCCGAGCACCTGGTCTGTTAAGGCATTTGCTATCTCAGATTAAGGAGGATCAAGATTGGAAGCCATAGATCAACTCCTCCATAAATCTGTCCAAGCCCCTTTTAAAGCTATACAGGTTAGTGGCTATCACCACCTCCTGTGGCAGCATATTCCATTCAAGAATACAAGAATTGTTCTACTGGATCAGACCTCTGTCCCAGAATTCTCTTTTCATCAACAGGCAGCCAGATGTCTCTAGGAAAATTGCAATCAAGGCATAAAGATGGCGGTCCTCCCCGCTGTTTATCATGGGCATCTGGCATTGACTAATGACATGCTGCCTCGGCTCATGGAGCTTCCATTTAGCTACCATGACTAACAACTGTTGACAGAACTATTTTCTGTGATTTTTGTCTAATCCTCTTTTTAAAAGCCATCTTGCTAGTAGCTGTCACCATCTCTTACAGTTAATTATGTACTGCAGATGCCCACTGCAAGATGTACACTCTGGAAAAATAACTTCTCAAGTGGGGCCTACAAAGATCACAGCCACTGGCCCAACCTCCAAGGTGGAGGTTCTGTTCTGGGTATTACAGCTCAGCTTTCCAAATTCTGGAGTCCTCTTTCTGGGATAATCTGTGTGAATGGCTTTTCAATCAACTATGGGTACATGAAGTTCTCTTGCAGAATCTCCCATCTGCCCACTATCCTTCTCTCTCACATCTCTGCAGTAACTGAACTGGATTTTTGTGGAACTTGTTCCTCGCAGCAAACAAATATTTCAGGGTACAGGATGAATATTCCCTTTGGGGGGGGGGATCTGTTTTTTCTGGACTACTGAAATACCCCTCCCCCTCCCCACAGACATATCAATTGCCCAGAGAGAAGAAGGGATAAGCTGAGCATCATGTTGTGAACTGCCTCCTTTAAAAATGGCCGCAACTGTCACAGTTAAGGAAGGAGGTTGCACAACAGTGCTGAGAACAGCCCTGCTCTTCTTCTCTTGGCAGTCCTGGAAAGGAAGAGTGGGACTGTGCTGACCTTTATTCCACAGGCAGCGCAAATGGTGAGTCCTATTTGAATGGAGCCAATATTTACACTGCCTTTGACTTATTCATTTTCAATGGGACAGAACAGTAATGGGGAAAGACCCTTCTCCCATTTCACCTCAGCTACACATTTTACTAGCTGTCACATTTTCTGCACCTCCTTTGACAAGTTCAGGTGAGTTCTCTGCTCCTCCTTTGAAGAGTTCAAAATAGAAGGTTCTCCCCTCTTCATTTTACTCAAGATGAAAGTAACAAAATGCCTCTTAGGGCAGCAGTGGGTTTGTCTGTGTGCTTGAAGAAGAAGATGGGAGTATCATTGTGGATGCTTCCTTATCAATACTCCGTACTGGCTCAAACTGGCCTGGTTTCACACCTGCATTTTGTTGGAATTCCAGCCTTGTTTGCATGCGGCAGAGCACAACCAGCATGGAATTCTGGGAAGCTGCACGAACATTCTAAAGATGACAGTTAAAATCCGTTGGTAATGTTCTGTTGTTCACTGACTGAGTGAAGAGAGGTTGCTCTATATACTGCTTAACCATATAAAGTGCTCTGACTATAAAGATACTGTTTAAATGCTTACTAGCACAACCAAAACTGTAACAAACGATTGAACTATGCATGTAATTATATATGTGTAATACTTTGTTGATGTGTACATACCGTATATGTTTTCTCTCTCAGTTAAAGTATATGAACTTCTGAGGTAAAACGGCTGCTCTTTTGAGAAATAACTCTTCTTATTTAACATGCTGCACAATCCACATGTCTGCTCATTACTTTGCTTGATAGGATTATATATGCTAAATATACCTGTTGCCCTTCACATTTTAGTTCTGTGAAGTAGGTTAGGCTGAGTATGATTGGCTTGAGGGCACCCAGTGAGGTTCGCAACTGAGTGGGGACTTTTACTTACGTCTCCCTCTAGCCGTTATAGCAGGTTGTCATTTCATTTATTTACTTCTATCAGGGGAAGCCAGTGGTTTGGAATGGAGGCAGGAAAAATGTGACACAGGTTCTAACTGCTCCACCTTACAGAAGAAAGGAGGGTGGAGTTCATATGAGAATACTTTCCAGTTGCAATCTTAGTTCCTTTCACCTCAGGGATTTCAAGATGGAGTATGTCTCAGAACCTCTGTGGCCCTGCCATAGGATCTTATTTTAAAAAGTTTACAGAAGGGATGGTCTTCGTGATTCTGGACCCCCAGGCAAAAGTCCAGAATGTGCCCGTAGAAGGACTTCTGCCACCACTACTCCACCCGGACATGCAAGCTCAAGCAAAATGGGCCCATTCCACCTATCTGCTGCTTGAACTCGAGGAGACAGATACACCCACAGGCAGCAGCTGGTTGCTTCTTTCCCCCTCTGTGGAGAATGCAGCTGTGAATGGTTGGAGGGGGCACCAAGCCCAGGACTGAAGCAGCTGCCCTGAATTCCCTATGGCTAGGATTGCCCGTGCTTACAGAACTATTTTGATCTTTTTCCCTTTACCAGGTTAGGCACTTGAGGCATCACCCCATATTAGCTGCTTTTTTATTTGCAACTGTCTGTAAAATGAACCCTTGCACTGTCAGTCTGTGGCTTCTAGCTTGTCTGGACAATGTTTTCCTGCCTGTCTGAACCTTCAGAAAGAAATCACAGTCCTGTTGTCAGGCTTGCTAAAAGAACGTGCCAATTTTGAGCACCAGACAGAGGCAGACAGAAAAAGGTGAGATCTATGGGTACAAAGATATGCCATCAGCCACACAGTTCTCTCCTGCGGCAAGGCAAGATAAAAGAATGAGTTTTTACAAAGAAAGAATGTCGTGGCTTAAAAAAAATCCTGGAGAAATTAAAAAAAAACCACTGGCTTTCACTGCAAGAAGATAAGGCATATAATTTAACTCCCTGAAAGCTGAGAGCGGGAAAGATGCAGACAGAGATGAAGACTCTTTATGTCTTGATTTAACATTTTTTAATAAGTGCTGAGGTTTCAAGAGCACACAATGAGAATAGGGCTTGGTTACAAGCAGGCACTGGTAAACTAAAATGGCCCTGGAAGACTTGACAGAACCAGGGCAGTTTAGGCTTTCTGGATTGTTTCTAGCATTATGAGACAGAAACACCACTTGGTCCAATAGCCACATGCATTGGTCATCTACCCAAATATGGAAGTTCACAGTTACTGCTTGGGTGACAAGGACTTTGTGGAAGTATAAGGAGATAGAAGCTACAACCTGAAGTATAAGGAGATAGAAGCTAACAACACTGAAGTGAAAACATATGCCTAATGTTGTTAACATTTCAATACACAAACTTCTGCAGGAGGAATGGAATGGGGAAGAAAATCCTTCAACTGTAAAATGTGAACAACTACCAATTTAGGGCATTACTACATGCTATGTTCTCTTCTGAGTCCTTGAAGTTAGATGTTTGCTGTGGGAATGCAGTTCCCAGGCATGATTTGGATTGGGAATACAGTGCATGAGGAGAAGCATCAGCTCCCCTTCCCCCTCATGCACACACATTATTTTCTCAAATTGAAATGGCCCTTAAGGAGCTATGTTTCCCTCAATGGAGGCTCCCTGGGATACACCTAGGTTTCCTCAATGTGCCTTCCTGGCCATTTCATGTCTGGAAAACAGCACAGGGGGAAGGCTGAAGTCCTCTCTCCTCACATGATGGCATCTCAATCCAATAAAGTTCATGCCTGCTAGGAACAAAGTTCCCAGCACAGAGCTACAAACTCACACCTGATTATGCAGACCCATAAAAAATGTTATGTGTAGTTAGGGCCTTAGCCTTAGAGATGAACAGTCACCCCCCCCCCCCCCCAGCTCTTCCTTACTAGTAGGAACGGCAAACAAACAAGCTTAATTTTCAGAGGAAGATACCATTAGATTTATACCCCCACCCCTTTCCTGACTACAGTTAGGCTCATGGTGATTTACATCAAAATGTATACAATCAGTTTAAAATACATATAATAATTTTAAAACTTATTAACTTTAAAATCAAAGTTTTAAATTCTGATTGGTGCCCTTAAAATTAAAGACAATGACAGGAACATCTAGTAAGGGAAGGGAGGGAGAAAAAGGGAAGGGAAGGTAAATCAAAGAACAGAAAAACACAGACAAAGTTCGAGCAGATAGGCCAGCTGAGATTAATTGTGCTACCTAGACCATAGGCCTGATGGAACATCTCAGTCTTGCAGGCCCTGCAGAACTGTGTTAGATCCCTCAGCTATTTTTAAAAAAATTTCCTTCTCTCTCTCTCTCTCTCACACACGCATGTGCGTGCGCACACAGGTAAGAAGGAAGGTTAGGTAAACTAAATCGGCTCTTGCATTAGCACTCCTTGGGGACAGCAAGTATGGATACTGCCCCTCAAGGTCAGCTAAGTTGCAATTGTGCTACTTAAACCATATATTTCCTGCCCCTCAAATGTCTTACCTCCCGTTCTGCATAGAAGAAAAGATCCTCATGAAGTTCACCATCTGTCAGCGCAATAATGACGCTTGCTGTCCTATAACCTAAGGATACAGAATGCATTTCATTAAGGGGGTGGTGGTGGAATGGAGCATAACATCCTGTTATGCAGACTATCATTTCAAGAGCTGGAGAACAACTGTTGCTTTCTCCAAAGGAAGTTGTACAAAAGATACTGTTCCAAATTCACTAGGACCCAAGCAGAGCATTCTACAACAAAGAAGATCCAGGATGTTATAGATGGATATCCAATTCTACTTTTACCTTTCTGGAAGGAAAGGTATAGGCAAACTGAGGACCACTTACTACAGACTAACTGGCAAAAGATCCTGAATATACATATCCACTTTGTAAAATGAAACCAGTGAACTATTTAGTACGAGAAATAAAGATTGTTCAAGACAGAACTCAGTCCAAACATGTACTTCAAATGATAAAGGGAGATGGGAGAATAAGTCTGCTGGTTTTGGTGAAAGTTGTCATGGAATTTTGACTTTTAGTTTGGTCCTTGAAGATGCTCTAAAACCCCTAATCAGATGGGAACTGGCAGCGATTTAAAAGAACTGTGCACAAAAAAGGAAGAAGAGCCAAGCATGCTATCATCCAGATTATAGTGTGCCACCAGTAGAGAGCAAATTTACTGCCAAAATGCATCCTTATCACGTGAAGATTGTTATCTTTATCTCCACATGGCCCAGGCTTGTTATCTGTGTCAGCTAAAAATCACACAGCCATCATAAAACAGAACCAATTAAAGTTAATTTGGATTCCTGCTGTCAACCTTTCACAATAAATCTGAACTACATCTGCAATCGTGTATCACATATTGCACTCGACATTTCACGTTTGTAAAAGCTAAATATAATCTTCTCAGGAGGGGAAAAAAACTCAGCAAATGAAAGCCTCAGTAATTATCAGACTCTTTAACATATCTTAAATCATTTGACATGACCAGCTGTGTATTTAATCACCTACTCTTCTTGAGAAGGGGGGAATTATAAATTCTGGCACATTCGGTTGCTTTTTGATGAGGAAGAATGCAGATGATTCTGCAAGTAGAAAACCAGAACTGATAAAAAGTTATTTTAAATTGGGGAAAGAGCTGTGTATAAGACACGAGAAAGGATTTTATTTAATAAAAAGGTTTGAGGAAGGAGCTTGGACAGGGCACCTAGGAAGGATAAAATGGGATTATCAGTCCACTATTAAGATCTGCCTCACCAACCTTGCTCTCTGGGACCTGAAGCCTTTCTGCACAGCATATTTATGATGAGTTGCAATCGTTACAAATGAATTTGTTTTCCATGCATAAAAAGCGAAAGTGAGTTCATTTATAACAATTGCAATACGTTATAAAAACGGTGAGAGGAATCTTCCCTGCCTTCAGAGATGAGGCGGAGGCCCCACTTCTGATTTAAGAAATGTAACATCGTGAGGCAGAAGAAAGAAAATAAAAGCATCGCTACTATTTATGAGTCCTTAAACTCATTCTTACCTTGAATGTTTTCATGGTAAATTTGCTCACTCGCCTGAAATGAAAGCACATGGGACCATTAGGGATGCAGAGATACTGCGACAATACTTGTTACATGTTCCAACTTGGGGTTTAGTTTAGTGCATTCCTTCTCGCCCACTTATAGTCAAGTTGAAATTGTGTTCTTATTTACCCTTTCGAAACCTTCATGCATGTAAGTGTCTCCTCCAGGTAGGACTTTCTCAAGCTCTTCCAAGCCTTGACGTATCTGTTCCCTGTAATATTAGAATATATGCTTGATTAAACAACTGGTAGGCGAATCACGTTTCTTAAAAAAGATTGGTGCAAACTTTGAAATTTTGTCCTGTTTTGTATGCCAATAAAGGCTTGTTGTTGTTGTTAATTGGTGCAAAAGTGACCAGCAGAGCAACTCAGGTAAGAATTGCCTTTCTAAACTGCAAGATGTTTCATTTCTGATGAAGCCTTTTTTGAGGCCATGCCAAAATTAGGTGGTTTCTTTGCTATGTATGTTGACGTTCCAGGAAAGTCACTGAAAAATCTTGTAACCTTTTATTTGTTTGTTTGTTTGTTACATTTGTACCCTGCCAAATCTCCCAGAGGACTCAGGGTGGCTGAGTGGCCTTTAAATGGTAGGCCACTTTATTCAGTCCATTCCAAACATTCATTCCATTACAGAATGTAACAGTACAATCCTAAATAGAGTAACATCCTTCCAAGGGCACTGAAGTCAATGTGTTTAGAAGGGCATAACTCTGCTTAGGATGGCATAGTGTGTACACACACACAACATACCACACACACACACGAATATTTTGCTTTCTTATTGCAACATTACTGCAATTGCAAAATAATCAATTGATAAGCTGTAGATTCATAACAGTTATATATAGGCACGCACACATACATATGCATACATACGTATATAAAATGTATTCATGTATATGTATATGCATATGTGTATGTGTATGTACAAAAGTATGTGGCAGTAGGTACAGAGTTTATCTTAAAAGTTATCAATTTACCTATCTATTCCTCAACTACAATAGTATATACACAAATAATGAACTAGAGGAATGATTTCCAGGGATGGAAATAAAGGGTATGGAAAACAGAAATAATATATAATTGTATTTATTGTATTTTGCAATGTTAAGGTCTGTGACTACAACATTTTAATAAATTATTTACTTACTGACTGACTTAAACCTGATTGACTTAAACATCAAACATATTTCTTGCAAGCAAGTTCATAGGGGCAAGATCTATCAATGGCTATTAGACACAGTATCTAAACAGAACATCTGAGTGTGGGGTAGAAACACAGAAGGTGGCTATCTTCTTAATATCTCACTTATTACTTTACTGACTGTGGCTGCTGTTGGAAACCAAATTATGAGCTAGATTGACCTTTTATGCTCAGATTTGGCAAGGGTAATCATGTTTCCAACCAGCTGCTGTGAAAAATACAGAAGAAAGCCAATAGAAATGAGGGGACCACCAACTCCAGCTGAGTTTTCAAGCAAGTGCACGTCAAAAAAATTTCTTACTTTCTCTCCTCTAGTACAAAACTAAGATATGTATTTATGTTTATTATTTACTTATTACAATATTTACACTCCACCTTTTCTTTGTGGCTTACACCAGTTTCCTATTTCAAGATTTATGAACACTGAGAACATAATAAAACCCAAATTAATACTGATTCCCAATAAAATACCTTCAATCCCATTAAAAGCCTTCACATAACAGCCTCCTAAAAACTTCTAAAGATGGTACCCCCTAATTTCCTTGGGCCTGTTCCACAACATGGGAGCCAGCACAGAAAAGGAAGCTCTAGAAGATGCTAATTGAACCACCAAGTCAGAGAACAACTAGAAAGTGGTAACCAGAAGACAGATGTTGGCACATGGGAGCATATCAGGAAAGAAAGTCATTCAGATACGTGGTTTCCTAGCCTATGAAGCTTCTGATTGGTTCTTACCTATCACCAGGGGTAAATGATATGAAACAAATCCCAGAGTCATGGATGTGATATGGACTATCTTTTCAGAATAACCTCCAGACCCTATATTATTTGAATGTACCTTCCAGTCAAACCATCTCAAGATTAATGAGTTCATGGGAAAGAGTTTTTACTATTCTGGATACTCAATTTAATTGTTTAAAACCCAGGCACACTGACAAGATTAGAAACCGGCTAAGCAGGGTGGGCTATAGCCCGGCTATGATGCATGTTCCCCCAGCTGTGAAAACCAACTCAAAGGAGCCAAGTGGAGCTTTAACACTAAGATAATGCCTTGCGGTGCACGCACTATCTTGGAATGAACTCATGCTGCTGCTATCACTATGGGAACCAGATTACAATTTCAGCCACCACATGTGTGGGCCTCCCCAAAATCCAGTGAACTGAGCCAGTGGCGGATATCTGTTGACAAGTTCCCCTTCCTCTGGCCCATCATAGGCTCCATGTAGTTTGCTTTCTAGGGATTCTGGAAGCATATGAACAATAATGTGGTTTTCCCCCTTCAGTTAGTTATTCAGTGACTAACCTGTCCTGACCTAAAGACACTCAACAGCTTGACTTGAACAATCATGAGCAACACTCAAGACATTTTTTACAGTAATTGAAAGACAAAGACTGCTTCAAGGGTTGGATGTTTTGAGAAACATCTTACCAGTAATTGCCTTCTTCGAAAAGTATCAGCACTGCTTAGAATGCTCAGTGACATGTGAGACCTCCCTGCAGACTATAACCCAGGTAGTGTGTAAGAATGTTTACTTTCCAGACTGATCTGAACCCAGGAAAACAAACAATTAAAAACTTTCAAAGAGAAAGTGCAATTGAATTAGAACATATCAGAAACTCTGATGGTATTCACTAAGAACAAAAGAAACGACAAGGTACTTCTCATTCACAACCTGTGAACTCTTAAAAACAGTTATAGTCTTCTAAAGGACTTAGAAGGGTACAACTCTTTTAAGTACTGCACAGCACAATAACCCCCAGAGAGCCTGAACTATCACCCTTTATCTAAGCTGTGAACAGAAGTTGCCTTTATGGTGAATATATTTAGCCTATATATCCAGGCCCTCATCAGATCTTAGAAGCTAAACAGGATCAGCCTGGTTAGTACTTGAACGGGTGGCCACCAAGGAAGTCTAGGGTTGGTAAGAATAGGTGAACAATGGCAAACTAATTCTGTTTTTCACTTGCCTTGAAAACACACCATGCTTTCAGATCAGAGAATCTCCAGTTTCCAAAACCAGTTAAAATGCAAGTTTCTCTCTCTCTTCGCAGGAGATCACTGTGCATTAAGCTCTCTTTGGATTTTCTCACACTTTTCTTGCCTTTCCCCTGACCACACAACAGCAGTTTCTCCCACTCTTCAAGCCACCATTTCAAAATGATCAGAAGAACTTAAAAAAACATCATTTTAATGCTGAAGGTCTATCACTTGAAACTGACATGAAATTGACATGGTCTAGCAAAGTACTGCTAGACTAAAGGCGACCCCACCAAAAGAAAAACAAAGGCAGCAGGCAAGCTCCCCAAATGGAGGTTGCACCGAAACAACAAGGAAGCAGCGGGTGGCCAAAATGAGCTAGGGACACTTTGCAGGGGGAGAACCCCTGTGTAAACAAAAAATTGCACGGGAAAATCCTCATTGCGAAGCAAACAGCTTTGGGGTACATTATAGCCTATATTTGTTTCTGTTTGTGCTGTGATTGTATGATTCTGAGTTTATCTAGAGTCAATACAGTAAAAGTCTATTGCCAACCAGAAAGCCTTTAATTTCTGTGGGGAAGGGGGCTGCAGGGAAATGCATGAACCCAAGGTCAGACTGTGAAGCTTTTGAATTTTATCACTTTTTGAAAAAAAAACACCCAACAATTTACATTTTCCCTCTTTTTAACTATGACTAACTCAGCCTGGCAACTTAGACAATAGGTCAACACATCTGCATTTGTCGGTTCTGTTCCATGAAATTTTCCTTTAAGATGCCACAAGGCTCCTTTATTTTTTTTTTGAGTGATGCAGCTACACCTCTGGATAAGTTATTGATTTCCTAACCCCACTTGACGTTTCTCATGTTCTGGCTTTCATTTTGGTTTAAAGGCAAAGTATCCCCTCCCCCAACACATAAAACAGTCTGACATGATGTTGGAAAAGCCCTTCCAGCTTTTCATGTGCTGAGATATGTTCTAAAGGTGTACAAAAATATTAACTCTGCCAATTCCTGATCTAAAAAGAGCTTCCACACCTTCGCAGCAGGAAAAGGCTTGACGGACACAGATTTTCCCATCACTGCAGGGAAGCAAAGGAGATACGTGCTCAGACATGTGTCTGATCATAAGGCAACCAAAAGGAGAGAGGCCGTGTTTGGATCAGGACCAGACAATCCTTACAATTGGTTGAGAGGCTAAGAATGGCAGCAGGGAACTCTTCAGTCCAGATCTTAACTCAGCGAAGAACTCACCAGGGAGGGCATTCAGGAAAGTGCTACCATCCTTTCCTACTGAAATACATGGATAACAATACTGCCTGTTGGTGGTAACCAAAGAAGAGCAGGAAAACGGACTCCTGCTTCAACACTGTCATAAATCCCATGACTGGGTCTTAGCCATGTGGGATGCCACTGTTCATCTCCCAGATCAGGTTTGACAGAGCAGAAATGGGAAAGAGGCGTTTAAATTTTAGCCATAATCTACCATGCCTAAACCAGGCTTGTCACCTACTTTGCAAATCCATCTCCAGAATTCAAATGAGATAACGTTACGTGTTTGCTTTGGTTTATTCTCTGAAGCCAAGGCCGAAGCCCGCTCACCGTCACCCTTCCTCGGACACGTGTATCTGTGAGTTTTCTTCCAAACCCATTCATTTGCGTAAAATGGAAAAAAGTAGTAGTCGTAACTAGGTCAAAATTCCCTCGCGTGATGCTCTCACCCTGATACAGAAATCAGAATTGGAGTGCCATTTTCCAAGTGAGCCACATTGAGACACTTCTGCTGCCAACCAAAACAAAAGCCTCCCAAGTCCCACCTAGATTTTGGCTCACACAGCCCTGTCATTCAGCCTGAAATCAGTACCCGGTCAAGAACATGGAGGAGTGTGACTCTCATGAGAGAAAAGTTATGTGTGGATTTCCCTGACACAGTCACCCTTCCCTGACACAGTCACCCTTCCTCAGACACGTTTATCTGTGAGTTTTCTTCCAAATCCTTTTTTTTTTGGCGTAAAATGGAAAAAAGTCGTCGTAACTAGGTCAAGCCCTCGCATGTTGCTCTCGCCCTGATACAGAAATCAGAATTGGAGAGCCATTTGCCAAGTTAGCCACTTCTGCTGCCAACCAAAACAAAAGCCTCCCAAGTCCCACCTAGATTTTGGCTCACACAGCCCTGTCATTCAGCCTGAAATCAGCACCCGGTCAAAAACATGTAGGAGTGTGACTCTCATGAGACAAAAGTTATATGTGGATTTCCCTGAAACAGGTATTCAGGACTTTTGACATATGCTAAAAGGAAGGGGCCTCAAAAAGGGATTGGATACATGCATGAAAGTTAAGTTGATCAAAAGCAATTTGGCATGACTAGCTAAATGGTACCTTCATGTCCAGAGTCAGTATACCTCTAAATACCAGATGCAGGGAACAAACAATTGCAGAGGGCTATTGTCTTCTAGTTTTGCTGAAAAGCTTCTCCTACTATGTCAGACTATACATGGAAGCCATTGAAGTCCATAAACACTGAGACAATTTCAACAAAAAGGAAGAGAGTCTGAAAATCAACAAAACCTGGCTAGCAGTACTAAAAAACACCAAAACCAAAAACCAGAGACATTCAAATGCAACTGCAAATGAACTCTACCTGGTCACATACTGATGCAACTGCAAATACAAAAGTAACAGCAGTTGAACTTTTCCCAGACATGTGTGCCTCACCCCCACCACACAATCACTTCCAACTGTACCATAGACAGAAACACATCTTATGGTCCCATGCCTCTAAAGATGTCAGCCTTAGATGAGGGCAAAACATTGGGGGCAAGAGCTACCAGATCACAGCCACATAGTCCACAAAAGCCACAATAGCCTGTTACATATTTCCCCACATGTGCTCAAACAGACATACACTGTGAGCTCTGTCCTCAAAATGAAATCCAAACACAGGAGGGCCCAGCTTGGATCAGACTGCAGCTTACCAGGAATGGGGCTTCACCCTATCCTGGTAGAAGACAAAACAGAGGAAGCAAACTCCCCAGTAGGGAGTTTATGGACAATGCTTGCAGTACATCAACAACTGGGAAATTGCTTGTGAGAACCAGGTTAGAATGAGCATCTCCGATACACAGTACCAAAGTCTGCACACATTTTGCCTCCATCCATTACAGAAAGGATTGTGACATCCAGCACGGTTCCCTCTTTCACTCCTTTACCTGTTGACAGTTCCAAAAGGGATTATGGAAGAACAATTCCTTAAACATTGAGCCCCAAGAGTTAGATCTGTTAGCCCCCACCTCTGCTGCCCCCTCAAGTGTGGGAGCTACCTCACTTTGCCTCCTGACACAGTTGCCTGTGAGACTCTTCAGGACAGCTAGGGATCAAGTGAAATCTACTTAAAGATAGCACAGTCAGTGGGGCAGGACAGGTGTGCAAGGATGTCAGATGAGGGTATATTCATCCAATTCGAAAATATTTGTGCCTGATGAGATTTCTGGCACTTCTGGCACAGACAAGCTGGTGAGGACTGTAAGTAGACACACAGGGAAACCAAAGCCCCTGGCCACAATTCCACTCTTCATTGCTCATCTGTGTTTAATTTTCCTTGCTCCTTCCCCTCCCAACCCAAGGGAAAATTAGCTGCTAAGTAAAAAGATAAGCCGAGACAAAGAAGCCAACAACTCTTTCTACTATCCCTTTTTCCCCTTGCGTAGGAGTGGGGGTGGGGAGCTGGGGAGCTTCTAAAGTCTGGACAAGCAGAGCTTGTTTGCTTTTTGCATAGATTGGGTCATGATTCAGCCAGGGACTAATTCAGTTTCAGACTCAGTATGGCTGGGTGTTGTTTATCCCAGCAAGGGAAAGGGTAGTTGACTGTTTGTTGGTTTTTTAAGTGTAAGAGGTTTCAAACGTGCTTCTGAAAATGTGGCTGAGATGGCTCTTGGGACTTTGTTCTGTTGCTCTATCTGACATCCTGCAAAATGACACTGGACTTGCAGAGGCAAATTTCTCTTTCCTTTCCTTTCACGGACTATGTTTACACCCACAGAAGACACATTCTGGTGAGATTCAAATAATTTGACAACTGATTGTTTACAAGCACCATTTTAACAACCGGTTCCGCCAAAGTGGTGCAAACCTGATGAATCCCACCACTGGATATGCCTTATCCCAAGTGCCCAGTTCACCTCAGAGCCTTATCATTTCCATTCCCTCTTACCTGTCTTCAGTAAGCCTCATTAGAGTTGAGCCTCTAGTGGAGAATACAATGAAGGACATCCTCAGCTGGGGGCTGGAGAAAGAAAGCACAGGAGTTACAGTCTTGGTCCCAGTTCACACATGATGGGTGTACATCGCTCGATTTCTCCATACTTGGATTTCTGATGGTTGAAAATGTGACATCTCGGACTCTACTATAAAGGATGGAGAAGAGTTGAGGAAACATGGAAGTCCTGCACGCTGAGTTATAATTGTGATGGCCCATTCCATTCTTAGTCTTGGTCCTCCTCACCCCAACCCCACATCCAATTCCTGGCATCAATCACTCTGAGTGGCTGTTCTGCTAAAAGGACACATGACCTGTGGCATAACTTTGGGTTACGTACTTGGGGGCAGATGATTCTGGCTTCACTTCCAGAATTCATACAATCTCCTCCCTCACTCTTTCACAAAAGGTCTGTACCCACACAGGAGGGCTCCTCATCCTAGGCATGGAAAATATCTGAACAAACCCAACACAGTCTCTGTAGGAGGTTCATGTTGACCAAGGCCTCCACAAAATATAGCGAACCTTCTACTCAGCCACAAACTTCTACACAAACTTCTGCTTATTTCTATGTCAGAGTTATTTCCTCAGGTATGTGTTCAACCAGGCTGTTACTAGACAGAGATACCCTGGATATTCAGAGGCTACATCTGCTCTGCTGCTTTGAGGAATAGAGGGTAGTACAAATAATGCCACAGCTAGTAAACAATCCTGAATTCAGTATATCCTACTGATGGTAAAACGTACTTGTGCCACAAATGAATGGTCTTTCCCTCTCCACAGAGAAGCCGCCTGAGGCAAGCTAGGGGATCTCTATGAGAATTTTTAGAATCCTCACCAAACTGTACAATTACTAGGATTCTTAGAGAGAAACCATATCACTTATACTTGTAAGAAATTAAGATACATCCTCAGAACAGGACCACAAACATGTCATCAAGGTTAGAACCATACCCGGTCAAATATGCTCAGGGCCAAGGTACACAGTACAATTTTTGGCAAATCAGTCAGTCACATGTCACTCTGCTAGGAACTCATTTTCCAGACATGAACAGATGTAATTCAGGTCAGCAAGACCATGATGGGAGGAGAGAAAGAACTCTCCCATGACATCTTTCAAACCCTGAACAGAAAGGGGTGCTATTTGCCCTACTTGTGGACTACATAATGTATAATAGATACGTTAGAGAAAAAGAAAGAGGAGGAAGAGGAGGAGGAGGAGGAGGAGGAGGAGAAGGAAGGAAGGAAGGAAGGAAGGAAGGAAGGAAGGAAGGAAGGAAGGAAGGAAGGAAGGAAGGAAGGAAGGAAGGAAGGAAGGAAGGAAGGAAGGAAGGAAGGAAGGAAGGAAGGAAGGAAGGAAGGAAGGAAGGAAGGAAGGAAGGAAGGAAGGAAGGAAGGAAGGAAGGAAGGAAGGAAGGAGAAGAGGAGGAGGAGGAGTTTGGATTTATATCCCCCCTTTCTCTCCTGTAGGAGACTCAAAGGGGCTTACAATCTCCTTTCCCTTCCCCCCTCACAACAAACACCCTGTGAGGTGGGTGGGATTGAGAGAGCTCCAAAAAGCTGTGACTAGCCCAAGGTCACCCAGCTGGTGTGTGTGGGAGTGCACAGGCTGATCTGAATTCCCCAGATAAGCTCCATAGCTCAATCGGCAGAGCAGGGAATCAAACCCAGTTCCTCCAACAGCAGAATGCACCTGCTCTTAACCACTACACCACTGCTGCTCCTAGAAAGATTATGTTCCCTCCTTGCAGTCGAGAGAGATCTAGTGCAAGATGGCAAGAGGAGATCAAGACATATTTTTAAGTTATACTGGGAAATTGCTCCAAAAACTCTTCTCAGCTGTGAAGAATGCTATGATGACAGCCAGCATAGTATAGTGCCGTGGTGGCGAACCTTTGGCACTCCAGATGTTATGGACTACAATTCCCATCAGCCCCTGCCAGCATAGCCAATTGGCCATGCTGGCAGGGGCTGATGGGAATTGTAGTTCATAACATCTGGAGTGCCAAAGGTTCGCCACCACTGGTATAGTGGCTAAACTGTTGGTCTGAGAACACAGGTGTCAAACTTGCGGCCCTCCAGATGCTATGGACTACAGTTCCCATCACCCTCTGTCAGCATGATGCTGGCAGGGGATGATGGGAACTGTAGTCCATAACATCTGGAGGGCCGTGACTTTGACACCTATGGTCTAAGATCTGGAAGACCCAGGTTCAAATTCCCATTCTGCCATGGAAGCTCACTGGGTGGCCTTGGGCTAGTCATACACACTCAGTCTAACCTACCTCACAGGAATGTTGTGATGATAACATGGAATAGAAGAGAATGATGTAACCTGCTTTGGATCCCCACTGGGGAGAAAGCAGGGAATAACTGAATACAATAAAATAAATATATAAATGACTAGTGAAAATCTACCGGGTTTCATTTACACAGAGAAAGCAGGAACCAAGCCCAGAAAGATTCTAAGTGGTGTAATTCTTCATGAAACGTGACAGTCATAACTGAAGGCCCAGCTGGGTAGGCCCACTCCATTCCATGCACATTTACTTAGGTGCATGTTCAATGGGGCTTACCCCTTAGTAAGAGTTGGAGCCTTAAGGGTACTTAAACACATAGATATCATTGGCTTCAGCATGCATAACTTTACATTGGGCCATGGCTGGGAAACGTGCACACTACACACCACTTCTCCCATCCACCCAATCTTCCACGTTTTGCTTCCGGCTATCAGCAGGCCATCACTTCTTACCTTATAAATTTGTGAGCCAGATGTTCCACAAAGTAATAGATTTCACTCCAGTGGTGCAGGACACTTCCTGATCTGGAAAAAAAATAGTTCCAGGGGATACTGGTTTAATTAGAGAAGCATTCAGGTCCTCTGTTGCTTCACTGCAATACATCTGGATATCTGTGCAGCTCATCAGGTCCAAATCTGATCTACTGCTAAAAATCCCGCAAGCGTTTCCTTGGAAGAAAGGGGAGGTGAAATGCCCATATTTCACATACTGCTCTGCAAAGCACGTGCTCAAGATTTATGCTCCGGGTGAGCACTGGGGACTGCTTCTCAACAGACCCACTGTACGGGACCTTAAACTAGACATCATACAAATAACATAAAGGCAGGCAGGAACAGAATGGCTCTTGAATGTACCAGGGCAGGATAGCAACACCACCAGGAGCAAGCCAGGCCAGGCCACAACAGCCCAAGCAGTGAAACAGGGACCACTCAGTTTAGATCTGCCAGCAGGAGGAGCCTACTCCTGTTGTCAGTCACATTGCAAGAGAGCACTTTTCAGGAGCCAGGACTCCTGGCAGGTCCCTGGTGGCAAACCAGGGAGTTTGCTTGCAATACATCAGGGCAGAGCACCAGCATGGTGTAGTGGTTAAGAGAGGCAGACTCTAATCTGGGGAACCAGGTTCAGTTCCCCACTGGTACACATGAAGCCTGTTGGGTGACCATGGGACAGCCACAGTTCTCTCTCAAACCACCTCTGAACTTCTCGTCTTGAAAACCCTACAGGATCACTGTTAAATCAGCTGTGACTTGAGTAGGGTCCTTGTAAGTCAGCTGTGACTTGATGGTGCATGCACACACACACACACACACATATATATCTGGGCAGTCTTTCCAAGGCCACCAACAAAATCAATTCCAAACTGTGCAGGGTTATAGAGGGCAGCCAGTTCCTGTTTGCTGTCTGGGATGTTAAAATGACCTAGCAACATGCCAATCCCGGTGCCCCTGTGGCACAGCTAGCCTTGAAGTAGCCACTCTGCAACCCTGGGACACATGTCTGTGAAGAAGCAACATTTTGAATTGGGGAAGAGACAGAGAACTGCTGTGAGGCAGTTGAAGCATCTTGGGATGCAAGCTCTCTTGGGGGGGGGGGGCGGGATCTGAGGTGGAGTAGCAGTTCTGCTGCCCTGTAGCAGCATCTCCACACCTCGTCCCGTGTAAAGCTTGTATATTAGTCAATAAAGCAAATGTCATCAATATTTTGTGCTCTCTGTCTCTCTCATCCAAAGGGGTTTGCCCCTCAAACTTTTCACCACACAGGAAACAGGATGAACAGAACAGCAGCTTATGTAGCCACAGAAGATCCATAGTGAGAGGAAGTAGCTCTAAGCCAGAAATCAGATGTTGTGTAGAGACATCTATCCTGATCCGGACAGCTCCAGAGCAGCTCAGAAGCTAAGCAGGACCAGCCCCAGCTAGTATTTGGATGGGCAACCTCCAAGGAATACCAAAGTTGTGACATGGAGACAAGCAATGGCTTGCTGAACATCTCTTGCTTGAAAACTCTATAGGGTTGCGTACACACACATAGACATCACAGTTAACCAGGGTGAAGGAAATATGCAGCTAAAGATAGGTTGACGCATGCTCCTTTCTTCTCCCTTTTCACACAGTGAATCACGGTTAACTAACTCTGCTTTCCTGGGATATATTAATGCATGTACAAAGGTTAATTGATGTTAATTTTCTTCTAATTTAGAATCCCGGGGGGAGGGGCTAACTCAAGTTAATATGTGTGCTTGCATCAGTAAGTCACCAGGGTTAGTTTTCGATTGCAATCCTGTGTGCAAAAATGGAAGGAAGATTAGCAAGGCACACGCATGAGCCTAGAAATGAATGGGTTCGTTCACATTTTTACTGAAAAGCAGTTAGGGGTGATTTCTGGACACAGCTCGAGAGTCCATCTCACTGTCCTTTTGGCAGCATGGAACCCATGGGACAGAGCATCTACTAACTTCAGACTGAGGACCACAAACGAAACACATGGCTGTACATTTATTTTAAAAATGGATGCAAGCACAAAACTAATTTAGGGAAGCACAGGATGCAGGCATGGGCAAGTTGGGATTTGTTCCAGCCAAAACACAGTGAGTGTCTGCAGTGAAATAAAAGATCAACAAACATATCTGAAGGTAATCTTGCTTCAGTGCCAATCAGGTCGAGATGGGCAGAATTATGTACAACTCATGTAATTTAACATATTATATTCATCTTTTAGTGTTCTTTCTTAGTTATTACCACCCTTCGTTTTGCATTAATTTTATATAACCTAGTATCACCCCATCATTTATAAACATTTAAACCTACAGAATTGATTGTCTAAAATGTATATCCATAGCACTACATAACACACATCATTTATAGCAAACCTCTATTTTCATTACAACCTTCAATGTACATTATTAGCTTTCCAAAAACTTAATTAATGCATAAAATCTTTTCACTTGTCTAGATGACTTTTTTTATTGCAAACGTCAAACTTATTCCTGTATCATGTCAGTGCCACCTTTCAAGTAGTGGTCATACTTGCACATTTGAAATCAACATACTCGGTGATTCACATAACCAACCACACACACACAGTGCGCGATAGGGTATCCAACTCTGGGTCAGGAAAGTCTTGGGAAAGGGGAGGAGGCGGCTGAGGTTTGAGGAGGGGAAGGACCACAGCTGGACATAATGCTATAGATCACAGGTGTCAACCTCGCGGTCCTCCAGATGTTCATGAACTACAATTCCTATCAGCCCTTGCCAGTATAGCCAATGCTCATATTGGGAGGAACTGATGGGAATTGTAGTTCATGAACATCTGGAGGGCCGCAAGTTTGACACCTATGCTATAGATCCACCCTCCAAAGCAGCCAATTTCTCCAAAGGAACTGATCTCTGTCATCTGGAGAGCAGTTGTAATTCCAGATCTTCATGCCCCACGTGGAGGTTAGCAGTCAGAAAGGGAAATCACTGCCACACAGAACTACTTGAGGTTTCGGGACAGGAAGACATCATGCCAACGGTGCAGCATTACTTCTGGGACAAAGCCAGATGTGATGTCACAGCGCTGGCATGATACTTTAGGTCCATCCCCTCAAAAAAACTCTATGGTAATCCATAGACTTGGGGGATGGGATGGGCTCCAGAACCATACTTATTGCCACATTTTGTACAAAATGGAGTTTTGAAGAAGTCTCAAAGGCAGGCCTACATAGAGTGCATTACAATAGTCCAGTCGGATTAGATGTTATAAAAACTGGTAGGCAAGGCAGTGCATGAAGGATAACAATATGACTCGCTGCCAATCCTCAAACACCAGTGGAAGGTTTAAAATCATCTTCTCCTTTCCTCTTAAACTCCTGGAGCAGGACACTGGAAAATACAGGCCAGTGGTCTGATCCTGGCCGGCAGAACACATCACAATGGAAAGAAGTTTCTACATCTCTTTCCTCTACAGTGAGGCAGCTGAGCATAAGAAACAGTCATGGTGTATAGAAACACGGATCCCTTTTCCACAGCTTAGAACTGTTATGCATTTTTTAAAATTCACTGTTCCGGCATGACCAACGTCAGCCCCCTATGCTTGATGGTAGCAACTTGGGGTCCAGCTGGAGTGAGGGCTTAACATTTCAGTGGTTTTGGACGCAGCCCCGCTCAGTTGCACTCCACTTTTGAAATTTGCCACATAAGTACAGCTTCAAGCCTTTTTTTCTCCCCTTGGAACAAGAATCCAAACATCTAAAATTACAGCTCTTTTTTCCATGAAACCTACCCACACATCTCTTCACCCAGAAACGCTTTGCCACCACTAGATGGAATGCCAGCAAAAAAAATATATCTCATTGCTTTTAGAGGCGCATGCATCCTTCCCCTTCTAGATGCAGGATTTAAAATCCAAAAGGCAAGATCCCAACTATTCTCACCCACCCCCTCCAAATTCTAATGACAGCCAAAAGGAAACACCAAGTAAAGGCTGATCAAGAATCTGAGATTTGTGGTATCGTTGTTTTTTAACAGGAACAAAGGAAGGGGGCGAGATAAGAAATTTAATCACAGTCCATAGAACCTGTTGGATTTGGCATTTACTGGAGCCAAGGTTCACCAGTGTCCATCAGGGCCAGATCAAGGTAGAGGATGAGGGGACACCTGCCCTGGGCAGTACACAAAGTGGGGCAGCAACAGCAGATTATATACAGAAAAAAATGTGTATAATATTTGGGCGGCATCAATTTGTACTTTTGCCCCCCTTCAAAAAAAAGTTTAGATCCGGTCCAGGTGTCCATCTCTACATCTGCCAGGGCTAAGAGGAGGGTTGCCAATCTCCATGTGAGGCCTGAAGATCTCCTGGAATTCTAAGTGATCTCCAGATTACAGGGATCAGTTCCTTTGGAGAATGGAGGATGGACCATAACTCCCTTGAGCTCATACCTTTCCTCAGACTCTATCTTCCCCAGGCTCTACCCTCAACTATCCAGGAATTTCTCAACCAGGAAGTTGCAGGGAAATATCAAAAGAAAGAAAGAAAGAAAAAGAAAGAAAGAAAGAAAGAAAGAAAGAAAGAAAGAAAGAAAGAAAGAAAGAAAGAAAGAAAGAAAGAAAGAAAGAAAGAAAGAAAGAAAGAAAGAAAGAAAGAAAGAAAGAAAGAAAGAAAGAAAGAAAGAAAGAGAGAAAGAGAGAAAGAGAGAAAGAGAGAAAGAGAGAAAGAGAGAAAGAAAGAAAATTCCCAAGCTGGAGTTGGAACTCCTACTGCCTGGGTACACATACTGTCACCAAGAAACCCCTATACAACCACACAGCACTTGTGTGTGCACTTTTGTTAAATGGTCCCTCTTTTCAGATTAATGAGGTACTTTAAAGAATTAAATAAAAGTAGACATCTTGTCTAAAGCAGTGCTTGGAGTCTAGACTGATGGCCATCACAGCAGGCAGAGATTGATTTTCTGGTATGCCCTCAGCCACTTAAGCTAGCTGAACAGAGATCGATCAGCTGTCCTGAAATTCATAGTCTGAACCTCCAAGGACAGAGTTCATGTCTTCAGAAATGTCAAGCCTGAACACCTGTGGTGATTTTTAAAAGAGATCTCACACCTCTTCTTTAGCTGATCTCCAGTGCAGAACTACTACTACCTTTCCCAAGAGACCTATTAGCCCTGTACTGAAAGAATGGTGTAGTGGTTAAGAGTGGCAGGCTCTAATCTGAAGAACCGGGATTGATTCCCCACTCCTCCACATGAAGCTTGCTGAGTGCAGCCTCTTTCAGGACTGTCCTGTAAGAGAAGTTGGGCTAGTCACAGTTCTCTCAGAACTGTCTCAAGAATGCAGAGGAAGGTAATGGCAAACTACCACTGAACATCTCTTTCCCCTAAAATTCTACGGGGTCACCATAAGTCATCTGTGACTTGACAGCACACACATATACACACACAATTATATAATTATGCATTTCTGTGTTTATTTAAAAATGTCCAGATGATAGGATATTGAAAATACTTTATGACTTTATGTATCAGATTTTATATCCTTTACTTTTACTGTGTAACTCTTTTTTTAAAAAAAACCAACACACAGTACAAGCAAAGGAAATGCAGCATCATGACAGCAATATGAATAAAAAGACATGAATCAAAGAGAAATTCAATAAAAGCATTCATAGGGCAGTGATCAGAGGCAGCTCTATTCATTGCGGCCTCCCAGCTAACAAAAGTAGACTTCAAACAGGACTATGCTAGTGATGTCAAGGAAACTTTTTAAATTTGAAACCTGACACAAGTGAATATCATTAGTGCAGTACTGAAAATAGGAAGCTAACATCTGAAATAAAGGATGTAATGTCATTCTGTTATGTATTGTCGAAGGCTTTCACGGCCGGATTCAACTGGTTATTGTGGGTTTTTTGGGCTGTGTGGTTGTGGTCTGGTACATCTATGTTCCTAACGTTTCGCCTGCATCTGTGGCTGGCATCTTCAGAGGCATATCACATACTGGACACAGTGTGTAACAGGCTCCCCTCTGTGATACACCTCTGAAGATGACAGCCACAGATGAAGGCGAAATGTTAGGAACAAGATCCACCAGACCACGGCAACAGCCCGAAAAACCCACATCAATTATTCTGTTATCTTTCTCTTTCAAAAGTGATAATTCTTTTGAAGGTTCGTGTGTGTGTGTGTGTGTGTGTGTGTGTGTGTGTGTGTGTGTGTGTGTGTGTGTGTGTGAGAGAGAGAGAGAGAGAGAGAGAGAGAGAGAGAGAGAGAGAGAGAGAGGCTCATTCCGCACATGCAGAATAATGCACTTTCAAACTGCTTTCAGTGCTCTTTGAAGCTGTGCGGAATAGCAAAATCCACTTGCAAACAGTTGTGAAAGTGGTTTGAAAACGCATTATTTTGCATGTGCGGAAGGGGCCAGAGAGAGAGAAAGAGAGAGAGAGAGAGAGAGAGAGAGAGAGAGAAGTGGCCTGATACTGATATTAAATTATATTTGGTAGGATATATATTTTAATATATATTTGGTAATATATATTTGGTAGTTTGAATATATATTTGGTAGGATAAAACATCAAGAGTGGCAGCTAAAAATCTGTATAGGAAAGGTGAATGAAGATGGAGGACCGGTATATTATTTAATGTTAAATATTATTATATTGCAGCTTGATACCTATGAAAGAATGGCTTTCACCAGGAAAAGATAATGCAAAAATGGCAAAACTTCTGAGCAACAATATCGGCATTTTGATCTAGTTTCATCTAAGAAACTAGCATTGTAAGCTACTTTTAATAACTTCAAATCTTAAGAAGTTGTACTATCTAAAACTCTGTTTTTAGCCCTAGTCTTTCATGCCTTACGTTAGAATTTTATAATAAGCTGCCAACAGATGCTTCTGACCTCAGAGACATACCAATTTGGGTGACCTCAGGCTAACAACTTGTTGAAAACCTTGCCAAATATGGTCTGTCTTTAACTTATGAAGATGGCCATACACCTCCTTTTTCATTATTTTCAAATTAGGGATGAGTGATCAAATTTGATTAGGAAATTTAATGGTTGTTCAGGAAAAAAAAAACATAATCTAAATCACTGTTTTGCCACAGTAATGCTAAAGGGAGCATTGCCAAATTTGTAAGTTTTGCTGCCAGCAATCCTAAAGGAGGTACATTCAGAAGTAAAACCCATTTTATTTAGGGCTTACTCTCAGGAAAATGTTAGGCTTGCAGTCAAAGTAACACGTCCAGATTTCATTAAAATTTGGATTATTTTGAACAAATAAATCCAGTATTATATTGAGAAACTAATCTGGCCAACATTCTACCATATTTGATCTTCTCTGACTTCAAAGAATACTATGAGAATTAACAAATAGTTCATTGGCCTGTAGTCATTTTTTAAAGTTATGAAAATACACCAGCTTGCTGGCCTGCACTTTCCTGTATCTTTGATAGATGACAGCATATCAATACAGCATTTGTTGTTGTTGTTGCTTGTCGAGTCACAGCTGATTTATGATGACTCTGTAGGATTTTCCAGGCAAGAGACATTAAGAGGTGGTTTCCCATTGTCTGCCTCCAAGTCAGGATCCTGGTATTCCTTGGAGGTTGTCCATGATCCATCCAAACACTAATCAGGGCCAACCCTGCTTAACCTCTGAGATCTGAAGAGATCAGTCTACCCTGGGGTTATCCAGATCAGAATAAAGATAATAAAGGTGCCATAGATCCCCTGTTTAACAGATGTGTAAAGTGTCATCAAGTCACAGCTGACTTATGGCAACCCATAAGTGTTTTCAAGAGAAAAGACTAACGGGGCAGTTTGCCAATGCTTGCCCCTGCATAACGACCCTCGTCTTCCTGGAGGTCTCCCATCCAAGTTGTAGCCAGGGCCAAGCCTACTTAGCTTTTGAGATCTGATCAGATCAGGCTAGCCTGGACTATCTAGGTCAACATTAGGTGACATCAACATGTCAATTACCAATCATAAACTGTAGGAATTACCAAATGTAATTGACCTATTGCTAGAGTTTAACATTGGTAACTGACATATCACTGTAATCTAATGCTATGGTGATATGTTACTTGTTAAAGCACAGAAAAACCATCCAGGGCACAAGGGAAATGGGGTCTGCAAGGAGCAAGCAAAATGTGGGGAAACCACCATGTGCCCTATTAAAGCCATCTCCAAACAGCAACAAGATTTGTTTGTGCTTGCTGAGATCCCCAGATTTGCATTAAGTTGGAGCAGGAGACTCACAAAGGTTGGAAACCTCTGTTTGCATACCCTGCTTGATCGGGAAGGAAACCATCACTGGTGAATTATTTTTGGACCTTCACAATCATGGTACTGACACAAGACCTTAAAGCAAGTGGATCTTCTGTCTTGACATCCTCCCTAAATACTTCCTGATAATTCAGAAACTTTTCCCCATTTACGTGTAATTTTCTCTGGATGATTAGAATCGTGGCTTTTTTCTCTGTGTGCATTTTGTGACCATCTGAAGAAACTTGATGTTGTTAAAATAGAAAAGCAAATGTAGGTCACTGTTCTTGACCACACTGTGAATCCCAAAGAGGCTGTTAGCCATAGAGTCAGTTGTGGGGTAGAGGGGAATTTTCTGTCCTGTGGGAAAAGCCACCACCCAGCAGAAAGGTTGGCTTTATTTCTCCTGTGGTATTAAAAGGTTTAAAAAATGGAGTGGCTGCATGGTGGAATCAATGTGGTAAAATGCAAGGAAGCACCAGGGAAGGAGTAAGCAGACACTGCAGGGCCTGTAGCATGTTGTGAGAATCTCACTGTGATCATGAAGTTACTTAACATCTGGCCTGCTGACTTGCTGTGCTGGAAAGAGATATTCTAAAACCACATTCACCTGCGCAGGCACGTTCTTGGGGCTTGCCCAACAAATAACACAGCTAACAGCACAGATGTAAAACACCCTCTGTTTTCTTTTGGAGCTTAATATGCCTCTTTGAATTCTGACCTGTTGAATTACAAAGTTGGCAAATCCATTGAGTCTCAGGTTAATAATGGCTATTTGTGTATTTAGACTGCAGTTCCCACCAAACTGAAATCTGAGGACAATGTTTGAGCAAAAAACCCCCATCTAAATAATTTTCAATGAAAATGTAAATGGTGTTAGACAAGGATGCTTAACAGGTTATGGAGGGGAAACACAGCTTTGCCCGTCAGCCAGTCATGCTTCTTTGACAAATGTACGCAGGTGACACACACACTTGCTATAATGGGTTTCTTGCATCCATCCTTCTAAGTGCATACTTGCAATGCAGGTATGCTGTGGCCCAGCTAAGTAAAGCATGGGGTGTCCTGCATAAAAAGAGAGCATGAAGGCTCAAATGGGCTCAACACCCACCTCCCAGGCCCACTGCAGACGCCTGCAGACAGCTGGGCTGCACCCCGCTCCCCCCGGCCACTTCCAGAAAACATGCTGCTGACCAGAATCACCCCGCTCCTCCCCTGACCACTCCTGACCTGAAGATGTAATGGGTCAATGGGCCCAAAGACAAAAACAGAGATGTTGAAAAACACCATTGCAAAGATATATCTAAACCAGATTTTCATGTGTGACCCTACTTTACGAAAATAATACAAAACGTGCAAGTTCAAATACAATAATTTTGCATCAGAATTATAAAATGTATTATAGTGTAGAACAAAGGAGCTGCTATGCTACAAGACCCTAATCTACACTCAGGTTGCTTCTTAATGCTTTACCACCAGGTTCCCCATGAATGTGTGGTGCACAACAGGTGAGAGGCTTCCAGTGTCTCTCTGCTCCCAAGATGAATCACCCTCCATACCAGGACATGGACCATATTTATCACGTGAAAAGCAGGTATGTATAAGCCACACTCTTGACTGAAGACTTCCCTGGAGACAGGCAGAAAGAGCTGACAGAGATCAGAAAAGTGCTTACCTTAGCTCCCCTTTAGCCAATAATTATCACAGCTTTAACTCCTAGGAACAATAAGTAGCTAAAGAAGAAGTAAGATAAGCTGATTGAAACAACAGATGGAGGGAGAAAGGTGGCTGGAAGCTCTACGGTCTCTGCCATCATGAATTCATGAATTCAGAAGCCATTACATGGGACTAAGGAAGTTCCTATCCTTGGAGAGGGCAGGCATAGAGAGATCGCCCTGATTTTACAAGAACCATCTGTGGGGGGCAGAGTCTGAGCATTCAGGCACCCCACATCCCTCTCCTACAAGTACAGTGTAGCTGTTGAAGTTTACCTTGAACTGCTGGTTGTCCCTCTTAAATGAGAAGAACAAGCATTTCTTTTGCTTGTAAATCATTATTCCATGGGGAATAAATGCATATTTAAAAAAAACAGAATGTCTAGCTAGGGTGTTGGTTGGAAGGGTCTTTCCTAGTATAAGACAAGGGATGTTTTAAGGTTACACTTGCAAGATCTGCACTGGAAGATCTGTCTGCACCCAAGGCCATATTTCGGGGGTCTCATGGGCAACTGCAGTTTTCATGGACCCCTTTCCCACACAATGGCAAGGTGAGCAACCTGGGACTTCTTTCCCACTGCCTTAGACTTCTTCTAAGGTGTTCCATGCAAAGTGAGAATGGCGAGGCTATTGAGGGATGGGGGTTTTTGCTAGTCTTGGACCCATAGGAAATGATCAGTCTCGATAACCTCAGGAGCCAGCCCTACCTGTATGCCATTCCCATGCATTTCTCTCCCTCCTGTTCTCCCTTTGTTCAATTTCCAAGCCACCAAAACACTTCAAATATTGCAAAATATGACTGCTAGAAACAGAGTCTATTATTCAGAGTCAGCAAATGCTTTGTTCGTTGGCAGGATATACACAGAGTGACGAATTTGGGTTCCCTAGTCCAGACTGCGGATTTACATAAACCTGACTGTTAAGTCATCTGCTGAGTAAATAACTAAGGTAGCTTTCTTCATCCTGTGAAGAAATGGCATGAACAGGGACACTCAAAAAGGCCTATTACACCAAAATCAAAGCAGTCAGTGCAAGGAGCTAAAGGAAGTAACTGAGCTAAATAATAGGAAAGTGAATGAATTTTCTCCACCAGGCTGCTTGTTTTCTCCAGAAGATAATGGGATTTGTCTAATGGGATACATCTTAGTCTGTAACCCGCTGCAACTGGAGGCAGCCCCTAGAAATATCCTGATCTTCAATTAGTTTTGTCAGAGCAGCGCTTTGAGTGGAGTGGGGAGGTGGACCAAGTCTTCATCCCTATCCCACAAAGTACCCTACTAATGACAGCCACTGCAGTTAGAATGTCAGACTGGAAGCTCAAAGATTTGAAGTCAAAGAAATAGGCAGAGTGAGAGGGGCCAGGGGGCCCTAAGCCCTGGGTACCACTCCCATGGGTCAGATGGGGAGCTGCGTTAGGCCACCAGCCCCCTTACTCCTTCCCCACCCCCCACCCCCACCACTAAACTGACGCTTGCTCTGGACTGGAGGGCCCAGAGTAGAAGTGGTGGAGTGCCCCTGGTGACTGGGTGGGCCGCCTCAAGGCGCCTCACAGCACTGCAGGGCTGGCAAGGAAGCTGACCTTCCAGCCCAGAGCACCCTGTGCCAACTTCTGTTGCACTGCAAGGAAGGATGAATGCAGGTGAGCAAGGCGCGCATTCGTTTGGTTGCCTGCAACAGAGGGGGTGGGGAGAGCGGAAGGAAGGTGAAGACTGGCCAACAGCCTGCCTGGAGAGTTTCTTATTGCCCCTGCCGGGAATCCCCCCCTCTGATACCCTGCTGCAGCCTTATGTGTGTGTGTGGGGGGGGGGGTTCCCATCCTCTTCTTGGTCTCCCACAGGTTCCCTTCTCTGGATGGCCCCTCTGCTGGCGCGCCACAGTCCACTCTGCAGCTCTCCTTTTGGGGGGGGGGGGTCTGTGCATTTCTTGGAGCATGTGTGTGTGTAATTTAAGAGCCTGGGTCAAGGGACCAGGGGAGGATTTCTGCAGGCAAGCAGTTGGCATGACTCAGCCATAAAGCTCAGACATGTAGTACAGAGCTCGTGTATCTAATCTGGAGGAACCGGGTTTGATTCCCAGCTCTGCCACTTGAGCTGTGGAGGCTTATCTGGAGAATTCAGATTAGCCTGTGCACTCCCACACACACCAGCTGGGTGACCTTGGGCTAGTCACAGTTTCTTGGAGCTCTCTCAGCCCCACCTACCTCACAGGGTGTTTGTTGTGAGGGGGGAAGGGCAAGAAGATTGTAAGGCCCTTTGAGTCTCCTACAGGAGAGAAAGGGGGGATATAAATCCAAACTCTTCTTCTTCATCATCTGTCCCTTATCCTGCTCCCCAAACTCCTGGAGTTGCCAGAAGGCAGCTTAGCATAGGGCCAGTCTCTTTGTTTCAACCAAATTCACCTCATGGTGTAGTTATGAAGATCAAATAGAAGAAGGGAACCAGGTGTGCCTTCCAGAGTTTCTGGCAGGCCAGATCAGTAGCTAAGGTAACATTGGGGTTACTCAATTCACCTGTCCACCTTGGATGAGGAGCCAAGTATGGCCTAGACTAGGAAATGGCTTTGCTGATCACTGCAACAATAGAATCTGGAGAGTGAATGGGGGTGAAGTGATGAAAGTGTTGAACTAGTATCTGGGAAAGCCAAGCTCAAATTTGTCCTCAGCCAAGGAAGGTTACTGAGAAGTCTTGAGCCAGTCATTCTCTTCTTCTCAGCCTAACTACCTCAGAGGTTCAAACAACAGAGGTGCAAACAACAATGCTGGAAGCCATTTCACATCTCCATCAGGGAGAAACGTGAACTATAATTGTGTGCCTTCAAGTGGCAACCAACTCATGGTGACCCTAGGACCATGGGGTTTGCAAGGCAAGAGTGGAGGGGGTCTGCCCCTGGTCTTCTTGGGGTCTCCCATCCAAGTACATGGCCAACCCTGCTTAGCAGACAAGCTCTCACCAGATCAGTGTAGGCTGAACTATCAGGCTACAAAAATGAGATATAATATCTAAAGTAAATAAATAGAACAATGACATCTGGAAGTCATTGCAAAATTCCTCAGAGGGATATTTTTATGAATAATTTTAGTAGTTCTAATACTATGTGACTTTAATAAAAGATTTTACCTGAGATAATGGAATGGTGAAAAAAAGGAAAACTCATAGAAATTGGTAGGCAAAATTCTGTGTTTGAATCAGACAGTGGAGTGCTGACATTTCAGACTTTGGGGCAAAAGTCCATTATCTGAAGTATATATTACCATCTAAGAGAGGTCCACCGGGTTCACAATTACCTAACTACATCACTGTCACAAAGACCTGAGTTCAAATCCAAATCCACCTGTTGTAGACAGGCCCTCAGGAATCAACAGACAGTTTGGACACAGTTATTCAGTGACTGCCATTATTTAATGAGTACGCAAGGCTAGGGACAGAGACCTGCAAACTGAAACACAATGTGGCTGCCACAAGATAGCTCAGCTGCAACCTCTCTTTTACAGCCAGCCTCTCATTCCCTAGTGCAATAACCTCTTGCAGCTGGGTTACTTTAGTCTGGCTCCTGTAAGGACTTAGCATCCAAGTCAGCTCGCCCCATGGCTGCTAAACTGCTACTGCATCTCCTCTGCTGTAACCTAGCCTGCAGTCTCCTCCTGTGTTGCTCCTAGGACTCTGGGGAGGTGACGGGGCTGGCAGGGTCCCTTCTGGCTCATTGTGAAGAGGCTGAGGAGCCTCAAAGCTATACCTTGGTTAGGGAATCTCAGAGCTTGGACCTAGCTGTGGATCCCTGCCTGCATGCTCTGCTGGAGCCTCTAGACCTGGTCCTGCAGGGACTAATGACTGGTCGGGCTCTGCATTTTCAGGGGGTGCCTGGGGATCTGAAGCCAAAATAGTCCCCTCCTCTCCATCTGAGTCTTCCTCCCAGAGGTCCCCCACTAGGCCAGGCTGAGCCATAACACCACCCAAGAGACAATGTCAATGGGCAATCTCGGACCATATACTTTCAGTCTAATGATCTATCCCATAATGAAGATAAAATTGCCACCTTGACTTCTTTGGGGGAAAAGTAGGATTAATATGCAATTGACATTTTTAACAGCTCTGTTTAGCAATCCATACCATTGGGGATTTGAGGCTTATGTTTAGCTCTGCTTAGCAATCCATACCATGGGGATTTGAGGCTTATGTTTCCCAAATGGTAGTCCTCCACTGGCTGGCAAACTTCACTGGAAACTGGAAAGGTTTCAAGGGCAGCTTCTGGATGCAAAACCGGTCAAAACCTCAGCTGCCAAAGCCTTTGTAGTGTCCCCAAAGTAGCTTCTTGGGCACCTGGCCTACACGAAAACTCATTTTTATTCTGTTTTCTGATGTGCCCATTTTCTATTCGTTTTATAGACCATCTTACTTCATATCTAGGCACCAAGACAGACCACCAGTGATTCACATGAATTATGAAGCTACTTATGCAAAATAATGGCTTTGCGTCAACTGCGGAGTAAATAACATGAGTAAGCACTTTGTATCATCTCTGGATACTATTAGAGACAGCGGCAGCCAGGGGGGAGGAAATGTGCCTTTCATTAACTGGAGCCAAGTGATTCAGAAGTGAGAAAACAGAAAGACCTCAAAACAAAACAAAGCCCACGATCCTGTATTCTCCAACACACCGGACCAAATGTCTTTCAAGCTGAGCCGCACGGACCTTCTAGGCCAGTCTGCATAAACAAAGGCATTAAAAACATGGGATCCATTGGGGGGGGGGCAGAGATGGGGTACCCATTCCACGGGGATCTGGACTGAACAGGAACACAGCAGAAAAGATTCCATACCCATCCCCTTTGGAAGAAGTTTTTCCAAAGCTTGGCAACACTCAGGAAAAGCGGGCTAACAAAGCTCTCTCTCTCTCTCTCTCTCCCCTTCAAAGTTTCCCAGCCCAACAGAGCACAGCACTGAAAAAGCTGGGAAAGATAACTGGCCGGAGGAGGGCTGTAAAGAAAGGACTGGTTGAGACAAAAGTTTTAGCTAGGGGCAGAAGTGCCACTTTTAACTTACATCTGCAAGATGCAACAACAATCCCGGTCCCCAAGAGAGCGCCCGCTCCCCCCCCCCCCGCCCCAACTTACTTGTCCAAAATGAAGTACAGGTCGAAGCCTCCATAGCAGGCAGAGCCTCCATTCTCCCGGCTCCTTCCGCCTTGCCCATCGCAAGCGACCAGCGCCGTAGCAGCCAAGAAGAGACAGTGCAAAGCCCACCGCCGAGTTTTGGCCAGGGCCATGGTCAAGATCCCAGCCCGAGAGCGCTCGGCTTTCTCTCCAGGCTTCTCTGATCTGAACGCTGTCTTCTGCAAAGCCCAGCAAGGGCTTCGCATCAGCCCTTGGCCGCAAGTTGTCCTCCAGAAGTTGCAAGACTTTGCTCGGTTTCGGATTTCAAGATGCACAACTGGGCTGGAGTCCGCTCTCTCTCTCTCTCTCTCTTTTCCTATTCAAGAGCCTTCTCCCTCTTTTGCTCAAAGCCGCGCAAAGGAAACATCCCTTCAGTCTGCAATGCAATAAGCGGCTTCCGGACAATTTTTTGCTTTGTCCCAGATTTCAGAGAATGTGGGAAGGCTCATTACACCCCCCCCCCCCCTTTCCATCATTACCGTGGAGAGCCGGGTCCTGGTTCCTTTGTTGCCAATCAAGTGCCAAGGCTGCCACCTAGTGGCCGAAGTGTTTGCGAAGCCATGCAGAATTTACCCGCCAGGAATGCGGGGACCGTCTCCTTTAACTCGGTGGCATTTTCCCAACAGACTTTTAAAAAAATGCAGCCTTCAATCAAGAAGTACATGATCCAACAATAATTCCCCATTATACACGTGCAGTAACTTGCCTATTTTTTAAAAAGCATATTTTCTTATTTTGCATCACTGCAGGATCCTTTCCAGGCCCCACGTTTTTCAGCAATTATTGTGGCAACAAATTGAGTAAATCTAGGAAAAATAATTGCTGCATGCCCACAGCCAGGAATTGTATGATGAAGAGCTGAACAATACATTGATAGGGAGGGTTCCCGTTATCCCAAGCCATAAGGCTAATTGGGCAAGGTCAGTGATGGGGTCTAGCAATGTGATTCTCACATCACATTAGATAGCACAGCGTTTCTCAAACTGAGGTCTGAGGAACTCTTGTGGGCCCCGAGGGAACTTCAGGAGTCAGCATAACCTTTGTAAGGATGAGAGTGGCAGCCTTGCTTACACCTACAACTCCCATGAAAACACGGCCCTTAGTTTTGTAGGAACAGGGCAGAGGTGGGATCCAACCAGTTCTCACCACTTCTCTAGAAGTGGTTACTATTTTTTTTTTCTGAGTGCCGAGAAGGGGTTACTAAAGCAACCTCCCTGCCCAATAGGGACTGGAGTTTCGTGTGTGCGGCGGCGCCACTGTTTGAATACCACCACCATCGGAACTTGTTATTAAAATTTTTGGATCCCACCACTGGAACAGGGCCAAAACTCTGTGTCCCCGCTGAAGGGCAGAGGTGGGATCCAGCAGGTTCTCACATGTTCCCGAGAGTAGGTTACTCATTATTTGTGTGTGACGAGAGGGGGTTACTAATTGGTGATTTTGCCACGTGATTTTTGCCTTAGTTACCCCCCTCCTCTCAGCAGTAGCGCGCAGAACTTGAAGCAGTCTAGCAGGAGGTGCACCGGCGTGTGCATGCATTTGTTTCCCGCCCAAGGACCGGAGCAGCAGCTGCATCCTTGCCACAGCCCCGCCCAGGAATGCCCCGCCTCCCGGAATGCCCCACCCTGCCCCCATCGTGCTCCGCCCAGCCCCATTGGTGCTATGCCACAGTTTGAATCCCACCACCATGGGAACCTGTTACTAAAATTTTTGGATCCCACCACTGCTGAAGGGGCTCAGTTAACTTCCCATTATTTTGATACTGCACCCACCATGCTGTGTCAGAATTCCAGATGTGCTCACAGGCTCAGAAAGGGACCCCTGCACTACACCCCTGCTTATAGGAGTGTCTGATAAGGATAAGGGAATGGATGTTCCATGCAGTTGTCCTAGCCTGTATCCCCACCAATCTTTGGAACCAGGGGAAAGGCTATTTTCATTCCTGACTACTTATACCTGTGGGCTGCAATTAATGCACAAATGCCATAATTTTCTCCCACAGTTTCTAACATCTGTATTTTAAGAACTAGCTTGTGCCATCAACGATGAGGATTTTCCTCATTTTAAAACTTACCTCTTTTTTCAGTTTTACACCTCCTTGCTTTAAAATAGAGCAAGTGAAAGCATCTTCTTCTTAGCAGAATAGGAAAGAACAACCATTTAAAACAACGCACAAAATCAGGCCGGGTTCAAGAGGGGCACCAAATGGCTTGCTCTAATACTAAGAATACATGAGTAAATTAGATGCTATAGAATCCAGTTTGGATCAGAGCTGACTTTTACACTGCAGAAAAATAACATATCTTGCTTCCTCCTCCCTCAGCCACTGTGTTCTGCCTGAAAGGAGTGGATTTACGCTAGAGAGAAATCTGCACAGCTGTTGGCTTTTAGAGTGGCCAATTGCTTCCTTGTCCCATACACTTCCCAACAGCTGGCAATTTTTTTCCACAGGGTGTACTATTTAGTAGTCTGCCAAGAGTTTCGTGAACATTGTTTTCAAGACTGATGTTGCCCTCTACTGGCAGCGTTATTTTCTTACATGCCCACCCTTAAATTCTTCTGCTGATGCTGTACTAATTCCTTGCCAATGGTACTTAGCTGGATGGATTTTCTCTTGTATCCGTATATGGGTTCAGCATAAAAATGTGACGCATTTGCAGCAGATTAGGCAAATGAAGGATTTTAACTGGTTATATTTTATATCTTCTGTGTGGTTTTAAACAGGTTAGCTGCTGGTGAACGTTAGATCAGTTAACAAAGGCAATCCACTGGTGCACACGCAGGCAGGGCACAACTATATTGCATCTGAATTGGCTGTTTATGCAGATGTCGGTTTCCACTTGTGGCAACTAGCTGAACACAACTAGAACTGGATTGAGGCCAAGAGCGAAGGAAATTACTACTGCCTCTGAATATGAATAGGATACACTTTAACGTTTATTTATTTACTTCCTTTATATCCTTCCTTTCTCCCCAATGGGAAGCCAAAGTGGTTACATCATTCTCTCCCCCATTTTATCCTCACTAGCACCCTGTGGAGTAGGTTAGGCTAAGAATCTGTGACCAATCCAAGGTTGTTGTGTCAGGCCAGAGAATAAAATTTGATCAAGATCACCCTAATCATCAGCTAATACACTTATAGAGCTCAGATTGCAGAAGCTCGGTCAGCCCTGGCTAGTAATTGGATGTGACTGTAATGGGACTCCAGCATGGTGTTGTGGTTAAGAGCAGTGGATTCTAATCTGGAGCATCAGGTTTGATTTCCCACTCCTCCACATGAGCAGTGGACTCTTAGCTAGTGAACTGGATTTGTTTCCCCGCTCCTACACATGAAACCTTGGGCTAGTCACAGTTCTTCAGAACTCTCTCAATCCCACATACATCACAAGGTGTTTGATGTGGGGAGGGGAAGGAAAGGAGTTCATAAGCTGTTTTGAGACTCCTTACAGGAGAGAAAGGCAGCGTATAACTCCAAATTCTTCTTGTTGTTGTCATGATACAGAGGTAGCCAGTGACAAACCACCTCTCAGCAGTCTCTTGCCTTAAAATCCTATGGGCTCATCATAAGTCAGCTGTAAGATGAGGCAAAAACAAACGTTTATGTCAGAAGAAAAATCCAGTCTTCAATGTAATTACAGTTTCCTCTGACCTGTTTTTGCTTAAGGTCTCATTTTTCAAGTGATCATCAATGTCTGACTCATCCTTTCTCGATTATGTGATAAAAATAGAAAGCCAAGATCACTCGCTAGGCATTTTACACTGAATAATAATAATAGGAATCTTTATTTATTTATTTATTTATTTCTTGAATTTGTAGACCGCCCCATCCCCAGGGGGCTCTGGGCGGTGCACAACAATATTCATTACAATCAGTAAAGTTATTAAACCAATAAAATCTATTAAAATCGATTAAAATCAGAGGTCAATACAAAGATATCAGGCGCCCCAAAACCCAATTTAATTAGAGGTCTCCCTACGGAAAGGGAACGGCTGGACTCCCCTCTAAGAGGGTAGCATATGGTGGTGGTATCTTGCATACTATTGGGGGGGGGGAATTGTAGGAGTCACTACCACAGCAAACTTACCCATGGCAAAGAGTAAAAAAAAGTCTGGCAGTTATAACAGACCCTCATATTTGAGAAAATTATCTTTCCCATTGAAAAATGGTGCTCATATTGTAATGTATGCAAATCTTTATAGATCTCCATGACAAGCTTTTATTTTTTAAAAAAAATCTTCTACAAAAGATATTACCAGTTTATTCCACACGGGCATGTTTTCTGTTTGAGAAATAGAAGAACCATTCTTCAAAATGGCTGTAATGTTCCTGTCCTCGTTTCTGAAAATGTTTGTTAACGATCAGATCCATATTAATACCATTTTTTTGGCAACAGAGATATTTTGATACCTTGTGGCAGGTTATTTTAGACTTTGTGCTTTTTAATGAACATTAAAAAGAAATCTCCGTTCCCCCCCTGTTCCCTGGGAAAAGTCAGGAAAATTAGGTCTTTCAGACAGCTTGAACTTGGAATCTCATTGCTGGAGGCTGGGTCCCTGCCTGATGAACCACTTGTATATGCTCTGCCTCCAAGCCCTCTTCAGTCACAGAAGAGGGCACAGGGGTGCAAGCAAGAACAGCTGCTGCAATCCAGTATCCTCCAATATTTCACTCACTATATGCACATCACATACAATTTATTTTCTTTTATGGGTTGCCAGTGTGGTGTAGTGGTTAAGAGCAGGTGGATTCTAATCTGGGGGATGGGGTTTGATTCCCCATTCCTCCACCTGAGTGGTAGAGGTGTTATTTATTTATTTACATTTATTTATTTATTAAATGTATTATACCGCCCACCCCCAAAAGGCTCTGGCCAGTGAACAGAATAATCTGGTGAACCCGGTGTGTTTCTGTGCTCCTACATTCCTGCTGGATGACTTTTTATATATGGGTCTTCTTAGGCTTGGTAAATACCGTAAAAATTCGGTAAAATTCGGATTCGGATTTATTCAGGCATAACATATTCGGATATACCCAAATATTCAGGTATATCCGAAAAATTCGGGTCCGTTTGAATTTTTTGTACTTGGGGGTGTTTTATCACATTTTGGCCTGCAGGGGGCGCATTTTAAAGCTAGCGGCACCAAAATGTCAGCGTATGATCTGATAACTGTCCTGATGATGCCCCCAGGTTTGGTAAAGTTTGGTTTGGGGGGACAAAGTTATGAGCCCTGAAAGTGAGTGAGCCATCCCCCATTGTTTCCAATGGGAGCTAACAGAAGATGGGGGCTACCCCTGAGAGGGTCCATAATTTTGGCCCCCCTGAACCAAACTTCACCAAACTCAGGTGGTATCATAAGGACAGTCTTTGGATGATACCCCAAAATTTTAATGCCAGTAGATTTAAATATGCGCCCCTGACAGTCACCCAAAGAAAGTTCCCCAGATTCTGTGTTCTGAAGTGCCTTGACTCCATTGTAGACAATGGGGAATTTCTTGGGGGAGGGCTGTGGGGTGCACATTTTTTCAAGGTAAAGCCACAAAACTTTCAGGGTATCTTCAAGAGAGTCTCTTGATGACACCATCCAGGTTTGGTGACCTTTGCTTCAGGGGGTTCAGTGTTATGGGCCCGCAAAACTATAGGGCCCATCTGCCCCCCCCCCCGAAGCAAAGTTCACCAAATCTGGGTGGTGTGACTCCATATAAATGTGTAGGGGTGTGTGAATGTGTTTTTTTCCTTTTTTCATTTAGTATAATTATTATAGTGGGGAGGGGGGACTAGATCGGGATCTCTTCTTTAACTTTCTATGTATGTGTTATGTAGATGTGCAAAATAAACAAAATTTGCCTAAGTCAAAAGTTTTCTTTCTTCGTGTGTCATCCAAGTTGTCTTTTTTGGACAACTGCTTGTTATAATTACCACATTATATGACCTGTACTATAGGTTTCAAATACATCTGAAACCCAAAGATGATCAGTTCTGCATCTTCATAGAAGATAATTTGTGACAGGAGGGGGGGGGTTCTGGTTGTCATGCCAGAATTTTTGTGTGTTTGTGCACTTCTTTTGGCATTCTATATTCTCTTGAGCTGTAAAGTCCCCAGTGTTATGTTAAATAAATTCTGTGGCCACAGATGTAGCAATTCCTTCCCTGAAATATTTGTGGGTTTCTATGGTAACAGACCTCTTCGTGACAAAAAGGAAAAAGGGAATGCCTCAGAGAAAGCAAAGCAAATTTGTCTTTTATCTCGCAAAGCAGCATTTGGTCATACTGTTTGCACTCAGGTGACAAATATTCTGTGTGGATTTTTTTGGTGGTGAGAATATTCATTTATATTTGAGTCTGATTATTGCTTTTATATTAAAAGCATTCATGTTACAATCAAGAGATTAGAACTATGGAATACTGATATGCAAAATAAAAGCCAATAAAAATAAAACTATGACATAAAACCAATTTGCAAGGAAGAAACTTATCAGGGATGGCACCTAGTTGATTGAGGTGCATTCCTGAACCAAAGCAGCTTGATTTCATCTGGGTGATTGAAATACATTCCTGTCAATATAACTGCTACAAAATATATGGATTCAGCCTGCTACATGTTACCATGTTGTAAGGTGCACACTCTGGCTTTTTCGCCATCCCCCCCACGCCCCCTCCCCCCACAGCACCCCCCATGGCACCCCACCCCACTTACTTTTAGGAAAGGAGAAGGCTGGAGAAGAAGCCCGGAAGCCTGCCTGCGTTGCCTGGGCAACGTGGGAACTACATTTCCCAGGAGCCCCTGGGATTTTTCCGCCCCCCATGTGACTAGAAATGGTGTGCCGGGTGCGTCACGCACCCCCCATCCCCTGGTGGCTTCACCACTGGGGGATATTCTTTCCTTGATCTTTCCTCTCCCTTTCACACACCTTGTACACAACTTGGCTTATCCCTGACACCTTCCTCTCCCATGGGAAAAGGGATGATTCTGTTGACTCCTGGGGGCAAAAGTCCAGCTGGCTGTATCTCTATCTGTCGCTGACCTTCTTTGGGAAAATGGGAGTCGGGATTGTTTCTGAATAAAGAAGGGAGCAAAAGCCAGATTTGCCAGAGTTCGTTTATTGATTCAATCCATAGTTCATTTGTCAATTCAATCCACAGTTTGTTTATCGATTCAATCCACAGTTCGCTTATTGATTCAAGGGTTGAGACCTTACAATACCACCCTGCACGTCAGCTAAATATCTTGAAAATACCACCCTGCACGTCAACTAAATATCTTGAAAATACCACCCTGCACGTCAACTAAATATCTTGAAAATACCACCCTGCACGTCAACTAAAAGGTTATAATAATTGCCATCATTCCATTACCTAATTCACTTATGCCACTATTTTCTGATTGACATCTGACATAACGTTTGACAAAACATCTGACATAACTCACCTGACATAGCTCCAAGAACTTACCAAATAATAATTAAAAGTTTATTTTGACTCAAATTAGCTATAGACTGAGAGATGAGAGACATTTCTTTTATTCAGCCAAGATCGCAGCCTTTTTACCCCGAGCCTTGGGAATTTCCCCCAAGCATGGAGTTCCAGCCAAATATCTTGTTTCTACTCTATCTGTTGAACAGCATCGGGCCTTTATGCTGGCCTGATCTATTCCTTCAGCTATGACATCAGGTAAATACCAAAAAATTCCAAAACATCAAAGGCATTATCATTGTGGTTCTCTTGATTCCCTGTCCCATATTCTTCTTGAATGTGGTTTAAATGCTGATGTATGATCATGCTTAATTCACCCTTTATTACTGTCAAAGAAAATACAGAGTTCTACATATGTTCTCTTTTACAGGATCATTCTTTTGACATTACTTGTACAGTTGCTTCCTTTTTGGCTATCATTTTAAAATGATAGTTACTGTTTTACTTGACTGGTTCATACTTGTTGGTTCATACTTTACTTGTTGGTTCCTACTTTCATTTTACATTATTCATTAATTTTACATTATCCATTCATTCATTGCATTATTCTTTCATTTACATTATTCATTCATGGTTCATTTTACATTATGTTGTTGTTTTATGCTAATAAAAGGCACAGACTGACTGAACTCCAAGAACTAATTCATTTCTGATATTGTTCTGAGACTAAGTAGCTTCCCACCAAGAGAAAGCTAAATACAAAGAAGAACAAATGACCTCCACATACTCACGCTCTAGGATTTTCTCCTAGTCTCTGTGTTAAAGATTGCAAAGGCCAGGGAAGGCACCCTAGAATATTGCTCAGAAGTGATATCACATTTTCCCCAAACTCTACCCTGTGTTGGCACCATGCTCAAAAACTGATATTTGCTGAGGCAGGGATTGGTATGGTCAGTACTGATTTTTTGTTAAGTAGCTAGACATATGCGACAGCTCACTGATAGCCTAATCTTGTGTACATTTTTCCATAGACTCCAGCCTTAATTTATTACTGCTTCTATTGGCACTCATCCTTTAGTGAGTTTAGAAAGATATCATTGGGTTAGGTTAGACCTGCACAGCTTGTGACCCATCAATCCAAATGTAGTCTACATGACTGTCATGGCAGCTCACTGGGAGTTTGATAAACTGCATCTTTTTTGCTGTCTGCTTCAGAAGGCACAAATGGAGGTTGTTAACTACCTGTCAGGCCACAAAACATGGCTAGAAGGCTGCATTTGTTTTAGTGGGTCACAAGATGCGAAGGTTTGCAATAGACGGTGCCAAATAAGCTGGGAGGCCGATGTCCATTCCTGGTTAGAAGAGAGAAATGCCTCCGCATAAGCTCACATCCAGGATAAGAAGGTTCAACCCTGCACAGGCTTTGCCTCCGACCAATGGATCTGGTGCTGTGGATTAAAGAAGATGAAAGTTAAACAGGCATTCACCAACATGTTGTCTTCTATCTAAATAATCTGCATTGCCAAAGGGCATTGTTCCTATAATACGGTTTCCATGGAAAATGGGCATGAAAACAAACCCAAACGCAAATGGTTTATTAAAGGAATTTGCCAGCAAGGGGGTATCTTTTTAAGTATCTGGGTTTGGAGGCCTTTTCTTCCCTTCTTTCCCTACTGTTTTGAAATACTTTGTATGAAATACATTAAGGGCAGAGATAGGCAAATTACAGCCTGAGGGCAGAGGCATAGCAAGGGGGGAAAGTGCCCCGTGCACTGGTGCATCCTCCACCCCTGCCACGCCAACATCCACCCCCGTCCCACACTGGAACGCCCCCAGCCCCTGGAACGCCCCTGCCACAATCTCAGAACACCCTTGCCACACCCCCACAGGGGCACGCCCAGTGTGTTGTGCACCCCCTGCCCCCTTGGAGCTACGCCTCTACCTGAGGGTCCTATCTAGTCCTCAAGCTCCTTGGGACATCAGCCTGCCAGACTGCAGCATTAGTTGGCTGATTACCTACCCCTTCAAACTATTAAAAAACTCAAATGCTATTAAGAGCAGCTATTAACAGCAGCAAAGACCACTGCTTGACCTCTGCCCAGGAAACAGGAAGAGCCAACACATCCAACTCAGAGTCCTCAAAACTGAGAAGAGACCCAGATATAATCTTTAGACTGCAGAACTTGCCCAGCCTTGCCTAAAGTGCCAAGTTTTTTTTTAAAATCTCCATATTAATCCACTTATAAGGTTCTTGCTGAAAGTCACTGGGAGCTATCAAAATTACCAAAAAAGTTTTTAAATTCCTAATGTCATCTATGGTCTTGGGACATGTGCAGAAGGTCTAAAATATTTTGCTGAAAATAAGGATGATGGGAATCTGAACAACGCCTAGATGGGAGATCAGTTTAGAAATCTACGCATGCTGTTGAATTCCATGGAAGCAGTATATAAATTAACCCCTAAATATGATAAATAATGATCTCCTGTTACACATAGGCCCTTTCCGCACGGGTGCTGAGGGGGGGGGGGTGCGTCGGCATAATTTATGCTGGTGCACCCCCGCGGGACTGTTTGCATGGACGGTCCCGCTGGAAGCGGCGCGGCCTTCGCACAGGTTGCGCCGCTCCCAAAAGCTGCTTACCTCCGGTCGCCTTCTGTCGCGTTGTGGAGGCCAGGGGACATGCCCCCCCTGGCCAGAGCGATGACCCTGGAGAATGAGGGAGGGCTGGGGGAGAAACGCCGGCTTCCACCCAGTGCCGTTCGCATGGCACCGAATGGAAGCTGGCGTTTGCAAAAAAACCTCGCTCCCCGAGCGAGGTTCAAAAACACTGCTTGGGCAGGAAACAAGCGCTGCTGCAGCAATTTGGCAGCAGTGGCTGTGCGAATGGTCCCCGCCAAAATGGTGTTTTACTGGCCCGCTGCCGCCGCTTTTGGTCCGTGCAGAAAGGGCCTTAGAGAGAAATCCTACACAAAGTTATATCCTTCTAAGCCTAACCTTTTGCCAATGAACATAAAAGGTGCAATTCTGCTTAGATCACAGTTACTCACCTCATATGGTTAATTATGTTATTGGTGTAGAAAATTAGCAAGTGCATCAACTCTAGCATGGATGATGAATCTCCAAGGCGAGAGCAAAATATTTTGCTGCTCTTCTATAGCTGTAGTGCATGGTTCAAGAATGGGGTCTCAGCCATTCCCTGCCTTGTTCCACAGGATACTGGGATGCACTTCTTAGAATGCATGCTTAAGATTCACCTAAAATGTACTGTTCTTGTGCAATAACACTAGCTTAAGAGTGTTCACACCTTCCAGAAGTTGATGGAGTGGTGACACAATTACAGTGCTTATGAGAGAAATGGAGAGGGCAGCCATATCTAAATGGCAGCCCTGGTGGCTTCAGTCATGTTACTGGTACATCTTCAGAAACAGATAAACTGCTCCAAGAGAAAAGAGTGGCACATATTCAAAGACATACTTGAGCTAATCCATTCTTGCTTCACAGTGAAATGCTAAGGCGGGGGCGGGGGGGGGGGCAACCTATGCATCCAACTTACTCCAATTTGTTTTTTAATATTGCAAACCAATCAAATACACTAGCAATCTGCACATATCTCCCATCAGCTGTGCAGACACATGGTGAAGAATCAGTGCTGGAGAAGTCACTTCCTGATGAATCTCAACCAGTTCAGCAAGATGAGGACCCCTGCTATGGAATCAATTAATATGTGTGATTGTTCCCCTGGTCTTTGGAATGCTGTGAAGTTTTGGCAAACTCACTTTGGAATTCAGTGGCCCAGTAGGTGAGGAAGCCTCCACACATCGCTTGGATGGGTCTTCCAAGCTGATACAGATTTTTCACTACCTTGCGAGAGATACCATAGTTTCTATGGAGGGAATGCAGTGATGGATTCTTCTGTGTGGGAAAACAGAAAAACAATCTGTTGTGTTACTTTGCATTATTAACTGTGCTTCAGATAAACCTTTGATAATCTCGATGACAGTTAGACAACTGATCTGCAAGAACCACCTTTCTACATACTCTCTGTGTTTCTGATACTAGCTGCCTTCATAGTGGGAGGTGACTACATAGGCAGTGAGGCGGTTCGGCAACAGTACTGAAAAATGTTGTATCATACTGAAATTCCTTTTGCTTCTCCTACTGTTCCATGGGGGCAATAAAAATGTGACAAATAGGTGGATATTCGTTTAAGCAAAAGCTATCCAGATTTGCCTCAGGATTTCACTTCAGAGAACTCTTGAGTCAACTGTCATTCTGGGTCTTATCTATGTTATCTAGGCATGGAAAGTTTCTGTACTAGTCCTAGTCTCTCACCAAGATGTTTAGTGTTAGGGAGACATAGGGAGCTGTTGCGTGATCCTAATTACATTCAATGTAATTGTATTGAAGACCTCATCACTGGATTGTACTCCAGGGGAATTAGTGGGCATCACTGGAATTTCTACCTCAGCCACACTCATGTTTTGGTCCTGCCATGATTCTGTATGTTCACTTAATACCTCATGGACGTAGTTATCAAGCTGTGATATGCTTGGAAAAGTATCTCGATTCATCCGGGACACAATGCAGATCCTTTTGTAAGGCAACTGGTAAACAAGCAGCCCCTGCAAAACATAAGGGCAAATGTTAGTAACAAATTTATCGCTGTTCAGTTCTATCCCATGTGGTAGAGTCTCCCAAGTGTTATCACTTCTGAATGGGATCAGTATCCTTGTTGAAATTCTTCATTAGTGATCTTATTAAAGAATGCTTCCTGTCAATGCTAGTGCTTTACATAGAAAGATACAAACTATTCTCTTTCAAAATCCTTACCCAAAACTGAAACAAAGCCAGATTCTGCATTTGCTTTCATTCACCCACCTCCGAATCTTCCATTGCTTCCCTCACTCATGAAACTTATGCTTCATTCTAGCTTCTCTTCCCCATAAGCAATGCAATAAAACTGTCTAAAATCACATCAGACATTACAACTACAGTCTTGTTCCTCTTCCTTATGTTCACAGAAAATTAACACATCAGATTGGCATGGAGTGAATGAATTATGCTCCTAAACTGTAAGCGCCTTTCTTATGCTACTCTGCAAAGCATTTGCACTGATGGAAATAAATAAGTACGGTAAGTAATCGTAAATATCAGAGCAGGACATCACATCTGGAGTACCACTGCCTTTTGATCAATGCCCAAAGCCAGTGTCAGAGACTGACGAAATTAGGAGCCCATAAATATCCTGGCAGAGGTCCATCAACTTGAGTCTTCTGCATCAACAGCTGTTGTTTGCTGCTGCACAACCATTGTTTGTTTCATCCTGGGATGGTTGTTAGTAGCAGTGATGCTGAGCTAGGGAAGCAACTACACACACAGAGAGAGATAATAGTAATTCAAGCACTTGACACTTACAGCATTGTAGTCAACCAATGCATTGGCGGAGTGTGTTCCGAAGTAAGTGTTAAAGGCAGCAATGTTGGCATTATTGTAGATGTTCACTGTCTGGTAGACAGTTCCTCCCTCATTTCCCTTGTTTATCAGCTGTATAGCCTAAAAAACAAAATTCCATGTCAAATTGTATTTTGGGGTCTTTGGAAGGCAAAGTGGTCCAGCACTTTTGGGCACCATTACTTGGCAGCAGAAACCAGCCTCTTGACCTCAACTGTACATATGATGCTAATTTACATCAAGTCAGATCACTGGCATCAATTGTCTAAGCACTTTTGGGCACCATTACTTGGCAGCAGAAACCAGCCTCTTGACCTCAACTGTACATATGATGCTAATTTACATCAAGTCAGATCACTGGCATCAATTGTCTAACATCTCCCAAGATCCTTTTCACTAGAGATTGAACATGGGACAATTTTTACCATGGAGATAATGGATCTTCACAACCCACAAGGAGATTCTCCTTGTATCAACATAATTGAAGTGAAAGAGAACGAGAATACCACAGTGCGCATGGGTCTCTCCCATTCATTTCACTAAAGTAGTCCACTGTTTGGAATTCCTATCTTGGTCACTGATTATTGGGTCATCCTTGCTCTTAGAATGCAAGCCTCAGAAAGGATCACTGTGCCTGTTCCTACTAGGGCAAACAAGAGGATTAGAAAGATGAGGACTAGCCATGTAGTCCCTATGCTAGACTTAGGGTTAGGGTTAATGCAACAGTAATAATTCTATTTATATTATGGTGTTCTTCCTAAAATACTGAAATGGCATCACATAGCTCATCTTAGCTATGCTTGTAAGGTAGACCAAGGTTATGAACTCCATATTTCAGAAAGAGGGCTTCAACAATAACTTGCCTAAGGCTTCCTAGTTAATTTATTGCTGTAGTGATGGAGCTAAGATGTGGTCTGATTCCAACACACACTGCAGGCTGTGAGTGGTTTATATATATATACAAACCTTTATTAGGCATAGAATCCATATAACAGCCAACATTGTCCAAACAAGTATCCCATACATGAGAACCATCGCAGGTAATCATTTCAAAGTTTCTATAAGGAACCTAGCTACAAAAGTTCAAATCTCGGAGGGGGAATTGTTTAGTAGAAATGTAATCTTCCCCACAGTAGAGTATTCATTAAAGATTACAGGACAAAGAGCAAAAAGTCTGGTCCTAGATCCCTTGTATTTGGGGCAGTCAAGCAATATATGTTCCATGGTTTGAATTGCTGTGATACAATGGGGAACTGTGAGTGGTTTCTAACTATTGCAGACAGCTGTGGCAAAAGAACATGGATTCCAGGCAGGATCACATCTGGCTCCTCTCTGTTTTTAAAATAAGCCAGGCAGAAAGTAGAAGCAGGGTTGAGGGTTGAGCATGGAAAGAAAGCCAGCTTAGCTACTTACGTTGCTCTCTGAGGCTGAGGCTGTTAGAAGGTCCACAAGTGCCACAAACAGAATCTTGAAAATGGAATGAAAACAGTCATGTTCAGGTCTGCTTTACATGTCCTTAAATGCAATGCAGTTGGGTGGAATTCAGCACCTCACATTTCTTTGCCTTTCCTCCTACAACCAACTGTGATGAACAACTTTAATAAAAGATTGTAGTCAATACATCTTGCATTCTGTAGTGGTTTGAGTGTCCGACTAGGATATGAGAGACCCAGATTCAAATCCCTATTCTGCTGTGGAAGTTCATTAGGTGACCTTGGGTCCGTCATGTACATGGCCAAATTTACCTCACAGAAAATGTGAGAATAAAATGGAGGAGGCAAATGATGGAAGTCACTTTGGGTCCCCATTGTTCAGCTTGGGTGGGCTAAGCCTCTTAGATACTTGGAAAAGAGAACATAACTGGACAGAAAAGAACGACAGTTCTATTGTTCCTCTTCTTGGAAAATTGTCCATGTGCATATGAAATACAGCCATAGGCATGTTAAAGCACAGCAAGGCCATTTTAGTAGCTCCTTGCCTAATCTCCTAACGACCTGATCTTCAAGCATGACTTCAGCACCTTGCAGCCCTGAGCACTGCACTTCCATATCCTACCTCATGTTAAAACTCGAAACGGACAAATATACTTACAAGTGTCTTCATTCTGATTCTAGATCAGGCACAAATGAAAGGTCAAGGTGAAGGGATGCCGCTGTGTCTCCTTCTCCTTCTTATTTATATGCCTCCATCCATGAGAGTCATGCAAATAAGAGTCCTCTTGATAAAATATTTATTTTTCTCATTTTGGATCTCTGGCAAGCTCAGGAGAAAACCAAATACTTTGTGCTAAATAATGTCCAGGTATTTACCAATGGGGTTAGGTGATGTTCTTTTCTCTCTCCTTGTTCCTCTCCTCTTTATTTGATTAAGGATTGTGAATTGGGATCATGGACAGCCCACTCCAAAGGGGGGGCTGTGGTAGAGCAGCAGCTGGGAAAGGAGCAGTGGCAGCATACCTGTACTGCCCCAATGAGGTTTCAGGCAGCATGGGGAAGGGGGGGGGAGGACTCAGTCGCTTGAAATATCCCATAGGAAACACTGACTTACACTTCCCTTTTTGATGGCATAAATTGACTGCCAATCACAATCTCTTCCTCTCCCCATAACAGGCACCTTGTGAGGTAAGTGGGGGTGAGAGAGTCATGAGAGAACAGTGACTGGTCCAAGGTCACCTGGCAGGCTTCATGTGGAGGAGTGGGAAAACAAACCTGATTCCCCAGATTATAGTCTGCCGGTCACGTGGAGGAGAGGGGAATCAGCCCGTGTCCCCAGATTAGAGCCAGCCGCAGTTAAGCACTGCACCCTTCTGGAACATAAAATGCTTCTGCAAATGCAAAAGCATAACAGCGTCCACTTGGCATTTCCTCCCATGCTTTCCTTAATCTAGCTCTCCAACCCAAATCAGTAAATGATATATAAAGCTATAAGCTATATATAAAGCTATAACCCTCTTCTCTCTGTGCAGCCCCAATCCAAATCTTATACCAGCCATACACTTTCAGCCTAACCTACCTCACAGGGTTGTTGTAAGAATAAAACTGGAGAATAGCATAAGCCATTTTGGTTCCTCACTAAAGGGAAAGGTGAGGGATAAATGAAGTAAATACATAAATAGGGTTAATTGGAACATATGTGGCTGTACCACCACATGAACTCAGCACAGACTACTCCTTATCTAGGACTGTGTGAATCAACCCTTAGTCAAGATCTAACATTAGCTGATCCTGTTACACTCTTTGAGTTTCTGCTGACCTGAGAATAGGCATGTTGGGTATTTACTATGCGACTAGCCAGACCCAATTTTGAAGTTCAACTTTAGAAATACCCATTAAACAGTATTTGCCCAGAGAAGAAAGAGAAATCCAGGTTTGTTTATCCTGTTGTGTGCATAGTTCCTTTACAGGTTATTTCCTACAAATTAAACAAATATTTAACAGAAGTGCAACCGCCAATAGCTATTCATCATTACTAAATATGGTGCTAGAGAAATTAATGGAGGGACATTTTCAGAATGCAGGCCTGCTAAGGGCCTGCAAGGAATCATGGGAGGGGAGCACAATTGGTTACTACCTCAAGCCCCCAATATCACTCCCCCAATTCTGTAAACTCTCTGAAGACAGTATGGTTATTTCTTCAGTCCCTCCCCCCTTTAAACTGCTATCCAATAGCTCTTGATGTTCTATGCTTCTAGAGCATCTTCAGTTCTCATCAGGATGTGTGGGTTTGTTGTGGGGAAGGAGGGGGGTTCCTTATCTAGTGTCTAATTTACAGTCACTGTTTTTCTACATATCTGGGTGGTCTCTACAGGTGGCCTGGTTTGAATAGTGGGCCATGCAGATTTGTGAGAGTTTAGTATTACCATTTACTACTAGAAAGATGAACTATATCTTTACTGACAGTTTCAACACTGTTATATTATGGGCAACTCAATCGGGGGTGGGGGGGAATCCCCCTCTGGAGGCTGTGCAGGCTGAGGCTTACCCAGCTGAGGGGCAAATCCACTGGCGCCCAGCTGTTGCAATACCCTGTGACAGCTTGCCATGCTGACCCCAGCTGCATTGGTGTGGTGGGGGGATGTTGGGGGCTTTTCTGGAGGTGGAGCCAACCAGGATCAATGGGGAAGAGCAGGGTATGAGAAAAATGTTCATTCATTTATTTATCTGTTTGATTTCTGTCTGCTTAATTTTTGTCTCTTTTCTCTCCCCAAGTTTAATCTTGGTGCTAAGGAAGTACCTCCACCTGTTGGATTTCTACCCTTAATTCTAGTCCAGGGAAAGCTGAGCAGGGGTTATCTAGACACTTGGTATGTATTCAGAGAGCATTTCCAGGCACTTTTTGAATTTTTCAAGAGGGATTTGGCTTGTATACTTTTCCGAGAAACAGATGAAGCTGGCTTCTACTGAATCAGACCAACTCGGGTCTTTCCTATTCAGACTGGCAGCGGCCTTCGTGTGGAGGAGAGGGGAAACAAATCCAGTTCACCAGATTAGAGCTTGCTGCTCTTAACCACTATATCAGATTGCACTTGTATGCATAGTAAAAAGTAAAACAAGAATCTTAAGAACATTCTGGCATGCCAGTTTTAAATGTGTTATGTAAAATAAAGTTTAATTCAAGTTTAATTATTCAAAAGGTGAATGTCAGATGCTTGGGAGTGGGGGGGGGGGGGACAATTTCAGTTCTTGCCCCAGGTGCCATTTTCTGTCAGCATGCTGTGGTCAGCATCCCCCAGCAAAAGCTCTCCTGCTGATGAAGTCTTTTACTCTAGTTTAAGAACAGGCAGGTTACAAAAGTGCAAAGCCAAGAATTACCACAGACTTGATCATTCCAGGCACATTTAATAGGCAGTCAACCTGTATACACTTGACATTTTTCTATGCTTCAAGCATAAAAGGAACGAAAGAGGAATAACATCCAGAAGAGATTTTCATCGAAGAGCAATTGGACTTTGAGCAAGTTCCCAAATAAGACCCTTGCCAGGCTCATCAGTAGTCATATGTTTGGCCACAAAGGCTGATTCCAAGGATCCAAAGGACGTTAGCTCTGAAACAGGATCCAGAGTAAAAGACAAAGCTTGGTGCTGAAAAGGAAGAAGTGGCATTGTCAGACAGACACTCAGAAAGAAGCAAGACAATGTCATTTTTATTGTCCTGTGGCTTAGAGGTATATGTACACTAAACAATGAAAGATGATTTTATACCAGATTAACTATGGTGACTCCCTCACTGGCTTTGATGAGGCTGTTCTGAATGGCTCTGGTTGTCCTGATGGGTGTTCCCTCAGGTTGCCAGGAGCGACTGACAGCTACCTGGCTGAGATAATCTCAGCAGGGTCATGGGAAATTCCATTCCGACTCCCCTCCCCACATGTTCAATGCATTCCTGAGGATGTAGATACACTCTGCATCACTCTAATGCTTGTTGTAAAAACTTAGTTGCTACAAAATCTGATAACTGGTCTCTTGAGCACATTCCCATCGTGTGCCACCATCCCTAGAACCATCTAGAACCATCTAGAACCATCCCTCACCCCTTCCTCTGCAGCTCACTGATCCCCATTAAATACTGTTCCTGGAAGAAGGACAATTCTGATTTAAGGGAGATCTGCAATGAAAAGGGGGAATCAAGAGAAACTGCTAGTTTTGTCTGAGGGAAAAACCCTAGGTTTTAGCTTTCATAAAGACAAGACCAGGAATGAAAGAGGCCTCTATCTGCTGGGCATCTGCTCCATCACTCATAGGATTGAGTTCTACTCCTCACCAAGCTCAGCCCACAAACTATTTGGACCATAGGTGTCAAACTCAGACCCTCCAGATGTTCATGGGCTACAATTCCCAGCAGCCCCTGCTAGCATGGCCAATTGGCCCTGCTGGCATGAGCTGATGGGAATCGTAGTCCATGAACACCTGGCGGGCCTGAGTTTGACACCTATGATTTAGACTCTCATCCCTTTGGAGAAACAAAAGCATTTGGAAGAACTGTTGCAAGCTTCTCTGATCTTGCGGGATAGAGCTGTTTGTTCTGATAGATTCATCCATAGGTCATTTGCTGATCTGACCTGATTAAGCCTTATCACTTTTCAAGGCTAAAGAGCAAGGTAGAATCCCAACAAATGAAATAGATAACAAATTGCATTTCTTGCCTTGCAGGACCTATTCCTCATGAATTACACAATTGCAAGCATAAAGTGAGCAGCAGGGGAACAACACACGTGCTTAATGAAGCAAAACTCTTGTTTGCATTCTGCAAAACCATGCAGGTTTGTGAGAGTTGCGCAAAAGTTCTGCTCACCTTTAACTTCATGGGCAAGGTAGGTGGGGATCCCTCTGCACAGGTTTTCAATATTCTTCCCATATGTGCTCAGGTCAGTGATTTTATTATGGGAGATTGTGTAAGTCAGTTGCTTGGATGGAGGTCCTTGAGCACCTGTCTTCTAAACAAATGGAAAAAGAACAACAGCATTGCATTTAAAGATTGGAATTGATGTGGGCAGTAGATGAAATTATGGAACCAGACAGCGTTCCATAATTTTTGTTGTTGTCTTTGCTGTAGTCTGGACCATTTCTGCATGAGTTACTTACATTGAGTATCTCTTGGCTTTCTCAAACCTGATTTGTTCCAAAGTTATGGATAATATCACAGTATAGCTCGAACAGCTACTGTGTGGGTGGGAAAATTCAGATGTTAAAGTTAATATGGCAGCCATTTCCCCTGAACTTGTGCCCACAGCAGCCTTCATCCCATCAGGGCATTTTTAAAATTTCTAATCAGCATTGGATTACATTTATACCATCGTAACAATAAGTGTAGTGGTTTTTTTAAATCTTCAACTTTCATTAATAAAAGTAACTTTCTAGCCTCTTCCCTTGGATACACTTAAGGAAAAAAGGCATATCTTTGCAAGGGAAGAGGATAGAGACCTACTCTTTTTGATGAAAGATGGGAATTCAGAGAAGCTGATATACCAGTAGTCACAATGGTATATCAACACAGCAATTTTTTTAAAGGACAAAAGCCCTGGTGCCCCAGATGAGCAGGGGTGACCACTTTGGGGACCTGAGGCAGAGAAACTGGGAAAACATGCCATGTGGAAACCCCACTGCCGATGCTCTTTAATGACAGCTGGTACAGTGAAACCACCAAATTGAATCCTAGTGTGGAAGATACTTGGACCTCTCAACCTGTAAAGTAACTTGTGAGGATGAGGAAGGCCAAGACTGTACAGCATACTGTAAATTTGTGCGCGTGGACAAAGACATGTGGCATGTCCAAGGTGAGGGTTTCCTTGGTTCATCTTTGTCATTAAGTCTACAACATTTACCAGCTTGCTCATCCACAGAATTCAAAATCAAGAGGAATATGAAAATGAGGATCTTGTAACTGGAGAGATATTCTGCATCTCTATATGGAGGTTTCATGAGGAATCATGATTAATAGCCATCTGAGAAAGATGGGAATTTGTCTATTCTTTTTTTATAAGTTAGCAAGCTGGTAGACATCAGTATTAAACCATGCTGCAGTGAATTCCACTGCTCAACACTGCTTTGTACGTTCTTTTTTACTTTTCTGAACCTACCATACTGAATGTTTCACTTGACCTTGTTTAAACACAACAAATGTCTCCACAGAAGCTTCGGCCATACAGGCATCAAGTATCTGCTTTGCCATACCTGCTTTTCCTTGATGGCTTGTGGAAGGACAGTCACATCTGGTATTATTTGCTTATTCAGAGGTGCAATAATGCAGGATTTCTTAGAAAATATCCGGATAGCTGTGTAGCCCTGTGTAGCAAACAATATAGTAATCAGCCACATGTTACAAATGGCTCAAGATCTCAGAAAAGAAATGATTCATTTTCTGTATCCTTTGTTATTTTCCTTGGCTACCTTAGTGAACATAGCAGCACTTTGAATTCAATGAGACATAAGAACATAAGAACATAAGAACAAGCCCCCTGGATCAGACCAGAGTCCATCTAGTCCAGCTCTCTGCTACTCGCAGTGGCCCAACAGGTAAATGGTCCAGCTTGCCCAGTAGTGGTGAATATTCAGATTGGCTGGTTCTCCAGGGACCAGGATAAAGTGAGGTTGTTCCCAGCTCTGTAACTTGAAAACCACTTCACTGGGGGTACTTGAGAAACCTGTGCCCTTTGGCATACAACCCCACAAATTCTACCACAAATTCTACCCCACACCAGCAAGCCAGGGCAAAAAAATTCTCTCAGGACTAGATTACGCCGCTTTGACCCATATGGAAATCTGCTGATCCCTGAAGAAAGATTATTTCACTGAAGAAATTGAGAAATTTTGTAGTATAGCAACTAGGAGTACAAGCAAATTTCACCTCAGCCATGAACTTCTGAGGCAGCCTTTTGGCAAGGTAGTCTTTTCTCAGTGTCCTACAGGAAACAATAATGTTTGTCTACTTTGCCTGGTTCTTGTAAGGATCACTGAGACAATGCAAATTTTGAGCTCTACACAAACACTAGATATTATTATAATGCAGTATTATGACTGAGTTGTGGTCATTGTCTATACATTTAATACGCAAGCAAGCAGGTTTGCACAGAAGATAGTCTAGCTACCTCCAGAGGAATGGGCTTCCTCATTAGTGTGCTGGGGATAGCAGCTTTAATTTATAATTGCATATGAGAAGCTATCAATACATTTGGTTCCTATTTGAAACAATACTGATGTGACCATATTTGAAACAAAGAGATTAAAAGTGCACACAGGTGCCTTACACTGGCATAATCCCAAATGGAGTTCCATGAGTGCCATCCATTGTTATTGTCAACGTTCACCACCTGCTTTTGATTATCGATGCTCACGGACTGATGGGAGTTTCCCCCTCTATTATCCTCATTCTCTACATTGATATCCTTGAATGGAAAATATAAGAGACAAAAAGAAGAAAACCAGTTATTCAGTGTTCTAGATCTTCCAAGAGAGTTTGTTTAAAATTTAAATAGAGTAGTCATGCAATGCAGTTCTAAACATAGTTACATCCTTCTGAGCCTATTGATTTCAATGGAATTAGAATGGTAAAAGTGGGGACCTTCCCCTTGTTGCTGAGCCCAGTGTGGCTTCCAGCTTTCACAGTAGTCTCTGGGCTCAGAGAGACTTCTGAACGTTGCCACCACCACACTGAGGCCTAGAATGGCTCCTGGACTCTGGAGCCGCTCCACTTGGGACACCACTCCTACTGTGACTCCCAGACACTGCTGGGTCTCCAGAACAAAGGTAAATTCATTGTCTGTGCATGCGCAAATGACACTGTTTTATTGTGGGTATGGTATTTAAAGTATACCTTTTTTAAGTTTTCAGATTCTTCTGCAAATCGGGGGAGGGGTGGTCTCACAATTTTGCAAAACCATCTATTTGCAATCAATGTAGCTGTAATGTAGCCCTGTGGACTTAGATATCTGCAGGATGAGCCACACTTGACTATTAGAATATAAACTAACTCTGCTTAGGACTGTATTGCAGGGATACCTCTGCTATTAGACTTCTACAAAATAACATGAAATGAAATGCTTGCAGTAAGTATGAATTGTCACAGTATGTTGTCATAAAGGGTGGGGAATAAATCTAAATAATAAATAAAACAAATACTCACATTATTGGCCAAGGCAGGGGCCAGGAAAACTCCCAGAAGAGCAACGCTCAGAATCTGAAATGGATTTCAGAAGAATAGCAGCATTAAATAAGTGGTCTTGCTTGAAGAAGGTTATTCTCAATATTTTATGGAGATGAGTAGACTCCAGCAGATACTCTACAACAAATTATTTGGGGCTGGGGGAACAGCGGGTGGGGATTCTCCAAACGGCTCAAATGTTCAACTCTGCATGTAGCTTCAAATTGCATTGCAGATTTGAAGAAGAAGAAGAAGAGAAAGAGGAAGAGGAAGAGGAAGAGGAAGAAGAAGAGGAGGAGGAGGAGGAGGAGGAGGAGGAGGAGGAGAAGTAGTTTGGATTTATATCCCCCCTTTCTCTCCTGCAGGAGACTCAAAGGGGCTTACAATCTCCTTGCCCTTCCCCCCTCACAATAAACACCCTGTGAGGTGGGTGGGGCTGAGAGAGCTCCGAAAAGCTGTGACTAGCCCAAGGTCACCCAGCTGGCGTGTGTGGGAGTGCAGAGGCTAATCTGAATTCCCCAGATAAGCCTCCTCAACTCAAGCGGCAGAGCTGGGAATCAAACCCGGTTCCTCCAGATCAGAGTGCACCTGCTCTTAGCCACTGCGCCACTGAAAATACAACAGTGTATATGTTTATATGCAGATATTTGCTGATGCTCAAGGTTAAAAATAGGTTGATCAATTCTGGCTCAAGAATATCCATGGACAAATCTGTTTCACAATGTGAGCACTTGTTGTACACGTTCCAAGGCGCTATTGCCAGTTGCCTCTCTCTGCTGGGTATATCTATAATAGACTATCTGTTTCAGGTTCACACTGGCTTCTTTGCATTCAACCTGCAATGCATGTCTGCATGTACATGTGGGCCATGAATTGAGATTCTGTCTAAAACAAATAGATTTTTGGAAGTCAAATTTCAAATTATTCAAAATCTCTTTGATAATCCCATGGCTTTCTAGCCCACCATCATGCTTATTTTTCTGTGTAATGTCTTCTAACATGTATTTTAACTCCAGAGGAAGCAAACATCCTATTGAATGGCAGTAAAAAAAGGCAAAAAGCAATATGATCTAATCAGTGGTGGGATTCAAATAATTTAACAACCGGTTCCGGTGGTAGGATTCAAATAATTTAACAACTGGTTTTATATAAGCACCATTTTAACAACCGGTTCTGCCGAAGGGGTGCAAACCTGGTGAATCCCACCACTGGATCTAGCGGTAGGGATGCCAACTGCCTGGAGAAAGATTCTCTGTCTCTTTAAGTAGGGGCACACGCGTAGTGGTTAAGAGCAGGTGTACTCTAATCTGGAGGAACTGAGTTTGATTCCCTGCTCTGCCGCTTGAGCTGTGGAGGCTTATCTGGGAAATTCAGATTAGCCTGTGCACTCCAACACACACCAGCTGGGTGACCTTGGGCTAGTCACAGTTCTTCTGAGCTCTCTCAACTCCACCTACCTCACAGGGTGTTTGTTGTGAGGGGGGAAGGGAAATGAGTTTGTAAGCCCCTTTGAGACTCCTTACAGGAGAGAAAGGGGAGATATAAATCCAACTCTTCTTCTTAATTTGATGCTCAGAAAAAATCCTGTTGAGAATATAGTCTAGCTGAGCTTAGAACATAAGAACATAAGAACAAGCCAGCTGGGTCAGACCAAAGTCCATCTAGTCCAGCTCTCTGCTACTCGCAGTGGCCCACCAGGTGCCTTTGGGAGCTCACATGTAGGATGTGAACGCAATGGCCTTCTGCGGCTGTTGCTCCCGATCACCTGGTCTGTTAAGGCATTTGCAATCTCAGATCAAAGAGGATCAAGATTGGTAGCCATAAATCGACTTCTCCTCCATAAATCTGTCCAAATCCCTTTTAAAGCTATCCAGGTTAGTGGCCATCACCACCTCCTGTGGCAGCATATTC